>NW_027122711.1:1295742-2591484 GCF_030686945.1 Centruroides vittatus
ATTGGGTGCTGTTTTATGTGTGTGTGTGTGTATGTATATATATATATATATATATATATATATATATACCGTATATATATATATATATATATAGGGAATTGTACAGTAAACTGATTTGCCTCTAGAGTAATAATGTATGGTTGTTTGAAGGCAAGATTCGTCATTCCTATCATATCTCTGGTTTAGTATGCCTCTAGAGCATCAACCCTACCAATACACTACACGATACATATTATTAGTAACGTAGACAAAAGCCTAATTACCATAACGATACATCAACCTCCTCATTAAATAGCTATAAACAACTGAAGTAAAAAAAAATATATTTATATATATATTAAAAATTCCAAATGAAATTCTTTAATATTACATATAAATATATTTTTTATTATATTAAATTATTATATCATCATAAGATATAAAAATATATAGAACATCTGTAACATAAGTTGATATATTTTATTTAAAGGTACTTAGATGGACGTCATTTCTCATCCTGAGCAGTTTTGGAGTTAAATAATCGATGCTGGTTGAATTTTTAGGTAGGAAAATGATATTCCAACAAACTTTATCCATAGAAAAAGTTTGGAAATTTTTGTAATATAATTTTTCTTCTACTGATTCACGATAAGTGATACCAACTTTTTTTTTTCTATTTTTTAAAATATGTCTTAAGTTTGATCTTTATATATAATATATACATAAAATAATAATAAATTAATATATTTAATAATATATTTTTGTAAATAAGTTTCCATTTTAACTAATTTTTAAAGAATAATTTAAGTTTAATTTGTGTAATTTTAACAGTAAACCTATTGTTTAATTGTGTAGAGTGAGAGTTTAAAAAGTCTATTATTATATTATTAAAATAATTTAAATGTAATATCAACCTTAAATTGTAAATTTTTATCAACAATTTAAGGTTAAATTATAGAATTTTAACAATGAAATTATTATTTAATTGTATAGAGTGATAACAAAAAATATTAGTTTTATTATTATAAATAATAACTTTATTTTTTTATTGTCATTTATAATTTATTTCATATAAAAAAATTGTCTTTTTTTACCTTCCTTTTAGATAAATAACTTTATTGTTTCATTTTTTTATATATAAAAATAATAAAATTGACAACAAAGGGACAAATTTCTTTATATTGTTATTGTTAATTTAACGTTCAGGATATTGATTTGTTTATATTTCTATTGTTATATATTGAACATATATTATTACTTTTAACAATAAAACAGTAAGAAAATTAAAAAACAAATAAAATAATTAATTTATTTTATCGACAATTAAACAGATAAATTAAGATTTAAAAAATGTAATTAATTAGATTTTTTTTCTATTAAAACTTTCATTTATTTATTTGTGTTTCGGACGTGTGTTTTCACAAGAAAGTATACGATAATTCTTAACAATAAAATGACAAAATGTATTTAAAGTTTATCAATAATACACGAGAAGTTTTGGAAAAGTTCTTTTGTAGATAAGCTCCCATAGAGGCTTAAAGATTGAAAATCATAAATATTCAATGTTTCCTCTACATGATTTCACTGGTTGATTCATACTTTACTTCTCTATGCGATGGGAGGATAATCTCTGAATACACAAGCGAAAAGACTAAGATCCGACTGTTTACTTGTCCTTGTAAAAGCAATAATGTGGCAGGATTATCTTTACTTTGTCAGATTTGATGACATAATCTTAGAGGAAGGATGGTAAAGTGTATTTATAAAAATTTTATAATTTATAACTGCATGATTAAAGAAGTTGAAGAGTAAACATTGTTACTAAACCCCCAAGCCATGTCATCTTTGTTTTTCTTTTTTTTTTTATTCAGCAATAAAAAAATAATAAGCATTATAATTTCATATGTAATCCATTATAAATTACATTTATAAAAATAACTTTTACACGAAAAAAATTTTATTACAACGTTCTGAATAATTCATTAGTTTAATACGTGGCGCCATCTGATATACAAGAATTGAACTATTCTGTATCGATTATTCACATATACGTATATATAAAATGAGATTAAATAATTTAAAAATTAATTTACCATTAAAATTTAATAAAAATATATGTTACGCTGATAATAAATAAATAAAATTTATTTACTAATATTCGATACATTATTAAATATAAACTAAATTAAGTGTCGATTTAACAGAAAAAATTAAAAAATCAATTATAAACTTTAAAAAAAAAATTGATTATTTTTAAAATTGTGTTAAAGAAATGAATTATTAGCGTTTAAATTTTTTTCCCTTTTATTTTTAATTTATTAAACATTAATGTGGCATGTGTGTGGATAGGCTTTTACCATTAAGAGTGTTGTGTATAAGGGAACATCTGTTTATTCTCATCGATAGAGAATTTCATATTTCAAGAAAAATAATGGTCGTAAAGCTACTGGTGCTAATTTTTCCATCTTTTCACAGGGTGAAAATTGTACAAACATCTGTTCCATTCACACAATTGAAATGTTTGTTACTTGAATTATTTTTAGAACGATATACCTTCTTGTTTTATTATATATATTATCTTTATCTGGTAAATATAAATGTATATATATAAATATAGAGTTAAATTTTCGTGTTTATCTCGTTCCTTTTGTTACCAACCCTATATATATATATATATATATATATATATTAAAATGGTTAAGAAAGGTTCTATTCTATTCTATTTAAATTAATTAATATTATAAAATTATTCATTATTCTATATATTTATCTCTCGGAAAATTGTTAAGGAATATTTATAAATTTGCTCGCAGATAAAAATTATTAAAAGTCGGATTTTTTAGCCTACAATTGTTATTTTTATTGTGAAATGTCAAAGGGATGAAATTGGGGAGGAGTGGGGTGTTCAGATATAATGGTAGCTTATACTGGGTCCTAGAGAGTAAGCGTGACAAATTTGGTGTAGATCGGTCGAAGTGTATGAGAGTTAATAGGGGTGAAATCAGAGAAGGGGTTGGAGTATGGAGGTTTCATGGTAGCCTATACTTTCTATTGGGTCCTAGAGAATAAGCATGAAATATTTAGTGCAGATCGGTCAAAGGGTTAGAAGTATAGGGAACAAATAGAACAGACAACAGGCATTTTATTATATATATATATTAAACCTAACTTTTGTGTCTAATTATCTTTCCTACTAAATTCAATATTATTAGAGTAAAATATTTATAAAGATCTTATATAAATAAGGAAAATTGGGATTCAAAAATAAGCTAAAGATAGGTTAAAGGTTAAATTTAATTTTAAGAAAATTTTCTATAAATTAATGGTAAATAAATATTTTAAAATTAAATAATTATATGTTAGAAAATTATCCCTCAATAAATTTCTGATATTTATTAAAGAGTAATTATAACAAATTACATTCGTATCTGGTAAATTTATTATAGTACATTATCATAAAGGATACGTGTTCTAAATTAAATTATAATGGTTGCTGCGTAATGATAAATTTATCGAATCGTAAAATTTTATATGTAAATATTTATATAATATTTTAATGTAATAAAATTCGTATTAAAAACATTAAAATAGTTTATTTTAAAAAAACCGGAGGATTTATTTAAATATGTTAATAGGCTTTTTGTTTCGAAAATGGGACGATAGATGGCGACTCCTTACGTACAATCGATTAGAGTAATTTTATATTTTAATTAATTATTTTATTTAATAAGGAAATTAATTTTACTTTAATTAAATAATTTATAATTTTAATTACTTATAATGTATTTATTTACATTAAATATTTTAAAATTAAATTTTAATTACATTATTTATAGATTATAAACTTTATGTTTTTAATACATAAAAGCCTTAAAAAAACAGCTTAAAATTATAAAATTACTTAAATATTTTTAAAATTTTATCTATTAAGAATTATATTATACATGGAAGCTTTTAAATTAAATTATCTTAAAATTAAACACAAGAAAATATTTTTAAAAAGTTTATAAATTAGTTATAAAGTGTTTTAAAATAATAATAAAATTAATCTTATAACTATATATTAATTTAAAATTAAATTATATCACTTTTACCCTATTAAACAACATTAAAATTAATTTTAAAAATTAGAAACTTAAACAGAATAAATAAATAAAGTATTTACTGTATAGAAGCTTTAAATAATTTAAATTAATAAAATAATTTTTTAAACAAATTAATTACATTAAAATTAAAGAGTACATAATGATTAAATTTATATATAAACAACATTATATTTAATACTCTCCTTTCACTCTTTCAATATATATAAGTTACATACATACATACATATAAGCTTATATTATTAAATTATAAATAATATAAAGTAAAAAAGTATAAAAGAATTAAATTAAATATCGATTTATAATGTAAATTAATGAATTTTATAAGAATTATTTTTATAAATTAAAAAAATAAATGATATGCACTGGTTCATCACCAATTTTAAGATGTAAGGAAATCTCAACATTTCCCACTTGAATTCTGATAAATCAAAAGTAAACTTAAGTGAATACCATCGAAATTTTGTAAATACTTAAGTTAATGAATCGTAAAATAGATTCTAGCAAATATGGAGGGGGAATATTTGTTGTAAATATTCCTCTTTCTCTTCAAAGTAAAGCATGTCTCTTGTGGTACGAATTATTCTCACTCGCTGCTTTGCTTGATGCGATCTATCCACATTATTTTATATAAAATTAACATAATTAAAAAGTTATATTAATTTTATTATATATACTAATTAATTATAATTAAGAATTATGCTAATTTTATTTGTCTAAAAATAAGTTTTATTATAAAACTTCTAATGATTTTCACCCTCCCACTTGTTATGAATAATTCTAGATTTTTTTTATAATGTTAATTAATAAACATTAGCTAATTAATTAATTAATTAACATTAATTTTAGAGTATAACACTTAATATAATTAAAAGACACAATTTTAATTATTTAATAAGGAAATAACGGATTTTTTTTGTTATAAAAGTGTTATAAATTTATTAAATTGTTATTAATAATTCATTGCTTATAAATTATTTAAAAATTATATAAAATGTCTTTCGTAAGAATCCTTCGGATCTATTTAATTCATCCTTACTATGTCAATTTACATTTTTAATAATTGAAAATTCTTCAGGCTGATTTAATAATTTAATTATTATTTTTTGTCGATTTATATAAATTAAGCAAGAATATTTTATGTATAATTTATTTAATCGGTTAATGTTACCTATGGTTCCAAAATGGCGGCTCGTCTCTGATCCAGCAAGTAGAAGAAAGGAAACAGTGGAGACACACGTTCTAACCTAACCTAACCTATTCTAATAATTTTGTTGGTAATAATTATGGTAATTTATTAGAATAGGTTAGGTTAGGTTCGAACGTGTGTCTCCACTGTTTCCTTTCTTCTACTTGCTGGAATCAGAGACGAGCCGCCATTTTGGAACCATAGGTAACATTAACCATTTAGATATAATTTTTACATTTTTAATATTATTATTTTGACTTTGTCACTATGCCTTCATTTGTAAATTGATAAATCTATAATATTGCTTATAATATACGATAATTAATTTATTAGCTAATGTTTTTAACGCTTCTTTATTTAGATATATTTAGAAAAATTAATTTTTTGAATAATACTCAATAAGTGCTTCTCTGAGTTATCATTTTCGAAACTATAGAGCAATTTACATCCTCTCACACACGTTACCGTGTGCCAAACTCTAGAACATTTCGCATCCAAATATATAAAAGGACGTGAAATTAAATTTCTTTATAATTTATTAGTATTTCAACATAGAATAAGTTTGAAATGATAGATTTAATAATTTTTATCTCATTTTATGAAGAATTCTTTTTGGGAAAATGCGTAATACAGTATATGTTTGTAGGAACAATAAACACTCATTGTCAAAAAACAATTACACATCCTGATATAATTTTCTGATTATTGAAAAACTGCATATTGCAATGTCTGAGACTGGTATGTAAATTATTATAATTGTGGTTTCACTGCACTGTACTTCAGATAATGCCACCAGAAGGCTTTCAAATTGCTATCCCAGCATCTTAGAAAGCTTACACGGATTCAGTGTTGAAAATTTTCAGTATACCTGTTGTTCCAGGTCTTCGAACGCCAGGCTCGCCTGTTTAACGCAGCCAAAGGTAATAAGCAACAAAGACATCGTGGGGAAAGGAAGATGGCCGTTCTAGGAAACAGCCTCCCAATTGCTTTCACTCTCGCCAATGTGAATAGATGTTGGGACAATGGATATGTTCACAGCATACGTACACAGTTGACAGGTTCCGATGCTCTACACTAATTACCAGGAAAGATTACCAGGGTGAGATAGGCACGAATCTCACGATGTTTGGAAACGGCATCTAGAGACAAGAGGCAGGAGATTAGCGAAAGTAAATTTGAAATCACGACGACGCCTGCTGCCATTAGAATCCTAACATTTGCAATGATACTGAGACAGTGGTGCATAAACTGCTACAAACTAGCATAGTATCTTTAGTGGCAAATCTCGGTTTTGCTTGGGGACTCTCGATCCCCGTGTATAGAGTTGGAAGACCACTAGTGGTCGCTTCAATTTCACCTTTAATCTCACCTTTACTGTTGAGCGACCCTCTGCTGGCTTGCTGATCTGGACAACTATTTGGTATGATAGTCAGCCACTTCTAGTAATGGTGAGAACATTGACAACACAGCCGTACGTTCAAGAAATCATGCTTCCTTCTGTGTTTTTCTCCATGGCAGGACTACAAGCAGCCATTTTCTAGTAAGATAATACTCGGTAGCAAATAGTTAGGAATGTCTCCCGTACGTTCCACACTTCCTTGGTCTGCCATGTCTCCAGATTTGTCACTCATCAAGCATTTGTGGCTTCAGATGGGATGCCAGCTTCGGCCATCTACAGCCGCTGTATTCAGACAAGAGGAAGTCCTTCAAGGTGTTAAAGGTTTTTTTAAATTAACCCACAGTTTTCGACAGTGCTGAGTTTGAATCTTCGATCTGATTGCGAAATCTGAGTGGTTGACTGATTTCCAATTGTAATTCACCCGATTGAAATCCAACACGGACAGCAACACTGGGACAAAAGATAAAATAGGCGCTTTTACAGATAATGAGTTCGAACCTGGAATAATTTAGTCTCTGCATTTTTTGGTTACTTAAAACCAATGATAATACATTCATGAACATACAGTATCTCTAATAATAGTTCCTATAAAAAGAGAGGATGTATCTAAAACAATAGTTTGAGCATTGTTTGGACATTTTGGCATTGTTTAGGAATATTGGGCATTACATTGAAATAAAAATTTGGTTCCTATTCGATAAAAAAACATTTCAGTTTATCTCTCTAAAAACAATAAAATTTATGTTTTATTTGCTTAATAAAATATTTGATACTTCATCAAATATTTAATCTTATATGTAGTGTAAATTTTGTCTTGTAATTTTTCACTAGAACAATCAAAAAATTTGTTATAAATCGGAGGCAAATGCCTCCAGCCATGTATAAATAAATCTTTTATATTATTAATGAACTAATCTCTCAGAGGAATCGTGTCTTATTCGATTTATTCCATTATTAAGAAACTTTTTTTTCTGCTTATAAAAACAAAAAGGTTTATAAACATTTTGAATAATGATATAATGATATAAAATATTAGTCTATAATTAATAAATAAATGTCTAAATTAAGCTTATTTACTAAATAGGGATGTTGTTATCTCTTTTGCTACTGGTTCACTCCCTCTTTCTACTTAACATAATGATATTTGCTTCTTGTTATCTCATTATAAATACAAATATAGAGCTTATTTTCAATTAGATTCTATGTATTTAGTCATAGAACAAAATGAATGTATTCATATTTTTATTCATTTGTTGCCAATAAAAACACGTGACTTTATACAAAAAAAAAATCGAAAATGATAAAAGGATTTCTATTAAAAATAGAATAAAATTTGAATTATCATCCTTCAATTTACAATTTTTTATAAAACCATCCCCACCCTCAAAATTAAGCTGTTTGCCATTTTATAACAGTTAAAAACAGTTTTTAAAAAGTAAAATATGATAACAGATGGCGCCACCAAATGTTGCCGGAAAAGTTAAGTAACTCATTGCTGGATATTTTTTAAATTAATATTATTTAAAAACTCTCTATACATTATCACCAGCATAAAATGTTAATATCAACAAGTACAGTACTTTCTTTATAGGTACTGTACAATTCAAACCATGTAATACTGTTAAGTCTTGATTTAATCAAGTTTCAACTAAGATCTTACATTTATAGGTTCAAGTTATGATTCAGATACTTGAGTACAAATCTTAATAATTTCTTATGCCACAGTCAAGTCTAAATGCTGGAATTACAAAAATTAATGCCTAATTATTGCTGTGTGTAAGTGGCTTATATCGTATTCAAGATTAGATTACTACTTTCCATTCAATTTTAGTAGTTCTTATGACTAATTTACGTTATAAAATTGACAATTTGAACGGTGTTACTGCACTTTTTAACTGTTCAAATTGCCTGTTTTCAAACTGTTCAGGTTCGAGTCCAGCCACATAAATTGTTGACACTCCTGATAAAATTTCTTTCTCTCTCTCTTAAGAAATAATAGAATTTCTGTTCAAAATTAGATGTGCCTGAAAACTCTTTCAGATAAATTTTACGTAGCAAAAATTACAAGATTACACGCTATCTAGAAAAGATCAGAAGTAATGCTAGAAAGTCGAGAACTATAATCAATAATGCTTGTTAAATGAGCATTATTGGTGAAGGCATCATTGTACATGTCAAAGAAAAATTACAGAGCATTATTGGTAAGGAAAATGAACGTGATATAATTCTTTGCAAGCTTGAGTTGATAGTAAATGAGGTACAGTTTCTATTTCAGTTATTAATTTCTCAATTTTCCTTTAACTTGTGTGAGATTTCAGATGCTTAACGTTAATTATAAAATGATGCTAAAGGATGTATCTTAGATGATGACAGTGTTATCATCTAAGACAGGGGTGGCGAACCTATGGCACGCGTGCCCAAAGTGGCACGTAAGAGAAATCATCTGGCACGTAATGTATCATATGATTTCTGTCCTTTTCAATCATCCTTTCTGTTTATCACCTGATCATCCTTTTTTCAATCAGATTTTTTTACATTTATTCGAATTAAAGCGTATTCGTTTAATTTCTTTAAATATCATTATTCGATGTCTAAGACTTTGGCACGCATTAACATCTTTAAAGCTATGTATGCTTACAATATGGCACGCGGACACAAAAAGGTTCGCCATCCCTGATCTAAGACATCCTTTAGGATCATTTAAATCACTTTCTAATTGCCTTACACAAATATGGAAATATTAACTTCAGAATCAAGAAACACTTCCCATCTTGGGCGTGTTTCTTGATTCTTGAAGTTATTACAGCCATGTTTATGTAATCCAATTGTTTTTATGGTTTTAGCTAGTTTAGGTTTCGATAATCTTAGCTTTATCCATCTAAACTTGAGGAACTTTCGTTAGACAACATAGCCTTATCAGCACATGTCATGCAAGCCAACAATAAGTTTAATTTGGTTTGATTACATCAATATTCATTAAAAAAAATTTAATTTAGTACTTATAACTAAGATTTTGTGTTTATATGTGTAGATTTGCGTGTTGTAAATTAAATGGCCACTCAAGAAATGTTAGAAACTTGTGGATAGGTTTATTATCTTCTTCTACGTGCAACTAGACCTACACAAGAGAACACAAGAGAACACAAGCCTTTAAAAATCATCTTGTAACTGAAATAATTTACTTTAATTTAATGTAGCTTTTCATTCATCTTATGAAATTAAGAAACGTCATAATATATGACTATATTGATTCATTGATATTTTCTTCTAGAACTTCCATTCATCTTACTTCTTTCATTATCTCATTATTCATTGATTTCATCTTTTCCTATCTGTCACCGTTTCCTGAAGTTATGTTTTGTGTTTTCTTTTCTTTTTTTATATTAAATTTTTATAGAAAATAATGCAATATGTTCGTTTGAAATATATGCCATTTAATGAATTATATATATATATGATGAATGGGGTAAACTAAAATTAATCAATGTGATTCAGTGTGAAAAATCAATTGCCTTGCCTGGTGCAAAAAACCGAAAATATATATCATGCTTTCGTCTAACATGATGGATAACACGCATAGAAAGCATGAAAGTATTTTCCACATGGAAAATAAAGTGAAAAATTCAAAAATTTCATACGAAATTCCATGCCAATTAAAGATTTTAACTCTTTTCTTCCATGTGAAATGCCTTTTTTTTACATGTTATTACATTTATATGTATGAAAATAATTAATTAATTTTAAAAATTTCGGATAAAAATTATTGATATACAATACAATAACTAGGTTATAAAATTTAAAAAAGCATAAATAATAAAAATACTAGAAAATTAATGCGTATTATACATCACTTTTGAGATTGTTTTTTCTAGAGGAATATATTATATCATATATAGAAGAATATATTATGAATATTCCTCTATACATAATATTCTAGAAAACTGTTATGTATTATAATCTATAGGAGTATACAGTATATAATTATAGAAAGAGTAAGAACAGGGAAGAGGAAGTATATGAATTTAAGATTAAATGCCAAAAAAAAAACATTGATTTTAGATAGTAAACAGGATATAAAAGAAAGTTAATGAAAACTTTACATAAATAGATAAATATAAGGTGGCCCAAAAATCCTTTAATTATATTTTATTTTGTATGTTACTAGTACCTGTACAGTACATAAACCGTAAACTGAGTTTAGTACATCACGTATAAAATGCGTAGAAGCGTAAGAAAAACACAATTAAATTAATTTGTCTTATTAATTAAAATTTAATCTTAATGGTTAAAACTAAACTTTGGGCCATTCTTATAATAAAGAATGAAGAAGTTTGTCAATTATTCCTATAAAAGTATTTATAAAATCAAAAAAAAGAGTATGTAAAAGATGAAAGATGAAGCAAAACTGATGCTGTTTTTAAAACTTCTCAAGAAAATTTGAAAGAAAGAACACGTCAAGTAATGAGTAAAGCATTTCGATAAATAAATAAAACGTTACAAATGATAAGAAAGATAAGAGAAAGAATAAATAATAGTGAAAAATGAATGGAGAAAACATTTTGATGTAGAGTCCAGCTCTCAGAGAAAGAAGATGCTGGAGAAAATAGTGATGCAGTCGAAAATGTTACTTATAGTAAAGTAGAAATGGCAGAAGAATTTGAGATAGGAGAGGTTGTGCCAGTAGATAAGATGATCAAAGAAATTGAAAAAAAGGAAATATCAATTACTTGATATCGAGTGAAAGAAGATTGAAAAGCATCAGTAACTCTGATTTATCAAAAGAGAATAAAATCGTGTCTGCAACAACAATACAAGAACTCTCTCGATAAAATTCACCCTACAATTCAACAACGAATAATAATAATTACAGAAAATAATATAAGAGGGCATTCAAACAGAAATATTTGCGTAGGCCGGAATTGCATCGTACCGAATATATATAATATATATAGGCCTATTGTTTAGACAGATTTTCGTTTTAGACAGGTTTCACTGTATCAAACAATTAATTAAATAAATAAACTAAACTCACAATTAATTATAATTTAATCCTTACAATAAGCCACACTATAGAACAGATTTTTACAAATTTATGGCTTAAATTAAAGTGATAAAAAATATAAAAATCTTAATAAAATAAAATTAATAAATTTGTTTATATGAAATATCTATTAATAAATTACTTCATTAATTTAAGATAAATTTAAAGAAGTTATAATTTATTAATAAATTACCTCTACTTTGTTAAAGCTGTTGCCAGATTACTTTAATTTTACAGATCAATTTATCTGTAAAATTATTTTAAGAAACGATATAATAAATAAATATTTTATAAAATTAAAAATAATAATATTATTAAATTAATTAAATCGTTAATTCTCAACATGCAATACAATTTTTTATTCACTTTAATATAATTAATTTTCTTATATATATATATATATATATATTATATTATTAATTTATATAAATGAATTTATTTATTTATTTATTTATTCTTTTATTTATACAATTAATTATTTGGAAATAAATATAGAAATAGTACAAAAATTCCCTTATAAAGTCAGCAGGATTGCCCAAAAAGGGATGCTTCTCTGAAGGTCTTTCTATGGAATATTGCCCATTGAACCAAACCTGTACCAAACCAAGCATTGCTGCCCAATTTCCTTCAGTTGCCACGATCTCCTTGAGATAAGGAAGGAAGCGGATAGTTGTACCATCCTTTCATTGTACACGAGCATAACGTCCAACGATGCCAATGTACTGTACAGTACAACTAACCATCGTGCAAGATATTTCAAACGTTAGAACAAATAGCCTAACTTTTATAAGTAACAAGTAAAAACATTTAATGTTTAAATCTTAATAGGAACTTTATAAAATATAAAAATTTATTTTAAAAAAGTAATTAATGTAGTCGAATCATTGTAATAAATCACGAGAATCCATTTGTAATGCTTAATTTTTATTGTTTTAATCTTTTCTGCTTCTGCTACGATTTAATAGATGAAGAAAATTGAATTGACATAAAAATCAGGATGAAAAAAAGACAAGATAATTGCTCTTTCTAATTAAAAACGTAATAAGTGAATGAAAGAAAATATAATCGAAAATTTCCTCAGGGAGAAAGATTTTTCTATCAAACTAAAAATAAAATATATAATAAAATAAATTAATAATTCATTTGGAAAGAATTTTTTTTATTATCATTCAAACATTTTAAAAAATTTTTAACAATAATTATTGTAGTAATTATAATTCCCTGCTTTAAAACATGAATTTTACATTATGGTGGAGTGGCACGACATATACACAGGACTATGACTACAGGACATGGGGAGTTTTGTACACGTGCTATTCGTGTATGTATCTGTGTTTAAGAATTTCCTGACAATGTAATACGTATTTAGTATGGCAGTTTTCTGTGTGTGTCGTTGCGAATTCCTAATGTTTCTATTCTTTAGTGTTGTGGTATGACGTTTATGAAAGAAAGGACTACAAGCACGATAAATACCGTATCCATTCTTCAAATATGTTTTTATTTCGTGGGCGATTTCTGAGTATTTGATAATTTTTTAGTGTGTGCATTTGTATGTTAATGGTGTTAGATACAGCTGTGCCTATAATGTATGTGAGTTTGTTCAGTTTGTTTATGGATATATCTAGTAATGGATCGTTTGTGATCGTGTGTGTGTTGTTTTCTATAACCGTCTGATGTGCCTATCTGTAATATGACTGCTGAGTGTGTAGTATTTTGTGTTTAAGCTTGTTTTTTTCCATAACAGACAGAAAATATAAGGAAAAAACCTGGAAAACAATACATTTTTTAAAAATTTATGTAAATTGTTATTTAAGTTCAGCGTGCGCTTATAAAATTAAAATATTTGCATAAAAATTAGAAATTTATATTTAAAAAAAAACGATTAAGATAATTATAAAATCAATAAACTTATGCGAAATATTAAAATTTAAAAAAAAAATATGTTTATTAAATTGCGATAGTTAATGGAATGAATATAAACATGAAAGACAAATTTTCTGCTCTTAAAACTGGATTCATTCCAAGAAGTGGATGGCAGAGAAATATTTTTAAACAATAATTTTTTAAAATCTCTGATTTGTTCTTTATAAAATTAATATCATTTTAAAAAAAAAATTAAAAGCAATTACAATAACTCAATAAATTATAACGAATTTACAGTTAATTTTTAAAATTTTAATATAAAACATATTTATTTTATTAATCAAAGATCTAAAGCTTAAAATTTTATATATAATATACTAATTTATTAATTATTTAATTAATTAATTAATTAATTATAATACACGATAAGCTTTGTACTATTTCATGTATAAAGTAATACTTTAATCGTATTTCCCTACAGTTTATATATATATATATAATATTTTATAAATTTTATCGTTAATATATTAAATTCTAACATAATATTAAATATTTAAGCTTATATTTTATTATAAATTATAAAAATTAAAGCTAGAGATTGCAAGTAAAAGACTGCTGTCAGACAATGTAAAATTGCTGTAATTACTCGTAAATATTAGCCGCTATGATACCATACTTAGAATTTGAAATGCGTGAAATTTAGCCACAGGATTTAAATATAATAATTAAATTTATGTAAGGATCCATCTAGAAAACTTTAATAATCAGATTGCCATTTTCAATCAGAACTTTCGGGAATTACTAAAGTTGTAATAAATGCATTCCTATGCAAACTATAAATATAAATAATTTGTAAATTAAATAATAAATTAATTGTCATTATTTTTTAAATTTTATTTACTGAATTTAAATATTAATTATGAATTAAATTAAGTATGACAATAGTATGACGACACGTAACTTGATTATCAAACTGTGTATGCAATAAACGTAAAAATAAAATTAATATTTAAGATAAATTATAGTAATTTTTTAGTTCTAAGCTTGAATATAATTATAAATTTTCTGCAATATTTGAAATATCAGATGGACGTCCTTGACATTTCATATCTTTTCAGTATTAAGTAGTATTTTTAGCATCTCAGAAGGTATAAAACTTCAACATTGGAGAAAGTAACTAATGCTTTGATATAGACGAATGAAAATAGAAATATTGCTAAGAAATTTTAGTAAAAATAAGCAAATTTTAATGGCAAATTTGGCAAGATTTGAGGGTTTAATAATCTTGCCCTGAAAACCCTCGTAATTGCACTCAAATTTATTGTAGAATCTGGAGATCTGGAGACAATTATGAGAGTTTCTTTCTATAATTCTTTTCTTACTCAACTACAGGGCTTCATGATTTATTTTTAAATATTTATTATGTTTTTGAATGATAATACTTGCGCTTTTAGGATTTATATCAGAAGTCCTTAAATCATAACCATAATATACACTTTTAAATTAAATGAGATACAGGAAATTATAAGACAAAATTAAGTTAGATCATTCCTATGAATATAATTCATTCTTTATAATATACATAATATAAAGGTTAATTGCAGATGTAATTAATTATAAATGTAAACTCGAACAATGATGTGTGTTTACATCTAAATATTATTCCTCGAGCAACAATGAACATAAATCCTTAAGATAATCAAATCCCTTATCAAATTTCATTAAAATATATCTTGCATTATACAGTTAAACCTGCCCAAAATGGAACCCGAATAAAGTGGAAAGTCCAGTTTAAAGTGGTTTTACTATATTAACACGAAGGATCTTCATAGATTCCTCTACATAATTCTTCAAAGATATCAAGAAAATAAATTTAATAATTAATATAAGCAGTAAAAATTGTTAATTTTTGTTTAAATTTATAATTTTCGGGACTAATAAAACAGTTTAATATAATTTAAAAAATAAATTAAATATATATATTTAACAAAATTATCATAGACTAAATAAAATTAAGAGATTTTTAAAGTTTGAAAATTATAGTGTAAATCTTTTATAATTTTTAATTAAACAATTATAAAGAATTAAAAAGTAACATTAATTAAAATTTATAAAGACTGAGCTTAATATAATTATGATATATATTTTTAGAGAATTCTTTAAATTTGTTTTGATTAGTTGTAGAGAAAGTTTCAATTAGTTGAAGAAGATTAAATTATTTTCAGTTTTATATCCAATTAGAGATCATATTCAGAGTTTATAAGTGGTAAAGAATTAAAGATTTTCTCTTATATTTATCAAAGGAAATAAGTTGACAAAAATAATTAAAGGGTTAGAAATTTAAGTAACAATAAATCTCGTTGAACATGATTGAATATTCTATGTTAGAATGGTAAAAGATAAAGGATAACTAATAGAATTAGTTCATTATTACATGTCTTGTTTCATCGGTTCATCTCCTTTCTCGTCTCATTTCCTTGTTATTTATTCAAATTAACTGCTACTTTTAATATTATATTAAGATTTTATTAGATTTTTAAATAAAGTTATTAAAATCTTTTAACGTTTTTCTCATAAAAAAATACAAGAAAATAATATCTATGTTTAAATCGAATAACAACATCTTTTAGATTTATAAAACAAAAAATAAAATATATAAAATTTTCCTTCTGATAAATAAATATTATATTTGTAAAATAATATATAAAATAAATAAAAATATATTTTTAAAAATGTTTTATGTAGACATTACATAATTGATAACTTGGCAGATTTGTTGATGACGATTCTTTTTATATTTTATTTATTTATAAAATTGTGTGAAAGTATATAAGAAAATTTAAATATTTATCTATTATATTTAATGTTAATAATAATAATAATAATAATAATAATTACGTAATTAATTTTTAAATTAAAGAATTTACTCTATTTTCTTACAAGTTATAAGAGACATAAACATATCTTTATCGTTTAATTTGACAAGAATTGTTTAAATTTTCGAGAAGATTTTATTATTATCTGTCTCATGTAACAAAGTGATTTTAATAGTTTATTGTAAATCTGGTACAAAATATGCCAAAATTAATAGTAATATATTTAATTAAAACTATTATTGACTCATTAAATCTCTTATTTTAATCACGAGAGGAATTTAGAATGTAAAGTTGATATGCAATAATATATATGGAATTTAGTTAATATTGCTTTACTTTAGTTAATTGATTTCACAATAAATCTAGTTGTTGTCCACCAAAAACATGAATTTGTTAATTACTTCTTAAAATTTTTATTTTTCTAAACATTTGCGACAATATGAGGATTTAATAAGTTTATTGATTTCACATATAAATTAATTTAATTTAACTTAATTAATGTTTTATTTTATACCAATTTATTGTTTTCTTAATTTTTTTCGAACAAAATAACTGAAATTAGTTTTAATTTTAGTTACCAGATGGCAGTAAATGTAATCTACTCCCTTTTTTTTTATATCTGTTTTAGCGTTATTATACTGTGAAATATTTTTAAAATCGAACATTTTATTAAAACCAAATAAAATATATTATTTTAAATGTTATTAAAAATTTTATTAAAATTAAATATTTAAAAAAAATACTTGATATACTAACAAATCGGTACGTAATTTACATCATTTACAATTACTGCCATTATCTTAGTCAGTGCCAAATTAACACACCTGGAGACTCTAAGCTCCAATTTCAGAGCTCCTTAAATGTTTCATTTAATATTTATAAATGTAATTTAATATACAATTATTTCTAATTCATTTGAAGTCTCTTAAACTCAAGGGTACCAAGCGAATGGTTAATTTATTTAAAATTTTAAAGGATAATGCACCATCGAGTCTATTTATTTTCTCTCCAGCTAAAACTCAAATTACCAATCGAAACGTATCTTACAATTTCAAATATATTTTAATTGAATATATTTACTTTAAATACGTGTAAAGTATCATATTTATATACATTTCCCTTATCTCGCTTCTCTACTACTTCCCAAATTCACTTTATTGACGTTGAATCCTGAAGGGTCTATACATTATGTATACAAGATATCAATGAATTCAATAATGTTGGGTTATGGCAGTGGATATAAAGTTATTGTATACATATATATACAGGAGATTTTCTCTATCAAATATAGAAATTAAACAAAATGTATATTTGTTTTTTTATTTATATTATTCTCGACTAAAATCATTAGGGTAACTTCTTTAGCTTAAACTCTATACTATTATTTATCTTATATATTTGATAGGGATCTTTTACGTATATGGAAACGTTTTACTCAATTTAGATTGTTCTATATTCTTCTAAACTTATTTATTTTATTAATTAGTTAAGTAGTACAAAGATGTAGTCTGTAATCAATATAAAAAAGACTTAGTCACAATATTTTCCGTATCTGGACTCAATTTTTATGTATCTAATTCCGTTCTCGAGAAACTTTTGAATCGAAATTATGTGACTTCCGGGCCAAGCCTGAAGTTCTTATATAGTTAATCGCTTAGTTTTAGTTAAGTTTCTCATATCTAATCTCTATTTTTGTGTAGTCGAGATTAACGATGGACGGACAGACCGACGATAGTGGGACAGATAGGTCTTCAATTTGAAAATTGCAGCCCGATAAAAGTAGCTTAAATAAGACTGAGAAACTTTATTAAAAGGCAATATTTATGTCGTAAAAGTATTTAAAATAATAATAATAATAATAATTTAATTCAGAAACATAGAGATGAAAAGTCGTAAACATCAGAAATATAGTGATATATCTGATATTATTATCGATAAATACATAACATAAATAAAACTATAAAGAAAAATAATTAATATATATCACAAGTACAATATAAACAGAAAATAAAACCTGCAGAAACAGCAGAGAAAATAAAACAAAAGTAGAAAACAAAAATAATATAAAGCGTCCTGTAGAGTAATTAATATAATAAAACAATAACAGTAGGATATAAAACAAAATAAAATCTATCTTAAATAATACTTAATATAACTTAAACAATAAGAAACTTTAAAATTAAATTAAATGCTTGAAATTTATTTCAGATAACAAACTAACTAACGAGTTTCATTTGTGTCTTTCGATACTGAAGAAAAGTCTGTAATGGCATAGAAAAGAAAAAAAAAAGGTAAAGGAGTAAAAAAAGACTCTAAAATGGGCAAATCTTGAAGATAGAAAGAAATCGATAAAACTCTTTAAAAGCTTAATTAGATTCAAAATACTTTAAAGATAATTCTTTTATAAATTAGTTAAACTATTTTAAATAAGTTAAGAATAATTAAGATGCGCATAGAAAGAATAGAACATTAACTATATTATTCATTTAGATTTAAAACTCGTTTAATATTATATAACTTGATTAAAAAATCATCTTTTACTAAATTTAATAAGATATTAAATTTTATTCGATATGCCAACACCTAAAAAAAAGAAAAAAAGAAAGTAAAGTATAATTAATTAATATGAATTTTTAATAAAAGTAGTAGATTAATAGAAGTATCTACTTAATTTTAATATATATCTTGATAAAATTTCATCTATTCTTTATTTAATTTTTTTTTTTAACTGGGACATTCTTTGATTTTGTTCCTTGAGAACCAAATTCAATAAATAAATAAACCATTTCTGTCTTGTATCACATAATCTAGTTTAGTAAAACATATTCTTCTTTATCTGAATAAATCGATGAAGTAGAATGTGAATCAAAAACTTTTTCACTTTTCCATTTTTTTCCTTTTCTTTTTCGTAATTTTAATTATATTTAACTGTAAAAAAATAAAAATTAATTAAGTTACTAAGTTTATTTTTACTATAAAAGTTACAATAATTTAATTAAAAGTTATATTAATGTATATTTATACTTTATATTACTTTAAGCGCAATTTTTTCGTTAATTTTTTAAGATTAAAAGGTGAATAATTGTTATAATTGCCTACGTTTCTAAGTAATTTTTCTTGAGGATATCGATTCTTTTCTTATTTTTTCCTCCCTCAAGTTGTGACTTATTCGTAATTCTTTCCTCGTTTTTTTCTTATAAAGAATCTTCTAACTTTCATATTATTAAACGTTTGTATTTTTCATTCCTTTATTTTATTTAATATATTCGGTTTTATTAAATTTCTTCATTATGTATTATACCTGCAACTAAAACTTGAATCTATATTTTTTATATTTTCGAGTCATTTTTTATATTATTTTTTGTAACTTCTTTTCCTAAATTCAATTGTATAAAAATGCAAAAAATAAAATAAAAAAATTTTATGTTAATAAAATTTTATTACTTTTTGTTTTATGAAAGTTTTTACTTAAATATAATATAAATATATATATATATATATATATATATTAAAACGTTTTATTATAAAATATATTGTGTGATATATTTAAGAAAATAATTACTAAATATACTTTAATTATTTACTTACAATATAGCAGATAGGTTGGATAATATAAAGATTTACTTGACTTGTCTGCTAAGAAACCTTATAAATACTTTATATAAGGTCAAATCGATGAACCTTTAACATGTTTAGGTATTTATATTATGCCTATCGCAACGGATATATTGTAAATAGCTAAATATATATATTAAAAATTACAATTTTAATATATAGATAAAGACTATGTTTATTGAAATTATTCTAAAAGTTAGCTTTAAAACATTAAATATTTTTTTATAGAATTAAATAAATTATACTTTTCACTACTTTATACTTTTCAACTTTATGCTGAAAAGTTTAAAAATATATCTCAAAGTTGAATAATAAAAGGTACAATTTATGATTTAACAAAATCAAAATTGAACGATTTCTTACGATCAAATTTATGTTTTTAAGAACGACTATAGCCCTTATGCCATATCGATATTGTAAAAGAATATGTTGTTATGGGAATAAAAAGTAAGTGAAAATGTACGAACAACCTAAACATAAACAAAATTTAAAGATGTTATTTATCGTTGTACCTTTCAGTTACAAGGAACTTTAAACGTTAAATATTATATAGGTAAAAAAGAGAAGAGGTGAAAAAAATATATAAGTGAATGGTATTGACCACAAGCTAATAATTTTATACGTTCTCTAGGGAGTAATAAACAACACGCGTCTCTCAACTAACGATAGGGTGCGGTTATATAAGAGTGAGTTTGATGGTCACACCTGAGCTTTGTTCCCCTGAGCTGCGTCACGTATGTAATAAAACACAGCCATTTTGCTTCTGACGCTAAAACGAAGCCGTCTTGTCTTATCACTAAGCGGTTTCAAATGCGAGTTTTGGATCAAATAGCATTTTATGTCGGATGTTCCGATTATAAAAAACCGTTATAATGGAATAACTTAACTGCATTTTCCTTCGAGAGATGGCGACTGCGTCGAATTTCGTATTAATATAATGAAATAAAATGATTTTAAAAGATTTCAAACTTTAACTAATTAATTAAGTAATTAAAATTGTTTAAAAAACGTACGAATTAATACTTAATTAAATTGAAAGCTGATTGGTTAATTTGTTGCAAAAAGTTTGTCGAAATAAAACAATAAACCAATAAGCTTCGAATGTAATCGATCTATTTCGGTTGCCGATCAAATTAAGAAGTTGATTGGTTATTGAACTTTCTTGGATAATTAAATAATATTATTTAATTGGTTTAATGCTTATGACGTAGAAAATAGATAATTTCTAATTTTAATCTGATTTTTAAAACACAGTTCAATTGTGTAATTAATTATATGCAGTAAAGAAAATTAGTTTGTTGTAAATTTATGTGATAGATGGACTTATTAGTCATTTGCTGTAATTTTAATAAAGTTTCTAAGATATTAAATTGCTAATGTAATTAACCATAATAAACATATCTCATCAGGGGATTGAAGGTAAAGATTTTAAAATAATCGCATTTAAATGAGAAAATACTGTTGTTAAAGCATAAATAAATTCAATATGTTAAGAGTAAACAAGAGCTTGTAGAATTTTTATGAAAATTATTCAGATTTGGCATGTAAAACATTGACTTTTGATTTTCTCGTGAATAACTCTGAAATAATTGCTTTGTTATTATAATTCTTATTATTCAAATGTACTTTCTATCCACATAAAAATTACTTTAATCATTCAAATCATTATAAAACATGAAATGAATTTGGAAAATTCAAAATAAAAAAAATTATATAGGCTATGTAAATATGAATTAATATATAATCGTATCCGAAGAAATAAAAGCTTTTCTTTATATTTTAAACTTATTTTTTAATTAATAAATACATTTTTAAACTAAGGGAAAAAATTTATTATTTTTTTCCTTAATTTAAGAAAAATTTTAATATCATCATTGATTGATGTTCCACTCTGAAAAGAACGTTAACTCCTGCAAAACTAATTATTATAAAAAAAATCAAAACAACAGAAGTTGGTGACAAAATGTCAAAATAAGAAAACATCTATAATTACTTTCTATAATAAATAGATAGGAAGCTAAATATTCTTCCTCCATCCAATGAAGTCTTTCATCCAAGTTGGACTATAATTATGCGGTTATTGATTGAGAAGTAGAGTTCCATTCCGCTTTGGTGACATTTCAATAACCCGTCTGTCACTGCAGTGGCATGTCTTTCCTCTATTCTTGTCACCTACATCGACCCGCTCTCTACTTCTTTCTCCTTTAATTCTTCTACAGTCATCAAAAATAATAATAGAAGGGGTCAGAAAATATATTAATCAACTAAAATAAATATTTTATTAGGTTGTCTATGTTAACCTGTAAAGACAGGAATTTCATTTTCAGATATAATAAATATATTGAAATTGTAATACCGACTTAACTACATGAAAAATTAGTTTTTCAATAATATAATTGGAAATTTGTCTTTTTTAAAATTTTTTTTACAATGTTGTAAAGCAGGTCAATGACCAATATCGGAATTTTTTTGTATAAGTGAAGAGAAGAAGAGCTGGTTGGATACGAGGTTACTGTAGCAGAAGTGCTTCATTGATTGGTCACCCTTACCTCCTATCAAATCTAACAAGGAGGTATTATCTGCTCGCTTTTCTTTCTTTTCCCACCCCCAAAAAAGTGTGATATTTGTGATGAAATGATGCTACAATTTTCTCCAGGTTGTCAAAGGATATAACTGTTACGATATATATATATTTTTTTCCATTTTTTTTTTAATTTTGATGTATCAACTAAAAATCGATATATCGAGTGTAAAGTTGAGATGGGATGGTTAAAATGAGACATTTCATGGTTACTTTAATACAAAAGGAAATCTTGCATAAATTCAATAAAACTACCAGTTTAATTGGATCGTCTCTTCCACATTCAGAGATACGTTAAGCGGTTTACTTTTTTTTTTTTTTTTTTTTCCTATCGATTATTTATATAAAAGAATTAATTTTGTTGAAATGATAGGGCGTTGCAATTGAACTTATTAGTTTGAATGCAAAATTACATAAAATTCTACACTTTTTCTTTAATCATAAATGATAATTTATGCAGAAAGGGGAAGGAGTTATAAAAGTTTATTTATCGCGTGAAATAAATTAGATATTTATTAACATAAAATATATTTACTTTTATTTCTAGAGAAGAAAACGAATAACTTAACGAAACGATTAAGTTACATTTAATTAATAGGAATATTTCACGGTATTTCACGTGATTGTAATCTATTAAATACATAATATGAGAAGCTATCAATGGTTTTGATGTTTTAAGAGGAAAGGAAAATTTCCTTTACCACAAAAATCTTTTTTCTTTTTTTTTTTCTTTCTTGATTTATGATCTTAAGGAAACCTTAGGCATTTTCATAATTTGAAAACATTTAAACTAGGTGTGTCTTTTATATTAAAGATGAAGAATTCTTGATTAGAAGTTAAGTTAACCGATATTGATAGTCGTGTGAATGAACTTTGCTATTATAATTTTACGCTACTTATATTATAATTAATAATAATGTAAAATAATACGAGTAGGTTAAATAACGTTAATTTTCTAAAATATCTTTCTCAATTAAAAAATAATAATAATAAACTAAAAATTATCTTAAATAGGATTATACTGTCTTATTCATTAATTATATATAAACGGAGCAATAATTAAATAAAATTGAAGGTAAAACTTTATATTTTATTTTGAATAAAGCAATTTTTTAAATGAGGTATTTAAATAATTTTAATCTTCCAATAATTTAAATTTATTTTAGCGTATGCTTATAAAATAATTTTTATATAATATATTTTATTATAGTTTGCGTATTAATTAATATATTATAACGAAATATAAATTAAATTAAATAATATTTTAATTTAAAGTTAATTAATATTTTCTACAAAAGATGGCGCCCCTACTAGTCTAACCCGTGTTATTTTTGCCAAATTTTAATGTAAATTAACATTACAATGATATAAAAAATATAATATTTTTTACAATATAATACATAAATAATAATTACAAAAATCATTTTAAAATTTTTAATAAATTAATTTTTAATTAAACTATAAATGTCATTAGAAAGATATATATACGTATATATAATCAATATGTACCGGTATAATTACATAATAAAATTTAATTGAAAGCTAAAAAAGTGTATTTTGCAATCATAAATAAATTATTTTTATAGATTTGCTCACTAAGAGACATCAATAACAAGATTTAGCTTATATTTTTATACAATAAATCCTCATAAATTGAAGCAACTCAGGTAATGTTAAGTTCTTAATCTTGTAAACTCCTTTAGAATCCAATGAATGATCATAACAATCAATAACTGGAAGATTATTATTTATTTATATTATTATTTTCGTTATTATTCGAAAATTTCGTTGTTTTTAAAATAAAGAAATAAATTTTCACAATTAAAAACTCTCATTAAAAGTTAGGAAATGTTTAAAGTAAAAATAATGAAATTACGAAAAAAAAAATTTCTATTAAAAGTTTCATAATAATAAGAAATTGAAAGTTTTATTTATATTATTAACAGCTTTTAATTAATTTTATCACTTTTTATAGAAAATTATCAAAGTAAAATGGGTATAGAATTTATTATTATTTTATTTTTTGTCTGTTTTGGAAGAAAGAACAACAAATTAACGAGGTAAAAATTTGTAAAGTTTATTAAATCTTATTAAAATATTTATTTTTATCTGGCAGCAAATTATTTTCTCTTTTATAAAACGATGAAAAGTAAAATATATTGTTTAAATTATTGATAAAATGTCTATAGTTATTTTTTTTTTTTAATATATATATATTATATTTATGTGGAAAAAAATTTCTCTCCGGATGATTTTTATTGAAATATTACAATAAGTTAAGATAAGGCTAATCTGTTTTCTTCTTAACAAATACCAAGAAGAATTTACTTTGCTGGAGGCATTTTCAATTTAATTTTTATTCTCCAATATCGTTCATCCTCCAATTTATTAAATTAGAATTTTCCTTTATTCAACGAAAACTAAATTATCATTCAAAGATTTTTGTAATATTTTAAAGCATTTCTTTTACGTTTAAATTGTTAAAAAATTAATTAATAAATTTAATATAAACTAAATTAATAAAAAGGGTAGAAACTTTTTATGGGCAAGCCTCTTTTTTTCCTTCTTCTCCTCCTCCTCCTCCTCTTCCTTCTCTTCCCTATTCTTATATTAGAGACTTTAGAAATTATCGCGAATAAGAAAGATATCGAGTGTAGAATTTATGACCATGGAAAGATTTAGTAATTAAGTTGACGTGTCTTAAAGCATAGATTCTAGCAATTTATTAATAATAATAAATCCTTTTAGAATATTTAAATAATCCTATTTCGTTAAGGTAAAAGGATAAAGGACGAAATTCTTCAGGCAAAAATCACTACTGCCTTCAGACTTTTCGGAAATGAGTCGAACGTAGATTGCATCATTAAAACACCATCCTTTACCAGTCGAGCCTTTACTGACAATAGGAGGGTGGCGATAACGCAAGGAAGCCCATTGAAAGGAAGCTTTAGTTCTTTGTTGAGAGTAAGGTAGTCGTTTTCGATGACTACATGCTGTGACGGTTAGTTCTTCCAAGACCACTAAATAGCCAAGATGGCTTACTGTTCATCACAGCCATTAAAAACTCATAAGAAGAAAATGAAAATTCGTATATCGAATAGAAAATAAACTTATAAAACAAAAAAAAGAAAAAATCTATGAAGGGAAATCATTAGATTGAAACTAGATAATGGATTCGATAATAAATATGTATATATAAATTTTATTTTATTTTTTCATATTAAAGCTTCGTTAGTTATTAACTATTTGATGTATGATTCGTAATTAAGAGTAAGTAATGGTCCTTACTAATTACGTATTGTTTCAATGAGAGGAGGGGGAAAAAATAAATAAAAATAAGAGTAATAAATGCTTTCATTTTTGTTACAGAATATAATTTTTGATAAGGTTGTATTATATTTTTCTATTATGTAAGGAATTCTTAATTAAAAATAACCAAATTAAGATGTAATCACCATTAGCACAGATTACACTCTCAAAAATGAAAATTCCCTTTTGACCTAAAAATCATTTGACTTATTTGTTTACGCTAGAGGCGAAGGAATATTTAATCATTGAATAAATAATCTTTTGCACTAAGTTCATCAAAAGTAATATGGCTCGTGAACTGGATTAATAATAAATTTCATATAAAATTTCTGATTAATTTTTAACTCTTCAAAAGAAAATACTAATAATAATTTAATGAATAATTCTAAATTTTTCGTGTAAATTTACGTTATGTGACACAGAAAATATTGAAATAATTAATTAAATATGTAATAAAAATAAATTCAACCGATTTTTTTACGTTTTAAAATCGTGGAAATCAATTTTTAATGCCATATTGGCACTTATTTTTTCAAGTAAACGTTAAAATAATTAACTTAAACTATTTTCTACGTAGATATATATTTTTATTTTAAAATTATATAAATTATACTTTTTTAATATTATTCTTTTCATGTATTCTGCAGATAAACATTATTAAAAATTCTAAAAATATATGAAACTTTATCATTTATGATTATTTTTATTAAGGGTAGGGTCTACTCAAGGGTCTAAGCTTATGAAAGAGAGAGAAGAGATCAGAAGGAAAAATTTTTATATATATAAAACATTAATATTTTTATTTATTTATAATTTATTATTGGAAACATAAAATATGTATTTAACTATTAATATTTTTAAATTTTTTATTAAGGTTCAATTCAAGTTTAATTCGTGTTGTATTTTATTATAAATAAATACATTTTATATAATAAAAAATAAAATCAAAATAAGAAATTATTTATTAAAACTATATATCTTATATATATGGCCCTAGACTTTTTAAATCAATAATATAAAGTATCAATTTATAAAATAATAATAATTTAAACTTTATAATTACTTAAAAATATTTTCTAAAGAATTATATATATAAAATTTAAAGAAAAATCTTAAAATATCACTTGTTTATTAACTTAAATTCATTTAATAATTATAAAATAAACAGATTCCTCTTCAGTAAATTTCAAAAGTTCATTTGAATGACATTCTTTTGATACTTTATGATTATGAAATCTTGTTAGCATTGAAAATTATATATATATATTATATATTTTCAATTAAAATTTTTGTCATATTTTATATTAAATAGCTTGTTTAGCGTTATTAATAGAATTTAGAGTTGTATGAATGCAGTTGCTATGCTGTAAAAAGGAGAGAAATTTACTGTATACAAGAGCTAAATTGGCTCTCTTACATGCATTTTATGGGAATTTTCTCATTATAGAGAGTACAGAGAGTAAATTCATGTACAGTGTATTGATATTTTCATGTAGTAATTGACGATCCATAAATCTATATAGAGATTAGAGAAGAATTTAATTATAGAGAGAAGTAAAATTCCTGTATATTCAATAAGTATGAATTTTTTTTATAAGATCTTTTTTCTATAAAAATTAATTTCCTGCTATCCACAAGAGTTTTTTTTTTTTATTTAGATAAATGTTAAAATTATTATGAATTATACTCACTAAAGCACTATTTAATAATATGCAATTCTCCATTCCAATAAGCAATATTTAACTTCCCTCCCTTTATTTTTTTATAATTTTCTTTCCTTTTAAATATTTTATTAATACATATAATTTATTTTACATTTTTATGATTAAAATATTATCTAACTACAAGATAAGTATATGATATTCCTCTCTTTCAACACCCAAATATCGGAATTTTTACATTGTTCATAAATATTAAGTAAAGTGTAATTTCAGTGTATACGATTCATTAATTTTAATTGAATTTTTAATGATTTTATGCTACAATACACTCTTGTAATTTGTACTGAGTTTAATTCGTTAAAGAAATTTACTCTTTTATATTTTTACTTCCATCCCTTTTACAGTTTAAATAAGTTTATATAAGAATTTTTTTCTAGAATAAAACAATAAATAAATTGTTTCAACAAACGTTACAAATGCAAATAAAAGTAAAGGATGAGGTGAAAATTACTTTTTAATACTTGAAAAAAAAGAGGAAACTTATGCAAATATCCTATTTAACCTTTACTATAAATACCTTGAGGCATTTTTTTATGTATGTAAAAGCAAAGATAAAACTTTATCTTATCGTAATACTGTGCATATCATCCTATTATGTTGCAATGAATTATAAATTATTCATTTAATATTATTATTATTATTGTTATTGTTGTTATTATTATGTTTCGTTATCAGTATAGATAAGTTTTCTTCCTCTTATGTACACTACATGATTATCATTTTTTAAGGCTATATATATATATATAATCTTCGACATTGCTACCACACAAAGTTGTTATTATGTATCGTAGACTAATAAATTCATTGTACTTTTTTTTAAATATTTAATACATGTCTGTGTTATGAGACAAATAATTATAAATTTTTATGTTTTATCACTAATTATCTCTACTTTTATCTTTTAGATTTATAATAAATTTATAGCATTTACTTTCCTGTATATTAAAACGTATTTATATCGTTTTCAACTAGTAGTTCGCGATCTCCAAAGAGTTGTGAACTCTTACTATGTTTAAGCTGACATTTTAAGGTTATTTACAATAATTGTATAGTATTTTTTATTATTTTTTATATGTTAAATATATTTACAGTTAACTTCTCAACTAGTAGATCGCAAGTTTCAGGAATTTGTGTAGTATATTTTACTATCATTAAGCTTGAATTAAACTCTATATTTAAGTTGATATCATTAATTAAAATAGATGTCAAATATTTAATTTTCTGTATATTTACATATATTTACAGTAAAATTTGCAACTAGTAATTCACGTTCTGCAGGAGACTATTAATTATACTTTATCAACATCGAAGGATAAATATTTAATTTTATTTATATAATTTCCTTATTATTTACAATAAGTTTATTTAACTGTAATATGCATAATTAAAGAAAATAAAACAAATAATCATTAGTAATATTATTTAAATCGTAATTACTCTCGTTACGCAAGAATAATTTATAAGTATATTTAATAATGAATAAGCTGCATAATGAATAAATTATGCATAATGGTTCTTAATTAATTCATAAATTATTATAATTTCCTGCATAAGCGCATATATTATTATAATAGAAAAGTTGTGTAACTGTCTTGAATATTATTTTTTTCTTATTTTATACTCTATGAAGTAACGCATCTTATCAAATTTAAATGACATCTTCTTCGCCAATATCTAAATCCTGGATCACGAATGTCTGGATTTGTATCCTTTCTATCGAATATTTTTATTTTCTCATCCATCTTTTAATTCATTTGGGACGTAAATTTAATATACCGTAACGTATATGTGAAGGAATTTTGATAAAATTTCACGAAAAAACTGAATATTTAATCATTTTTATATCCACTTTCCATATTTATCATAATTATTATTACTTTCTTTTTATTAAATTATTATATATATATATATATATATATATATATATATTACTAAATAAATTTAATAAAAAAATTATAAGGTTTATTTTATTTTAGTAAAAATAAAATTATTTTTTAAAACTTTTTACTCGTTATTAATTTAAAAGTTTATATTTAAATATTCAAATATATTTATATAGATTTTTTTATATCTTAATTATAATTATATTGAATTTTATTCAATTACATATTTACATAAAATATTTATAAATTATTTTAAAATTTATATGAAATATCAATAAACAAATTAGATTAAAAAATATTAAAATAACGTAGATAAGAATAAATTGATTAGTTAGGAAAAATAAATTAATAAATAATAATTTACTTTTTTTAAACGAGTATATATATATATATAAATTACATTTATTTTTAATTTATAACGAAAAAACTCAAAAATATTCATAACATTTTTAGAATTCCACACAAGCAACGTCTATAAAATAACATTTTTCTTATGCCAGTTTTCAACTGAGATGACAGACATTTGATTCTAAATGTCTTCCCTTTTTTTTATATATATATATTTCTTTTCTTAAAATATAGATTTCTAGTTGATATTTTTATATTATATATTCTCACCACGAATATTAATACCGAAGTTTGAAACCATGTCCATTATTATCTTTCAATTTATAAAAAGTTTCTTACTTTGAGAATAAACAATCAGCACAAACTTTAACATTAAAAGTATTAGTTTAAATTTTTAAAAAAGATTTCTACTTTATCTGAAAAACTTCACTTTTAGTAAATTACATAATCTTATATATATATTTTGTTTTTTTTTCCGAAAGGGATATATTGAAAAATTTAATTAATAAACTGTAAACATTCATTTTTTACACGGAAAGTTTGATAAGAATATATAAAAAATTAATATAAAAATATCATAAATTAAAATAAGTAGTGATTTTTCATAAACTCGAAAAACTAACTTCTTATTTTTATTATTTTTTTCAGATTTAAAAAAAAAAATTTTAAAGGAAGTTGACAATATGATTGTATTATTTTCTGTTTCATTTGTCTTCTTTTTCTATGACGTTTTATTTTCCTCTCACTCTACTTTCTTCTTCATTAATTTCTTTTCTTTGGGCGTTGTACAGCAAGCATTTCTTATCTACATTATCATGTTCAATTTTATCTACATAATACGTTATCTTCTATAAAAACTTCATAACTTATATATTTGATTCAAAGTGATGTGAATTTTTGAATTTTTTTTTCTAGTTTCTAATTTAAATAATATTTTTTCATATGCAAAAATCTTCAAAATCCATTTTTCATAATGGCCAAAATATAAAAGGAATAGCTACATTTTCTACTTAAATTTTGATAAAGTATACTACTGTATAGCAACAATATAATATAGCCCACAAGTGACCGAGAGGATAAACCCATGATTTTATCCTCTCGGTCACGTGTGCAATGGAGTTTTTCAGGTTATTTTCACGTTTGTAAAATCTGAACATGCCCCAGTTTCCTATAGAAAGTTCTCCTGGGAAGCACACCCCACATTAGTGTTGTTCACACACAAGCAAACGATATAATATATATATGTGTGTCTAAATTATATTTTTTCAACAGAATTCTTTGATTATTATTCTATTCAAAAAAGGAAAATAATGTTAAACGTATAACAACAGAGAATTCAAAAGTTGGACTTGAATGTTTGGAATGTAAATTTCTGAGTTAATGGAACTACGTTTAATAACCCATCGCTACATTCTTAAAAGTTATTCACTGAAAGGGAAACGAAGAAATGTTTTTATCTTTTAAATAAAAATATTTCTTTTGTATGTCTTATTTTACTTTTAAAAAATGTCCTATTTTTAATATTAATTAAATATTTATCTCATATATTAACTTACAGAAATACATTTAAATTTTACATAAAATAATTTAATTACAATTTTTATTTACTTATTTATTACATTTATCTACTTAAATAATTGAAAATAATATTATTCTATTTTTTAACCTGTACGCATTAATTATTAAAGGTGTTTTTCCTATTGTTAAAGGTAAATATTATTATTAAGTTATTTATTTTTATTAAAAATAGCTAAAGGACCAATTAGAACAATAGTATAATTTTATTAAAATTTAGATAATTAAACCATTAATGGTGAAACAATTTCGAGAATTTAATATACTTTCAAGTGGCCACTAGAGTAAGTAACACAACAACAATTGATATACTGTACTTCTTTTTTTTTATTTATTATTTTTTTAAATGTATTGTTTGAGCAAAAACAGAAAAGAAAACGATCTTCAACAATTCTCATGATGACTGTTTCAACAAAGTAAAGTACGTTGGTGTCACATGTCGTGAAACGTTACACAAAGAAATACAATAAAAGGTCACAGATTCACAAAGTAACTGGCATCTTTCATTGAATGAATACAGCACAGAAAAATCGAAAATAAGCTACACTGAGTCTTTAAAATCTCCATAGTATAACACTTATCCTCTTATATAAAATATAATGAGTATTAAAGCTACATCTATTATCAAGAAAGATGTTCTTTTCTTTTATTATAAGAGGAATTGAAGTGATAAAATGAAAGATTTTTTTTAAAAAAATTTTAAGTCTACTCCATTAAATATATATATTTAAAAAATGCATAATAAAAATAAATAAAGATTTATCGTAAGATTATTTTATTGAACGACATGTACACTAACTATATTATAATATTGAAAAAGTTTCAGATTTTCAATTCATGATATTGATTTTTTTCTTCGGTAGAAATGCATATAAAATGTTGAATTTATCAATATCTCAGAAACATTATTAAAAATTGACATGAAGATAAAAATAAATTATAAATTCAACTTAATCCTAGAATTTCTTGTTTAGAAAAATATACTTTTTTTTTTAAAACAAATTCTAAAACATTTAAAATTCTAATGAGCTTAAAATATTTAGTTTTTTTTAAAGCATCGTTCTGTCTGAATTTATTTTAATAAAAAAATAAATAAAACGGTAAAAAAATTATTACTTTTTTAAAAAATATTTATATTTATATTTATATCTTATTTATAAAAGACAAGAATAGTATCGACAGAAAGAATTTTTGTAATGTTTAAAAGAATGAAAAATTTTATTCAAGCATAAAAATAATTTGAATTTATATGTATATACCAAGCAAGAAATTATGCGATATTTCATATTTAAGAAACTATTAAAATTGGAAAAAATTTTTATATATAAAAAGAAAGAAAGTTAGTAAAATTAAATTATCAATGCGAAAGAAAGTAATATTTGAAAAATATAAAACTGCTAAAGGTTTATTGAGAAGAATGTTTTCCTTTTAGATACATTCCATCAGCTTACAGTAGATCCCAAGGCTACTTAACCATTGTAAATAAATTGAGACTTTTTTTTTTTTTGTTCAATGAATTCTTATAACTCGAAAAATAAGATGATATTCAACAAGTACGTCATAAAAACCGTATTATTTTTGTATTAAATTAGTAATTTTTTCCGGAAAATTGTTTCTTAGATAACTACTTGTAATGTATTGTTTCAATCTGAGTGTTGTTGAAATACAGATTACGAGAAGTGAAAAAAATAAAAATAACCTGTATACTATTTATAAATATATGATAAAAATTCAAAGGAATTATATAAATTCTATTGTAGAAAAAATATATACATAAGCATAAAAAATTTTTATTCTTCACGACTAAGTCAAGTAAATATGAAGGTTTTTAAATTCTGAATAATACTCGAGGGAATTAGATTTCTTTTTCTTATTATTAATATTTAAATATTGTAATATAATAAAATATATATATATGCATTTCTATTCTTATAAATATCATTAACGTAGAAGTAATTTATTAAACGTAATAATTAATATACGTGATTAACGATTAAAAATCCAATAAAAGCAATAAAAATTAACAATTTTTTTTTTAGTGAAAATAATTAATAAATGCTTTAACCAGGCATACACACGTTTTATATAATGTCTTTTAATATAGATTATAAATGCTTTATTTAGTAGGACATACAAAGTATTGACATTTTTACTAGAAATCAATGACCGGTCCAGACACATCTCGAGAGAAAAGATGTGGTAGAAAAAGTTCAGAAAAGTGAAAAAAAAAATATAAAAAAAATTGCCAGGATAGATGTTCCTGATAGCGATGCTAAATGGATTCCTGCAGAAAAGGTTTTTACAAGACCATTTAATTTTAAATCTATTTGTTTTACCATCATCTATCTCCATTCTACTTCAAATAGGTGTATTAGATAAATGGTTTATTTAGACTACTCATGAATAATTTATAAATTTTATAGGATGTTTCTTTCTATATTTATGATCTTAATACTTAGAGATAGAGAGAGGGGGAAGACGAAAAACTTTATGTATTTAACCATAAGCTAGTATATATATATATTTATATTCAGGAATTTATATTAGTTTCTTTACTATTATTTGGTATTCTCCTTGGTTTCTACGATTATTTTTATTATTGATTAATAATAAATACTGTATATTATAGACTAAAAATTTTATAATAAAAGATAAGAAGTTATAAATTTTAATACTGTAAAAATAAATATTATATAAATTCGATTAAAAGTAATATGAAATTTTAATTATAGTTAAATATTATTATAAACTTTCTTTATAAATTATTTTATATTTATAATAAATAATCAATAAATAATAAGTGTTTAAAACTTATATTATATTTTTCCTATTAATAATTAATAATTGATATAGTTTATAATTGTTATTAATATTAAAAATTAATTTAAAATGATCAAATTCGAGTAAAAAATTAATAATTTTTTATGAAATTATGAAAAAAATTGAAGATTTAGTTAAAGTTTATTTTATTTTTTTAAAAATGCAAACAATTTACAGATTAATTACCTCTTTTTAAAATCATTTTTTAGTAGAAAGTTAAATACAATTTGTTAAGAATGTTTAATTTTACTTCTGACATTAAATTTTTTATGAGAATTTATGAAGGAGAGAGAGAGAGAGAGAGATAGAAAAAAACAATTATTAAAAAATATTACAAATACCAGACTAAAATAATACACTAGATACAAAATAGCAACAATATAAACAAGTTTGACAAGACATGATTAGTTTCATATAGAAATATTTTGGACTTATTCCGTACATGATGCAGAAGATACGCAACAAATGCAATACAATGCAATCGATACTTGGAGAATCTGGTTAATAAAGTTGTGCAAAAATTCCATCTGGAATAAATATGCCGTGATTTTTTTTTTTAATATTTAATAAAAAGTATTCTGATTTCTATCATTGAACTGCAAACTTTTTTTATATGATCAATTCAATTAATGAATAATAAAAAAGAAAAAAATAATATTTGATACTCACGAAACTGAAGATGAATCGCTAACATTCCGTGTTGCAATGGCTAAAAATAGGAATAGCATAAAGGAAAAGTTGTAATGATTTTTCCATTGTTATCTTAAATTTATCACTCTGTCAGATGAAGTGGTAATGCAGAAATTATCTTTAATTCCTAGATGTATGTGTTAAAATATTTATGATAAAGATACCATTAATATCGGTTAGTTTCTGTTTGTTTTTCTGAGTTAGAAATGTAGAAATCCAAATTATGTTTTAAGAGCAGAATTCTTTATTAAATTATGTAAATATTATTTTTTTATTGGTTTGAAAACATAAAATCTTCAGCTTATTTTAAATATTCAATGCCTAATTTCATATTCATTAACATAGCAATAAGCTACATAAAATAAGTTTGTTATATGTTTGCACGGTAGTTACATTTTTGTTACATTATATTAAGCCAACTCCTCTTCCTGTTGATTTATTCATAGAATATCATTAAAATGATTGAAAGCAAACATTAATATTTCTTCACGGTTACATTTTTATTCTGAGCAACGTTCGTATCTCATCGATAATCTGCATTGGTAGGAAGAACCTTAAGAAATATGATCTCGCATCATTAATGAAGCACTAAATTTTTATTGTTTGGTATTAGCGTTACAATTCTTCTTTGATTTCTCTAACAAGCTTCGATCCATCATTAAAAGAATAAAAAAGAGAAAGAGAAGGGGAAAAAATGAAAGCACGATTCATCCTAAATGAAAACTTCCTGAAAATCATGTTCACTCGACTTCACATATCTACTTCATTGTAGCGTATAAAATGGCTTCTTCTTGGAAGAATGAGATCTTGGACTCATTTATACGAGTCTGTCTTCAACTGTGTGGCTATTGCTAGAAACATGTGTTGACATCTGTCACTCCTTCTATAATTAAGCTGACGTGGCACAGTTTTTTAAAGCACAATCATCAAAGCTCATTGCCATCCTTTCTGTACTCAATATCCTTTGCTTTCAGCTCGGAAAAGTTTTAACAGTAGACTGAACAAAACTAACAATAAAAAAAACATATTGTTTGTGGAACAATTTTTACGAGCGAAAAAATTATATTCTTCCATTTTAAGGACGTGTTAATTTGCCATTATACGTCCTACAAATTACATTGTAAAATAGTTCCTTTATGGTATACAGTGTTTAAATTTATTCGTTATTAATTAACATTATTATATATATATATAATTATTAAACCTAATTAACATTAATCATAAACTCTAACAAATATAATAATCAACCATAGAAACTAATAATTTCTTTTACAGGAAAATATACGAGCAATTGTCTATTGTGACGTCATCACAATGCTGGGCTGCAATTTTTAATCATATTTTTAGTTTATTTAATTTAAAATATATGCTCTCCACCTCAAATTAATAGTGTCTTGCCCCTGTATATCATACTTTTCCTGCTAGCGATAAAGTCGTGCCAATCATCTATCTAACTCCTTTCAGAGGAAAATTTTTGAATTGAAATAACATCACTTTTAGTATAAACCAGAAATTTGTTACAGTTAATCTGAGCCTCTTGCCCCTAAGCTTTTCATATCTGGTTTCTATTTTCCTCTATCTAATTTCTTTCTGGAGATTACGGAAGGAAAGACAGACGGACAAACGGACGTTAGTGGGAATTTATTTCTAAAATTTTTCAAATTGCAGCCTAATTAAATTACATCTTAATCAACTCGTTTCTGTTTTTATAACTTCTTGTAATGTATGTATATATTTATGGGTTTATATAAGTACAGAATATAACATGAATAAATACATGTCTGTCCTTATAAAAACTTTTACATATGTATGTAACCAGCTTTTGAATAAGTCAGAAATTAACTTAAGCAAATGTGCATGTGAAAAATTTGCAACTAAAAATTTTCTATAGATCTTAAAAAAGAATACCAGAAACAAGATATAAAACAAACTTACGTAGATATAAATATTGTAACATGTAAAAAAAGGACAAGAATATAAACTTTTTCACCCTTCTTCCTGGATTATAATATCGAAATTACATTCAGCTAAAACTGTAAATGCTTATTTCTCAAATTAATCTCCATCGTATATAAAAATAAATATTTTATTAACCACATTTCTTGTATTTAATAAGAAAGTCAACATGTTATTTTACCCCGTATACTCGTTGATATAATATAATTTGATTTCTTTTCTCACCACATACACATAGGCATTCATGTATATAAATGTAGCCTATATATATATATATATATATATATTTAACTCATTTTTTATTTTATATAAAAGTAGAAAACTTTAATCTAATTTCCATATGTTTAAAAAAGTTTCAATTTATTTATTTTATTTTTATTTTTTTCCCTTTTACGTTTTTACATCTGAATATTTAAATTTCGAAAACTGCTTCGATATTTTATGCATTCAGTTACTGTTGGGATTATATTTATTTTAAGAAGCGATCAAAATTGTTGATTTTTTTTCTTTGTTACTCTGTCCCCTTTTAACTTTTTTCTTTATTTTTAACCTTCCCTTCTATACTTTTACGAAAGGGAAAGCTAAGACCAGTGTAATTTAATACTAAAAGTCTTAGTTTTCTTATCTAAGATATTCTATTTCGACTTAGAAAACATCCCAGATGTACAAAAAGATATTGTTATTGGAAATTATTCTTCAATTATAAGCTGGGTTTAAGTGTTTTTTTTTATTATAAAGTTCTTTACATTATTGTTTCTTAGTTTTTGTTTCCTTTACTTAAAATTTGTTCTCTTCTCTGCTTTTTCTAATTGCCTTAATCTTGCATTTGAATATCACTTAAATAATGAAAATTCGTTTCTGCTATCAGAATTTTGGATAATTATTTAACTTTTGTAGTATTTAAATCGAATATAAGGGGGTGGAAAACATGAATATTTTTTCTATATTTTATTTTAAATATTTTTTCGTATAAATATATTTCTAAATTTTATTTGAAGTTTAATATACTTTTTTTTTTTAATTTTTAGAAAGGAATTTTTATAAAATTGCATTAAAAATTCATTTAATTTTCAGCGTAAAATTTTTGTTTTAATTTTAAAGTTTGTAGATATAGAAAAAGTTTTTCCTATAATAATAATAATATATAATATATAAATTTATTTATTTTTTTAAATTTTTAATCATTAAATTTTGTTGGATCTGTTTATAAAATCCAATATTTGTCTTTGTTTATATATATAAAATTTTACTTATATTAAAATTTACTACACTCGTTTTATATATTTTTCTTATATAATATTTTAAAAATTTATTTATATGATTTAAATTTATTTAATCTTTTCAAAGAAAAAGAAAAATCGTTTTAAAATTTAATTTTTATTATAAAATATAACTTAATTGATTTAATTTATCAATATTTAAAAATTATTACGAAGCTTTAAATATTAATTAATTAATGTTTTTCATTTATTTTAAAAAAATATTTTCTAATTTATATTATATTATAAAAAAATTTATAATTGAAATTTTAAATCATTATTTAAAAAAAACTTTTACTTTTGTTATATATTAAATTAATAAATTTTTAACATATTATTAATAAAAAATTTAAAATGCATTTTAAAATATTCAAAAGTAGAATAATTGTTTAGGTATTTGTTTTTAAAATAAATATTGATATAAAGTTTTTTCTTTAAATTTTTTATACTCGTGTAAGCTACTGAATTCTTATGAATTCTTTAAATAAAAAATGCCTATTTGGAACTTTATGCAATACAGAATTGAAGGAAAAAAAAAAAATTTACTTAAATTCACTCTACTGAAGAAGAAAGAAAGTAAAAGCTAATTTTACTTAAATACATTCATCTATTCTACTTTCAACTATCTGAAAATAAATTACGTTTAATGGATAAACAAACTGTACAAACGACTGGAATAAATAACATCTCCAGTAAATTCTTTTAAAAATAATAAAGTTTAATTTGCTTTAAAGAATTATAATGATAGAATACTAAATAGTTTTAGCGAGATATCTTCACGTTATTCTAGATTACGCTTATTAAAATAATTATTTTAGGTTATGTAAACAATATTCGAATATTATTCGCCGTTTACAGAAATAATACTGTATGTTACTATAGTTGTACATTCAGTTTTCCAGTCGGACATAGTCGTTCATTCAATGAAAACATGTGATCCATCATACAGTTGCTCTATATAAATAGGGACCAGCCCTGCTTTAGAGTCCTTAGACTAGAAGTAATGTGAGACAGCAGTAGCATGATGATAATAAATTGCCACGGAAACATCCTTATCTAGAAAGAAGAAACAAAAAAAAAGAAAAAAAAACAAATTGTTTTATGCTCCCATTCGAAGGGTACTTTCAATGTTAAGAATGGAAACACTCGAAAAATTCGTAGTTAAATATAAATAGATGCTTCGTATTTTAAATGCAATTTTTTTGTAAATAAAATACACAGAATTTTCTACGATTTAAGTATGCATTTATCGCATTGACCGTGCGAGAATTAAAATAATTTTCCTTACTACAGAATAAATTTCTGTAATTCTATCTTCAACATTCTTACAACAAATTTTTCTTTTGTAAAAGAAGTAGTGTACAGAATGTTTTCAATGCGATTTACTTTAAATATACGGAATATATTAGATGATAATGTTTTTTAAACGTCTTAAAGCACTTAGCAAGTTGGGTTTCAGATTGACTGTAGTCAGTCGAACGATTACAGAGTTTCGTAAATCTGCTTCTTAACATCTGACGTCAAAGGAGAGATGTTACTTTTGCTACAGCCAGTGGCCAATGAAGCGAGCATTAATATAGCTTTTCGCAGTCTCCTTTCGTTTCGCTTTTTAGCTATCCCCTGGGTGTCTTTCGTTGACTTCTTTCACACCCTCTAATCTACGACCTAATGCCTACTGGGCTTTGTAATAGATACCGGCCGTAAATCCGGAATCTTTCTGGAAGATTGGGTATTAGCGGTGTGAATGGTACTATTAGTAGTCTACGTGACAAGTCTTTGCTACCACAGAATCCTATTTTCTGTTTTACTCCTCTTTGAAGAGATTGAAATCCATCTTATTGATACAAATTCGAATGTTGTGAAAGTAATCTGATCTCAAGTATTTAATTATATTTGATTAATTAATTTATAAAAATTTGTGAAGTTTGCGATATGATTTTTATTTTTACTTTTTAAAATATGCTTTATATTTTTATATATATATAAATACTTACAACCCGCTTCGTTAAATACAGTCCATATTTTATTTATACTTTACTTTAAATGTTTAATTTTAGCTAAAGTGCCTTGATAAGAACTCGTGAGAATTTGATCACTAATTTAATCTAAATTTTCAAAAGTTTAAGTATGAAGTGTAGCTTTAAATCTTTTAAAATTCTGTTTTTAATTATTTAAGTTTTTTAAATTCGTTTACCTTAGATAACTCTATTTCCTTAAAGCATTCTATAAGCTTCATTTTTTAAAATATTAATTGACTTTCTTCGGTATTTCATTATATTAAAAATGTAATAAAATTATATTAAATTGCAGTTAATAAACTAGACAATCAATTAATCATAATTAAATTATCCAAAATTCGATTAATCGTAAATATTATTAACAAAAATATAAGAAAAATTTTATGCTTTCAATTATAATTAATTTAAATTTAAAAGAAGAAATAATATATATTTAAAATTTAATACGAGAATATAAATATTTTTTATAAAAGCTGAATATTAATTCCTTTTTTTTTCTTTTTACATATTTTAGTAATGATAAATGATATTGTTTAATAGCTGATAAAAGCATTACTGTGTAATTGATTACAGAAAATATCAGATACACAAATCTTCATTAAAAAGTATGTTTTAGTAAGAATTTGAGTATAACAATTTGTACAGTGACATTAATTGCGAATGTTTTGTATCAAACAATTACAGTACTGATAAGAATGACCTCACAAATATGTCACGAAAGACGAAACGGTTCCTTCGTTTATCGCTGATGATACAGAAAAACGTTGATAGATTCAGAAGTAGTTGCTTTCCAAAAGAAAAAGAAATTTATAAAAGACAAAAAAAATTATCTGTAATTTCCATCCTGATAAGAAATTTTACCGATTATCTAACAATTTTTCGCTATTTTAAGTAAGAAAAATAAGCTTACAAATTTATTTCAATAGCTCTAAATACCTTACAAAATATATTGAAATGTATTTTTTTTTATTTTACGTAATAATTATTATAAAAATTATCAATTATTGATATCGAATAATATAAAGATATAATTATAATAAAATTTTAAAAATTAAAATATTCAAACTTTCTTCGTAAAGTAATTAAATTTTTGTAAACTGTATCATAACATCATCATTAAATATTTTCTCTTTTTTTTGTATTTTTTTTTCTTCCTCTTTGACGAAACCATTTCAACATCGCATCAATTTTTCGATAATTTTGTGGTAAAGGATTTAAGAAATTACTAAATTATGTAATTAGATAGTAAATATAGAGTTAAGCGATTTAATATCTTATCCAGTAAAAAAAAATAATCTTCGGTTTTTTCTTGAGTTTTTAATTAGTATAATTTACCATTAATATACCTATCCATCAGTAATTATCAAATAAATTGATTTAAAAAAAGTTTTAATCGATAGAAGGTTATCAGAAATTTTTAAACTTTACTTTAATTAAACGTTGAATATTTTCGTAATGTGCTACTTTACTGGTTCTCACTGTATAGAGTAAATTCCATTCTTAATTAATTGATTTAGCAGCTATTAACTTAAATATTTGATAATTTTTCATTGTTTACATTTAATATTTAATGAATATAGATGAAAATTTCATACATTTAATGTTCATTATCGAATTTTTCTACTGTTAATTCCACAGTGACCTTAAAGTTAGTTAGCCTAACCCCATTTAACTCTAGTAACCCCCTCTGAAACTAACTTAAAAATAATCTAGGGATAGTTAGCCAAGTAAATTTACATAATATTATAGAATGGAGGGTAATTATGGTTTTATAAAGATTATTAATTTAACATTTGTAAAAGGTCACCTTCAATTATTTTGATCTCTTTTGATGTAAATTCTTCACAAAGCGTCATTCAGTATACATTGATTTTTGCATTTGGATTAATCCCTGACATGAAAGGAAGATTAATCGATGAAAGTGATTTTCACAATCTCCAACAAATTACTACTTCAGATCTGTTATTTTGTGACAAAAGTCTACGCTTTCCTCGATACAAAGGGACATTTTAATTAATTAGTTTAATTAAAGATTCTTTATCTTGGAGTAGTTTTATTAATATAAACTATCATTTTAGTTAAAGTTTAACATATTAATAATTGTTTTAAAATTTTAAAGGATACTTCAAACTCGTTTATTATAGGAAAATATCCGGATGTAAACGGAAATAACTGCAGCTTCAATTCATTGCACGCTTAATGCTTTATCTGTAATTTGTCATTTCAGAACATTATCTGTTATGATTCTTGAATATTTCCTTTAACTGATAGTTACACACATTTATATGTATATATATATATATATCCTGCATACTTACTGTGTTAAGTAAATAATTTAAAAGCTTATTTTTTTTTACTTAATTTCTAATAGAATTTGCCTTATAAAATTACCATAAAATTTAAAAATTTAAATTTAATTAATCACTCCATTTTTAAAATATATTCTTCGTTTCTGTGATAATAAAATAAATACATAAAATTTAATAATAATATATAAAATTAATTAACTTATCTCTTTTTCTTTTTTAATGTATTTTCTTATTTATTTTATAATAAAATTAAGTGCAGCAAGCAAATTCTTTGTAGAAGCTTTTAATTTACTATACAATGCACTATAAATCTTTAGTTCTTCAATAGTTTACGCGATGGCAAATAGAAGACAATTTAAAAATTTAAATATTCTTTATGAAATATAAATTTGTTCATCTATGTAAATTACAAATGGATTACAAAACTTGAAGCTGTTGTAACTTGAATGTGAAAGCCCAACTCCCAATAGATTCTTCGCATCTTATAGGATTAGATGATTCAAATTTTCAAGCAGTTCGTCCATCTGTTATTTATAATAATAAATAGACAAACGGATAAGAACTAGATAAAATAAAATATTAAAAATTAAAGAAAAATATATTAACATTACTAAACAAATAATAATAAAAAAAAAACATCAGAACTTTTCTCCAAAAATCTAAATCTTTTTAAGTAATTTAAAAAAAAAAATTAAATATTGTAAAAAGAAAACATTTTTACAATAGTAAAAGTACAGAAAAAATTGTAAAATACTATCTTTGTTTACAATTTTTATCTTTCTATATTTTTATTTTGTTTTAAAATCCATTAATCGATTCAAGTTACATATTCTTTGTTAACTTCTCACAAATAAAATAAAAAAAGAAGCACAACTCCATTTTTGAATGTAATTATTTTCGCTATAAATTTAAAATTTTACTTAAGAAATTAAATTATCATACCTTGTTTATTTAAACGATTAGATCTATTTAAAATGTAGAAAATTTAATATTTTACTTTGTAATTCATATTTTATATAGAAAAGAGCATGTGGGAATTACAGAACATATTTAAATTTAATTTTTTTTCTCTCTCTCCAAGGAAAAGAAAACTCCTCTACAAGAAAACATGGCAACATATAGAAGTACTGAAACCATTTCGATCGACATTTATTAGAGGGGATGTTTTTGCTCCGATGGACACTCACTTGGTACATACTGACAAAACAGGATCTTTTTTATCTTCACGCTTTTTTAGTTTTCTTTTTTTCTGTTTTTTTCTTTCTTATGTCGAAGGCAACTTGTTCATCGACATAGCCAAGCCACCTTTATTGATCTGCGATAATCAACTTCCTTACTGAAGTAAAAAGATATCCGACATTAAATCATCTTGGAAATAATAATTTCACCTTCCTATCATTCATCCTTTTTAATTAAATAATGTAAAATATAATTAAAAAAACATACGTATTGTTTGTTTTCTATAATAGTAATTGTACTATCTTCTCTATATTTTGTTTAAAAATAATTATTTATATGTCCCTTTATTTGATTTATATAGCATCAATTTTATTAAATGACAATGAATTAATAAATTATTTATCTGTGAATCTGATCACGCTCTTCTTATACTATTAACTCCATGTATTGTTTATGGGATTCGTGATGATAATTATTTATGCTGTATAAAATATCAGCATCACTTTGGAAAATGATGAGGAACAAAAGAAGGTGAAAATGAATTTTGTAACGGTATGGAGTACTGCAATTTGTAAAAATTTTGTCAAATAAAAGAGGGTGATTGCAAGTCATGCATTAATGATAATGGTGGAGTGTTCAGCCAAGTTTGTAAATTAAATAAGAAAACAACGTGATTCTAGTCTCCAACATTCGGTTCATAAATATATATTTCAATTTGTGTTTAATATTTAATTTAAAATCTATATAAAAATTTAACTAAATTGTCAGAATTCCGAATAATTAGTGTTTTTCCTCGTGTTTATTCGTTTTTCCCTTTTGAAACACTCTTTGAATCAAATAAATTACTGTAATTTTGATGTTTTATTGTAAATTTATATAAGAATAACAACTTTTATAATTATTAATCTTTAAAAATCTTTTCTTTTCAGTACAAAGAAGCGATAAATTTTAATAACTCATATCTACGACAAAGAATTATTAACATTAAACCTGCATTAATAAGTGCTATAATATTTAATATTCTTTTTTGGAAAGTATACAAGTAGATAATCGAATGAATAAGATTAGCGAATAACAAGAAACATGAATATTTTAATAAATTTATAATTATTACATTTAATATAATTTACATATAAATTTAGTTTTAATAAATTTTAAATATTCAAAATTATGAATTGCAATGCCTAGAATATTTAATAATTTAATACCTTATTTTGTTTCTATAAAATAAGTTTAATAGTTTATATTATTTTTAATCATTTTTAGGAAGAAAAAAGAATATTTATCCTATTAACAATACTGAATTTTTTATAAATTTATATTTATTCTCATATATAAAATTTTAATATTATATTAATTGTAAATAGTTAATAACTTTTCGAACTTTAAGGAATTAATTTTAAAAAATCAATTTATTATTTTTATTGTTTTTTAATTTATGCATTATCAAAACTTTAATTCGAGTTTATTAAATTATAACTAAGAAGGATTTAAAGAAAAATAAAATTCTTATTAAAAAAATAATAATACAAAATCTTATCTTCATTATTAATGTAATCATTTTTTTATTATTATATCATAAATGTATTTAATTTAATAATATTAAAACTCGATTCGAAATAAAAATAATTGAAATCACTTATTATATATAATATAATAAAAATTTATATCCTTTAAGTATCGTTATAATCTTACTTTATTAGGTTATTACAATACTTTAATAACATTTTTACACTCTAATTGACTTTATAATAAAAATAAAATTTGATAATTATTAAAGATTAAAAAATATTTAAAGTTATCGTTAAGTACAATGCGACGTTTATTAGAAAATGGAGGAGGAGAAAGAGCGAATATTGTTGTTATTATTTATAAAATTAAGCAGTTTTATACATATTTAATAACTCCATATCTTAAGTTTTAACATAGAAAATATTACGTCAAATATTAGCAATTTTTGTATACAAATATACATAAAAAATGGAATTTTTTATATTAAATTCCACGTGAGTGAATAAAAGTTTAAATGAAATTTTCTTACAGAATTCTACCATTAAATAGACTATTAAGCAGCATAATATTCAACATGAAAACATTAAATTTTTCATAGAGTCATAAATAAAAGTAAGCAGATTATTCATAATAAAATCAGGAAACGTTTTACTCTTATTCTGTTCATAATTGGAGTAGACTCTAATAAAAAAAAAAGAAAAAAAATGGAAACAGGAAAAAAGGGAGGAAAAAAAATTGTTTTTCTTCCTAACGATGCTATTAAAAATAAAGTATGAAGAAGACAATTTAAATTATTACAGAGGACTTGAAAATGGAATTGTTTCTTCGCCACTAGATATATAATAGCCCTCAATACGAAGACCTACTGCAAGGATGTCAAGTTATTACCAGCAGGAAACACTCCCTGTTTATGGCTAATTGAATTACTTCTCTTGTCGTTACAACTAAGGACATATAGTAATTCTAATGCTGAGGTCAAACCAAAACAGTGCAGCAGAATATTCCCTTTACGTCTTAAACCATATAAATATAAAGTACGTGTACTTTTTGCCATCTCTTCTTCTATCCACTCTTATTAGAAAGTCATCCAATAAAAATTCCTCATTTACTTGCAAACAGAAATAAAATGCATTGAAAATTCTATTGCTCCTGTTGCATTTTTTCAGTAAAATAAATATATAAAAAAATAATAATAATTCGTATTTTCCTTTATGAATATTTTCTGTTATTGTCTAAATTTAAATTATTTTCTTTTAAATTTATTTAAATTAATTTATTATTATCGATTTTTTCCTCTTATTATTGAATTATAGATAGACCACAAAATGTTAACTTAATTTTATTGACAATAAAATAGTACAAATAAAATAATTCAATTAATACACTTTAAGTTAGAATTTAAAAAATTTTAAATTTAAAAATTGTATTTTACTTTATTTATTTATTTACTTTTTTTTTATTTCTTTAAATAAATAAAAACAATACAATTCCCGAAATAATAAGATGTAAATTTTGTTTACAATTTAATAAATTTTCTTATTTAAAAAAGTAATAAAATTCAAGAATTCTGTCAATTAAAATTACAGCTTTTGTATATTTTAAATGTAAATTTTAATAATTTTATTATTGTATTAAAATTTCTTTTTAAAACATCCTATTTTAAGCATTAAAGAAAACATGTTTTAAACAAGAATTTTATTTAAAAATGTATTAAAAAATTAATAGTTTTTAAAGTTATTTTTATTTTCTATTTAAAAAAATATTTTTTTATTCTATTTATTTGTTTTTTATTAAGATAGAACACTACATACAGTACAGTGTAATACAGTACATAAATCAAAGTGTATAATGTGAAAAGTAAGACTCGTTTCGTTTAATAGACGTAATACATTTAATATGATAAGAAAAAAAGGAAGAAAAGTTTTTTTAAAATCTAATCTTCACTCAATTTTCTCAATATTATATTTCGAAAAGCTGAAAACAAGAAATTTTTTCCTCACTTTAATAATCTTTAAAATACTTCTCATTATTATCCACATAAACTTAAAAAATAATTTTTTATTATTTAAAATAAGATTTTAACTGAGTTTATATATATATATATATATATATATATATATATATATATATATATATATATTTAAATAATCCCACATGAAATTATTAATGCAGCATTAGATATTATACGTAGAATTTTATTTTATATAATAAATGATACGCAGGAAACCTTCAGGATTAATACTTTTAAAACGATTTTAATTTAATTTTTAAGGAGAATTTGTACGTTCTGTGCAGATTATAAGCTTATAACATTTTTTTAACCGTATAAAATTAACTGAATAATTTATTTATATTATTATTATTGTGGTTTTTTTTTATGTTTTAGTAAAAATCCCTTAGGGATTCTCAATTACAAAGATAAAAGTAGAGTATAACATCATTAGATATTAAAAATTTTAAATGAATAAACAAACTTTAATAAGCCTTAAATTTAAATCAGTTTAAAAATATTTTATACTTATTTTTATTTTATTTTTATTTTTTATTATTTTTTTCCCTAAATCTTATTTAATGAGATTGTTCTTTGTTCTTTTAACTTTACTTAAGGAAAAGTGCAAAGATCAGTTTCTTGACATTAATCTAAATGAATTCGCGATTAAGAATGTAATTGCTTCAACTTTTCTTCCATGATTTTGCTCACATTTTTTAATATTTTTTTTTATTTTTCTTTTTGTGTAATTCTTATTTGTAACTGAAAAATTTTTGTTTACATAAGACTGAAGTGTTTGCATATAAACTTAATAAAATATCATCTTAAAAAAATCGATAAGAGTCTGTTGATATAAAAACAACTTTTAACTTTGATTTAAAAAAAAAAATGTTATATCATTTACAAATAGTAACTAGTAAGCAATATAAAAATTTCTTTAAACTCTATGAACATTCAAATTAATTTATCGATTTAAAGAAATTTTCTTACTCGAAGCTAATTTTGTTGTGAAATAATTGTTATCAAGAAAATTTCTTGATGCTTATTAATTAAATGAGAAATTCTTCTTATCAAAAGTAGGATTAATTAAGATTAACTTCATGTTCGTGTCAGATAATTTTTGAAAAGAGATGATCTAGTTTATAAAATTTTAAAAATACATTAAATAACCTATACGTAAAGGGCATTACTGTCACAACAATAAAAAAATCAAGCTAAATATAATTGAATAAGCATGTTTATATGCAATTTAAATTGACAGAAACTGTTTAGAAGTTAAAATAAACTTTATCAGAAATTTCTTAATATATTTTTGTTTTATTTTTAATGTAATTTTTGTTCTTTTTTCCATCTCATCTTACATACAACTTGATTTGTTTCCATCTGTCTTTTTTTTCTGTTTAACTTGTTAAAACCTAAATATAAACAAGAATTTTATTTTTAAAGCAAAACCATTTAAATTTTTTTTCTATATTAATTAGCAATTTAAGCAATAGAGTGATATAAATTACCATTAAAAGTAATTTAACGTTAAAGATAATAATAGTTATAATACTAAAATTAATTATCTTCAATAACATTAAAGTATGATTATTGTTTGCTACTTAACATTTAATATATGAATATTTTCTTTTAATTTGATTTTTAATTTATATTAATTGCATTTAACAATTGTTATTTAAGTTATTCATTAATTCTTACAATTCCTGCTTCAATTTCCTACCAATGAAATGAGGTTAATGTAAAAAAAACTAAGAAAAAAATTTACTTTCACAGCAAGAAGAGTTGGATAGCTCCAAATTTTCATCTGTCTTTATTACTCCAAAAAAAGGCAATTACTTTATATATGGGCAATTTTCCTTTTCTGAAAGAATCCAAACTGCTGCTTTAAAACAATTCTTTCGTAAATGCATTCTTTTTGATCGTTATGGAGTAGAAGTAAAGCATTTATTCCTGTATTTCCAGAAGGAATTGTTAAAAGTTTCCAAGTCGAAAAACTCGTACAAGTATTTCATTAGTTAAAATTGCAATAATTAAATTATTACTATCACAATTTTAAATACTTAATGATGTTTAATTAAAGACATGATTAAAACAAAGTTATATATACATGTATTATATATTTATAAACGTGTTTTGATTTATTAGAAAATTTGTTTACATGTACTGTACGTTGATTTCTTTGTTAATCGAATAAAAATATATGACTTACCTCGTTTAGATACGATTATCTTTTGTTTTCTTATTTTATTTTTGAATTTCTTATTACAAAAATCCAATTTCTTATAGATAATAAATCAAAATCTATGTTCTTAAATCGATAAAATGTAATCCTTAGTAATACAAGAACTTTATATCTATAATCATACATTGCAGGATATTGAAAAGAAAACAAAATATTGACTTGATATTAACTCGAATTTTGTACTTTTTTCTTTAATTAAAAAGAATAGAAGAAATAAAATTTATTTTCTTGCTAAAATGAATCCTTTTTTTTATTAATTATAAATCACATTTAAAGAGGTCATCATATATTTGATGAAATTACATAAAATTGTAAATATTTCTTAATTTAATCATTAATATATTTTTTCAAATTTGTTTTTTAGTTTAGGTTGTTTATGAGAAACGTCATTTTATATTTTCCCTCCTGGGGCTAAAAACAATTTTACTCCGTTAGACATTTGATACTTACTTTGGGAAGACATGCGCTTACAGTTTATTAGATGTAGTTTGTAGTTAATAAAGTATCATAATTTATAAGTTTTTAGAATAAAAAAAAAATTAAATTAATACCATTTTAGAAAATTCCCTACCTTTTTTCTTTAACTTGCAAACTATTACGTATCGAGTTTCCATTTTAATATTATTATATATTTTTTCATTAAGTAGCATCTTCAACTAAACTTTCTTCAACTATGTGACAAAAATTTTAATAAGAAAAATAATAATTGTGACTCTTCTGTTGACAAAATCTTAAGGACTTCTGCATCTAAAATCATATCGTTTTTTTCTCTAATATTCTTAAATTGGTTCATACCTATTTACAGTTTCAATTTGTAACATATAGAGTTGTAACAACTAAACTAAGAAACTCTTTGTTTCAGTATATTACTTTTAATAAAGAAAAATTCCATTCTGTTAAAAAAATTCTAAAGATTTTATAACACTTTCTAAAATTAAAGTTCTTTATGTGACATTAATCAATTTAAAATTAAATTATTTACGAGCAATTATAATTTTTTTTTTAAATTTCCTGTTTTCTTCTAAGATTTTTGCATTTTGTTTTTCAAATTTAATTTAAAATTACAGCATATATTTCTCTATGTAATTATCTTCTGATAACTTTAATTTCACTTTTCATAATTATACCAGAAAATCATTCAACAATTAATTATTATACGTTATATTAAAGTAATCTGTACCATCATTATAATTTTCTCTTCACACTATGTAAGTATCACACCTCTCATTATCAATTTTCCTAGATATTCCCAAACTACTAATATTTATATATTTAATTTCATATTAATTAAAGTTTGCGTAACATATACATAACCTATATTCCATTTATTATCATAGATAGTATGTGAATATATTTATTATATTTCTTTATTAAAAATATTGATAATTGTATAGAGAATTCAATTTTTAAAAAATGGCAATTATTAATAATTAATTTAACATTTTTCTGTTGCTTTTCTCATTTTAAATTTAAACAAAGAATCAAAATATTTTGAATTATTCGTACTGGATAGATACGAATTACCCTTAAAAAAATAATCCTTAAAATTAAATATTTAATTTTGTTATTTTAAAAAAATTTAAAGATAATTTTATCTACTGCTTAAACAATGTAACATATTATGCCAAAAGTTAAACTACATAATTATTTTATGCAAATATAATCCTTAACTTGAGGGGGAGAAAATCAATTAAGAAAAAAAATAATTGTTTCAAAGTCATTTCATCAAATGGATTTTTTTTCAGTTAATCCGTCTTTACAAAATTATTAAATTATTGATTTATCAGATTCCTACTAACAATATTTTTTCCAGTAATTTTATTACTTTCATTTTTTTTAATTAACTTGTAGTTTTACAACATTAAAATCTTCATAAATCTATTTTTAAGCAAAAGGCTAAAGAGGTAAAACTGTAAGCGATAAAGTAGCAGAGATATTAAATTTTTAACTCAACTAAGATAAATATAATAAAAATAATATATAACCCTTAAAATATTTCTACTGCTGCTACACATAATTTAATTTTACTAATCGAAAATTCTACTTTATTAACGAGAAATCTTCCATCTTTTGATATTGATAGACGTAATGTATATCTTGAGAATTTATTTATCTCTATAAATTTAACTTGTAAGCTCTTACAATTTTTTTTTATAATTACTGAATACGATAAATGATAACGTTTATCATCGCCAGAAAAGAAAGAAAGGAAAAAAAAAACCACTGTTAAATTATCATTGTCAGATAATTATTAATTATGTCAGTAGCATTTTTCTTCCAATTAAAGATATTGTATTCTAGAAGAAAGATGGAAAAAATATAGCAGATTTATCTTATTAATATTTTGTCTTAATGTTTAAATGCATATATCATGTCCAATGTATATTTTGGATGAAATATATCGAGGTATCATCATTTTATTAATTCTGTCTAGATAATTGACAATCCCTGCTTGTAATTGCGAATTTATCCTTGCTATCTAGTCAGTGACTGAGTTAGGATTATGAAAGTTTTGTCAGTAAACAACATTCTGCACTGTGTTTGTACAGAATGTAAAGAATAAGAAAAGAAATATAAAAAAAATAAGGAAAAGGAAAAGCTCTGCTTTCAGTTAGATAGCTTCAGTAAACTCTTAGGATCTTATGCCAGTGGGATTCCTCTCTTTATAACTTGACTTTTCTGATTTAATACAAGAAAATAATAATATATTTTTCCGTAATATATATATATAACAAACAGAGATTTTTTTTCTTTATTTATCCTAATTTAGTTAATTATCCTAAAATGAATTAACAATTAACACAAATTAAATGCCTTCTTAATGATAATTGTCATTCATTGTTTTAAATCATTTGAAAATGTAATTTTCATCAAAATTATTGAAAAATTTTTATTGTTCGCTTGTTTCATGAAAGTTAAATGAGCTGTTTTGATATGAAATGGTTGAAGAAACATGTCTCATCTGAATAAGTAGAACAGAATTCTGATAAATTTCCATAACTCTTTGTCATTAAGCTAATGTTTCTTAATGTATTTGGGAAGAGTAGAATTTTGAGATTTTTATTTATATATTATTTTAATATTCTATCAATATAAAAATTTTAAATAAAATATTTATGAGATAAGATATATTCATATTTTTATGATAATTGATGCAAAACTAGATACAGTAGTACGTATGTATATATATTATTAATTACCATAAATATAAATATATTGAAAATTTGAATTTTATTGAATGAAAAGAAATGAAATTTTGATTTTTCGATGAATTAAATAATATTAAAAACCGCTTTTATATGTACATAATTAATTAAAATACATTTTTAAATCTGAATTTTTAAGATTATAAACGTTTTTTTAAAAAGCTTAATCAATAGATAATTTACATAATTAACCATTAAACAATTAATAAAAAAATTATTTTCGGTTATTAAAAAAATATTCTTCATAAATTCTCAAAATAATATTTAAAAAATTAATAATTTAACTTTCTAAAGTTAACAGTGTTAGTGACATTATGGTTCATAAGAAAATTCTTGGTTAGGATAAAGAAAGGAGGAAAAAACGACCAAGATTGTATTTTTATGCAAATATCTAACTTGTGAAATTTTTCACCAACCGATGACTGAACATTCTGTTGACATGTCACAAAAGCAATTTCTTCGGTTCTGCACGCTTTAAAGACTTTGCGGAGAAAATGTTTAATCTAGTAGAACGAGTGAGGCAATTTATCAGCCATGTTGTCAATAAGTACGCTCTTATAACCATTCATCGCAGTAGCAAATTTTGTTATAGTAAAAACATCACTTTTTACCTTCATATCAAGAAACATAATTTAAAATATGATTCCGTATCAAAAATGGCAAACATAAATTATTTTTGACAGATTAAATTTTTCCCCCTCCTAATCTTTGTTGTTAGCAAACTTATATTTATTTTAATCTGTTCATTAAACATGGTGGTAATAGTTAAATTTATTAATTTTTTAAAGGTAAAATTGTATCGTAAAGTAACCAATCTCATTTACACTTTTTTATTTTTTTTTTCTACATTTAGTTTAGTTTAATATTTCGTATCGAACCATTATATGTCGCATATATATATATGTGTGTGTGTATGTGTGAATTAAAACATGACATTTCTGCATATCTCATTATCAGTCGTTATTTGTTAATGATACATCATTAAAATATTTTTGCTTTTTGTAAGTAATTATAAATAAAAATATTCTTTAAGAGTTTCATCCAAATAAATGTATAGAAAATAACAGAAAACGTGAATATTTTCTTAACCATCAATTATACTTATGATGTAGATCAGTGTTTCCAAAGTTTTCACATACGTGTACCACTTAAATTTCGTAAGTACCGAGCACCTCTTGTCAAAAAACTTTTGCAAACTACCCAAATGAAGCACTTATTGCAACTTAAGTAGGAGATATGAATGCTCAAAAAAAAAATAATAATAATAATAATAATGAATTATTTTAATGTTAGTGGTACAGACGAAAATTGCCACGTATCCCCGGGGATAACACTTTAGGAAACAGTTATGTACCAACTTGATATCTTCATTTATACGAGAATTATGTGTTACATATCTCATTATTATTCGTCATTCATTAATGATAATGCAATTTTTACGCGGTATTTTTCTGAATTTCCAATTTAAAAAAACGTTTTTTTAAAAAGTTTCATAAAGAAAACTTTATAGAAGAAGAATTATGATTAATAAAATAACAGAAAAACTTTCGAATATTCTCTTAACCATCAATTATACTTTATAGTGTAGAGGTACAAACATTTTCACAGAGGCAAAGTAAACTTGATATATAGTTTCTATCATAAACTATACAATACGTTTCAGTAGCACAAATATGATCTGAACACAAAACCATATTTTTCGTACGAAGTAAAAATCGATTTGTTTACTCGAAATTATTTTTTAAGAGCTTAAACGTCTTTTTCGGCACATCAAAAACATTTTTCTACATATAAAATTCTATTAAGAAAATATTCTAATTATTTAAGATAATTTCATTTTAAAATGATTAATATCAGTAATTTTAACTTCAATAATACTATTTTAATTTGATAAATAAATTAATAAGAAGTAATTTCCTGTTTTGTTATCTTAGATATTATCAAGAATAATAAAGGAAGTTATTTAAGAAAAATTACAAAATATATTTTATCGTTATCATTTAATTAAGAAGATTATTTAATTAATAATTTTATAATAATTCATTCTTATAAAAGTTAATGACGATTAAAGTGTTTTTTGGACGATAAAAATAATCATTTTTATATATTTATGTAATGTAATAAAATGATTTTTAAGACGTTAATTGTCACATTTTAATTTTTTTAAATGTATTTATATGTATAACATTTAAATATTTTTAAATTAATTTTTTAAGGAATGTTAAAAAGTAATAATTTATCTACGTTTATTTAAAAAATAATTTATTCTCTTTTGTCATTTAAAACATTTTAAGATTGGGATAAATCTTCAAAGCAGAAATGATAATTTCATACTAATTAATAAAAAATTAAAGAAATTATTAATATTAAAATTTTTTTCTTGATGAAACAAAACAATAATATTTAAATATATTAAATTTTTTGGTCATCCTTGAATTTTAACTGTTATTTTTTTATTTTTACAATGTGTTATTTGTATAAAAAATGTATTTTTTTCTTTTATAAATGAATGAAAAAAATTATAAAAAAATCATTTTAAATTGTTTGAGATAAAATTCTATTTAGATAAATATTTTATAATAATTTTAAAACATTTTTTATTGTTTTTATAATATATAGATAATATGTTGAAAGAAATATTGATACTTTGATTTACAACAAAAAAATAATTTAATTGTTTTAAAACAAATATTTTACAACTAAACAAAAGATATTATTATTATTATTATTATTATGTAAAATAATTTTTTTATAATGATAGCAATTTTTAAATATTTATTTAACATGTTTTTAACAATGTTTTCAGTTCTTTTAATACTATTATAGTCAGTACTCAAATCTATTTCAATACTTACTTTTTTTAATTTCTCAATTTTATTAAAATTAATTTGTTACGTAACATAAACATCAATTACATCATAAAATTGAAATTTTAAAAAATTTGGCTGTAATCATTTCTATTTCATCTTAATACATTGTTAAGTAACAATGAAAGCAAGGCGAAATACTGTAGTTTTATTTCATTGTTACGTAACAATATGGCAGGATAAAATATTCCTTTTTCACTCTAGGTAGCGCTCTGTTTAATTATTACGTAACAACGAGGCAATAATAAATAATTTCACATTATTGTTACGTAACAATCAAACTGGCAAAAATCTGTTTACTCGTTACGTAACAATAAAGCGAAGAAAAATAATTGTTTTGCTGTTATGTAAGGCTATGTTTTATTGTTACGTAATAATGAGACAAGAAGAAATGACAAATATTAAATTCTATAATTGTTACTTTAACAATTTTTATTTGTTACGTAACAATGAAAATAATCAAAATAAACATTAGTTAAATTACGAAATGTAAATAATAATCGTGATTTTAATAATATCCATTTGTTACTTAACAACATAGTACTTGAGAATAATAGACATTATTTAAATCACAAACGTTTAACTTTCATTATTTCTTTTTAAATCCTACATAAAAAAAAATCTTATTTTTTTCTTTTTTTTTTTTAATTTATGATAATTGTTATTACAAAAATCAGGAATCTCATTTATGTCTTAGTTTATTTCACACACTTTCCTTATTTACAGATCATACGCTAAAACCTATATGTACAAAACAATTTTCTTTCAAACAGTTTCTTACAAATATATTCAGAGTACAGTACTATTTATATTGTAAATCTGTCAGCGTGTATTTTTGTATTTTTATCATATTTCAATTTTAAAGAGGAAAAAACATTAATATGCCAATCATGCCAGATCCATTCCTTACGACAATATGTTGAATTTTCTATAAAAAAAAGAAAAAAAACGAAAAAACAATAATAAATGAAATTTTCGAATTCACACATTTTCGAATTTGATATTTCATTCTCTACTGAGTACTGACTGAACTATGTAATGTATACACAGCAGTACAATATTGAATATCCTGAGAGAGATAAAGCATTTTTTTTTATTTACCTTAATTTTATTTATTTATATAATAATAATATTATTTATTAATATTATTATTTTTTTTATTGATATAATTAGCTGTGTATATTTTTTCCTTCTTGGGATAAAACTATATACACATAAAAGCAACTTCATGCAATTCTGCTTCCGTTACGTATTCACATATACAATGTACAGAGACGTGTTTATCACTTAAAACCCGAATAACCGTCAACGTAATACTTGGTATGTGAAGTTGTACCACTTTACATAATAATCTCTTTTTTGGGGGGGCAGGTAAGATACATCACAACACAATTCCCTTATTAAGTGAGTTGTGTCTCCTAAAATAAATAATAAACAACTATTCAGCATATGAAATTAAGTAAATAAATATAAAATAAATGGAATTGTGTATGAAATTTTTATATTTATACATATATAAATAAAAGAACTAACTAAATTTCTATTAACAGAAAAGAAATAATAAATTATTTTTAGCAGTATTAATCTATAAAAAACTACATCAAGTTATTATAAATAATAAATTATCACTTTCACTATAAAAAAAATAAGTTTTTAGTAAGAATTTTTCTTTATTATCATTAAATATTTAAAAAATATATATATATATAATTTTTTATACTGATAAAATATATTTTATTTTAAAATTTATTGAAAATTTTATAAGTTATTGTTAAAAGCTTAAATTTATTTTGACATTAATATTAATAAAAATTTCATATTTTTTTACAGTAATTCGAAGTTATTATAATTTAAAGAATAAAAATTACTTTTAAACTTTTCGGTAGCTTTGTGAAATATGAATATATTAATTTATTGGATTTGTCTTTATTATTAATTCAGTCGAGAGAAGAGTCTATTAACTTGTCAGAATAACCTCATAAGTTAGTATTTATCATAAATTATTCATACCTGTCCTGAGTATTCTTCTATTTCGGATTTAAACCAATGGAATGGGAGAGGAAATGCAAATAATGTGCGTAAGAAAAACATAATATTTACTTCATCATTTAAGTAGTCCTGCCCTGAAAATGTTATAAAAATACTTAATTTTTATTAGATATTTATAATTTATTTTTTTAAATTTAATTTAGCCTTTAATTTTATAATTTAACGTTTTATATATTCCGTTTGGGAACTGGTACAAAGTACCAAATTATTTATGTATTCTCTACGTATACAAGTAATTTTACGTATAGTTTATATATTTATAGTCATCATATCGGTTTAAGATGATTTTTAAAATTTTTACAGCAAAAAAATAAATAAATCTTTCGAGTTAAAGCTTTTTATCAACATAAAATTTAACTACGTTTTTATGGATAAGATAAAGAGCGCATAGAAAAAAAAAGGAAAAACTTATAAGAAAATTCGAAGTGAACTTTAAAAGAAAAGATTACGACTGAACCTGCAATGCGGCTAGTCGTTCAAGTTTCTAAAAAAACTTACCTGAAAGATTCTTCGCATTGTGCCACTCCCAACGAATCCAACTTCTGCACTGTCATCTCCAAAATGATAGTAAAATGAAAGAAATAAGAAATAGTACCACGTGCCTGCTACCAGAACACATGGCTGCAGATATTGGAGGTGAACCGGCATCATTTTGTACTGCTGCTTGTTTTTCTCCTGTTACAAAAGAAATACTTCTATTTAAATTATTAATATATTCACTAAAAGAGTTTGGAAGATTAATACAAACTTAAATATTTATTACATGTTGACGATAAATTAAGCTTTTAGCAAGACAGTGAGTGAGGAAACTGTAATGATAATATATGGAAAAGGAAAATATAAATCAGAAAGATAAAGGGTGAAGATTTTTGCAGTCTACTGCTAAGGATTTATGCATATTTCTGCAATAATTTATTATATATTATGTATGAAAAATAATACAAATTAAATAATTAAATATATACTCTATTATTCTATACATATTATATATAGAGAGAGCAATATTGTTATGTACTGTACAGTATGTTTATATATACAGTACATATATAATACCATGACTTTGATAAATCTATAACAATATGTATTATACATTAATTTTATATAATTAACTATTTATATAAAAAAGTACAGTATAAATAAAAATAATTTTGTGAAAAGAATGAAGGTTAATTAAATTACCCTGTAGCAAAATACTGTGTATTTATCTAATCAGATAAATGTAATAATATATTTATTTCTTTAATATAAGCAAAAAAATTTGTATTTATAGATATGAACTTTTACATTTAATATAAAATTTTTTAGATAGATTACTTATAGAATATCTGATAATCAAAACTGTTTTTCACTAGGTATATTTACAAAATTGAAGTTATTCCACTATATAGTACTTGGCATGTTTGATAAATTTTATTGATTATCTGATATATTTTATTTCTACGGAAAGTGCAAAAAATAAATCAATTTAAAAAAAAATTAAATAGTCTGTCTACTTTTAAGCTTCGTATAGGAAAGAAAGTGAAATTAATCATTCCAAACTTGTATTTTTTAAAAATATTACTTCAATTAATCACCGAATATTACTATTATTATTTAAAATACTAGTAATTTCCTTCCTAATTTTTTATTTTATTAATTTTTTTAGTTTGCTTCTAGAGAAACGAAATGGTTAGAGTTACTTTAATATATATGGAATCTGACCTGTGAATTTCATCTCAGTAAAATTCATGGACAGATATAAATCGGTAAGAGCAAAAATTTTATGTATAGGAGGGCAAAACTAATTTGAAAAGCGTGATAAAATTCTATATATATATATATATATATTATATATATATAAACTTATAAAAATTATATTGCTATGTTACTGATTCGGCAGCAATAAACAGTGGCATCTGGACCTAAATCACCAACGTTACGGATGAAGTGATACAATCCGGTAAAATTTCCGACCCGAAAGAAGATCCAAGTGTGTCATTTGGCAAGCTCTAACGCTTGCCAAATGACCCACTGTTGGAGACGATGAACCTCAGCAAAGAATAGGAAGGAAGGTTATAAGGTACAATACACTGTAGAGGTAGACTGGAGAGAGCGTGGATAAGGAACACTAATTAATTTTTTATGATATATAATTCATGAAATTTAGGCGAGGATCTTTAAAGTAAAATAAAATTAATCTTCATACGTTCAGAAAAAATTCCATAAAGCCCAATCTTCTATAATCTATGGGACTACTTCTTAGAAATTACATTGTAAGTAATCATTAAACTTGAATATAAACAGTGTTACAGATATTATTTACGTGTATAATTTACTATAGGAAATATAATTTACTAATTTGTTTTTTTTAAAGGAGCATTGAAAATTTGAGAAAAAGAACTGAAGAAGTTTTCATTTGAAGAAGATTTTTCAAATAATTGATTTTTCGTGTTGAAGAATCAAGGACGATTCCACTGCGAATTATCTTTTCAACTGTCTATAATGACAGGCTGTGGACAGGTAGTAGGGACATAGTCGAAACGAGGAATGAAATCCAATCAGAAAGATATCCGAAGGACAGGAAATGAATAGGACGATCCACCTCGTTAGCAGTTATATCTTCTATAAGATGACAGAGATGTACTGATTGGCAAGATCAGATCTTATACACCGATGCTACGAGTTAAAGAATAAAATTTCTATCTTCAGATTACACAATAATCACATCTATCTTTACACGACGATCAGAATAAAATTCATTTATATGAATAAATTCTAGTTGAAGAAGTTCTAATGATATTTTATACCACTCTACACGAGTTACGTAACAAAAATAATTAATTTAAAGGCTGGCAAATAATAATATGAGCTTGAAAATAAACTTAAATCTTATATTTTCTGAATTTAATCTAAAAAAATTTAGTACATAGATTTATATTAATCATTTATTAAACCGATTTTCCATCCTTAATTTTCTAAAATTAGTTGAAATTTTTTGTTTGAAGAAATTTGTTTAACACACGTAAAACTATTTCATGTACAAAATTTAGGAAAATTGTTGATTTATTTTAAACAAAAGCATAAGAATTATCGGCATGAATCATCTGTTTTACGCCCATGATCCCAGAAGCTATCACCAACATTAAAAGATAATCCGTCGTAAATCACATTAAATTGATTTTATGGCTAACATCATATACAAGCCAGTTAATTTCTAAAGATTGTCCGTAATCCAAGAACTCAAATATTTTTCATATTCACTTTCCATTATCTCCACTAAATTGATCGCATTATATACAGTTTCAACTATAACTTAAGGAAATATATCACACAGAATTATATAAATTTTTTAAATTCTTTTATATGTAAGCAATATTGCAGATTGATATCTTAAAATTTGAAGTGAGCAAACATTAAAAAAAATTGAGGAAAGGATGATAATTAAGGAGATAATTGAAAAAGGAGTGGTTTCATTTCATTTATGAGGTTTTGAATGAAAATGTAAGAGGATGCAATCTAAAATCATAGACCTATGAAGCAAAGAATCGATCAAATTCTTCAAAATCTACAATCTATGATATATCTTCTTGAGATCGAATACCAGTAGATATTTATAAAATGACGAACGGTTTTTAATATAAAAAAAGTAATTCTTCTTCCTGCAAAAGTTTCTTATAAGTCTCTGTTTAAGAATAGAAATATTGCATATGTTGCTACTTATAATGATGCATATGAATAAGTTATATGATCCCCAACGATTGTATTATTTTTTTTATATATTTTTAGATGTATTCGCATTCATAAGAATTATATAAAAGTATATACAGTAATTGTTAAAACTTTCGAGTAATTTTCTCTATATATACATTGAAGAGACGTCAGAGATACTGATGCTATTGTTGATAAAGAATAAATATATAAAAATTGCGAGTAACCTAATGTAAATATAAAGTTTATTTTATTTTTTATATAGTTTATAATAGAGAATATAAAATAAAACATAATTTTATACAAGAAAATATTCAAGCAAACATCAAATTTTATCACAGTTTATTCAACATGTTTGCGGATTTACAGATGTATTCAGCATGTTTAAAAAGAATGATAAAGAAATGTATCATAAATCCAAACATAATTAATTTTTCTTGTTACTGTTAATTCAATTTTTTAGTAAATATTTAAAAGAATCCGCATTGAAATCAACTTTTAATTAATTTTTTATGTAAGAATTTCGTTTGCGCCACTGAACAATTTCGTTTTTCTCTATGATCTAAATTTTCATTAAAGTGTGAAGATATGTCAAAAAACTTATTGAATCTTCAGCTAAGATGTTCTTAATATACTAAACGATATGAATTTTTGAAAATACGAAAGATATTTAAAAGATTTTTCATTATAAAGTAATAAATATTTCATTAAATATAGTAAGACAGTGAAAGAATTTCTTAATTATGAATTGTGAAAGATTCTTCTCGTGTAGTTTAATTTTTATTATATTTTCATAGAATATAACTTCTATACTTTATCCTCTATTAGAAAATATCAAGTTAAGAGTTTTTCTTGTTTAGTTAACGTTAACTTTCACTGCAATAACATAGATTTCTGGCAATTGCTTTCTGGAGCAACCATTTTGATGACATTTGGAAACACGCCCTTCCATTTATACAGACGAATTGATTAAGGATCTGGATTTTGTTAGAAATGATATAATATCAATAACTTTTTCTGATTTAAATGTAATTTTATATTATTTTTGTACATTTATTCAATTTTTAGTTACTTTAGTAACATTAATTTAATATTAACATACGTACATTTGTTTGATTGATGATAAAAAGAAAAAAACGCTAGATTTCCAGCAATAAGTCGTAAGAAAAATATTGTTATTTATTAAATATACAGCCGTAACAGCCGAAGAAAATAAATTCTTATGATACGTTTTGTATTTACAAAAATATTAAATTAAATCTAAACAAAATTATTAAATCAAAACATTCATATTTGCGAAATGGATGTTTTACAGAATTGAAAATTCTCTTACATTTTACTTCGTGTTTTTAAATATATTTTGGCTTAGAATTATGATAATAAAGATTATAAAATAGACTTATAACAAAGTAAATTCGATATATTTTCTATAAATAATGTATTATTTGAATATTTAATATTTTTATCAAATATGCAAAGTTAACCAGTATCGGTTCTTCGCTTAACCAATTGAGTTTGTAGCAATTTTGAAATTATATTTAAAATATTTTTGTTTGTTGATAACTTTAAAAATATCCTCAATTTTATCTTAGAAGCTTTGATTCTAGTGAAAATAAGATTTTTTTAAACAAAAATATTACATTATTTTATTTATTTTTATTTGAAAAGTAGAATATTTTGTAGCAAAAATTTAGTTTCTTCTAACTTCGTTAAAATTTTTATTTTGTTAATTTATTTAATTTACCATTACGTTTATTTTCAGTTCGTCATAAAATAAAATGCTTTTCCTTTTTTAAATTTAATTAATTTTATTCTTAACCGGAAATGTCCCGAAATTACTTTAATTTAAAACTTAATTTGATAACTTCAATCCACTGGAAAACAAAAGTGGTGAAAGTAATATAAATTACAAATTAATTTTAATGTCGTTTAGATATTATAAAATGTTATTTACATATTTCTATTTTATTCTTTATATTTTAAGCAGTGTAAACTATCCATTTCTCATCTATGATTATTGCGTAGTGAGTCATATCTTTTTATTCATATCTAATTATTCTTTAGAATTTTCAAGAGATTTATATAATAACCTCCTTTACTATATAATTATCTATTCTCTACACTCATTTCTCATTAAAATTGGCTTTCTGAATCTGTATCATTTACATATTTTTTTTTTTTTTTTTCTTTTTTTTTTTACTCTTTTGACTTGAAAATTTGAAATATATACAAATTATCCGTAAACTTTACTGCTTAAAATAAGACTTAAATCGATCAAAAATATCGTTTTATTTTCTGAAAATATAGATATAAAAATTTTTTCTTAATTATTATTTTTACCTCTTAGGACATGGACAAGTATACTTGTAGCATCGGCATTCGAAGGACCACAAGTATAATTCCCAGAATCTTCTGGTTGAGCATCCCTGATAGTTAATCGACTTATGGCAGTATCACCAGAAGCCTTTTGTACGGTAGTATCTCCTTTAGAAGAATCGTAATTGATCATTCTATTATCGTGATACCAAAAAACGAAAGAGGGAGGTTCTGGACTTTGACTAATAATACAAGTCAAGTTGATGTCACTACCCGCTTTCACGTAAAGATCACTCGCTCCTGGGATTTTTGCTTTTGGAACTAGAAAGAATAATAGGAAAAAATAAAATAAAATAAATTAAGGTTTATCAATTCTAACTTTAAATTTTCTTTCGCTGTCGTAGCAATACAAACGATTATCAAACGATAAATTATTAACCAGATCTATAATTTGTTCAATACGCAGTTTTAAGTTTCGAAGTGTTAGAAGAAAATCGCGTAATTACTTCACAAATCGCTAGAGGGTATATTGCATACCTTCTATCTAATTAATACTTTTGGCTGTTTTCCAACATTTAATTAGCTAAGTTTCTCGTAAATCCACTAATTAGAAATACTGAGAGCTCTTTTCCCCTTGTCTATTTTATATTTGCAATTCCTTTTGAAATTAACTTAATCTGATATTGAAAACTCGAAAAATAGATTTTTATTTTTATTTTTTCTTCTTAATTATAATAAACAGAAAATTCATATTAAATCGATGAAATGTTCTGAATTATATTTTCATTTTAATAATTAAATTTTTTTTTTAAATGAAATTTTTCGACACTTACCTACAATACTTAAATATACATAATGACTTATGGAAGGATCAGCACTTATTTGGCATTCATAAAGTCCTTCGTCACTCGGTTGAGAAAACTTTATTTGTAACATCCAATCGTTGGAATATTGCCTATGTATAGGATGAAATCGATCGTCACTTGTATATGTATATAGTGCCACTGTAAGCAGATGGAAATCTCGGAGTCTGATCCAGGACACCTGTATAATAATAATAATATAATTAATTTTTCAAATAATATAAAGAACTATGCATAATTAATACAGGATTTAAGCATATTTTTTAATATTTAAAATAAAAAATATAAAAAATATTAAAAAATTGAGATACATTGTTTTTACATTGATAATTTTATAACCATATTCTGTAGATATTATTTTATTAAGCTACATTTTATCTATTTTATTATTATAAAATCATTATGTAAGGTTGATTAAGGTTAAATAACACTATATAATATTTTATAATTCGTATGAAAGAGCATTGAAGATATAGAATAGGACCAAACACTATCTTCAAAACTAATCAATTTTGTCTAAGTTCTGATAAATTTCCTTTATCTTTCAAAGAGTAAAGTTATCATAAAGATGACATTTCATTTGTCTGTAGTTATCGATGTCTTCATTTATCCATTCTCTCCAATTCCTGATAATACCAAACGAAAATTTACTTGACCACCAAGTAAATTAAGCATTAAATATTTCCGTTATGCTCTCGTTTCTCCATTTTAAATATATAAAATAAAACCATTCAACGTATGATATATACTCGTATGCTCCAAGTGTTTACATCGCATTAATATCTTAAATGTCACCATTGTGAATTGTCGAGTGTGTTTTAATTATCTTTCTCGTTCAATGCTGTCAATTTTAACTATTGTTCATGCACAATGAGCACAAAGACGTCTATATTTTTCTTTAGGAAAAATACTCCAATACATTATTAACGTGTCACAACAAAACAATTAAGATGAATATTTAAATAGAAATTGTCCCGATTATTTATAAAAGTATCGCATTATATAAATACTTAAAAACTTTTTTACATTGTCCTTTATTCAAAACAGAGAATTTTTCTTGAAATTTTAAGATAAATTTGTTGAAAATAATTTATTTTTTAAAGTTTTCCAATGATTAAATTAATATCTTTGTAATTTTTCATTTGTTTTTTTTACTATTAAAAAATTGTCTTAAAAAATAAATCTATAACTCTCAAGCTAAACTCGACATCAATATGGATAAGGGATTGTACAGAATAACTGATTTTTATAAAATGCTTAGAGATCGAATGACAAAAAATCGAATGTCATTGCATCTTACAGTATATTGCGGATAGTTGGGAAGAATGACAGCTTAGATCTAACTTCCTTTTTTTTTCTAAAAAAAGAATTGAAAAACCTTTGCATATTTTTATTACTCTAAAACATTAAAAAACAGTTATCGTTATCAAAAAATTCTTTTTATAAAATTCATAGTATTTATTTTTTAAAAATTTATATATATATTATATATATACTAAGCTGACCCGGCCACGCGTTGTTGTGGCTCAAAATGTATCTATTATAAAATGTGTAACACTTTCCCCCTGGGGGAAATTTCAAAAAATTCTTCTTAGTGTATATTCTCTTGACGTACCCTATTAAAACGCAATCAAAAAACGCATCTAAAATAGTATAATAAAAGCCGAAGTTCTTCACAGTAAGCCTTAATCCGTCACTTTTCCCGCTGGGGAATATCGAAAAATCCTCTTTTTAGTGTATATTTTGTTGACGTAACCATAATAAAACCAATAAAAACGCATAAACGCAATGTAAAATAGTATATGATAGAAGCCGAGTTCTTCACGGTAAGCCTTAATCCCGTCCATCTCCCCCCACTGGGGGAATTTCGACATGTATATTATATAAAAACACGTGCGTATTCGAATGCAACGTTGTGTCAAAATTTCAAAGGAATCGGTAGGAACAAACGAACGTTATATTTTATTTATATTAATATTTATATTAAGTAATAATTTTAATAAAATAGGAATAATTAATAGTTATTCTCCTAACCTCACTCAGACTCTATTACACTGTAAGACAACAACACCTTGATGCTGAGAACCTTTAACTTTAATCATAAACAAACGTTTTCGGCCCATTCCATGGCCATCGTCAGGCTAACAACATTCGAATACTGTTCCGAATAACCAATTTCAAATTTAAATAAAATACAAAAGAACTCACGCGCGATGCTAAACAACGTAAACTAAAACTAATATAAACAACATAGAAAAGAACAAACGAACGTTATATATTATTTATATAGATAGATAGAAAATGATCTGCTTCAGTCCATTCTCACAGAAAAGCATAATGCCTGACAGAAAAGCAAACTTAGTTCGTCGGAAGGTAGCGCCATCTGTTGGACATAAAAGCCTTAATTTATATATAAATATATTTTTGAAAGGGGGGAGATGGTGTAGGGGTATGAAAAATAGATAGTAGCCGATTCTCAGACCTACTGAATATGCATATCAAATTTGGTAAAAATCGGTAAAGCCGTTTCGGAGGAGTACGGTAACTAACATTGTGACACGAGAATTTTATATATATAGAATATATATTATTATTTTAAAACATTATAAAATGAAATTAAACTTGGCATCTGTAAGGTTTTTAAATCGATTGATGCAGCTATTGATTAAATGATTTGTGAAGTCCTTAATCAAAGAAATTTTTTTCTTATTGAAAGAGACAATGATTTCTCGTGAGAGATCAAAGGAATAACACCAACAAGAAATTCATCGATGAAATATCGCGACAACTACACAACCATGTCATGCTCCAGTAATCTTAATTGTCCAAATAATAAGAGAAGCCTCTATGTCTTTCCAATGATTTTTATGAGCGTATAGTGTATGAGTCTTTTTCCAGCTTGGATCACAGATAAAGAAAAGCTGTTTAGAGTAATGATCCTAATATATATAAATATATATAAAGAACTTGATAATAAATTATAAAAATGATATATATTCTTATTTTTTCCCTTCTTTAAGAGAAATGTGAAGAATAGAAAGCGGGATTGCATCAACTGCATCTCTCTCTTTATCTACGTCAAGCGTAAAGATATGCAATGAAATATTAATTTTAATTTAAAAAATATATGCTGGAATTTAATCTGTATGCCGTTATCAACGAAAATTGCCCATCAAATCGTTAAAAAATACATATTTAAAAAAAAAATTCCATTAAGAACAATGTCCAGATATCCATGAAATATTTGATTGGCATTTTGTGCAGAAAAATTTTATTTTTAATTGGAAAATCATTTGAAGTTCAGCAAAACTATCCAATTTTCTTGTTGTTATAAACTATCCAACTTCCTTTATTCTCTTCCATGATTTTTCACCGGAAACAAATGAAAGAGTCAGATGTTGAATAAACCATAAAAGAACTATTCACAAAAGATGAAAACCGATAATTTAATTTAACGCTACTTTTAAATTAACTTTCAAATATTTTTAAAAGTAATGTTAATGAAAGAATAATCAAAATTAAAACTTCATTTAAATATGACAATTCGTTTGCAAATTAGTGCATATGACCGTAGCCAAATTCATTTTAAAGGCTAAATTTTTATCAAGTTGAAAGGAGGGAAAGGAAGAAACTTAGCTTAGGGGCATTAATTCTTCTAAAGCGTAAGCTGATTTTAATGAAAATCTTTCCTTAGATGTCATTATTAAGGAATTAACTTGGTTTCTGAAGATAATAAATAAAACGAAGTAATAAAGATAAAAGAAAATAAATTAAATATAATTTTATCATCTACAAAGAAACTATTTATTGTATATATATATATATATATATATATATATATATATATATATATATTTTAAATCTTATATCGTGCAACAAGAAACACGAAAAACCTTTCAACTTTACAAGTTATATTATTTTTTACCCATAAATACATTTGACGCAATTTTGTTTACAGATGACCAATCTTATCATGTAGGCTTTTGAAAATCTCTATATCAGGGTAAATAACTGTGAGGTTTGTAAGGTTAAAGCGCATTGTAATGTTTGCTTTTATCTTTAAATAGCTTTAGGATACGGTTAGAATGTTAAGAGTTTAGAATCTAACCTAAAGACATTTATAAACAAGATGTGGCTGAAAACTCAAATAAGATAAGTTGTAAATTTTCGATATATAAAGGCATTTAAAAGAACAAAGAAGGCGTAAAAATCGTTTAAAATCTTTGCTGATCTTTGCTGTGGTTGCAAATAGTCGTTGATTGTGTCGCAGCTGTTTCAAAGATTTGTAAAGATGAGTTAAGAATAAGAAATCAATCCAATTTTTTCTTCTTTCTTTTATTTTTATATATAAATTTTCATTTGTACTTGTTGTTATGAAAATATGATAATTCTTCTTGCAACAAATTTTGTAATTGTTTGCAGATTTAGATTTTTCTAATGATTTTTTTTATATTCACTTTTTTTTATATTAAATATTTAAAAACTAAATGGTTGATTTGTTTATCTTTTTAAACGTGTAATATAAAACTTTATATACTTATATATTTAAAGTTTATTTTTAAATATTATTATTTATTTTGTTTTAGAAATGTAAATGAAAAGAAATACAAAATTAACGAAATTAAAATAAATTATTGATTTTTTTTTTATTAATCAAACAATTCTATATTTTTTAAAATAAAACATTTTCGATAGACAAATAAAACTAGATAAATATTTGTCATACGAAATTGATGTCGTAGTGTAAAAATTTAATATATTTCTATATTCTCTACGATTGATCGATCGGTTTATGAGAGGTAGCAGATCCAGAATACGCTGTTACGCCCATTATGGGTAGTCCTATTCACCCATAATAATCGTAAACGATAGTCTTAAACATAGTTAGTTTTCTATCATTCATCTTTACAGAATGAAGGATAGGGAACAATATTGATTCATATTATTATGATAAACTGTAGGGTCTGGTTTAAATTCGAACCTGGATCCCTACGACGTCAGAATAATACCTTACAACGACTACATATTTGTGATTATGATTTAATTTATGAAATTCATATAGAAATATTTTTCTTATAAGATAGCTCAAAAGTAAATTAACAAATGTAAAGACTAAAATTCTAAATATTTTACTATTTAAAAATTTTCAATAAAAATTGATGAATTGTTTGAAAAGAAACATGCTTGCTTGCTTTTGTACCACCCTCTAAATAAGAATTATTTTTGTGTTATTAGAAAGAATATACAGAAATATACGTGTATACAGTTCATATATCAATATAATTAGTACAAATAAATGAAATTCTGTATTAATATATTACTAAACTGAGAATGAAAATTTCGTAAAAATATTTTTAATATTTAAATATATTTTCTGCATATTTTATTATATTAAAATGAAGTCATATTTAAAAACAACTTTAAATAATAATAAAATTTAAAAAGCTACGGATCGAATATGCAATATATATACATATATTTTAAGATTCGTATTAAAAATAGAATAAATTTTCATGTGCATTTTTCTATCTTTATCAAAATTCCTAACAGAAATTTAAAAATAAGTTTAAAAGCTTAAATAAAGCTAAACCATAAAGTAATAAAATTATAAAATTTTTAACGCAAGAAAATTTTTTATTTAATATTCAAAAAAAAAATTTTATTATAATGAGCGAATTAAGGAATTTTTAAAAATAGATGGATATAAGCGATTTATCTAAATTTTTTCCTTCTTTTTTTTTCTTTATAGAAAAATTCCCTTCGTGTTCAAAAGACTGATTGTGATTTGCATATTCTCCTTTCAGTTTTATCTTCTACACTTCACGCTCCATCCAACTATTAAACGCTTTCTTCCCTTGTTCTCCCGGCGGAAAATTGCTTCACCAGGTAAATAGTAAGAAAAATTCATAACTGTGTGAATAAGAATAATTTACTTATCGTCATTTTAACCGTATATTTGCAATTTTTCAATTTTCTGCTTTACGGCTAGCATATTTGCTATACATTAATCATAACATCAATAAGATGAAGATATATATGCAACTGTAAAGTATTTTACATTCTTTTCACTTTCTTGTATATATTTTGAAAGTTAGAACACGTAAAATATATTTAAAAGTTCCAAAAACTCTTGAAATATCGAAACGTAATATTTATCTCTAAATAATTAAATTAATTAATTATATAATACTTACATTTATATTTTATTTATAAATAATTGCAATATAAAATTATTTGTATAATTAGATTAGATTTAGATATAGGCGATAGCTTAGGGCCTCACTACGAGGATACAGTTAAGGGTCTCATGCTACAAAGGTGTGTTAAGGCCTCCTCACAATATAAGGGTATGTATATATCAATGGTGGATTACCCAATGGGCACACTAGGTGCGCGCCTAGGGCCTCGTCTTCTCGACAAGCTTCAAAAATTACATAGTAAAAACATAAAACACTTTTACATAAAAGACCTTATACAAAATTGCGCCTAGGGCTTCGAAGGAACATAATCCGCTACTGGTATGTGTAATTTAAGGCCCTCACACTTTTACATTTATTATTATTTTATGAAGGAGAAAGACCTCTTATATGTTAGAATCTTATTATGAAAAGAATAAAATTATAAAATTTTATATTTTAAAATTCTTCAGAACATGTAGAAAAAACAAAAATGTTTTTTTCAATACTCCATCAATCATAGCATAAAACAATTTATTTACATGATCGAATATTCTGTATGATTAAAGTGAGTAAGCAATATAAATTCGGTTATATAAGATCGTTTCCTTCATCTAGGATAACAAACAAAAATAAAAACTATTTTTATTTTATTTTATATCTAAAAAATATGATACAATTTTACCTATTTCATATTAATTTATACGTTAAATATTCATGTTTCTAGTTATTGTCTTCTAAATATTTTATATGTTTTTCCTCTAAAACTTTCTTCCATTTTGAGTATAAAAATTTAAAAACATAAAGAATAAAAATATATTCTTTGTTTTTGATATTTCGTTTAAGTCTCAGATTTCACAAAAATAAACAAAACTTAATCTTTCTAATGAAAAATAAAATTTTTTCAATAAATGCTTCTATTGATTTTAAAGTTATATAAAGTAAAACCTTTTAAAAATATATATAAAAAACATTTTAAAATATATATAAAAACATTTTAAATATATTTTTTTTTATTATGTCCAGAGAATTAAATAAGAAAATAACTTAAAAATAAGCTTAAAAATTTATTTTCATTCTGTACAAATAAATAAATAAATAATTTTTTTTAATATAAATAAAATAAATTTTTAAAATTTTAGTACCTATTGAATAATTTATACTAAATTATTACACAATAAATATATTTATTATTATTTAATTTAAACATTTAAATTTAAATTTGATTTTCTCTCCATATATTTCGAATTAATTTTTTACATGAATAATATATTTTTAGCCTTTTACAAGAATTTTTTCATATCGTGGATCGCGATAGGTTATTAGACCTTACGTAAAAAAATTGTGAGTGAATATTAATAATAAACAACACAATATTCATTGAATTCTCGCAAAATTTCTTTATTTATTATTTAAAATGTATGTAAGATAATCTATTTTGAGTTATAAATGGAGGAGAACTGTAAACTAAAATAGAAGAAGTTAAAAGAGAAACTAAATACTATTTTGGCAACAGTTTAAAGCATTACAATGGTATAAACATTTGTAAATCAAAATATATTCACCCCTCTATGAAACAAGTTATTTTTCTTGATAATTTACTGTCCAACAGGCTTAGTGTAACGTATCAAAAAACAATATCTTCTTTCTTTTACCCATTTGCCAAGAACTGGAAACTGCTGTCAATATCCTATTTTTGGCACAGCATTTCTTTCATAAATGCATGCTGAAATGCCACTTAGTAAAGAAAAAAAAATAAATAAACTAAAAATAAAAATTTCCCTTTCTTTAAAAGTCAAGTTTAGTTATTTGTTATGGGTAACAAATGACTTTGTGTATATAGAAAAATAAAGTGAATGGTCAATTCATCTGCTGTTTGTTGTAATTGAAATGAAATTAAATTTACAACAAAGCTTCAACTTCTTAGTATTATTTAATTTACTTCTACAAATGTTGAATATCTTAAAGGAGTTTGTAAGATTTAAAATGATAAATAATGAATTTTTGCATAAGAATAATATAAAAATTATTCTCCATTTTAGGAATATATTTAAGCATCACTATTCGTTGTAGTTTGTTAAAATACTCTAGACGGCTTCTATATTATTTTGTAACGATTTTAATTAGAATATTCATAGTTTAATGAATAGAATAAATGAATTAAACACGTTTTATTTAATTAAAAATGATAAAGAAAATGAAGTATTCAATATGTATATGACCCCAGAGTTGCTATTGAATTCCCAAAGTTCTAAGAACTGTCAGCATATTCATCCAAAGTTATTTAAGCATTGAAGATTATCTCTTCTACTTATTTATCAAAGAAGCTTAGATTTTTATGAAAATTTTAAAAGACGTAATAATTTAAAGTATACATATTAATATAAAAATGAAAATAATTTAAAATTTCACTTTTCTTTTTGCATAACTTGTATACAAAACCATTAAAAGTAATGGCAAAATATAAATAACTTAAACAATTTCTTATGTTAAATTGATAAATTTTCAATGAAAATTTTACGAAATTTGAATTTTCTTTTTATTAAAATTTTTGAGAAATTTATTTTAAAATTCTAATATCGAATTTGTTTAGGGATGTACTTTTATTTATAAATAAATATACATTTTGTGAAAATATAAAACTTTCATAAAAAGAAAGAAAGAAAAAAAAAAATCCAAGAATTAAATTCAATCAATCAAATTGTGAGTAGAATAATTTTTATATGTTATGAACATTGAAATGCAGATTGTTCCTATTCTGAAAGTCCATTCAACGTTGCTGCACTTGGCATTAAGCCAAAATAAAATTTTGGAAGAATCTATTTGAATACTTTTAAGAAAATCTTTGTGTAAATCAAATGATTTTCTGATAGTCAGTCATGAATTTTTCGTTTTTCGGTATCATTCACTAAAGAAAAGGAACTTCTTCAATGTTTGAATGAATAAAAGGGGGGAGGAGGGGAAGGAAGGAGAATTTCCGTGCAAAATTCAGTCAACTAGAGCTTAACATTGTTAATCATATACTTTAGAGCAAGTTCTTAAATATATAAAATGCATAAAAGAATCTGTTGCATGCTTAAAATAATTCCTTCTAGTATTTTTAAAACTAAAAAGTGTTAGGTTTGTACTGTTTTAAAATTCGATTTTTTGGCATAAGAATATAAATCTTTTTCTTCAAGTATTCGCCATCTGTTTTTCTTACATTATTCGTCCTTAGCTGAATTCATTGTTTTCATTTTCTTAGACTGAGAGAGAGAGAGAGAGAGAGAGCGAGAGAGAGGAAGAGGGGGAAAGAAAATGCAAAAATTCTAAAAAGCGTCACATTTAGGAGGATTTATCATACTGGTTTGTCGATTTCCCAATGTAAGCTTTAGGATTACGTTTTGAATTATTTGAATTTTTACTTATGACATACGCTTAGAGAAACATCAAGAAGACAAAATGCTGTAATCAATATTAGAGGGATTTAATCTGATAATAAACACATCAGAATAATTGAAGACGTGGCTACGAAAATTTTTCTTTCGTTAAATGCGTTTTGTTCACATACTAATGCAGAATTTAAACATCAGACAACTATTTGTAAGTCGACTTTATGCTTTTTTTTTTTTCTTATTTTCAGATTAAGTTATAGTTCAAATACTGCTGAAAAGTCTGTTATTTATTTATTTAATTTTTTGAAGAACTTTAAAATATATAATATTAATAAATTATTTATTTTAACGGTCATTAACGAGTTTTACATAAAAATTTTTCATTAAATTTTTAATGTAAATTTACGGGGAGATGCAAAAATATTCAGTTTTTCGTGTAATAATAGATTAAGATGTTCATAAATATTGTAAACTTCATTTAAAAAAAAATTGCCTTTCATCAAATTTTAGATAAAAATGCTCATAAATTTTGTTAATTTCGTTTAAAAAATGCTCTCTCTCATCAAAATAATTGATAAAAATGATCATAAATAGTCATTAATTTTATAAAAAGCATTAACTTTAATCAATTTACTTAACACATGTTTATAATATCACGAAGAAGGCTTTATTGTATTCTAAAAAAAGTAATTTTTTGATTTAAATATAAATATATTAAATATTAAATATAGTTATTTAATATATTGTATTATTTTTGAAACGATATTTTTATCAGAAAAGAAAATTTAAAAAGAGAAAGTGAAGGAAACGTTATGTAAAAGTTTAGACTTTTGAGTGACATGTCTGTCATTTAACTGTAGAAAAATCTATATTTATCTTCCCCAATAAATAAAAATTTGCATTTTTTAACAAAAATAAAATATTCAATTATATCAACTATTTTCGTTAAAAATTAATTAAAATAATAAATTAATTATTAAAAAAATATACGTTAAAATATAATAAATTAATGAATAATATATACTATATAAAATTTGATTTAATATTGTTATATTTTGATTTAAATTTAAACAATAGAGTATGCATACATACATTAAATATACTGTATGCATATGCAGTACGAGTATGTAGGTATCAGGCATTAAGAATAGGTTTTAGATAAGTCTTTTTAGACTTATAAACACCTGAATAAATATATTTCAGAAATAAAATATAATTTTATTTATTAATTTTTAATTTTTGGTTAGAAAGGAACATATTCTCTCTCTTTTCACCGCTGAATATGACTATATGTACTGTGAAATCCGCTTATTGTGATCAGCTTAGGACTCACATCTATAGGCCTTCTGATAAAAGTGCGCGATTGGTAACATAATGAAATAAAACTTTAATTAGTGGAAATAATTAAAAAGTACATAACTTGAAGATACTGTTTTAATTTTATCCCGTTTCATTAAAACTCTTTCCGCCTTGTGGGCACCAAGAGGGCTTTTATACTATGTCCATTATGGGATTATCCTGGTCTACATAGGGTCAGGTAGTGAGGAGGGCCTGAAACAGATTTCGGTTGAGAAATTCCTGGTGGGGTGTTGCTCGCCGCATTCGAACCCGAGTCCCCCGAAACAATAGGATGACGCCTTAACTTCTCGGCCATTCTCGGTTGTCTGATTATAATAATTATTATTACTAACTTATATTTTTAGGAAATGCTAATTCTGATAACAATATCCGTGAGTACAATAAGCGGAGTTTATTGTACGCGTATAGAATAAAATAGTAAATAAATATCGACCTTTTAAAGAAAGTTTAATTATAAAATCGTGAATAAAACTATAAAAAAATATAGAAAACTATGTCATTACAATTCTTATACAGGAAATTTACATATATTATCTGAAGTTTTAGTGAAAAGCATGTTTTTCCAAATTAGGAATGTTTAATACAAACTGACAACCACACACTCAGGAAAAGTCATCGATTGGGCCATTTTGGTGAATTTAACTGGCATTTCAATTACTGAATGATGATAGGAATACAAAATAGAACGAAAATCGTCGTCGTCTTCTCTGTTTACATGCATTTAAATGCATAATGAATATTTTTAAATAAATGCTAACTTTAACTAATTTAATAAAAGTTTTAATTTTATATTTATGTAAAATAATATTTGTACTAGAAAATTTAAATAAATAACATGTCAGTTAGATTTTTTAAAAACCAAAACGAATGATTTAAAACATTAAACAGGCTCTTATTATGCATGATTATATTTTATCTTTTCTCTTACGAAACAGTTAATATTAATTGAAATTATTATAATTTTATAAAATTATAATAATTTTAATTAATATTAAACGCTTAAAATGTAAATTAAACTTCTAATTAATTTTGCTTATATTTTATAAGATCAGAGAGTATAATATCTGCATATAATCTGCACATTATATGCGGATTATATGCAGAAATTCGGTCTTATATCCATATAAAAAATAAAATAAATAATAAAAATAAAATTCAATGTGAATTTATAAAAATAAAGTGCTATTTTATTTCGAAAGTTTGGAAAAATAAATAAATAAATGCAATGTTAAGCGTCATTTGAAATAACCTTACAATCAGACCTTATAAAAAACAGTCGAAATACAAAATAAGTAATGCAGTAGTTTAGCAAGATATGACCACTTCCTTAACTTTTTCACACTTTTTTTTTATTGTGAAACTCTGGAGAAGTTAACTCACATAGGGCCGTTCACCCGAACATCCCAAAAGGAACCTCTTTTTTTAGAAAGACAAGAAAGATTTGCCAAATGTTCTCGCTCTCTCTCTCTCTTCACCTCTCAGTTGGTTTGTATTCCAAGTGTTTATACTATATTCTTTTTTAAAGTATTTAAAGGTAAAAATCTCCAGTGTAATACATTAAATTGTAGTCTTTCTACAGAAATTGTTTCGTACGAAAGAGGCTATTTGTTTCCAGTAATAAATACCTTCACATAAAGAAATATATATATATATATATATTAATTATGTTTTATTTTTGATTTTAGAAATTTCCAGAATCTTACTAATAAATTATAAAAGCAAGTATACGAAAGTTATTATTTTACTTTATTATAATGCATTTTTAATATACTTTTTTTATTTTTTGGATAGTTTGAATATATAATGAAATATTTAGAGTTATTCTCGGATGTTTCCTTAGAAGATAATGTTTGTATAAATGTAAACAACTCTAGTATTTAAATGAATAAATTATATTACAAGCATACAGATTTTTCTACAAAACATCGTTATAAATAAATAATGTTAAAGAAAAATATCTTAGTTTACGTTATATGTTATATTAATTTAAAAAATAAAAGGAAAATAATGTTATCACTTAAAACGAATAAACACTGTTTATAACTCTGGATATAACAGATAGCAAGAACTTTCTCGCAATTTTTTATAGTTTGTTAAAGGATAAACAGTATTTTTATTTTTACTTCAGCCATACGTGTCACTCGACTGAAGAATTTCCTCGTTCAAACTCATAATTCTATATAAAACCTTGAAAAAAAAACTAACTAAAAACAAATACATCAAGCTGCTGCTCTCTTTACTCCCCTTGGGACCAAATTATGAGTTCCTTCCACTTCATATGTTGGAGCTTATCCCGTGAACATCATCTTTCTAGTGATCACAAGTGCAATAGACAAACAAACTAATCAAGATTAGAACAGTTGAATTCATGAAATCTCGTAGGGATAATAGATTTCTTCAACGTAATCGTTCATATTCTGTAAAGTATTCGTCAATCAAGAAACAATTTTGTATTAATAATAGAAAATATAATGTATAAGAATGTTGATGACTTCCATAACATAGAAAATAATAAGATCTTCGATTAAACATTACGAGCAATCGAAAAAAAGTAGAAATAATGAATTTTGAAACGTTGTTTCCAACTACGTGGTCGTCTTGGTACTTGTACAACTGCTTTATTCGTTTCTTGGAAACTTTAACAAGCTCGAAATATAACGTATTTCAAGATGTGGAAAAAAATCATTTAACATTGAACTTGGCACAAAACTAAAAAATACTAAAAAATTTTTCCAGATAAGCAAAAACTTGAGTTACAATCTTACAATTCTCAACTAACAATGTTGAGAATTCTCCAATAAAAAATAAAATTATATATGTATATAAAATATTAAATTATGTTAACAGTATTTATACATATAATTTCAGTCGAATAAAAATTAAAATAACAAAAGCAAAAAAAAATCTCTATCTTAAACACAGTTTCATACGCCAACTTTTCAGACTAAAAATAATTGTGTAAATCTGCAGAAGGAATGTAATTCTTTATGTAATATGTCAATACAGACTATTTTCAACTGGGTTTTTATAGCTAGAAATATCAAATCTGTTCTTTACAGAAAAGATTTTTTTTACGGAATTACTCCCTACAGAATATTTAAAATTCAGCTTTCATAAAAATGGATAGTTTTTCATTTAAATTTCTTTTTTTTTAAATAAATTTGACAGATATATTTAAAAGTAAAGTTTTTATAAAATATTTCTAAACTGCGTGAGATAGGTTAAACTTGCAAAAATAAGAAAAAATAAAAAAATAAAAAAGTGTCGCATGTTTTTAAAGTAATAAAATTCGTAGCAGTTTTTATTTTACTTTCCTTACTTTTTAGGAAAAATTCAATTTAGTCAATTCTCCATACGCGCTAAAAAATAAAAATAAAAAAAAGTTGAGCTTTAGCGTTAAAAAAAAAATAGGAAAAATTTCCCACAAAAATAATTAAATTACTATAAATGGAGAATAATTTTATTTAAATTTTTCTATTGATTCAGTTTTGAATATAATCAATTAATTCGAGAGACAATGTGATACACTTTATACTTTTTCATATTGTTAAGGAACAAATGGTGATGGACGATTTTGGCAAGAACAAAATAGTTTATTTAATCAATTGAATCAAAATAAAAAATGTAGAGGAATAATACAAAATAAAACACGGTAATATATAATATAAAAAAATTAAAAAATGCAACGTTTGAGTGCATTTTTGGAACAAAATACAAAATTGGCATGGCTTATAATTGCCATATAAAGCACACCCAAGAGAGATTATTATAAATTAATGCTTTTCCTACTCTCACTCAGACTCTATTTAACTGTAAGACACACACACCTTTATGCTGAGAACTATAAATTTAAATTTAATCATAAAAAACAAACGTTTTCGGCCACTCCACTGGCCATCATCAGGTTAACTATATTCGAATACTATTTCGAACAACCCGTTCAAAATTGAAATAGATTACAATAGAACTCACGCGCTCAACTACGTAAACCAAATGTAATATAAATAACATAGAAAAATAAATAAAACAAAATAAATAAAATAAAACATGCCAATGGTACATGTAAACATAGCAATATCTATATATCTATAGGCAATCATTTGCGCCTAGTTAATGTGTTCTTGTGACTTTTTTAATTAGAAACTTCCAAGATGATGGTAAAATGGTCGCATCTTTGTAATTTAAGCATTTTTTGGTTAAGCTGGACTTATAAATTTCACATTTTTCGGATACCGTATAGCAACAACCAACTAGGGATAGAGAAAGAATACATCGGGGTTACGACGAGAAGCCTAACTAAAAGACTTAAGGAACACAGATATGATGTGACGAAAAGTAAATGCACAACAACATTAGCAAAAATGGCGCAGACGGAGGGATCCGTTGTTAAATGGGAAGAAGCCAAAATCATAACACCTGTCCATTCGCCGACACTTGCAGCGACAACCGAAAAATGTGAAATTTATAAGTCCAGCTTAACCAAAAAATGCTTAAATTACAAAGATGCGACCATTTTACCATCAGCTTGGAAGTTTCTAATTAAAAAAGTCACAAGAACACATTAACTAGGCGAAAATGATTGCCTATAGATATATAGATATTGCTATGTTTACATGTACCATTGGCATGTTTTATTTTATTTATTTTGTTTTATTTATTTTCTATGTTATTTATATTACATTTGGTTTACGTAGTTGAGCGCGTGAGTTCTATTGTAATCTATTTCAATTTTGAACGGGTTGTTCGAAATAGTATTCGAATATAGTTAACCTGATGATGGCCAGTGGAGTGGCCGAAAACGTTTGTTTTTTATGATTAAATTTAAATTTATAGTTCTCAGCATAAAGGTGTGTGTGTCTTACATATAAATTAATGTTATGATATAAAATACATTATAATTTTCTAGATTTTATAATAAAAATTTTGATTTTTTTTAATTGATTGTAAAAAGTGATTCTATTCAATTTCGTGTCAATCATATCGATCAAGTTTACGTAAGAATAAAATATCAAAAAATAAGGCTTTAAAGTGAATAATTTACTTAAAACATTGGACATTTAAGCAATTTTTTTAATGAAATATCTTTAAAAATTTTATTCTGGATGGCAACATTATGAAATAACTTCAGTCAAGTCTTCAGTTAACTTCACTACATATAAAAGAAGAAGGGAAGAAAAAAACACGAACACCTTCAATAACTCAACCTTTCATAAATGATTACGTCTAAGTGTTTTCTCTAATATATCTCAATATTATATATTCAGCTGCCTTAATTATCATAGAAAATCATTTTTTTTCAGTCAGAATTCGTACTTAATCATTGTCCACTCAGAAGATATATTTGATAATGCATTTAATAGAAAATGAATTCATTCAATTTATATTAAAATAATATATTACACTCGATATCTAAAAATAACTGTGCTATCATCAAGTTAAATTTATTAATAATATAAAAATAAATTAATAAAATATGTTTATAAATTCTATTTAAGGAATGATAGCATTAGGCATAAGATATTCCCAGATAGAATTAAATAAATTTTTCAAAGATAAATTTATGCTGAACTTTTATAATGTAATACCCAATTCATGATGAAAGCTAGAATATTCCAACAACACCTAACATCGATCTCTTGATCTATCTGTACAACACTATTCCATTAAATCTTATACATTTTTATACAATGAATACATCTATTTAATATATATATAGATCTTAATTCTGTTTTTCAATTTAAATATTCTTGTTAAAATCTTGTCAAATTGTCCCTTTTGTATTCATACATTCTTAACTATGTCTCCTTGTTATTGATTTGTTGCAAGGTTCTTAGTTGCAAAGCTTCAATTGAAGAGGACAGTATAAGCCCATTCTACATTTAATTCATGCATTAATGATCATTATTTTATATTATAAATCTGTTGATAAGCTAATTCTGTAGCAAAATTAGAAATATTTAAAAAAATTAACTTAGAACTCGTGACTTAGTCTTATTTTATGTTACATTTTTTCACTGTGATATCTAATTTATGTGTTGATTAATCTTAATTACAAATATTTGCAAGTACCGTTTTAATATATATAGGATGGGTCAAAACAATAAACCGTAACTGTAAATTAAATTTATTGAAGCGTTGTAATTTCCGTATTGAATAAGAAGGATCTCGTTTGAAATATCTTTTTTTAAAGTTTTTATATATAAAGTACTTGAATAAGACAGTAATTTAGTGTTAAAAGTAATTAAACTGCCCTGTGTTATTATTATTAAGATATAGAGCCTATTGAAGAGTGTAGGCTGAAGAAAAGAAGAGTGTGTGACAATGGTAAAGAGGATAAGAAAGCGGTAAGAAGATTCCAATAGGGTAAATCAGAAAGTATGAAAATAAATATGAAATTTATTGCGAAATGTTGACATAATACTTTGCAATTACATAAAGTAACAGCTTCACTGTAAAGGTATAGTGAGACAGGCAGTGTAAATTCTAATAAGTATTCCCAGTTATATGAAAGATAGAAAGGGGACTTTTCCTTAATAGATGAAAAAACAATCATTGTCCGTAATTTAATTCAGCTGTAAATTATATAATCTTGTAAATAATTTAAAGTTTTTATTTATTATTATTTAAACAGATAACTAAATACGAATTTATTATTTTTCCATACTTATTTTTAAGAATATTTTAGAGAATATAAAGATTATTTTCTATATGAAAATACAAAAGAAAAAAAAAAGAAGTCAGAATTGAAATAAGACGTTTTTTGGCTATAAAAATAATCTGAAAAATTCTTGGTTTCAATAACGATCTCAATAATCTTTAGTATCAACAAAAGATAGGCATTAACACTTTCGGAAAATCCATTCCATACAAAAGATTTTAATTTATTATTATTCAAATAATCACAGGAAAAGAAGAAAAAAAAAGTGTTTTTCCAAAAAATTTTCATATTTTTAAGCTTCTACTTCTTTTTTCCTTATAAAAATTCCAAACTTTCCAAACTTTTCTAAATAAAAATTTTTATTTTTCAATAAAAGTATTGAAAATTTAAATATAATTTAAGAATGTAAAAATTAAATATTAAAAATTTTTTTAAAAAAAGAATAAAATCCTTATATTTTACATTCTTTTAAATAAATATAATAAAAATAATCGAGTAAATAAGTTTTTTTTCTAATTAAAAGTTAAAAAAATAATTAATATAAATAAAATGTACAAAATGTTACACTAAAAACCGTAAAAACGAGTTCCTATTTTTATCACTTTAAATATAAATTGTTTTTTTTATTATTTATTCATTTAGTATTGTTTTATTGCTGTGTTTTAATTTTTAATTTTTGATGTAAAGTGGCTTTTTAAAAAATTAATGAAATTCAAACCACGTCGGCATGTTATCGATGTTCGTATACCTTTCAATATTTAACTAAAATGAATTAAAAATAAATGTTAAGTTAATCCTCTTAAAACAATATTTTTAGATAATTCACTGCAAAAATTAAACATTAAAGTCGACATTTTATTTAATATAAATTATTTATTAGAGTTATTAGATAAAACCTTTTAAAAGTATCTATAATATTCCTGAAGAATTAATTGCATATATATTAAGAAAAGTAAAATATCAATATATTATATATTTATTCTTTAATATGGAAAAATTTTTCTATATGTTAAGCACTTTCTTATCATAAAAGATGCAAATCATTAAATCTAGAACAACGATCATTTTTCCATTCTTCAAGATCTGTTTTTCTTCCTAAAATTGGTCCTTCTTATTGTACGATATATCAAAATGTCGACAAAAGTAAAATGTAATACTTCTGAATACTTCACATCACTAAACTTTGTGAAGAAAAGTATTATTATATCTTTTAAGTCATATGCTTCATTGATCCGAGACATATATCTTTTTAATCATGCAGCAAAATGATTTATAAAATTATTTAAAACTGAAGAAATTTCTAAAAATATTCTATAAAAATTTTTGTTGTGAATTTATAAAATTTATGCAATCTATAATAATAATTATTATTATTACTATTGTTTCGCTTTAAAATTATTTATGCGTTGAAATTGAAATATTGTCTAGAATTGTTGAAATTGATCATTTTAATGATTTAAATGAAATTAACAAGTTTTCTAGAAGTTTTAAACTTGATTATTGAAATTAACAATTTTCTAGAACTTTGTTAAAGTTGATTGTAATTGAAAATATTTTTATTTTGTTGACATTTACATTTTATAGAATTTTATTTCTAGAATGAAATTAACATTATTTTTCTTTTTACAAAAACATAGCCTTATTGAAATGGATATTTTCCATAAATCAATTGTTATTAATTCTATTGTTTAAAAATTCTAAAGATTGTAGTAAATTTTAGAGAATTTTAACTATCTGCATTACAATAGCAATAGAATAACAATTTTCATAATTTTATTCAATTTAATTATTCAAAATCAATACTTCACTTCAAGTTCCTTAGAATTAACATGTGTATGTAAGATTAACGATATGAATGATTTATCGAAAATATCATCATGCATATTTTGAAATTGCAATATTAAAGTTTATAAATTTCGAAAATTTTCTATACATTTGAGTTTAGAAGAGCGAAAAGTTCCATTAGCATCGTTACCTTTCTGTTATTGTTTATAAATTTTTATAAATAATTTTATTTTTATGGGGAAAACCCATATCAAATTATTTGATTTTGGAATGAATGAAGGAGTTGCTATACATCAATGTTGTATGAATTTTAAAAGAATAATAAATCTATATTGTCATAAGTAAAAGGAAGGTAAGAAAGATACAGATTTTATTTTACATTTTAAAAAGGAAAATGCATTATTAATAATTGAGAAACAAAAAAAAGATAGGAAAAAAAGGGGATGAAAGAACTTTTAATGGTACTGCAGATGACACTCGACTATTTTTATTTGATAGGAATGGGTCTGATGAATACTCATTGCTATTATCTCGGAGCTATTTTCTTTGAATTATTTTTCTGCATCTCGTTGCCAAAGAAATAAAGATGGTAATCAGGTTATCTCTGCAAAAAATCTGTTTCCCTTGCTTTAAGTCAAAAAATTTTTAACAAAAGAAACTTTTAACAATCAGTTCTATTATTGACGCTAAAAATTATTAATTTAATAATGTTCTATTGATAGCTAAAAAAGAAAAAATATATATATAATTTTAAAAGATCTTTTTTTTTAAGTGAAAAAAATTCTTTAAATTGAAAATTAAAGTTGAAAAATTGTTAAGATAGATATTACCAAAAAGCTGGAAAATTTATGTATGAAGTTAGCCATTTGAATGTTGAAAGTTCAAGTGAATATATTTTACCACAATTGAGAATTTTATCGATAAAAAAAAAGGAAAAATATAGTGAAAATTTTAAAATGCTAGAGACGGAAAAAGATACTTTAACTGAAATTTAGAAATTTTGCTATTTTTGAAAGAAGAGGGAAAAACTTCATTGAATTCTAAAATTTTACATCAGAAAATTTATTATTTAAGTTAAAAAGAAATTAAATTTTGAAAATATTATCAATATATTCACATGTTGTAACTGAAAGTTTGTAAAACTTTATCGGCAGCTAACAAAATTGAATATTTCAGAGTAACTTCTCGAATTTAAAATTGTAAATTCATTCTTACTGTTATGGAAACTGAAAATTGAAAACTCTAAATAAATAAGAAGTTCAGGACTCAGAATTTTATTTTACAAGAAAATAAGTTGATGGAGGGAGAAAAATTAAAAATTCAATTACACGATAGTAAACTTGTCCTTACTTCTTATTAATTAAACAAAAATATCTAAATTGCAAAATAATTATTTCAAAAGAGACTTAACTAAACAATTGATTTAAAAAACCTGATAAAGAAAATATATTTAAAAAAAACAAATTTAAATATAGATTATAATTTTAATTTACATTTACGTTTTCTTCCTTTTGAGACATTTTAATGATTTTTTAATGAACATAAATTTTGTTTTCTTTTCATTAATGACTTAGATACTAACTCATTTTGATAAAGAAAATCAGTATATTTATAAATAGCTTACACGTTATTTGTTAGTGGAATTTATAAAATGTTTATTCGATAATTTCTTGCAAATTGTATTAAGTATTTTTAAAGAAAGTAATTTAATTACTTATTTTTTTAAAAAATTAATACACTATTTTCACATATTTTTGGAGAAAATTTTGAAGTTTTGAGCTTAGTAAAAGTCATATTTAATAACAAAAATTGTAGTTCATTATCAAATATATTCTTGTTATAAAATCTATTATGAGTACAAGTATGTTGATGCGATAACATCTTGTAATTGTCATTTTTATAGTAGGTAGCCTTAGAATAGAAAATTCCTGGAGTTCTTTCAGTGATGTAGAGATCTCTGGGAATCTTGTTTTCTAATCTACAAGCTACAATCTTAAGCAAAAGTATGCAATGCAAAATTGCTATATGCTAACGTTTAGAACATTAAAAGTAAATGGAGTTTTATAAATAAATAATAGAGAAAAATTAATGTAGTAATTATAAACTATGGTTTAAACTTAGAAAATTTAATAATATTTTAATTTATGAAGTACTTAGAACACATGAAATTATCACATGAAACAAATTACAAGTTTATTCCAATGACGTGATTACGCATCAATTAATGAATTTAACATCTGAGATGCTAACGTAATTACGATATTTAGGTATATTGTTGTACAATAATACACCAAAACTTGCCTCTATTAGCATGAATTTCTCTTTTGCATAATCAGCTTCAACACACGTTTACATACTCGCAATAAATATATATGTAAGCTATCTACTTATTATATTGATATAATATCAAAGTAAATGATTAGATTTATTAAATCTTTTATTATATTAATTCCTCCTAAAATTGATATTATCGTTAATGGATTATTTTTTAAGGTTTTCAAACGTTAAAGATATTCATAATTACGCTTATTTTAAAAGGATAGAATCACTTTGAATATAATTTTACAATGTTATATTCGGTACATTCAGGACCGTAATGAGGAAAAGATGGAGATTTTTCAAGGATCACGAGATTTTAGGGATCAAAAGTAGTTTCTATCCTTATAAATCGGAAAATAAAATTTTTATTACTCCTTTTTATTAATAAAGAAACATTCTACGTATTTAATTTGTATTTTTATTTGTATTTTTAAAGAACGAATAATTAATATTTAAATATTTTATAAGTTAATCATCAAAAGTGAAGACATCTTCTCATTATTAAATTAAGGAAAATTTAAAAATAAATTTTATACTCGAAAGGATAAAAACGAAAATGAAATTGTATCATTTTCGTTTTAAAAATTTCATAAAATACAATTTTTCAAGTATAAATATTTGAAATATATATTGTATTATATGAAACTTTTTCAGATAAAAATGATATAAATTTATATATATATATATATATATCATAATATAAAAGAAAATTGTGCTATTTGTAAAAGCTAAACGTATAAAGAACCCGCAAAAATTCTATTGTTTCATAAAGAACCATTCATCATCAGGTAGTACATACAGAATGGAAAGGCACAAAGCCACCAACAAGAAATAAGAATTGTAACTATCACTACTAGATCATAAGAAAATACCTAATCTATATCATCAAAGACAAAGTAAATTATCATTTATTCAATGAATGAATAAGAGATATAAACAAAAATTTCAGCTAATGAGATCTTTAATTACATCCCTTCACATTTCTGACTTATGATTTACTTTATTTCTAAACTAAATTAAAACATCAGAATGAATTCTTATATAAATTATAGATTAATTATTATAAGTTTTATACAATAATAAAATATTTAAAAAATTATTCATTGAGTCATATAACAAACTTTATATATTTTAAATATGATATAATTGGATTAAAGGAAACTTAAAATTGGATTTAAAAAAATAAAAGTTAAACTTAATAATGTTCTTTCTTCTTTGTTGCTATTTTTAGAAAATCCATTATCTACTTAATATATAAACTACAAGTCCAACAGAAGGGGGAAAATTTTTTAAAAATAAAATTATGGTTTTAAAATTCTAAAATAAATTGACCTAATTTTAAAATGGAACAAAAATACATCTTTGAAAATAGCATAAAGTTTAAATGTGTTTAAAAGTATGAATTAAGCAGACATGCAATTATATTTTTCAAATAGAAATATATATATATATATATATATATATATATATATCATAGTTCGACGTATGTTAAAAATGAATTATTGGTTTTAAAAAGATTTAAAATAAAAATAATATAAATCCTGTTAAAATTCTTCCATTGGGATCCTATTAAGCTTTAAAATATTTATCTCTAACTATTCAGTCAAAGGGGGAGGAGAAAAAATATATATATTTATAAGAAAAATAAATGATTCTCTGTATAAACTTACATAGAAATAAAGTTAAATTTTAACTTGAAACATATTAAACTTACATTTTAGAACAAATCTATTATTCTTATCATCATTTATCATATTGGAAATTTGAAAATTTTATATATTAACTAAGGGAAACTATTGGAAAATTTAAATTTCATTGGGGAGATCTTTTCTCTTTCTCTTTTTTAAAGTAAAATTTTTGAATTCAAAGTGAATATAAAGTAGAATAATAATAAATTCAGGAATAACTGTGAAGCTGTGAGGTTCACTTTGACACGCAGTTATAGATTTGAAAGGAAAAGTGAATGGCAGCAGCAATTTAAAGTATACTGTGAAAATGACTGGATTTCCCTCAATGTTTGAAGCATCAAAGAAACTTACTAGTTCTTTATGAATAAAATTTATATATATATATATATATATATATATATATATATATTCTATACTTTTAAAAATATTTTAAAATGCTTTCTAGTCTTTAAAAAAGAAACATTATAAGAATATATACTTTACTTGTACATTATTATAAAAGTTTTTCAAAGGTAAAGTATATGTATATTTATAGAAGAAGAACTTTAAATAATATTTAAATAATTTTTATTTTGGTAAAAAATAAATTGGATTTTAAAATATAAAAATTGTTATTTCTTTTTATAATGATTTGGTGCTTATTTTTATACATTAATATTATATTAAAATTTTATTGAATGGAATTTATTTTATTTTATTTTATTTTATATCTACGAGTGAAAGTAAAAAGACAAAACAAAAAATATTTTATGCCCTCTTGAAAAACCAATAAAACCAATTTTATATTACTCAATTCTAATTCAGTTTCTTATTTTGGCCGTTTTCTTCAATCGATATTTACTATTATAGATATTTTATATTATATATAATTTATTTTTTTTAGTAATAAACAAATAATATAGCCTTTTTCTTCTATCGTAAACAAGGAGGAAAAATTGCTTATTAAAATTCATTTTTACCATTATTAAAATATCATTATTAATAAATAAATTAAATATAATTTGCCACTTAATCCTAACGAAGTCTTTAAATTAAGAATTAGTTAAGCTCTTATAGAAAAACAATAATTCATAACAGATTAATCTATAATCATCTAATTATTCATTCACAGCAATATAAAGGCATATCGAATAGCAAATCATCAAATTTTAATGAAAGTAAAGAGAGATAAAGTTACAAAATTGTTGTAAATTCATTAATTTAATAAATAATTTATTCAGTATTCAGTAGAAGAGATATTTTTTAAAGATATTTATTACACGAGTTATAATTTTTGACGTTATTAATATGTATATTCTAGTACCTCACCACAGGAAAGGGAATAGTATAGTATATTCTAATTCACTTATAGTACATCATAATATAAATTTAGGCTTTCGAGGTCATCATCAATTTAAAATATAACAAGTTTTAACGATGCAGTAATGCAATCAAGTAATATAATTTAATTACGCATGCAATTGTGAAAATGGCTGTATTCTTTTAATTATAATATATTTTGCATTACTGTAATCGTTGGAAATTGTTAAATTTTATACTAAGGAGGACCAACGAGGTCAAAATTAATATTGAAAAATACAATAAACTCTTCATACTTTTAGTAACTCGCCTCCTTTCTACATTTGAATAATTTATTCAGTAAAATAATCTAATTTAATATCACAAATTATATTTTTAATTAAAAATTTATTATATACTTTTAATATAAATTTAGTAGCATTTTTCTTTATAAATTTAATATTTATAAATAAATTATTATTATTTTTTAATTATTATTTTATGAATATTTTATATATAAAAGTTTATTTTAAATAAAAGTTAAAATAATAATATTTATATAAAGATTATAAATCATAAACATATTATTGAAATAATATTTTTAAAAAATTCAATAAACGTATTATTATTATTATTTATAATATTAAAATTGAATTTCTTTTACTTTATAATACAATACATTTTTATTTGATTGATTAATGTTCTTGTCAAATATCATTATTATTAATGAAAATTTTGACTCTTGAAGAAATTTATTAACATATAAATTTTATTTTTTTAGTTGTTCTTCCTTATATAATATATATATAACTACACATAAAATTTTAACAAAAATACAATTTATTAATCTAATAATAGATGATATTTTTTATGGTTTAATCAGAAATTCAATCTGAGAATATTGATCAGTGCAAACAGATTGGATACTGGAAAAATAAATAAACGTAGAAAAGCATAAGAAGCAAAAAGCATGAGAAGGTAATCTTCTTTCAGTCAGAATAATAACAAAATACAGTACCATTGATACAAAATTAAATAGATTCTTCAGAAAATAATTTATTTATTTTTTTTGTTATATTTGAAATAAAATTATGTAAATTTTTGAAAGAAACTATCAAGATGCAATGTAAAGAGCAATAATAATCCACTTGTATGTTTCAGAACATTTGGAATGTTTATATATATATACAGTATATGTTTGAAAATTTAACAATGTATTTGTAGGAAATCAAGAGTATATTTTATATATTATTTATTTGCTTTTAATATAAAAAGTATATATATTTTTTTCTTTTTGCTATATGGGTACCATGATGATTTTTTCACATACCATCGTGGGACTGATTAACCCCATAATGAGACAGTCAGGTGTTGAGGGATGGAACCTGACCTATCCGTAACAGATTCTTCATGAAAAATTTTTGGAAAGTTACTCTGGATTTGATCTCGGAACACCTAGAGTGATAGGCTCTAGAGTGATGAGAGAATTGTATTATTTATATTTTGGCTCTTGGAAAATACATATACATATATTTTTATAGCGAATTTATTTATATATATATTAATATAGTAATAATAATATGATAAGAAGTAAATGTATAATCTAGAAACGTAGTAATGTTTCGAGCCAAGTGTTACTTGGCTCGAAACATTATAGATTTTCTACTTATAGATTTACTACAATAACAAAACTTATCAATGCTACTAAATTATTCCAGAAATAAATTCGATTTTGTTAGCAGTTCAACCGGTTTAGTTTGATTTAATGGAATATGGCAACGTAAAACATGGGCGATTTACCAAAGGAATGTCTCTCGGAAAGATATTCTATGGGAAAATAACCTCTAATAAAGTAATAGATACGCAAGAAAACCCACGTGGCCAACTCGTTAGAGAGACATGAACCCACGACCTTGAACGAACGAATCTTGACCACGAACCCGAAACCACAGCCACGGGTAGTTCATCGGTGTTCAGTGTTTTTATCCACTCGGCTACTGGGCAGTTCAACCGGAACTACAATTTCTCTGATTAATGTCACGTATTTGAACATAACACTTTAATAATTAAAAATGAAACTAAGATGTGACTAAATTAAATATTCAATAACAAAACATAGAAACTACTTATCCAACAAGACACCATTTTCTTTCTATAAAGTTTTTGCATCATTCGATGATTGTAGTTTCCAATTTTCACTATAGGATGGAGCGCCCTACTCGAGATACATGTTTATGAATAATAAAAAAAAAACCTACAAAATTGTTTTTTAAATTAAATTTTTAAACTTTTCCAAAGATTTGCTAACAATCAAAATTTCTTATACCTTATCGATTTTGAATTATTCATGCTTTTTTCTTCAATTTTTTGACATTGCTGTGGATAATGTGAATTTACTTTTTATTCATTCTAATAAAAATGCTTTAATTAATTATGAAATTTTGTTTAAAATTTTTTTAAAAAGCAAATTACTTATTATTAGACATGAAAATTTTCAATAACAAAAGCGTTTTACAGAAATTTGGATTAAAAAAAACAATAATTTAATGGATTTAACATCTTTAATGCATTATAATAATACAAAATGCGTGTTTCATACACAGTTATTTTGCATGAAACACAGAAAGTTAAGCCAGTGGTTTCATCATCATCCCGAATATGCAGTACTCGTAGGATCCAAAAGTTCGGGGACTCGGCGTATAGTTTTACAATGCCTCCTGTGATGCTGCTTTTTACCTCATTTGATGATTCAAAATGACGTCAAAACGATCTCAGGCAGTTTGTGACGAATAGATTCGCCGAAATGCCTCATCTTATGTCCAGATATGTGGTGTTTGGGTGGTCCATGAGCCGTCATTAACCGGCCAGAGGTCGTTTTGACGTCATTTTGAGTCATCAAATGAGGTAAAAGCATTACGGGTGATTGAAAAAGATGGTTTACAGCAATGCTTCTAGAAGCTGTACGAGCACTAGGAAAAGTATATCGTCGTCTAAGGGATTCTTCTGAAAGTGGTTGTGCCTCGCTGATTTAAGCTATTCAAGATAAAGTACTGCTGTATATGCCAAGTCCTCGAACTTTTTGGATTTTACTACGTATATGCTTTTATGGAAATTTAAGTTTTAAATTTCTCAAAAATACATGAAATATGATATAAAAGACGAAAAGAAAAATGCAAAATTACTAAATAAAATAAATTTACACTAGTTCTGAAATTCCTCGTAAATACAGAAAGAAAACTATGTATGAACTATGATGTATGAAAAACTGTATGGAATATGGTATATGAAAAAATATGTATTTCATCTATACAAATGGTTGGTTATGGTTGAAATATTATAACATACCAAATATATACAGCATAGTTTTTAATCTTTATAAATAAAATACTCGACTTTCTATTTGATTAGGCTAGCAGAAATACGTTTTGCTAGCACAATTGAAAAGATTTTCTCTCTTAAGTATCTCATTAAAGAGTAATTATATGCAAAATATGTACTTGCATATATCATATAATTACTCTTAAGTAAAGAGTGAATATATTTTTTGCCAAATACTTGATGTGTCTTTGAATATTATGCTATATTTAATACCATAATTATATTGAAATGTGTGCCAAGTATTTAACTCAAGATATATTTTCACTCTTCAATTAATTATTTAAGAATTAAGTTTAAGTGCGAAAGATATTTTTGGCATATTATTTACGTATATTTGGCATGATATTCTAATTTAACTGTTTTATATGTTGGTATTTTTGCATGATCACATATAGTTTTTATTTATTTTTCCCCCTTGAAAATTTTAAGATCATGTCTCAATTTTATACGCAAGGTGGTCATAATTAAAGCTTCCCTATTCAGCGCACTCAGTAGATGTAACCAATAAGCGGGTTGACACCAAAATTTGTATACAGACTATGCAAAGGATGCGGAAGAGATTTCGCAAAAAATTCAATTTAGTTCAAAAACTTTCACTAGGGGCACTTTGGTGTGTATGGTTTGGAATATGGTTTATCATGGAAATGTTGCAACTTTGGCAGACTTTGGAAGATCATATTACAATGCACGTGCGAAGCATGACTAGAGGGAACAATTGAGGTCAGCTGAAGAACACACTGTTCATGGCTTTCAAATTTTACACTTGTACAATGGGGCACGCAATGAGCAACATTTCTTATATCAGCAAATGGCTCTACAGAACACATCTCTCTTGCTGGACGAATAACTACGTTTTTATTGTTTTGTTTCGCGTATTTTCCTGTAAAGCGCTCCCTAGCGGAAAATTTTGAACTAATTCCTTTTTATGTAAAATCTTTTTCCGCATCCTTTTCACAGTCTGTAAACAAATTTTGGTGTCAATTTGCTTATTGGTTACAGCTACAGAATGCTTTGAAATATGGAAACTTTAATCATGGTCAACGTGTATTTTTAATATTACGTTTAAGATAAAGTAACTTAAAAGAAAATAACAGATAATAAATTAAAAACGAAATGATTTAAATTCATTAAAAATTACCTTTTTCTGCACTTAAAAATTTATTACTACTAGAAAATAGTTTTGTTTTACATACAGCGTATCAAAAATTAATAAAATATCTGAAAACTATATTTAATTATTAAACGTTTATTCTATTTTTATTAAGATACAATATACTTGCATTCAAAAACACAAACATTTTAAATTAATTAGTTTAAAAGCTTTGAAAATAAATTTTAAGAATGAAATTTGATGATTTCTTAACGTTAAACTTTTATTAATTTTAAATTAATAAAGCGTTGTCATTTAATAAATTAATATTTCCTTACGTTAGCATCATTTATATAATTTAGATGTGGTGTAAATTAAATACTTAAGTTCATTAATCTCCATAATCTAGATAATATGTTAGGATTTATTCTCTATCAGTTTATATTTATGCCTAAGATATCTCGAGTTTCTGACTACAGACTGAATATTTCCTACATGTTTACTTTAGGGAATTACATTACCTATACTTTTAGAGGTTTCTGTTACAAAACCACTATCGGCCTGTATACAACGACAACATGGGACGTTGCAATTCTAGAAAATAAAATTTACATCGAAGTAATATATGGCATTATAAATCAATACATATTTTTAAATATATATAAATATTTAGATGGATCTTCACATTATCTATTCAAGAATATGCTGATAAACTATTATCATTATTATTTACATGAAATATTGCTCGAAACCCAATAAATGCTAATTTTTGAAAAGAAATTCTCATGTAAAATATCGCCTCGTATTAATCTAGTCTAATTGATTTTTCTTACTTATGTTTGAAAAATTAATTTTAATATTATTTACAAGTCCAATAAGATTTTAAAGATTCATTAGTCTTGGTGTTTACGTAAGGGACCGTACATTAATTACGTGTACAGATTTTGAGCCACTCGTAATCGCTTCCCTCTATGTTGTGTACAATAATCCCTCCCCTCTTAAACTGTACGCGAAATTAATGTACTGCTCCTATTTGATTATAATTAAATATTGAAAAATAATTGGTTAAAACATTTAATGATGTATTTTATCAATTATAAAATCATCAAATCCAAAACCACATTCTATCTTCTTTGTTGCTAACAATCAATTAAAAACAGTAAAACCATAAAGATGATTAAAACAATAATCCTGTAGATTATAAAATAATATTAAAAGTTATATTAAAAACATTAAATATATAATATTTTAAAAATGTGTCTTCCTAATAATTCTTGAGTAAATATTTTCACACTGTACAATCGAACTTCCAAATAACGACCACCTCCCAACAACGACCATTTTTTATATTCTCGTCAGTGGCCGTTGTTCAGAGATTTATTTGACTGTATATGCATTTTTTATTATACATAATTATATAATACATATTTATTATATATTGTAATAATATAATATATATAATAAATATAAACTTTGCTACAGACAATGTTCTATTAACGTGTAATATTTTTTGATTATGTTTTAATTTTCAATTACTAAGATATAGAATTAAACTGATAATCTGAGTGGAAAAATATTTAAAATTCTTAGTAATTTTATTTAAATTTTTTAAATTTAATTTTGTATACTTTAAATTATTTTATATTTTTCATTACATTTTAACTATAAACAAAAAGTATTCTCTTCCGATATCAATTATTATAGATGTTTACGTTATAAAAATCAGTTGCAGTATTTCACTATCCACTATTAAATCATACTTTTAAGTTTTTTTCTTTATGAAATTGGCTTATTTAAACCATAAAAAGTTCAAATAAAGCCTTAAAGTGGATAGCAAAAAATATATATTTTTCCTGTTTTTTAGATATTTATTTTATCTCAGCTTCATCGTCATTCCATTGATTCCTTCTTTCTACGGTTTTTCTTAGACATGAAAATATATTTCCAGATTATCCGGATTAGCCAATCCTGAAAAACCTTAGATATTATTGAGCTTACTTTTCAATGGTTCAATGATGTGTTATTGAGCTAAAGTTTTTTCAAAAAGTTTGTTTATGACTTTCTATTGCTTCATAAAAGAAAAGTAAATAAATAACTGACGATGTAAAATAACTTAAGCTTATATTATATACCAACAATTTTATTAAACATAATTAAAATGCGCATAAAAAGATGTTTATTAATTAATAAATGTAAGGCTTATAAATTAATGGAGTAGTATTTAATACTAAATTCTTAGAAAATGTTTAGTTTATTAAAATTATTCAGAAGTTATTAAGGAAAGATGGAAGAAACATGTACAGTAAGTTCAGTAATTCTACCAGATGAATGTATATCTGAAAATAGAAAATGACTTTCTGTATTTTAATATTTATATATTTTGTAACTAATCATTAAAATGAAGAAAATGAAAAATATTACAAAGATATATGTACACAAAACCATTATAAAGATTTGTTCATTACTGATATTGAAAGATAATACATGACCCAGTATAGAAATATGTTGGTTACTGATATTATTGATATTACAGACTCTACATTATTTTCATTTTTTAAAATAAGTTTTTTTTTTATTTTATATTAACGTCTTTCACATATAATAAGATATTTTTCAATTCCACATTCGTAAGAAATTTTTAAAATTTTTCTAAATCATTTTCCTGTAGTTGTTAAATTCTTGATTATGAATTTGCCTATTTTGGTCTATTTTATGATTCAGAAATTATATTCGGAATATTCGGAATATTAGTTTATATTTTAGATTACGGTCAATTTATTGGTTCATAATGAGAATATATGGAGTGTACTTTCTAGTCTCTTTTATTGCTGAAACAATTCTGAATCTTATGTTTTTTAAATTCATTTATAAGCGAATAAACAGAAGATATGATGCAAATGTCACTAAGAAGAAAACACGATGAAAATTTGTTTTATTTTGTATACATATGGATGAGTTTATGTATCTATGAGCATAGATTATCTAATTGCGGATTGTTTCTTGTAACAAACCAATACCAATTTTTCCACAATAATAATTCTTTATTATGTCGTCACACAGCAAAAATGAATACACCCTTCCTGATCTTTATCTTATTCTCTTCTTTCCTTTCCAAAATCTCATCAAAGGCGAAAGCCTGGTTCATAGATAGATATGGCTCCAGTTGATTGAAAGCATTAACATGTTTACAATTTTTATATAATAATTAAAATTAGAAGCAATGTAATGTACGTTAATGTATTATATAGGGAATAGAGTTTCTCAAGGATATTATTATCATAATTCTACAAACATATTACATGCAAATAAACATTATCACGTGTTACGTCGTATAGTGTCCATATACCTAAATGCCTTAATGTGCATAAATTCATTTGACTAAATTAATTAAAGCATTTAAGTACATAAAACCTTACGAATAAGACAATTTACTATACAATATAATTAGGAACGAACCTGGAATAATATTATAATTATAGCATGGATAATAATAAAGTGATATTCATATTAATCAACATATACAAATATGACTCCTTAGGTGACATAAATTATGTAATTAATTATATGTTGAAAAATTGCAACGTAAAATGAATAATATGGATTTAAAAGTTATTATTTTTTTATATATATATTTAGTAAAAATGTTTTTTAATTTAAAATTTCAAGTAAACTTAAAATGTAAAGTAACGATTTAGTTAATGATTGCTATACACTTTGTGCTGCATATTTAAAATAAAATATATCAATTAATAAGGGAAATATAACTAAAAATTGAGTTGTTTAAATACTATTATAAGGCAATTTAACAATATTTCTGAAATAATTAATTATTATTAATTTTTTCAAATGTTTCTAAATCATCAACTTGTCATCTAAATTTTTTTCTAATGTTATTTTCTCCACTTAAATTAATAAAGAAAAAAAGTCATTATATAAATAGCAGATATATTTTACCTAAATTTTCCATAAGAACGTTATAATAATCATCATTTTTTACTTAATAACATTTAAATCTTTTCCATTATTATTATATTTTAATTTATATTTACTAGAAATAATATACAGTACATATTTGTTTTTTATACTTTTGTAATAGTTTTTCCTTCTTGAATTTCCAATATTTTTTAGATTCCAATATTGAAACAATTTATTGATCAATCCAAAAATGTTAGAAGAATGTAATATACTGGTTACAGAAGTTTCTATCTATCATCAATTTAATTTCATTTAAGAATATTGACAGTAATTTGATATTTATTAATTATCTCAATTAATAAATTTTGCTATTTTATATTTATATAAATCTATTGACATAATAGATTTATGACATTCAATACATAAACTTTCGTTTGTAGGAATTTAAATCAGGAGATAATTCACATAATGAATGACATGGAATAATTAAATTCATATTTTTTAATTCTAATTTAACATATTTAATTAATGAATTATTGAGTTATTCATCATTAAATTCTTATTATATATTTGAAAATTGAAATATTATTATTGTATTGCCATTAAAAATAATAATAATAATAAAATTTCTCAAAAAATAAAACAAAAAAAAAGTAAAATATGGTTAAGTTTTTAACAGTGAATAGAAAAAGATTATGAAAATCTTATATTTTTAAATTTAAATTTTATATTAAAATTTAATTTAAAATTCAAATTAAAAATTAATTTTAAAAAGACAGCAGAAAAAAACTTTCTTTTATTGAATATAATTCGAATTGTATAATTTTCGAATTTATTTTAAAAAATTTTTCGTATAAAATGTCAATCAAATTCACTTTTTAAAATTTGTTACACAAGAACTTTGATTTTATCGATTTCAACACTCAATAATAATAAATCAAGTAAGCAAAATTATAGAAAAAAAACCTCATTTTATATACTCAACTCAATAATCTTCAACTTTGCTTTCCTTTTTTGTTTCAAATTAAAATTTAAGAAAATTCAATTAGTTTACTTCCAAATTCCACAATTGATGATGAACCTCATTATCTTAAGAATCTGAGAATAGTTCTTGAGAATAATTTACTGTAAGTTATATTATTTAAGTTTATAAAAATAGAGTGAGTCCCACAAAGCCGTTTAAATAGCTTATTCGTTTAATTGTTATTAAAGTTAGAATTTATTTTCTCATTTTTCTCTATCACTAATATGAATATGAAATACTTCTTTGGCTTTTTTGCAATATTTTTAAGACCTAATAATTATAGAAATGTCAATGTTATAACCTTAATAAACTAAAATTAACTTTATTTATTTATAAAATTTCGGAACAATTTATTAATTGTTTAACTTAAAATTGCTCAAAGAAGATCACACTGCAATGTTTCATAATAGAAAAATCTCAACTTTTCTAACTAAAATCTTTCACTGAAATCATTTTTTTCAGCTTATAAATGTTTAAAATTTCATTAACAACTTTGAAATATATATATATACACTCAATATTTTGCTTATAAAATATATACTTAAAATTCTAAATTCTTTCTGAATATTTCTGACAATATTTATTATCCAAAATTTAACTGCACAGTAAATTAATTTTATACTATAATATCTTTAATCAATATTTAAATATTTACATAGATTTAATATTTTAAAAAATAATAAGAATGAAAACATTGATAATTAAGTTAAAAATATAACCTTAGAACAAACATCAAATCAGAAAATAGTACATTAAAAAAATTTAGGAATGTAAAGAAAGCAAATATTTTTAAATATGATTTATTAATTAATTATTAAGTAAACAAAATTTTAAAATTTATTTTGAATTAATAAAATTCAATTTAATATTTTTAAAATATAAATCATTAGTTATTCCCTGATGAGGCTATTCAAATGTATATCTTATTTATTTTAATGAAATGTATGTATATATATATTTTATTTTTTTATAGGAAAAAAATTAAACATTAAACTTAAAATTCTCTAGTGTAAATAACTTAGCGAAATATTTTTGATTAAATATTCAAAATTGTTAAAAAATAATAAGTATATATTAATTTTATAAATGGTTTTAGGAAGTGAGTGAGTTTAACTATTGATTATCTTTCAATGATTACTGAAAATAAATTGTAATTTCCTGTGTCTTCACAGAAATTAATTTTTTTTTTTGTATATCGATTTTCTTCTTTTCACCATTTACTTAACTTACTTAAAGAGAGAAATACATCTAAAAACAGGCGCAAAACAGATTGCATATATTTAAATTCCAAATCATTTGTTCATATCAAAATACTAAAAGTTGCAATCATTTTTTTTATAAACGAAAAAAATATATATATATCCTGAAAGATTAACACGTGATAATATATATATATATATATATATAATGATTACTTCGTAAGATTAATACTAATTATATAAATTAAATTTACAGTTTAAATTTTTAAAAATTAATCTATAACGTAATAATTAAATTATATAAATTTAATTAAATTTATTTATTATTCAATTTTCGTCGGTGGTGTAACTATGATATATTTTAAACTAAGGTAGGAAAATGTGTATATTTTACTTGAATAATTTTAAAAGAAAAATTTTTTAGTGATTGGAGAAGAAAAGAAGAAATTTAATGCAATTCTTTATGATGATAGACTTAATTTAATTTTCGATTGCATTCTTATCATTATTTCCTTTCTAATTTACCAATTGGCAAGAACAAGTTGCCATTCTAAATAATTCTTCAATTAAATTTTATCCTTTTCACACTAAGTTTCTATTTTATCAGTTAATAAATTCTTGCAATGTCACTTGTTGTTAATCACAAAATCTCTGAAGACTCCAGTTAAAGTTTCGACACTTTTCTTTATCTTATCCATTTTTCAATGAATTTTCCTTGCATGAAGTAATTTATAAATTATTAAATATTTTCTCAATCAGAATAGAAATATAGTTTTAAAATTCATTATATACTTAATAAATAAATACACATTGAATTTTATAAATTATATAATAATTATATTGGCATTTAAAACAAAAAATTATATATTTATTTTATATATTTATTTTATAATATGAATATGTATAATTTATTTATATTTATAAATTAAATTTTAAAATATATATATATAATTATTCATTCTATTTCAGATAAAATATATAAATTTAATTCTGAAAAGGTAATTAATTATATAAATAGAATAAACAAATTTCTAAGTTTAAAATATAAATAAAGAAAAGAATTATAATAAAATAACAAAATTGTATTAATTTTAGTTTAATTAATTTTAAAATGAATTTATATTTAAATTGAAAATTCGATAGAGTTAAATTAATTTAAAGAATTTTAATAAATAAATGAAAAGAAATGAATAAATCCTTTGTATAAATTAGGCTATTGGAAATTTGTTAATGAGTCGTTGAATTGAAATGTTGTGTGCAACTTGTATATAAACTTTTCCTGTCCATGTCTTTTAATTCTTATTCTTCTAATTTGTATGCATCATCTCACAAACCTTTTAGTTTCTGTTGATGCATTTTCACTTTACTTCAACCAAGACTTACATTTAATAAGTTCAGTTCTATACATGTCTGTTTACTGAATTATTATTATTATTATTATTATTATCAAAACATAAGACTAAATAAAATGTAACATCTGTTTTAAGTTATTATTCCCTTCAGAAAATACTTTTAAGTGTTAATAAGTTAGAAAAGTTAATAAATAAAAATAATATAATATAATAATATCATCAACTATTTATCTATATATTTAAATAAATAATTAATAAATATGATTGATAAAAAATCATTTTTATTTATTAATAAATAAAAATTAATAATATTAAAAGATTTATTAAAATATTAAATTTATTATTATTAAGATTTATTATTAGACTGATCATATATATTTATTTTATATTTATTATTCTTAAAGCTTCTATAAAATATATAAATAAACAAATAATTTATTTTTAGATATATAATTTTTAACTTTTATTCTACAAAACAATATGCACAATCAATAATATTAAATATATAATTTTGAGTACAATTTTTTATTAATATACCTTATAAAATCTATATAAAACCATGTAAATATTTAAACAGGAAGATATATAATTGAAAATTTGAATTTAAATATATTTATTTTATTTGTTGTCTTAAGATTTCAATTCAGAAATATATATATATTATATATTATATAAATAATTTAGATTTGAATCATATATATATTTAAAGTTATTATTATTGATTTTTATAAATTTATAAACTAAATTTCATCTTTTCATCTTTATAAATATTTTCTATTATTTTAAAATTGTAATAATTTATTTTAATGTAAAATATATTTTTGAATATTTGTTATTTTCAAGCATTTAAATCACAATTTTTATTTTAAAAAATATTAATAAAAAAAATTTAAGCAGTTTTGTAATGTAATAGTTGTTAAGGAGGTGATAAATTTTTTTTTTTTTTATTAAAGTAATTTAATTCTTCAAAGTTGCTGCTACTATACTTTGATATCACTGTACTTATTGTAACACGAACATTTTTAATTATTTTTTTTTACTAATATAAATAGATTCTATAGTAGCTCTCTTGTCACTCAAGAATAAACAAAAAACCATTTGCAATTTGTCATAGATGTCAACAAATGTATCAAATGAACTAACTTGTTATAAGTGATACTGCGTGTTTAAATGACAGCCCTAATATACTTTAGTTAATGAAAAATTTAATTTAATAAGAATTAAAAACGTTTCGAAATTTTATGAAGAATTTATCTAGCAAGCTTACAGAAGAATATACAAAATTTATTTCTTTTTTTAAAATAAATTATTCAGTATTATAGAATTGAATATTTTAAGTATTTATATTTTATGCTAATTAATATTATATATTTTAATATTTATTACATTATTTTCAAGATGGTAACATAAAAGTAAGTCTTAAAGTAATTTCTTCCATTTAAACTATAAAAAAAAAAAATCCATTTTATCAACAGTAGTAGCTTTTTTATCAAAGTTTCATTAAAAGTAACTCTCATTTGACCATTATTTTATGAATTATTAAACTCTCATACTCTGAAAAATCCATAAATTCTTTTATAGTTAAAAAGTGTCTCAATCCAGATGACATTAAAGAAGAAAAGTGAGGCTTATATAATAATAAGAACAAAGCATCTAGACAGAATCGAAAAGATACTACCTAAATCCTATAAAACCATCTTGAACAGATGGGTTAACTCTATAAAATGGAAGAACAAAACATGAACAAATATTTTTTCAATTCTGACAATCTTGAAATTTTTATCAGAAACCAATAAATGAAACTTTCTAAAAATAACAAGTATGATGAATTCTCTTTAAAAACAAGTAATATCAAATATGTAAAAATAAATACAAGATATTAAATATACTATTTACTAATATTTTAGAAAATTAAAAAAAAAATTAAAGAAGTTTTATAAAAGTTTTGATGAAAAGAAAATTATTATTATTATTTTTTTCAAGATATTCACTTAGAGGATCATCTAGAAAGATTACTCGGAAGTTAACCTAAGAATGTCAGAGGAAAGAAGCTCAGGATAGAATGATTTTAAAATACTAGGGATTTAACAACCATGAAAATGCAGAATAAAAATAAAAAAAAAACAAAGAAAGTCCAGTTGAAGTAAGAAAAAAAAATAACACAGGATATGACTATTCAACGTCCTGAATGGAATTCTGCAAGTTAAGTTTTTAATGAGTAATTAATTTTAAGTTGCCACGACTTATATTTTTCATGATAATTTAACGTGAAGAATTAAGTTAGATAATTCTGAAATGTGTTGTTTATCTTGACGTATTGCATAAATATATACGTAGGTTGTACTGTTCTTCTTAAACTTTGTTTAGTATTGGGATTAAATTGCTCTTTAAATTAGGGGGAAAAAACAAGAGTTCAATGCTCTGTTCGTAGAATAAATAGTCTGTATGTTGTACAATATAAGTACAAATTTTTTGATAAATAAAAAGGAAATTTTCGTTTATATTTTAAAGAGATAAAGAATAAATATATAGAAAAATCTGATGTATGTAACGCCTAAAATTTTATATAAAGAATAAATCGAAATAAAATGTTTTCAATTCCATAAAAATCCAGAAATTATTCGATTACAGTTGCAAAATTGGCGCTATTTTTTTATGACGTAACATATGTTTTCGCGTCACTTTCGACGACTTGAACGCCATCTTACATATTTTTTTAAAAAAATGAATTATTGAAATATTTTTCCATTTATTAATAAATTTCGTATATAAATATCTGTGTTAAAAATCTGTTACAGATAAATTTGAATGTATATATTTAAGATTTACAAGAAAGTCGAGTTGAACTGCAATTGATGTATGAAAATCGATGACACGATAAGGGTTTTAAAAATTGCGTAGTTTAATGATATTACAAGAATGTAGAATGCTTTGAAATATTTTAATTAAAAATTACTATTTTTGTAAGGAAATTCTCTTAAGGTTACTTCATTTAAAGATATTTAAGGGTATAAGTTTAGTATGTCAAGACGTCTTGTTAATTAAATGTAATTTAATTGGTAGTTTTCTTTGTGTTGTTGGCGCTGATTATTTTTTTTATAAAGGTGTGCATTTATTTTTGCTGAAATTTAAAAAATTTACTCACTGTTCTATCACCGAGACTTCCAACGATGCAGTGAAGATACGCAGTTTGTCCTACTTGTGCTGTAACGTTTCGGATCGAACTGGGTTCCACAACATGTGTTCTGCTTCTGAATTGAATGTGTTTTGGAATAGGAGGAACTATCCTTGGCAGTTTTTCTTGGCCCATTGATGGATTTTGAAGTATTGAAGGTATTTTCAAACTGTGACTGATGACACCTAAATGATTAATATTAAGCTTATAAATTTTTTTCACTATATAAATTTTCGAAATACGAAGTATATATAAATCTAAAATATATTTTATTTTTTGAAAAATACTCATTACTTGGCAAAAAAATAAAAAAAAAATTTTTTTATGGGTGCAAAGCGTTCTATAAAATTGGCATTTTGCTGCTATTTCTAGAATAGAAAACGTTTCAAATCTCTGATGCAAAAGATAGGATATAAAAGTATTTATTTGGAATTTTTATCACATTGGCTTCACAATCTACTGACAACTATAGGTCACCGACCTATAGTCTCACAAGAGGAAACTACAATGCACAGCCTTGTCTAAAGAAACTAAACTGCAATGGAAAGAATTCAACTTCTTGTGGTGGATTAAACTTCAAGCTTTCTGCAATACATATATAGGTAATAAAATTTTTATTTTTATATTCTTGAATAAAATTCCGTAAATTTTTATATTGATATACTAAAATTGTAAATTTTCTCTGTATTTTAAAATAAATTAAAGCAAAAATTGCCGAATAATTTTCGGCAAATTTTGCTATTAAATTTTTTTAAGATTGTAATAAAATTTTGTTAAGATTTAATTATACAGTTAAATAAATATAATTTGTTTTAAATTTTTATTAATTTATTATATATATATATATATATATATTTATTTATTTAAATCTCAATATTCAATGTGAAACAAATTCAAGTTTCAGTTTAAAGTATTGAGTAAAGCTTTTATGTATTTAAAGGTATATAAAAGATAATTTAATTTATTATTTATAATATAATAACTAATATTATATATATATATATATATATATTTATCACAGAATTTTATCTTCCAATAATCAATATACTTTGGAAACATCAAATGTGTGCCAAACAGACAATTGCAAAAGATAACACTTAATGTTATTGGATTTCTGGTTTTAATGTATGTACCTTAAAAGTTATTTATTTAATTTCCAAGAAAATTGTGTTTACTAAGAAAACATAATAAAAATATCAATTAAGTTAAACATTAAACTGTCAAAGATGGGGAGAATACATACAAGACACTAAGAGAAAATACATTTAAAATAGAACCACTGCCGAGATTTTTATGTGAAAATTTATTTATTCAATAGAAACTATTATGTAAAAAGTGAACTTTTTTAGTCATTTTATCTATTCAATTCGGGATTTTAAGTTGATGAAACTATTTAAATGAGTAATACAATACATATACAATACAGTAATACAATAAATTAAATCAGGTAATGGCAGTGTTTTAAAATATATATATATATATATATATATTATTTTTTTTATTGATTAAATTATTCTCTTGTTTCACAACTTATTTAAAATTATATTAAAATTACAGGATAATATATTTTTTAAATATTTATAAATTAATAAATTTCTAAATAACTTTATAACCGTATAGAAATATATAAAATATTATTATTTTATATAAGTATTAATTTATATATTTAAAAAATAACCAAATAGAAATTTTTATAAAAATAAAAACAGTTAAATATATATATATAAACTTTTTAATTAAATGTTTCATTCAGAAACATTTATTACATTTAATTAAAGTAATTTAATGAAAATAATTACGTTATTTATAGCTTTAATAAAATTATAAAATGGTTATTGTATGATTGTTATTATTTTTTCAAAATTCTTACTCTATAGAATTTCTTTTAGTTAGATGTTTATTTTTAATGATAAATATATATATATATATATATATATATATTATAAATAATATAATATTTACTTTAACTTTTTTCCTTTAATAACGACTCAGTTTAAAAATATTTTTTTACTTATATTTTCAATTAAAAATACTTTGATTCGTGGAAGATGTTTGTTGTTTTAACATATAAAATTTTTATATAGAATAAAGTAACTTTTATAATGAAAAATATCTATTATTAGTTTTGTAAACATATCATAATATTTATCTTATTTAGTATATTAAAATTTATTTTTCTTGAGTTTATGGGATTTATAATAGAAAAATAGTTAGTTCAATCATTTTAATATATACACAAAATGTTTATTGTTTTCAGACTTTTAATAAATTCTCTTATATATATATATAATGTAAGAGACAGGTTATATAGATTTTTTAAAAATAAAAATAGAAAAGTTACTTTAAAATACCACTAATATATATATATTTTTTTGAAGTATAAACTGTAAATTTTTAATAATCATTTATTAATCTATAAAAAATTATTTAATAACATACTTTATTACATAGAAAAATCATTGACTCTCTTGACTATCTCTCTCTATATATGTAAATATTTACATAAAGAAATATTTTTTTATTATAATATAAGAATTATAAATTATGTAAGGAACCGCAGATAGTTTCATTTGAAAACAGCTGCACTAGATAGCATCTGCTCTATAAAAAATTCAAAAGGAAATTTTATAGAAAGAAAAAAAAAGTTGTTTACTTAGCTCACAAATTTATTATCTTGTTCTAGTACGAAATTCAGGGTAAACAGAAACACACACTGATCTCACAATTCCCCAAAGAATCAGAGAAATAGTTACAGCTTTCCCCTCTACCTAATTTATTATAATTAAGGAAAGACATAAAGGAGAAGCAAATAGATGGAATAGATACTGAAGATGAACGATACCTGAACTCAATATTACTATGTTTTAAACTCCAAAAAGTATAATTATATAATAATATACAATGAATGAAGTAAATGAAATCCGTTTAATTTTATCTTATTTTTTCTTTTAATCATTATTTTTAAAGCTTAACACAGATTAATTATAGTAATAAAATATTTAAAAATTCACTTATAATTATTTTATTCTTTTAATATTTAATTTATGTAATATTTTAATTTTCAGTCTTTACATACAGTATTTTAATACCACACATTTAAATTATATCATCGGTATACTTTGTGTTTATTTGTATACATAGAATCATAGAGTAAAAATGATTAATATATAAGGTTTTTTTTTCGTTTTCAGTAGTTGTGCTTAAAATACTTCATTTTCAGTAATTATACTTAAAATAGTTTATCTTCGGTAATTAAACTTAAAATAGTTCGTTTACAATAACTGTACTTAAAAAACATTTACAATAATTGTGTTATGCTTAAAATAGTTCGTTATCAGTAATTGTGTTCAAGATGGTGTTCACTTACAACTGTTGAAAAATTAATAATTAATTTATAATAATTGTGTCCAAAATATTTTAGATCAATAACTACGTAATAAATGTAAGTTCGAAACCGATTTATTTTCAATATATGTCTATTCAAAACAGAATAAATTTTTTCGTTAAAACAACGAATTCTATTTTTAGAAAGTTTGAAATCGAAGACAATAAATACATATTTTAATAATCTATAACGATAAAAACGTTCAACAAATGGTTATTATTATCGATTTTTTCATTAGGTAATGATATTTAGATTTGCTTTTTTATTTACAGTAAAATCTCAAGGGATGTTTCCACTTCATGAAAATTTAACTCTCAATTTTTTATGGCTAAGTGATAAAAAATACACCAGTAAAAAAAAATGGGGACGATTTTCACATGTGATGTTCTTTCAACTTTATTGTGAGATAAAATAGCGGTACAGTTGTCATTGATCTTGCCGGTGGCATTTATAAAATAGACGTATAATGGGACAACGGTAAGTACATAGATACCTTTTAATATTTTCTTTATAAAATGCTGTAAGTAATTACGTTGAAAATCTTTACATTTTCTCCATTGTGAGCTAAATAATAATCATGTACTTGGTTGATACTCAGTGATACTAATGAATGCTCATATATTCTATTGAAATATTAAATATTTTACATTATAAATTATGAATACTGTATATAATCTTTGATTTAATATTATAAGGTAAAATATATATAAAATTAAATGATTTAATTATATATATAACTTATATTTTTATATATATTCCAGTGATTTAAACGAAAAATAAATAAACAAATTTTTTTAAAAAATTTAATTTATTTTAATATATAAATATAAGATATTTAAAATTAAATTAGCTTAATATTTTATGATAGATCTAATATTTATAATTAAACGAATTTAAATTGAAAATTAACTGAATAAAATTGTGTTAATTTTCGTTAGTGTAAACATGATAAGAATTAATAATATAGTGTGAAAGTAAAAACGGCAATTAAAATTTTACGATGATAAAAATTAATTTTAAACTTTTATAAAAGTAAATCCCACTTAAGGACGGAATAAATCTTACCAAACTACATATTAGATTAATATAATTCATCTTTGTGAGAAACAATGTTAAGTTATACCTCTCTTCATTAACACGCCTGTTTAGTACACGTTGGAAACTAAGCTTTTGGAATTAGATAAAATCACGTAATGTAATTGTACTGCTTGCAGGATTAAGATTTCTATAATTATAAACACTAATTTTACCGAATCACTTACTGAATTTCTCTATATATTTCTATAAATTAAAATTAAAATTTATTTAATTTATATACATTTGAAAGTGTCGATTAAAATGCATACAAGCGTTATGTATTGTTCTTTATTACTTAAACTTTATTATATCTTTTATAATAATATTTATTTTAATATAAATTTAATTAAGTAATTGTTAATATAGTGATCTTCTGATTTAAATTTGTACATTGTTACTATTATTTTAAATAGCTTAATTTTTAGTTAAAAATTATTAATTTTGCTATTGTTTATATATATATAAATTTTTGATATATTTTCACAATTAACGAGAAATTATTAAAAGAAAGAATAATAATGGAAATTTATTAATAGTTTTAACGAGCTTCATCGAAATTTATCTTATGCATAAAATAAAAATAAGTTTATCAATATTTAATAATTGCTTTGTAACAAAGTGAACAAATTTAAAATATATTTGATCATCACTTCTTTTCCTTTACATCAAGCTAAGGGTCAAACTATGAGAAAATATACATCTGTCAATAAATTTTCTGCCAACCCTTCTGCACCGTGATGAACACATATGCTTACTAAATCAATTATTATTTTTGGAAATTTATTTAAATATATTTTTCTTTTATGCACACTTACACATAATACATTAGTTAATTTATATTTTAATTATATAACTTTATTAATATAATTAATTAAATTTGATATTTTCTTAAATTACGTATAATCAATTAAAATAAATATTTAAATATTTTTAAGGAATAAAACGCTGAGAAATTTTGCTACTAATTTATATTTTGGTAATATAAATTTATCAAATATTTATCATTAAATCAGCCTATTTGTATTAATATCAATAATTCAATATTTATCAACATTAATCAATGTAAAACTTTAAACATAAATTGTTTATAAAATTTGAAAATTTAATAATATTCTTCATAAAAATTTATTAACTATTTTAAAATATACATAATCATTTAATCGTTAATCACTAATGATTTTAATGATATATTTATTCATTAATGATTTAAGTATTAAGTTTTGTAAATAAATTCAGAAGTTATGTAGAATCAATATGACGTAGTAATAATAATAATAATTATTATTAATATTGTTACATGTATTATTATTGTTATTTAATTACTTTTCTCGGGATATTATTGTTACAGTAGTTGCATTTGTTGTAAACTTGCTGTAAAGATGTGATTAAACACCATCAAAATATTTCGAAGGTTAAGTAAAAGTTAGTTGAATGTAATTTACTACCTGTCATAATCTAAATGTACTATTTATTTAGAAGTGATTGATTACAGGTGGTTGTTATAAGTTACATTTTAGTTACTTGGCTGTAATTTATTACAAAACGGGCTTCACGATGTATAGAGAGCAACCAATAAGCAGATAAGCGATCGTTCAAGTACAACATAAGCATTTAAACAAAGTAAAAAAAAATTTTTTTTATTAATCTAATTTTTAACTGGTTTTCTTTTATTGCTTTCACTTGAAAATTTAATTTAACTCTCGAACATTCTACAATTAATTTTATTACTTGAGTTCTAATTAAGATTTGATTAACAGAAGTTATCTCTAAGGTCTCTGGGCTATAAATAAATAAGAAAATCTTATATATATATATATATATATGAGAGAATAAAAAATAGAATTTGACCTCTTTCAATATTGAGGTATATATTTAAATTGAATAAATTTAAACTGATAAGAGAAAAATAGGGGAAAAAAATTATTATAAAATTTAAGAAAAGTGTATCAAAATGTGGTTTAAAAATACAACTAGAATTTTTTTAAATGAATAAAAAGTAATAAAACAATCAAGAGAATAAAGATAATATATAAATGCAGATGTATATACTGTATATAAAAGGTAAAAAAAATGTTTAATTTTAGGAAAAAAAAAACATAAAACCGTTATTTTAATCAGATTTTTTATAAAGTTAAAAGATTTTCATAAAATTGCTAAAATAAAAAATATATATTAAAAATTCTCTTAAAAATGTACATTTTTTTTAAAAAAATGGTTAAAGATAAGGTACGTCATCAAAATTGAATTTTAGTTTCGACCAATGACACGATAGAAATTTACCTTTGCATATAATAAGGATAATATAGGAGTATTTATTGCATGATCTATTAAAGATATTATCGAAAAGAATAAAACGCTAATCAAAAAGACTTACGATTATCATTTCCGTATATTATTATAGCTTTTGCGAATAGAATGATGGCGATCAAGTTATCGTTTGACCTTTCGTTCTCACGAACTCAATCGAGGTTGAGCATCTCCTATAATTGCACGTCCTTAATTGACAAATAGAGTTTATAAGAGATGCTCTGACCGTCTGCAATTACCGCAGAGTACGCCATACAAACTATCATTAAATCATCAAAGTCTTTATCAAGTGCAGCACACACTCTCGCGAGTTATTCGCCAGAATTTATTTGATTCATCTGTTCACATCTGATTATTTAACGAACTGGCTTAGGAATTGTTGAAATGAGAATTAATAAAGGAAACTTGTATACATATATATATATATATTCCTTGTATAATAAGAATAATTTTAATATAAAGCGCTTTAATCTTAATATTTAAAATACAATTAAAAATGCTCAATTTTCTTATGATTAAACGAATTTTTTTAAATATAATTAATGCTAGAATAATAAATTTGATAGAGAATTTTTATGCATATTTTTATATATTTTTATGATTTAAAAAATTTACTATAACAATTTTTGATTAGAGGAGAAAAAAGATTAGTTTTTGTTCATAACTTGATAATTTTTAATGTTCATTTTTCAAGAGTAAATTAAAATACATCTGCTGTAACAACTAAGCAGGAAAAAATTCTACACGCTTGTTATTTGTCTTTATTTTTTTTTCTATTTATTTTACTAATATTAAAAGAATTATAAAAAAAAAAACTTTTAAATTACATACCCATGTTTTATGTAATTAAATTTGTTTTTATATCTCTTGTTATTAATGAAAATATATCGTAATTTAATAACTTATGTATACTTTTTAAAAAATGTATAAATTTTTTTTTTGCATGCAACTCACTCTCTTTGTAATTTCTTCAGAAAATAACAAATTCCATTCTGAATTAGTCAAAGAAGTAAAAGCATTGTTTACATTCCTAAACACATGATCAGATTCGAAATGTTGTCTTGGTTGCACACAGCAATAAAACGTGATTTAAGTCGACGTTTGAAACATCCCGTACAAAAGTCTTATAAAAGATCTTTTATTGCCTATATTTAAAGATAAAAGCACGTTTTTCTACTAATGTATTAGTTTTTTTTCCTCCTATTGATCAAATGCGAACTCTAAGATTATTTGTCTCGAATATATATCATGTACTTTAATTTAATTTTTACTTAAGACTATAAAAAGTATATATTTTCTAATTCAAATTACGTAAAAATGTAGTAAATAAACCGTTAAATAAATAAATAATTTAAATTATTTTTGTGGTTATTTACTAAAAATAATCTCATTTTTTATCCTTCGAAGTAAATCTTGTGGAATATCAAGAGGTTGGAGAAGTGTAGAAAGCACTTCACTTTCTAATCAATCATCATCGAATAAATCAAAATTTGATTTTTTAAAAAATTATTAATGAAAATAGATAAAATGAAATTGAATTTTTTTTAGTTAATATGTATAAAGTTTCTATACAATTTCTAAAACTCGCATTGTTTTAAATCTGTTTATTAAACCAACTGATTTAAATTTAACATCAAAAAATTATACACTTTAGTGTTATTTTTAGAAATATATAAAATAAATAAATAAAGAAATAAATAAATTTTTTAAGCGAAATATATACGTAAATTTAAGAAATTTTAATAAAATTACCCGAAACAACAAAGATTTCTAGTGCCCACTTATCTAGAACACTTCGTTTTTTAACCAAGCATCATCAAATAATGTAAATTTAGTAAGAGAATAAAATGATTATGCTCTATCCAGTGTACAGATATAAATAAACCGATAAAATTTATGTTATTGTATAATATTTCCATACGAATTAACAAAGTTATATAATAGTAAACAAGTAAATTAATGAGAGAAAAGGGAAACCAATCTGTGGGTTTGCTTCATGGATCCGTGAACATCAAACGGAAGAATTGGTTAATTTGGTGTTATAATATGCATTTTATGCAAATTTTCTCATTTTCTTGACAAAACAACCTCCAGCTATTTATGTTTGTTCCTTTTTATATATATATATGTGTATATATAAATTACAAGAGTTTTATTTAATTGAAAAGGACTTCTGCAAAAGAGAAATCGATCGAGACATTAAAAGTGACCTCTGGCAAATCTAAACTCCATAATATAACATTTTTTTTTTTCTTTTGAGGATGTTATCAGTAGAATGCATACCTCAGGATTTTTTATGTATAAATTCTAAGATTTAGGTACATAAATGCATTAAAAAATATTTACATATTAAAATTTAATTAAACGATTTAGTAAATATTAAATTAGATTTTTATGTAAATAAATATAATTATTATTTTTAAGAAAAAAAATATATATAAATTAAGAATATTTTTGAATAATTTTCGAACGATAAAATATAAATTAGGAATGTTTTATCGTTCAAATCGATAAAAATTAATATATAATGTATGAAATTTTTTATAGTTTTAAATATGTCCTCAATAAATTTTACTTTAATGTTAAAGAAAAATCTTTTATGACCATTAATGTTATGATAACATTTTAATAACTTTTAATATATCATATTAATTATGATAATAAATTATTTTTCTCATATATATATATATATATATATACGTAACTACATTTATATATATATACTGTACATACAGATAAGTGTATGTACTGTACAGTAAATGCATTTTAATAATTTTAAGTACTAAACCCTTAATTAAATTAATTTATAAAATGTTATAAATGTTTAAAAATAATCATTTTTTCATTTTTATTCTCTACATATTATGTATATTTAATGGTAAAACACTAGAAAATTTATTTATCAAAAAATTGAATTTTATTCTTATTAAAGAGAATATAAATTTACCAATCATTTTATAATATATTTTAAAAATTTAATGTATCAAAAAATGTTTTAAAAAAAATTTTTTTTATTTAATAACATACAAGCCGCATATTATGGTTTTATCTTAAATTTTCCAGTCAATTTATCATATTCTCGTAATATTTACTTAATTATAGTATTTTTTATAATGCCATACTTTAATGTAATCCTGATTTTTCGACGAAAATCGTGATTAAGATAACTTGTATCGAACCATTTTTCTGATATTTTATCAAATCTTCGTCACGATCACGGACGTTTATTCTGCGTGTTAGATATTTAACTGTTCTAAATTTTCTAAAATATGAAGTCACGTTAAATACATTTTCATTTTTTTTTTTTTTTAAATAATCCTTGTTATTTTTCTATGAATGAGCTTTTTTAAAAATGTATAATTGTATATTGATATGTTTAAATACACTTAAAAAGCGTTTACGAGTTGTTCTTCGTCGTCCCAACCGAGTAAAATAAAATAAAATTTTGATTATTTTCTGTAAATTCTCTTAAATAAAAATGCTTTAGAAATATTTTAAACATAACTTTTTATATGGTATTGTTAAACAACAATAGAAAAACCTTTTGTAAATTCCACCAGTTAATAATTTCGTGTATGGAGATTGAGTGTACACGCGATATTGTATAGGTTAGTACACGAAACTAAGAAGTTTTGTGAATATGTGATGAGTTCGCTAGAGAAAAATCTGTATAGTTTTGTATATTATACGTGAATGTCTTTAAATGCAAAGCGAATAAATTATTATAAAAATCACGCATGAATTTATTAATGTACAGTATAACCTACGTGTAACAATGTTAACATTCAAAATATGTCAATTTTTGAATTTTATATATTAAAAAATTTCTGATTTTTTTAATTTGTTGTAAAAAAATTAAATTCATGAAAAAAGTAATTATTCATAAAGCTATAAATTATTATTATAATTATAATTATTAAAGGAATGTATGGAAGGTAGTAAAGAGTTTATAAAAGTTCATTATTGTATAAGCTTAAAATTTATTTTTAAATAAAACTTACAACATTATGACTTTAATCAAGATTTATTGCAGGAAAATACAGATTATACGTACCTTTTACCTGAATTATTTACAGTTTTTTTTTTCCCTATCTTTATTTTAAACGTTTTGAAAGTAATTTATAACATTTCTCGAGGAAATTCTTTCATTAAAACTTAGTTATCACTCAATTTTAATCTACACGAATGCATTAATTTTTTAATGCGATAATCCTATTTATTTTCCCCCCTGTAAAGTCAATATTTTTCAAATTTTATCAGATGAAAACTAAATTCTTTTAACGTTTAAAAATATAATACTTTTCATTTATGTTTCTAAAGTTTTACAAATTGATTAAATAAAGAGATAATTAAAATTCTGAGACGTTATCACTTAAAAAATTTAAAAAAAAATTTGATAAGATTATTTAAGATTCTTTATTTAAATAAAATACATTTATATAAATCTTGAATTTTCCTGAATATTTCTAAACTTACTTGAGCGATGATTATCCCAAGATTATCATCAATCCAATACTTATACATTGAAGATTAGTGAAGATGAATTAATGTCATCTGCTTGTGTTAAAGCTTAAAATATCGTATTATTATTATTTTTTTTTATTGCTCTATATTTTAAATAAACGAAGAAAAATAAGAATAATTTAAGTGAATTGTTCTTTAGATAAGTCCTTAAACATTGTACAGGAGTGTTGATATTTTTAAGCAAGGGTGTTGCTGTTAAAATGGAATTTTACTTAATTTAACTTCAGAATTGAGATATTTAGAATTTATTTGAGGATATATTTTATATTTATAGACTATAATTAACACAATTTGTAAGTATTCAAGCAATATGTATTTATATATAAAAAACATAATCTGTAAGTTATAATGTTAAAAATGGCTTCTGGCATTAGTAGTGTACTTATAACATATAAGTATATTTATACTGTATATACATGTAGGCCTATACACTGTATTGTTATGCTCTTTATATATTCAATATAATTAATTTTTTTTTAATTATCTGTCACACACACTCACACATACACATACACACACTTAAACACACTACAATATATATTTGTTTTCCCTTAATTATTTATATATGTATTTCTGTAAAATATACTACGTTTTATATAAATTATACAATTAAAAAATTAATGAAAAATAAATTAATGCTTTTTGAAATATCTTTTATTCATTTTCTAAAAATATTTAGTAAAGAAATTAAATTGCTTCAGATATATCAAATTATATTATAAAAAACGTTCTTTTAAAAAATAATTAATTAATTATCTTCTTGATTTCGTGTAATTTAATAAACAAATTAATATTGTAAATTATATGTCGAGATTTTTGTAAATATAGACTATCGAAGAATTCTATTCTAAATTTCAAACTTCCTATTTTCAATATAATAATTAATGAAGTTTACTACTAAATTTAAGTGGGTGTGATTATAATTTTAATTAATTTATTAATTAATTATGAGAACTTTACTACATGGGTGATTAATAAAGTGATATAAATATCAAGGCTAGATTTATGATATATTGGTATATATAGATATCATATTATCTTTTAATTTAAACAATTATTTTTACTTTCTTACTATAATGTGCAAATTATCATAAATATTACTATAAAAAATAATTATGTATAAATGTTAATAACAATAAAAAATAATTTAGAATATTTGTCAATAGTAATCACTGATTTTTGTATTTTTTTTAATATTTAAACTCTGTAAAAAGTAGGGAAAAAAATCAGTTATAAGGTCATTAATATGAAGAACGTTGAAGTTTCTTTGCTACGATAGTTAAAATATTTTTTATCTAAGTGATATTTTTATTATTGCAATTTTATTTTCGAAAATGTGGCATGATAAAATTCTCACATATTTCAATGTAGTAAATACCCTAGTAAAAATAAATAAAAGAAAAGAAAATTCGCAGTATTTTTAAAAGTAGTGAGATGACAGATATGAGTCAACACTAGTGATTTACTATATAGTTTCGTATTACAAGAATTTGATGTAGAAATATAAAGTATCACATTCGAGCATAAAACGAGTCGTTGAAGTGGATGAGTTATGCAGAAATGAGGCACTGGCTAGCCTTGCAATTCGATTTTGAGATGTAATTGAACTCCCAATCCAGAAAAAGAATCACCAATTATACCCCGAGGGGCCAGGATCATAAAGACAAAATTAGACCATAGAATAAACTATTTGGAGGACCCACTTTCCCTGTCTAGTGTCTAAATTCGCGGTTTAGAAGAACTATTGCCATGCTTAAGATCGTTAAGTATACAAACAACGGATCGGTAGGTGGTGTTGGAATCTTCTACATCTGTCGAAGGGGTTCTTTTAGGACGTGGAAAGTTTATTGCTGATGGAGGATAGCAACTTACAAAGCGGGTGGGTGATGAGCTGTCAAGTTAAAATTCGCCATAAAACTCTTTGACTTCCCCCAGCCATGTGAGTCAGGGGGTTTTGATTCCTTCTAAGCTATACTAGTTGATATACAATAGTCAATCTTCCGTTATGGTGTATAATCAGAGTTACCCCAGTGATGCTGCAGAGCGGGAAGACTAACAAGCGTGAACTGTGACACCGTATGGTGCAAAATCGCTCCTACAATACTACAGTGGCAAGATAATTGCCAAACGCACCGATGGTCATTATTACTAGCTACAGACTAGAGAAATGCTACCGTACACAAAATACATTAACTGTCAGTGTTTGTCTGACATAACTCGTGATTTATTACTGAACTACTTCCATATTGGCCACGCATACTTTCATCCACTTGTATAATCACATAACTCTAACAAACAAAGGAAAACGACGTATTAAATACTTCTAAATGGTAACTAGACGAATGTCACGATATACAATGCTACGTATTTTCCATTAATTAATTTTTTTCTCATGTTTCTAATTTTTTTTTATAATTATTTTTAGTACTTTTACTATTACTCTTAATGATAATAAATGACTTTAGTTGGTTGGAATAAAAATTATTAATGGGAAACTAAACGAACAATACGTGTTAAAGTTCATCTCTCCTTTCAACATGCATCATTACCAAGTAAAGCGATTCTCTGGAACTTTACTTGTCATCTAACTTTCTAACCTACTAACGAGGCAGAAAGTTAAGAATTTCCAAGAACAGTTTCGACTCGAAATGCTTCTTGTCGTAGAGATAAGAGAAGGCGAGAAAAGCAGTCTGACGGTCGACTGAATGGGATTTTGGATAAAAATACCTCACTGTGTTGAACTATCAATGAAGAGCGGGTCCTGCCACTCTACATTCTTCTAGATAAGCTACGAAAGAAGATACAGCTGAGTACCTTGCCCAAAGTTAGAAATCTCTAATGACGTCACAAAATAGCATAACTAGTAATTAAGCCAAGTGCCTCCCCATCTCAAGCAATAAATGTAAATCAAAAGCAGAATCAACATTAACGATACAAATTTCCTAATTTGTAAACTTAATTAACTAAATATAAGCTTATTAGTATATGAGAATATATATACACACACACACATACACCAAAAAAGAATTCTATTAAATTTGTTATTTTGCTTCTGTATTAGGAGAATGGAAAATGCTTTATTAAAGAAATTCTCACTTATATTTTTTTTATTTAAATGAATATATATATGTAAATATTTTTATATTTGTATTATTGTGTAATATTTATTTTAATGTTAAAATTGTTCGAGCGCAAAATTTTTAAATATATATATATATATATATATATATAATGTAATTTTTTATAACGTCATTTTGAGTCGCAAACTTTACAAAAATGATGCAAAGTAAAATGGCTCGAAAAAAATTCTTTGAAATAGCAACATTATGTATCCTATACAAGAAAATGATTTTTCCATTTATCTTTGTTTACAAATGCAGCAGCTGTAGCTAATCTTAATACATTTTAACTTCGCTACAATCCTAAGCAATTTCGTTTTTTTCTTTAAAAAAAAATTAATAATTTATTTAACTTATTAAATAATAAAATAATAATGATGATAATTTTTAATGCTATAGTTTGTTTATTTCGTTCAGCAATTTTTAATTGACAGTTTTATGGTCGTTAGTGTAGGTGTTGAATTTCATTCATAAATTTAATTAGCATAATTAAGCTCGTGAATGACATAAATTATCATAATTTATTCATATTTTTTTAAATATTTTACGGGTGTTTATTTAATTTAATTTATTAATTTATATAAACGTTACTTTAGATTACGAAAATCTGTAAATAGAAATATATTGTCGGGGATGATTGTTTAGCAAAACAATAAAATAACAATAAATTGAAGAAAGTTTATACGAGACGAGTGCCTTGAAGTCATTTCAATCTTACTGAGTGGATTTTTGCTTTTTTTTGTGTGTGTACACTGGACCAACATGTTATCTTTTGCATTAAGGTCACTTACTTGTTCCGTATTTTATTCGATCATTTCGGTATAGGCAATGACAGAAAAGCGATGGTTGTTTGGATTATGCTTGGACATGTTGGGAAATCAAGCGAAAACATGTAGTCTATTGTATCTCATGCAAGTACAGATCACAACAATTTCTTTTTATGATGCTGGAAAATTTTCCTTCCATTGTGTTGTTTTCTACATTTGATTATACTCTTAGACACTACAAAACTAGTGATTTCTATGTGAGATGCTCTTTGGATATAGATAATAATCAAGAATATACCTTTTTTTGTAATTTTATTTCTTATAAATAAAAAATTGCTTCGTTCGTTTAAAGCTAATGTAGTATTTAAGTTACGTAGCTTTATAAATATGTATTTTTTTCCCTTTTAAATATTGATTGCTGAGATGAAGTTGTAAAAGTCATGCAGCTACTCTTTAATGTCATACAACTCTTCTAACCATCTGGCGTTGTCTGATATAGTGAAATCTTGAAAAATTTACTTATTTTTCTATTAAAACACTTACATTACTTAGCGATAATAACGATACAAGTGTTTTTTTCATTATAGGTTACCCTACAATCATTTATTTTACTTGATAATAGTGAAATACTGCATTCTTTTGTTAGCAAATAAGGAAAATTTATAATCAATTTATTCAAGCTGTTGTTGTAGAAGATGAGCCGTTAAAATAGATTTTTTAAAAATATTATTAAAAAATTATAAATATATTTTATTTTATTCTGTTTTAGTAAACTTATTAATAACACGTATTTGTTCAGTCATACGATATTAAATTGTACCATTTAAGTAATTTATCTTTATGCCATGATCACGACCATAATCACAACACCTCTTTTACATTTATAAATTGCCTCTCAGCACAAGATACTATTATAGAAATAAATTGTACAATTACGGCGATGAAAATTTATAATTATGAATGTAAATTATACAAATAAACATACCGAGAGAACACTGCACATTAACAAGCAATAAAAGCACTTTGAAAGAATGAAACAACCGTACGAAAACCAAGAAATGAATTTTGCAATTGTGACTTTAACACGCGATGAATAATTGTACCTTTACATTAAAAACATTATGAATAATAATTAGATTTAAATATTATACAGAGAAGAAGAAAAAGAAGAAGGGGGAGGAAAATTATATTTAAAAATTGATTTACGTCAGCTTTGTTACTTTTAATGAAAGAAGTTTGCAAATGGAATCTTTCTTATCATGACAGATAAGAAATCTCAGGCACATGGCGAGAATGTTAATAAATCTAACATGTGACAAATAGCTAGTTGTTTAATCGAGGGCACAAACCTTTATCGAAATAATTCACCTAACTGTAATTTGCTTGGTCTCTTTAATGTTACTTCAGCACGAACTACAAAAACGGTGATATGAATATATTGAACGAGGTGTTTTTTCTTTCAGTCCTTTTTCCAGAAATGAAAACCCATATCAAGCAATATAAGATATAGTTATTCATGAGTTTGCCTGAGGATATCAATAACCGTCGTTGGATATGAGGAAATGTTGTATGGAAGGAAATTTACTCGTACTAAAGTTTCTCTTTCTATAACTTTCTAGCTACAGATTTAATAATAATGAAAAGATATAACCGTTTAATTACTATTTTTAAGTAAATATACTTAATTTTTTTTAATGTGTAAATGAATTTAAATTAAATAAATGTAATTTTTAAAGTAATTTAATTTGTTTATAATATAAAATTTTATTGTTAAAATTATGTTTATAGTATATAAATGAAGCTACAATGTACAAAAATTTGGCTTCTAGAACATAATTTTTTAATGTATTAATATAGTTTTAAGTTATATAATTTAAGAGGAAAATAATAAAAAAATTTTTCAATTATTTGAATAATTTATTATATATTCTACATGTAGCTTTCATAGCTATATTCATTTTATATCGATTATTAATAAAAATAGTTGAATAATTTATAGAAAAAAATGAATATTTTTATCAATAAAATGCCATATTTTTAATAAATAATATAAATATTTTATTAGAATTTCAAGTAAGTTTTTTCTTTGTTAAAATATTTTTCATTTAATTATATTCAGAAGAGAGACAAACTATTTTTTTCTAACTTATATCTTTACATTTTAATTATGCATTATAATTATTATTTTGTATTAATTTGATTTATTTTAAAAGGAAAAAAAAATTACATATAAATATTTAAAATAACTTTATTTAGAAACAGAAAATAATTATACTTTTTAAAAATTTTATATAATTAATTAAATCAATTTTAAATCTGCATTCCATATTTATTTTACTGAATTTCTTTTAATTAATTCATATATAAATATATGTATGAAGAAGAAAATAAAAAAACTTAATTTAATTTTTTTAAGGAAAAGATTTATAAAAATTCAAAAGTTTTAAATAATAATTTTAATTAAATTTTTCTTCTAATTTTTTTTTCTTTTTGTTTTTTTAAATTGCATTGTTTTAAAATCTCAAACATTGTTTGAAATTCTGTAAGAAATTATTTAAAAATTCTTAGAATTAATCTAATTTATGAATACAAATTAAAAACAATTTTTTTATTTGATTAAGTTAATTAAATAATTAACAAAGTACAGCAGGAAAACTGAATTTTTTCAATAAATTCATCTCTGATTGTGCTATTTTGTCATTTACTAATGTGTTCACTATTAGTCATAGGTTAGTGATTTGACTACAAAAGTGCAGACTGTCATTAAGAAAAATAATTTTTCTACCATTAACCTTTATTATTCTGTATTATCATAATTATTATAACATGTAACTCTACGAGTATTAATCCAATAACTTCTTCTTTCTCCCCCCCCAAAAAAAAACCTCATAGACAAACTACAAAAATATCATTTTTATGTACAGCACTTATTAACAAAGAAGAATGATTAATAATAACTAAATTGCCATTATTCTTGTTTGTATAAGCAATTAAAAAATAAAATAATGCATTATTTAATTTTTTTTCCTATTAAAATTTAAATATATCTTCTACCCATTAAGAATTTGATTTATTTAACTTAAAATAAGAATAAATATGTTTGTATAAATACAAGTATTTAAAAAAAAACTCAATGAATATGCCATTTATAGCTTTTTATTATAATTTTTTAAGAAATTTTGAAAATATTACAAAGGTTTATTCTCTTTTATTTTAGTTTTTGTCTTTCTGCTGAACTGTACTTTCAATATAAGTTCAATCACCTCTTCTATACACATTTGTTTTTAGATAAAAACAAAATATATAATGTCTATATTATATTTATATATAAATAAAATAGAAAGTTTAATTAATTTTAAATTATTAAAATTAAATTATAATTAATTAAAATAATATTTTTAAATATTTAATTTTTACTTTATTATTTAGTAGAATAATTAAATGTTTAAGCATAAGATCTTATTCTATTATTGATATTTTACTTGTCATTCAGTAAGTTTTCTTGTGAAAAGGAGAATTTAATGGAATTTATTCATACATCATCTGCATTTCCAGGCCATAAAGTAATTTGATTTGTTAGCATTTGAACATAAGATAATTAGAAACAGAAGGCATCTTCGTCCTCTTCTGTAGATATTTATCATTTTGTATTTTTCAATTAATCTGATAAACATATTGAAATGAAAACTTTTACAAGAGATTTTATTAAAAGTGATTCTGTCATTCCAAAATTCAAACAAACTTCTCTAAATATACACACAGTGCATGTCTGTTTTAAGTGGACTCGTTTGCATATACATTTTAATTTTTCACTATTTTAAGAAGCAACTTTTAAAAGTTGAATAATATTAAATTTAATTAATATATTTATTAAAAACTAAAACAAAAAATTGTAAATTTATTTATTATAATGCTCAGGAGAAAAAAAATATATATATATTCAAAATAGTGTAGATAATTTCCTTTACTGTTTCTGATTATAAGGCTGAACGTTAAACGTTTTTAACGGCCATAAAATAATATATATATGTGTATATATTATACTTTCAAATGATTTATCGTAATAACACATCAATTTTATTATCTAAAGGATTAAAATCTTTATGATTTGTTTTGTTATCGATATTTCATTCGCTATCTTCCTAAATTTTGTAGCTAAGAGAAACATTAAAAATGTGTTTTGGCTGTAAGATGGATTAAAGTTAAGTTACTCGACAGGGATATTAGTATTCATTATGAACAACAGATAATATATTTTCATGCTGTGCAATGTTATAGATTAATATATCAATGCTAGCCATAAACATAAAATATAGGAAACAGCAGTTACTACATCTGCGGGGTTAAAACGTACACGTGCGACTGTATACGTTTCCCCCTAAAAAAAAAAAGGCCCACGCCTTTCATTTAACAAATTATCCTTTCCGTTTCTTTTCCAACATTGAATTAATTAATAAATTAGAAAAAAATAAACCTAATAAAATTATAAAAATACAACATAAAACAAGGTTTAATACCGTGTCGTATCGTGTAACTGGTTTCAATATTTATATTTTAATTTATTCATTTTGTAATTAATGAATAATAATGACATATGATATGCTAATTATTAATGTTTCAAAACTAATTATTTATTAATTTCATTTTGATTTGTGTCATGGAATAAATTTCAATTCAATTTATTTGGCTTAAGGTATATTTAAAATGAAAGAGTGCGCATTATACACGGAAATTATTATTATTATTATTTTGATGTTTCGAATGACGTGGAGATTTCGAGTGAAAATAGAAGATTCTTATATTGATTTTTGTGATAGTCTAGAGAAAAAAAATTCTTTTACCGTCAACGAAAAAAAAATCATAAAAGTTTTAATATCTTTTTTTTTTTCTCTTTCTCGATAACAAAGTCAATATACCTTCCTACTTTTTTCAATTAATTTTACATTATACTTTTAATTAATTTTTAATTAAAATACAATATTATAAACGTTTATTTTATTTAATAAAATATTATTTATATGTACATATTTGATTTTTAAAAAAATAAACATTGCTAACTGACCTTTAATAGCCTTTTATTGGTTGATTGACTTATCAGAATCTACTTAATATCTGCTTATTGATCAAAAAAATTCCTACATAAGCTTCTATCATAATAGTTTTTTTTCACTAAAAATATCATTTATAAATGTTTTCAGATAAAAACTTGAAGTTTTTTAATTAAAAAGACGAAAAACAAGACATGAATTTATGTATTTTTTAAGCAAAATAACACGAAGACGACTTTATTTTTTTAATTAATTCAATTAAAATACTTAAATATAATTAGTATATATTTTTCAGTAATTATTTTTTTTAAAGTTTTTTAAAAAAATAGAATAATTTGCTTCATTTACCCTTTATAAAATCAATGTATAATTCATATTACCGAACACGACCTCGTCAACACCAAAAGTAATGATAGGGAAGAATCAAATTACGAAACTGTTTATTATTATAATTAATTTTACTGAAGTAAAAGTATCTATCGTGTGTTATATTATTAAATTACAGATAATAGAGTGTTGATAGAATCCGGAAAAACTTCTATATATATATATATAAGACAAAAAATAAGAGAAAAATATATATAGAAGAAAGAATCGAATAGTTCGATGATGATCTAAAAATCTATTGATAACTGACAATCCAAGTTAGGAAAGAAAAAAGTAACAGAAAACACCTGAGACCTTTTCCTGTCGTGTTATATGCAACTTGTACAAGGAGTATAAAAGAATAACATTGAAACATCCAAGTTTGGCTCGAGGGGTGATACTTGGAGCTGAACTTATAACTAAAGGATAAAGCACACGAGATGAAAAAGTATTAATGGATTATCCAAGTTATAAACGTCCAATTCTCTTTATTTCTTCGATGCAATCATAGAAAATAAATAAATGTTTAATCCGAAAAAGAATAGTTCTTAGTAAGGTTATAAATTTTTGATTTATTTCTCTTTTAATAACAAAATAGTAATAATAATAATAATAATACGCGCATTTGTATGTATTGTACTGTATGCATGCATAAAAGAGAATTCTCATTATGTAGTTTTTTTTTTTCTTCCCTTCTTTATTATTTCATAAAAAATTCTCATTTGATAAATGTTTTTTGTTAATCTTTCTAGGAATAGTTAATTGTTTCTGGCATCCTTTTAACTCGCCGTTTTCCTAGTTTATTAATGGGTGGCTAAGTGCCAAGTTGAAAGTTGGAGATAAAAAGAAAATATGGAGTCAGTTTCTAAGAAATTTCACGAGTCATTTCTTTCGTTTCAATTTCCGATAGGTTATCGACTGCTTCCTCTTTTCAGCCATTTTTTTAAAGTAAATTTTTGTGTATTTTTTTCTTAATATTTTGATAAAGGTATCGCTAAACAAAAATGAAGTTATCGTAAACGAAATTGTGTATAATATTCAAAATAATCAAAGAATTCTATCGTTATTTTAATAATTAGATATTAAATTATGTAAAAATTCATTTAATCTTAATTTATTCTTCTTATATTCTAGTTTTTTTTTTTTTTTTTTTTGTAAATATTCTATAGTTTTATATGGATCTACCTACTCTAAACTCTTTCTAGAGTAATTATTGTAAAATAAATTAAATGGGAATAAAATTAAGAACTATGAAAATTAGATGAACTTAATCAAGAAGATATACCATTAAAGGAAAATCTAATTTTTATATGCAACGAATTGTCTTTTAATGTAGAGAATAAAAAAAGTAATAAATCGACTTTATTCTCTTAAAAATAATTCGAAATTATCAAATTTTATGATGAAAATTGTACCAGAAAAGTTTGCACTTAATTTAATCTACAACATTAATCAAACGAAGTAGATCGTAAAAGTAATTGCCATATCGAAGAACAACAAGAAAATAAAGCGAAATAATACATTGTTGATATCCTATAAACATTTATCTTCTTGGAGATTCCTATTTTGATATTTATACCATAAATCTCCTTGTTATATTCTAGTTTTTTTTATTATAAATATACATAAAAATTATATATATATGTGTATTTTTTTATCAGTTAATAAGATATAAAACTAAAAATATAGAGTTTTTAACTACAAAATTTACTTCTTGTTTCTAAAAAAAATCTCTTTGAAATGTTTTATCATAATTGCTTTAAAAAAATAATAAATCAAAATAAATTATTATATTTTTTCCACATATTAAATATATTACTGTATATTTTGATAGGAAAAAATTTATTACAATGATTATAGGATTATTTGTAAAGTATATCAAGTATAAATAAAATATGATGTAAAGTATCTAAATTATCCTTTCTCTTTGAATATTTTGCAAATATTTTTTAAAATTTTAATCTGAACAGAGTAGTTTTTATGGTTATAAATAATTTTTAATATATATATATATATAAATTAATGAAAGTTATATGAATAAGTTGTATAGATGGCATCATAATTACACGTAAAAACATAGTTAAATAACTAATCTTTTTATATATTGATCATAAATAAAACACTAAGAAATCCATTTTTAATATATTAAATCTATAAAATCCCTTCTCTTATTTAAAAATTTTATGAGTTTCGTGAGTAGAAGAAAGGAGAAAGAATCAAATGAAATTTTATATTTTAAAAGGAATTTACAAGTTTAGATATTTATTTTCCTGTTTTATATTTTATATAATATAATTTAATATATTTTAGTTGATTTTTATATAAAATACTGTTAAAGAATTTACGAAAATATCAATAATACTAAGCATTTAATCTGTTGAAATTTTATAAAGAGTGAAAGAGATGGTAAAACTCGACATTGTAACACTTCAAGTCTTTATTATTGAAAGAATGTTGTCAGGTTAGTAGATGGACTACAAAACTACTTCCTTTACAAGTCACCATGATTTTTTTTCCTCTTTTCATCTTATTTTTTCTGTAGCAACAAAACGAAAGAAAACAGCACAATAGCACAACTTTCGATAAGTTGGCACACGAATCGAAACGATACGCTAGGGAAGGGCACTCACCTTAAGTGTTGTGACAGAAAGTCCCGAATGGTGTGAAGCAAAAGAGTGGTAAAACAGTTCAATTTTACGCTCCACCAATTTTGGTAGCAATGTAGAGATTCGGTAGGACAGATACAAAACACAATTTTATTGCAAGTAGTAATAAATATGTAACTTCAATACACTTTTAAAAAGACACATGCACCACACTCTTCACTCTCCTTTAAAAAACCATCAAAATTTAAGATATATTTTTTTTTTAAATTAAAAAAATGTGTATATATATATATATATATATATATATATTCTCACTTAAAAGTTTGCTAAACACATTACGTTTTAATATAATAACTGATTTTTATTTTATTTTTCTTGAATAACGGTGCTTAATCATTCTTTTCTGTACCGACTTTTAAATGCTTTTCAGTAGCAATTTCTTTATGGATATGGCTGAATACCTGCAAAGCGGTCACTTTAATTATATTTCCCACGTTTTGACTGCAATACAGAAAAAGCAAAAGAGGAGAAAGAAGCTGGAGAGTCAAGAATCACAGCCTAATTACTCCGCCTTACAGTGTTGTGTTGAAAGACACCAGTAATTTTATTGATTACATTTTGCTTCCTTCGTGACATCCTCACTCTTGGTACCAACTTGGCTGTCGCCTTTTAACTTGTTTTGTCTATTTCGCGATGTCAGTTATTTTCCTTTAATTTCTTTTAATCTTCTTAGAGAATATTCTTTACGTTTTTTAATGCAAATTTCACCTTTTTTTTAATATCAGAAAACATCTTATTGTCTAAATTTTATAGCCAACCAAGTAAAATTTAATTTAAATGATAATTTTTCTTTCATATAATATATATAAAAGTGTGCTTTATATATTTATCTATCGATATAATTAAGCTAAGTTATCATTTTTAAAAAACTACATAAAATATTATACTTTTTAAAATAAATTATTATCTAGAAGATAGATGGATTATTGTTTTTTTAAGAAAAAAATACCCTAAAAATTAATTTTTTAAGTATTTTATTTTTAATAATTATGTATTAAAACGAAGCTTGTTTTTAATTTTATAAAATAATTTTAATAAAAATCTATTCGTGAATAATTATTTATATATTTTATATAATTTATTTTAATCAAAAAATTATATAATTATATTATCTGTACTCATTAAGTGATGCAATTTTCTGCCACTTTGAAATATGTCCTTTTTTAGTTTTCTTTCTTTCTTTTTTTTTCTTTCACTTCAATCCATTTATTTACAACTGACTCAATTATAACATTAAAGATTTTGTCTTTTCAAAATTAAGTCACTTTGGGATTTGAAAAGGAAACTTAGAAAAAAGAAAAGGGGGAAAAAAAACTTAATTAAGAGAACAATCATCCATAAGATTTTTAATACTTTTCTATTTCACTCATACAAATAACGTTTGAGAATATTCTTGGGAATATTTTTCCATTTCAGATATATTTTTAAAAATTTTTTATTCGAATATATCAAAAGTAAAAATAACTATTTTTAGTTAGTTTTTAATTCTTTCATACTAAAAAAATTTATTTATCCATTTTGAGTTATTGTAGATCAGGTGCATTGAGGAGTGGTTTATGATATAGAAGATTACTTTTATTTGACTTTTTTTTTTTAACTTATTCTCTAGAAAAACTTTCAAATAAAATTTTCTATTAAGGAATGAGGACAAAAACAAACGGCATAAAAGTAGGAAAAAACGCAATTGTTTCTTCAACGAAGTTTTGACAGATGCGGTGAATCATAACTAAACATCTAGAAAGTCTTTTTAACTCCAAAATGTTGAAGTGCACCTTAAGGAATAAGATTCAAATAGATTAAACTTTATTTCTTGACGTTCTATTTTGATTAATTTTGTTTTTTTTTAACATAAAAATATATTTTTAAATTTGTATACCCTCTATTATTAGGCTATAAAAAACTGTTGCGTTAAGAGTTACGTTCTCGTGAATATAACTCGTAATGTAACAGCTTTACATGTTAGCTTGAATTTAAATAGTGATATTCTTTATATTTTTAAAAAAATTGTCTTTAAATCTCTACGTGACTCGATTATAAAGAACATTGTTACATTAGGGTCAATCGTTACATTAGGATGAGCAGTTACATTAGGGTCAGCTGCGGACATTAGACGAATTGTTACTTTATACTTTAAAGAACGACCGCAAAATTGTTACGGAAATTTCACAATAAAGCTAAATTTGTTCAAAAATCAAATTATTCATCCGCAATAACTAGGAGTTTCGTAGTGTCTTTACTAATGGAAGAGCGTAACATCATCTTAAATGAGTACAAGACAAAGAATGAAATATAAAACTTTCCACGTTATTAATTTTTATACGAGACAGCAATCGTAAAAATCAACTATAAAATTGGAAATGTCTTAAGTAATTGCATCACCTCCTGTAAAAGTGATGACTAGCGAAAGATAACAGAAACGCCTTCTATATTCCCGCGAGATACGCCAAAACCAACATAATTACATCGATTAGTGATGTGAAGCTCTCTATCCTACCTCTAATCGTTACTTTTACCTGCGGGCAATTAAGTGCACTTCAGGTATGTAAGCTCAACCACCTTTCGGGAAGGAAACAATGTACTTGACATTATTACAGCTAGATCTTTTAAGTAGCTGAGTCAGGAGATCAAAAATGCCCCATTGAGTTTTGCTATTTCAGGTTTTGCTGATTTTAAGCTTCTTAAACAAGAATATCGTCCATTATATCTTTATAAGAGAAAAATCGATATTTTGTTACAGTTACAAACATTATTATGCATTATTTTAAGAAATAATACAAAAATTCTTTGTATTATTTTTTTATAAAAATAAAAAATAAAAGAATATTTTATTGTGTTTTGTTTTAGTAAAAGAAAAAAATAACAAGATACTTCTCTTGAGAGAAACCCGATTTATTACGAGTAATATTTGTCACTTTGTAAGAAGGATATTATATATATTTAAAAAATCTGTTATGGAAATCAATTTTTGTATTTTCTGGCTACAGACTTAAAGAAACTGGAGGATGAAATAATTATATGGTAGAAGCAGAAATTATGAAGTTATGCACACTGAGAGGGCTATTGAATTTCAGATCAATAGTAACAACAAAAAGCTCTGTTCTTGTAATAATGTTGTCTCTCTATATCAAAACCAACCCTTTCAACAATATCCCAGTGGGTAACTTCATTTGTTACGGAGCGAGAATCTCTTATCAGCCTGAGGTTAGATCACATTCTATCCACGAACTTCGCCCTAAAAATAAATTATCAATCAGTAGAACATGACGAAAACCATTCGCTGAAAACTGTCATGAAATGTTTTCCCATCGTATATCGCTTGATTCAATTAAGGGTGTTAATACACTAAAGTATTCTTATCTTAAAATGTTTCTGGTTAACCTAATTGTTTCCCACGTGCTATTATATAGATCACGATTAAAAAACGAAAAAGAAATATTATAAATTCGAAAAAATATAGCATTATCATTAATATTAAACACACTTTATATCTATATTTATATTCTCTTAGTCAATTCTTCATAAAAAAAAATGACACCGATTTTCTTTCATAACCGAGCAAATCTTTAAATTGTGAAAGAAAATGCATTGAGTTAATGTTTAATGAAACTGCTTTATTCACTTATAAAAATTCACATATGAAAAAAAAGAAAAAAAATTATTTTTACATTTGATATGTAAGAATGTTTTTAAATTCTAGCTTTTGACTTCTAGGAAATGCCTTTAATATCGATAATTACAAAGCATATCAAAATAATTTTTTACGTTTATAAATCTGTTGATAATAAAGAAAATCTGTATGTATATACTATAATAAATCTATTGTAAATATAGTTTCTCGTCGATTATTGTAAAATATTCGATTTCAAACGTCTTTGTAATCGATTATTATAAAGTATTCAATTTCAAACATTATAATCGATTGTTGTAAAATCGATTTCAAACATCTTTTGTAATCGATTATGATAAACTACTCGATTCTGAAGTATATTTTGTAATCGATTATTTCGTCTTTCCGATAAAATAACGAATGTTAAATTTACTTTATAATCGATTATTTTATCGAAAAATCGAAATAATCGATTATAAAGTAAATTTGACATTCGTTATTGAATCAGTAATAATTTTTCTACTTGTATTTATGACGAAAACATAACAATTAAAAATATATGAGTTATCCTCAATTATTGTTAATACGCATACCTGCCTATTTATGATATGTATACTACTGTAAGAAATAATACATATATATATTATTAAGTATATATGTTAATTCCTTAAGCATTTAACAAGCGAAAACAAACTTTGTACGTGTTGTGTATAAAGATATAAATCCTATTCTGTTCTCAATTTAATTAAGAAAAGTAAATAATATATATATATATATATTAAAATAACTTATATATTTAAAATAATCGAATTATTATGTTAAATAATAAAAATTTATGAATATTATCAATCATTAAATTTAATGTTTATAACTATCATACGTAACACACGATTTATTTAATAAAACAAGAAATCATTTTAAACTAACTTTCGTTATATATTACGTAAATATAACTTTCCTTTAACGTTACAATTTGTTATTGAGAAGGTGTTAGTGAAATAGAAATCTCTACTTGCTAGTAATTGCATTGATAAGAATGAATTACTCGATTTTTTTATATATAAACATAAGGTTAAGTACGAAAGTAAACAAGTAAAGTAACACAATATAAAATTCGAAACTTCAATGATTGGTGAAAATAATATTTAAAAATAATAAACTTTATAAAATATATCATTCTGTCAGCATAAATTCGTATTAGAAAATAAAATATACAGAAAAATATAGCTTCATAAATAATCAAAACAATATATATTTTTTCCCTATTTATGAAATCGTTTTTCATTGTTCGCAAACTATTACTTTTTCTGTACAAATTTGTCATCTCGAACAGGAAAAACAAACAAAAAAAAATCAAGAAGAAATATATATATTTTTTAGAGCAATAACCTCAAACACCATCCAAAAAGATGCATTTAGTTCAAGAACAAAACACTTTACAGTCGTCACTTTTAAGAAGACAAACTATTCGTCTTATCTAGTTCAAAAGCGAAGGGTTTTACCGATTTTATTCTCTCAAAAAAGTAAAGTATCCTGAAAAAAATACATAAACAATTTTATTCTACAGAAATTCTCTTGTAGAAATACAAATGTAAGCAAGTTGTCTAATCCCTTCTGTGATGTAGTCATATCAAAATTGAATTTGCATTAAAATATATATGTATATATATATATTATATATATTTATGTACACGCATATGTAAACATAATTAAGTTTCTCTTTCATATTTTTAACTTTAGAATGGAAAATATGACGTAGAATATATTTACATAAAGCTGGCAATTCCAAGAAAACAATAATACTTAACACAGATTGACTGTAGTTATTTTAAAATAGGCTGTGACCATTTGTCAGCGTGTAGTGTCATCATCAGGAACTACACAGTCATACAGCTGAAACTAAATCTTCACAACTCAGCCTGGGGTGAGGTCTATCTTACAACAAAACGGAGGCGTATAGGACAGGGGTAAGCACAAGGGGGGAATTTGTTTTTCTTCCTCTTCCTCAACTCGTACGTGCTGTTCTCGCATTCTGAAAGATGCGTTTATATTTAGAAAATGCCACTAGGAATCTGGTTCTATCTTTGTAAACGAAACTAATATAATGTATGATAAATTCATTTTTTAAAGACTTTCTCTTCCTTAATTCATATATACATTTTTTTTCTTAAGTTTATAAAACCACTCACTGTTTGTGGGTTTTATTGGCTTAACTAAAAAGTCTTTTTACATTTAAATAAATTTAATATTTATTAAATTTCTTGAAATTCCTTTCTAAATTTAAGATTATATTCATTGATAGATTCAGCCTGTTTTCATAAGATAAAGAAAAAAGAAAAATTGACTAGTGTCTTCTTATACGTGGCACCTCTCAAAACAACAATAAATGAAGAGGTCTTGTGCTCTTCTAGTATCACAACCTCTTCTCTCATGGGCAAAACCAACTACTCAAATGTTATTCTACCATAAAATAAGATTGTGTCAATGTTATTTCTTTTAAAAAAAAAAACAGACTAGATTATAAGTTTTTCTTGTGTTTTCTTAAAACTAGTTATACAGAAAATTTTCAACAAAATCAAAAATCTCAAAAACTATATCATTTTAAAAGTTAAATTAATTTATTAATGATTTGATTATTTTGCATTTTAATAATAAGATAGTGTGTGTATTTATTTTTATTGTCTTTTGTATTTTTATTAAAGTAGTGGAAGATAAAAACAACAAAAAGTAAGAAAACTTTTTACATTATTACGAAAAATATTAACGATTTTAATTAAAGTTATTGCAATTTTTTATTTTTAAAGATTTTATATAAGTAATTCTTCACTTTTTACATTAGCTAAAATCAAATTTCCATACATTTTCAGCAAAAAAAAAATGTCACGTTATTATATCTTTCAACCAGTTTTAGTTTGTAAAAATTAATTTTTATTATTGTTTTTTCTGTTTAATCTAAACTTTTAACGTTTCTAAATAATATTTTATGCATTGTAACACATTAATTGTTAAAACTCAAGAGTTTCCTACGATTAATAAAAGATTTTATCACTTTTTTTTAACTCTCTGAGAACGGAACACCCTTTATAACATGCAACTCTATTGTTCTACTTCGTACATATTTTTCGGAACTCATTAGTCCGAAAATCGAGAATTGTATATATTTTTATTTTTATTACACACACGTACATACATACATAAAAAAACCTTAATATAAATTATTATTTCTTAGAAATATATTTGAAAAAATTAAAAAACTGAATATATTTTTATACGTGAAATGAAAATTTCCTCGAATGAAAAAATGAAAATAAACTTAACAGTAGAAAATAACGACTCCATAATTAAATTCCACAGCAAAACCGAACTTTTTTCCAGTATTAAAATAAAGATTTCTGTACTATTTTTATACAAAAATATTCATTTTAATTTTGATAAAAATGCTAATTTTCACGTCCCTTTCTTACAATAACCATATTTATTTATAAAAATGTATTCATTTTCACTTTTTTTCAAACAAAATTATATTCATTTCTATACGTGTTAAGGGGATACATTTTTATATTTCCAAGAAATCTTTATTTACATTTTCATTTTTTTCATACATTTTTATTTACTTGGAAAAAAAAATTATAAAATATATTCATTTTCAAGTCATTAAGTAAGCAATAACAATAATAATAATAATAATAATAAAGAGAAAAAATAAGTATTTTGTCTCTGAATTTACTCATTTCTAATCTAAATGAGTGAATCTTTTTAATAAAAATAGTGAAATGAAGCTAGAAAACATTTAATTTTCTTATTAATTCATCAAAATGGTTGACTTGAACTGTTTAAATTTACTAATCTGGTTGTCAGTGAAGGAAAAGGAATATTTCAAAAGAACTTACTCCAGCACAAAAGAATTGGATAGAAGTACAAATATTGATTCTTTACCATATAGCGAATGAAATGCATTGTTTTCACGGTTCAACATAAAACCTCGATCAATATAGAAAGTATAATTTGAGATGAGAAAATTTTCATTCGTCTTTTTGTACTTTTGAATGTTTTCTTCATCTTCTTCCTCTTCCTCCTTATGTCTATTTATATAGAATATATATATATTCCCTCTTCATCATTTTAATTTTATACAAATTTCAAAACTTTTTCATTAATAAATAATCGTTTATCTTGCCATTCTATAAAAAATAAATTGAATGAGAATTCTTATTATATTTCGAAGATCGAAGGACATTAAAATGAAATTCTCTTCTCGGTTTCAGATATATTTTAAATATTTTCGATACAATAAAACTTGTTTAAAACGGAACCTGGTTAAGACGATAAGCTGCCTAAAAAGGAAAAATTCCGTACCCTACGCTTCCGGCTTACACAGGTTTTATTGTATTTTTTAGTGACTGATATTTGTTTTAAAAAGAACATTATTTTTTGTTAGATTTTTAATTAAAATTATTAACTTTTTATACATTTTTCAATTTTTAAATTGATTATAAAATAGTTTTAAAGATTTTAAAAATTAAAATATGAATTATTATTGTTGTTAATACATTTTATTAAATAATAATTGAAATTACATATGATTTAACTTAAAAAAATATTTATTTATTGCGAATTTTTAACAGTAAACTAAATTTCTTCACTAAATGATATATTTTCCGGATAAAATTACAGTTAAATAAGTACAATATGTGTAATCCAAAAGTCAGTTGATCATTGTAAGCATTAAATTACAATTTAGTCATTTCAATAGTTAATTGACTTATTAAATTAAGATAAAAAAAACGTATAATTAATCGAATCAATTTTTTTTTCATTATATTTTTAGTATTTATTTCTAAATTTAGTTTACAATTCATATTCACGATTGAAACACAAAAACATATCACTGTTAATTGACCCTGTAGAAAATTAGCCTTAATATTTCTGTTTAAATAACAGAAACATTCAGATTTTTATAATAAAAAACTGCTTTAAAGAGTAAATTATAATTATTTTTTTTATAATGTTCATACAAAATTTTACTCCTATTTAATTAATGGAATGCATGAAATTGCTGAAGATTCTGTGTGAAAATTTTAGAGTATGTAGAATATTTTATTATATAAATTTTCAAATAGAGAAAATAGATTTTTTATTTTGCTGATTTTTTGATACAGATATAAAATTTCTGTACATAAAAGTCTTGGTTTATATAGAATTTTTATGTACTGAAAATCGCACTGTATATAGGAAAGTTTTATGCGTAGAACTTTGTAAATCATAAGCAGCTATGGTTAAAGTCCATAAAATTATATTATAAACGCATATATTTTTAATACAAAATCACCTAAAAGTACAAAATATTCTATATTTTTAAGTTGCAAAATTATTTAATTTTCGACCGATAAAAAAATATAGAATTTTTATATTTTATAAAAGATAACTTCTATGCAAAAAAGCCTTAAATTGAAAGTTTCCGTGCATAAACTGAGATCGAAAGTTTTTTTTAAAGTTGATTTACCTTAAAAAAATATAAAGGATTCAATTAAGAAAACACAACTCCATAATGGTTTAAAAAATTAAGTACAAATCATATTTACACTTAAACTATTTAAACGGTTGTAACAATAAAATAAATAATCAATGATATAGTTTAATTACATTCAAGTAATAATATAAAATTTTAATTACCAATTAACTACAACAAATTCTTTAAGATGTTTTCACTTTAACATTTACAATTTAATGTATTTTGTACCACAAATTCTCATTTACAGAAGTGTTTAAAATTAATCAGATTAAAACTTAAATTGCTTTTTTTTTGCCTCTCCTCCCTTTTCTTATTTTCTATCTTCCGAATCTTAAATCCATCTTTCCTTTAATTGTTAATTTAAAAAAAATCTTTCCTTTTTTTAAATAAGTCGTTTAAAATTGAAAAAATATACATATATAATCTACAGAATCGCTCTAGCTGGCAGTATTAATTAAATACCAAGACATTTTTAAGAATAAAATGGCTTAATATTGAATTTTTGTTTGTAAGAAGAAGAGATATTAGAGAAAATTTCTTTCAGATCTGTACAGAGATAATTAGAAGATTAGAAGTCATCCATTTTTTATACGTTTGGAGATTACAATCTATCAGTAAATTCAATTAATACTAATTATACTATTGTTTGAACATTTGCATGTTTAATTTACATTACAGAAATAATTTTTATATTTTCTATAATTAATTAAAATTATTTTTTTCTGTAATAAATACATATATATAATTAAAAAAGTAATAATTTATTCTACCAATTAAATTCGCAAGTACTTATTAATCTTATAAACGATAGAAACGTAGTATAAACTAAATTAAGCATTTATAATATTAAATTAATACCTTATTATATAAGTAAATTATTTAATATGCATATATATATATTGATATAAACCATTAAAAATTAAATTATAACTGAGTTAAACATTGTTGATTAACTTACTAATGCTTTATAAGGATTAATTTAACTGTAAATTCGAAATGAAGTTTTAATTTAAGTTATAATATTAATAAATATTTTGTTTTTATATTCTCGTTATTTTTTTTAAAGTGTAATTTATTAGGTATAATAATAGATTTGTGTGTTAATGGAGAGCTATGTAAATGGTAATGTAGTTAAAAAAAAGTGCTTGATGGTCTAGGTAAATTTTCCGCATTTTGCTATTAAAGTAGAAGTTTTTAAATATTTTTCAACATAAAATACTCGTTGCAATACTCATTAGTAGGGGGAAAAAAGGGGAAATTCGCTATCGAAACACATTTATTACATTACTGTTCGAAAATAAAAAAAGGGAAATAAATAGGACGTTTGGTTACAAACTAAGTTCCAAAAGTAATTCATTACTAGGAAAAGAACATCCTGCTAAACTCAATAAGCGAACAAACAAATCTGAAAACAAACTAAAAGAGTTAATTACGTTCTTTTTTCCCTCCCCCTTCTTTCTTTTTATTATATATTTTTTTAATAATTAATCTTGAAACGATAAAGGTTATTGAAACATGATTTTCCCAAATGACCTATTTTAACAAAATTAATTACAGGTTTTCTTCGACGAAAATTTCCCTCTAAAACTCATTCTGTTCGATAGCTCCTGCGAGACAAGCAAACTAAAACTGAATTAGCTGCCATTAACTTTATTAATCTCTGATGTGGACCTACTTACAACATATTGTATTCTTATTGTTCTTACTACTAATGATGAGGATATTTTCATACTTAAAATTCAACGCTGTTTTGAATAGAGAAATCCATTTTTCTCAAGATTTTGTTCACGTATCGAGTACAGAACTTTTAGTCGTTTCGGTGAGAAAACTGGCAGCTTGCCTCCTAAAATTCTATATATATATTATATATATATATATATATATAGATCTATATGTATTATACATACATATATACATATTAAAATATAAATAAGATATGTTGCAATATACAGAATATATTATTGCAAGTTTCAAGTAGAATGGAATTAAATTCATATTTCTACTAGACATAATAAATTTTAATGTAAAATATTTTATAAAACCATTTAGAAAGCTCGATACTTTAAAATTATTTATTAATTTACTTCATATTGCAACATTAAAATCCATTTAAAGTTTTAGTGTACGGGATGCCCATAACTCGGTTAATCAGCGTATTGAGATAACCGACGTTTATAGTAACCGAAAATTCGTAGCAATTTATCAACAATTTACATGTTCAGTAAACAATTTACAGCATTAGAATGCAGTAAATTGTTTACTGACATGAAGAATTTTAACTGACTTTTGGATCCAATCTATTCTGTAAACAAACTAGTCTCCATTTTAAATCCTTGTTTGCATATAAATAATTGCAAAAAATTAATTTTTCTTTAATTTAAAAATACATAAAGTTATAATAAAATAGAATTTATAATCTGTCTTTTAAAGATAATATTTATCTAAGCATTAATGTGACAAATATTAAAATTTTACTAAATTTCAAAGAAATTTTTTTTTAAAGTTTGATTACTTATAAAAATATTTAAACAAAGATAAATATATTCATTTAAATTTTAAATTAATTCTTTCCACTAAGATAATTTTAAATCTAAGAATTGTTTATTAAAGAATACATTTAAAAACAATATACATTAACGATAAAAACTAACTTTATTTTTATGAAATTGCTTTATTATAAACTAAGTAAACAAATTTAAGTTATAAACGTTTTAAGAATGTTTGTTTTTCACAATTTTTTTTCCATAATTTATATATAATTTTAATGATTTAACTGAATAGTTTTAACCTTATCACCACCGAAACATATGGCAAGTATAAATACAATTTAAATGACTTCTTCCAGCTTTTTGTATGTCCCGAAAATGCTCGTTGGACCATATTTGATAGAATATAAAATTCTAGTTCGATCCAGTAGCACTTACCACTGTTATCGATCAACATCTACAGACACACTAATCATTTTTATACGTTAAATATTAACTATAACCAATTATTTTTTTTTACAAGAATTCAAAGTTTAAAATTAATCAGATACGTTTTAAAAGCATTACTTACACCGGACAGACACACAGTAAGAATGTTACAAAACGTGTTTCGATTATACTCAATGATGTACTGTGATATATCCATTATTATATTATAGAATGATAATTATAAAAAGGTAGGGAAAAAAATGACTGGATTGTTAAGTAAAGGCTTTAACTTGTAAGAACAAAGTTATGAACATTTAGGAAAAAAAATGTCAAAGACAGCACTGTTGACAATGTCTAAAACATTGTTAAGATCAAACAGACCGATCTTAGTTACAAATTTGATAGCTCCTACTTGTCTGTGAATGTTTCTTTCATATACATATATATAATATGCCAGCAACATTAGATAATGATGGAAGCAATTTGAATTCAATAGTAGAAAGATGGCAGCTTTTAAAAAAGTATACATTTATCCTAAATTATGACAAAAATTCCGGAATTTTCACACACAAAGATTAAATTTTAATGATATAAATCCTCAAATAAAAGATTATTCTTTCAAATAACCGTTTATAAAACCGCAAAAACATCATTTAAATCCTTTACTAATCGTTAATTAAAATTAAAATTTTTCGGAAGAAAAATGATGTTAAATTTTGAAACATTTTAAAAATTTATTGTTAAACATTAAATGTTAATTTATTAAACATATTTTATTCGTTATTAAATTATATAAAATTCATATTTAGTTTCCTTATTAAAGATTAAATAAATTATATTTCTATCTAATTGCAATTAATTTTATTTAAATAATATTAAAGTTTTAATCATTAAAACTCGTTTTGATTATGTTAATTTAGAAATTAAAATAATCAATTCGTATGTAATTAAAAATAAAGCAAAAATTTTACCCGTTTAATATGCAAAAATTAGTAAATAAAAATTTCTAAAGTTGAATTTTAATTCAAAAAAATTAATTCAAGAATTTCGTTGTTGGTTAAAATGCATTTTATTTATTAAATATATACAAAAGAATGAGTGAGAATGTATCGTAAAACAGTACAATCTTTAAACTAATGATGTAAATTGTTTGCATTTAGTAGCTTGTGCACTAATTGATTGTAATTTAGTTTAGTCACACCCACGCTGCTTTGTCTTGTGGTTATTATAAATGGTGATGCTGCTAATATCTTTACTGAATGATTAAATATACCTCATAAAGCACATAATGAAAATAATTTTTCATCGAATTTTTATCATATTTTTTCGTTAAATATTAAAAAAAATAAATAGGTTAATCTACCAAATATTTTTCATTAAATAATTCAAAAATTATGTTAATTTATCCAGTATAAAGTATGTTAATTTCATAATAAGAGATTTAAATAAATTATGTTAATTTTATTGTACAGGATTTGCATAAATTATGTTAATTACGTTTCGTTTTATGTTAATAATCGTTAAATTTCTGCTTAAAAATTGTTATAAATGTATGAGAATTGCATTTAATTTTCGAGTAACTTTAAAAAAAATTGACCCTATTTTAGTAATAAATTTATACATAAACAACTCAAAAATCTTTAAAAAAATCACTAAAATTTACCTTAAATATTCAGGTTAAATAAGTAGATCATATTATGATAAAATCAATTTTGCATGTCTAATTTCTATGATCTTATTTATGTTGCCATTATACGAATTTAATTTTCTTTGTAAAAAAATGCTTCCTTCCTGTGTAAAAATCAATAGGAGAACAATGTTAAAAATTAGAACATGTTCTTGAGTTTAAAAAAAAAAAACACACACACACACACACACATGAAACAGTACAGAAATTAATCATAACCCTTTATAAACATAGAATATTTTAAATACATTAAACATAATTTTAATTTTTTTAACGATTTAAATTAACATTAAAATTGTTTATATATCGAAAATCGTTATTGCACCTTAAATAACCTGGTCTGTAACTACACAACAAGATATTACAAACAGAAAGCTTCCTGACACCAGCTTGGAATGTAGGACGCTATTTTTTCACCTCTCTGGGTTCACTGGCATAGCTATGAACAAATTGGGATTTTGGCAACAGCGCATTTAACATCCTCTTACAAACTGGGCTCAACCTTGGATTAATTTTAGCTTTATTTTTATAGGATAAATTATATTTTATATTAGAAAAAAAACACAAAAAATTGTACGTTTTATTCGATTATTTTAATAAAAATGACTCAGTATTTAAGCATTGTATAGAGTAATTTAGGCTACGCTAAGATGTATAGGATGCTGTCTACGTAATGGGTGTGTTTTTTTTTAATTTGGCTATTGTCTGCATGTGTAAAAAAATCTAAGATGGAGGTAACGAAATTAAAAATGTTTCGAGCTATAAACAGAGGAATGATGTGTATCAAATATCTATAGTGCATAATGATATTTTGGAGCTAAACACATGGCGAACACTCAAGCAAACAATCGAGAGTGGGCGATGTTATGCAGGTTAACAAATGTAATTTTGATCAAATGCGCCTTTGGCTAATGGTTATACTGTTCTATTTATAACCCTAAAGCGGTTGTTTACCTCTCTAGAGTAAAATAATATGTTATAAAGATGTATAAACACAGTATAAACATGTGCTTCGATATCACACACAAGTATATATATATGTATATAAACGTCTTAAAACTTTTAAAATTATACCTTTAAAGAGAACAACAACACTTTACAACAAAACATTTTATAGTAGTTAAAAATGCTATAAAATATGCTTTAAAAATAATAAAATTTTAATATTACTATTTTACAACTTGTGCACGACATAAATCCTCGTATAAAAATTTATCTTTTAAGTTATCTAGTTAAAAATTTTTCATTATTTTAACCTTAAAAGTATATTTATTTATTTTTATTTATTTTTTCTTTTTAAATTATATTTATTAGAAGTAATTAAGCCATCTCCATTCATAATTAAGATTAATTAAAAATTAATTGAGAGCTTTTATTCAGTAAAAAAATAAGCTTGAAGCGTGTGAATGATAGAATATAAAGAATGCTATTTTCAGAAAATTTGCATACTACGGTCCTTTTATTCTCCTGTTCGCTAATAAGATTTTAATAGCTTCAACATCCGTTACCTAAAACCCAGTTGAGTTTAAGAAAGGAAAAATCAAGAAATAAAAATTAAAAATTAAAAAAAAAAAAAAAATAGTATAGAAACTCAGTCAATGAAGTATAAATATAAAAATTTTTAGAAAGTTAGAAAATAATATTTTATTTTATTTTTTAAAAAGTCATTTTTATATATTTTATGTGAAAATTATTGAATAATTGCCTGTAAATGTTGTTCTCTGTCTTTGTCGAATGTTATGCAGTGAAAACAACCCCTTCCAAGAAAATTCAAGTAATTTACTTTATTTTCTAGTTTTGTTTGTATGTTAATGAATATTTGTAATTTAAATAAAAAGAAAAAAAATTATTTTAATAAATTTTAAAAATTTAAATATATTTGCATATTAAGTATTACGTTTTATTCAAGCTTTTTGAATAAACAAAATTAAAATTCTTATTTTTATTTTATTTCTTTTTATGGAAAGTTCTGAAACAAAATTCATTTTCTGAGTCAATTTTATTATAAATATTTGTATATTTTCTAATTTTAGAAATTATATATATATATATATATATATAAACATTTATAAATGTTATTTACATAAAGTAAATGTAAGAGGATAATTATTTATATTATATAGAAAAATATAGATATTTTATGTTTTATATATGTAATTCATATATTATACTTTTTAAAATGCTAAATATTAATTGAATTTATAGATAAATTAGTGGAATTGACAGAAATTAAATTTGGTTGTGATCAAAAAATAATAAAATTATAGTAGCTCTATATTTGCATACATATTTTTAAAGCAAAATTTTCATATTATTATTATTACATTAAAATTTATTTTTGCTTAATTTAAATATTTTAAATTAAAATTATCACCTTGGAGGGTTATAATCCATTAGATATTCTTGGCTATGCCAGTGTGATAAAGGATATATCTGGGTAAATTGCTGTAGAAGTATAAAATACAAAGCTGGAATTTTATATATTTATACTCAAAATCAATCTTTATCCATTATAACAATGTAAAAATGAATAAATCGTTAGTTTAGAACACGAAATTCTAACTTAACGAGATGAAATAGAAGTAGCATTGTTATAAGAACTACTTTTGTTATAGTTACAAATCTATGAAAATAAGAAACTTGTCTTTGATATATATATATATATATAGGATAGAACTGGATTATATTTATTTTATTCTAAGAAAATGCAACTTCTGTTTAATGAAACGGAACTTATATGTATCTTGTTATACAGTAAGTCACAGTATTGTTATGAGAATATTGTTCTTTTGTAAAAGAAAAACAAAGCCTAGAAAATTGGAAGTTGATAACTTTGATAGATACAAGATCTTATGAAGATAAAGAATTTTAAAACTTGTTACAACAATTGCTTTGAAACAATTTTGTTTAATGAAATGAAACACAAACTATGTCCTATTACACTACTCCATTGTTATAAGAAAATCTACCAGAATAAAGCCACGGAAATAATAATAATAATAATAATAAAAAGAGAGGATTTTTGAATTTATTTTTGATAAAATTTAACTTTATTTCATTAAATAAAATAGATTATAGTGTTATAATTATGTTGTAAGAATGTAATTCTTATAAAGGAAATTAAAGTTCTTTAACTGAAACAAGTCGTAAGCCTGTTATAGTTATAATCTCATAAAAAAAAGTATTGTCTAATGAAAGAGAACATGTATTTTGTTCTGTTAGAGGTCAAAATATCGTTAAAATGACATATTTCTTTCGTGGAAAGAAGGGAAAAAAAGAAAAAACCGAAAATATCAGACTTGTCTGTAAACAATATGATTTTATAAAGTAAAGGAATTTAATCCCTTTACACAAAGCACTGCAAAAACAAAAAAATATTTCTATTATAGTAACAATAACTTATCAAAAAAGCATATCATAAAAAATTGTTTTATAATAGAAACAGAATATTATAATTTAATCCTAAGAAAAACCAAAGAAAATTCTCGTAGGGACAAAAATAATTCCATTATATGACACAAACATAAACATTTTTTAAATTTTTATATTGCTATTCATAATATATATCATCATGATTAATTTTTTAAAATAATAAATATTCTATAATTATTTGTTTATTTAATATAGATATATATACCAGTACTTTTATAGACCTAGCATAATTTTTCCTTCTTTTTTTTATTAAAAATTTAGAATGTACTTTTAATATTCGTGACAAAATATGAAAAACATAAAAGAAAAAACTGATTTACATAATTTTTCACCAAGCCAAAAAATAAAAAAAACGGAAAAATCCCTACCTTTATAAATTGATTTCACAAATAAATACTGTTGTCACGCTATAAACTAACCCCTTATATATTTATAAAATATTTATTTTAATCTATAATTTCTTAAGTTAAAAAATGTATATATATATGTATATAACTGATAGTGATTAATAACCAACAGTGATCAATGAATACAGATAATCTAACATAAAAGTGAATTTATTAGTAACACATGTTACGTGAAGGATAATGAAAATAGATTGATCCTCTATTCAGAAAGACAGCACAATATCAATAAATGATTTATCATCATATAATCAATAACAAAAGATTTCTTATTGTTATATAAGAAATATATATGTATATATATATATACATGTGTGTGTACTATTTATTTATATAAAAATACACGTGAAAGATAATTCATGTCGTACCAGTGATACAATTTATTATATTTTTTAAACTTTTTATCCAAAGCTTAGTTGTAAGAGTAATACTAGCACATATTCTATATATCCAAAAAGTGTATTTATTTCTACTCTCAGTCAAAGTTATGGCGAGAAAGAGGAGATGCACAGTCAGCCACTCTTTATCCTATAAATCATCAACAGAAGTGGTAGGTAGAAGTCTCAACGTCAATTTTCTTAAGTGATAAGTGGTAGCTCGATCTGTCCTCTACTAGTATATAACTGAAGAAAAATATACGATTAATGCTTCAAATTTTATTGTTCAATTTTTTCCATCCTTTCCATACTTTCAATTTTTGAAATATCGAATATATTTTATTTATTTTTTCTGCATCTTACAATGGTATGGAAATATATTCTATCAACGTGAATAAAACACATTCGATACGTTGATAAGAGATGATGATTATTAATGCTAAAAAAATGCAGATTTTTCTACTTTATAAAATAAAAAATTGCTTTTTTTTAATACGTATATATAAATTAAAGTAAAATTATCATTTTAAATCGCAATAAATTTGATTAAAAAATGCTAATTTAATAACTCTTTAATATTTTAAAAGTTCGTTTTTCTTAATGTTTATGATTTTTAATGCATTCTAAGCTTAACTTTATATAAATAATTATTCTTTTTTTTTTATTTTTAAAGATAATTAGAGAGAATTTTATAAAAGTTAATCTTAGTTTTGTATTGATTAATGTTTCCAAAAATTTATGCCTTATTTAACTCGTGGAAATTTTTAAAATTTCCTTATTTTTAATTAGTGCTTTTAAATGCCGTTTCCTTTTTAATGAAATTTACTTTTAATGTTTTATTTTTTAAAAAAGTATAAAAATTAAATGATTATTAAAAATCATTTCCTAAATTTTAAGAGCATGAATAGTAATAAATTAACAGTAAAACTACGGTAGATACGTTGCTTTAAACGTAAAAAAATGATATATTATTATATTATTAGCTTAAAATATTTATAAAAGCAGTAAAATTTTTTTATATAAAACACGATAAAAAATGTAAAAATAAAGGGGGGAGACGAGATAGAAGAGCAGAGAACCGAACAAATAAATATTCTTCTTCTATAAACAGAACACAGGAGGAAAAAAAAAATGAATCAAAAAAAATTTTTTTTTATTTTGAATCTTTCTATATTTAGAATCAATGAGATTTGTTTTTAAATTAGGTTTTAAGCAACGTTTGAATAAAATCGAGTTGAGTTTGTTTAAAAACGTAAAAGCTCCCATGGTGTACGTTAACTTTTCGGCATACAACAAAAGGATTTAGTAAATTTAGTGAACAAACAGTAACCTTACTATTTTAAGAACAGTTTTCTTTAAAAGATATAGCAAACCAGGATCTAGTGAGTCAGAAATAACAAAAATTTCTTCACTATTTTATTTTTTTATTTTTAAAGCTAATTAACAGCATCACGTTGCATATATTTCATACTTTTATATATAAGTTAATTTTTGTTTCCTTAATTTTTTTTTATTCTTTTCTGTTTTAATTATATAAAAGATTACTACCTTGACGTAAATTCGAATTAATTTTTTTTTTTTAAATATTTTTATTTTTATAATTGTTATTATGTCGATTTACGGTTTTAAAATCGTTCCCTGGATAGTAATTAAATTAATGATTTAGAATTAAAATTAATTATTTGTAAAAGAGCGAACTAACAAGATAAAAATAAAGAAAAGTTTAAGTTTAAATTATTTGGTGATTATTTTAATGAAGATTTTAATCTGGATTTTTTTTAAATAAGGTTTATACGATTTTATACATTAAAGTTGGGCGAATTTAAATTTATTTTTTTAAATAAAATAAAATAAATAATATATTTTTATTTGTTTAATTTTAAGCTTTTTATTCTTGTAAATTTATTTAATTTTTTTTTTCGTTTTTCTTTAAGAATAAAAATATTTACTGTATTTTTTCAGAAAATAAATTTAGTTTAAAAAATGTAATTAAAAAATAAAATAAAATAAATTTTACTTTATAAAATCTCTAAATAATTTAACTTATTTTGTCTTGGATTTAATTAAACTTATTAACAATAATACTTTATGACGTATTAATTGAATTTTAGAGTTAATTTACTCTAAAAATTAAATTAAATAATTAAATAAAATTTAATTAAATTGTTAATTTTAAAAAAAATAATTTCTCATAAAATAAACAAAATTCTTAGTAAAATTTTTCTATGTGTTAATATAAAATTCATATATTTTTTAATATAAGAAGAAAGAATGTAAGTAAAATATTACATTTTTTTTAAATGCGAAATTAGCATAAAATGTGCAAAAATATATATACATTTTTCGCTTCACTCTCTATTGATAATGCAGACAGAAAATGGTGCAGTACATACATCGGCGCGCAATGATTCTATTTGTCAGCTACCTTGAGGATTATGAGCTGGTATGTGGCAGGTGATTTCTCTGCCACACTTGGGGTCACAGCGGGCGGTTTCCTTCAACCTATCATATCTTACGACGATACTAAGCCATTACCTATCAGCATACATTCTTATCAAAATGAATCAACTAAATGAAATTATATTACTATTATGTATTATATAATAATAATAATAATAATTGTAATCTTACCTGTTCGATTATAATGGTAATTATTAAATTATAACTGTAAAGTTGTTTAGATATGGAAAGTTTTTTGATCCTTAGGTTATGGAAAATCGGTTTTCTTATGTATCATAATTCCATTTTCATCGGCTGCACTATCCATTAGCTATTGTATACGATATTAGATTGATATCCATTTTTAGTTGAATTTTTTCCCCTTTTTTCCAGAAGAAAAATCGACTTATAAATTCCACGTCGAATTATACATGCTTTTTGTATAAAAATATTAAATTTTTAATAATTAAAATTGATATGTTGTCGTGTCAATAATTATCAGATCGATGGTGCTACCATATTAATTAATGCATTATATAATTAAGTAAATATTTGATGTATAATTTAAGTATTTAAGAATATTTAATATAAAAAAAATATGCGTAAAATTTACAAAAGTAGATGCAACGTAATCAAGTATGTTTATTGTAGAAGAAGGGAATGTTGAGATTGTTATATGTTTACAAAATATACGAGTAAATGTTGCAGAAAAATCATCATACATCACTGGAACCTTAACAAAATATTGTTAAATATATTGTTTGTTTACTGAAAGGATCAGTGATTATTGTTTAAAATATTTTACCATCGACAATAGGGTAGTGTTATTGATAGGCACAGATGTTATCAATCTGGAAAAAGGAAAATATTAACTGCGTATTACCACCTGTGACCGAATATTAGGACGAATGATAGGCTGGCCGTTCTCCAAAACTCTGAACATGCTGGAAAGTATGACTCACACAAAGAACAGCATACAAAATCACTCTTCGATTAGGATAGAAATGGAGATGCTTTTCATCCCATTTTATGTAATCTGACTGCACAAATTATCCATTTCTTCAACCTTGTTGAGAAACGAAGATGTTACCAAAAGAATCGAAAAAGCATTATAACAATAAATGGAGAATTATCAAAGTAATCTGCTATACGTGCTTACTGGATGATCAGGATAAAGATGCTCTCTCTCTCTCTCTCTCTCTCTATAGGATAACGTACCTTTTATTGATAAATATATATACAGAATCATTCTTTTCGAGTTAGATTTTCATTCTTATACTTATAAAATATCTTATTTATAATATTTATAAAATATTTCTATAGTAATAAATGAAGAAACAGGGAAGAAAATCGAATATCTGTGTAATGAGATATATAATAGTAACTGCTGATAAGAGAAGATGCACCACAGCTTCTCTAATATGTAACAACAGAGAATTGATCAGTAAAATAATTTATAAGATATATCCTCATTAAAGGAAATAAATCATCAATATTTTAGTTCCTGTATAATATCTTTACCAACTTACCCACGACTACATCATTAGAGTTACGATGACAGTAACCTAGAGCTGCACTCTTAATTGGGGTAGTTTGCCAAACGAGAAAAACTTGGACAGTAATAATTCTTGTTTGAATTATTAACGAACTATTTAAATCAGAAAATTCGATTTAAACGGATGAATATACAATTTAACATTAAATGAAGCTTAATTGCCGAATGATGTTGTAATATATTAAACGATATTAATTTCCATGTTTACATTAAAATATATTAAAATAAATGTTTATGAAACTTGAAGGAAAAATTTTCAAATTATATATATATATATATATAAATTTAATTAATTTTTGCTTTATTAATTAAATGTATTTATGCCTGATAAATATTTTTATTCCAATGATATTCTAATTTTATATTTGTAAGTAAGTGTGTACGTTTGTGTAAATAAATAAATTAATATATATATATATATATTATATTTATTTAAAGATTTAAAAAATTCTCTTTCTTAATAAATGAGTAGAATATTAGTAAAAGTTTTTAATGGCTAAACAGTTAATAAAACATATTAAGCTGCCCGTGTAAAAATATCATGATTACAACATCTGAAACTATCTCAATAAATCTTGCATTTAATTAGGAACAAGCGTCGAATGCGTTTAGTAAAAGAACGTATAGAATGGATCCATTTTTCTCATTCCATCTACAAATTACTTCTAATGCAATCATATCTATCTTAAAATATATTTTTCCCCATCTCCCCATAGTCACTACTCAAAACTTCTCTCCTAACATGACATTTATAGCTTAACAATTACTACTTTATTAATAAAGCAATATAATAATTTATCCGTTTACAAGGAAAAGAATATATAATTTTTTTCCTTTTTTTTATTTTAATAATATCAAGAATTTTACCTGATAAAGCGAACGAAAACAGCCAAATAAGTCCAGCTCTAGTCGTTAATGTCGGTAAAAGAAACATCCTACTCGTGCTTCTAAACCTGGAATTTTGATGTTCCATTTTTTTATTATTATTATAATTATTAATTTGTTATTTTAATTAATTAAGCAGGATCACGTAAGGTGACAACTCGGTCGAGGTGTCCGAAGCGTTTTGACGACATCGAAGCTCTAAAGAACCTCACACACTCGCTACAGAACGGGTACTGGTGCTCTGGATCTGGATGCCCTCCACTTAGTCACTGCTACACGTACACTTGATAGTCATGTGACTAGTCACATGACCCGGGAAGTGAAGCTCGGCTATCAGAAGCGACAACAGGCTGAATGGTGTGCGGCCACGTGGCTCAGTAACCTTACTCTGACACCAAACGTAGTCTCATTAGAAAGAACAGTTAGTTGTGTGTCTATTCTCTCCTGCTACGACCTTTTATTGATTCGATTATTCTACAGAAATAACTACCATTGCTAATTATACATATATATAAATCACTTTCGCTTCTAATATTATAAAAATGTACTTTTACTATCGATCCGTTTCACAAATTTGCTTTCATTTGAGTAGATTTCATCGTTTTATTTTTGTAAATATGCTCATTACTGTTATATTATTATTGTTTTTCTACTTAAGTTTAGAGAGTAATTAGCATATTTCTATACTACACTAAGCTTAATGAGTGTTTAAAATTTTGATGATATCCTAATTTATCCCATTAATACAAAGAATAAAATAATTTTTCTTTTTTTTTTTTTTGCTTTGTAGAGATGTTTTCATACTAATTATAATTATATCAAATTTATATTTATTCGAAAATACTCCAAATAAATATTTTTATTGTTTAAAATATATAGAAAATTCCGTGAGAAAGTCTCATTAGTATACACGAATTAAGGATTCATCACCTTACTGCGCCAAGATCCTTTACGTATTCATGTTATGTACCGAGTTTATTAATTAAAATTGAAGTTTAATACAGTAAAATATACGTGTATAATAATAAAAACTTAATTTAAAAATATTCTTTTACTATATTTTACAGTTTTTATTTCATATTTCTTCATTACACGTTCTTAAAATGCAGAGTTTTATTATTACTATTTTTTAAATCACTTCTAGTGACTTGTTTATGAGATTTAAAGATTAATTATGATAATTTTTAAAGAGTAAAAAAAAAATCGATATTAAATTATATAATTAAAGAAAATTATTCTTAAATTTAAATAATACAGGTATTTATTTATTTTTTTTTTCTTGTTATCAGTTTCTTAATCAAAATTATTAGAACAATTTAGAAAAATATTATATAGAAAGATATTTTTCTGTTATTTATGCAGTAATTATAGTTATTTACTTTAACCAGTTTACATTACTTGTACTCTAGAGAATTTTAATGATACAGGTTAATAATTAATTTTCATCATTCGGAAGCAAACAGTAAGTTCGAGAGCATTTTCGTTCCATACTTTAACAAACACATACGTTATACGTAACGAAGTAATGACCCAAAATATTTTTGTTAAACATTATAAATAGAAAACCGGAATTTCGACACATAAATTAAACTGTAGGTCATAAAAGGAACTTTAGTCAATTTTAATTCTCGTAGTAAATTATAGTAAAATGCTAATTTATAAATAATTATAACTAATATGCAAAATATTTAAATTTTGTAATTAATTTTATGCAAATTTCCATTCTTTCTATCTGATTTTTTCCCCCTTCTTCTGATAATAATAATAATAATAATAATAATAATAATTAATAATAAAACTTTAGATAAATTATTTATTTGAATTACTAAACTTTGAAAATATTTTATTAAAAATTTAAAAAAATATATACGGAAAATTGTTTATATGTTTATATGTAAAGTTATTATAAATATATAAATTAGATTTAAATCAATTAGATTTTCTATTTTTCTTTACAAAAATGGAGTTTTATTTTTTATATAAAAGGTTCTCATACTATTATTTCCCTCAGTGGATTTCTCAGTTTTTATTTTATTTTATTTTTTTTTATTTTTCCCCCCTCAATCGGCAGTTGTTTCCAGATTTTCAATTTGTATAACTCAATCTTTATAACTCAATACTTCTTTTTCTTTGTAAACACTAAAAATAAATTTACAAAGCTAATCAAATTTAAAGGTTAAAATACCAAACTAGAAAAACGAAATTATTGAATTCTTGTAAAAAAAAAGAAAAAAATGTATGTAAATATTTATGTATTGAATTAATACAGAATTGCTTATTTCTTAATGAGAAATCAAAACTGTTTCCTTTAATTGCTTAAATTTCGTGTGGATTAAAAAAACAGAGCTATTCTTAATGGAAAATTTTGAAGATCTTTTTCGTTATAAAATTGTTTATTTTGCGGAAAAAATCATCTAGAAAATTGTTTATTTCATGAATATCAAAATTTTTCCCGTGTTTTTTAGAAAAATAAATTTGTTTATTTCATTAGTAAAATTTCATGAATATAAATTTCTACTTCAGGAAAAAAAAACTGACCTATTCGTAGAAAAATATTTTCTATTTTATCTAAAATAATTATCCATCTCTACGAACAAAATTTGCATTTTATAAGTGAAAAATTCATAAATTTTCAATCGTTTATAAACAGTAATATTAATTTTATTTTTTCCTTTTCTTTAAACTGAAACTTTAAACCATTTATTCTTCCTTTTTTCCCCTAAACTATTTACAACGAGACGTATGGAATATTAAGTGAAAACTCATTTAGAATTCTGATTTAAATAGCCTATAAATTGGAAACTTTTTAAAAATAAAACTACATATAAAATATTAGCTAATTATTGCCGTTTTCTATTGAAGCATGACGTGAAATGACGTAATTGATGAATGAAACGGATAAACGTCATTGGTAAGAATTCTCACTTAATTAGAAGTGATATAATTAGTTAAGCATAAGCTTTAGGTGTCTTTAGTAGAACGACACGACAGCACCATGCATTGAGTTGACTGATTATGGTAATTAATGTACACATGATGAACATTAAATACAACCGTTAATATTGTTTACCTGTCTAAACCCTTATATATATGTATGTGTGTGTATATGTAATCAGAATCCGAAGAATATTTAAAATATTTGAATTTTTATCTAAACTTTTAATGTATAATTATATATTTAAAGTCTCTCTCTTTCTCTCTTATATATATATATGTGTGTGTGTGTGTGTGTGTGTGTGGTGTGTGTGTGTATTTAACAATTTAAAGTAGAAGTAAACACGAAATTAATTACAACAAATAATCTTTTAAATGAGTTTTCAGGAAATTATCATCATGTCTGGATGACTCTTTTAAGTTGAATCACTTTAGCATTAATTAAATCGTAATTAATTAAAAAGAAATGTAATTTTATTATAAGTCATTTTAAGTGATTCATAATGATTAATTTGATAATTGTTAACGATCTTGAATATACCCTTAAGACAAGCGAACAAAGAATAATTTTATAACCTTAATACTTTACATTAACAGTGACCTAATCAACAGATTTTTAATATAATTACATAAAGAATATAAACTTTAAAATATACTTTAAATAATAAATTAGCTTTTAAAAAAATATACTTAAATATAATTAATTTTTCCACCCTCGATTTTAATTTTAGAATATTTAAAGCTGACTATATTAAAATTGTTTTCATTGTTTAGAAGAGTTTAAGTAGATTTTTTTGTGGTTCAGTTGTTCTTTATCTTCTAGAAAATAATAAAGAACAACGAAATCATCAGATTCAAAAAGTACCCTTTAGTGCTTTTTCTTAAGATCACTTAAATAATTGCTAGATAGATATCGTTAGAAAAGCACGTTTCAATCTACTAACGTTTTGTCTTTAAAAAAAGAAGAAATAAGACAAAAAGAAATAAAAAGTCGAAGTCCGTGTAAAAGGAGGACTAATTACACTTTGTAGTGCAGAAATTGTTCTGTGAAAACCTCGACACCACTCAGTCAATGTTACAGTTTATGTCACAGAAAAGTGATTGATTGTAACTTGTGATTATCTGTGTATCGACAGGATACTTGCTGCCGGTCCAGAAACTGATTTTTAACCTTTTTTTAACGTGACAAAACGCATTATAAGTCACGAAATTTCTAAGATAAGTTAACCATTAATCATTAAATTATTAAATCTTTTATTCTTATATTCATAATAATACTCCATAATCCCTTATCAACTGCGAATAAAATAAATTTATACGTTTATTTTTAATTAATATTTAAAAAAAAAAGCTGTAGAAAGTTTTAAATTATGCTTCTGTATCAAATTTTAACTTAGAAAAATTATTCAAAGATTAAATTATTATTATTTTATTATTTTTTTTAAGTTGTTTATTAGAAGGTTAAAAATCCTTTTATATAAACTGAGATATTCTCACTAGTAGAAGAATTATTGCGCATTAAGTTATATAGAATATGATTAACAATTTATTCTTTTTTGGTATACAAAAGAAGACAAGTAGCCTAATCGTTTCTAAGGACATCTTGACATCAAATTACATTTTTATGAACAGTAAAAGACATTTTAGTCAAACTAGATAGAAACAGCAACTGGATAGAGCAGGTTCCTGCTAATAAAATTCTTCTCTTTAAATCTTTTATCGCTTGGCTTGTTAAGTTTTGCATTTAAGGAAATCTTACTGCATAAAATAGCTTTAATTATTCGGCAATATGAGTTTTTAGAAAGTAACTAACTAGGTGAAGACGATATAAAAATTTTTATAATAGTAATTTAAAAGTTTTATACAAAAGAAAAATTGTATATTATATTTTTAATTATAAAATTATCCTTTTAATCATTATAGAGCTATAGAATTGATTTATGTATTTGAAAATTTTATTACTATAAAATATGAATAATAAAGAATTTTTATGTTATTAAAATATAAATAATTATATTACATATTAAATTATTTATTTATGCAAAATTTTTAAGCATTTTAAATATTTTTTTTCTTTTAAATTTAGGATATTATTTATTATAAAATTTATTTTTACACATTAAATTACACGCGTAATAAACATTAAATCATTTTTATACTTATTTATTTAATAATTTTACTTTAGTAATTTTTTATTCCACATTTAAATTAGTTTTAATATTTTATCTTAAAAAATTTATTTTCATTTTATAATTAATTATTTATTATTTTTCAGTTTAAATTATTCAAAGTAGAAACCATGCAATAGTTAATTTTAGTTAAATTTAGGGCATTTCACATTATTACTTGCATAATATTAATAATTTTTTAAAAAATTTTTTATTAAATATATTTAAAATATTTAATTGTAATAAAGCTTAAATTCGCGTTAAAAAATATTGTCAAACAGTATTCTTATACCCACGAATACATTTATAAAATTAATAATGTTAATTAACTATATTTTTTATTAATAATTTCTTTTATTACTGATTAATTATTTATAGAATTTAAGTAAAGTAATCAGTTATTAAATGGCCAATTTAAAAATTAAAAAAAGAAAAAGAAAGTGCAGGCATGAAAGGGAAACATTAACAAGTGTGCTTATTTTGCAACCTGTTTAACATTACAGGGGTAAAGAAATGCAAGTTGAAATATAACCTTCTTCACTACCTGACCTACTACTCTGTTTGATTACAAGAGACACCCAGTTCTACCCTAGGGTATCTGACAGCCCGCTGACACGAAATGTCAGCTGTCTCCAGCTGTTCCCAGTTACGCATGGATTGACGAAGGGACCGTCCAAATCATTTGCAGAGACTCCTGCATGGCTACCAACAGAACAGAATTACCCCTGCATCGCAATCAAATTAGTGATTGTTCTCCGTTGTACGTAATTAAGGAAGATATCGCCATTCAGTAGTTCTCAATCTCCCTTCCATAGATTCGTGTAATTAGAAGGTGCCGATAAAATCTACTTATCTGACTATTCGACTTTCAATTAAGGTTTAATATATATAAATTTTTTAATTATTAAATACATTTCTTACGTAATTTAATTTTATTTATAAAATTTACGGTTATTTAAAGCATTGTTATTTAAATTATTGGTATGTATTTTTTTTTTTGTTTTTGCTTATTATTTGCATGTTTTTCTTTTATTCCTAAGAAAGAAGTAAAAGGAAATCTTAGTATTATTATTATGTTTATCATAAGATATTTATAAAACAAAAGATTGTATACTGTGGTTATTTTATGTATTCCATATTCTACAAAGTTTTGTTTGATATCTTCTATAGATTTTATAATCTTAGATGATGTTATTCTTTATTGTAACTATAATGGCATTTCTTCAGACATCATTACATCATATAGCTCCTTCCAATGGATTTTTTACGTAAACCATTATAATAAAAATTCCTTTCCTTAATAAAATAATAAAAGAAATGAAGATTAATTAGTGTTATTACAAGAAAGATTCAGTAATTATTCTATCAATAACACGATAATTTATTAAAATAATTAGGCTATAGTAAATCACATAAAAGTTTCCCGAAACCTTTCAAGTTTTAGTGTTGTTTCGTACATAAAAACACGTTTAGTGATCTCCAGAATACAGAAAAATATTTCTAACTTTTTTCTTATTCTGAAAGATCACAGAGTAATTATTTTAATAAATTTTATAAATGATCATGTAAATAAAACTGAAATTAAATTTTTCTTAATCTTTCAAATCAATTTTAATACTATTTAAATCTATATTCTTCTTTATATGTGTTACTTAATAACTCTACATACAGAGTTCTTTAATCATTAAATAAAGCACTATTCATTCATTCATAGAAAACTATTTATGTATATATACACTTTTTTTTTCTTTCTTTTCCAAAGAAAAAAAAACGAATAAAATCAAACGAACAATTTAACATATTACTTTTTAGTTACATTATATTAAGGAAGACGAAAAAAAATTTTTTTTATATAATAATAATAATAAAAAAATTGTTTGAAAAACAAAAGTATTGAAGGAACTCGGGAATTTGATGTTTATCCAAATTATAATAAATTATTTTATGAAATTGTGTCCATCCATTAATCTATCGCAGTAATCAATGGTATTCATGTGCATCAGCTCGAAATTATCCAATTTAAACTAAATTCATCTATCGATAGTAATTTATCTTAAAAAACATATTTTGCAAAACATCAGCAATTTATTTTTTAATAAAATATATATATATATATACATTTTTTATACATATCTCCTGCTTCTAACTCTACAACATTCAGTAAACTGAACCTCAAATTTTTTTTCTTCAAGTTTAATTTTTTTACCTTTATTTTTTCGTTACAAAAACATTGGTTAATTTATTCGATAATTATATATGCTTGATGCAAATTCAACGATAAGCAAACACGATATTTAAAATATATATATATATAAATATATTTTTAAGATATATCCTTTTCCAATTAAATTGGAGACGAATTTTAAAATTCATAAGAAAAAGTTTATTTTTATCTTCGAATTTTTTGTTTTATTTTAAAAATAATAATAATAATAATAAAAATATAAGATAATTTTTAACAATTTTTTTATAAAAGAAAATCTTAGAATAATTTAATAATAAGAAGAAAAATCGTTCATTAAATTTATTTGTCATAGACTTTATTCATTAATATGGCTTTAGATTACGCCATAATAATTACTCATATACTACAATAATTACTCATTAATAATAATAGGACTACAATTTAATATTTTAAGCTTTATTATAATAGCTTAGACTAACATCACTGATATGAACTAAATTACCTATCTAAATACATCTAAATATTGAGAGAATTTAAGTTATTATTACGGATTATAATTTTGGTAAGTTCATGTCTGTTAGTAATTCACCGTGTATATTAATAGTTGAAGATAATGTAAATATTTAAACGAGTTTATTTTATTATTTTAATCTGAAAAAGACTGATATCGTATGAATATGAAAGTATGAAAAGTAAATTTCGTACTTAGTGAGAATGTTCAACTACAAATAACACATTTTCCCTTGAGAATTCCTACTCTTATCTAGCTAATGCAAGATACCTATAATAGATATAAATGAACAATAAATAAAAGAATTTTTTTATCTTATAATAATAATAATAATAAAATCCATTTAAACTTTCATTTATTTTAAGATTAATTCGATATTTAACTCAATTTTTAAGCTATTAAAATTAATATCTTTTTTTTTAATTATGTGATTTGTGTTTATTTATATATTAACCAGATTTTTAAGATTATAGCTACTGATTAATTGCTTAAAAAATGTATAACATTAAACACTTAATAAACATTAAAATTATTATATATTCGAGTATATTTTTTAAACTTAATTAATTCTTATTTACATCAAAGTCTGTTTCAGTTAACTGAAATATAATTTAATTTAGAATTTGCTATTTGATTAATAATAACTATATACTATTTTTTAAATAAAATAATTAAACTAAAAATATATATAGTAAACTAAACTAAACATTCAATTAGATAAATACTAATATAAATTATAAATTCTTAACAAATAGTAAAAGACTATTATATATAACACTAATTTATGGGTATTTTTTAATTTAATTAATCTAATTTTAATTCACAATTTGGCTACTTCATTGATGATGATGATGACGTAGAAATTTATGTGTAAATGTATATATTATAACCAAATTTTAAAGCTTAAAACCACTGGTTAATTGTTAAAACGTATGTCCTGTGTTATATAACGTAACAGTGACGTAATTCAAAAGTTCCGGTTGAATACCAAGAGGCATTTTACATCAAATGCCAGCTCTCTTAATAGTTGTCAAACACGCCACATTTCACAACATAAGAAACCACAACCGAATACGCACACACACCAGTAACTTTATTAATAGTTTGGCTCCGATATCGTCTACGTTTATTAATTTAAAGTAATTTTCGCGATGGATTTAATGTTATATACGTTCGAAATACATTAAAGATAATTTTAAAATGGCGAAGAAATTAACCATCTGGTCATAAAATAATGCACACGAATACTAAGAATAGTAAATCACTATCACTAGACGATTGATACTCGAAATAACGTCACGATATCATCTGGGAAAAACAAGATTTTTCTTAGAAAAATCAATCAGGAATATAAAAAATAAGTAAATAAAAATAATATATATACTGTATATATTTTCTCTATAGAATATATACTGTACATTTTCTTTATGCAATATAATATTTAATAATAAAAAAATAATAATAATTAATTAACTCAATATTAAATAAAGTTATGTTAAAATGTATATATTTAATATATAATTTATAATATCATTGTTTATGTGTACGTAATTATTAATATTGTATATAATAGTTTAACATATCTATGTGGGTGTGTGTTTGTATGTAGTTAGTTTCACATTATCATCAATAATATAAGTCAAAGTGACAATTATTATTAATAAATTTATATTAATAAGAGGAAGATTAAAGTAGAAGAAGAATTTAAAAAATTTAAAATTATATTATCAAAAAATACATCAGAATTTTTAATAATTATAATATTAAAAAATTATCCATGTTAAGTTATTGTTAGTAATTTACAAAACATTGATGATACGTGATTTTGTTCCGCATCCAATAATTATCCAAACTATTAAAGAATGAAAAAAGAAAAGATAATGAATTTATAATTGCGTATATAATAAGAAAATAAAGAAGAAAAAACACATTAATAATATGAAAATTATTATTTTTCTGCATTAATAATATTAAAAAAAATTTTTTTTAAATTATTAATTGATAATTTTAAGATACAAATAATATTTTTATTAAATCTTTTATTCGTGTATCCTATATTTGACATATGAAATATATTCAATTTTTATGAATTTATTTTGTTTTTTATTTTATAAAAATATATACTATATATATATATATATTCATGTAAATTTAAAATTGATGATAAATCTTCGTTTATTATTTAAAAATAAAATAAAAATATGTTTTTATGGACGATAAAAACTTATATGATTTATATTTTTCGGTGTAGACTGGTAAAATGTTTAATCTATTATATAACATACAGACTTTATTTTATTTTATTTTTTAAAGAAGAAAATTTGACGTCACAAATGGTTGATACGTCACGGACCTTTCGTATCACGGATATTATCATAAACCGTTGGCATCGCATCCCTCTCTCCATTGTTCCTTATATATTTCTACGTTTTTCAAGAATTTTATCGAGAAAAATTAAAATGATATATTATAAAATATATTCTAAAAAATTATCAATTATTTCCGCCTTGGAGTACGATGTGACGCGATAAAACTATCGACAGTCGGTGACATTGTGACGTTTTAACAATGTTTCCTCCATGGTTGTGACGTCAGAAATTGTATAAAATATTGTTTATCGTTTAATAAATAAAGATCGTTGTGTTTATTATGTTTAAACGCGATACGTGTCTCATACTTTATTCTTGTTTGGATAGATGAGTGGTTATTCGCATCTTATTTGCATATCTGAAATTTAGATATCCGGAATTCTAGTTAATTATCTCATAACCGATATCTTAGGCTCATTTATCACTAAAGGTCAAATCGAATAACTGGAAAACGATAAAATACATTAATAATAAAAAGTTTTTCTCGAGCGGAAAAGCGAATTTTATAGGAAAAATATTGGGAATAAATCGCTTTGATGACACTATTAAATATAAAATAGATGTCCAGATTTTGCAGATCAAAAGATTCGTTGACTTGCTTATTCTTCAGAATATCTTTGTTAAGAGGGATGGACACAAATCATTTTTTTTTTTTTTATCCACCGTGCATACTTGCGTGACGTTAAATAAATTACATACAATTTGACAGAAAATGATGCATAATATGTCGTTATTTTTACGTATCATTTTGATGACTGCATCCATTAAATCTGGATTGTAAGAAAATATAAAAGTAATAAAAACAACTGATAAATTATATATGTATATTATATATATATATGTTTATAAAATTGTAAACATTTTTCTTTTCTTTATAAATAATACATACCTAACTATATATTTTTATGATCAAACAATTTTATCTTCTTACTATCTTATATAGTTGAAACAATGTTTCCTATCTGTTATAAGGTATCATTTTTGTGATAGAAGATGGCTATCAAAACAAAATTTATATCTGTATGCTCTTGATTATCTTTACACGAGATAATCAGGAGGTTGCGATTCAATTTCCTGCAGCAATTTTCCCCCCTCTTCTTGATTTTTTTTATGTTTAACAGATCCTGAGAAATGCTTGTAAAATGTATACATCACTTATTTAAATGAATTCATACTAATTACAGAATCATGAGATTAAACAATTATCAATGCTCGACGTAAGATTGTCTGCTAAATATTCATTGTAAATTGTGTACACTTCAATATATCGACCCGGTTGCTGCTTTAGTCACTATTGAAGAAGCATTTAAATTATACTGAGAAATATATCTATTTAAATATATAATTTTTAGTAAAAATTTTTATTTAAAATAAATTTTAATTTTATTATTGTATAATTACGAATCAATTTATACTTATTAAACTTCTCGTTTTTTTAAATAAGACTTATATTTGTATACTTTAAATATATTTCTATCTATAGTCTATATACACCTGCATATATATATATATGCAGGTGTATATAGACTACAGATAGAAATTTAAACTCTATACAATTCAAAGAATGCATAGAGTACAATGGTTTATGTACATTCTTCCTTCATCTTTTGCTGATTTAAATAAACATACAACAATACATTTCGTTAATAAATTAAATTATACATAACTTAATTAAACAATTTTATAAAATTTCTGCTTAAATAATAAATCAATAAAATAATATCCTTAGTAATCATACAACAATTAATTTCATACATCTACCATTAACTTAAAAAAAAAATAAAAAATATTTCTAAGTAAAAATTGGGAAAAATCATTCAAACTTCCACCATTTTAATCATAACGGAGCCTTATAAATGATATTTACGTTCAATATCATCATCCTTTATAAGAAATTAAACACAGTTGATATTTAAATAAATCTGATACAGTAATAAATTACACTAACATGTATCAATAAATATTATTAAAATTAATATTTAAAAAAATATATAAAAATACATTTTTAATAATTAACAAAATTGCCGTAAAACTTCCATCAAGGAAATTAACTATGTATCGATTGAACATTATTTAAACAAGCTGCAGATATAAAATAACTTGCATTATGAGAAAGTGGAAATCTAAACAGTTCAGATAATTAGAATGTGCTCAATTGTTGCACTGACAGGATAATTTATGATATATTGAGCCGCGTCAACCACACTCGTTCAACTGTGAATGGATTGAAGACTAATAGTCTTTAAGAATCGTTACTGTAACGGTTTGTATAGAAACTCACAAGCCAGAATTTCAGCAAGAAGAATCACGGAAAAGGAATTACTTTGGTGTTAATGGCGCGAAACTCTTGATAGAAAAGACAAACGTTTTTCCTTTACAGACTTTTATCGAGATTTCTACAACTGTACAAAAATTAGAAGTAAGTCTCGAAAGATTTGCTAACAGTTTATTTTGTATTGATGATTTTTTTTCCCCTTCCTTCCTTACTCTTTTATTTTACTTTTTTTCTCTCTTTCTCTCTCTCTCTCCTATTCGCACAGATCAACTAATTTTTATCTTCTCGTTGATTTTTAAAATAAATTGAGGTTTCACTCCAGTACTTTTACTTGCAATTTATTTAATTGTTAAGAAAGTAACCGTAGAATTTTTTAAAATTATTTTTAATCCCTTTTTTTTCTGTTTATCAAATTACATTTTTTAAAATATGGAAACAAATTTATACGTATTAAAACATGTTTAGAAAAAAGTAATTCGAATTTTAAATTACTTTATAAATTGTTATTTATATATATGTATGTATATATATACATAAATTTACGAGTTTATTAAGTTTTCTAGATTTTCTTTACATCGTTTTTTGTTGTTTTTTAAAGTTTTTTTTAAATATATTTTGAAAGGACAACAATGAGTGTTTCTGCATTCCACTGGCGAAATGTGAAAAATTGTATGGTGCCAAATCGAGCATTTCTAGAAGAGCATTGTCCTCTTTCTCGAATGTTTCTTCAAAGCAATAAAATTTATCAAATGATTTTTTCCTAAATCGATAATTTTAAACATTCTGTTCTCGCACTTTTTTTTTAAAATATTTCATGTCCACGAAGTACATATTAAGTGACAAATGGTTGACAAATAACAAATTTCTACTCTGTTGCGAGATCTTGATTTGATTTATCGAAAAATTTCGATAAAGAAAATTTAACCAAGCTTAAAAAAACACACAAAAAATTTATATATAATTATAATTATTTTCTTCTGATATTATTTTAACAAATAAATTATATTATAACATTAGAAAATATTGATTGATATTTTGAATTTATTCGTAAATACATTACATACCTCACCAGGTTTATTATTGTAGAAAATTATATATAATCTTATTTTACATTTTTATATATAAAATATTTATTTAATAATATGAGTAAATATATGTAGATTATCAATATATTATTACAAAGATTACAAGGATTACAAATGTATCTATTGCATATTTATTCTATGATCTTTAAATATTTATATATGCTGTATGAACAATATTTTATTGTTTAATCTAGATTTAACCTTGCAAAAATACAATTTTCTTCTATTTCTTTTGAAAAAGATCCATTCTTCCAACAATATATAATCCCAAATACTGGAGATGAAGAATAATTTATATTAAAATATTTACGAATCCCTTAGCAAAAATATCTATTCTGTAAACGGGGGATAAAACAAAAAGTCCCAAACACGTTTTAAAAATCTCAAAAAAAGAGTGTACAGAAAATGGTTCAACGAATGAAATATCGTTGGTAACTCAAATATATATAAACATATACCATAATGCTAGATATATCTGGTATATATCTGTATCCTATATAATGTAAGAAAGCCTGGGTCATCCTAGTTGTTACAAATGTTTTCGGATGTCTTTATAAGAAATAGAAGGCTCCTTTCAGTTCCAACAGAGTTTAGATATTTATAACTTCCATTATATAGCTGTGTGTCAATATATATATTTTGCTTTTCTTCTTTTTTTTTATTTTTTTGTTTCTTTTCTTATTGTTCCTTTCTCCCACTTTTCTTCTGTTCTTTCAAGCTTTCTTCTCTAAAAGAAAAGGGGGAAGAAAAAAAAGATTTTTCGAATGGAAAAAATACTTATTTTCAATTTATAAAAAAATATTCTAAAGATGTGTTTTTTTCCTGTGATCATGATCAATTGACGAAAAAAACTTAACTGAATTTCTCCCTCCCTTCTTTTTTTTTTGGTTTATATGTGGTTTCTTATCAGCTGTTACAGGATTAGGAGAAATCCTTTAGTATAACGGACTCTCCTGATCGTGCCATTTTATCTTAGTCTCTCCCCATTTAGATGTTTTATATATATATATATGTTTATACCTGCATCCTTATCTTGTGAAAATATCTTTACCCATAGGTCTTATTCCAGTTTCTTATCAACTCTAAGTATAAGGTAATATCATTATCTCATATTTACTTAGTAATAACCGAAGAGGTAATATTTGCAAAAGTAAAATATATTATCTAACGTAACATTTTAATGAATTTGAATAACTAAGAATAGTAACGTGTTTGTTTATTTATTTATATAATTACTAAAAGCTTTGTTTTGACGATGATTAAATTAGATTCTGTAAGATTTATTCGAAATTAAAAATTTAACTTACTTAGTTAAAAGTTTTATCCTCCTTAAAAAATAAATAGAATAAAATAAAATTTAAAAAAAAAATAAATTAAAGTTCGTTTCGCCTTTATCCAATTAATTGAATAAATAATTTTAATTATTTTTTTTCTCATTAAAGAAGAATTTCTTTAAAAGTAACCGCGTGTGATCATTAAACTATTCTTTATTATTCTCTTTTTCCTTGCATTTTTAAACTATAAATGTAATATTTATCAAAGAGTAAATATAAATGTATGAGTTATTTTCTTTCATAAAGAAAAACTAGTAAAAAAAGACCAAAAAAAAAACCCATGCTACAAGAGGCGTAAACAAACACTTCGAAACTGAGCTGTTACCTCAACATTTTTATTCCATATACTTGTATTTTTCTTCCTTTCTTTTTTTTTATATTAAAGAAAATACCTACAACTAGAAATAACATTCTCAGAAAAATAGTATAAAAAATAAAATAAGAAAATAATGTAATTTTAACCTAATAAAAAGAAAAGTTCACTAGAAAATTAAAGTTTTCACGAGGTTAATGTTCTTTCGAAAATTACATTATTTTATTTTATTTTTTATTTTTTTTTCCGAAATTTTAATTGGGTAATATGTTACCAAAACTGTGACTTTTAAAGGAGTGGCCCAATAAGATTTCTACAAATCTGTAATAATCTTAGCCGCGTGTGACTAATGGATTTTCTTTAAAAGATGTCAAGAGCGATTGAACTTCTACCCAGGAAGTATGACACTTTCGCTATCTACAGATAGGAAAAAAATAATATATATATATGATAGAAGAATTTAATATAGCTATAATTTTATTTAAAAATTAATTAATTAACCTTTAATGTATTTATAAAATTTAAGCGAAACTCCTTTTTTTAATATTTAATATGCTAATAATAACAAGTGTGTAAGTCTACTACATAGTCACCGTTATATCCTGTATCGTTACGGAATGATTTACTTTGCAGGATGTCGTATAAGCAGAGCTGACAAGGTCACCTTTTATGATGTGCAGATCTAAACACTATCTCTCTTTTGGGAAGTTATTTTTGTCGTCTTCACGCTTTACAGCGTTATAAGAAAACGTAATGATTTCGCTATTCCATTTTGGCTACATCTACGCGTGAGGTCTTAATTTTTCTCAGGTGTACACTTATTACACTACTCAAATATTATATATAAAGTATATAACATACGAAAATTATAAGAGTAAATTAAATAAATTAGCTATTAACGGCTCCGAATTGTGTGTCATAATAGTAACCAATTTGTCGAACAAGATGTTCTCCTCCTGTATTTTTTTGTTTTGTTTGTTATTTATTTTGCTGGGTGTAATTTACTACACAGCTGTAACAACAAAGCTTTATTTTTTTTTTTTTTTTTTTTTTTTAGGTTACAAATTCTCTTCCTGTTCAGAATTCATTGTGGTGTATAGATGTGTGGAATTGTTTATAAAATTCTGAAGATATTTTGAACGTTTGGAGTAGGTTTTGACTATGGCGGAAGTACAAAATTTATACTTATTCCTTTCACCTTTTCACCCTTAGTCGTTCATTTAAGCAAACAGCTATTTGACAACAGACCGCATACCGAGCCCACTAACAGCTTTGATAAGCAATACAAAGATAAGCTTCTGCATCGAGTCGAAGATTTTTGTCTAGAGTTCTCTACTGGTTTCTATTTTTTCTTTTTATTCCTCCCTAATGTTTGTCTTTAAATAGGTTTTTACTAGGAAGAAAAAATTAGTGTAGCGCATCAAATATATTCGAACCAAATATGGAAATATTAAATCAAGCGTACATAAAAAGAAAATGTTGTTACAAAAATAAACATTTACTGTATTTATTTTAATTGCAAAAAGGAAAAAAACCAATGTATAAACAATTGTTTTTATTGTTATAATTATAAAAGTATTAATTAGCAAATATTAATAAATGAAACCGGTTTTGTTTAGTAGAATGGAAAGTTAATTGTTAAAAGAATAAACAAACAAGTGAAATTATTTTTGTTAAAGTTTAATAAAACAACAACAAAAAAAATACAATAGAAAGTACGTTGTTTATAAAAGAAACTCCATTAGAAATTTATTTTTAAATACTAATTAAAGTTAAAATAATTTTTATCGGTGTAAATAGCAATTTAATTCATATCTTATCGTAAATAAAGTGCATTTATCTATCGAATAAGTATTTTTTTTCTAGCGATGAGCTAGACACACAATGTTAGAATACAGCTAATGTTTCCTAGATCCTTCACTTATTAGGATAGTCCCTATATATAGAACATTAATGGTTGCTTTCTGTTAAGAAGAGTGCTAATCCACTTTTGGTAATTTTTTCCTTCCTTTAAACATGTCAAGAATTAAATATAAACTAAAGATTTTACTGCTTACTGTCCTGAAAAATATAGTTTAAAGGCTTTTAAATTATTTAATTAGCTAGAATATTAATTAAAATAAACTTTTATGTCAATATTGTTTTTGAAATAAGTTAATAAATTTTGAGATAATTATCTTTGTTATCAGATATAATATTTATTCAATAAGTTATTAATAGAATTAATAATGTTATAATACTAGGAAATTTTGGAATATACGAAAAATTCCATCACATAATCCATAACGTGGAAAATAAAATGGAATTTCTTTTTTATTTCTTCAAATATTTGATGACTGAAGCTATGTTATATTTTGTGTGAAGGATAGATAGAAGATAAGATTCCATAAATAGATGAACTATGCCCAGTTGATATTCTTTTATGAAAAGGAGAGAAGTTTTGACCTTTCTTTCACGAGTGAGACTTATTTTAGTTAAGAACGATTAAGAGAAACTTGCCTTATCGTGAATTATTGCTGATAAGTAATGTAAAAAAAAAAAAAATGATAATTTCGAGATAGTACGTAAGATCATGATTATAAGATTCTAAATTTTATAAGAAAAGTTTCAAATCTTAATACAGTTGTAAGCGAGGGTATCCGCAGAAAACTTTTCAGGGGAGGGTAAAGCTATAATTACTTCAATAAATTTTTATTTAATTATTGAATTTGGGGGGTTTCTCTCCGTAAATAGATTATGGATAGAATACAGTGTTGAATCAAATTGTTCCATTATCGATGGTGTAAGGTTACATATCTCAATTCTTTTCACGTATATAATTTTTGGAATTTTTTACTTGATCTTAGGGGGTAAGTAGCCCATTTCCCTCCTCTGTAGACCCCATGTTTTAAAGCACATAGCAATTTATTTAAAAAAATAATAATAAAAGCTTTTACACTATTTTCAATCTGGAATCAAATGGATGAGGAGGAGAGAGACCATGTTGTTGAAGAAATTTGTCGATAACTGAATCGATTCAATTTATCTTGATGCTTTTTAAGAGATAAATAAATATTGGAAAGTGAAGAAAACTTCTAAACATAATAGCATTTTAGTACGGAATTATCACTTTAATGTAAGTAACAATGTTTCTTAAAGTTGTATTACAGCTATAAGTTCTACCAATTAAAAATTTATTAAACTAATTTAACACAATATGGTCCAATTTAAAGTTTTCATTTAAATATAGGCACTACATTAAGCTTTACACAAACTATAACCTAGATTCTTCGAAGGATTATAAGAAAAACTTCAAATATTTTATATTTATCGTCATCCCCATGGATAATAAATGTTAATTATATCTTATAATTTACTGAGATAACGTTTATAAGGAATCAATAACGATAATATGAAGGAATAGATAATTTACAAATTATTCTAATTATATTCACAATGTTTGTATTATTTTTATGAATTAGAACATATAATATGAATAAATTCCTGTTATTATTTTTAAGTAATGGAGTAATCTCGTGTAAGATGGGAAAATAAAACAGAGGATAAAGAAGGTATAAAAACAAAAATCTTAATTAACAAGTAATCGATATCAGTGGCGCGTTTTAGCTTCATGGGGCCCAACCGAATTTGAATTAGGGGGCCCCGTGCACAGGTTGACTTCAGACATTTCCAAAATTTTTGTAGGGAAATATTTTCTTATAAAAGATTTGTTTAGGGCCTTCTGTTGATGGGAGCCCCAGACAATTTCCCATAAGATATTGCGCCATAGATCGATATATAGTCGAACTTCCAACAGTGTTCACCTCTAAACGGCGGTCATTGTTCTTCAGGAACTTTTCTTCTTTGAAATTCATAAATAACCTCCATACAACGGCCAATTTTAATGTTCCCATCAGTGGTCGTTGTTCAAAGGTTTGATTGTATAAATAATTAAAGCAAAAACTGATAATAGAAAATAAAATAAGATTACTGAAATTAATGATTAAGAAAGTTGGTGAAGAACAGTAAAGAATTGAGAATATTTAATAAGAAAAACAAGTAAAAAAATAAATATTATAATCTGAATACCAGTACACTTGTATACAGTAGGAAACGTGTAAATCAGATTTAATATTTCTGTACAAATGATGACAAGAAAATAAATAATATTTGTGTAAATTTATCTATTTTAATAATTATTATTTATCGTTGGAACATTTATTATTAAGTAATTTTAAAGCAGAATTCAAATTTGAAATTTTCAATCTTAATAAAGTAGAAAGTAATTTGTGTATTATTGAGAAACATTAATACATTTGAAAGTTGAAGTGATGGTTTAATTTGTGACGACAGAGAAATGATTGCTTATTGAATCTATTTAAATGATAAATTTTTGCATATTTTAAGAGAAATAATTATTATTCTTCATCTTTGACTATTTAAAATGATAATCAAAGTTTTAAATTACTTAATTATAAAAATTTTAATAATATTTTTAAGTATTTTTTTACTTTTTGGACACTTTTGCTCTGTGAGTAGGCAACTAAGATGGTCTTTAACAAAGGTTCTGTCAATACCCAGGGCATTTTCAGGACCTCTTAGGGAGCCCCGGAGGGGTTTGGCCACACCGGCTAGTAGGCGAGGGAGGAGCCCAAAACATCCGGGACCAACCACCCCCTAAAAATTCCTGGGGAGCTGACTCATCCGAATTCGATCCGGGGTCCCAGAGCGTTAGGTTGACGCCTTAATTGCACAAGTATAAAATGATTAGCATACAGTATAATGTTATTTTGAAGAATACGTGTTTTTAAATTACCATTATTATGTTTAAAATGATAATATTTTGTACGAAAATGAATAAGAATTAAAAAGACGAGCCTACAGAAAATTCTGTTGTAAACAAGAATTAAGAAAGTTTATTATATTTACTAATTCCTGTTTACAACAAGAATTTTTGAATTCTTGTTTATAACAAAACTTATTAACATTTACTGCCAAAATCCGTCTGCTATAAATAAACAGATTTTGGCAATGGGATGTTGATAAATTATGAAATATATTCCTGTCTACTCATATTTTTCTATTTAAAAGAAATGAGAAACACTTTAGAGTGCTCACTACGAGTTATTTACGTTTGACTGAATTGCCACTTGTAAGAAACTCCTTCAATGCGATTAACCTTCTAATTAATAAAGGGCAACTCTAATTATGTAGAAAGCAAATGATCATGAAAAACTTTGAAATATTTTCGTAAATAATCAGGATTTATTTCATTATTTCTTATCTTTCTAGCAATTTTATGATGTTTCCTTAGGCAAGGACTACACCAATGAAAGCGTAAAAATCAAAATTTAGGCTTGAAATTATTTTTTTAAATTCAAAAACTTATGCAGAATTAATTCATGATTACCATTATGAAGATTGCCATTATTAAAGTGAACTGTTCTTTATTGTAATGATGGCATAAATGTTTTCAGCTGATCATAAATCGCTGAAAAAAAATTATTTATAGCCCTGCAAATTTCACTATTTTAGCCTTTTTTTTTTGCTAACTGCTTTTGTATGCTGCAGCCTATAGACATTTTTCGATAAATATTGAAGAGAAGAGAATCAATAAGTGCTCGTATTATTCGTATTGATTGTAGATAGCAGCATACAAAAACAGTTACCAAGGAGCATAATTTACAGGAAGGTAAGACGTAGGAAATAATTCCATTAATCTTTATGGAATGCATTCTTAAGTAAACTGATAACTGCTTTATGGTAAAGGAAGCAATTAACTATTTTAGATCTTGTTAAAATGTCATTAGTTTAAAATCTTAAAAGATTAATGGGTATATTGCAAGATAATAGTTTTTTGGGTCTCTATTTTTGTTTTATCTTCTTTCAATTTTGTAAATGATTAAGTATAAATAATGTCATGTAATTTGTAGAAAATTTCACGAAGAAGACATTTTATTAAACATTTAGTACATAGGCTTCTATATTTAATAGGATTAACCTATTTTAATAAGTGGTAAAATTGAAAATGTGTTTTTTTTTCTTTACTTTGTTTCTGGATGTGACAAATTTAGGCCATGTTTTTTAATTTTTTTTATATTTAATACCTAAAAACGTGCTACAGAATAATTTTATAAAGCATAAAAACATTATTTGTAACGTTTTTTTCCTCTTAGAAAATGAAAGTCTGTAGAGAAAACATAAATTCTCTTTCTTGTGACAAACGTGATACTTTACACGCAGAGTATGTTCAAAGAAACATTCTTGTATAGAGTACTATAGAGACATAACATAAATCGATTAAATAAAATTAAAGCACGCAAACACGTCAATCAAAATTTCACTAAAGAAACTTTCATACTGTTATAATAAAGGTTAAAAAAATCGATCGATCATAAGCAAAATTAAATCCTAAATAAATTGCTTAATAATAAAAAAAATTTCAAGATTTTTTCGTAATTTTCAAATATATTTTTCCTTTTTTAAAAATAAATTCGCATTAGAAAGGTATTCTGCATTGTAAATCACTAATCTAGACTCGTGTTTGTACACTGATGAATGGGAACAGATGAATGTTTTTTTGTTAATCACTTAAGCTGTATTAAAGTTAGGCAAAAATACACGTGAGAAAATGAAAATAAAATAACTTAATAAATAAAAAAATATATTTTTCATGAAGCTGCCAGAACGGATTTTAAATATTTAAGGTATGTGAGATGTGGTAAAGGTTAAGAATCACTGCTTCGAAGTATAACTCTCTTTGATTTTTACCTCTATTTTTCAAAATATAGATAATATCTATTGTATAATTTTATTTTAAAATTATTTTAATGTTTTATTGTATTTAAATGTAAAATATTTTAATAATATTTAGGAAAATAATCAATTAATGATAAGAACAACGTTCAAAACAATGCAATATAATTACAGTATATACATGTTTTGTTATTAATTTTAGCAAAATTGATTAGTTAGAAATAATTCGTAAATAAGGAAAAATGTTATAAAACAAATTATTTATCTGTTTTTTTAAATAAAATAGGCAATAAATAATAAAGAACTTGATTAAAATCCAAAGAATTGAAGATTGTGATATCGATAATTTCACAGCTAGGAAGTGCATAAATTACTTTCCTCATGACTTTATTGTACAAATATCTCATATATTCCCTGCTAATAGTTAAACAACATAAATTGATCTTAATATACATTTGTGGGGATGTTAAGGTTAATTTATGAGCATAAGCAGTAGATGAAATTTCGAAATAAATCGAAAAATTTATTTATTTATTTACATTAAACTCTTTAAAAACAAAGAGCAATTTTAAGTTTCCTCTTACCACGTATTTTTTAAAATTATAAATTCTGCATAAATATACGTAAAAAACACAATAAAATTTCCTTTATTATATACTCCCTGATAATTTATTTAATTATTAAATTATTATAGGAAATTTAATTATTTTTAAAGCCTTATTGTCGAGTTGTTTTGCATCGGTGTAAACTAACGTGTGTGTAAATTGAATAAATTTATTTTACAGTTAAAATTGTTTAGTTTATATGAAAGAAAAATTGCAGAATATATTATTATACCTTCAAAATATACAACGATAATTTATATATGTTAATTAAAACATGCAAAGTAATCAATTAAGAAGTTGATGATGCAACACGATAATACCTCGTACTTCAAACGTGTTGTAAACATTTGCGTGACGTGACAGATGTATATGTGATACAGAAATATGTTCATGACATTCTGATTTTAATAATATCTCTCTACCAAAACTACAATTTATAATTATTATTACTTTTATTATACTAATTTATAAAGCATGCAATTCCAAAAGGAAAAAAAAATTAATCATCATCATCATCATTATAATCATAATATTATTATTAAATTTAAGTTCTAAAGTAAGCTTAACTTTAATAATTGAATTTTTCTTTAATCTAAGTTTTAATGATCAGTGAATTTTCAGAATGGCGATGGTATGATGCACACATAACGTTTAGAAAGTTATGATAGATGGATGATGCCATTAAGCGGATGGATGTAAGGATAAAGTTGTCGTAGACTATTAGATTAATATGAAATGCCATACTTATCTAGCATAATGGGAGGAAGACACGAAAGATGGGATTTATATACATTTTATGTATTTACCTGTAAGATTATTTAAATAAATTACTTATCACCTGTTTAAAGGCGTGTTAAAGTTAGAATTTATGTTATAAATTCTTCGAAAATACGGAAAGAAAAGAAAAGAAAAGAAAAAAGATACTTGTTATTGTCGAAGGAGATATTTTTAACTGAGATAGAATTGAAGTTTTTCTTAGCTTTTCAACTTTTCTTACCTTACCACGACATTTTCAAACTGACAATGTACATGATGAAAACACGTTTTACTCCCAAAACACATTTCTTTAGGGAAATAACCCACTTTTTCTTTCTCTAAACTGCACAAAATAAACTATAAATCTATATTATTAAGATAATATTTTATATATTTTCCTCATAATAGCATACATTCTTAACAAGATAAGAAAAGTTGCTTAGAAAAACAGGAATTGGAGGAAAATACTTGAGAATTACAAAGGTTGTATTAACTTATCATACCTGCATGCTAAGCTATTTTCTCTTCTTTTATTTATTATAATTTTTTTTTGTCTGTCTCATTCGAATAAAAATTGAAAGAAACTGTGAGAGGAAGGCACAAGCTTTGAAGATGCTTCGGGTTTTTTTCTTTTCAGATAGAAGCACTCCAGATCTCATTTTGGTAAGTGGAAGAAGTTACGATTTTGAAGGAAAAAAAGACGAAGAAGTACACTTTAAGTGATAAGAAGGCTGTTGCTACTTCTTTTAGAAGACATAAGAAATCTAATTTTATAAATACAAATTCTTTTGTGGCTAAATCGATAAAAATCGAAAAGAAGAATCGACGGTTTAAAATCTGAAAAGCAGATTATTATTATATAAAATATATATATATATATATTTCTTTATTTCTTTCTTTGAATCCTAACGTATGCTTAGAAGAAGAAGGAGGAGGAGGAGGAGGAGGAAGAAGAAGAAGAAGAAAAAAAACCATTTTTTTGAAGGCAAAGTTAAAAGAAAAAATTGTTTATACTATTATAAAGATAGATGAAGTTTAAAATTGCAATTTTTATTCAAGCTATTTTGAATGTGAAAATAATATCACTTCAAATTTATTTGAAGTTTATTTTATTTTTATTTATATAAATCATAAAATAAAACATACATTTATCATTTTTCTATTTCGAATTTTTAATTTAAAAAAAAAAAAATATTTATAACAATAAAAACATTGTTAATTCGATTAAAATAATTTAAATGATAATAATTTAAATGTGTAAAATAAAATTAAAAATTAATTAATTTTTTAATTTAATTTTATTGTAATTTATTTAATAAAATTTTTTAAGATAATTTTTTAAAATTCTTTTTACTGCTTAATGATCTTTTAAAGTTTATATAAATTAAAACATAATTAATTTTTAATTATATAAACCTTAAAATAAAGTATTTGTTTTTTTAATACTCAATTTAAAAAAAATATTTTAACCATTAATAACAATTAAAATATTATACATTTTATAGAAATAAATACACATATAAAAAATATTAAAAAAGCTAGCTAATTAAATAAACTTTAATTGACATAATTAATTAATTAATTAATTAATTAATCAATTTCAGAATAAATTTTAAATTATATATAATAAAATGTTATATAAATATATTATTGAATTGTTTAATAACTTGAATATAAAATTTTATGCTTTCAAAGTTTAATTTCCAATCTAAATATCAGATATAAATGTGTTGAATGTTCAGATAAATTGATATTTCATTGACAGTTTGATATATTACATTTATGTTAACATGTTTAATGTTATGTTAATACAAACTCAATTATTGTTCAAATAGTCGTTTAAATATTAAATTTAGCACATATCATTACTAATATTTATTAATTAAAATTGTTGACTTAATAATTGATTTTAAACTAATTTATTAATTTGGTATAAACTAGTTTAAAAAAGTAATTTATAAGCATTAAAAATTAATTTAATTGTTATAACATATATTAACATTAAATTATATTAAATACTAAATAAAATTAAAATTTTTATAAAAGATAATTACAATTAAATTTTAATTTTATTGTAATTTTCTTATAAAATTTTTAAGATAATGTTTTAAAATTTTATTTATTCTTTTTTTCTGCTTAATGATCCTTTTATTTAAAAAAAGTTGAATTATAATTGTGTTTAGAATTAGATTTAATGATAATAAGAATATAATAATAATCATTTTATAAATTTTCTGATAAATAAATTATTTTTTTTTGTTATTTAATCCTTTCAGAGGAAGCTATACCTTTAATTTTGTTTAATCCAATTTAAGTTTAAAATAAATTAAGATAGATAATAACATTATACTGAAACGTTTAGATTAGATAATTAATTTTTTTCCCCTCCAATTTTATTTCAAATTTTTTTTTATCCTCTTGTTAAATCATTTGATTTCTTTTCTAATTTAAACTTTATTGAAATTAGAACTTGATTCATTTATAGTAAAGTATTTGTATAAATGACAGAAAACTGTTTACTTATTTCATCTACGTATCATTAACTCTGTTAAAGAGACAGTTGAGATGAAGAGAGACATACAACTCCTGTCTTAAGGATATTTATCTGAAATTCCACTAAGTGTGCATTCGAGTAGAAAACATAATCTAAAGTCTTGTATGTATTGCCATTAAAATAGCATTATCTACGAAAATCATGATCGTATATTTTCAAATCATTTTAATCCCTTTATCGTAAGATTTTTTTTTTTTTTTTTTTTGGTTTATTTTATACGTAAAAAGAGATGTTTCTGTTACGTGATAAATTTGTTTTTCGTGTATAAAATAAACAAATTTCTATAAGTTCTATTAAGAACACACACACACACACACACACACTAAATTCAATATTTGTGTACCTAAAACAAAGCATTTTTATACGAATTAATTCCTATAAAAGCAAATTGTTCATTACCCCTCATATACTTATATAGGAAATAATAAATAATAAAATCTTTTATAGAGACAAATTTTTATGTATATATTCTCTTATAAGGCTAACATTTCATTATTTTCTATATATAGTTAGGTACGTATAAATTGTATTTAAGTATATCTTAGAATAAGAGGATGATTCAACTATACTATCAGCCCTATTACAGTACTATATTTAAATTCTATATACAGTACACAAAGCATTAGGAACTTCTATATATTAATTTTCTATAAATTACATATGAATCTGTACATTATTATTATAATTATAACAGATAACAAAGACGTTACGCAATGATCTCGTTAACTAACTTTCAATGGTTATGAAAGTTGTTTCATGACAAGTGAAAGATTAAAATGACAATTAGCAAAAATAAATTTTGAAAGTATTTCAACAGCAATTAACAAAATTTACACTAATTTTGATTAAATAAGATTTTAATTGATGCATTTCTACGTTAATAACTTTGATAGATTAAACGTTTTAAAAGAGAAATTTTATAAAAAATATTTTATAAAATAATTATTATGTAATTATTCTAGATATAAAGGTTTGATTCTAGTTAATCGTTGATCAGAAAACAATCACCAATCTTCCGAAATTCAGATTTACTTACTCATTTCCCCAGATAATCACAAAGCTGATTCAGTTGTTTTGTCATTATCTACTAAACTTCACGTTTGATTCTCTATGTAATTAGTGACTTCGACCAGACATACATACATACCTCTATATTTATATATTATTTTAGTGAATATATTTACTAATATACGTAAAAATACACACACACACACACACATATATATACACATGTTAAAAATGTGCTTTAATTATATAAAAATTTGAATCTTTTATATATAACTTATGCAATGTCAGGTAGTAGACATATGTAAGAATCTCTTAGAAACTAGAGATCTTGTAAATCCTGTTAGCTAGTTCAACAGAATGTGCAGCTAAACAGAATCAGATAAGTCAATATTTGGACTTTACTGATACTGAAAATCAGTCAATATAAACGTACTTCACTAGGAAAACTTAGTTCAAATACTATTCAGAAATAAGATGCTTCTGATTAAGAAGTCATTTGTTATCCAGATAACTTTCGAATTTTCAATGACAGATAATTAATGGAGTTATTCATTAGTTTTTTAAAAATTTTACTCAATTCAATTATAAATATAAAATATATATATATATACATAACTTTTCCATTAAGTGTAATTAAAAATGATTTAATTAATATTTAGTGAAGAATATTTTTACTTTTTTTTTTGGTTTTTCTGCAAAAATTCGATTTTTTGAAACGTTTAAACTTATCGTTTTATTTAAAAATCAATTCTAAAGAATATTTTAAGGCTTAAAAAACTTTTTTAAAGCAAGAATTGAACTCTTAAACAGCATTTAAACGATTAATTTGTATATGATAAATATACCATCATTTCAGCAAAGTGAATAATGTACAAAATGGAGGGGGTGCTTTTTTTCTCTTCTTTCTACTTCCATAACCATTTCCTAATCAATAGATCTATTCACAACACAAAAGGAGCAACGTCAACGTTGGATTTATTACAAAATATCTCTAGCATCAACGTTGACAGAGTGGCTTGTAAATCAATGCAAGTACTTTACCTTTGATATTACAATCGTGATGCTGCATGGATAAGAAAGTGAAACAGGTTTGTTCATATAAATAAATTTATATGTATTTATACATATATTTCTAGCAAATTCATCGTAAACTGAACAAATTTACATATGAAACCCTGTAAATTCATCATTATCTCTTTGTAAATGGTGTATTCAACATGAAAAGCAAAGATGACAACTCAAGTTATTAAAAGATCATTTTTAAGCTTCTTACATAAATTTTTCATGTTTTATAAATAAAATTTAATTTATTCATGCACTTAATTCAACTAATTTAAGCTTAGTTTAAGCAAAATTTGCTCAAAATTCGTGTTTTTTTTCCTACAGGCTCTTCAATGAGGAAATGACTTGTGTAGGTATGCAAATATCACAAATAATGGTAATTATTAAATTTATTTAAATAACAAATTTTCTATTATTTCAACAGTGGGCATGTGCAATCCATCTTCAATTGAAATTCAATTCAGAATCAGTAGAATGTATCCGAGAGAAACTTAAAATTAAATTATGACTATTGTAACTACTGAAATGCAATCTAAAACGCTTGTGTCCTTTCAATTATCTACCATACCCAATGGATATAGTTTTGGATATAGTCAGAATTCGATTTAAACATGGTAATGCACATTACATGCTTGGCTAAGAGAAACCATAAAGTATGCAAAGTATGGAAGATCAATTCTGACAAATGACAGCAGTAGAAACCAATTATGCAAAATAGATTGAATTCCATCTCATCTAGATAGGACATGCAGATGTCTTTCTAGATAGTAATGGTGGATAACATGATTTAAATCAAACTTCTTTTGATGATTTTCGAAATTTTACTCTATATATCATTAAATAAGATGCTTAAACATGATACAAGAATCTTCTTCTCTCTTCTTTATTATTATTCTTTTTCTTATATACATATACCCAGTTTATGGGTGCCATAATGAATTTTTCACGATTAATCCCCTCGAAATTTAATAAAATATATATTTATTTATTTTATTTAAAACTTCTTAATGCATTTTAAGAATTACAATTTAATTTTTTGCAGTTTATTTTATTTATTAAGGTACTGTACAAAGGTTGTTTTATCCTGTTACAATGGTACGAAATCTACAATTATTCATTAATTTCTTTTAAATGATCTTTATACATTAATTATATAAAATTAGAAATAAAATTTCTACAAATATATGCTAATTATTGTTTAATTTTTTTTATAATGATTACAGTTTTACAAATTCTCAAATTAAACAAACGCTTTGATAAGAATGGTAATTAGGTAATTAATATTTAAAGAATATAAATGATAAAGGCTTTGTTTTAGAAATGGAAATGTTTATTAATGACTTGTCCAAAATCGTGAAAAATGATAATTTTTGCTATTATTACTCGTCTTTCAAAGTGACAAAAATTATAATTTACTAGGAAAAATTTATAAAGTTTACTATTTTTCGAATTTTAAAATTGATAGAAATAATAAATTTCATAGAATCTAAATAAGAAATTTATATATATATATAATATTTGTACCATTTTTTTCTATTTTGTAAAGAGTAAAAGTTTTACTGTTTTTTTTTATTTTTTTTATTGTCAAAATAGCAAAAATTTTACTAGTTTCTTCTCTTTATGTGTTAAAAATAGCAAAAGTTTTATTATATTTCTCTTTTCTATTGGTAAAATGGAAGAAAATTTTACTACTTTTTCAATTTCATACGATCAAAAATAGGAAAAATTCTGAATGATTTTCAGTTTTCTTTTACAAAAAATAGCAAATATTTTACTGATTTCCTCGTTTTTATTGTCAAAATAGTAAACGTTTTATAGCCATTTTTGCTTTTTTTTAATCACCAAAATAACAAAAAAAATGTATTATTTTTAACCATTTTTCTATCAAAACACACCTAAAAATAACAAAAAATTAATATTAAAAAATCCACATAATTTTTACTGAACTTTTATCAAACTCAAAATCTAGTGAACAGTACAAAACAATATAACTTACAGTATTTACATACACGTTTGTATGTAAAACAATTTTTTTTTATTATATTACTTTTGACAAATCTGACAAAAAGTTACTCGACTTTTAAAACGATTGATCACATTCACTTTTTAAATGTAATTTAAAGAAGAGATCATCCTAATTTTTCAACGAAATATGATCTTTTCAAAACGTTGATATTCCTCTTTGATAAATGAAGTCTTTGAACTATTGGCATTGTCTTTAATAAATGAGTTATATATATATATTTCTCTTCCTTTATTTTTCTGTTAGAAAATATCAAAAATAAAAACAAATAAAAAAAATTTTCTTTTCAGTGCCTGAAGCTTGTGCTGAAGGCGATTGAATGTAATATTTGTATCTGGAAATAATGCCAGCTGTCAAATTGTCACAAAAAAGTAATTCTCTTCATATACTAGCCTATATAACTAATGGTGGTGTAGCGCAGATAGGGATATATAGTATTGCCTTGCTGTCACCATATCTTGATATTTGTCGTTTTGACTAATTTATCATTTTATTTTTCTGATTTTTCTTTCCCCAAAGTGTTGAATCTTCAACTCAAACTTTTTGTCAACTTAGGCATATATTATTATAGTTACTTCTCGAAAATTATTATGACAATAACTTTTAACTTTATAAAGAAAAATAAAATGTATACTGTATATGCGAATATATACACACAAATATTTTATTTTAAAAATAAAAAAAAAGAAATTTATAGTTTCGAGAGGTAATTTTGTTTAGGAAAATACACAAATTGCTACTTTTTTGTGATTATTTTTATAAATCGTAAAAGCACAATTTTAATAATTGATCTTAACAGGCGAACTATAAAAGTTTCATGAATCATTTTATGAGTTTAATGTTGTTATTTTTATCAGAATTTATGGTACACGTAGCTTGATGAAGAAGTGAATGTGTCATCACGTTAATAGGGTAGTGTAATTTGGGAACTAACTCAGCAAAGGGCGTTTCGTCTATAGAGAAACCCCATTGACTCACCTGATACCCAAGAATCGAGATGATTCACACAGGTATGGTGAGCTGAATCATATTTTCAAGAATGCACTTTTTTATTAATGCATAAAATGTTTTAGTTTACACAAAGAAAATAACTTTTTAAAAAATTCAAAAATTAATTATATGATTTAATTTTTGAGCGATTTACGACCTTTATTTATTTATTTATTTATTTTTAATTAAAGTTTTTGAATCTTATACACGTTAACAACTTTTACGTCTGGTTGAAAATTTAATCTGTTTTAGTGTATATGGGTTATTGCACTTGTTACATATCTTAACGTCTGACCTTTATGACAAAAGTTCGTGACATTGTACAAACAATGATATAATTTATGTAGAACTAATGACTCATGTGTTACATAAGACCAAAGCTTAATACTCAATGGAAACCGGATGAGTACAAGAGTAGTCAGACGGTCTGGCGTCTCTTCCTACGGATTTAAGTTTAATCGGAGGCCTCCTGGGCCACTAAATCTCTTGTCTCTTACTGTTACTCTATCTATGACAAGCGTGTAGTATTGTGGATAGATAGAAGGGGTGGTATTGATCCCTTCCATCTACCCTGCTGTTACATCGATCAGCTCATCCATTGTCAATAGATATCTGTTTTTCATTTAAAAATAAAGAAGAAAACGGTTAAAAGTTTGAGCTTTTAGCGGTTTTTATCGAAGCAATCTACTGAAAATGGAATTTTCAGATTGTCCAAAATTATTTAATTTCTAGCTTTAAATTAATATCCCCTCGTTATTACACTTTATAAATGACGTTATAAAGCATTAAAATTAATTATATACTTAAAAGTTTAAGTAATATTAAGAAAAGAAGAGTTATATCATCGAATTACAAAGTATCAATATCAGTTGTTTGTAACAACTTGTAGAAAAAATTGGTACTTAAAATAGTTAGCAGACAACAATCTTAAGAAGATTAATGTAATACTTAGTAGATTTTTTTTATTATTATTAAGTCTTTACCACATGAAATCGTTGCTACTGATTCTCCTGTACATCAACGTCACATAATTATTGATGAAGGGAGGAATCAGTAACTAGTAATGTTATTGTTAGAGATATAATAATATTCATTATACTAGCAACAAAACCATTGTTTTTAACACAGTAGAGTAGTGTATTTCTTTTTAAAACAATTCTTTAAAACAATTCTTAAGTAGAAAAAACTTATTAATGTATCGATTAAGCAAATGAAAAATTCATTGTCATTTGAATAAAGTTAATTAAATTAATGTTTTAATAAAATAATTAAAATGTAATAATTAAAAAAAAAGCAATCCTCAAATGTACTCTAACGTAATTTCAATATAGCTTTTGTGTACCTAAAAATAAAAAAATTAGTTAAGTAAAAAATGTATTAGAAATTAAAAAAATTAATTAAACCATTTATTATCCAATGCTATGTAAATTTATGTTCATTGAAAAATTTTTTTATTATTATTATTTTTTTAAAATTTTTCTTGTATTTCTCTTTGTTGTTTAACTTATTTACTTAAGTAAAATTTAATTAAAAATTTAAAATATTGTTTTTATTTTTAAAAAAATGTGTATTAAATGTAATAAATTTAAAATTCTGATTAATAAAATAAATTTTAGTAAAATTGTACAACTTTGTCAACTTTTTAATTATTTTCTTAAAAAACTTTAAAAAATAATAATAATATTTTTTTAGATGAATAAATATTAATTTTATGCAAAGAGTTCATAAAGCTGAAACATGTAATCTTGAATTTTTATATGGATTTTACTTTATATATATATATGAATTTTTCAACGTTCAGACAGAACATTCGATTATAGCAACGTTTTTCTTAAGATTTATTGCTTAATTTCAATTCAAATTTATAAAATTAAGCATTAGAATTTTAAAATAACTTTTATTATAAGCGTGTAAAAAATAAAATTAATTTCATTTTTACTTGATTCATTGGCGAAAATAAAATAAATTCTAATTAAAAAATAATAATTTTTAATTAATTTTTTTTTTTGCTAAAAAAATATTTAATTCGATTAATTCTAATAAATAAAATTATTTTTTTAATTATTATTTATTTTACTTTATAAAAATCAAAATATAAATCTGTGTTATAAGGTTTGGCTTATTTCCAAATTCATCAATTAAACAATTTAATTAATTCAGTAACATTTTTATTGATGATATTTACATTTAATTAATGCTGATAAATAAAGTTTTTGTAAGTAAATTTCGAAAAAAAAGTAATAGAAAAATCTGTTTTTATATATAACTTATGGGATTCTCTATAGATGGAGATGTTGTGATCGTCACAGCATCACAGCATCCAGGATACGAATAAGTCAATTATAATTGATTTTTCTGTTTAAAAAAGTGTTTTTTGTTAGAAATATTTAACTTTTTTTAAATTTTTCGACGTTTTACGCTATTATTTTTGTTTGTGAATGATAAAAATTATGATAAATCGATAATCATGGAGTCTAAATTAAGCTCCTCATAGACAGAAAATTAAATTACAATAGCAGTTTTTCCATTTAGAAATATTTAATTCTATTAAAATAATTTATTTTATTATTATTTTTCATGGTGATAAATAATAAAAATATTTGCAAAATATAATTTTGATCTTTCAAAAGCCAAGAATCTAATGTATAGTAAAAAGAGAAAATTCAATTATGATAACACTTTCCCCCCCTTTTTCTTCTAACAAACGTTACTTAATTTTGATTAATGAATCCATTTTACATTTAGATAAATGCGAAACGCCATTTTGAAGTTTTCATTCCTTTAGTTTTTATACAAGTTACCTTTTAATTTATTAAATTATTGATTTTTTTTCCCCTGTAAAAATAAAGTAGTTAAATATATAAACTAAAATATATAATTTAAGTCAATTATTATTTCAATATAAATCAATATTATTAAAGGAGATTAAAATAAAATAACGTTACAAACAGTACGTAGCGTTGAAACTAAACTATAAATTTTCATTAAAGTTGATCAAACTGTTGGGAACCACTAAGTGCAATTTCAAACAATATATTCAGGTTGCTATCAATTGTAAAAGGAAGACTACATTGAAGTAAAGTACTAAAGAAACTGGAAACAAAGATACTGATCGATGTAAGATTTTTTTTTCTCCTCCGACTGTTTCTTCCCTGCAAGACTCGACTTTCTATTTCTTGATTTACGTGCCAACTAAAAAATTTCTTTCTGTAAAATGATACATAAAAACTACTTTTTCTTGTTTTATACAAGTAAGAAAATATCAAAAATACAAAATAGTAGTAAAAAAACAATATTTTTTTACATAAGAAATATGATCTAAAATTTAAAGAAAAAAAAATTATTTGTTGCATGCGCATTATACTCGAGTTATAGAAAAATAAATCGAAAATAATTATTAAAATTAAAAATATCTTTTAAAGTCTTATTTATTATTTTAAAACTATTTTTAATACATTTCTACCATTTATTTTTTTATATTTCTTGTTGTTTTTAAAGTGTTTTTATAATGTTGTTATGTAGTTAATTGAAATATGGCTGTATACACGCTAAGTAATTGCTTACAAGGGAAAAAAAACCGTATAAAAAGGAAAAAAAGTACACGTTTGATAAAGATTTTATTAGACAAGTTCATCTAAAATAGCAGAAATGATTAGTAGATAATATCAAGGAAAAAATAAAATTTTCGTCTTTGAATTATTAATGAGATCGTGTCTTCTTTTATTCGAAGAAAATTATTATTCAAGTAGAAATTTTTACAAAATAAAAAATAAAGATAATACTTCGAATAATATATTTTTTGAAAATTAATATATACTTATATAAATTTTACAAAATTTCTTTTAGGAATAACTAAGGTTGTTAGAATGGATGTATTTTAATAAATATTTTTATAAAATTCTTATAATATGTTTATATAAAACGTATTTTAAAAAGAATATATATTCTTAGAATTGTTGATTATATTCGTTTAGCATCAGGAAAATCGTTTGTCAAACAGTTTTTCACTCTTTCTTATCGCATCTGGAAAATCAAACTTTATCACGATCCAACACAGTAATACTTTATCTGGAAGTTTTCCAAACTTATTCCTTTCGTAAGGTCAAAAATTGGCGAAATAAATTAACAAAATTATAATAAAAATAAACATAAAACTATAAATTAAATAATCAGTTTTTATAGTTATAAATATTAAAATTTGATAAGGATGTAATCAAATTTATACGAGGAAAAAAACAAATAACAAATAATAAAACACTGTTCGCTTATTTAATTTCCTGTGTGTTTTTCCCCTCCCCTCCTACTTTTTCTTCTTTTTCAATCTAATAAATGAATAAATAAATGTGTGCATTTTGTTCAGCAATATAAAATTCGCATTAGAAAGTAAATTGATGTTTAGTTGTAGAAATGTAATTTATCTTCGAAAGTTGTTGAAAGGACAAAGGGATCACGATAATGTTTCATTAATCTTTTTATTATATAAATTTATATACATATTTTTTATATTCAGAAAAGGGGGGAAATCTTAGACAAATGTAAATAAAAATGTAATCAGTCTCCCTGATTCCATTCGTGTAAGGAATATAAATGACAAGAGAAAAAGTACACGATCGTGAACTAATGTAATAAGAATGAATAAGTTCTAAATGCTTAAGAATAAAATAAGTTCTTGATTTTTAATAATAGTTTGGGTGATATATAAGTTTAAAAAATGATAGAAACGACTAGAAAACGTGGTTTAGAAACTAAAAATATGGTGTAGATGTCAGAAAAAATATTGTAAAGAGAGTAAAAATAGCTTTAAATAATGCGATGAAGAAGGTAAAAATAGTAGGAATAATGTAGTGAAGAAATCACAAAAACAGCTAAAATAATATTGAATGAGAAAAAATATGAAAAAGTTAAAGTAATAACAGTAAAAATAATGTGGTAAAGAAGTTTAAAACAGCAAAATTAATGCGTGAAGATTATAGAACAGCTTAAATAACATGAAAGGAAAAAGATAAAACTGTTAAAATAATGTACTGAAACAAAGATAATAATAGTTAATTTAATGTTTAAAGATATAAAAAGTGTAATAAAGAAGGTAAAAAATAGTTAAAATACGAGTAATAAAGATTAAAAAAAAATATCTAAAATAATATCAGAAGAAAAAAACTAAATTAATGAAAAATATGAAAATAAATAAAGTATACAGAGTTAAATTAATGCATTAAAAAATGTAAAAGCAACAGAATTAATGTGAAAAGAATGTAAAATAGGTAAAATAATGCGATAAAAGAAAGCAAAAACATGTTCTGTAAACTAAAAAAAATGTAATGCAGAGTCTCAAAAATGGAATATTAAGTAATATAGTAAACACGATGCAAAATATACAAAACTAAAACTAGATATATAAAAATGTAGAAAACCAGTATAGAAAGTAAAATAATGCATAGAATGAATTAATATTATAAAGTTTTATACAAACATTTAAGGAAAGATATACATAAATTTATAAGTTAGTAGAAAGATTTAAAAGAAGAAAAATAATCTATAGACTTAATGCAATTAAATTTATGTATCTATGTATAAACGTAAAGAAGATATTTGTATCTTGGCTTTACTTTATCAAAACTTGACAGATAAAAGTTTGTACTCACTTTGAACAAGAACAGTCGTCATACTAATCAAATTTGTGTTGGAGGAATATAAACAAAGAAAAATCAAAAACTACTATCGATTTAGGTATCAGGATACTTTTAGTATATAGCGAGTAAAGTGGGTTAGAAAACTGTACGTTTGTCAAACCACTCATAAAACTTAGTAACAATTACAGATCCTCCTCACTTCAAAAGCTGACAATAACCGAAGAGAAACGTGACAAGGAAAAAGACATCTAAATGAGAAACTTAACAAGATTTCTCTCACGTATTATCGTGACGACAACAACATAAAGAGATTAGTCAAATGCCAGTATCCACGCTATCAGTAAAGCAAGAGGAAAAGTGTTTCTGTATATTAAATAACAAGGAAACACACAGTACAAGGCATCTATAGTGTTTTTAAAAATAAGAAAAATAAATAAATAAAAATACTTTACAGAATGTATAACAAATATTTTAGGTGGGAAGTTTTATTGAATTATTATTATAATTCATGTTTGTTAGTAAGAAGGGAAAGAAAATACTTTCATATTTTTTGTTATGATAAAAAGAAGGTAGGGAAGAGAGGGGAGAAAAAAACTTTCATGCAGTAAATGTTAATATTTATGAAAAGTTCTAGATTGAATTTTTTTCCTGTATTTTTTTCCTCCTTCTCTTCTTTATGAATGAATGAAACGTGTACAATGAAATCAATAAGAGTGCAATAATATTATTAGGAAATGAAGAAGTTTTATATTTAATAATATGGAAAAAAAACTTACAAAAATCTTTACTTCTGAGGGACGTATTTTCTTTTTTTTTTCTTAATAAAAAAGTTTATTAAATAAAATTTTATTTATATAAATAGAATTTTAACTATGTTTTATGGAATTTTATATGATTAAAGTTTGTTTATTTTTAAAATAAATCTGTACATTTTAAATTATAATAAAATACACTTTAATTTACCATTAAATTCGTAGTATATAGAATTTATTAATTGCTATTTAATTTATAATTAATTTTTAATTATTTAAAAAAAATATTTGATAAGAAACTTTTATTAAAATTTAAAATATTCTATAAAAAAAAAGAACAAACTTTACAGAAAATTTTTAATTCGGTCAATATAAAATTCGGAATTAATTAGCATAATTATTTTAAATATATTATAATAACAGATTCAAAATTTATATATTTAAATTTATTAAATTAAAATTTAAAATTTTCTACAAAAATAACTTCAAAAAACGTTTTTTTTTCTTTACATATTTATTTTTGTGTTTAATAGATAAATATATTTTTTTAAATGTTAATACGTAGAGGGAAAAAATAAGGGGTGGAAGATTAAAGTCTGTCCATTGAACATAGATTTTCTATTTATTAAATTTGAAATTCATCACATGCCAGAAGATATTACTCGAAAGTAATTACTGTGAATGTCACGAACACGATCGAATGATATTAATTTTCATATATGTCAAAACAGGAATACTTGACAGCAGATAAAAGTTTGGTTGATGTCACAAATACGTAGTGTATAAGTGGTTGACTTGTTGACCAATTTCTAAGAACATTTCAAAGGAAACCCGTCAATGTTTTCCTTTTCCACTTACATGATTCTACCCTTATAACCGACTTCAATAGTAGCCAATGACAAGTTGGGACTCTTCTTTTAGACAACTATTGACAAAATTTACAAAGCTGTAAAATATCTGTGTTTTCTTCTCTTGACGTTTTTAGTTCGCTCTGTCTACATTGCTTATCACTCCACAACGTGATTACTTGTGACATTTTCTTATGAATTTATTTAATTTTTTTTTCTTCTTCTTCTTTCTTTTCTCTGATAATATCTTCTTCTACTCTTAAGAGGTATTATTAATATTTTCTGATTTATTTATTAATTTCTCTTTTGTTTATAAATCTAAACTATTTACTCTTTTATTGTGAAAAATATAAATTTTACACAATAAACTGGATAAATAATTACTTAAGAAAGTGATTAAATGTTCAATAACCTTAGATAATTAATCATTTGTTTACTTTACAACAGAGAATTTTTAAAAAATTTTCTATAAAGTTAAAGATTTGTTTATTGCCTGAAGCTATGTATATTTATATGTATAATGAAAACAACTAAAGCTGTGAAACTATCAACAATAGACTGTTTTGTTAAGAATTCTGTTAAAAATTGATCGAATCATTAAGTATTTAAACTCAATTTTCTGTTTTATAAACGACCGAGTTATGATATAGATTAAAGAAGGATCGTTTCTAAATTTAGTAAGTTATAAAAAAACGTGTGGTAAAATTTAAATTGTAACATTCACTTTGACCTAGTTAAATAATTTTGTTATCTAATTTCACTTTGTATGATTTAGCAGATAGGAAAAAAAAATTCTTTTATAGCCTTGACGGTCGCAGGAGAGTTGTTTGTATAGCATATCCCAATGGACTAGAAGATGCTCTAAGTTATATATCGAATTCGGGAGGAAAGGTTTTCCCTGGTCCTATGGGAAAAGAAGATTTCGCTCGAATAGCTCACGGTTATCGTTCGACCTGCTGGCATGTTGGGGACAGATATTGAATCCGAATTTTGCAGTTTCCAGAATTGTGTCCTCTTCACCTCTTTTCTTATATAAATATATACAATTTTCACTTCACATTTTGACTTTTATTACTTGAAAAATATATACACTGTATAATTTAATCCGTTGACATATAATAACATGTTAAGTAAGACTTTGCAACGAGAAATCATAAATTGTTATCAAAAAATCGAATAAATTACAATACGAATTTAAAAAAAAAATTATCTAGTTTGATTTATAATATTATAAGACAGTAAAAAATTTCATAAACTATTTATTATCCAAAGCAAAACTTTTCAACTAATTTAAATTCAGATTTGAAATTCAAAAATAGTCTTGAAGATTTTTAAGTTAAAGAACTGTGGAGAGGAGGGAAAAAAAACTAAAAACAAAAAAATATAAAAAAAAATATGGTACAGCGGCTCACATCACTACATCTTCTAACTCTGGACCTGACAGAAAACATTGGTTTCCAGTCATTAAATTCACTCACGTCTTTTCTTTACCGTATTTCCTCCAAATAACGCTGGTAAAGAGATTACAGAAAGTGGATATATAACTTAAATCTTCCTTTCTCCCCTCATCTGTCGATAGCAGAAACACCAACCGTCCCTTCTTCTATTCTTAGTCACTTTTTCTTTTTATGATAATTCAAAAACAAATGCGAAAATATGCTGACTTTCCTCTCTCTAAGGAACGTTGAGTTATAAAACATTCCTTACGCTTCACAACACTAAATTGCAGCACCCCACAGTTATAATATCGTTTACTGTTCTTGAGAAAGTTTATGTTTTAGTCTACTTTTTTTTTACCTAATTTTTTTTTTATTTTTTAGTTTTTTCTTTAGACTTTCATGGGATGATCACGGTCCAATGTAAACGGTGCGTGAAATTGGAGATAAAATCCCGAATCTGGTTTTATCGTTTCTAGTTGTATCGAAACAACTCTATAGAGACATAGACTCGAATCGTATGCAATAGAATTCGTTTTATAAGTAACAACGTATTTTAGAATAGCAGTTTTTTAAATTTATCTTTTTTTTTTTTTGGATTACAGTATAGAATTTTAAAATCCTTTCATCCGTTCCAACAGTAGGTCAATCGTATCCCATTGTGGTCCGATTTTTATCGAGAATTATTCCATGCATGCCAAGCTTTTCATATCCATTATGATCCTACCAACTTTGCTTCCTAAGACGTGTTCCGTTTTATAAACACTTTTGAAATTTTCTCATTCTCTTCGAATTCTTTTTTTTTTTCTTCCTGTACAATGAATCGATAAGTTATTTATAAATACAACAACAATATATATTACACAAATAATAGAATATTTGTCTTAATATTGAATTATGATAGCCTTTAATTCATAAATAATTGCAATTTTTGGACTTAAGTTTAATAAGAATTAGCAGAAATTCTTACAAAATTCATAAATATTTTGTGGTTTATTGTATCAAATACTGCTGTAATAATTGAAAAGATAAATAGATATTCCTCTACATTCTAAAAATTATAATTTAAAAAAATTTTTATTATAAAAAATTGAATATAAAATCCAAACTTTATATATTTTCGAATTTAACAAATGAATTTTAAACTTTATAACAATTTACCATATGTATTTACGAATTTTTATAGCTGTAAGTTTATCTTTATTATTTATAAGAGCAACATTTATATTATTATTGCTATCTAAAGGACTTTTATGGCTTCACAACTATAAAAAAACTCTTTATATTCATTACTTTATATATCTTTACGATAACATAAATCCTTCACATTAATATAAAAACATTTAACATAAAGAAATTATTTTATATACAACAAAAATTTGCTTTTAAACATTTAATTAGTTATTTAAAAAGATAAGAAAATACGTTTAATTAATGTAAATTTACAAAAATTTATAAGCATTAAAACGTATTGTTTTCTTAAATAAAATTAAAAATTTCTTTAACGTTAAATTATCAAAAGAAGAAAAAGAAAGAAAATAATTGTACAATCTTTCATAAATAACGATATTAAATATAACCAAAGAAAATATATTCAATAAGCTATTCATTAACATAAAAATTTCTTTGAAATTCATTGAAAAAGAGGGAGAAGGATATCTCTACCAATTCAAACAGCTGAAGATTAATAATTTGAATTTTTAAAACTTTTTTTTCCAGTTATTAATTCCGAAAGATGAAAGAGAAAATCAAATTTTTAGAAATATACCGAATCTCTCTCGCTTCTCCCCCTTAAAAAATTCCCCCTTTTTTTTTATTTAATTTTATTTTACTTATGAATTTTTCTATCTTTAGTATCATCATAAATTGCAACCAAGCTTTCTCCCTTATTTAAAGATTTTTAAAAGATTATGGATCCCCCTTCCTTAAAGAATTTCTACAAGGGAAGACTTAAGCTGTAAGAAATGGAAAAATGAGTATGGACTTCATTAAACTTTACATTCTTAGGTATTTATTGAATAAATCGTTCGTGTGTCTATCGAAATTCTAATAAATTCAGCAATAAATTATTATGGTATTTTTTTTTTTTTCATTATTTGCGTTTAACTTAAATCTTTAAGTTATTGAAAACTTTTTTAATCGTATTAAAAGATTTTATACAAATTTTTCTTAATATTAAAACCAGAAATAAATCTCTTAAAATTAAATTTCTTTTATTAATTTTTGTTTGCTTAGGTGTTAATTATATTTAAGTGTATTCTATATAATTAATTCATATAAAATATATAGAGAAATCAAATTAATTTAATTTAAAAATAAGCTTAAAGTTTTAGGCTATATTAACCTTAATATAGATTAAATAATGCACTATAATAATAATAATATATGTAAAATAGAGTTTCTGTCTGTCTGTTCTCTGTACACTTCTAAACCCTTTAACGATCTGTACCAAATTTTCCCTAATTACTCTCTAGGACCCTGTGGAAAATATAGGCTATCACGAAACTCGACACTTTACTCCCTACTCTAATCTCATCCCTCCTTTTTAACTTTTAAACTAAGGAGGATTTAATAGGAGGGATGAAATCAGGGGAGTGTCGAGGTTTCAAGGGTTTAGAAGTGTATAGAAAACACACATTATACTTTATGTACTTAAATATTATTTTAATGTAGGAAAAAATAGAGTTTTAAAATATTAAATTAAAATTAATTAATTTAATAATTTCTTGTTATCTCTTTTTCGAAACTTTTTATGAAGTTCCTTACTCTAGATTAAAGCATACTCATGATCAATTTTTTTTCCCTAGTTTAAAGGAAGATAGTTTTTTTAATAATTACAGGTTAGTGTGTGTGTGTGGTTGTAGTTAAAAGCTGTCAAATACAGCTTGCACTTAATTTTTTTTAACATGTATAAATATATTTTTCCCTAAAGGTACAGGCAATTAATCAATTCAAACAAAGTTAGACAAGAGAATGTTGTATTTTTAAGTTAATTATTTTTCTTTTCCTTATTGCGTTAATAGGATTGTTCGTGTATTTTTTTACATTTTTTTTCTTAAATTTTTTAATGTAAAGAATAAATTCAAAGGTACAAATCTTGTAATTATTATTACAGATACATTTCTGATTTAATAAGTAAAAGAATTGAATATCTTAAGGCAAAAAATTGATAATATATTGGAAAAAAATAATTGTTATATGTATATATATATATTTTTTTTATTTTTCTATGAATTTAAATTTTAAATTGTGTCTGAAAGAATCGATATATTAATTTAACGGATCTTAATTCAGTTTCCTAGATTTTTAATAGCTAATGAATATATCATCTCCGTCCGTGCGTATATACGTTTTGAATTAAAAGTTTTACTTGAATAACTTTTCAAGTTATTAAAATTTCCATTTCGATTCAAATTGAAGATGTATAAAGCAATAAATAATTTTTTTTCCTTCCTTCCTCCTCCTCCTTCTCTTCTTCTTCTTCCTCCTCCTCCTCCTCCTCCTCTTCTTCTTATTTTAGTAATTATCATTGAAGTAATCATCGAATTTTTATAATCGAGTTATTCAAAAATTAGTCAGAAATATAATTTAAAATTATTACTACTTTTTAAAGTTTTGTAAATTTAATATATTTTAATCCGTTTTGTATTTTTACGCTCTATATATATATATATATATATATGAAATGTTAGTTTATTTGACCTTAATCTTAATTAATTAGAGCTAATTATAGATTTGTTAATTAATAGAATATTATATATTAATGTATATTATAACAGCTGTAAATTAATTCGTTAATTTGTAAGTTATATAAATTAAAATTAAAATTGATTTTATTTTAATTTCTTTGATTTATTTTCTTTCATAAAATTTCGTTTCCTTCATTAATTTCTTTAGTTTTCTTTTATTAAAAAATTAATAATAATAGAATAAATAAAATTTTTAATTAAAATTTTAGTTTTTTTTATTTATATCTAGGAAGATATTATCAAATATTTTCTATATAAAACACGCAAAAAACAAAAATTAAATTAAAATTGTGTTGCCTTCTATAGACTCTTATCTCAAACTATTGTTATTTTTCTTAAATTACCATCAAATAACAACAATATTCAGGAAGTAAAATATCTTCCTTCCTGATCAAAGGAAATATTGCAAAACTCAGATTCTCCTTGACAATGTTTGTAGAGATAACATTTTGTCGCTATATACTTTATGACAGTAACATGCCCGGAGATATAATAATTAGTATCGACACAATAATAATAATAATAATATCTTCCGAATAAGTATTATTAGTTATAAAATACCAATGGGTGTAGATTTCTTAATGATAATGGTAATGTTGATAATAATAATAATAATAATAATTGGGGGGATTAATATTCTAATATCTTAACTACGATTCTCTGCCCAAGGATTTGAATGTATTAATTCTCAAGCAATCGAGAATTGATACATTTAAATTCTTAATGTTTTATCAAATTTAAGTTGACAAAAGTCTGATTTTTTGATTAATTTAGATATAAATGATTAGATAAAGAACTCTTTTTCTCCTTTTACAAAATCTAATTACATGCTTTCAAAATCAATAGCTTTAGTTATAAACAGGAAATTTCCTATAAAGAAGCCATAAATATATTTGATAAGTTATAAATTTAATTACCTTTTAATGTTTAAATATCATTTCGTAATTATCAAATTGTTAATTATAATTAAACTTTACAATTGTTAAAGTCTATTTAGTCATATAAAAAGGGGTCTAAAAGTCGAGTAACGGTATTTTTTTTTTTTTTGCTAGAGATTCGGCAAATTGTAACCGTGTTAAGTGCACAGAAGGATCACAATTTGAATAATTTTTGCAAAGTTTTTAAGTAAGAAAGCACTTGATTAAGGTAACATTTCAGTCGTTACTACGGATGTATATTGTAGAAAAATAAATCAATGCATATGTACACACCAGTTTTTAAAAAGTAAAATAATTAGATGCTTAAACATAAAAATTTGACTATGCCAAATTTTTTTTTCTTCTAATTATACACTTAATATTTTTTTGGAAATGTTTCAACTCCTTAATTGAAATAGAAGTAGGAAATAATTTTGTTAAGTAATATACGTGCCTATAATAATAATAATAGTAGTAATAATAATAATAATATAAAAACTAGAGACAGAATTATTATTCATTGATTAACTCTATCGAGTCAATAGTAAATGTTATTTTCGTTAAAGTCATACAATTGGAAAACTGTAGTAGTCCACAAAGTTGTGTTTTCACTAGAGATTAGACATTTACTTTTACCCACCCGATGGTTGAATTACCTTAGGGTAATCCTCCCCTCATGACACGTTCAACTTCGATCCAACTTTTGGGGTCCACTAGGAATGGATAATCGAATATAGCAAACTCACATGCCATCTAGGAAACTCTAATCGCTTCTCAATAAACTTTATATATTTATTTTTAATTTTTATACTCACGAATCTGAAGATTTCTCTTTTTTTTTAAAAAAATGAATAATTTATTACTGAATAAAATAAAAAAATTATCAAAATTTTTACTAGTAGAATCGCAGCAACTTTATCACATCTTACGTCATACATACTATTGTTAAATATAATAAAATGAAAGATAACATGCTTAATGCATCAGAAATATTTGAAAACGTCAAAGAAGTTGCAATATAAAAAGGAAAATATATATATATATATATATAGTCGTTAAGAAAAAGAAATTATATTGACACGCCTCCAAAAACTATCATTATTGACAGATTCCGAAAAAGGACACGCATCACTGTTGCAGACCCTCGATTCAGAATCATAGAAACGTATTGTTACTTGCAACATGGCTTTTATACCGAAGAATTTTCTGCAAACAGCTGGCAGTTGCACACTGCTGATGTCCTCTACAGTTCGATATTTCCACAAATGAACCTAATGGCCTTGAGCAGACTTCTAGACATGCTTGGTGACGCCTTACAACGCTATCCCGGTCGATAGAATCAGATAAAACTTTCTTTATGTACAACACAAGACTACAGTTTTCATTTATATAATAACATTAAACAGGAGAAGAAAAAGAAAAAAAAAGAAACACATTTATTTATTTTTAATGTATTTTAAATGATTTGGATTATGCACTGTGTAATGGAAATAGAAGCATAAAGTGGTAAGGGTAGAAAAAAAAGAAGTTAAAGTTATATTTCCTTCCTGGGACTTTACATAAAAATAACTAATATAGTGAATGATTCGAATGAAAATTTATATTATTAGTATCATAATAATAAGTTATAAATTGATTTTTATTTTTAGAGGAGTGCTTGAACATTTTGTAATTACATTATCCAAGTATAGAAAATTAGATAATCGCGTGTGAGTGAATTTTTTTAAATTTTTTTATTTTCTAACCACCCTCTTTTGCTTAAATATATCCACAAGTTTCAACTAAAAAGAATTTTGTTAAGAGAAAATTGAAATATATATATATATATATATATATACATTTCACATTTAATTAATTTGAAAAAAATGACAAAAAATTTTTAATAATAATTACTATAATTATGGATTCACGCTTAAGAATAATTTCGATTTTCTTCTATTTTTAAATTTCCTAAATTTATTAACTGAATTTTTATTTTATTTTTCTACAACTTTATTGAAAAATCGGACATACTTTAGTAAGAAGTAAATTATATTTTGGTTGATATACCTTACAGGAATTGGGGGAGGAAATAAAAAAAAAGAGTAAAGAAAATTTCCAAAACGGTCATTAGTTTTAAGCGTTGACGTTGATGGATGGATTTGTAAATCAAGCAACTAAATTTAGTCATTCAAAGTTATCAAGAAATAGAATTTGTCTCCATTCAAACGTTTTCTTTTATGAATCTTAATAATTAAATTATTATTTTATGAGGCATTTATAAATTTTTTTCCCATTTTTACTTCAATTTTTATCGATAGAAATAGAGAAAACGTCAAATTAAAAAAAGATTACTCCACTTAATTTTATGAATGCATTTTACTTTTTTATTATTATTTTTATTTTTATTTCCAAATAAAAAATGATCGCTACGTAATTGTTACGTAATAATCTATTTTTGAAATAAACTTAATTAAAAATTTAGATAATTTAATTATTACGTAACGTATAAGCGTTACGTAATAATCAATTATAACGAATTTAAACTGACTGATTTTTCTTTTCTTTTCTTTTTTTTTTTTTTCTTCTTCCTTTTAATTGGAAAAGGTGACTTACCTCTTATTGATTTTGACATTAGGTAGTAGTATATAAAAATATATGATCCTATAATATGTTTTCTATTGTTGTTATTTTACCCATAGGAATAAGTAGGTGACTTGCTATGGGAAATGTCACCAAGAACGACCAATATATTTTACTAGGATCTCTATCGATTTATCATTATTATCGAGTTCGTTTAAGGATTTCAACGCAACAAATTTATTTATTTTTGTATGTTTTTTTGGTACTAAAACAATTTAATATTGCAGTGTGGCACGAGTATGAAAATTGGATATGTACAGTACACATAAAAAGAACAAACGAATCTTATAAAAAAAAAACACGTAAACAAGCTTTTATATTTTTATAATTTAGCTTATTATTTTTACTCGAAAGCCTAGAACTATTTCTTTTTTTTAATTGGTTATCAGATAGAGAGTTTCATCTGTGCTATTTTAGCAAGTGGTTGGTAATCTATCCCTCCATCTTAATTATGGTTCAGTCATTTTGCTATCTATATCTCTGTTTAAAACAAGGTCGTTGTTCTTGATCCCTGTCCACCTGTCTCATAAATATATCTGAACTGGAGGGCTATTATAAACCTATTAGTATATCAGTAAAACTTTCCTTCAGATAATTTAAATTTCCTAGATTTTTATATCGTTTCAAATGCCTAGTTTATCAATCAATAACTAGTCAAGACGTAGAATAATTCTTACAGAACAAAGTACAAAAATTTATTTATTTATATATCTGTATATAAATATATAGATATACATTAGTATTATCTGTGTTATTCCATTAAGCATGATCAGTTAGTAATGAGATGCTTAATATGATCACACACACGATGGGTCACTTAATGATAATTAGTAGAGAATGGCCAAGTACAGAGTAGAACGTGTATATTATATATCTAGTTTAATCTAATCACATTAAGAGAACCGTATAATATAGAATAAAAATATTAAAAATTGCATTAAACGAATAAAGGAATAAATATCGAGATTGGAAAATATAAACGATCTTGTTTAAATTTACGATATTACGCTTCATATAAATTTTGATTTCTCGTGTTTAACGGGATTTTAGATAATATTAAAGAGAATGAGACGTAGCCAATGACCAAGTTGAACATATTAATATTGTTGTGATGTTATAACTGACTAACGTAACGCGTTGTGTAATTTATCGAATGAGCATTTTCAAACATAAAATGACAATGCTTTACTACAACAACTTGGAAATTACAGTCGACTTATATAGTTTAATCTACAAAACGATCGTACAGTTACACGAAATGTTGATTAACTTGAAATTAAATTGCATTTTATATATTCTCCAATATCCTTGATTTACGTAAAGTACATCAAAATTTATGACATTAAGTAAATAAAAACTTATTTATTTTTTTAAATTTAATTAATACAGTAGAAAAATTTTTATATATTTACATTTTATTATATATATATATATATATTTTACTAAAAAATTTACCGTTTTATTTACAAATTACAAGCTCGAGTTGGCGAGTAAATATAATACACAATTTGTTTATTTTTTATAGAAAAATCAATTTAATCATATAATTTAATTTTTTTTTTAAATAAAAAGTAATGTTTATTGCCTATTTTTAAATAAAATAATTTAGAAAAAATAGTAATTCCTTGACAAACTCCATATGAAACTTAAGAAACATTCAAAACTTAATGCCACCTGCGAGGGAGCAGGAGGAGGAAAATGCTTTTGGAATGTCTTGTTTTTTTTTTTTTTTTTTTTCCTTTTGCTTGTTTATTCGAGCATTTCTGACAAACTTGATGCAGTAGTTCATCGTTTCGTTTAACAATTATTCTTTTCAGAAACATTTTAAATCTTGTTTTCCGGCTTAACAACATTAATATAAATTTGAATTGCAAAGCATTATTACTACGTTTTATCAAAGTTTAATTTTAATATAAGCAAATGCCTTAAACACTAAGCTGATAAAAAGAAAAAAAACGCATTAATATTCTATTAAATAAACTAAAATTTTAAAGAAATTTTATTAACAATTTCGTCTTTCATAAATCCATGATTAATCGAGTGAATTATAACTTTACCATTAAGACGATTAATTTTGTTTAATATTATAAATACTACATAAAATTTAAAAATATGATAATAATATATGAATAAATTATCACTGTAATTAATTCAGAAGATTAAATTCTTATTTTAATAGTAACTTATAATAGAGAATTCATATTGTAACCGAAAATGGGAAAGAATTATTGCATCTCAGAAGAACGAATTGCTACAATATAGTCCAGGAAATTGATACTATAAACCTAGCTCATAAGGAAGTCTATGTATTGCAAGTAGGGAAGATGAATAAAATTTACAGGATAGAAAGAAAGGAGAGAGAGGGAATGAGAGTGCTGTTTTGCTGACATCAGTACGAGAGGAGCAATGGACCAAAATATGTCTACTGCTTACCTCACATTCTACATCTCCATAAGCACATAAAATGGAGAAGAAACAGATGGAGAGGAAAAGGTTTATTTTCCTTTACATTTCTCTTCTTTTCTTCCTTTAGAATCTCGAATCTTTAAGAAATTTTCCCGTTATATGCTTACTATACTTGTACAGTACATTTACAATATCTTGTAAGCATATAACAGGAAAATTTCTTAAATATTCAAGATTCTGAGAGACGTAGTACATCTACAAAGTATTGTAGATGCACTATTTTTATTAAAAAGAATTTAAAATAAATAAGAAAAATTCTATTTTATATATTCTTTAAAATAATTGTTGAAATTTTAAAAGTTGCTGATCGTACTTTTTGAAATATGAGATCAATTATTTTGTAATTTGTTCTAATCACTTTATGTTCTGTATTCTGAGAGAAAGTGTAGTTACATATATAATAAATATAGACTTATTCCTATGTTTAATCTTGATTTAAAAAAAAAAAAAAAAGAAAGCCAACGCAGAGAGTTTCTACCAGGAAAGGATTTGATTTTCTAACTTAAAAGAAGAAGAAATATTTACTGAAGGTGCAATTCAGTAAAGAAGTGAGACTCTAAATGCAGTGCAGACGATAGAATTAATACTACAATTACTACTCTATCAATAAACTTATAGTCACAGCTCAAGAGAGCAAATTGAAAGTTTAATTGCAATATAATAGGCGAATTTACACTGTAATTTCACTTGATACGGACGTGCTAATGATAGTTTTCTTCTGCTTTATCTTGTTTATATATATATAAGGCGTTTTCACAAAAGTATAGAACCGCTGTATTACACATATGATATAGCTACCTTTCTTGTATCGTTCAGGATTTATGAAAACATAATTTGTCGAAACTCATAGTTTTCTATATCGCAGCAGACAGTAAAAATTGTAAAAAAAAAATTAATTTTAAGTACCACAAAAGTATAGAATCGACTAGTAAATGAATGCAAAAAGCATTAAATACTACAAAATATTTTAATTTAGTGATTTATTTGCTCACCTCCTTTACTAATAACATCGAAAATGCGATTTGACATGCTATCAACAAGGTTTTGTTATGATCGATGCCTGAAGGGAGTTCCAAACAGTGACAATTGCTTGTTTTAAGTATTCAACGTCGGCATACTGACGAATTTTAGTCATGAATTCGAACCAACCAAGATCCCTAAACGTTTTCTATAGGTTACAATCAGGAGAACGAACTGGCTAATCCGTTTATTTTCAAACCACTGTTTCGTATCTCGTGATACATGGATAGATGCGTTGTCCTGTTGAAAAATAACAGGAATTATACCGAATCTACGTTTGTATGGCAGCAATTTGTTCTCCAGAACTTGTTGACAGTCGGTACTGTTCACGCGACAGGTAAAGAATGCCAAATGCAATTTTCCCAATGCAGAAAAAGCACCCCAAACCATAACATTCCCACCCCCGAAAGATCCTTGGCGAAAAATACTTGGGCTCTTTTCGTAAATCACGTCGATAGAACTCTAAGATTACCTATACGACAAAAAGGTTGTTACTTCTTGTGCTAGCACGACAGGTCTAAACGAAACAAAAACTTGCCTTATTCAATTGAGTGGCCATATTTTTCATAGCAAAATCGAGTCGGGCAGCTTTGTGCTCGGGCTTAAGAACAGGGACACTTCTCATTCGAAACCGAACAATGTTGTTGTTGTTGTTGTTTTGTTGTTGTGTAAAACCCTTCGAACGGTTTCGTGATGTATTTCAATACTCAAATCGTCCCGAATTTGAAGCGTGGACGCGGTGGATTAGAGGCTGCATTAACAATTCGTCTGCGATCTCGCGGGGTAAGCTGTGAAGGATGTTCACTTCTATATTTTGGTTCATAATTTCAGGATTTGACAAATAATACTGAACTACCTTTTTCGAACGCTTTAATGCTGTTTGCTACTGCCTGATGACTTAAACCAGTGCTTCTCAAACGTACAATCTGTCCTTTCTCAAAGTCTGTTAAATGGGTACCACGAGGAACGATGGAAAAAAAAGAAACACTTTCATACTTCAAACTTGCGAGAAAGATGGCGGTTCTATACTTATGTGGCAGTATGTAAATTGACTTCATTGCTATTCCGCAGTCAGCCACGAATTAGAAGCTCAAGTTTCCTAAAGTTACGTTTTTATAAGTTAAGTGCTGAATTATGCGTAAAAAATCTATTTCTATCTATTGGTGCATGTTCTGACCTCAAAAGACCAATTTTTTTGAGCGGTTCTGTACTTTTGTGAAGCACCTTACATCGTTCAATCCAAGTGCCTTTCTCATAAATAGATTTGGTTTTCTAGCTTAGAAGAGGGATGGAAATTAGTGAAACAAATCGACACTTTAACTCAGTGCATATAATTGAATTAATACTATAATTACAGTATTAATTCATCAATAAACTGATATAGTTACTGCTCAGAAGAGTGAATTTATACTCGTAGTTACAAGTAAATAAGCGAATTTGCACTGTAATTTAAATTGATATAAACGCATCGATGAGGTTGTCTTAACTATAATAAATCATAATATTTACATAAAAACAAATGTAATATTAATACAAACAATCGTGGATTTTTTAATGAAGTTCTCGACTTATATAACCGCAGGTATTATTTAATATTTTCAATATCTATAAAGAAAAAAGAAAATTAAAGGAAAGATATAACATGATATAAATGTGTACACAACTGTAAGTTCATTAATACAAAATTAAACAATCGATATATTGCTTAGAAGCAAATAAACAGGAAACTTTTTTTAAATGAAATAATCGTAATTTTAAGCAAATAAGAAATCTCAATCATAGCATAATTATTTCATTACAAAGTTAAATTAATTAAGTGTAAATATGGTAAAAATTTAATTAAAAATTTTATATTAAAAGTTTTACGTATAAAATTTATTTGTTTACAAAATTATATCTTAAAGCAACTAATATATTAATTTATTAAATTATAAGTGAAATTAATTTACGATAAAAATTTTTAAGAAATTATTAACATACCGTACATAAAAGTAACATTATACGATGTAATTTATGCTACTGATTTAAATGCGAATTACTCGATAATTGTTAAACAAAAATATGCAAAGGTAAAAGTGAATTTTAAATAATTTTTCCATAATTAATCGATAGAACCGAATTCTTCCAATAAAAGAAGTATAGAATACTTAATATTACCAAATTAAAACTACAATAGCATAACAATGTATCTTAAAAGCGGTCGGTGGTAATTAAACTAAGTAATTTTATCTTAAGGGTATAATTTTCATACTGTAAAATTATAGTTACTCTATTAAAACGCCATTAAAATGAAATTTTCATTCTTCCATTAAGACAACTCGATGTAAACGTCTACTTTGTAAATATCCAACGTATTTTGATAATTTATGCTTTTATCACACGTTATAACCTAGTAAAATTTAATCTTTTACACGAAGAATGTGTTTAAATGTCGAACACATTTTAAAATAATGAAATAAAATGAAATTTGAATTTAAAAAGAAAAAAAAATTAGTTTATTTCGTGTTTAAACTTGGCATTTCGTGTTTGAACATAAAATAAATATTTTAAAAAGGATATATTGCTGAAATAAACTGGAAACATTAAGTATTAATTTTAAAATTTTTATTTAAAATTGTTACTGTATTTTTTAATTGTTGAAAGAAACATAATTTTGTACTTTAATAAAATGTAATTAATATTTTTCTAAGTGTTAAAAAGAACAATCTTTTGAATTTTTTAATAATGTAATTGAAATGCTTTTTAAAATTCAAAATTATGTACATTTTAACAATTAAAAACATAACAATTGCATTTTTTAAAAATTCAAAATTATATACATTTCAATTACATTTTAAAAAAATTCAAAATTATGTACATTTCAACAATTAAAAACATAACAATTACATTTTTAAAAAATTTAAAATTATGTACATTTCAATTGCATTTTTTAAAAAAATTCAAAATTATGTACATTTCAATTACATTTTAAAAAATTCAAAATTATGTACATTTCAACAATTAAAAAATGTAATTGAGATGTACATAATTTTGAATTTTAAAAAAATGCAATTGTTATGTTTTTAATTGTTGAAATGTACACAATTTTGAATTTAAAAAAATGTAATTAAAGTATTTTTAATTGTTGAAATAAATAAAAATTTTAATTTGAAAAGTATAATAAACATTTTAAAAAAATATAATCTTATTTAAAACATTTTTTGTATGTTATTAATATTTTTAAAATATTAATTATATTTACAAAAAATAATTGAAAACTGTATTAACCTTTAAAGAATTTTTTTAAAAAAACATTTAATATAATGCTTCTATTTTATTTCATTACTTATTTTAATTTTTATATTATTTCATAATCAAAACAATTCATTTTATGAAATAAAATAAATTCGTATTTTTATAATTATTTCTTTAAATTACACATTTACCTTATTTTACTTTCGTTCGAAAGATTATAATCTATAATCATAAATAATTTAATTTTTTGTTTTCTTTTTTAAATTGAATAAACATTTTCATAAAATAATAGTTTTATATTAAGATAATTTAAATAATAATAGAATTTATTCGTAATTATGACATTTATAAAATTAGAGTTTTATTTATTTAATTATTTTATTAAGAATTGAATATTTTACATTAAAATATTGGATTTCAATGCATTTATTTTGTATTTTTTTTCTATTTATCTATCCAACTTTTTATATTTTTTAGCTATTTATTTTTTATTGTTAAATATAACATTTTGAAAAGTCTCTCTGATTTTTTCTTCCCTATTTTTTTAATTTTGTAAACGTCAAAAACTGATTTATAAATTTCGATATTTGACTCGACTTCTGGATATTTTTTCTCTACTTTAAACGATTTTTTTCTACTTTTTATCATCTTTTTTTTTTCTATGTTGGTTCATATTTGTATGCCAATTGGATACTTCTCTATTTTTTTATAGTTCTTCCTTTCTAGTCCTTTCATTTTTTAAAATTTATTTCGTATTTTTTAAAATACTTTATACTTTATTCTTCTTTTATCTATTCCTGTTTAATCAGGTAAAGCTGCTTAAAATTTTATTTTTATTTATTTCCTTTCTGTCCATAAAAAAAAAAAAATTCCAATGTAACGAACAACTTTTTACAGTAAACTTCTCTTTCTTCCCCAAATATCTTTTGTTTAAATTGAAAAATTTAATTATAATAATTTTAATTTTATTATTAATAAGCTAATAAATAATACATTTAAGTTATAACACGTTAAAATATATTTAAAAAATAATTATAATTAAATATATTTTTTATAGAAAAAAAAAACAAATTGCGCTTAAATTGAGGAAAAATATCAAAGTTTTAAAAATAAATTTTTTAAACTTTTTATGATTAAAATTAATGATATTATATTAATTTATAATTAAGAATATAATTTAGAGTATAAAATAAATATTTTAATTATATTTAAAACACATTTTAAACTAATTTTTGCGATAAAAATTGTTTAGCTTTCCCATCAAAATAATACGTTTAATTTCGATTAAAATTAATTTTTTAAATTAATTTCACGCGGGAAAAATAGGGAAAAATTAGGGAAAATTAGGAGTAAAACGTATAATGCATTTATAATGAAGAACTAAAGGGGAAAAAAGGGGGAAAGAAGTAAAAATTATCGAAACACGTCTTTGTATAGAATGAATGATGAGAAATGAATTACAAGATGGAATAAAGAGATAGATTTTTCTTTAAAAAAGGAAAGAAAAAAAGAAAAGAAATTATCGAAAAAATATAGAATTACTAGAAAAATTTTCAAAGAAGCAATATTTAAAACAAAAAAAGAAAAAGATAAAAGAGAACATTACGAAAATGAGCGTTAAAAGTATAAGAAGAAAAGGTTATAAGGAAGCTAAAATGCCATAGAGTATAATAGGAATCTATTTACAAGATACGTGAGATGTATTAAAGTACGACCTTATGTATATATATAAAAGATTATAACTTATATATATAGAATAAATTAAGTTATATAGCACAAAAGGTAAAAATGCATAAAATTCACTTTTATCACATAAATCTCTTATATAATTACAGAGTTATACAGAAATTTGAGTTAAGTAATTTGTATAATATATTCTTTTGAATTTATTTTAAAACTTTCAAAAGTAACAAATTATGTTTACGGAAGTGTAAATAAAAATAATGAGTGAGTTTTGATGTAAAGATATTTTATCTCAAGTTAGTCATTAAGAAAAGATGAAATTATATATCTTAAACGATCGAAACTTTCAAAGTTGAACATCAAAATTTGAAAGAAAATGGTTAAACCGGAACAGATTTTTATTTTTATCTTTCTTTTTTTTTAAAGTAAGAAAATATTCAATATTTTTAGGTATAAATCTTACTTTATTATCTTATTAATATAGAGAAAAAGTGTTGTAAATTTGGTTCTTTGACGTTTTAAACGATTTTTCGATCGTTTTTGTGTAAATAAAATGATTTTTTTGTGTCTTTTAAAATGTTTTTTTAATTAAAAAATATGCACAGTACAACCTCCATTAACGGCCACTTGTAAATGGCGGCCATTTTTTTAGAAACTGTTTTTTTTTAAACAAAAATGTGTATAAAACGATTTCTAAACAGGAGCCATTTTTAAGAAGAAAAAGGCATACAAAATGACCTTTCAACAACGTTCATTCTAAACAGGAACCGTTTTTTAGGAATAAAACTAAATACAAAATAACCTCCAAACAACGGCATTTTTAGTAGCCGTTGTTGAGAGGTTTGAGTGTATATATATATGTAATTATTTTTTCCTTTTATTAAAAACGTCTAACAAATAATTAAATATGTTTTGCAGTTTTATTATAATTGTCAAACAAATTTAAATTAAATGATATTTGATGAAATTGTCTTTAATGTGAATGGCAAAGTTAAATTGGTAGTGACAGATGGTTGAGAAGTGCAAAAGAATTTATCACCTTTAACCTTTCTCCTCTACTGAAGTATGTAGATTTGTAATTACCTATGCTTTGTGTTTAGTTATTTGACAATGAAAGTTCATTAAAAGCCCATTAACAATGAAGGATAAATTAAAACACCTATGAAATATCATTAATAATCATTGAGATCAAGCAGAAAATTCATGATGTCAGATTTTTTTCTTTATGTAGATTATAGTGAAAAAAATGTATAATGAACATTAAATAATGGGTCAGTATAATTTATAATGTTTTAAATTAATTTTTAAGAATTTTTTCTATTAAAATGAATGGAAAATTTTAAAATTTTCCACTCCTTTCTTGTTTTAATTCGTCGTATAAGTTGATGTGTAGCGAGTCAAGAAAGAGGAACAATGATTTCACATGTTTCTTTTATTATGTACTTTAGTGGTTCTTTTGACGAATAAAAGTAATAAATTTTAACATAAATATGATATTTTCTCCATTTTTATATGGATGCCTTTTCCTTTTAATATTAAAGCTTCATATTTTACGTTTTTCCATCTAGTTTTGATAATCCCTCAAGGGAAAAATCATGGTCACAATCTTCTGGTATTTTCTATGTCCCGAGGAATATGTTTACGAAAATCTTCGATAAGGTTATATTCTGATACTTATATAAATTGAAATTTATTCCTTTTCTGCAATATATTCTTATTTTAATCTTCTTTATTTTTTGAGATTTCTTTCCTTGATATCTTTAATGAAGTTTGACTTAAATCTTCGAATTTATTTAACAGATGTTATCGCGGTGAAAATTTTCAGGAAATTATCGCGTTTAGTCAAATTTCCTTTAAGAATTAACTTGTTGAAAGACAGTTTAAAAGAGCTTCATATTTAGCAGGAGTCAACAGCAGTTCTTCACTTAGAATGTTGTAAAAGTTTGTCATGCATTCTCTTTCGATGCGATAAATCACCTTGACGAATTGTGCAGTCATGAAATGTCTTCCGGGAGTGAATTTCCACTAGAAATCCCACTATATAATAAAGTTCTAACTATAAATTTTACACTTACATTAATATAATGTAGCTGAGTTAGCCCAATTCTTAACTTTCCACACTCATGTTTCAATAAGATTTATACGTATTTAATAAGATGAGAAGAGTGACTATTCTTGTAGAAAATCTTGAGATTTCCACACATATCGGGCCAATTCTAGTAGTTAGAATATTATTTATGGCAGTTAAAATTTTAAAAATTGTACATTCTTTAAAGAAACTTTCAAAGAAAATTCGTGAAATGAGATAATAATGATCAAAGTTTTACATGATACTAAAGCCAAGTTTCAGTTTCTTAATAACATGTTTCCAACTTTACTTTATCGAAATCTCAAGGAATGTGATTGAAAAGCTTGAAATTTAATTAAAATTTAATTTTTAAATCATTAAAAAAACGTATAACACACAATTAAACCTCTGAATAATGGCGAATGACAGGAACATTAAAAAAAATAACCGCTGTTTGGAGGTGATTATTTAGAGGTTATTTTGTATATATCTTAATCTTAATTTTGTTTATTTTTACTTTTATCCTATCACGTGATTGTGTTCCTAAATTTATTGCAGTGTCGACTTTCCCAGATGTAACAAAACCCATCAATTTTCTCATTGCTTGAAGAATTAAGTTGGACGAACATCCCTTGTTGCCCATTTTATCCTTACGAATCCCCCAAACAGTTCCAGAATATGGATCATGTGAGTTATTTTGACCATTTCACTTTATTATGCGATAATTTTCAGATAAAGTTTCATGGAATTATCGTTACTGTCCGAATAATTCTTGATCTATGTTTGTTAACGAATTGCAAACAATAATTTCCTTCAGACATTCTTGTGTAATCTAAATTTAATTATTGCAAAGTTTTAAATCACACTACAGCCCAGTTTTAGTTCATTAATAACAGATGTTTTCAACTTCAATTTAATGAAATCTCAAGAAATATGATTGAAAAGCATGAAATTTAATTAAAATTTAATTTTTAAATCATTAAGAAACGTATAACTTTTTAAAATTTTATACAGTCAAACCTCCGAATAACGGCCACTGACGGAAACATAAAAAATGGCCGTTGTAAGGAGGTGGCCGTTCTTGGAGATTTGGCTGTATACTTTGATAAAATTACGAAATGTATTCTTACTAAAACATTAAATGTATAAAATATATTTATACACAAATAATTTCATTAAATTGATAGATAAGAAATTCTTTATGGTTACATTTGTCCATGAAATTATTTATATTCAATTATGTAATTAAATTTTTTTTTTAAATTACATCTTTTACTCTTCGCAATTTAATATTTTTACTATATTTTACATTAATAAAATCTATAAAACGATTGCTTAAATGAATGTTACAACATTAAACGTATTCCGGCATCATCTAGAATCCATTAAAAACATTAATTAAGTTAATATAGTACATAATAAAACTTCAATAAATGGAAACCCTATTAAATTTTCTACTATTATAAAGAATTATTCATTGACTATTTTACTTTTCAGACTTAAAATAGACAATTTATGGTATCAGGCGAATGGCACTGAGTTTCGTCTTATCTCTTCTATTCCTTCTAATCTTTACGGCTTTAGATCCAGCCAACTGGATTTCCACTTTTGTCTTATCGCTTCGACTATTTGACATTTTCTCTCCATCTGTTTTCTAGAATGGCGCAGATCGTTACGGAAACATCCACGTTTAATTTCCGGATAGTTAACGAACATAGCATTACCTGTACTGCAGTATCTGTTTCTTATAAGTAACCAACCACACCTAGTGCCTCAGCATTTCTTTCGTGTTGCTTAATGAGTCTTTCATAAATAACAATTCTAAAATCAATTTCTAAGTATACCTGACACATGCTACTACTCAGGCCTTCAGATAGATTTTCTCTAAAAATAATATTAAGACGTCTACGATGTAAGATTTCTCATGGCTTATGTAAGATGGCTCGTAAATGCGCTTAAGGAGAATTAGTTTCTAATGATTTTAAATTTAATTTAAAGCGTTTATACGTAATTAATTAACGAAAACGGTTGTATTTCTAATATTTATCTATATTAAAAATTAAGAAAAGAGGGGTAAAAACATTTTATTTATGAAAAATGGATAAGGGAAATGATTTATATATACAATTTATAGTTGCACAAAACTTTTGAAAGGAGAAAAATATCAGAAATTGAAGCTAAAAGTTCAACTTATATCCCTCGATACTCTTTCCATTAGTAAAGTTTTGTTCTTTATAATTATGGAATGACACGCTGTCTCTTTTCGTTAAAAGGATACTTAGTCTTCTTTAATGATAAAGTTACCGAGTAAAGCAAGTTTTCCCAAAAGCGTTTGTCACCCACTTGTGTGATATATCGACAAAATGCATATGGATGTAACAAAAATCCCAAGAAATCAGATATAGCTTTAAGAAACTTTCCCGCAGTCTCCAGGAGAAACAGCAGAAACTTAGCATTGCTGGGGTAGCGACTTAAGGGTCAAGACCTCGAAGTGGTGTAGTAGATGACGACATACAATCTCCCACAGTATAACAACCGTCTGCGTGCCACCTGTCCCTTAGGCAATCCCTATCTACTTCACCCTCAAGAGATTAGAAATTGCAGTTTTAAGTGTCAAGAAACAAATTTACTTTAATCTTTTGTCCGAACTGTAGCCTACATTCCAGGCGATCAATTTAATTTAATTTTATTTCCCTTAATAATAATAATAATAATAATAATATGTGTTGTTGAATTAAAGATTTGTTGATTTCTTTAGGTTATAAAAGGGAAAAATTAATTGAAATTCGCCATTCAATTTACGATCCTACAAATGTTTATGAGATAATTGAAAGTTTCGAAATTCTTTTCCACAACTTTTCCACGTGATTTTAATTTTATGAATTCGTGCAATAAACAACGATCTTATGCAAGATTTTATCTTTCAAAAATTCCAAAAAAAATAAGAAAAATATTATTAATTTTATTTAAAATTTATTCATAAAAAATCCTACGAATATTTATTTATTTAATTTATTAAATTTGTATATAGTTGAACCCGTAAACAACGGCCACTGATAAAAGAGTAATAAAAATGGCCGTTGTTTAGAGATGGCCGTTATTGAAGGTTCGACTGTATTAAATTATAGGAATTTTTTTAAAGAAAATACTTTAAAGTTTGTATAAACTTTCTTCTGTTTTTGTATTTTTAAACTTTTTGAAGAGCTGAGTAAACAAGATATACTTTAATACAATAAAGTATTAATTTAAAAGGATTATACTTTCTAATTTATCAAAATGATGCTTTTAGTGGTGTTATAATGAAACGAATTATTTAAAAAAAAAACAAGAAAACATATCCGAACAACTAAGCAAAATTATCCATTAAAGTCTTAAAAATAAGTACACTTTACTAAATACACTAAAACCAACATCAAGTAAATTTTTTGAACAATTTCACTTGAGAAAATTAATGATAGCACATGCTTAATTATACATTAAAACTGTTTCTTAAGAGAGAAAGATCTTAAGTAATTAAATGTAAAATAACTTATTAACATGTAGAGGATAAAAGTTATTTACTAAAATGAAGACAAGGTACACTATAATGTTTTACTCTACACTTAATTGAATATGTATTATAATTAATAATAATTGTATTAAAGATAATGGTAATTATAGCAAAATTTATAAAAATTTAATTATGTTTTCGTATGAATGTATTTAAAATGCATAACAGAATTTTCTCCCACGTGGTTAAGTTTTAAAAAAAAATATTGTACCGTGCTGCGATCTGGTGATGAAATTATTAACTAATTTATTAATAAATTTTATTTATTGATATATTTATAATGTTTAGAGTAAATATGTAAATATTTTTATGTAAAGAATATGTTAAACTTTTAAAATTATTATTAGTGTAATAAATTGTTTTATAACTTTGAAAGTAACGTGTAGAATATTTTAGTTCTTATAAGTAATAAAAGATGGAGCCAGATGTCAGTAGAAAGGCGAATTTTATTTTTTTGCATTTATCTTATTTTATCCATCACTAATTAAGTATTATATTAATAAAGTTGAATCATTTAATTAAAAAGAATAAAATTAAGTAAAAAAGGTATTTTAAAAAAATGCTCGTAAATACAAGAATTTCATCGAAAATATTTGATTTTTTTATGTATTGAAGAGCATCTTTCAAAATAATTTCTTTATTCTTTTACAGAAAAATTGAAAAAGAAATTAAAATAAAGATTTGTTGTTTCGTTTTCTTTGTTTTTTTTTCTACAAAAAATTAATTAATTTTTCGAATTTTTCATCGTTAACAAGCTTGGTCTATCATCACTTCCATCCCTCATCATTGAAAAGATGACCTGTTATTGCTCTACCTCTTCAATTTTGAGGTCAAAACCTGTTTGATGAATGGCCATTTAACTAAAGAACGACACATAGTACATCTCATCCCCCCACAAAGTATATATAATGCATAAATGAAAAATTAACTTATAACGAATTTCCTTAATTAATAATCCACCTAAACGCATAAAAGACTTTATAAAATTAACCTTTAATTATCTTTAAATTTATCAAAGTTTCTCTCTAAAAACATTTATTTTTCTCTAGCCTAAGACCTGAAAAAAAATTTGAAGTATTCTCCTTGGGATAAGAACTTTTTTTAGCTCCTCATTCTGATTCTATCCACAACTTTAACATTTTCAGGAATTCTTCACATATATCCCTTATGATATTAAAAATTCTAAGGAATACGCCGAAGAAAATGGTCCCCCAACTAAATATATATCAATATTAATAAACAGAGTAAAACTTTTCATGCTAACGTGCCGTAAAAGTTTAACATGCCGCATCGACTTAATGGCAATTTAGTAAAGATAAACGTTGTTTAGGAATTGTTTAGGATTATTAAATTAGGAAAGAAAGAAAAAAAATTATATTTTGAGTAGGAAACAAAAGAAAATTACGTTCTAGGAACAGATTAAACTTTAATTTCGATAATGGAAACAAGTAATCCCACTTTATAAGTGATGTTGAGCGTGTGCATAACATTAATAAATTCGTTGGCCCATCCCTCGTTTGTTTATAACGATGATTGACGTGTAGAAATTTAAGAATTTCAAAGAAAAATAAGATTAATTAACTCGATATCCTTGTTAGACATTTTAATTGATCTTATTTTCTGAGTAAATTACTTTATTCTTGAGGATTAACGAAACGATTTTCTTGGTTTAAATCATATTATCACGTTGTTTTGTTAAGACGTGATTCGTATTCCTCATATCATAATCTTTTATGTTATTACTTGTAAAAATGGAGTGCCTTATAGCATAGAAAGTTCAATTTTTTTGTTTATTTAAAAAAATTAATGTTATATACAGAAAACCTGTCTAAGGCGGACACTCTATAAGACGGAAACCTGCCTAAATGAAAAGTAAATCTCGGATCGGAACGGTTTTTCCGTACGAAATGTTGCTACGAGTGGAAAACCTGTCTAAGACGAAAACGGAGGACCTTTTGGGCATCAACTGCATAACATAACCTGTGTAAAGCGGAATTTTTAGGCGTAACAGCAGCTAAATTTTAAATTATAATTAAAATATATTTCGAGAATTTTTTTCAACATATTAATATTAATTAATAAACACACAAACTTCTATAAAACGAAAACCTGCGAAAACGGATCTTCACGTTCCGTTTTAGATAGGTTTTACTGCATTATACATTAAATACGCTATACATTCTATATTAATACATCATCTAAGGCATAAGTAGAAGTGTTTTGTACAAAATAACATACATAATTAATTCTTATTAATATAAATTATAATTAATTAAATATTTTACATTAAATTTGTTAATTTTTTTAAAATAATGATGATGTTAATTGATAATGATGATAGAATTCCTGAACTCATTTAAAATTACAATTTATTTTGTTGCTGTCTGTCTATCACGTTCTATCTCACATAAAAATGTAATTCTTCCCGTAAGGTTATATATTAAGCAATTTATATACAGCAAAACCTGTCCAAAGTGGAACCTTAATAAAACGGAAACCTGCCTAAACGGGACAGATCCGTAGTGGTTTTCTGTGTTAAAAAAAAAACTACATAAAACGAAAACATGCCAAACCCGAAAAAATATTGGGTAACTTACGAGTCCGGTTTACACAGGTTTTACTGTATTTAAAAAAAAAAAATAATTTCTAAAAGCAAATTATTTAATAAACTATAATTAATATCACTCATTTAATTTTAATTATAATTAAAAGAAGTCGAAGTTATAAAACTCAAGATAAATGACAATATTTACGGGTATAAAATTAAGTATAAATATAATTAAATAATTAAATTGTCTATAAACTATTAAATAAGATAATGAATTAGTTATAATATATAAATTTTTAAAATTAAAATGAATAAATCATCCATCTTCATTAACAAATTCAAGTAGATTCATCCTTGTTTCTAGGAAGAATTGAATATACTTGTATTCATTCTTTATTCATTACATGAGATCGAATTAATCAGTAATAAATTACACAAAAGAAAATAAAGTAGAAAAGTTTATAACAATTAAAATATATGTTTTAATTGCTATAAAATTAAAGAAAAGAAAAAAAAAAACATCATTAAAATAAAGCGCAGTTATCATCATTGAATTTTATAATTTTGAATAAGTAAAATTAAATTGGAGAGAAAATTAAGAAGTTTTAAGGAATTAAAGATTTATCTTTAAAATTCCTTATTAAAATTAAGTAAGTTTTAAAGAAAAAAGTAAAATGAAGTCGTTTCGAACCTTTTTATGTAATAGAGTAGAGGTATTTCGAACCTTCGTAAAAGGACAAACGAAAATTAATTAATTTTTAAGGGTTTCTCCACTTAATTCCTCAAAATCTCTTATTAAGATGAAGTGTTTTTTTTAAAAGAAAAACTAGAATAAAGGTATTTTGAACCTTTCTAAAAGGACAAATCGTAAAAGTTTCGAAATTAATAGTTTCTCTCCTTAATTCCTTAAAATTTCTTATTAAAGTCTTATTTTTTTGAAGGAAATAAAATAAAATAAAGGTATTTGGAACCTTTATAAAAGGACGAAATTGGAAAAATAAAAGAAAGAAAGCAGCAAGAGATAGAATCAAAGTGAGCTTAAAGGACAGCATTACAAAAGGAGTATTTTCTAACATGAAGCAAAAGACGAAGATAGGAATATCAGCAAAGACAAGAGAAAAGGACTAACCATATTGCTGAAAGCAAGTAAATTGCTTCAATACACAAAAGCACGAGGTAAATAGCGAAAAAGAAAGATAAATTGATTATGTGATAAAGAAAAGTAAGAGTAAAGTAGAGATGTGTATCGAAACTGCAGAAAATATTCCACCCCCGTGTTACATCATACGTCATATAATAATACCGTTATTTTTCTACCTTCATAAATTGGCATTTTCGCCAACAAATAAATAAATAAAAATATTAAAAATAATAAAAACATAAATAAAACTTTTATATATAAAAATTTAATTTTTATTAAAAAAAAAAAAAGTTTTAAAATTTAATTTGAAATTTTAAGTACAGATGGCGCGACGTGTATAGAGGTCTACCTAATTTATTTTAGTATATATAAATATATTTTAAAATCCAATTTAAGTTATTAAAATGAAATTTAGTATATGATTATATTAATTTATATATTTTTAAATATTTTATATACGTAAAAAGATTAAGAAAATATTAATTTTTCTGTAAAATTTTGTAATCTTTTATTATGAGTAATATAATTTAATAAAGTATTAGCCTTTTCTAATGAAAGTATTGGTTCATTGAATTCAATAGGAAAGTAACTTGAGGCAATATAACTCAGCAAACTAATTGAGTGCAAACGTAATTCGGTAAACAGGCTTCTGGGATGGCAATAACATCACCTTATAATTTTAACCAAAATTGATCAAATAACAAGCCAATCACACTCCCAAATATATTTATTTTAATGGAATTATTACATAAAAAAAAAGGTCATAAAAATCAATATTTATGTGGAAAAAACTATGTTAAAAATTTATTTATATTTATTAATAATTATTATCATTATTATAAATTATTTTATGTTTATATTCACATTTTAAGAAAATATTTTTAATAAATATATAAAAATTCATAGTTTTTTCCCTCGCTAGATGGCGAGACTTTATCCATTTGCCTTATCAAGTTGGGGATTACTTAAATAAATATAACTTTATTACAGTTTAAATAATTATTTAAATTAATTGAATTTAGTTATTATTAAGTTTTAAAATTTTATGCTATTTAATTACTTTGTTATTCTACGAAAATTAATTGTTTATTCCTATTATATATGTATCTTCTTGTATTATTATCGTTATTATTATTATTATTATAGTTCATTGATAAAGAAGATGAGGATGAATAAATAAAATAAAAAAGTTCATTAATATGATATTTATATTACTCATAGAGATAATCAATGCTAAAAATTTGCTTAATTATTCTCTTATAAACAAATTTTTTCTGCATGTTTAATATATTAAAGTAAGATTTTCATTTAAAAAATATAGCGAAAAAATTGTTTCTTTTGTTGAAAACGTTTAAATTCGTATATTTTTAATGGGAAATATTAAATAATATATAATATATACTTTTTAATATATTTTACATTAATTAATGCAAATAAATCAAAAATATCTTTGTAATTATTGTTATTTATTAAGATTTTTAAAAGTGTATTTACAGTTTCATCAAAGATTTATAAGAAAAACATGAAATAAAATGTTTTCTTATTTACCAAAAGGAATAGCTAAAATTATTTTTAAATATGTAATAATTTATTTATTTATTTATTTTATTTTTTCAACGAATTATAAATTTATTTCAACGCATTTATAAATTTATACTTCAGAAATTTATTAGTTTTATTATGGTTTTTTCTATAATAAATATTATAAAAGTCTTATATTGATTTATATATTTCTTAATATAAATTCATAGATTAAAGCATGTGCAATTAAAATTTTAAACTAAAAAACCTAATTACAAGCATAAACAGTCTCTTGTAAAATACGTAAGATATAAAGTAAAAATGACTTTAACCAATAGTGATGCGTATCAGTTTCCACTAAGCATTTATTGGTTAAAAAATTTTAAAATAAAAAATAACTCCTCCTACTTTTATATCTTTCAACCAATGGTTCTTAACGCATAATATAAGCATTTTAACGTTCGTTTCTTCTTAATATATCAAAGCTTCATTCACGTTCAAAAGAAATTTCTTTTGAACGTGAATGAAGCTTTAGCCAGGGAGTTAGCCATTTAGGGAGTTATAGCCATTAAATAAGAAATAAGGAAAAATAATTTATTTACTTTTAATTAAAATATAATAAAGAATTTTATAAAAATAAAATTAAAATTTTCAAAATATTTATTTTTTATTATCGATTTTTAAAATCATTCATTAATATTAAATTATTTTAATTTTTAATTCCACGTAATTACTTCATTTAATATTAACAAAAATATAAAAATAAAAAAAATTAGAAAATATATGATGAGAGATTATATTAAAGAATTATTATTTTAAATATTTTAAGAATTTTAAAGGAATTAATTTTCTATTAAATATATATTAAATTTTAATAATTTTTTCCTACATAAGCTTGTATTAAGTTAGATTTTTGAATATTTCCAAAGGCAAAATAATAATAATATATTATTTTTATTCTTTTAAAATAAGTTTTTTATTATTATCTTTTATTATATGTTATTAAATATAATTGAATATAAAATAAATAATTTAGTAAAATAGTTATTTTAACGAATATAATGTTACTATATTTAAAACTAATTTTTCCTAAATATAATCAAATTAAAAAAATTAAATTTAAGTATAATAATGATAATGAGAGTTTATAATACTTTAGAATGAAAAAATAATAAAAATATATTATAGAAATACACTAATGTATATTAAGTTAAACTATTAATATTGTTATTTTAAATTGTTAAATTAAAAAATAAGTTAAACAATTATTAATTATTATATTTTCTAAATTAGATTTAAAGTTTTTCAATGTTATTTTATGGATAAGAGTTAGTTTCACGTGTAAAAATTTATTTAGAAAATTATGCAGTTGTAGTATAATGAATGTAAAATATTATTAAAGGATGTTTTCCATCCGTATAAATGCCATATTAATTTATAGGCATAATAACATAAATTTGGGATAAAATAAATATATTATTATATATTGGTTAACAACGTGCTCATTCCTTTCTTATAGATTATTATTGCTATGGAGACATTATATTACTGTCTACTGCTAAAGATTAAATGATTTCGGACCACTAAAACTGCTCTTTTGTCTCTTTTGTTCTATTTATGTTCTACCTATTGATCTCAACCTTTTGACATTATTTGATTTAAGGAGTAATAGTCATACAATTCCAGAATGAAACAACACAATATAAAGAATCAATTCAATTTCATACTCAGTCTGTAATGAAATTGATTATGATATATTGATATAATTCTACAAAGGATATTAAAAGTTTTTTGATTTCTAAATTTTTGAAAAATTTTTAATACAATTTATAAAATTAAAAACAAAAATATAACAATTATTTATCTAAAATTTAATAAGAAAAGAACAATACTGAAATGAAACAACAACAAAATTAATTTCATGCTGAGTTATGAAATTGATTAAATTTCAATAATGAATATGGTTAAAACTTTTTGTCAATTTCATGTTGTGTAATAATAAAATTGATTAAATTTCAACAATAGATATTATTAGAATTTTAATCAATTTCATGATGTATTGTGAAACGGATTAAATTTCATCGATAACACGCCTTAGAAATTTTAATCAATTTCATGCTTTGTTATGAAATCGATTAAATTTTTTACAATAGAATTTCTAAATTTAAATCTAGAAAAAGAAATTTATATATATATATATATATATATATATATATTCGTCAATTTCATTCTAGATAAAGAAAATATGCTAATTTCCATGTTATCACTTTAATATGTAGAAATGAAAAATATATTAATTACATTTTATCATTTTTATTCTAGATATTAAACTCTAGAAGGAAAATGATAATACGGAAATTAACATATTCTTTTCATTAAGCCAATCAATTATTTTTTCTTCTTTTTTTAAAATTCATTTGATGATATCTACAAAATGACGTACACGTTGCAAAAATCGATTTCGATGTTATCCTTGTATTACTAAAATGCTTGTCACCTATAATCGAAGGTATCACACGATTGGAACTGATTGGGATAATTCTGCTGATAGCACAACCTGAAGAAAATTCTCTTATATCCAATAAGATATGATTTCTTATAACAGAAAATAATTTCGGTTGTGTAATAATATGAAAAAAAACTTATTTTGATTAGTTAGTTGCATTATTAATAGCTATAACTTTATGTATTAAATTGCCCTATTTATAGAATTATTATAGGGGAATCGGATTTCTGAATCAATTATGTTCTCCTCGTTATACCTAACTATTCACTATAACGAGCTTGATGATGATTTGTAGATACTAGATATGGTTATTGTTAAAATATACTTTTTTTACGCCTTATTATTGAAAATTGAATTCAGTATCATAATTTTAAAGAAACGTATATTATTTTATATACAAAGAAAAGACTTCTTTGCAAATAGAAACGGAATAGAGTAAACAATTCATTAGTAAATCAATAAAATTGACTTTAGTTAGAATACTTGATTATGAAAAGTCACTTCTAAATGTATAATGCATGATTAATCGTCTCACGTAAGCAGGAAGGACAAAGGGCTCCGCCCTCGAGGATTCTACCTTTCTGTATACTAAGCCACTTTAGTCTATAGGCGAGAGTAGATATCGATTTTTAACACGTTAAAAGATCTGTGACATAACTTTATTCTATAAAAATTAACTACTTCCAGTATGAGCAATTACAATATGTTAAACAAGCAAAAAATTATAAAAGAAAAGAAAAATATATGAATGCTTCAGGCATTCATAATTACGATATTTCTCTATCAGAATCGATTGGTAAATGATAATATATATTATCAATTTTAGAAAATTAATTGCAGAAAATAAAACAATGAAATTATCGATTTAATTGTATTGTAGTTTAGAAAATTATTGCTTTTCTTTCATGACAATGTTAATACATTTACTTACATTACTAGGAAATGATCATCAAGAATTACATTTTGTTCGGATAAAATACGGTCGAAAATCAATATCAATAGCCAAAACGAAATTGAATATTGATTTGGGATCTTTCTTGTATTAATAACTTGAGTGGTTGTTCCTGATACATCATACATTAGATAGATACTTTCTTTTATACTCCTTACATGAAAGTACCTCCTATAACTTAATCCACATTGTTCGTTTTTAATCATATCAGTTAATTACCTACTTTGGTGCTAATTAAATCACGTTTAATATTGCTTTATATTAACTATATTAAGTTTATTTTTGCTTCTGTGAATTCGCCCCCCTTAGTTGAGATCACGTGAAGGAAGTCCATTCATAATATCCGAATTCATTTTGAAAGTTAGAAGTGTAATATATCTACTTGGGAATATGTCACTTACAGATGTAATAAATATCTACAAGAAATAAATAAAATTTCTGAATGATTTCTTTTTAATTGATTCTTATTGCTTGCTACTTTCGGAAGAAAGAAATTGCTAATAAATTAATATAAATTGCGCTTGAAATAATGGTACGATACACACGCCAAAATAATGAATTTTTTGGCTTATAACAAATAAAAATACCAATTTTTTATTGTAACAATTGTCATTTATAAGTAAACATTATAGCATTTTCAATTATAAAATAAATATGTAGGTTACTGTATAGTGAAAATATACATGAAGTTTATATAAATAATAGTTTTAAATTAGAAAAATACTGTCGAGCTATATATAATATAAAGTAATACAAACTCTACTAAAAATACACTACATATTCTAATACAGTAATAACATTAGTAGTATAAGTCAAATTTATAATATAACTCCATATTATATAACATATTTAACATTAATATATATAAATATGCATGTATTACATATGTTCACAGCATATTATATGTTATATTTATTAATGGAATATTAATTATACCTGGTAACTTTTACATCACTTATCTGAGAGTTCACTTATTATTCAAGAGCTTTCTTTGCGTAATCTACTATAAATATAATTTATATGATAAAAATGAATAATTTCACTAAAAAATTATTATGGAATTCGCTGTATAAGTAACAACTTTATTATGGGTCAGTATATGTGGGATGGAATGTTGAGGGAAGAAATCTACGTGATTGAGATATACAAGCAACGACTGAACACAATTGTCTGTACCTTTTGTATCTAGTGTCTACTTACTATATAGAAAAAATACTGACAGACAATTGTCTCTCAGTATTGTTTAGTTTACATATACAGCTTGTTTAGTTTACATATAAACTAAACAAGCTGTAGTATATAGAGTTTGTCAGTGTAGTTTCAAGGGTAAAGTTTAGGGCCTGGTTCCTACACGAAGAAGGAAAGGCCTTCATCATATAGGATTTCATAGAAAAAAATGTTTTCAACAATTTGACTCTGTATGTAACTCACTAGAAAACGATATCAATATGTTCATATTTATGGATTATTTTTTAAAATATTTAGTCAAGTATAAAGTAATAAGTATAAAAATGAGAAAATATAATACATAAAATATACTAAACGTATATAATTAAGTCTATCGATAAATCTTCTTATCATCTGTAATATTTTTCATTGAAATACTCAAGATGAGATCAATAAGTATATTTACTTTTACATTTTAGTAAGAAAAACAACAATCGACATACCTTTAAAAGTTTTAAGTATCAATAAATGTCTTCAATTTATTTATTATAATATTCTCATTTCCCATTCGAATTTTTATATTTATCTTAAAAAGAACTGGAAACATTAATGAAATCAGACATGCGAGTAAGATAAAAATAAATGATATTCTTCATGCAATGTTATTAAATTAAAATAAGACAAATCAAAGAAGTGCAGCTATTAGTAGATAGAAAAATACAAAATTTCCAATCAAATAAGAGAAACATTCACAAGAGGAACAGGAGTTATTACTTTCTTATTTATTTTCACATCTCATCTATAATTTTACAACGTTATGAATCCAATTTTATTATTTTTATTATTATGTCTTCTCTTATTTTTCTCCTCTTTTTTTCTACATTTCTTTACCCCTTTACTTAATTTATTTTAGTATTTAACGGAAGAAATATTACGTCAAAAACCAACTTATATATATATATATGTATATCTAAGAATATAATATATTATTAAATAAAAATCTTTTATTAAATTAGTTTTACAGTGATGTCTTTTTCTATTATATAAATTAAATTTAATTGATATTATTCAATTTTGCCTGAAGTAAAATAATGTTTTCATTCATCTAACACTACAGTTGCTTTTTAATTTTTTTTTTTATCAGTAATCTATATGATATTTTCTATTTCTTTCTTTCTTCTTTATTATTATTATGTTGGGTTAAGTGAGATATACTCGGTCAACACCGGCGGTTGTGTACTATGCCGGACCAAAGTCAAGGCATAGTAACCAAAACAGAAATTAAAGAAGTGTATCAGTGTGTGTGTCTGTATTCAGGAATTTTCTCACAATATGACATGTATTCAATATAGTGGCCTTCTGTAGTGTGATGTATGTGTTTCTATTCAATTCTAATGTGCCCAGGCTTTTGTGTAGTGTGTGTGGTATGACACCTGTAGAGGAGAGAACAACAGGTACAATAAGCACCCTATTCATCCTCCACAGATGCCTTATTTCCTGGGCGAGTTCTGTGTACTTGCTAATTTTTTCAGTACATGCGTTTTGTATATTGTGAGTGTTTGGAATGGATATGTCTATAATGTATGTGATTTTATTGTGTTTGTCAATGAGTGTGATGTCTGGTCTGTTGTGGTAAATTGTTTTATCTGTGATTATGGCTCTGTCGTAGTAGATTTTGTGCGTGTTGTTTTCCAATACTGTCTGTGGAATGTATTTGTAGTATGGTTCGTGGATGTCTGCTAATTTGTGTTTCTTTGCAAGCTCTTGGTGTATTATATTTAAATTATTATTATTATTATTATTATTATTATTATTATTATTATTATTATTTTATTATTATATTGTGAAGACTTTTAATATTATTCTTAAGGCAAAGATTTATCAAGCGTAACTTCTTTCTTGTATAATATTTGACAGAAAAGTCACTATATAATATTTCTTCTGCTTAAATCTTCGAAAATGTTGCAGTATTCATTCACATCACACTCTTACGATACAGATACTCCATCTATTTTTACCATGGTAAATTTTAAAATAGAATATTTGAAATTTTTCAATATTTTTTGACAAATCTAAGGATTGTCTTTTTAAAACCACGGAATTCTGAATAACTCAAGTATACTTTCTCTGTTTATAAAGTATCTTACTGTATACAGAAGTAAAACTATTCCTCTACGGAATCCCGTTTTCCGCCCTTACAATTTCAACATTTGAAACTTTTTTAAATATTGAATATCTCCGGATATTGCGCATTACCGGTGCTATGATAGCGATCTGTGGAAAAAAAGAAGAACCCCCAAAATCAATTTCTGAACTTCCTCCTTTACGGAACTTACACGTATATATTTCCATATTTCTTAACGATCGATTATATTATTTTCTTCTTTAAATCCCCCCTTTCAACCTTTTTCAAGAAGCAATATCAATGTTACATATCTAAATTTTCAATGCATTCACCTTATCTTTAACTGTTCAAGCTTCGGTAAGTAGGTTAAAAATATGTTGAATTGCAGATTATATTCCTTAGTTTTTTTATTTACATTATTTTCGTAGAAACGAGCAGAATTTTAACGGATTCTTTAAATACAAACCCTATGCAAATTTTAGTTACAATTCCTGCCATTAGCGGCGCTCGTATTAATGAAATGGACTTTTGCAACTGATCTGCTTCTACGTGTCTCTTTTTTTAACCAATCATTTTTGTAATGTCATACGATGACCTCATTTTTTGAACAGCGCCACCACTAGCAGAAATTGTAACTAATATTTCACTTAAAAAGACAAGAACAAGCCTGAATTATTCTCATTCTTTCTGTGTAAACTACGTGTTTTAAGGGTCAAAATTCATTGAAACGTGAATTTTTAAAGTTGCTCCTGACCCTATAATAAAATATACGTATAAATTTGTGAAACATTTAATTAATTTAAGAAATACTTTAACATCTATAAATATAATTATACATTTTTTAAAGATGTACTTTAATATTATTTTGCTTTTATTAAAGCCAAATATTTGCTTACATTTTTATAAGCGTAATATTATATTTTATGTAATGAAACTTTTATAAATAAATAAAGAAAATATTTATTTATTTATTAAATATATATACACTTATTTATTTTTATTGTCTACATTTTGTATGTCCTATTATTCTCTTAAATCTTCTCGCAGAAAACAATCTGTTTGTTCTTATGACAGCGTAAGGTACTTACATTCTTCTAAGGATATTTGTACTGTTTCACAAATTGTTAAAAAAATAATAATAATAATATTTATGCTGTTATAAAAACAAGATTATAAATTTATTATTTTAACAGCATTCAGTAATTTTTATATAAATAAATTTTACTTCTCGTAACACCCAGAAATTAATTACACTATCAAATCTTAAGTAATTTCATTATTAAAATTAAAATTAAATAATAATCAAAATTTAAATATAATATTTAAAAGATAGGAACATAAATGTTTATTTTCTATATATAAATTTTTTATTTTTATATTAATTTTTTCTCCATTTTTATTTTCAATTTTCCAACATAATAAATGCAAATATTCTTTTTACACGTTATCAAACTTTCATTGTCTGAGAAAGAAAAGTGCTTTCTGTCGAAATTGTTAGAAAAGTTATGTCAGTTGGCAAACACATTCAATATTGATACCTCACTTTCAGCAACAAGAAATATTTGATGTATATCCTTCTCCAAGAAGATGCTCTACTTGTTAGAAATACATAACGTATCAAATTGTAAACATATCTATAATATAAAAAGCATTATAAAAATTAAAATAATAAATTTAATTAATAAAGGTAGAGTATTTTCTACTTACGGTTTTATACTTTTTTTTATTATTATTATAAATTTGCTAGTTAATAGATACTTTTTTGGTTGTAGAATAATTACTTCTCTGAAGATTATAAGATAAGGTGAGATATTAATGATGAAGAAGATAAGAACTCCCTCCTCCCCTCTCTCTCTCTATAATAAATGTTTAAAAAATATATAGAGAGAGTTATTAGATCTTCTGCATAGCTTTCATAATGATTTCTTTCTGGCCAATTATTCTAGGAGTCTTTTATGGACGGATTAAGCTTCCAGTTCTCTAATGGAATAAGAAAAAATTATATTCATATGCTGGATGTAACTGACTTATTAGATTCATGTAACAAGATTAATTTTTGGAGATTTAAATTTTAATTTTTTCTTTATAAAATATCCATTTTTTTCATTGTTTATTAAGTTTTTATAATTATTTTATGTTAAATAAATATTTGACATAAATTTTATAATAATTTACGAATCAAAATACTATTTTATTAATATGTTTGCATGACTTTTTGGCAACATGGATGTGATCTCGTTGCAAAGAATTGTCTGTAAACATATAAAAAATGTGTTTGAAAGAAATTTAAATTTTTAAAAATTTAAATATTAAAAATATTGCTGTTGCATTATGTGTAATGTAAACCGGATGAGATGCGATGCGTTACGATCTATCTAATTTGTATTACATATAATGTAACAGCATAATAAATCATAGGCATGTTAGAGAAGGAAAAGGAGAATACGTCTCTGGTTAACCAAAAATTTACAATAAATACATAACAAAGCTTTGTGATAATTATTTTATAATTATCTTCTTTGAACTGTTAGAAAATCACGTATATACAGGGAAGGGAATTAAAAAGTAAGTGTTTAAGAATGAACTGCTAGGAAAATCTCAACCAAATTTGATATACACACTGTCTTGACTATGTAGTTTCGACTTTTGGAAAAAATTTTACTTCTAAATTCAATCGCTAGGACAAACTTGGGCGCTGTTCTGAATACCTACTCTTCGATTATGATCACCATGTATTTATTTATATGATAAACTAGCATTTATATGAAAATAAATACTTGTTTACAGGTATATAAATATTATTATATTTATTTAAAAAAGTAAATTTAGACACAAACCTATTCCCAATACTCCTTTGGATGAGCCACTGTAATGAATGACAATTATTAATTTCATCCTAAAAGCTATATTTTTAATTATATAAGCACTAAAGAAAATAATTAAATATAAGAAGGACATAAATAAATACCCAAAAATCAATCAAATTATATATTTTGCGCCACATCAAATCAAATAATCTACAGTGATGCATGCTAAATTATACATGCATATGAAATTTTTACGTATATTAAATTAATTCTTTAGTGTACGATACAAAAGTTAAATTCTGTTAAAATGCAACTTGTTTTCTACCAAACTGCAGAAAACAAGTATATTTTAAAGTCAACATTTCAATTAAATGATTAAATTTCTTGTGTAAAGGGAGGGAACAGATGGGAGTAAAAATAAAAGAAATATCACCAAATGCTATTAACAAGATTACTAAAGTTTTAATTATAATAGTAGAACTCGTTTATAACATTAATGAGCTATTTTAATATGAGAAGTACCAAACAAAAGAGCAAATGTTGCATCATATTGCAAATTAAATATTAAAAAAAAATGTAAAAAAGAGAGAACGAAGGAGAAGCAAAGCTTATAATTATTTATAAATTATCATAATTTATTTATCTAAAATTTTAATTTAATGTATTTAAATATGTAAAGTTGCATTTAAGTTTTATGTTTACTATGTCTAGAATATATATATTATATTGTATTATATTTGTATTATTTTAACAGGATAATTAAACCAGAGCTAGAAAGGAGAATAAAGTTTTTAATAGTTGTTTCTTACGTAGACTTAATTATTTGACTGAATAAACATACAAAATCTTTTAATTTCGACTACAAAATATTTTAAAACGTTAATTTATCATATATTAAAAGTGTGAGAACTAAAATTCTTAAGCCAATCTAGTTTGGAGTTCTTATAAATTCCTAATTCTTAAGCCATATGCCATTATACAATACAGATTTAATCCTGGAAATTCTGAATTACATATACTACAGTTCTTAATATTTGAGTAATTTAATAAAATATATAAAATCTTAATTAGTTTTTTTATAACAATTGGATGCTTACTAATATCCTGAAAATAAACTTTATTCATAAAATATTTATGAAACACACGTAACTTTTCTTTATGGTGAATATTTAATATCTAAATTCGTTCTTATTAAGTTTGAAAAGCAGGAAAATAACTGTGGGCTGTATTTTAACTGGTTCTTAGTGCACACAACAGGGAATTGCTTAAAAGAGACGTTTCAGACGAAACAACTATTATTCGAAAGCATAATTTTGGTATGAATTTACAAAGAATAGCAAATATTAAACATCACGTAAACTTCTAATAAATTTAATATTTACAAGACAACTTCAATAGTCTCAAAAGATAGTTCATATCCTGTGTGATTTAGTTTCCTCTAGTCGTACACAAATATTAATTTACTGTATACTGCACGAACATTGATTATTTATACAATTATTTAAAAAATTTATAAATTTACTATTAATAACGTAAGTTTATCATTGTTTTATTAAATACTAAATATTAAAGTGTCTTAAATCAATGTCAACAGCTTCTATATTAGACATGGCTGTGGTATGGCAACAGATGAACTAGACTGATTATAATTTTTTTTTTTTTTTTTTTTTTTTTTGACAACATCGGTAAGGTTGTTCAAGAATTTTCAAGTAAAAGAGGGTTACAAAAAACCAGCATCTGATCACTCGCTGAGAGGCATTTATTCTTAACACAAACGTTTTCAATCCAATCAATGGATCATCATCAGGTAAATTAGAACATTACAAAAAATAGAACAACAAGTTCAAAATACAAAAATATAACGGCTAACCAATATGTAACTAACAGCACAATAACGTTTCTAAATATCGAAAAATTAATAAAAATGCTGCTAAAATTAAAAATAAAGAAATAATATATAACAAACAAATAGTGTATACAAAATATTAATACCTCTGCCTTAATAAACAAATTAATAACACTAAATGTTAACACTGCTTAATAAGCTGTACAGAGTTTTTCATTTAACTATACATATTAATAAAGCTACTGCTCTTATTTGAAGTTTACAACCGCAAACTTCCATGCGGAAGGAAGTCCCTCGGCATCTCTTGCGTTGATGCAATTCCCTTTAAGCTTGCTTTTATAGATTTCTAATTTTTCGGCCGTTCTTGCCAAGGTCGGGGAGTGTATTTGTTTCAGTATATCTGCTTCATTCCATCTTACTATTGAGCCTTCCGTTTGTGCCATTTGTGACAATACTGTGGCATTAGAACCTTTTCTAACATCATATCTGTGCTCTTTTATCCTTACCCCTAGGTTTCTGGTAGTAACCCCAACATAATCTTTATTTATTCCTAACATCTGATTCTCGTAAGGAATCTTATAAACGCCGGACCTATCCTCTTTTTTAATTATCCCTTTATCATTTCTAAGAGTTCTGTACAGATTCGGAGCTCTTTTTAAGATTATCCTTGTATCCTTTATATTTGCGATTTATTTCATAATGCTTCCTAAGTGTTTGTTGTACGTAAATTTCGTGTATGTAGATGGACCACGACCACGACCAGGTACTGTATCAGTACTAACTTCTAATTTATTGATAATCCCCTTTAACACATTCCTGTTGTAGCCCAATGCTTCCGCTACCTGCGTGATTCTTTCTATTTCTGCATCCCTGTCCATAACACTTTCGCAGTATAAAAAAGCCCTCCTAACTAACGCTCTAAACGCTGCTAATTTATATTTATAGGGATCGTTAGAGCCAGCCGGAATATAAAGTGGGCTATGAGTTGGTTTAATAAAGACCCCGGTAGATATACGTCCCTCTCTAAACATAACCTTAATGTCCAAAAAATGTATCATAACAGAGCTTTTTTGCTCTAGTTTTAACCTTAGGCCATCTTCATTATCATTGATCTTGTCAATAAACCTAGCAATTAATCGATTGCTTTTCCAAATTATGAATATATCATCAACATACCTTTTGTAGTATACGATGCTGTTCCTGAAATTACGCAAAACTTTAACCTCAAGCCTACTGACTACAAGCTCACATAATAGCCTAGAAATTGGGCTTCCCATAGGGACCCCTCGGCATTGCTTATACGTTTGTCCTTCATACACAAAGAAGGATTCGCACCAAACGAGGTTAACCGAGGTTAACCATTAATTTGGAAAAGCAATCGATTAATTGCTAGGTTTATTGACAAGATCAATGATAATGAAGATGGCCTAAGGTTAAAACTAGAGCAAAAAAGCTCTGTTATGATACATTTTTTGGACATTAAGGTTATGTTTAGAGAGGGACGTATATCTACCGGGGTCTTTATTAAACCAACTCATAGCCCACTTTATATTCCGGCTGGCTCTAACGATCCCTATAAATATAAATTAGCAGCGTTTAGAGCGTTAGTTAGGAGGGCTTTTTTATACTGCGAAAGTGTTATGGACAGGGATGCAGAAATAGAAAGAATCACGCAGGTAGCGGAAGCATTGGGCTACAACAGGAATGTGTTAAAGGGGATTATCAATAAATTAGAAGTTAGTACTGATACAGTACCTGGTCGTGGTCGTGGTCCATCTACATACACGAAATTTACGTACAACAAACACTTAGGAAGCATTATGAAATAAATCGCAAATATAAAGGATACAAGGATAATCTTAAAAAGAGCTCCGAATCTGTACAGAATTCTTAGAAATGATAAAGGGATAATTAAAAAAGAGGATAGGTCCGGCGTTTATAAGATTCCTTACGAGAATCAGATGTTAGGAATAAATAAAGATTATGTTGGGGTTACTACCAGAAACCTAGGGGTAAGGATAAAAGAGCACAGATATGATGTTAGAAAAGGTTCTAATGCCACAGTATTGTCACAAATGGCACAAACGGAAGGCTCAATAGTAAGATGGAATGAAGCAGATATACTGAAACAAATACACTCCCCGACCTTGGCAAGAACGGCCGAAAAATTAGAAATCTATAAAAGCAAGCTTAAAGGGAATTGCATCAACGCAAGAGATGCCGAGGGACTTCCTTCCGCATGGAAGTTTGCAGTTGTAAACTTCAAATAAGAGCAGTAGCTTTATTAATATGTATAGTTAAATGAAAAACTCTGTACAGCTTATTAAGCAGTGTTAACATTTAGTGTTATTAATTTGTTTATTAAGGCAGAGGTATTAATATTTTGTATACACTATTTGTTTGTTATATATTATTTCTTTATTTTTAATTTTAGCAGCATTTTTATTAATTTTTCGATATTTAGAAACGTTATTGTGCTGTTAGTTACATATTGGTTAGCCGTTATATTTTTGTATTTTGAACTTGTTGTTCTATTTTTTGTAATGTTCTAATTTACCTGATGATGATCCATTGATTGGATTGAAAACGTTTGTGTTAAGAATAAATGCCTCTCAGCGAGTGATCAGGTGCTGGTTTTTTGTATTATTTTCTGCTGAGCACGCTGTAAATTGTTTATAAAATAGGGTTATCTTTTGTTCGAAATGGTCGAAGAGTGTTGAAGGTTACTAAAAAACAATAAATATTGATTAAATCAGGATTGCACAATGGACAGATCTTGTGCTGTTCAAGAAAGATCATCTTGGATTTGAACCTTAACGAACAGCGAGAATATTAAGAGACATTTATGTGGGTGGCCGAGATTACTAAAGATTAGTTGAGAACAATATTCTGATAGGATTTGATGATATCATGGATGATTTTTAGAGTGAAAGAACGGTTACATGTCTTGTCTGATTAGAGATAAATAAAGGAACTAGTTGGTTTGAGAGTTTAATAAAGTATCAAGAACGAGGAGCAATTGTAATTATTTCAATTGTTTCTCGGCAGTCAACAATATCCTCAAATAATTTGAGGATATTGTTGACTGTAGAGAACCAATTGAAAGAATTACAATTGCTATTTTTGAGGATAATTTTCTTAAAGTGACTTGACTCTTGTAGCTCGCGGAGTTATTTTTTAGTCTTTTAATGAAATTAAACATTTATTTCAAAAATAATTATAATTTGATCTTATCTAATTTCACCTTTATTGCGTATCCAGGCACAGAGTAATTTGAATGGTTTGCAAATAAAGACGTATTGAATACGTTCCATTTCGAAAAGGAGTCCAAACAGGAGGTTGCATAGAGAAAGAGGAGAGGACATTGAAATTGAATAGACTAAAAGAGACTTTAGGATTCGAGTTTTTCGTTTTTTGCAAAGTATAGAGAATGTTAGGAATCATTGTAATACAATGATTGATCGTTTTCGTTATGTGGTATTGGAAGCTGGATATACTGGAGACGTGAATGCTTAAGTATTTAAGATAAGAGACAATATTTAATTTGATGGAGCCTATGAAAAATTTATCTTTCTCCAGTTTTCTTTAGTTTCTGCCGATCTTGTAAATTGTTGGATTGACAGTAATTATGAAGAAATAACGTAGATTAAGCCATGGTATGAATCCATGGCTTAATATACGCCTAGGATCGTCTAGTAAAAAGTTTTAGTTGTTATTATTTCAAATAAGTAGCTAATGAAAACAATTAATAAATACGAGCTCAAAGTGTCGCCTTGTGGGAGACCCTCGAGTAATAGTAAAGGAATGTGTCAAAATGTTATTTTGGTAGACACTGCCCATGAAATTGGAGAATAATTTGACAACGGCGTTTAGAAAGTTGTAAGTAACATTGCAGTTGTGGTGTTTTGAAAGCAGAGCCTAAATATTAATGAAATCAAAGGCGGGGTTGATATCGACAAAACAGGCGTATAATTCAACTGTTATTCTTCAGATATCAGTGGACTTGTACTGACATAGTAATGAACTGTCACAAATCCAGCTCAAAGATGTCCTTTCCTTCTTTAAACTAGATTTGTGACAGTTAATTATTATGATCACGTCAGTACTAGTTGAGGTATATAATTTTTGATTTTTGAGGACAAACCGAAATTAAATCAAGGAATGATGGATAAATAAGGCATCTAGAGTGCTTCAGCCTGGTATAAATGCTTGATGATAGAATTTAATTGAAACCAATTAATAATAAGTTTTAAAGCGAGCAGATTGTTAAATATTTCTGTGATGAAAGTAACTAGAGCAATTGATCTGTACTTACAGATCAATTGCTCTATTTGTTTGGGTCTTTGTTTTTCTTATGAATCATGAAATAGATATTTTGTTCTAACTCATAGATGACGTTTTGTTGAATAAATTAAGAAGACGGCGTGTCTTCTCTGGCGAAGATTTTAAGAAGGAAGCAGTAATGCCATAAACGCCAGAGATGGGGTTAGACTTAGTTTTACACGGGACTAATCTGAGAGCATGCAAAGTGAAATCTGCATCTAGTATCAGAATGTAAAGTGGAAGAAGGCTAATTTCTTAATGAGGATTTTGGAAGTAGAACGCCAAGATCCGCTCAAGAGTAAGCACGATGTGATTTTGGAAGAAATGTGCATTTTATTGATGATGGACTAGGAATGAGAGGAATTTCGGAAGCGTAGTATCAAGTAAACATCTTTGAAGTATTTAAGGTTATGGTAGATTCTCTTGTAGTTTAGATAGTCTTGAAAATTAATGGAAGAGAGGGTGGAGCGAAAACTACGAGGAAGTGATCTCATTTGTTTCATACGCAGACAATGCGAATCATACCAGGCCTGAGATTTTGGAAAGTGTCTATGGGTGTGACGAGTAAGCTTAAAACGGGAGGCTACGAATTTTAAGGTATTTGGAATATCCAGATAAACGTAATTAGGATCGGAGATACGAAAGATGGAACTGAGGTTGAGAGCACTTCTAATTTCAAAACAGAATGATCGAGATTCAATTTAGTAAGTTCAGTACCTCTGGAGCTTTAGAAATGTCTTATATCCCGTATTTGAAAAGTCAGAATTACACCCATAATAAGAAACTCGTTAGCTATCTTGCGTTCAGGTCTCTCATAATAATGATTTTAGAAGAGAGAATTGACCAATTATTGGTGTTGAGTATGAAGAAATATGCCGAGAAAAATTATGAGCGGGAATAAATTATTAAGAGTGACAGAGGTGATCAAAGATACGATGAAGTAATCTGAAGTGTACTGTACAATATAACAGGGCATCCGAGATTTTTGTTGATGAGGAAAACTAATTCACCCACAGATCGGTCTGCCAAGTTTCGAGTGTTTTTTGCCAGGACTTCCACAACAATAAAATTATTGTCTTTGATATAGTTTACGACAGAAGTTGGTTACTGGAATCTTGTCTTACACTTCATTACTGGATCTTGTCTTGCGGAAACCTGGCTTCCAGGTTTCCGCAAGACAAGATCCAGTAATGAAGAATTTTTGCAGAATGTAGATTAGATCAATGCTATATTAGTTGCAAAAAAGACTTTGAACGATCCAAAAGATGAAATTGCCAAGAAATTGTGGACATAAGTGATAAAATGATTATTACTAAAGGAGTTGAGTTAACATTGATAATAAAAGCGATATAACAGTGGCTTTGAAATGAGTGGATATTTTCAAGAAATATTTTGAAAATTGTAGACGGAACGAAGCATTTATTCTAAAAAAGAAGAAATGTCTATTATGTTGTTGGAGTGTTCCGAGTAAATGTATACTTTTATTGTTGATCTGAGAGTCGTTTCTAAGACGAATATGAGCGCCTAGATTTTCTCTCTAGAGTAAAAGGAAAACTATTTTTTAGGCTTGTCTCCAGAACTAGGACAAAAGTCTAGTGTGATTATGAATTTGTCATGAGAGATACGGCTTTTTTGAGGTTTTATCCAAAATTTTTTTAGAATGAAGTTTTTTTTTTGTTTCTGTGGAGTTAAGCGTAATGTTAATTGTTGAATGCAGTTTTCCCTTCCTTTACGTTTACTAATTCCAGATCATTTTTACAAAATTTAGATATGGCAAATGCTAGAATGTCGTTAGAATTTAAGGGGGAATATTTTTATTGCGACGTCGTCACAATACCGGGCTGCAGTCTTTAATTTATTTAGTTTAAAATATATGCTATTTACGTCAAATTAGTAGTGGCTTGCTCCTGTACATCACACTTTTTCTTTAACAATAGAGTGGTGTAGGTCATCTACTCAACACCTTTCAGGGGAAAAATTTTAAATTGAACAACATTACTTTCGGTTTGTATCAGAAATTCTTATATAGTTAATCGAGGCCTCCTATAAAGTTTCCACATCTGGTCTCGGATTTCATCTATCTAACACCATTCTTGAGATTAAGGAAAGACAGACAGGACGAACGGACGACTACAGGTCTACAATTTTTTCAAATTGCAGCCCAATGAGGTTGTTTTGCTTTGATAAGAATCAAGTTTATATTTCCATACGACGTGTTTAATAAGTTGATTTTTGTTAATCTTTTCTAGAATTTCAATTTTATGTTTTAGATCGCTATTTTTCTTAACTACGTATTCTAGCATGTTTTTAAATAACGATATTACATTGTTATTTTCCGTTATATAAAAAAATAACCTTAAACTTTGGCTTTGAGATATTCGGCATGAACTTCTCTCTGTTAAGGATAAGAGGAGACAAAATAATCTACTAGTTTTGATTGATTGGTATCCATTGAAAAATCTCCCACAAAAATCTTTTAAATAATTAATAAAAATAACAATTTTTTAAGTCTTATTTTATTTTATTAATTATTAACATGGAAGATAATTTTAAATAATTTGTTTACTAATAAAAAAAAGTATATATAATTCTTTAAACATAAGTTCGCTTTACTTTGAAATAAAATAATTCAAATATAAATACTGGAGTATAAAATTTAGACTTATAGGAGATAAGCTATTACATTTAAAAAGTAGTTGATAACTTGACAGAAGTATGTACAAAGAAAAGAATTAAAAAAAAAACAATAGTTTCAAGTAGGACTTTACAATAACTACCTTCATTTTGGAAACCATTAAGAAAATTTTGTCAAATTTAGTCAAAGTATCTTACAAAAATACGCTTAGTTATAGAGAAATTTTTCATAAAATTTTTAAAGTTTAGCTTCTTATAAAACTGTTTACAATAATAGAACCACGCTTAATATAACACTAATAACAAAACAAAACAAAAATTATTTCATAAAAAGTCTCTTTAAAATCAACTCTTTCAAGTTTAACAGAATAATACCTATAGAAATTTTTATCAAATTTTACAATATTTTGTTTATAATAATGTTTTATATTATAGAATATTCAATGAAAAGTTTATAAGATAAAATAGCTTAAAGCTAAGTAAACTATAATTTATATTCATAGAAACATGAATAAATTTACACTAACCCTTCTTATAAACATTTAATATTGTTTTCAAATATTTGAACAAAGATAATAAGATTTTTATTCTATTAGTTTATAACCAGGCATAGTATAACGGTGTTTGTAACTATAACATGAATATATAATCGATAAATATTACTTCAATTTACATAATAAATTTTCATTTTATAACTGTCAAAAATATATGAAAAATTTTCAAATATATATATATATATAATATATTAATATATATATAGCAATGTAACATGCATCAAATCTTATAATAAAAATTTTTGAAAAATTAAAATATAAATTTGATATGTAATATTATTTGTTTATAAAACAAGTGAAATTTTATAGTTAAAAATACTTTAATAATGAAATTCGTTACTATTTAAATTTATGTTTGTCTTCGTATAAATATATAATCAATTATTTTATTATTTATTAAATCTTAAAACATTATAAATTTGAAATTTATACCCTTTATATTTTTACTAAACCTTTAAATATTTTTTAAAAATATCTATAATTTTTTACTAATGATAAATAAACAATTACTTAAAACATTTATAATTTTAATGGAAATTGTTGTATGGAGGGGTGCTTTAAAGTCACTGGAATTTTCACGTGAGAATTAAAATTTAAAAATGTGAAAAAATTTTCAAAACTTTATTGAAAGAAATTATTAATACACTTTATTTTATATACGATAATAGAATTTTTTTTCTTTTTATAAGAAAATTTCATTATGTTTCTTTTTTTCTTTACAATTTTCGAAAATTATGTATTTTTCCATTTACAAAAAAAAATATTTTTCTTCTTTTAAATGTTATATTTAGGAATATTTGTAACTTATAAAATTATTACAGAAAATTCTTTTTTTATTTTTATTTTTATTTTTTTCAATTATTAAATCGTCCGGAGAATAATAAAATTTGTAATATTTTTAGAATCTTATGACGCAAAACGTGCACTTAGCTTAATTTATTTTGTACTAAATTCACGAATGAAAAGAATTTCCACTTTTATACTCTTTAATGTTTCATATTACTGATAAGAAACATTGTTAGAAATTTATTTCTTAGAAAGCCAAATGAATATTTTTAACGCCCGCATTCCTGATATTGAATTTCGAAACATGTATTGAATAGTAACAACACATTTCGAGGGGGGGAAAAAGTATAAATATATATATAATAATTTTAATATTTAAAAAACTTTTTCAATATTCAGATATTATAACACAAATGTAAATTTTATTGATTTTATATATATATATATAATTTAAACACACATACAGTAAAACCTGTCCGAAACGGAACCTGAATGAAACGGAAACCTAAAATTCCATAGAACGGAGCGATTTTCTATGTTAAAAACAACTTGTTTCAGACGGAAACCTGTCAACCCGGAAAAATATTCGTGGGATTTCGGTTTATGCAGGTTTTACTGTATTTGTTACAAAACCTTATTTTTATTTTTAATTAGTTTAAATTATATACTTAATTAGTTTTGTTTTCGTTTATTATTATTTTAGTTTATAAAAAGAATATTGATTTTATAGTAATAATATATTATAAATTATGAAACCGCATAAAGATTTAATCATAATAATATAAATTTAAATGATTTTATAAGCATTAAAATTATTAAAACTTTATTTTATTAATTACGAAACTCAAAATTATTTTAATACCGTGGGCAATTTTAATTAACTTTTCTAATAAAAATTAATTATTTCTATTTTAAAAAAATTATTTCACCTTTATTGGAATTTTATATATTATTTTTCTTGTAAATTAATTCGCTTGTAATTACATAAATAATATTAACAAAATTGAAACAAAATAATTATTATAAAAATATTATTTAAATGGTAAAGTCGACCCGTAGCATTTAAATTATAATTAGTCATTTTTAATGGAAAATATTATTTAACATTTTAAAGATTTAATTACAATTGTTTTATTTCATTTTTTAATTTGCTTTAATTAATGTACATAAAAAATATTGTTCAATATTAAAATCTATTTATATTTTTTCTTTTCATTGTTCATCAATAACAATATCTTTTATTTTTTTATATTATTATTGGAATTCCTTACCATTTTTTATATTTTTTATATAATTGTTCTTCGATAACATCGTTCCATGCTTTCATTTCGATCATTGTTTACTATTAATAACAGCTTATGCATTAATCATAAGCATCGTTATTTAATTATTACCGGAATTATTAAAATCACAATATATTGTAAATAAAATACACTTTTTAAATTGATCAATTAAAAATTTACTAATAATGATTAAAATTTTTAATTATCACAGTTTCATCTAAAAAATTACAATTAAAAAAGTATTTTTTTTTGTTTGAATTGATGATGTTGAACAATTAACAATGGTGAAAAAAAACAAATTTGAATTCATTACGAATTTTTCTAACTGTTAATTACAATTTTGATCAATTTCTTTAAATATTTTATTTAAAAGACACAACTTTATTTTTAATTGTTAATTGCAATTTTAATTAATTTAACTTTTTGCTAGTTTTTTTTTTTTGGTGTAAGAAAAGAAACTTTTTTATTCTCCATTTTTCTGTATGAATCTATATATATTTATATACAATTACTATGTGTTTTATGTTAAATAATATATACATAAACGCTATATACTATGCGAAGTAATGTTGTAAATATGTTTAAATAATGAATTATTTAATTAATATTTGTTTCAATAACTAATAGCATCCCTAGAGTTACTACATAATAATTAATGATGTATCGTGCATGGAAAAACACACTAGCAGGACAAATGATTAATCTTATTAAATTTTAACAACGCTATTTTGCTTCATTTACTGCATGACAAATTTTTAATATAATTATTTATCATGGTAAGTGATAGGCTAACATATTGTGTATTTATATTAGAAAATAACTAAATTATATTTTTATCTAACTATATATTCATTTCTTTGAAGAATCTTAAGCAAGAAAAATTGATGATAAAGATAAAAATCATCAGTGGCATACCCAAAATTAAGTTTTGTAGGGGGCTAATGAATAAATTTAAATTACGATAGACATATTTTTTTAAATATTCTATTAACATATTTTATAATATAAAATAATTTAAAACGAAAATAAAAATTGTCAAATTTTTAGGTGTATTAATCTCTTGTCACTTTGTATAATAAAAATAAATTTGTATCAGCATTTGATTTTTATTAACTGAATGCTGATACAAATATAATTTTTATTAATTTAAATTTAAATTTAAATTAATAATATTTTTTTAAAGATTTATTCTATATATTTACTGGGAAGTAAAGCCCTTAAATCCCTTTACTAGACAGTAAGAATTATTATATATTATATTATAAAGTATTAAATAATTTAGAAGGTTTTTATTTTTGTTTTTTTTTTACAAAAAATACGTTTAATAAATCAAAAACTCTGAAAAAGGGATTTTTTCTTTGTAAAAAACTAAACAAAGGCAGGTGGTATGTGGCGATTCCTATGTTTGAAGTTGGTAAAGACAAGGGTCATTAAACTGACATAGATTTCATATCTGCACGAAAGTCAAAAAGGTGTTTTTATTATTTGTTTTTTTTAATATATTTTAGGTTTTGGTTTCTTTTTTTTACTTTCTTTCTTTGAGTTATGTGATCAATACTTATTGAATGCCGAATACCGAAAGAAGCTATAAAATATTCTGAAATATGTTTGGTTTTTCGATGTGGACAGTAGAGCAAAATTTGATTTTTGCCTCATTTTTTTCTCTATAAAATATATAGTTTTCAAAGCCATTCACCATATTAAAAATAAGGAATAAAGTTTAAAAAATAAAATAAAAAAAAATTAATTGTAAATTTTATAATTAATACTGTTTAAAAATATTTATTTGACGTTAAAATTTTAATTAATATTGAAGGATATATTTATATTTTTCTATATCTTTTGCTTAAATTTTTACAATTTTTCTTAATAAATTATTATATTATTATAGAAAGATGTTATCTCAACTACTTGAAAATGTTTAAATAGTAATTAATCATCGACATGTTGAGATAATTAAATAGCAGTTAATTCATCTTTTGTATCTTAAAATTGTTTATAAAAATATTATACAAACAATTTACTATTACTTAAGTGTTAAAATTAATATATTAAAAATTAAATATTAAATTTTGTAATTTATTCTCTGCTTTTTATTGTATTCTTTTCTGTATCCTGTAACTCAGTAAGCATTGTATTTTTTTGGGTGCAAGTTTAACTTTCGTGCATACGTGTTACGTTATAAGGTCACGTGTTACAACTTAAAACATTTGTATAAAGATTTTAACACGATTTTTACGTGGATAAAAAGAGATATTTTATAAAGTAAAGGTGCATTCGACATTTTTACATCAATGTATAAACGTAAGCAAAATACTGTAAATTCTACAATAAGTATGGTAACCTATTCTACTTAATTGTCATAAGTAATAGCTTTTTGGGAATAACTCTCTTAAATCTCTATTATTTTAAATCATTTTGACAGATGATTGCATTTTGTCTTCTCGTTCGAATAATCCTCCTTATACGTTGTCAAATTGAACATAATTCGGGTCGACAGTTGAAGTCGAGCTTGCAGCACGCTCAAGTGGACATATGCGAGCTTGATGGAGTGCTAAAGTCACCACTACGAAGCCGATAACGTTGAATTCTCAAGAGAATTCACGTCCTATGTGACCAGCCGTCTGAATCTTTATCGTGTTGGACGTCATAAGGAAGACTTAGCTATAAAATATCGAAAAGCGATTCTTTTAACAGAAACCATTCCAATTTCTTCATTCCACTGATCTATTGATTGAAACACCATCTGTCATATTGTTTTCTAACTGATGCATGCATTTTGTCTTCGACTGGTACAACTTGTTTGGGAACAGTTTATCAAAAATCTAAACTTGGCAACTATTAAATTGCATCTACACTCTTTATTAATTTTTGAAAAGAATCTCTGTTTTTCTTTCTTTCAATGTGACATGAAATTCTAAATCTCAATACAGAATTTCCGCTCTAGAAACGAAACTTGAACATGGATAAGAATTTAAACTTAAGTTTTAAAATTATACATTAAAATTTTCTTAAATTAAAAACGACAAAGAAATTATTATTCTTGTTGTTATTATTATTATTTAAAGCACGAAAACATTATCTTTATAAAACGTATAATAATATTTAATATAAATTTTAAAATTTGCATTTAAACTGATGGAAAAAAATAGAATTTTATAGGTTAAAAGTAATAATAATAATAATAATAGTAATAATAGTAATAAAAGATAAATTAAATAATAGAAATTTGATATTTTTACATTCAAATTTAAAGATCTTTAGATGCTATTTTCTCATTTTATCAAGAAAAAATTCGGAAAAAAGTATGAATACCCAAAAGAGACGTCCTAATTTCCATTATTTTTTCCTTTTTTTTGAATTTTTTTTATTTTCATTTAGAGATTTAACGAGAAAGAAATGGAGAAAGATAAAATGGTAAAGAGCAAATAGAAATTTTATTCTTTAAATTACTCAATTTAAATTTAATTCTTATTCAATATTTTTTCCCTTTCTTTTTTTTAAAGTTGAAAGTAATATAATATTTAATTTTATGTTGATGTTTGATGTACAGTATGGAGAATGACGTGTTATTGAAAAAGGTCTCTTATCGTTCTATACAAAAATATTAGAATTGAAAGGATATTGAAAATGTTTGAAGTGACGTCCACAACAGATGTCAAAAATGATTGACGACTAAAGGCGATACTGACGTTTCAACTTGATCTGTTCAACATTGAATCATTTCTAGCAACTTTTAGCCCTCTATAAAGAAACTAAAACATTTTCTCTTTATTAAATCTATCGCGAAAATAACTTTTACAAACTGCAGAAAAATCTTGAAAATGTTCATAAAGAATTAACACAGTTTTTGTCAAGTTAAGATCGTAAAATCTTTTAAAAAAGAAGAAGAAGAAAAAAAAACAAGCTAAAAATTTGTTGTTTCTGTATTTTTAACCACTTTGATAAGCTTAATTATGTTACAGCTTTTAATTAGATACCTTCAAGGCTAAAATTGGTTTGAGGAAATCGCTTGGAAGACATAAAACAGCGTCATAATTATACCAAAAACAAATATAATTTTTTATTATAAATATCCATCTACCTTATAAAAAAAACTTTCAATGTTCTAATTAAACTTTACAGTTATAACTACGTATATATATAGTTTTTCTTCAATTAACTGGAAATTATAAAAAGTTGATGGTATTCTTACATCATTAATAACTATGAATTTTCGTACTTAATTTAAATCTTAAAATTTTAACCGTATGATATCCAAACACGCCTAGAACTGTCATAATTTTCAATAGGCTGTTAATTAAGCAGTCTGGATGACTGTCGAAGGTTAGAGGGTGTGACTCTCATTCAACCATGTAAAGGCGTGGTTCCGCAAGATATACTGCCACAGGAATAATTGCTGCAAGTAATAATAATTTTTTTTTCTTTTAATCAATCAAACTTCTCATATTGATGAAGTAAGTACCAGAATAAATATTATCAAATTTCTGCTAAACTAAATCTTTAATGTTCCTTGTTTGATGTACAAATTGATATTAGTACTTAATATAAGCTATTATTTTACGATTTACACAAGAAGGAAGACAGAAACGTTAAATGTTAAATTGTGTTGAAGCAATGTTTGTAGTTGAATCAAGCATCTCTTATTTTACGCCAACGTAAACATAATGGTCACTATGACTATCCTGTTGTTCCACTTGGTAGTCCTACTTATCTAAAAGGACTGTTTAGAGGAGGATTGCTGTGCAATTCTTGTGGTCTAGGCTCTACCTTCTCTTTCCTAGCAGTAACTAAGCTTAGATGCTACACATTTACAGTTGACGGTTTAATGGTCCACTGTGACAATTTGTTTCTTCTCTGACAGTCTATCTTCTTACTCTTGCTATACCTTTAAACAATTGGATAAGATCTCCTTTGTTTTCGTATAAATTCGCTATATATAACCAGCATTTTTTCCGCTTTATGGTTTCAAAATCTTATACTACAAGAAACATTCTATTGTAAACAATATATATTACGTATAAAAAAAATTACGTAAGAAAATGAAATATGTTAATTTTAATCTTTAAGTAATGCACAAGGTAATTATTTTCTCATGTAGAAACCTAGCAATTAACAAATAAAACTACTCTTACATCAATTACATCTCACGACTCACACTCTATTAACTCCACTTACAAATCTCGTTTGTAAATTTTACGAAGGAGAGAAAATATATTAAATTCACAAAATTATTCTTAGTTCTTTTTTTACAAAAGTGTCACCATTAATAGAATAAATTATGTTTTAAATTCGTAATCAATTTACAGAACTAGAGCAATAAACAAGAAAGTACAAGTCAGTATTAAAAAAAAATAAAGGAAGAAATGTTCCTACTAATGAAATGGTTTAGTCAGTTAATGTGGTTTCCAGTGATTATAGCTGATGAGGTGACTGGCACATTGGAAGCTGGTAAATGAATAGATTTGATCCGTGACCAACAATTTTTCTGCAGAAGAACTAAAGTGGATAAATGTGCATTACTGTTAATCCTTGTCTCACTAATGAACTACCTTATACGTTCTTTAGATTCTATTTTTCATCGTAAACGTTTCAGATGGAAGTTGAGAGTGATGCACTTTAGTAATTGCTAAACAATAGGATATTGGAATAGTTTCTCTTCTTCTGTGAATATGTCATCAATCATTCAATTTAATAACTCCTTTCTTTGGACAGATTTTTAGTTTTTTTATTCTTTTCTAGGAAACAAAAAAAATTTCTGATTAATTGTCGTCGTAAAGACATTTTCTACGATTTTTGTTATAGTAACTGAAGTATTGGGTGAATGTCCTGTCTCAGTAAATATTTTATATGGGACATTGACTTGACACTGAAAAATAAAACATCATAATAACAAAAATACTAAAATAATTAATGTTATAAATATTTATTTTTCTATTTTCTATTTGTTTATATTTATATATAAATATACTAAATATTTAATTATTTAATTCAATTTACACAAGCGAATTAAATGCTACATTATATACTTTAAAGATCATTACCTCAAATATTAATGCCACTCTAATATTATATATATACATATATTATTATTAATCGAATTACACGAAGAATTTAAATCTAAATAAATATAATAATAATAATAATAATAATAAACAAAATTAAGCATAAATTTTTCTATAATCATGGGTTGTTCTTGAGTTTTTTTTATGGTATCAGGCGTCAAATTTTCATAAATTAATTCCAGAAAATGTGAAGATTTATTTATCTTAAAGGCAATTAAGTAAAGAAATAAGTAAAGTTAAATTATATTTATTCAAAATCTAAATATAAAATTATTGTTTAAAATAAATATATTAACAGTCACATCTACATATATTATTTTAAATATTAATTACGTAATAATAATAATTAAATTTAAATATATAATTTAACAAAGTAGGTATTTAAATTATTCTATTTACATATGAATTATAAATATTACAAATTTATATATTTTACTAAATAGGTGATTTCTAGGAAACAATTTAAAAAATTTACACGTTCTTTTACTTTAAGAAAAATTGATTTTTATTGTAAGAGGAATCCAATTTTTCTAAAAATAATTAGACAAACATAAAAGTTGGTAATTAAATTATGATTAAATGTAAACATACACTAGCATGATATAACACCAATAGAGATACTAATATTAGTATCAGTTACTTGATTGATAATATAAAGTAAAACCTGTCTAAAACAGAAGCTGAATAAAACGGAATTAATGGAAAACACGTTCCGGTTTACACAGGTTTAACTGTACTATAATAGTCTGCTCTACTTTAATGGTATCTTATTTGGTAAGGTATGGTTTAACGATATACATTATTTAAATTGTTCCCTATTTTTATTATGTGACTTTTAAAATTATCTAAATTATGTTTAAAAATCGCACGCTGACAAATTACAGTAGCCCTTCGTTATATCGTGCCCCGTTATATCGCTCATTCAGATATATGACATTATTTTTTTGTCTTCCAAATATAAAAGCGCTTTAACCAATGATAAATAGATACATCGTTTATATTGCGCCACATGATATATCGCTTATTAGGCTGCAATTTGAAAGAACTGTAGACCTATAAATTCCCACTGTTGTCCGTCTGTTTGTCTGTCCTTCCTAGAACGGTGTTAGATAAATGAAACTCAAGACCAGATATGGAAAGATTAGAGGTAGAAGCCCGGAATTTTGACGATGTGAATAATTTTTGCTCTGGTTTGTCTTCCTGCATCGCGATATGACGAGGAACTGCTGTGTTATAAATAAAACATAGTAAAATTTTTAACGCTTAGCGTGTTAAAATTTCTATAAATATATAAGAAAATTGTTGTAAAATAAAATGAAAAAGTTTTAACAAATTTTATAACTTTAACAAATAATTTAATAAAAGTAAATTTAATCAGAAGATATTTTTAATATAAAAGTTTCACTCGTAATTGATAGGAGAAAATTTATTTACTTAATAAATAATAAGAGAGTGAAAGTAGATAATATAATTAGGTAGAATATAATACTAGATTTGATTGATCAAGATACGTTAGAGAAGAATGCTAAAGATAAAACGATAAAAACGAAGAGGGGGGAAAAACAATTAATATAATTTATTTATTTTTTTTTATTCATTATCTTAATAATGTAAAAGTATTATTATGTACATATTATGTCTCTTTGGCATTATTATAATTTTCTGTGATGTTCTTTATTAATTTACAGATGTCGGATGTCCATTCTTATTAGTAACGAGGTGTGAGCATTTTGCTTTTGACACCATTCCTGACATATTCATCCATAAATGTTGTCAGTGTCAATGTTATTGTCGTATAGTTTGTATGCTACCCTTTCATTATTGTTAAACAAATCTGATTAATGAGAAGATAGGTTATCTTTAGGTTGGAAGTAAATTTTAAGCTGTTCAAAATATTAAATTGGCGAAAAATTTTATTAAAGTCATTCGTTTTATTTATGAATATCCCATTAAAAAGATATTTAATATATAATTTTTTTTTCTTTTTAAAGAAAAAAGATTATTTTCGTTTACTTCGTTTTATATAATGTAATAAAAGTTAATATAGATAATAATAAAAATTAATCTAGAAAGTTTAGAGTTTGTGTAGATGTGGGATGTCTTTTATCATTAGAATAAAAGCAAGGAATCATCTTGACAACTTTTATTGCTGGTCATTAAAATATATAAAGGGCGTCACAATGAAACAAAAATAGTTACATCAGAAACCGCATTTACCAAAGAGAACTAAGATTTTTTTTCTTTATTATTATTATTTTACTTTTCTTCCATTTACTATTATCAGCAAGTTCTTTTCTAAAGGAAAATCTTTCAATCTCAATGATATCTTTTATGTGCTCAAAATTAAAATATATAAAAAGAAAATTTTTTACACTTTACATATTTAAAACGACTCTAACTTTTAGTATCATTGTTAAATAAAATTGTAAAAATATTTAATAATTTTAAAAATTTTTAACCGATAATTTAAGAGATTTATCACTTAACTTTTATAAGTTTTGGAGTTTTAATAGTTTGAAATGATAAACAAGCTCGCCTCTTGGTTATATTTCGATAGATTAGAGAACATAAATTAAACTCTTGAAAGTTTTCTTCGTATGTCTAACAAGAAGAGAAGAAGGTAAATAATTAAATTTGGCCTTATCAGAAGCTGTCTTATTTAGCAAAGATGCTTAACAGCAATCTATTACATCGGAAATAGATCCTTCATCACAAGTATCCTATGCATCTCTCAAATTCTATCTCATGCTTAGTATCATTCAATTTAACTGATCAACATTGATAACTCTTCCTCTCCTAATAGCAAAAATATTGATAAAATATGAGTCTTTTCCAAACAAAATTTTGCTGAAAGCCATTATGAAATTATTTAGAAAATTCTAATTAATTTACAAAAAAATTACATTTATTATAATAGTTTAATCATAAAAGAATAAACAATTATTATAAATTTAACAACATTCTTAATTTAGATAAAAATTAAGAGGATGGACAATTACTTCTAGCAATATATAAAATATCAAAAAATAAAATGCTTAAAGGTTTTGTTATTAGTTTCTCCAATACTCTCAGAAAAACTTTAATCTAGCATGAAATTTCTCGATGCAATACAGAATATGTCGCCTGAAGACAGTATTTTTTTTTTTCTTGTGGTAAAATATTTAACAGGCACTTGCAAAGTTATTAAACAAGATTAGATTTTTCTGCCAAAAATATTCTTTAGCTTTTCCATAATTTTTTTGGATGGAAAAGAAATTTTCTAGCTTTAATCTGAATCAATATTCATGCCCTGTAGAGTGATCCACTTCCTCCAATAGTACAGCATTAGAGTCTTAGTATATTTGTTAAATTTAATTACATTTTAATTAAATTTCTATTTGTATAAAATTACTTTTTACACTTTTATTAAATAGAATTTATAGAGAATTGTCAAATAAAAATAAAAATCTATTCCGAAAATAAAAGAGTAAGTAACTAAAACCAAACAAAACCATTTAACAACTTTTCACTCCTTCAAAATTAACTTTCTAGGTAATGTAATTACTGTAATTCTTTCGAAAATTCTAACAATAGTTAAACTCCCACGAGAAATCTATAAAAGATATAAAGCAAGAATCACGCCTAATAAGATGCTGTACAGATCACAAGACATTAATAAACAGTTCATTGTTTTTTTTTTATGCAACAAAAGTAGTTTTGATCTAGAAGTTATAATATTCTCTTTGCTCTCTTAATATTTATTAAGAAAAATCTCATTCTGAATATAAGGCTATAAATAATTTTCCTAATTGGCACATATTATATCTATTTGTACCTTAAGAAACAGAATGAAATGTTTAAAAATATATTTACTTCTTAGAAAATAAACTTTTTTCCCACTTAGGTAGCTTTACTAAATGTAAATTCTTTTTATAAATTTCAATTATAGAATCTAAAGAATAGCCTATATTTACAACTAATTTAGTTGGATAATACTATAAACTATGTTAGAAAAATCAAATTTAATTTAATATTAAGTCAATTTAATTCCTAAAAAATTTGTTCTTATGTATTTTAACTTGAATCTTATATTTCTTAATGCATTCGATAACTTAAACGTATTTAATGACAATGTTAAAAATATTTTAGAGATTATTTATTTTTTTTTAAATATAAAGTTACTAGTATACATAAATAAATATTTTAAATTTAAAAAATTTAGAAAATATTACATAAAGAAACTTACATAGAACAGTTTAAATGAATGTACGATACTCTGAAATTCAAATATGATACATTTCAATGTTAATTCGTTAGAAATATGTTTATCTTAACGATGATTGGTTGAAAATAACCGAACTTTTCTGATGTCTTTCAAGTAATAAATAATTAATTTGTATGAAATTTCTTCTTTGTTTTAAATTAAATTTTGTTTTTTCTTCTACATCTTAGCGTCAATGAATTCGTTACCTTTATTAGCAAAATATTTTAAAAGTCTCATTACAGTCTAATCTAAATATTGATAATTAAAACTATTTTTGTATTGTATTATAATATTGTAAAAAATACTAAATAAACAAACTCCAGATATCTATCACTGCCAAAAAATTTCGAATTACACTTTCATAATTTTATTTTTTACACTTATTTCAGCTGCAAGCCCCTCTCAGATTACAAATAAATAAATGAAAACAAATTATGACGAATATTATGAAGTTAAAACATTTTTCATAATTGTCACACTCGGCAGCCACACTCACAATCTAACAGCATCATAATACAATTTACTTTACACGGAAATTACAGTGATTACAAGTGTATAAATTCCTTTTTATCTTAACAATACGCTGCATAAATTTTTTTTTCTTTGTGGTTTTAGGCCCTTTACCGCTCTGAGAGCACGAAAAGGCCAACTGCATAAATTTTAACATATGTATACTTACAATAATAAAATACAGTACTGTACCATTATTATTATTATTATTTGGAAATTACATTTAACGATCTCTCATATATTTTCGATATCCAATAACAGAAGTCTCCCGTGTATTTACATCTTGTTCGCTTCCAGCATTACCCAGAGAATTAGCAATTATTCATAATAAATGCTGTTTTCTCCCTTTTTAACAACACTTTCCTTTCATGCCAACAGTTCAGCATAATCAAACTTTATAAATTTTTTAATGAACCTTATCCTTAAATCATGTTAAGATTTTAAAACGTACAAAACAATACATTAAAAATTTATAAAGTTTTATTCATATTGAAAAATTTAGTACTATATTCCACATTATATTAATATCATTGCATACCAAATTCGTTTCTTTGTCATCTTTTTAGTATAGAAAGTCTCCAAAAATTTCTTTTTCGATGCATTTTTTCTTTTGTTATAATACTCAATGTATCTTGGTCAATATTACAATCGTGTATGAGCAATTGCTGAAATATAAAGCTTTAAACTCTACTGCAGTATATCTCTTAATGTTACATATATAATTGAATCCCATTCTCATCCACATAAGTAAAAACCTAACATTAAATTTTCCACAGATAAATTCATAAATTACAGTTTTGTGTATATTTTCATTTGGTTTAACGAAGTATTTTTATTTCCGATCTTTGATTTAAAATATAAATTTTGAAATTAATCCTGGAACAACTTTTAATGTCAAACTATTTTAATTGCAAATGAATTTCTTCCCAGAGGCCCTTTACAATCGGGGCCTCCGGGCAGAAATTCATACGCAATCTGGATTTATTTTGAAAAGTTATCTGTCTGATTTTTATAAACCATTTGTAATAAATTATTCAAAGTTCTCATTGGATAGCCATTCAATTGCATTTTTAATATTATATTATTAACTTCTATTTATTTTACATTGCGATTTGTTGCTTTATAGAATTTTGAAGAGTTATCCATTTTAATAATGTTATACTTCTTGTACAGTACGTTGGTTTTTGAGAGCAGAATTAATTGTTTTAAACACTTTTTATAAAACTTTTCAAAGAAGTTTCCATCGATGACCTAGTAGATAAAACCACTAAACATGGGTAGTTGATTATGGATTCGCTTTTCAAACGGTCTGGCCATATGGAGCTTTCCAGGTTTTCACGTTGCTTATGCAGTGTCACAGCAGTTTGGTGTATTCTAAAGCACATTGTGGAAGGTACTAAGAAGTTGTTGCATTGTTATTCGTATTAGATTAGTCACAATTAGCAGTTACTTGCCATTGACAAGGTAACCCGGATGGCTTTTGCAATGACCTTTCTGGCCAGAAAGGAATAGGAAGAATCGTGATCATGGATGATCCTGTGGAGATACGAGATACATTTTCACCTAGAAACATCCGTAACTCTCATTTGAGCCACGGAAAAACCTCGTGTTTTCCAGCAGATTCCACTCCACTCACCTAAAAATAGTATCACATTGTATTTGAGAAGCATTACAGAGGATCAATTAGGACCAGCCTTTGAGCAGACTTCATTACCTTTAGGTGTTATACTTCCAGAATGGGAACCGCATTGAGCATTCTTCCTCATCGCTAAGATCTCTGAATAGCACCAGTATCTTGTACAAATGAAATGTTTTGTTTTCAGCTACAAAAGTGCTATAGCGATGAATTTTGGTACTATTTCTTTTTGCGGAATGTGTTCTGCTTGTCCTAAAATTTCACCATGCCAATTTGGTTGCAGTTGGACCGCTAAACATCGCTAGACAGGGGTATGCTTTAATTACTATCCCCTTTAATACTTGTATGGGGGATGCTTTAATTACTATCCCCGGTATTTGTCATAGTTTAAAATTAAAATCTTTGACATTAATACCTTTCTATAGCAATTTTCTTTTTATTTGGACGATTTAAATACAAACAAATATTTTCATATTTATTCCTTTTTGTTTATTTAATATCTTAATTATTTCATATTCAAACAAAATCAATAGTTTATTATAGGCCTATATTATTCTGTATTCATAAAATTAAATTAAAAATTATTGCATTTCTGTCATAGAGTGACAGGATAAAAGGTATTATAATATTTAAATAATTCATTTATAATAATATTAATATTTTTGTTTATCTTCAAAATTAAAAATTAACAATGAATGAAATGTCATTATATTTATTATTAATTATAAAACTGTATGATGAGAGAGAAAGAAAAAATAACATCTTTCAAAAATGTCTTTAAATTTAATGAAATAACAGACACTTCAATATCCTCATCATTTAACTTTAATTAGTATTTTATTTTATTCTATTTTCTAGTTTAAATTAATGCTATTTTTCACATTGTCCACATTTCCATTTTATTTTACTTTCCTTATTTATTATAAGTTTTAAATTAATACTATAAATTTCTTTAATAAATAATGATATTTACAGTTGTAATATTACAAATTTTAATAATACAACAATTCAACTAAAAAAAGGTGATCACGAGCACAGATGAATTCAATGTCCGTTCCACATATGTCCAGTCTGAAAGGTGGTGACCTTTCTCTCCTCTATCCCCTGACTAAGCTCTTCCTTCTCCTTCGTGGCCCCTAGTTCTCCGAATTCTCGACAATCGCAGATGTGGAGTTAATGGGGGGGGGTGCTGATGAGTAGTAGATTTTAAACTCTGTGTAAGGTATGGAATCGCCAAGTGATTTTTGAATTAATTTTTATATTTATTATGACAAATATCCTAGAAAGAATTAATTATTTACTTAAACTTAACGAAATAATTTTTATTTTTTGAAAATTTCTTTTAATCTTTGCCTTGTATGAGTTTAAAATGAGGATTTTACATTTATAAAATAGTTTAAAACATTAATTAATTTTGTATAAAATTATAAAAAGTGAGTTTCAAAATCAACACCTTAACATTTCATTATTTTACTTTAATTTTTTATTTAATATAAAGAAATACGAATAAGGAATTAACATGAAAATAATTTAAATAATTAGAATTAAAGTGAAATTTATTTTTAAAAATTTTTTAAATTAATGTAAATATGAAAATATAATTTCAATTGTTGTTGGGAGGCAACCCTCCCAACAACAGTGTGGCCGTTATTGGAGGTTCGACTTGTATATATATATTATGTAACTTTTTGTGATAAATTAATACATCTTCCATATTAATAACTAAATAAACATTGTTAAAATATTTAATTTATTATTTATGTTTCTTTTGCAGCAATGTAGATACAATAAATAAATCATTATGTATTTATAGCTTTTTTCCATCTCAGTTCGCATAAAACATGGATTAGATTGTCACAGAGGAAAAGATTGTTGACATGATATGAAAAAGATAAAATAAATAAATCTAAATAAAGCTGATATTTAATTAAATATAATATAATATAAATCATGTAATGCAAATATTACGCTTTTTATAAATATAATTTTATCTCTCTTATATTTACAACTGATTCAAAATGTCGAAAGTTCAAACTTTATTAAGATTATTTTTAAAAAAGGAAAGTTATATTATAATTTAATAACGTATAGAGTAATTCGATGATCGGATATATTGATTGTTTTACGTTATGTTCTATTAATAATGTTTCATTTGATGAAAAAATGTGATCACATCAGTGGTTCAATTAGTGTAAATTATCAAATACTGTATATTAATATAAAAATTAGAAAATCTTACACTTAGTTATTGTCTATAGTTTCCTAATATCCCTAAAATATTTATTGACATCTGTATTTTCAATAATTATGCATATTATCGATTGTTATAATACATAGTCATTCAAGGCAAAATTTGCACGTAAGCTAAATGAGCTGCAGCTTAGGATCTCACGTTATAAACCCATAGCTTAGGGCCTCATATAAATATAGATATATACTATTATTATTTGATAGAAGAGAAGGGTTTGTTATATGTTATAGTTTAGGGCCACAACATGCTTAAATCAACTCCTGATAGCATTTAAACGTCATACAATTATTGTTCTGTAACACCATATCAATATGTTATAAATTAATGAGTTTATTCGCTTCAATTCCCATATAGACTTTATTTCTTGTATTAAAAATATTCATATAAATAAACTCCTAACTTCTATATTCTTTGTTTAAAATATTTTAGGGAAAAATATTTTAAACATAGGGAATATTTTAGGGAAAAATAATTAAAAAAACTTAAAAAACATTGCGCGCGCGCACACACACGCACACACAACACACACAGACACACACACAAATGTCTCAATATCCTAAATTTCAATTAATTTACCGTTAAGAAATAAAAATTTATAAAATATTTTAAATATATAAAAATAAACGTAACCGTTTCTAATTTATTAACACAAATATATAAAAATTTATATTACTTATTCACTTTTTCAATCTTTTAAATTAATATTACATATCAAATTTAATTAAAATATAATTAATAAAATAAATATATTTAAGAAAGAATTAATTAAATTATATTTTATTCTGAAATTTATTTACAATCAGTATTTTAAAATCTTCTTTGTTCGTTCTTAAATCTGATTATTTGCATTTAATTCATTTAATGTTTTTATTCTTTAATCACATGACCACTCCAGCTGCCGAATTTCTTATTTTATTTTCATTTTTACATCATTAATTTAATTTTTTTAAGCATAAAAATAATCACAGAATTAACACCGTAATAATAGTTAATGATTATTCCATGAATAACGATAATAAAAACGTCATTCTTGATATTAAAAGATCAGTACGTGTGACATAGAAAGTCTACGAAATAAAGAAATTTTATCTCCTTAAATCACTTAAAAAATTGTTTTTAAACGAAGAAAAACTTAATTAAAAATACGTATATTTATTAAATAAAATAAAATGTTTCTAATTAATTAATTTTTCAAAGTTTTTTTATTATTATTTAATTCGTAATTTTCAATTAAAATCTGCGAAAAATTTTTAATTAATTAAAAATTACTTAAAATGAGTAATGAGAAATAATTAATAAAAATTAAATATATTTCAATATTTATTATAATTAAAAACATTTTTAAAAAATCATTAACACTGTATTTAAAGATTCAATAATAATAATTTTTTTAATTAAATAAAAATTAATTTTTTTAAAACAAAAAATAAACAATTTCATTTCTAATATTTGCTATAAAAATAAAAAAAGATAATTCAATTGAAATTAGTAAAAATTTACATTTATTTGTTTATTTTATAAACATTAAAAAAAAACTAAATTTTTTTTTCTGTAATTAAATGTTTAGAAAAATGTAATTAAATTTTGAAAATTTGATTAATTAAATTTGTAATTTTTTTAAAAAAATTATAACATTGGTATATTAGTTTGAATGTATTTTAAAATGCATTTAAGTACAGTCGAACCTGTAAACAGCAAGACTTTTTATAATAAAAAATGCAATTATAACTAAAATAAAACAATAATAATTGAATAATTATATTTAAAAAGTTCTTAGTAAATTAATTTAATATTTTTACTAATATTATATTTTTAAAATGCACTTTTAGATCTTAAAATTTATACAAATTACATATAAAACATAAAATTTAACATTTGTTTTAAACTTAAATTAAATTTTTAATATTAAAAATTTAATAGTTTAATCAGTTACTTATAAATAAAATGTACTAAAATAATTAAAATTGTGTTTTAAATATATAATAATTTAAAATTTTATTAATTAATTGTAATAAGAAATACATTTAAGTTTTATTATTGTAAAAAATAGAATAGAAAATATATAATTTATCTGTTTTATAAAAAAATATCTTTAAAGAATATTCTTTTATAAACTTTTTTCAATATTATTTAAAGTAAGGCCCTCTCATTTTTGAAAGTTTCATAAGAATTTCTGAACCTGAACCACTTTAACTGAATAAAAAAAATTGTATATAAAAAAAAAATATTTCCACAATACAGTTTCTTTTCTATATAATATTTTGTTGAAAATACTTTTATGCATTGTTTGCAACAATATATTGTACAGTATTGTTGGAATATAATATTTCTATAAAATGCAAAAATCTTATCTATTCTTGCTGAATATGCATATGCAATAATTCTTTTAACAATAGATTCTTGAGAATAATAATAATAATAATAATAATATTTTTATTTAAATCAATCTATTGTTAAAATATATATAAATATTCTTCATATTTACTGTTGTAAATAAATTAATTTTCCTGTGTTATTTATAATATTTTGTTAATTTTATTATTAATATTATTTATTCTAAAATAATAATAATCAGATGAAGCAATGGATATTTCCAATAATAACAATGAAGCTGTAGATGATTGATATTAATTGATATACTCTAAATCAAGAGTTTAACAAGGGCTTGCACACCTGAGAAGTGTAAGACATTTTCTGGAATATAATTTAGCTTAATTTTCATACTAGGGATGAGTTTTATAAACAATTGTGAATGCTAATAACGAGTAAAATCGTTATTCAATCCGACCCTACTTCAGATACACACGACCCCTTTTATCTCCCCACCCCTCGACCTTTAACCATCAAAATTTAACAGCATCAATCCCCTAATATACAAACTTTCCTGCAAAATTTCAGAAATTTTCGATAAAAAGCACGGGAGTTATTAAGCTTCAAATAGGGTGAACAAAATTGTGCCCCCCGTATACACACACTAACATCCATACATACAGAAATTATCCCCGAACTTTTTTGCATTTCTCGGCGTTTCAAGGTGTCCTAAGTCCAAAAATGTAAAAATCTTTGTGTGTCATTTTTTGACCGATCGCCATACTTTCCTTCTATAATATATAACAGCCGGGAAAGTAAACTAAAACGTTTTACCTTCTGCTCTAAAATGGAGAGATCAAATATATTTCAATATAATAATGACAATAACAAAATTGAAATTAAATCAAGGTGATAAAAGTGACTTATTAAAATATATTGTTAATATCAATAATCCTTGTTTATTTCAATACGAAAATTAGTTTGGTTAAATTAAAACAGATTTTAAACATTTTATTAAAATTCACACTGTGATAAATTACAGTATAGAGTAATCTCTTCTAATTTTAACTAGGATAATTCACATTTCAATTAAATTTCTGTATAAGATAGAGATGGTTATTAATGCCCAAATGACATTTCTCTTATCCAATTGATCCGCTTTAATTGGAATTTACTTCCTGTTAATGTCATAGATGCTTTATTATTCAATAACTGAATGAAATGAAATTCTTAAAATTATAAAATATTTTTATCATATATAATTACTTGACAAGACATATTATAAGTTATAAGGGCAATATGATATTTTCTAATATAAAAATTCATATTATTATGGAAAATGTCACCCATATAGGTATAACAAATAAGAATTTATTTTTGGCCACTATTTTTCATTTGAAATGATAAAAGCACTTTGCTATTAATATTTCATACTGTACTGTATGCTTTTTCTCTTAGTAACTGAAAGGGATACAAATCATGAATCACCATATTTCATGAAAAATAATCTGTAGATTTACAGTGAAGTACTTTCAAGTGTTAGGGGTGCTTATTGTTCTTCTTCTTACTAAAGAGCTTCATTTCAAAATGGCTTCTTGTATTTTTTTTATGCGATAAAAATAAATTGCGTTAATTCGAAAAAAACCTGTACATAACTTTATAATGGTAAATAAACAAATTAATATTTTGGCATTTTTTAAAATTATTTTTATGTATCTTTTTAAGTAAAATAAACGATTTTTCTTATACAAGTGCTGCACTTTCACACGGTTAAAAAAATATTAGGAAGGTTTTTTTCTTATATATATATATATATATATATATATATATATATATATATAAAACGAATTACAATTTTTAAAAAAATTCAGAACATCTTAGAATTTATAGGTTATTTCTATTTTATTGATTACCTTATCAGTTTTTATTGTTTCTATAAAAGTGATGACAGAATGTCAGATGAGGATTTGAAGATACGTGAATTTTACAATATTCTTTAGTATAAAATGCAATAAATCCACTCATATAATAATACTTTTAAGTTGATTTTTTATAGCGTTTAACCAAAATGTTATATTTATGCTCTTAAGAACTGTCAAATCGTCTATTTAAGGCGACTTAACAGTACTCATGAGCATGAATATAACATTTTATATAACAGTAAAGTAAATACAGTATAATATGAGTATTTTCCTCATCAATATAACCCACTATTTTTCATTATGTAAATAAGAAATGCAATTACATTGGTTGAAGTCAGTAAACACAACATCGCCTTCGTCCATAATAACTTTTCAACAGTTTGAAAGTCAATAAATTTATTTTTCCTTACAGAACGTTAGGAATACGTATCAATAATTGAATGAATAAGTAATTTCTTGTTTAAAGTGCTTCTTACTGTTATAAATAAAATTGACTCTAACGAGTATACTTAATTGCTCTGATGGCCATCAGGAAATTACGTAGTAAACATATAATCCCATTCCAATCATTCAAGTGCCGAGGTTTTCTCTACAGTTCCAATTGTCCATTCCTTTACCCGTGTGGGATTCATATGTTTACCAACCACTTTACTCTAATGACTCTACAGACCTTGCTTGGCTCCATTGAGTTGTCTACAAATATCTTCGCAAGTAATTAAGTAACATATGCACAATCTGGAATTTAGCTTTCATTAATCTACAACATAAAATATAAATATATACATCACTCGGGTTTCAAATCATTCTACTTATTTCTAGATTATAAATTTCAATTCATATGCAATCAAATTAATTTTACTAAAATGTAAATTTAAATTAATAACAATTTATTCTTTAATTTATTTAATAAAATAGGAATAAAACCTTCTTTTCAAATATGTTTATCATTTAAATTTAATTACGTTATTCTTTATGTCTTGAAAAATTAATCTTACTTTTAATAAATTTATAAAGTAAATAAAATATAATTAAAATAAATTTTATATAATTAAATTATTTAATTAGTTTATGTATCTTGTTTATTTGATAATTACGGTAAATTAATTAAAATTTTAAAATAATATAAATCAATATTTATTGCATTAAAATCTATTATTTTACATTTATATAAATAAGTTTTTTTTTCTTAATTAAAACAATCTTTTTTAAAATATTTAATAGATAATTTAAAATTAATTTAATAATAAATATTAAATATAATATTTAATTATGCGTAAGAACATAATTTTTAAATGTTTTAAAGTCTTAACATATTAAAAAATAATAAAACAATTTATAAAATTAAATTAAGTTATTAAAGAAGATAACAAAAACAACAAGTTTATCAAGTAAAAATAGGATTTAAATGAATAAAAAATAAAAATAAATTGAGAAAATTAATAAAAAAATAAAAAAAATGTTAAAGTAAAGAATTAACTTGACAGACTAGGAATAAAAGTGGAATTAAATTAAAGAAAAATTAAATTAAACGAGTGATTTAATATATATTTTCCCTCTTTTTCTTCTTAAATCTTTAAAAATATAAAAAATTATAATAAATAAATAATTCTTTTTTAAATAAAGTTAATAATTTAATTCGTTTATGTGTATGTTTTTTTTTCATAACCCCTTAATTTCAGACATTAAAAGAAAACATAATGGTTTAAGACTTAAATGATCTTAACAATTTAACTGTTCTTATAATTATAGTAATTAGTTTTCTTGGAAATTGTTAATTATTTGTCACTTAAACTTCTTCCAACCTGTGTTACAGATGTCATGAAATAAATAATTTCGAACGTAATAACTCCCCCCTTACTCTTAATATCATATTTCTTTAATTACTTTACCATTTTAATTAATGAGGAAATGTCGTCATTTTAAACTTCAAGAAATATTAAGAAAATTACTAAATAAATGGTTGATAATGCTATAGGTGTTACATGACTGAAAATTCATTAGTGAAACAGAAATGATGATTACTGTTTGTCCAGAGTTTCATTGTAAACAGTGACGTTGCTTTAGGTAATGACACAGAGTGTAATAACTACAGGAAAGCAATACATCTAACACTTTTAAAATATATGTATATATTTATATTTATTTATTTAATACTCGTAATTCAATGTTTGAATGCTCGATTGCCTACTAGTCACGCCTAGGGGCCCTGGGTCTCGAGGGTCTTCAAATTAGAAAAAAAATATGGCAGTTTTATCTAAATAATTCTATAGCTACAATAGTTATTAGTTTATAATGTAAAATTATATATAGGGCACTAAATCTTCTATGCTTAGGTATATATAATGTGTACTTTATATACTTACATAGGTATTAAACCATAAATAATACCAATGAAAATGAAGTATATACATTATATATTATTAAATCAATTAATTGAAGTTTAAAGCTGTTTAACGTGCTTAATTATTAATTAATTTAACTCATAATTTTTGTTAATTCACTTTATTATATTTTTATTTATAAATTAAAATATAGCAAAATGAAATAACAAAATAGTAAGTAATTAACTCAAATTATGGATTAAATTAATAGCTAATAATTAAGAATTGATAAATAATGAATTGTGTTAATAAATTTAAAGTATAATAAAAGTTAAGTGAGTTTTAAAATAAATAATGTAATAAAAATTTAAAATTCAGCAGTTTAAAAAATTCGAAAAACTCATAAATTGGATAAATTATTAATTTAAAAATATTTAAAGTCAATAATTTCGAATTTCTCAATTTATTAGAAATTTCCTATAGGTGTTTAACAGGAAGCTCTTGACCCTATTCTGTCAAAATTGCTGTGAAAGTGCATGTTAGGTTCCTAAAATTATTCTGAAAATTTCAAGATTCCATTTAAGATATTCATCGAATACACACTTTAACAATAACTAAGTTAAGTTATTTCAATTTACAACATTGCTAACAAATACGACGTTAGATTTACTGTTTAATGGTTAACTGTACTTTTATAATACATCAGTGAAGATCCTTCTTACTCGTCTCGTGATCTTTACGAATGTTCCGTTAGAAGGTCCGTCGGAAAGTCACACCTCCACACTCGATAATTAGTTATATACAGTTTATTTACAAATATTTACAAAGATATACACTATGCAATAGCATTACGTACACTACAGTATCGAAGCTGTGATGCAGCACGTCGACTTAGCTGGCCTGGGAACACGAGTCACTCTTCCGGAGATGGCTTAACCTCGTGGCCGTCCGTCTCTACAACAACCTTTCTCCAGAGGACTTTCTAAGAGGAGAACACTCTCTCTATCCGCCTCAAAGGTCTGCCTGTTGTCAGAGACCGCCACGTACCAGGTCCCTCGCCCTTTCTCCTCGCTTTTTTGCCACCCTTCCAATTTAAGGGATTCTGGCACTGCCTCCTGCGACCAATCACTTCCTTTCCCTTCTTAGAGCCTTCCAAGACGTCCGCCCTATCCCCCGCCGACGTAGCTCACATTTGCGTCCGTGCTTTATTTATTTTTGTTTTCTCAAGCTGGCCGGCACGTGGCCAACACATTGTCCCTTAAGTGGAGACGCTACACCTTTGATTCTTCCGGCCGTTTATGGCCCCGACCCCAGGTGGGAGCAATTACCTCAGTCGGGCGGTTTCTTTGACACAGGCCACCAAAGGCGACCTTTACAACATCTATATTTAATTATTTAAGTAACGAATTTACAAAGGCAGGTAGAATATCGCGAAATATAAAACTAACCAACACGAAACAAAATATATATGTTTAACAAATAAAGGTGTAGGTAGACCTACAATTTATGAATGAATTTTTGCTTCACTTCAGTAGCATAACTAGAGGGTCGTAATTAGAATGAGCAAAGCTTTAAAGGGTGAACACTTAGATATTGTACGCAGTATGTTCTACGAAATCGTGGCAATATTTTTACAGCGTGTTCTAGATACCTAAGGGATCCAAAATGTGTCCTATAAACTTCCTTCAAACGCATTGTTCTAGAGGAGCTAGAAAGGGTAAGTTCAAACAATAGAACAAGGTTCGCTCGCATTTCTTGGCCCTTTAGTACAGCACAGAATATCTGAAGAGCAGTGGGATTGAGATTTGACAGCTGCATCTTAAGGTGTAGCTATTTTAACGTCTTCTAGCGTTGAAACAATGAGTTCAAAGGGAGTTTATAAGATACTAGCTGACCCGGCCACGCGTTGTTGTGGCTCAAAATGTATCTATTATAAATGTGTAACAGTTCCCCGTGGGGGGAATTTCAAAAAATCCCTTTTTAGTGTATATTCTGTTGACGTCACCTATTAAAACGCAATTAAAAACGCAAAAAACCGCATGTTAAAATAGTATAAATAGAAGCCGAGTTCTTCACGGTAAGCCTTAATCCTGTCCCTTTCCCCGCTGGGGAATATCGAAAAATCCCTTTTTAGTGTATATTCTGTTCACGTCACCTATTAAAACGCAATTAAAAACGCAAAAAACCGCATGTAAAATAGTATAAATAGAAGCCGAGTTCTTCACGGTAAGCCTTAATCCTGTCCCTTTCCCCGCTGGGGAATATCGAAAAATCCCTTTTTAGTGTATATTCTGTTGACGTCACCTATTAAAACGCAATTAGAAACGCAAAAAACCGCATGTAAAATAGTATAAATAGAAGCCGAGTTCTTCACGGTAAGCCTTAATCCTGTCCCTTTCCCCGCTGGGGAATATCAAAAATCCCTTTTTAGTGTATATTCTGTTGACGTCACCTATTAAAACGCAATTAAAAACGCAAAAAACCGCATGCAAATTAGTATAAATAGAAGCCGAGTTCTTCACAGTAAGCCTTAATCCTTTTCCTTTCCCCGCTGAGGAATATCGAAAAATTTCTTTTTAGTGTATATTCTGTTGACGTAACCTATTAAAACGCAATTAAAAACGCAAAAAACCGCATGTAAAATAGTATAAATAGAAGCCGAGTTCTTCACGGTAAGCCTTAATCCTGTCCCTTTCCTCGCTGGGGAATATCGAAAAATCCCTTTTTAGTGTATATTCTGTTGACGTCACCTATTAAAACGCAATTAAAAACGCAAAAAACCGCATGTAAAATAGTATAAATAGAAGCCGAGTTCTTCACGGTAAGCCTTAATCCTGTCCCTTTCCTCGCTGGGGAATATCGAAAAATCCCTTTTTAGTGTATATTCTGTTGACGTCACCTATTAAAACGCAATTAAAAACGCAAAAAACCGCATGTAAAATAGTATAAATAGAAGCCGAGTTCTTCACGGTAAGCCTTAATCCTGTCCCTTTCCCCGCTGGGGAATATCGAAAAATCCCTTTTTAGTGTATATTCTGTTGACGTCACCTATTAAAACGCAATTAAAAACGCAAAAAACCGCATGTTAAAATAGTATAAATAGAAGCCGAGTTCTTCACGGTAAGCCTTAATCCTGTCCCTTTCCCCGCTGGGGAATATCGAAAAATCCCTTTTTAGTGTATATTCTGTTCACGTCACCTATTAAAACGCAATTAGAAACGCAAAAAACCGCATGTAAAATAGTATAAATAGAAGCCGAGTTCTTCACGGTAAGCCTTAATCCTGTCCCTTTCCCCGCTGGGGAATATCGAAAAATCCCTTTTTAGTGTATATTCTGTTCACGTCACCTATTAAAACGCAATTAAAAACGCAAAAAACCGCATGTAAAATAGTATAAATAGAAGCCGAGTTCACGGTAAGCCTTAATCCTGTCCCTTTCCCCGCTGGGGAATATCGAAAAATCCCTTTTTAGTGTATATTCTGTTGACGTCACCTATTAAAACGCAATTAAAAACGCAAAAAACCGCATGTAAAATAGTATAAATAGAAGCCGAGTTCTTCACGGTAAGCCTTAATCCTGTCCCTTTCCTCGCTGGGGAATATCGAAAAATCCCTTTTTAGTGTATATTCTGTTGACGTAACCTATTAAAACGCAATTAAAAACGCAAAAAACCGCATGCAAATTAGTATAAATAGAAGCCGAGTTCTTCACAGTAAGCCTTAATCCTTTTCCTTTCCCCGCTGAGGAATATCGAAAAATTTCTTTTTAGTGTATATTCTGTTGACGTAACCTATTAAAACGCAATTAAAAACGCAAAAAACCGCATGTAAAATAGTATAATAGAAGCCGAGTTCTTTACGGTAAGCCTTAATCTCGTTCATCTCCCCCCAGTAGGGGGAATTTAGACATGTATATTATATACAAACACTTGCGTATTCGAATGCAACGTTGTGTCAAAATTCAAAAGGAATCGGTAGGAACAAACGAACGTTATATTTTATTTATATAGATAGATAGAAAATGATCTGGTTTAGTCCGTTCTCACAGAAAAACAATGCCTCACAGAGAAGCAAACTTAGGTCGTCGGAAGTTAGCGCCATCTGTTGGACATAAAAGCCTTAATCCATATATAAATATATTTTTGAAAGGGGGAAATGGTGGTCTTCACATATGCCAGAAACCTTTGTCGGAGTGTATTAAACAACTTCCCAAAGTTTCATGGCAATCGGATAAATGGTATGGTAATGCATGAAGGACAAACACACACACACACACACACACACACAGACATACATTCATTTTTATATATATAGATTTTTGAATCCCAAGGCCTCTAAAACAGACTATAACACACGCAGAACACCCTTTATGCATGTGTATAAATCCATTAGTCAACCACATTCAAATGCTTTTCTTATACTTATTTGAATTACTTAAATTTATTTATTAACAAATGCAGAAAGCGGGATCCCTAGCCCCTCTCAATTATACTACTGCAACTAGTTAAATTAATCAATTAAATTTATATTTTAAGATGTAGTTGATGAGAGTATCATGACACTCTCCTAGGGACATTCCAGATGATGTCTAGACTTTTGTTTATATAACTACATTCTTATACTTCATACCTTATCTTCTTTCGTTTTTTGGTATGTGTAGTATATACTCTTAAACTCTTAAACTAGTTAGTTTAAACTCTGAATTCAAACCAAGCAGTTGCACTTTCTCCCCTGTCACACCCTGCATTTATCACAACAGATATATTAAATTAAAAATATAAAAATATTCTATAAATTTTTACATTCTTCTTATTATTATTATTCACTAATATATATAAAAAAACAATTCCAGTAGTTTATCTTCAATAAAACGCACTTAATGTTTAAAACATTTTTCCACGTATAAAATTCCTACAATAATAATAATAACAATAACAATAATAACAATAAAAGGGTTGTTCTACCGAAATTATTCGACTCCTTTTATGGTAAATACATTATCATTTCTATGCATTCATTTATAGATAAATAAGGAAGGAAAAAAATTTTTTTTTATTGTTAGGGATATCTGCACCAATATAGAGATCGTAATGGACTTAAAGAATGTTTTGATAGTGCAGTAACTCATGAGAGAAAAACGTGCCTGAAATTCTTTTTTCTCTAGAAAAAAAAAGACAGTAAAACTATATATCATATTTTATTATCCGACATTGTCTGAACTATATAGAGTCTAAAGTAAATCGGTTATAGTCGATTTTGTGGGCAATATCTAAGCTGATGAGTGAATTATTTCATTTTATTATTCATTTTTATTTTATTATTATATATTATTTAATGTTGTACTACGTATTATTACGGTAGGAAATTCATATACTTCAATATAAATTCAAATTTCTGATGAATCTGCACTCTTATGAATTGTAAAGTTTATATTTATATTTTATTACTTAAAAGTCATCTTTAAATGTATAAAATTTATATTTTTAGTATGTTACGAGACTTCTATATATATTATTCTTTCCATTTATAGAGAAGATTGGTAATGAAACTTCAATTTAGTAAGTACTTTCCTATGGTGCATTCGATTTTCTTTCACTTCTTTTCTGTAATTTATAAGTTAGGTTAAACTATAACAAAGCAGAAGTTTCTTAAATTGATTTGCTTTATATAATAATATCTTTAATAACTTTAAAATATACAATTATAGACTGTAAAATCAACATTAAAAGTTTCAGGTACAACATTATTTTAATGCGAAAAATATTATAATACTCGTGTTTAAAATTAGGAATTTTTTAAATTTAATATTTAAATATTTTTTAATATTTTTATTTACATATTTTTAAATTTTATAAATTTACGCGCTTTAGTTATAAAGTGATTTAATAAGCAAATTCATTAAAAAAAAAACTCGCATAAATTACTTTTAAATATTCTTGCTATTAATTTATATACTTCATAAAAATTAAAATTTAATTTTAACATAATTTTTAATATTTTAATTAATAAAAAAAAATCATTTATTTGTATTTTAAAATATTTATGAAGCCAATTTATATAGAAAAAAAATTAAGCTATCGATTCGTATTATTTCTTTATATTAAATTAAAAATATATTATAAAATAATTTAATATATTATTTTATAATAAAAGTTAACTATTGAAATCTTAAAATATTCATTAAATAAGTTATAATTTATTAATTATATTAAATAAAAATGATATTATTTAAATAAAAACATTTTTTATTCAATTATTTATATTTGATTTAAGAATTTCATCATCGAAAGTGAGTAAATATAAATCATAGTTTATCATCTGAAAATATTAAAATTTTTATACTAATATTTAGATATAAAACCAATTTATTCATAAATCTAGTTGGAAGCGAAGATTTTATTGGAAATAAAAAAATACTTTAAATATATCAAAAGTGATAAAATTTTATATATCTTTATATATATGTATATATATATATTTTTTATTAAAACTTTTGAATAAAATGAATAATTTTATTTGATTTTTTTCTATTTTAAAGAAGCGATGATAATAATAATAATAATAAATCAAATCAAATATTTATTTATTCAATAATTTATTAAATTTGCTATAAATTATTTTAAAAATATTATAAATTCTTTAATTTAATAAGTCAATTTATTATTATTTTTTTTGTGTTTTAATAAAAATTGTCTTATTATTATTATTATTATTATTATTTTTTGCATTTATTTTTACGTATGAACAATTTTAATATGTCAAAAGATGCAGAAAAGTTTTCATAAATATAAAGTGGCATATTTATAGAATATAATTTTTTATTATTATTTTTTTAAATTATTAAAATTGCACGTTTATTCGATTGAAGTAATAACGTGGGTAAGCGAGAGGTGTAATGAATATTTTTAAATGAGAAATTTTTATATAAATTGCATAAGTTTATATATTAAAAATATATATATATATTATTTATATGTTTAGATAAATAAATTTCAAATTATAAAAGAGTGGAAAAATTTTCAATTATTTATGCTTTTTAATAAATGATCATTTGAAGAAATGAATTTAAGAAATTGTAGAAAAAGTTTGGCTATTATATTACATATTTAAGTAAAATATTAATTTGATTTATATTAATTTATGTAAAATTAATTAGTAATCTCCATTTTGTTTGCAGACGAAATTATTTATAAAATATAAAGTCGTAAGATAATTAAAATCAAAAGTTATGCGAGAGATTTAGTGTAAGATAGTAAATATACTTGAAACGTAACGGTTTCGATTTATTATCTTTAAATATTTTTAATCAAATTGCTCCTAAAAATAAATTATTTCTCGTTATCTTTTAGTGCAAAAAAAAAAAAAAAAAAAAACAGAAACAATTGAAGATAGTTAACGTAACTAGTTACAGGTGCAGAAAATAACGCATTATACTACTTCACGTAACGCATTTTGACTACTTGACGCAACGCACTAACACTACCTGATGTAACACATTATACTACTACTTGACGTAGCACATTATACTACTTGACGCAAAGCGTTATCACTACTTAACGTAAAGCATCATACTATCTAATGTAACACATTACCACAAAGGCCTCTTATTATTCGCAGAGGTTAACAAATAAATGAATTTTGCTGATAAATTTGTTTGTTGTTACGTATTGGATATGTTAAAGGGGTCATTTCATGTTCACGGTCGTTCCACTTTTATATAAATTTATATAATGTAAAGCTTGTATCACACGAAATATTTGATTATACTAGATTTAGAACTCTAGTTAATATTGGAATTGTAAACCAAGAAATTTTTGTTTGTGATTGCCTGATACTCATACAAATTTGAAGCCCCAGGAAAAGTCTAGAACTTTAGATTGTCTACACTTAAATATCACTGTTGTTTGCATCAGTATTGCTTACATATTGAGCGTGTTGCCTGGTAAGGCGATTTTAATACAGCTGGATCAGCAAAGCAATAACGTGACCCGTTTTAAACGAAATGCGCTACGTCATTGGCTCGCTTATCTAGCTGTATTATCGCAGTAACCAATAAGCATATTTAATCGTAACACTTTTGAGTTATGAAATAATAATACGAGGGATGATTTTTAAATTAAGAAAAGGATAGTTAAATAAGAGAAAGTAATAATAATAATAATAATAATAGATTTATTGTGAACGTCACAATTAATCTATTATTATTATTATTATTATTCTGTGTTAAATATACAGTAAGATACTTCTTGAAAGAATTTCCTAATTGAAAAATATGACCACGAGGTTCTGTTAGCAATTTTCTCATCCTGGGGTAGCTTTTAGTTTTAGTGGTATTCTCGTTCTGTCTCTTTTACTGGTGTTTCTGAAATGATACTGCATCCGCTGCAGTGTCTTTGACTTTTTTCTCTGTGCTCCTTCACATATCTCTGTTCAAGTGTTGCCTTTTCACTTTCCATTCCTATCATCTCCTCATCCTCTCATCATGTTTCCTCTTCTTCTAACTTTCTCCCGCAGTCCACAGCCCTCTTTCAAGAACCAAACCACTTGAGTAGCGTTCGATCTATCATAAAAAAAAAAATTCAGAAAAAAGTGTTAAATTATTTTTTGGCATTTTATATAAACACAGCTTTACATTAATTCACAAATTACTAAAACACTCTGCATTTTGTTAAATTACGAATTTATTTTCGGCATTTTTCACTGGATTTCACGTATTTGCAGGGAGGTTTGTGTATTAGGGGGACTGGTGCTATTACATTTGGGAGGTTAAAGGTCAAGGGATGGGATGATAGAGGGAGGTCACGTGTCGTATCTCGAGTGGGGTGAGACCTAAAAAAGCTTTTACTCGTTATTAGCATTTATAGCTTTTTTTTATAAACCTCATCTCTACCCTAAAAAATTAAGCTTTTTGCCATTAGTAATAATAAAAATTTTAAATAAAATCTCATAACAGATGGCGTTACACACAGTGTTAACTTTTTGCCGGAAAATTATGCAACTCGTTGCTGGATTTTTAAAAAATAAATTTTGTATTCTTCTTGAATACGCTTTGCAATTTTTTTTATTATGTTTATGCTTCGTAGTATTTTTCATTAAAATGTAAAATTTATTATGAAAAGTTAAATAAATGATCCAAATTTCACATAAATCTATTTAAAAACTTTTTTTGTTAATATATTTTATAAAAAAACTGCTTCTGTTATGGCCCTACTTTTGTATGAAACAAAAGCATTCGTGACACATGAGAGATATTTAAAAAACAATTAAAAAAGCGTAAACAGTTTTAACATTAATAAAATATATTAAAAATTCTTTATATACAATAATATAAAATTGAAAATGCATAAAATTTCCTTTTAAAAAATCCAATTTTTCTCAATATGAAACATTTAAACGGCTGCCACTTTGAAATAAAGTGGATTAGGAAAGCAAAATTTCATTTAAAATAATCAAAACTTTATAAAATTAATATGTCTTTTAGAAAACTTTGTTATGTAGCCGTTTATTTGATTTGATTTATTCATTCCTTTAGTCTTCTAATTTGATGAAAATTTAGCATTAACTACAATGAAAATTTTATTTAGTTGTGACCTGTAACAGATTTAACACCGTAGGGAAATTTCTCTGTAAATGTAGTTATTGTGAGTCAGACGAGACGTTTATTCATCAAGAATTAATGCACGCATTCAAAAGTCTCTTATGTTAGAAAATTCTATACCTAAATATAGCTTTTATAGAATATAATCTTTTATAATAATAAAATATTTTAATCTATAAATGTTTTAAAGTTATTTATTAATTCTTTGTTGCTCTTAGAAGTTCTAAACAATAGATCACCTATTGTAGAAGAAAAATGAAATTTTGGATATTAATAAATGTTTATACAGATAAATTAATTATTTTTAACCATTAAATAGTAAAATATATTATATATAATTGCATAGTTTTTTTAAAATTAAGATATTTTTTTATAATGTTAAATTAATGAAGACATTCCCATAGAATGTAGTTATCAATTTGATTAGTTAGTCACCTAATAAATATTATTTTAATTCTATTTTAAGTCTATTGAATTAAATATAATTCTCGAGAACATTTTTAATTTACAATAAATAGAATTTAAAATTTAATAGATTAAACAATTGGTGAAATGAAATAAAATTTAATTGTTATCAATAACAAAGAAGAGAATTGGCATATACTGTACTTGAATTACATTAATAAAATGTAATTAATGTGTAGTAAAATGTAATGTAAATAATCTATATTAATAAAAAAGGTGGCATTCTTTATTTGTTTTCATCCTTAATAATTCCTACCATTACATTTAAGTCTTCAGATTATTTCAGAAGATATTAAGAGGATAGAGCCAAATCTCCCGAACAAATAGTCGGATTTTTCTGAAAATTTCTAGAAATATCTTCCCCTAATACATAAACTTCACTGTAAAATTTCATAAATTTTAGCTGAAAGGCATAGGAGTTATTAAGCTTCAAATTGGGAGAAAAAATCGTGCCCCTCACACATTAACATCCGTACATACAGGAAAAACCCCCAATTTTTCTGCATTTCTCGACATTTCAAGATCCCTCTAGTTCAAAAATGTAAAAGTCTTGAAGGGAGTAATTTTTTGACCGATCGCCATGCTTCCCTTCTGTTACGTGATAATAGGAGATATATAACATTGAGATGTAATTGGGCTGCAATTTGAAAATACTGTAGACCTATAAATTTCCACTGTCGTCCATCTGACTGTCTGTCCTTTCTAATCTCGAGATCAGAGTAAGATAAATAAAAGCCCCGAGAGCAAATATGGAAAGATTAGGGGAGTAAGCCCCGATCAACTATATAAAAACTTCCGGTCTAGACCGAAATTCACGTGTTTTTAATTCAAAAGTTTTGGCACGACCTTGTTGTTAAAGGAAAAGTGTGATGTACAGGGGTAAGCCGTTACTAATTTGAGGTGAAGAGCGTATATTTTAAATTAAATAAATTAAAAATATAATAAAAAAATTGCAGCCCGGCATTATGACGATTTCATAATAAATAATTGCTCGTTAATAATACATTTTTTATTCATATTCTGTTAACGTGTAAAATATATAAATACTATTAACGATATTTAAATATTTTATGTCATTCAATTTCCAAATCAGTTCTTTCCTTTAAAGTTATGAATCTTATTTTATCAATTTAAATGTTAAAAGTACATTCAAATTACATTAAAAATTAGTTAGGTGCGTGTCGAATCCAGCCCTAAAAAATTAAATACGTTAACTCTGGTAAAATCCCAAGCGATTTCTTCAGGAACATTATTTAGTTGATCTTTAACAATCGTCTAGAAGATTTATTAACCTGGTACTGTGACAAATTAGACAGAAAACAGCACAAATAAGATTTCTTTTAAATGATAGCTGATAGAATGGACTTTAGTTTCTTGCAGAAAAATAATTGAGGAGGATCAAGACAAAGATTTTCAGCTAATAGACAGAAATAGTTAATTTGTTTTTCTTAATTTATATTGATAAGCGAAGATTTTACTGGAAAAAAGGAATTTATTCTGTGATAAATGCGTTGTTCCTTCATTTAACTCGAGGTCGTGATAGATATTAAGCAGTTTAGTAAAGTTTTCTGAGTGGTGTTTTCAATGCATTTAGTGAAGGAAATAGATACACAGAAGTCATCAGATAAATCCACAGAAGTCACTTGAAAGTGGTGACATTTATCAACTACTGATGATGATGCGTTGATGTAATCCATAACTGAATAATCTTGATGAGATACGAGTGAAATTTTTCTGTTAACATCATCAAATGTTATATTGTGAGAAATAAATAAAGATTTGATAAATTGTATATACTGTGCCTTTGGAATTAAAAGTATTTTTCTTCGGAATTTTATATTCGAGACGAATAAGTTAAAATTATAATGTAGCATCCTATGAAAATATGTGTGTTTCAATGGGTAAAATTAATTGCTAAGCATTAAAAGAGAGTTAAAATAATCAGTCTGACTTGATATTCAGCTGAATTATCTTTAGTGAGATTGAATAATTCTGTTATTCTATAATAAGCTTTTCTCTTATTGCAATCAATTGTTATAATGAGCTTTGTTTAGATTAACTATCGTAATTTAATATGACGTTTTGATGCATTCTTATACTTAGAAAATGTACGAGGTAATTTTAGGCTTTTGTGCACATTAATCATAATGATTTCAAAATTCACAATTAAAGAATAACTCAAGGTACATTAAAATTAGTATCATCGCTATAAAGATTCTGCTATTACAAGTAAGATAAATATTTAAATTTTAAGTCAAATATTCATGAAATTTTTGAATTTAATATGCACATTTTTCAAAATATTATAAATGTAGAATGATTCCATATCTATTTATCTGATAAATTTAAGTAATTTCTATAATATATTTTGTTTGTCTATATAGGGCCTAATTCATACAAGTGTCCCTAAGCTATAACACAAAAGGTCTGCTTCTTCCACCAAATAACAATTTACGTATTAATTGTTTGTTAGAATGAAGCAAGGCCTCTCATAAATTGAGGCCCTCTTGTTTATCTTATGTATACATCCGCCCTATCTGTACACATGATATACATAAACAAAACTTATTTTAAAATATAGAATAACGAACAGTTATTTATTGTGACATCGTCACAATGCCGGGTTGCTATTTTTAATAACCTTTTAATTTAAAAAAATCACGTGACTTTCGGGTCCAGACCAGAAGTTCGTATACATCGTAGTTAATCGAGCCTCTAAGCTTTCCATATCCGATCTGTATTTTAGTGGTATCTTGCCCCTGTACATCATACTTCTCCTGATAAAATGCGAGTGATGTCAGTCATTTATGTAGCTCCGTACGCCAGAAAATTTTGAATTTAAATCACGTGACTTCCGGTCTAGATCGGAAGTTCTTATACAGTTAATGGAAGTCGCCGATTTTTAAGCTTTTCGTATCTAGTCTCGATCTTAATCTATCTAACTCCGTTCTCGAGATAGACAAACAGACAGCCATTAGGAATGTACAGGTATACAATTTGAAAATTTCAACCCAATTATTGTTTATAATGTGCTAGAAGCGTACGTAATCTATATTAAATCTAAATATTCACAGATTTCTTTTAATCTTCCAGCTTGGACGAGAGGAATTTATAACTATTGAATTAAAAGCAATATAATTCCTGTGTTCATTGAATTATATAGCATTGCTATGGATGTTAACAAATGGATGTGAAACATTTCTACAATGTAGCAAATGAGTGTGAAACATATCTTGAATGTATCGACTGAATGAATGTGACAATTGGATGGATAACTGCTGATTGTGCGTTAATTGGGTAGATGTTCAATTGAATGAACGACAATTTGTACATTATCGACCAAACCAATGAAAAAATAAAGGTAACTACCGTTTAATTACTTGTTAAAATCGAATAAAGATACATCTCAAACATATTAAAATTGAATATCTACAGAAAGATATAACACTGTGTTAATTTTACACACAAATTTTCCTTTCTTACTTTAAAATATTTATATATTATATTAATATATAAATAAGCTATAAATACTATATTATTAAGTTTTTTAAATATTTATGATTCGTTTAAATTAATTAAATAAGCTGGATAAATAAGTTATATCGTCTCCTTAAACATTTAATGCTTAATGTTTAAGGTATTGTTAAATATCTAACGTTGTTTTTTAAGAAAAACTGTAACTAATTTTCACATAGAATGATTTAAAATAAGTAATTACAGTATTATTAATAGAGCTAAGTTATATGGAATAAGTCAATTATATTTGTAAATATTAAAATTCTCTACAATGCCTTAAAGTTAATTAGTTGAATCTTTACTTGTAAATTAAAATAATTGATGTTTTAGCTTGAATAGTTTTAATAATTATAAATGTTTAATTAGAATAGTTTAAATATTCTTTATGTTAACAACTTATAAATACTTTTTATGTATTTTTAATTGAAATTTTCTAATGTTGTTTTAAATAAATTATCTGTTAAAACAACTGAAAATTAATTTTTAAATAATGCATTCATAAGGATCTTATTTATATTATTTTAATTCAATATATATCAGATTCTCATTGTCAATTATAAAATTTTTCAATACAGATACATAAATAATTTATTATAGACAGTAGCAGTAGCACAAAGGGGATGAAGACCCAGGACTACTCATAGGTATTGCCTGGGTGTGAAAGGGGAATAGGAAAGATGAGAAGAGTTGAGGAAGGCGGGAGGTGAAGAAAAAGTAGGATAGGATAAATGGTGAAGTAGGAAGACTCATCAGCGCCTGTATCGCATTTATTAACCAAACAAAAGATAATATACAAAATATACACAATGAATACATAAGTTACAAGTTGAAAAAAAAAGATGACAAGGAAAAAACTAAGTAAGGCGTAATGGGTGCATTAATACAGTAATAAACATACAAACATTAATACAGTAATAAACATACAAAAGGTCCAATAACAGTAGGACACAAAAAAAAACATAAAAATTAAAGCGAGAATCTAGCTAAACAGTATACTTTTTATATATTGATCACTCGATGTAGTGAATAATTTATATCAGTCGTTTTCATATATTAATCTGCAGAGCCTTTACAAGTTTCTTTGATCTTGTTGAATGTCTTAAGAATCACCTTTTTGTTTTATAGAGTTGTAAGGTTGAGGCATGGAAGATACAGACTTATGCAACTGTGTGGGAATTTTTTCGCATTTTCCTCTTAAATACGCACATAATTGTTCTAACATGCGAGAACGGCGTTGGATCATCTTTCTTTTCAAAAGTCTCCATGCATTTTCTATTGGAGATAGGTCCGGGATTAATGATGGCCAGGGGAATACACGTATATAATTAGACTGCAGCTAGTGTTGGATGGGCTTGAAAATACAAGCTCGTCTTTGGAAAAATTTACGTTTTGCTTCGCGTAGATATTGCTGAAGGATTAAAATATAGAGTTCACGGCACCATTGCAGAAATGCAAATCTCCAACTTCCTCTGCGCTCGTGCATCTCCCAAACCATTAGAGAGTGTTGTTTCTGGACTCATTGTTGAATAAAATGCTGGATTATTAGTTTCATATTTAGTACGAATGACTTTCTTGCTTATATTTCCATGGTTTACGTGGCATATTGATTCATCCGAACATATCATTTCTTCCAATCAACGTTTGTTCAACGTTTCTCAATCACTTCAGATAAGTTCTGGCCCAAGCTAAACGTTTGCGCTTGCATGATTCATTTATGAGACGTTTTTTCCCTTGGATTTGTACAGTCTGTATTTGTATTGTCGGATATATCTCCATACTATACATTCAGATAATGGAATATTAAAGTATTCCCTTGCCCACTTTGTCGAATCTTTTATAGAAACTTGCCTGTTTTACGAAATACAGCTCCAAAAGGAACGTAGTTATCTGGAACTGAGAGGTAGTTTTCTTTCTAAAGCTTTACCTGGACGAGTGTTTTCCCTTTTTCGAAAACGTTTTATGATTCTCTGGACTGTAGACTGAAGTATTTGCACATCCCGCACGATACTGCATTGAGAGACTCTTTTTTTTTTATACTTCTGGATAAAAATTTTTCTGATTGGTTCCGGTACTGCCTTACCTCTCGTCGTTTTCCATAGACATTAATATGAACAGTTAAAGATGACTTGCCTTTTATACGTAAGATGCATGGCTTAAGAAAAACTACAAGAAATTCTAGAAAATTCTCCCAAATTCTCCAAAAATTCTTTCTGAACGAACTTTATTGCAATGTGTTGCCAAGCGGTTGCAAGATTTGCGTGGCAATGTATTCAAAACAAATGAAATCCAGGGTAGTAAATTATTGGAATGAATTTGTTTATTTACAAAAGGAATTATTTATAGCACTTGGTTTAATATGTACGCAAGAGTTTTTAAGTTTATGTAAATTTCTGAAAGTTTAAATGTTAAACGAATTTCACTACAAGCAGGGTTATAGGTTCTGAAGTGAAGATTTATTTGAACAGAAATACAGCAGTATTTATTAAAAAAATTAAAATATAACTTTATACCACGGTTAAGAGTCTAAATTATTGTTATAAATAATATAAACAATTGTTATTATAAACAAAGTAAACACAGATAACAATATGTTACAATATTAACTTTTGTATCCTAATACTATTTTCAGCAGTTCTCTAAAATGACACCAGAGTGCAGACTATTCGTTTTTCAATCGTGAATATCTACAGTATATACCAAAATCTTAGTTATTTTAATTACACCTATTAAATATATGCAAGAGGAATTAAGGTAAAACATAGGTTAGGTAGGAAAAGACCAAAAAGAGAAAACAAAAAAATCTGTGAAATCAATAACTAAACTATAAGCAAAAAGGTATAAACAAAATATTTTACCAGCATGTAAACAAACTGTTTTCGAGAATTTACGGGATTACCGTTGAAAGCTTCTCCTAAAAATTCTCAAACTCTTATTCTTAACTGTTATATAAACAATGTAAATTAAATATTTGTATACTATGTAATTTAAACACGTGAAAAAAATGATTTTATTTAAATATATTAAATATTTTAGAATAGAGACAATTAATGAAGAACACGATTTTGTCAAAGAGAATAAATATTTGAATGAAATAAATCAAAAAAACTTTAAAAATATTCAAAATATATTGAAAACTTAAATTTTTGAGAAGTACTTACTTAAATTGTATATTTTTAGATTCAAAGATAAGTAATTTTCTGTGTAATTACACATTTATTTTATTTTAATAATAAATCATATACTGTACCGAAAAATTGTAATGCAAATAAACATTAAATTCCTTCCAATAGAGATAAAATATTGTTCAATATAGTTACTCTTTTGGAAGTTCAGGATATTAAACCTTGTTCCAGTCATCTCAATGGAGATATGCTATTGTTGACTGAACCTTAACGATTATATCAACTCTTAGAAATAAATTCCAATATAATGCATGTTGTATACCCATCCTTTTCTATTCTATATAAGTATCAGACTGATATTAAAATCAAAAATATTTATTAATTCTTGAACCTGTTTCATCTTATACTATAACGTTAGATGTTTCTTGGCTTACTTTTTTCTCTTTAATGATTTTGAAAACAGTCGTCGTGTTTTTAAAGTTTTTTTGTTTTTGTTTTAAATAACTGCATTAGCTTTTTTTCCTCTTCGAAAATTTCTCTTAGAATCCCAATTGGTTTCTTTGATAATTATCTTTTTGTATACACTAATCAAAGAACATTTGTTTAAAGTTTTTGTTAAATGTACTACAGAACTTCCTTGGTATTTTTGTCTGGTCCTTAAGCAATTCGTCCTGAATCCTCTATGTGCTTTTCTAACTTTCTAATATCTGCTTTGTTCTCTAGTCTATCCTCACGTCTACTTTGATCTCTAGTCCATCCTGATATCTGCTTTTCTATTTTCTGCAAGTCTATTTCATATTCTTATTTGAATATTTGATACTTTTACTTTTTCTAAATAATTACATTATAAACATTTTGTTTGAATTTTACTTCTTGAAGACATATGTTTATAGTAGATAATTTATGTATTTACTTCATTATAATTTTTTGCAGATTGTTTATTAATATTTTGATAAATGATGAATATTATATAAAATACTCCAAAATAATTTTATATCTTGATTTCTCGGGAGACGTTATTCTATTTACGTAAATATATACAATAGATTTTTACTCTTTTAAAGGAATATAAAGGAAGTTTTCAAAGGATATATTATTACAGTAATTAACATAATTCATTCAAGATGATTATACTTTATTTATATTAAAAGTCAGATATTCAACTTGTTATTACTTTAATCTCACTTATATTGTGAATATTATACTGTATATAACTATAATAATTATACTATAATTAGTTTAACAGTTGATTTTGCTCATAATCTCGTAGCTTTTATACTAAAATCAATACATTATATATAGAGTCGCTGTTTTTATGTATTTACAAGTGTTATTTATAGTTGTTATACAAAGTACATTTAAGAATTACTGACTTGAAATCTAATTAAAATTTTTTATGAGTAATTCTCAAAATTTATAATCCTATTTAATAGATTGAAAGTAACTTTATGTAAAAAAAACTTTTATAGTATCGAAACTAAACATAAAAAACTTTTAAACTCACATTCCATTTCAGAGGGTTTTCATATTGCCATATATTGCATTGCATGTTCCATAAGTGTTCGTATAATTTAACATACATGCACAAAAATATACATAGATTATATTTAGGTAGGCATCTTTATTGAAAAATGAGCAAAAATCGTATTTTCATAACTCAAAATTCATGACAGCAAAGTTAAATTTATAGCCCACCAGCGGCGAGTGGATAAAAGTACCGAACACTGGTCGTGGATTAGTGCCTTACCAGCGAGTTGGCCACGTGGAGTTTGCTGGGTTTTCTTCACGTGTCTAACATCTAAATAGGAGCTAGTTTTCCATAGAAAGTTCTCCGGAAGGCATCACTCTTGGCAGATTGCCCACATGTTGCAAAATTAAATTTATAACATTTGATATTCTTTTGATCGTACTAGAAGACATAAAATAACTTTTACTATAGCTAGATTCTGCTTTAAATTTTGTTGATAGTCTTTTAGAAATGAATTCGGAAATGTGACTAATATATTCATTTCAACTGGGACTATGAGCGTCCAAGTGTACTTGAAAGGAGTGTTTACAAAAGCAACTTCTTCCCTCTCTTGAGTACCACCGCGGAGAGAAATTTCTGTTTTGAATGAACATGGCGCCCTGTCACTATCATCGAAAGATTACTGAGTAATTAAGAACCCGTAATATCAATTTCGTCGAACGTAACGTGCCACAAGCTAGGCCTATTGAAAAATTTTGGGCTCTGTGCAAGGCGAAGTACAAAAGGCGTAAATTATCAGAACAGTTCATTCAAGCAAAGCCACTTCCCTTGTTATATATTTGGATAAACATAAGAAAGTGATAATAGCGAGTGCACAGATCGTTTACGATGAGGGAAGCTCGAATCTTTGAGTTATTACTTATGAAAGAGTTTTTGCACCCTACAAACCTACCGTACTTCCAACTAGTCTATGCCATACAGAAGTACTGTACAGTACATTTCATTAAATTCCCATTTCGATGTCATTTTATATTATATTATAACTATTTCTTCAGCAATTCTACACAAGAGATCTCCTAATGCACTTTATATTAAATGATATCTAGAAAAAATGCTTATAGATATGGGAATTATACCAGGTAATCGTAGTTGAAGTACTTCTATTCAACGTTGTCTACAGAGATATTTAACAGTCTAAATACAGTCAAAATTAATATGGTGACATTTTGTGACATGCGGTAGACATTTTTGTAAAAAAGAAATTAGTACAAAAACTCACACTGTAGTATTTTTGGCGCTGCAAAATGTGTGGTATATCTGGTATGATTTTTGGTTGTTGGAGACAGTTAAAAGATATGGTTTATTGAGAATGTGTTGAAATTTGACAGTTTTGAAAGACAATATAACACTGCATGTGAGAAGCATTACAAAGGATCAATTCAGGCGGTTGTTGTATTCAAAACACTTCTTTCAAGTCTTACATCTTTAAAAAATGGACTGCATTAAGCAGTATTTCTTGCATCTCTAAGGTCTTTGTATAGCATGAGTGTCTTGTATAAATAAAACGTTTGTTGAGTGCAACATAGAATGTTCCATAGTAATGAGTTATGGTACTAATATTTTAGGAAATCTGAAATCGCTTCATACCAAATCTGGTATGAAGCGAGTTCAATCTCTTCACAATAGATTTTGGTTGCATTTAGCCTTCTACATATTTCTCCATCTCCAGGTAGCGTTGAATAGGGGTTGTTCAATTTTGATCATCTATTACAACATTTCTCAAACTATGGATCACGAAATAATACTATCTCTTCTGCTGAAATACTTGTAATACTGAAACATTCTCTAAGAAATAGGAACAATAGACTCATCTGTTAAGTACTACTAAATTTTAATAACTTTTTCCTTATAATAATTATTGTCATTTAATAATAAAGTTAAGGTTATAGAATGTGTATATATGAAATTAATTTATCTTTTCTATTTTGAATAACATCAAAACAGACATTTTATGTAAGGTCGTAGCCATAAAGGCATTAAATTGCAATGGTTTTGAAAAAGTTTCCATGTCTATTCAAACTTTTAGGTTCATTGTCACACGTAACAATAAATTATAAAAAATAAACAACGATGAATTTTGGCACAAATGAAACAATGAATTATTTTTTTGTGTGTGTACTGTACATACAAAATGAAATTGACCATTGACAAAAATCTTATTATTTTATTCTTTTTCGAGATATTTTTCTTAAAATTAAATAACCAACAAACTTGCATTTACGAGATAAAATCAATAAGTAGGCCTATAGCATACTAAGTCGTATAATTGAGCTGTAAGACAATCTAGTCCGTGAACCGAAATATTTTTTCTGCACGCATTAAGCAGTTGTCGTGGCAACATTGTCACATCTGTACCTGAAAGTTCGATTTCAAAATGGCTGCACCATTTTCGTATCCCTGTAGAGAAGCGTAGTGTTCTTCGTTTTTTGAATGCTGGCGAAATGAAATCAATCAAAATTTATTGGAAAATGAAAGCTCAGTATGGTCAGAATTGTTTTAGTTAATTGGCTGCGTATCAGTGGGTGCAAAGATTCAAGAATGGGAGAGAAAATGCGAACAGTGTCCGACATTGTGAGGACTGATGAAGAGGAAAAGGCGATTGATCAAAAAATCCGTGAGTGCAGAATTCATCAATTGTCGACATTGTTGATGAGTTAAGCATGAGCCGCGGAATTTCCTTTTTTTATTTTTTTCGCTGTTTAGGCACAGTAAGTTTATCAATGCCGTTGTCCATTGCTAAAACCCAGGGCGTTCCATGACGAACAGGATGAACACTTATAACCCGACATTCACTTGATTATTCCACACACTTCTTCCGAAAGGCATTAAGAGAGAATGCCACAAACAAACTCAGCTACTCAGCTCTGCATCTACTGTTTTATAAAATTGGGTCAACTCGTTTTTCGACCAATCAGAAGTGGGAGTAGGGATTCAGCTCTATTCGTGTCTCCCTTCCTCAGACCCCCAGATGTCAACACTTTTACATACTGATACTTCAGAAAAGTGTGTTTGTTATAGAGGAAGACATATATACCATTGTTAAGCTTACTAACAGGCAATAAAACTTTTTTAATCATACAGTACCATTCAGCCAGGCCAAACGTTATGGAACCATACGTCAAAATGAAGAGAACTTATGTAAAAAGGTGTTCTGCAACTGCACGATAATGCTCACTCTTATATCGCTGCACAACGACTTATATTATTCCTCCGTCTTATTTTGTAACAGTGTCATATGAAAATTATACTTATTGACTTTCCGTCGTAGGTATTTTGTAAAGCCAAATCTCTAAAACGGCCACTGGCGCTAACGTAAAAATGGCAATTTATTGTTTAAAAAATTTCTAAATATAACCGCTGTTTAGAAATGGCTGTTATTGGAGATTCAACTGCTTATTCCTTAAATATACATAATAAGTTGTAAATATTTGACTCAAATAATTTTATTACAGTCGAACCTCCAATAGTGGCAACCTCCCAACAACGATCATTTTTTAATATTTCCATCGGTGGTCGCTGTTTAAAGATTTAGCTATAAAAAATTTATAAAATATAACTAAACCAGAACATAAATACGCTAAATATTGATTTTTTAACATGAATTTTTCGAATATATTCAAAATCTAAATGTACAAATTACCCATAACAAGTCAATTTACATGCTTATATTCAAAGTAAACATTTAATATTTTACCATTATAATTTATTTGTGATTAAACATAACGTTAGAAACACTAATGATAAAATAATAATTAAATTGTTAGATTTGAGTGACATGTTTAATTGAGAATCATCTTTAGAAATAGTTTAACTAATCACCAATAAAAATATTTAATTAAATATATTTATCTACAATATTTAAATATATTTAATTAAAACTTTATATAATAATTCTTATACCTGAATTTGATGATAGAATGGAATTTATTATTATTTTTTATCTCCTTTCTCTGAAAGATCGACTAATTCATAGAGCCATGCTATTATTTTCCAGATCAATTATCAATTTTCTAGATCGATTTCCACATCTGGATGACAAGTTTATTTTTCAAATCAATTTTTACGGATTACAACATAAATTAAACCATGGAATACAGTAAAAATAGTTTTTTTTTTCCATAAATAAACCTCGGTAAAATCGATATGATTTTTAAATTTTTTTTTTTAAATATACATATGTATATATTTTTTTTTCCTTTAAAAAACTTATAGTTTATAATTGAATTATTATAAATTTACTCACGCAATCTATGCCCGGGGACTTTAGAATGCAGATAAAATTAAATAACTACAAAATTCATTTTTACGCCATCTGATAAATCTCGAAAAGACAAATCCAGAAGAGAGTGCAACATTTATCATATGCAACTAACGAAGCAGCTGGCACTTGAAAATTCTCTCGGTTCTTCCACATTTTACAATCTTTTAAAACTTGTTTAAAATTAATAAGACAATTTACGTCGATAAAAATCTTCCAATTAATATAATAAATTTAATGAAAAGTAAAAATAAAAATTGTTTATCGCTCAATTAAAATTTCTACGTTTTAACAACTGTCGACGAATCTGATAAATAAATATAATAATGATTTTAAAAAATACTTAGAAAATTCTTAAGAAATCCTTTTTCCCGGTTAGAATTATCAAAATAACTTTACCACTAGTTATTAAATATATAATAAATAATAACTAGCTGAAGAGGATTTTCTGAGAAGCTGAAATGCACCCTGAAAAACATTGTATCGATTTTAATAAAGGTAAACGTGTCTGAACTCGAATAATAATTAGTTATTAACCGGTACAGAACCGGTACAGTACCGCTGAATAATTCTTTTTATAAAGATTCTTATTATTTCTATATGTTTCTGGAAACAATTGCATGTTTTAATAAGGGCAAATGTGTGATGAACCTGGATAATAACATATTAATAACGAGTGATAAACTTATGTTCACATTTAGAAGATAGTCTACGTTGTAATATTTTTATTTTTACTTCATTTTTTTAACCACTTGTTTTTGTAATTGTTGGCACTGGGCCTGTATGCTCTTATATTAAGTGACCTATATGCTCCTGAATTAAGGGACCGGTATGCTCATGTGTTAATGCCCTATATTCTCTTATATTCAGGGACCTGTATGCTCCCTTAATAGAGGAGCATACAGGTTTTTAAAACTCGTTATTTTTTTTTGCATTTTTTTTCCTATCTCAGTAACTAAATAAATCCTGATTTAAGAGGTTTACGAGGTTTATAATTTAATGTATAAACATAGGCCTACCTTTATAACTCTTTATACAATAAGAATTTCATTTACAAATCTATAATTATTTATCTAAAATACCTCATATTATAAATAAATCTTCTTATATAATCAATAATATTTTATAGGAAATATATATATATATATATATGTATATATTTATAATTTAAAATAAAATTAATTGTATATTTTGATTATTTTATCTTTTTTATCTCATTTATAAATTTTTAAATCCTTTTGCATATAAAAATAATTTAACTTAATGATTGTTAAGTAATTAATCTTTTTAAAACTTTATTTTGTTTTTGTATTTTAGAATGCTCGAACGAATGATTATCATGTTTATCTTTATTTTTCAAAAATGAGGAGGAGGAGGAGGAAAGAAAAAAAATTTATTTCTAAAAGTTTAATCCATTTAATTGACGTATTGTCCCAATTGTCATCATCTCAGTTTTAATCCAGCCAATTGTCATCCATTCAATTGTTGTCCATCCAATTGCTGTTCACTGAATTGTCTTTTATCCAATTGTCACCATTCCTGCTGAGAAGACATTGCACATTATTAAAAAAAATAATAATAATAATAAGAAATGAAAAAAATATGAGCTTTAATTTTATACATGTATTACTTTAATATTTCAAGATTAAATGTCTAAATTTTAAAGAAAATAATTTAATTTTTATCATCTTGTTTCTAAAATAATTAAATTTTATATTAATTTAAGTATTTATATATTTAAATATGTTTTTTGTCATGTTATAAGATAAAAAATTAATTATTTAGACATTAGGGGGTCCGAATTAGAGCGTGAAAATCCTTTTATCATTGTGGATGTAGCCACTAGCATTGGGCATGAAGAGTAAACCGTTACAACTGTTACTGTTGTATTTTTTCATGATTTATTTATTTACAAAATTAAAGGGGCCCTTCTTTGGTTATTCTGATATTTAAAATGTCCATATAAATGTGGAGACCTTGCTGTTAAACTTCTAATTTATACTCTTAATATGAATCACTAATTAAGAATATAACTTTAAGTATATTAAAAATGTTATTAAATTATTATACAAATGAATAGTTTATTAATTACACGATATATTAAAAGCTTTTAAACGTGATTTATAATTTAAAAATCAGTTCTAAAACATTATTTATCTATAAAATTCTGTTGATATACTGAAATTAAAACTTATTTTTTAAAATTATTTTTCAGGCTTTAATTAACTAAAATCCTTTTATAAATTCATTTATTATTTAAATTTATCGATAAAATTAGTTTGAATAAGGAAGTTTTAAGTTAGATGTATTTATTTATTCGTGTTAAGTTTTGCTGTTGATAGGACACTTTAACAAAAATTAAATTCAATAATTACTTAATGCTTCACAAATTAAATTAAATTTATTTTTAAACTTTATTTAATGAAATTGAATCGAAATTTATTACATTTTTGTACAATAATATTTTAATTATTTAATAATTAATATTCCCTTTTAAGATGCCAATAATTTACCTGCATCGTATGTGATTAAGAATAAGGTAGAAGAAACACACTTGATGGTGTTATTACATGCTACATTCATCCAGAACAATACTATCTACATCAAGAATATAGATGTAATGTTGTTTGCAAAATGTTCACATGCATGTGGATTAATGAGAGTTTGATTGTGGATCCTAACAAAAGCTTTTATCAAGTCAATTACATAAAATGAATAAATATTATCTCAATTTGACGAGATATTAATTGATAATACCCTAATTTTCCTCTATCCTAAACACAGAAACGTGCTTCCACATCCCCAAAGATATTTTTAAATGTTAAAACTAAATTTAATTTAATTTAATTCTTTTATTTAACATATAAAAGATTGTTGAATACTCTTAATTTTTTTTTTATTTTTCTAAATTCTTAAGAATTATTTATTGTTTTGTAAGTGCGAACAATTGAACAAAGTTTCTCTCTTTATCAAATTTCTTTAATGTTTGTTTTTCAAAACAAACTTCGAAAGAAACAAATTGATTTATACTGAACAAGTTCAATCTAGAAGAGTTTTCTCCTTTTAATAAAAATAAACAGTATAGGGGTTAAAGTGATAGGAGACAATGAGCTAGCTTTAATTCACACTTCCTCTTCCGTCGCGTGACATAAGTACAGAGAATATGTAGCACATACAAAAGAAAAGTGTAGAAAAAAATTGTCTTAGAAAGAATGGGACTAATGGATAAAACAGTTGCGTGTATAGAAGCAAAGGAAATTGGCACTAGCGTTTTTTTTTTTTTTAATCTACATTCATACCGTTACTACATTTGTTAAAATTTACGTGTTCAAAAAATAAACAAATAATGATTATATATATTACTGCAAACACTCTTTTTTTATATTTAATTGCTTAAAAAAACAGTTTAATTCATATTTAATATGAATAAACTCGTATATAAAAGTGTTAAAAATACAAACATCACGTTAAATTATTCGAAAATTTTAATTGTATTTTTGCAAAAATTCAAATTTAAAAACGTTTCATGCAAATTAAATTACTTTTTAAGCAATTAAAAGCAGAAAATAATGTTAAAATTTATTCTAAAACACAAAATTTTAACATTATTTTCTGCTTTTAATTGCTTAAAAAGTAATTTAATTTGCATGAAACGTTTTTAAATTTGAATTTTTGCTAAAATACAATTAAATTTTTCGAATAATTTAACGTGATGTTTGTATTATTAACACGTTTATATACGAGTTTATTTATTTATTTATTTTTAATTAAAAAGTAATTAAGACATTAAATATGTAAATAAATAACAATTAGATTTTTAAAGTATTTTAAATATAATTTTAATTTCTTAATCCGATAAAATCGAAAATATGAATTTATATGATTTATAAATTAAAACTACTTCTTCTAAGCTCTAAAAAAATAGTGGAATTAATTTAATTCTTCTTTTTTAATTTTTAAAAATCAATATTATGTAAAAAAATTGCTTTTATTAAATAGAATTTTAACAGGCTATCAAAAGAGTTAAATATAAAATTTTTTTTTATATTTTACTTTACTAAAATTGACATAAACATTTCTTTTAACATTTTTTTGTCATTTAAATTTCATTTAAATCAATTTGTGAAGATGGATTATTCATTTGAAGCTTAATTTAATTTTTTAAAGCTACATTTATTAAATTGATGCATTTATATATATGTATATTTCTTTTATATATATATATATATATATATATATAAAGAGGCAATTATTCAGTGGATAAAATTATTTAATGCATATCCTTTTCTAGTAATGTTAATAAAAAATTTACTTTTGGAATGGAAAAATAAGAAAGAAAAAAAATGAAAAAAGTATTATCTATTGGTTATTATTCTCATTATTCATAAAATACTTCTAAATTACAAAATTAAATATTTAGTTTCATACTTGAAAAGACAAGTAGCATTAGTTTCTATTATTCATGAATATTTTTTAAATATTTATTCCCTTATTCAATTATATTAATTTACTTTTTAATTCATTTTTATACTATTTTATATTAATTTCTGTGCAAAAGAATTTAATTAATTAATTTTTTTATATACAATTTTAATTATAATTATTTTTACATTAATTCCTATACACAAAACTTTAATGTATTCATTTTTTTTATATACAAAAAGTAATAATAATAATTAATTTAATAAATTAATATTTTACAATTTAATAAGTAGAAAAATTTTATAAATTAGTATAGATATATAATTTTTATGAATGAATTTAACTGTATTTAACCTTATATAAGGGAATTATTAGGTTGAAAATGTTTGAACTAAATTAATTGATTGCAGATACTTATTAGCTTCATAAAAACCATTAATTATGATAGAAAAAAGACGAAAAAAATAGAGAAAAATAAAAAATAAAAACTCTAAGAAATTTTCCGTAATGATTTTGGGTGGAGTCGAAAGTAGTAATTGGAGTGTGTTTGATTTCGTGATAGTTTTTTCTTTTTTCTTAACAGAAATTCTGTTAAACGTCAATCAATAACAAACCATTCTGGTAGATAAAACATAAATTAGGAGAATTTTCATTGAAATTAAATTAAGTTTCAAACTATTTTCATATAATTAAAGTTTTTAGTTCTGTTTTCCCTCTCTAGTGAAAGTACTCCTCCCCCTGAAAAAAGGCCTTCTAGTGAGGGCCTTTTTCAGGCCTACAATTGAGTGAAGTACAGGGCCCAAAATATTCGTTCAGGCCACCTCTCTGAAAAAATTCAAACAGGGATTCGATCCCGGATCCCTCAGAGCGATAAGCTAATGACTTATCTCGCGGCCTTATATTTAAATTAAATATATTTTATTTAAATTAATATTTAAAAAAAACGAATAATTTGGTTTATCTGTAAATTGTTTTTATAATTGAGAAATTTAATAATTGAAATTAATATCTAAATTCCAGTTGCAAATAATGATTTTTGAAATTTATAGATAATTTAAAATGTCATCAATTGGAATTTTTATTCATAATATCATTTTAAAAATTTTCAAATTATAAATTCTTGAAATAAATTAGTTAAGAATTTTGAGAATTTAAATATAATAATTAAATTTCATTGAATTGAAGTAATTATTCTTTATCTTTTTTACTATCCGTTTGCTTTGTAAATATTTCTAAATTTTGCGCCATAAATTATCTCTCTTTTATAATTTATTATTAAGGATAAAAGTTAAATTTTACTTTATTTTTATCATTTATAAAATTCTTTAAATTTTTTTAAAAAATAATTTAATTTAAAATAATATAATTTATTTAGTTCTTGAGATGAAATGAAGTAGGGCATCAACCCTTAACATAAAACACGTGAATATAATTAATAAAATAAATAAATATTTTTTATCATTTATTAAGAGAAACTTTAATTTACATCACTGTTAAGTTTGTTTTTACATAAGAGACTAAATTTTGGGGGATTCTCTAAATGCAGGATCAACTAGATTGGTAAAAACCAGGGTTATAGCCTTGTGCAGATGGTCAAGCTAAAATCTGTATGGTGAAATTTCAATTTTAAAATCTATAAAAACAGTTTCAAGTGTATAAATGGAGGAGGAAAATATTATGAATTGAGAGTGACGTATCATGAGATTGAGAGGGTCTAGCTATAGAGTCATGTTTGCTATTCAAGAGCCCTCAAGAGACAAGGCCCTCACTAAATGGTTTTCTCAGCCCTTCTATTACTATTAGTTTCAGTTAATTCCTTAATATAAATGATAATTTATTTATAAAGTACAGAAAATTATTACATTAACACATTTAAATTAACATAAAATATGCACTCTTATCTAGATTTGACTATAAAATATATATTTATGTATATATATACTATTAACTATTATTTTTATATATTTAAAAGAATTATTACTTTATGTATTAAGTTAGAGATTAAATATATATATATATATATATTAATTGATAAAATATGAAATAAAATAAATGTTTGAAACGTATAAAATAATAAAAGAGATAATTAAGAAGCCATTAAAGTAAAATGTTTATCGCTCATTTATAACTTTTATTTGTGATATGAATAAAATTCTTAATTATGAAAAGTAAATACTTTCATACTTGTTCGGATATTTCCTAAAAAATTGGACGATGTGAATTTCCTAATTGGACGATGTGCAATTAAAGTTGAACAATCAGCTGAACGTTGTGTTGGTACACTTCTTGATCTGATACAGACAAAAGTAAATTATGTTGTGCAAGAAGCAATTGTTGTCATCAAGGATATTTTTAGGAAATATCCGAACAAGTATGAAAGTATTATTTCTACACTCTGTGAAAATCTTGACACACTGGATGAACCTGAAGCAAGAGCATCAATGATCTGGATAATTGGTGAATATGCTGAAAGATTTGATAATGCTGATGAATTATTAGAAAGTTTTCTAGAAGGATTTCATGATGAAAATACTCAGGTTCAGTTACAGCTATTAACAGTATTATGAAAAGTAAATGAATAAAAATAATAAATAATTAAAAATAATAATGAGTAACTATTTACACTTACACAAAGCTTGAAAGTTTAAAAGTTAAGTAGCTTTTTTATTTTATTTAGGAAACTAAGCGAAAATTCATTACAAGTATTTCTTACTTTCTAACTACAGATCTTTTACACCAGCAAAGAATTTAACTCCTCTTTAAACTAAAGCTTATGGGTCTTAAAGTGTAAATTAAAATTTAACACAAAATGACATCCTTCTACAACCTTCTTACAAGGTTTTTAAAACAATAATTACAGTTTACCCCTCATCCTCTTACAAACAAGAATTCTAAAATTAACATTTAATAAATATACAAATTAAATTTCTACATTCAATTTTACCAGTGTTAATTACTATTTTTAAATATATTTAGCTAAATGATTAAATATTAATTAATAATTTTGTTAAATAATAGCCATTAATCCTATATAAATTAGTAATTAGTAATTAGAGTTTATCCCATTATAAATAACGATTATTGTGATTAATTAATTTAATATTTTAATATTAATTTATTAATACGTGTTTTTTATTTAAAAATTTATTTTAAGATGTATTATTTTTCTCTTTTTTTAATGTAATAATGAGAATAGATATCACGAATAAGGTAAGTAACAATAATGTTGTTGCATGTTTTTTTCTTTCCTATACAACAATGAGATATTCGATTTTATCTTACACAATCTAACCTGCTTCTAGGAAGGAAAAAAAAAGATCATTTTTGGATTTATTTATAGATTTTCTCGATATTAGACAACATAAGTTCTACCACAACATGTGTTTGAGGCTTTAACAAAGAAGAAAAAGTAGGAAAAACATGTAACAATTTATTCCCCAAAGCCCTATAACTAAAGTAGGAAAAAATATATCTATATAAAAATTTAATTACGTTAAAATTATTTAAAAAATGTGTATTATTCTCTGTTAAAATAAATAAATAAATAAAATATATTTATACGTATTGAATTCAGATAAGTTTACTTAAAACTTGAGAAATATATAAAAATTACATTACAGGAAATCTATTCTTGAGCATGAATCTACTAGTAAATATTTTCTGCAATTCCTTTTCTATAAAATACTCTGAAAGAACATATTTTTTTTCCAATTCACTTGCTGAATTTCATATTTTGAAAAAAGTTTGAAAAGTATCGATAAACTTAACTTAAAGTATAATCTAATTGCACGTATGTGGCTATATTTACGCTAAATTTTTATATGTGATAGAAAATGTTTCGTTATCATAATAAAATATAACGTTATTCCATGTTTTAAACATTATTAATGAACATTTAACATCAATTTTTCGATAGAATCGTATGAAGTTGTATTGGAAAGAACTTATTATATCATGAAATCATGAATTGATCCATTCATATCTTGTCAAAGCTACAGGTTTACACAGCAAATTCTCTTGCATCTGTTGCCTACTATGAAATTTATAGCTTTATCTGTGAAGAATCATGTTAGAAATATCGAATACTTTCTCATCAATAAAGCATTTCTTTCTAGATACTGACAATTGCAATTCAACAGATGTCATCTTTATCTAACTATATGCTTTACAAGTGAATAATATAAGCGATATTCTCAATCATACATTGATTATTTTTCATACAAACTTACATGAAATTTTAATTCTAGTTTCTCTTCTTCAACATCTAAAATCTTATCGAGTTAATGCAGAAAATAGAGATCAATATCGAGACATTTTTGGTTGAAGGGATACAGGGTTTGTATTTTATTTGAATAAGTTCCATACGAGTTGGATTGATAGAAAAGGTTTTATTCACTAATTTTCTAAGAATGTTTCTTATTAATGAAGGGTGTAATTTTCTACTTTATGAAAAGAAGAGAATGTACAGATATGATGAGAATCGATCACTAATAGCAAAAGAAGGAAGGGATTTATAATAGACTTGATTTCTTTTAAATAGAACAGAGTCTTGTTTGGGTTTTCTAAAGAATGATTAAGCAAACACAATCCATTTTTTTTAGTATATCATTACGATGAAAAAAAGCATCATCTCTGTCACTCATGTTTGAATTTAAAAATTGTTTCCTCCTTTATTAGTACAACGTATATTGTTTGCTCTTAGTTTAAAAGAAAAGCTCCATATTATTAAGAAAATGCTTATTTATATGCATTAAAAACTCTTTAAAATTATTATAAATTCAATAATAATTCATACTTATAAAAACAATTTTTGTTTAAAAATTTATATATATATATATATCAAGTCGATTTTGCGTGTTTTATCCAACGAAAAACTCATTTAGAAAGCATGAATGATTTATATTACACAAAATTATAAACAAAGGAATCAATTTTGATTATAATAAAATTATTAAAAAATAAATAAACAATTTATTCGCTTACTTAACGAGGAAATTTTATGTAAATTTACTCTGTAATTTTTAATAAATTTTTCAAAAATATTTTAATAATGATTTTCATAATTTAATTTAAAACTATTTTCTAAGATCATTGCATTTGCGATTTCGAAATATTTTCTACTTTCACAAAACACTAATGATGTTAAAAATGTTTAAGTATAATTATTATCTCAACATTGTTTTGATGGAATTATAGACAATTATTTGAATTGTTCTAACATTTTTCTCTAGGATTTATTTTTATATAATTTAATAAAATTTAATTCTCTCGTTGATTCTTCTCAATATTAAGTTGTATTTTTAACAGAACAATAAATAAATTACAATTTTTATTGTTATAACAAACACATTTTAGATATGATTTTATCTACTTAATTTAATTATAATTATTTATAAGAATAATTAAATAAATAGTAAAAGTATATTATATTATTTGTAAGCGAAAATAATTGAATAATTTATTAATTTCTTTTCACAGAGTTTTTTTTTAATGTTAGTAGTAGTCGATAATTTGGGGGATAGGAAATTTTCTATTGACTAGAATGATAGCAGATAAGGGGGCAGAAAACTATTCTATATTTTCTATGAAATTGGTGGCTAGATTCTCAGAATGAGAAATCTTCAGGGAATTTGTGTCTTGAATTACTTGGCTAAGGATTGACATAGTCTGATACATGACATTGCTCTGTGTCCTTAGATATCTTACTGTTTGCGTTAAAGAAGCTTCCCTATAAATTAAAGTGGATAAAGTTGTGATCTCGTCTTCTCTCTTCTTTTTTCTTTTCTTTTTTTTCCCTTTCTCCCCTTATTACTTTTAAGTCTTATATTCTGACATTATCTACATCTGTCACATGAATTGAATGTTTAGAATTCAAAAATAGAAACTACCTAAAGAAACAATAAAAGAAAAAAAATTGATTATATATATATATATATATATATATGTATTCTAGACAAAAAGTTTAGACAAATATATCATTTTATTCAGCTTTATTTTCCTTGTTAATACTACTATTTTATCGTGTTATTTATTATTCATTATAATTGATAAAATGATTTAAAATGACGTTATAAAATAGCCATTTTACGACAGAAGAGAAAGAAAATTGTAAAATTTCAATAGTCGATACGTTTTGAATTGTTTGAAGAAACGTTACTTTTATATTTTGGTTGTTCACATCGAACTATAAACGAAGATCGATGACTCAAATCGAAAGATGTCGGGTGTCGTCTAGAAGACAAGGTGACCTATGGCCAGCTGTGATTGTTGCTGTCTTGTGTTATTACACAAAGTAGAAAAATAAGCTTACTTTCACTTAGTATCGAAATTGCTAGTAACTTTACTGATCAAATTTTTACTCGCCTTAATATTTTGTAGATAACATTCATTTATTTACACTCGCTTAGTAATGCTATAGAGCACGAGATTACTACCCTAAAAACATTTAAAATGCCTCATAAAAACTGAAATAATAAATAAAATACATTAAAAAATTAATTTTACTAGTGATTTATTCATTTATTATCAATTTTTTTCCTCCTTTTTATTATATAATTAGGATAAAAAGTAACAATGAATCTTTAAATATAATAATGATAGAGATATATTTGGAAATTTAATATAAGAATATTGATTTAATTATTTATTTTATTCATTAATTTATAAAAGGATATTTATTTTATTCATTAATTTATAAAAAGATGGTTATTTTATTTATTAAGACTAAAAAAACAAAATTAATTGAATATTATATTGATTTTTTAAAAAATAACAACAAGATAGAAATGTATAATTGTACAATTATTCGATTAAAATAGAATTAATTTTAATTAAATTGAATTTCTAAAAAAATTGAATAATTTATGTATTTTAGATTGATTTTATATTTTTCAATTCTTTTTCCTTCCCTCTCTCTATTTTGACATTATATTGGAAAAGTAAATAATTAAATACTAAAACGATATTTCAGAATTTGTATCGAAAACAGTAAAAATTTTAATTAAAAGTTGAGAAATATTTATAATGCTTACTACACAGAATATTGATAAATTCATTAACTAATTTTGCTTCTGTTTCATTACACAAAATACAGAGAGATGTGAATAGATTTCGAATCATGGCAGGATTGGTCTTCCAGAAGAACAGTAAAGCGTAAAGCTGACATACCCAATTTACAGATTAATTATAATTACCTATTGTACTTAGAGCCGTATACTGAATGAAAATGAATTAAATTGTTGAAAATCAACCTTTGTTTAATTATATAGCAATTCCTATTATATCAATATTATAAGTAACTACGACTGTTTACCGTACGTTTCACTGTTACGACACACAAAACAAATAATATATTACACAGATTATCTTAAATTTGCATTTATTATTGTTTAAGTAAATCAAATTAAGAGTTAAACTAGCTTAAAATACAATAATAATTATTAAGTGACGTAATCGTACATACAAGCTATTGTATTAATTTATAAGTTTTCGAGCCGTTTTATGAATGAAAATGAATGTAATTTAATTTTTATCGTTGAAAATCACGTAATATTTAAACGCTTTAGTTATATTAAAACGTTAGAATTCTTAGAAATGTTTTAAAAAGCTTCTTTCTACGTTGCATGCGGTGAATCGTGAAGATCTACTACGCCATGTTCTCAGCTTCTGTCTCCATAGATACGGCATGTACTCTTTGTACAATATGCCAGAAGAGCGTAGGATTGAACAACGGGGTGCTTTATTGTCTCTAGCTCCTTTTCCCGGAGGTCCTGTGCAAGATAGAAAACATGAGAAATAACACTTTCTCGATATGTTGGTTAGAATTGTGGTGACAAAACCGTAAATCGGTCAGGATTTCTCAACCAATATTGTTGGTCCAATTTTAGAGAAGAGAGAACGAGAGAGAAAAGATAAGGCTGTGCAATCTCGAAGGGGGCAACATTGACAGATGAGATCTTCGAGATAGTTTCAAAAGGAGAAGAAGAGGGAAAAAACGAAATAAAAAAAGGGTAACCAACTGTGAAGTCAGTTTTATTGTTATTGCCAAATGATAACTGTGAAAAGTAAGAAGGTTTTAATATAACTACTTCACACTATGATGAACTCGTTATTAAAATATTTACAATTGTTTTTTTGAAAGTTATAGAAAATTATATATTATTTACAAAATATTCTTGTTTCCTAAGTCATATATTGTATATTTTATCGTCTAAAACTATAGATTAAAGATGAAAATCCTGATACTGAAAGGTTTATACTCTTGAAAAAGAAGTATCTTACACTGTTGGAAGCGAAGAAAAACACTATTAAATCTTCAATTTATGTTTTAAATATTTTATTTTGATATTTTAAACCTATTTATAGAAATTATACCCGTAAAAAATTTTAAAATATACAAAATCACCGACGAATACTAGTAATTCAATATATGATTTTTAACCTATAAACATGGGTTATTTAATATATCAAAAATTTATTTACCTTATATACAAACTATGTATTTTAATCTTACCTTTAATCAATCCGTATTGGATGACAGAAAAAAAAACAGAACAAACAATCTCCAGAGAAATTACAAGGGCTATAGCAAATGTCTCTGTTTAATGCAATGTGTAGTGATGTAGAAGATACATAACCTCTTGCTATAAGCAATGACATAAAGGATGGCAAACTGCATGGAATTCAAGAGTGCATTCTCCAGCAACGTTGAATGTTAACCGGACAATCATTTGTCACACTCCAGGTCGTCATCAAAACCACTAGAGGATAGAGGAAAGAAGAAGACTTGTGGTTAGTTTTTTACTACTTTACTTCACCTCTACACTTTCTTCTTACCATACAATTATTGTTCATCATTTATTTAATAATCAAAGGTATATAAATAAACAATATTTATATAATTCAATATTAAAAGTGCTATTTTTTATATATAGTTACAAAGTAATATACTGATGAAAATGAGTTGTGTACTTTACGAATATTAAAATTTATTATTTATACAATTTCTATTTATTATATAAATAATTTTTCGAATTTTATATATATAAAAAAACTAATTTAAAATTAAGTATAATTAATATGTGTTAAATATATTTAAATATTATATAATAATGATTATGTTTTATATAAATTACAAATTTATTAAATTCTAAGTGATAGAACATTCTCCTTGATTGATAAAATTAAATTAATTACAATTAACATTACTAATTTTACTTTAAAGCATTCATCTGTACCATTTGACACTTTATTAATTGATACAGATGAAAGGGGTGTTTTTATAACTTAATTAAAATGTTAAATTTTAATAAAATTTCATTTAAATATCACTTATTTAATAAAATAAAAATGGTATAAATTATATTGAAAACATTAGAAAAGTGTTCAAATTAATTTCATGTTGTAAATATTTAGTTTTAGATATTTAAGAGGTAATGTAGCAGTTAGTACTCATTTTACATATAATATAATAATGAATAAAGACAGTAATTAGATATATAGTTTAATTTAATGTTTTAATTACATATTATTAAAATTAATCTAACTTTATGTGAAAGTATTCAGCAATTTAAACCTGCATTCAATTGTTTGGTTATACTAAAGACTTTATTACATATTGGCGTAATTTTGATTAAATAATTATTATAAAATATTATTATAGGTTATAATTATAAATAGTTAATTTTTGTTTAAAATTTGCGTTTAAAATATTACTTACGTAAGGTAGAAAATAAGAAAACATTCGGAAAAAATATTAATTTTTTTTAATGTAAAAATTAACTTTATTATATATTTATTTATGTTTGTTAAATATATTTATCAGTTTAATCTTAATAAGTTAACAAGAAGGCATTTTAATTATAAGTAACTCTGTACATAGTGACTTATTAATTATTAATTCTAAGCTTATCTTTAAGTATATTTGTTCTAATTAAGTGAAAATATTGAAATAATGTTTATAAAATCTTCTAATTGATAAAAGAAAAACATAATAATAATTATTTATAATTAAAATTATAAGAGCAATTATTGCATTTTAATAAAATAGCATAAACATCTTAAATTTATTAACTTAATAAATTATTGAATTATTATTAATCGATATTTATAATTATTTATAAGCAATATTAAATATAACTTTAAAAAAATGAATTTTTTTTTTAACTTTATGAACATCATACTTTTATTATATTTTATGCTGAATTTTTTTAATGTATATTTTAACTTTATTTAATTTAATTAAAACTAAATTAATGGCTTTATTTTTATTTATTTATTATTAAAGATTTAAAATATATATATATTTTTTGTTTTATTTTTTAATAATGTTACATTCTTTTTAAACTCCTCTTTAGCAAAGAAATTGTGAATTTAAATATTTATTTTCACCTTTAATTTCTTCAATAATTTTTATTCTAATACTGTAATACTTTAATACAAGCAAAAGCAATATACTCTACTTAAGGGAATTTATAAATTTACTGTAAATTTTCTAAACATTCGTGTTTTATCATTCCAGACGAAAAATTGCTGATCAGAGAGTCGTAGAATGTTCGATACTGACATTTACGTAATAAGGAATTTTCCTTTCTAAGGAGAAACTAGAGATTTACTAAGGTACTTTCAATGCAACTATTGCACTACCTTCCATTAAGCCAAACGTTGGAGAATAACCAAAAGACTCCAAACAATTCTTTATTTGGTTAGCATTGGCGATTATGGATAAGACACTAATATTGTTGAAAGAAACAAAAGTTTTTATTTTTTATTTTTTTGTATGTAAGCACTTATTTTTTCCCTTTTAAATTACTTTTTCAAAGTCTTTGATACCTTTATATTCTCCTTATTTTTTTCCTCTCTCCTCTTATATATATATATATAAACTTGAGATACCATAAAATTTTGTCTTTGGTTTTATTTGTAATACTTTATTCCAAACCATATTTTTTGTTTGCAGAATTAGGAAAGTTTCTCTTATACAATTTTTTAAAAAAATTTTATACAATTTATCTTATTTTTTTTTATTAAAGGAATATAAATTTTAAAGTAGCTTAACAAATATTAAATTGTTTATTATTTTTTTGCCTGATCTTACAAATCTTTTAAATATTCTTTTCTGTAGTAAAAAATTATAGATCAATAAAAGCTTACTGATTACGTTACAACACAATACAATTGTATTGATCGTTTTAAAAATTACGAAAATTATATCATAATAAGTTACATGCGAATCAATGGAGTAGTCTTTTGGAAATTATATTTTTTTTTCTACAAATTTTTGTAAACTTATATAAAAAAAATTAAATCTTTTTAAAAGACTTATTTAGAAAGGATGCATTATAATCAATTTTTATAAATTTTCTACATAAATTATAAATTATTAATGAATTTTTTTTAAATATAAATAGCAACAGCACATTATTATTTATTTCTCTGGTAATTCCAAATAAATTCTTTGAATTTTTTAAATTAATATATTTAAATAATTAAGTTTTTTTTCTATTTATATAAATATTAACAATATTAAATTAAATTAAATTTTGTGCTTACTATCATTTTAAAATATGCCAAATATATTAGATATTTCATCATAATTAATTAAATAATATATATATTGTATATAAGTAGTAAAAATTATCAATTTAATTATATAATTTACTATAATTTAATGATTTTCTAATATAAGTAATTAAGCAAATAAAATTAGTTTTAATGCCTCAAAGAAAGGTATTAAACAAGCTCAATTATATAATATAAATAAGTAAGAAATTGTAGCTTAGAAAAGTTTTCGTGTTAGAAAAATCAAAATCAAAAGAGAAGAAAGTAAAAAAGCATTAAAAAAATTAGTGAAGAGGACATGCAGATGGAAAAAGATTGAAACAAATGTAATCTGTAAAGAATAATCGGCTTACCCATCATCAGAAAACTGACATTACAAGCTCTCACGTAAACATGGGATTACTTCACCTAAATCTCTTTCTTGGTTACTGGGGTTTTAATTAAACCAGGCCTCTCTTTAGTATTATGTCAGAAGCCCTTTGTTTTATGTTGTGATAATAATGACTTCTGTGTTAAAAAAGAAAAAAAAAACGAATGGGTAAAGTAATGAAGGCTATCCATCAAGGTAAGATTCTGCTACTTTAGTAATTTATATCCACGTATTTAATTACTAACTTCACTTTTCAGAGTTTTTTAAAGGTTTATAATATTAAATAGATGCATTAAATATTGAAGAAATTTAAATCTTTCAAGTGTATATATTCAAAAGTAATGCATATTTAACACAGTATTTTTTTCCTCTCTCTCTCTCCCTCTCTCTCTGATGAATTGCAAAGGCTAAACGTTTCAACGTTAGCTGTCGATGCATTCTAAGCTTTATTTTGCTGAAAGCAATGTATACAGAGTGCTAGAGATTAGAATGTGGGTTTCGTTTAGGATACGTTAAGGTATTTTTTCACATAAAGTTTCTTATAAGCCTATCCGTAGGCAAAAATGTTTATGTCACACTAAATATCGAATAGTGAAAAGTGGTAAGAATATCTTCTTATGGTTCATCTTTAAATTCTTTCGATACTCTTTCGAGTATTAATATATTTTTAAAAAAATATTTTTTGTATTTAAATATAAATAAAATGTATTGAAAATGTACGAGAAATTGGAAAAAAAAATAATTTTTTTATTGTTAATTTATGAATTTCAAAATTTCACGAAAAATTCTTCTTTTGTTGTGTTAATTCTTCGTTGATCTACATTAAAGTTGAATTGTTTGATGATTTTAATTATTTTATTTTATAATTATAGAGAAAAAGAATTTACTTTTTAATTTCTCTGTAATGAATTTTCTAAAAATTCAAAATAAGATAGGAAGATGGTTCTTATTTTTCTAGTTTTCTGTACTAATAAAGATAAAATAGCAACAAATTAAAAGATTCCCTTATGGAGATAACATGAACAATTAGATATAAATCAGCAAACAGTATAAAATTGAAAGTAATAAGTAAATAGAGGCAAATATACGAGCAACCATTAACAATAAATAAATAAAAATTGTTAAAATACAAAAATTAAGATAAAAACTTCCTGATGAAGTTAACAATTCTTTTGATGTTATACGTAGATAAATTTTAGAAACAGAAGCAAAAATTAACCCTACAAGATGGATAAACGAAGTTAATTCTCAAATTTATGTGGAAAATTTTTCAAAGAAGAGCAGTTAAAAATTAATCAGTAAAAATCTTATTACCCATAAAACAGAACGTGTAAAATTTATTTTAAAAAAATAATATATTATATATTTTGTTCTCTTATTTAAAAATAATATGTAATTATTATTATTTAAAATATAATTCTTCCTCTTTTTAACTATGGAAGAGAATAGTAAACAGAAAGGATTAAGTAGAAGCATTGCAAACGAAGACATGCAAATTGATTAAGCTTCTTGAGAAAGTTTGGTCATTACTTGAAGTACATTGACCTAGTGTGTATGTAAGAAGCATTTGTAGACGAATGAAGTTTGTTTAAGGACGGTATTACTCATGAAAGCTTGAAGATGAAGAAGAAGCTTTCATTAACTGTAAATATTTCTTAGCTAAGTGGAGAAGTAAACAATGACTACCGACAGTCTAAGCTTATTAACACTATCAAAATAATGGAAAGAAAAATGAGGAACATTAAAATTTTTTTTATTATTTTTATCTCATATAATTGAAAAGTATATTAGGAAAAATTCTTAAATTACATTATTACATTTACATGTTGCATGTCGGTGAAGAGATTGGAAAATGTCATTAAAATGATATTATTTTTGAAAATTACAAATTAGGATAATTATAAATAATTTTCGATGAAAATTGATATTTTATATTCATTAAAAATTCTTATTTAAGTTTGAAAAATTTTAATTATTAAAACGAAAATTAATATCAGCACGCAAGTAAGAAAATATATCGAACTTTTAAACTTTTATAGACATTTAAAAACGTTAATTTTAATAATTTAACGACATAAAAATGTGTTTAAAATGAAATTAATTTACAAATAAATTTAATTTTATTATGTTTTTGATTGATCATTTTGAAAATTTTATATAAGTTAATTAAATCATTTTTGTTCCAAGTAAACGAAGCACAAAAAAAGAGAGAGAGAGAGAGGAAATTATGATTTTATTGATCATTTAACCGATAAAAATTTCACAGAATGCGTTGTTGATATTAAATTATAACAGTTTTATAAATAATAAATGCATTTTATTTCATTATTATACAGATAATAGCTTTAGTTAAGGAACGTCATTCAATGGCTATCAATAGATGAGTTCAACCACTTAATTTCTCAGATGGTCTTGATTTAATTACCAAATTAGATTTGCAGTAACCAACTAAAGGAAAACTTTTGTATTCTTTGACATTTTTATCATATTGCAGATGTACTTATAATTCTTATTCGGCTCAACAGACCGATAAATAATATCGATAAATTTGTCAAAATACAAAACTAACTTAAAAGTTTTCCAATTGATCCTAATCTCTCGTAAATTACGAAATTACCAGTAATATTTGACAAAAATGAGTTATAATAATCATGACTTGTCATAAATAATGAAGGAATGAGGATATGTTGAAAGTATCTTTGACCCATTCAGCTATAAAATGCAATTGTTTAGTTAGTATAAGGCTGTAATGATCTTGGTGTAAGAATATATGTGATAGAAGTGTTTATGTAGTGGAAAATTTAACTGATGCGAGAAAGAATGGTTGAAGATTGTCTGTTCTACAAGAAAGTGTTCCTTGAAGACACCTTGTGAAACATAAAAATACTTTATTTACTAAGGAAAGAACACTATAAAAGATTTTTTCTGTAACATTATATATTTATTACACAAATATATAGCGGTATACTTTTTATCCTTCTGATCAAAGCTAAGTAATAAAGTAAAACCTTGAACACGCGCGTATATTTATAATAAGATATTTTATGATAAAAAGAAAAGAAAAAAAATCTTTTTAATTAAATTTCCAAATTTTAGTTTTATTCCTTTTTAAAATATATCGATTTTTAGTTAAATTTAGTAATTATTTTATTACTATAATCGATAAGATGAAAACGAAAACTCGTAAACTATCATCAGTAATGATACCCTTTAACCATAAATAATTTTACCTGTTTTAGTTAATTAGATTAATTAACCATGAACTTTACAAGTCTTTCCAACTACATTAATTTACTTAATTACTTTTATTTATAAAATTTTAATGTTAAAATTTTAATAACTTGAATTACACATAGAGAATAAAATTTTTATTACTTTGTTTATTGTTAAATTATATTAATTGCTGAAAATAATATATTTTTATATAAAAAAATCTATTTCTAATTATAAAATTTCATTTATTAGTAGCTAAAATAATTAATTTATCATTTTAAAAGAATTTTTTAAAGTCATCAACAGTGAAATGTCGTAAGTTTACATACATAGATAGGCATAGTTTTATATGTATTTTATAAAGTTTATTTAATATATAATTATAAAACTTGCATTTCTATGTAGAAAACACCCCAGAAAATGAAATTAGAACAATATAGATAGCATTCATTCATTAATTTATAAAAAATTATCTCTTCTATTGATGCCTATATTATCGCACGTCCTCAGCTGTCATTTATCTCCTACTGCAATAATCATCTAAAATGTTTGCCATTCCAAAATAGTGAATATTCCCCTCCATCTCAATCTAATCTGTACTTTGTTAGCAAGCAATATTCACGAATTCTGAAGACATTTTCATAGTTAATTTTTTTTTTGTATATTAAAAAATAATCGAAATTAATTTCTCATTACTGTACGATAAATAATTTGAATCTTTTAATTTAAATTTTATGAAGAAAATTGAGGTTTTATTACTCAAAATATTGGTTTATTAACGCGATTTACATTGATATGGACGATTTTCTTTAAATATATAAAATTATATCATTTACAAATGTCATCAAAGTCAATTTATATCAACTCTAGTAAACTGTAATTTATTGTGTTTTATTTTTGGTGTAATTACAGCCAAATCTCCAATAACGTCCACCTGTAAACAGCGGCCATTTTCTCAGGAAGGGTTTTTTTAAAACCAATAAAAAAAATGTATATAAAATAACCTCCGAACAACGGCCATTGTTTATGTATACGTCAGTGAGAGGTTTCATTGTATTAATTTTTTATCCGTGGATGAAGAGGGATTAACCAATAAAGTGGAATTTTGTTGATTACTTTGTTTATTCAAAAAACTGATAAATTATTCATAAAATGAATTTATGTTTACTTTATTTATTTATTTATATTTGTAATTTTTTTTTTGCATATTTAAAAGTTCTATACTACATGTTTACTTTTTAAAATATTTTTATATAACAGCTCGAAATTAAAAATATTGGATCTGTGCTGTGATGAAAAGTACAATGTATCAAGAATTATTCACTATTATTCGACGAGTACGATTATCTTTTTATGACGCAATACCGCAATGTGTTGCGTATAGCGTATGGTTTTGTGACGTAACATTACATCATATTACTCAGTAATTATTTTCTAGTGGTTCATGCAATATTAATACGTGATACGGCTTAATTTTTGCAACATATTTACCGGGAAAGTGATGTAATTTGCGTCATCTATGACGTTAGATAATAATTTAAAAAAATAAAAAGTAAAATATAGAAAATAAATTAAAATAATAATTTTTTTGTGTTTATGCACTAAGTAGGGAATTGAAACTTCACTTTTTCATAATTTTTGTATGAAATGTCTAGATTAAATTATTAATTTTGATAGAAAGTAAAATTAAAATGCAATATACTTAGATATAATTATGTAATAATAAAATTTAATTAGTTTTCCTAAAGCTTATTAATAATTATTTAGCAAATTATAAATAGGATCTTAGTTTATATATATTATATACTGTATACTATATATATATATATATAATAATTAATAAGTTAAATTTCAATATTGACAAATTATGTTTATATATCTATCTATTATGCATAAATATGCCATTATTTATTACTTAAAATAAGATTAAAATAAATAATGCTTACAGAATATATTTTAAATGTATTTAACGTAAAAAATAATATTAAAAATTTAAAAATTAATTGCATTTTAAACAATTATTACGTTTAATTTGTAATCAAATATTTACTAAATAAATTTTTCTCCAATTAAACTGTGTGCTTCGCTAACACAATGAAATATTCATAATATATTTTAATTTAAGTTCAATTAAATTAATTATTTAAATTTAAATTTTAAAAAATTTAATATTTTAAATGTTAATATATATTTCTATAATTATATTATTTTATAAAAAAATATTTTTCAGTTCAAAAATCTAGAAAATAAATGAATGAGACATGCAATAATAATTTATAAATAAGAGGGGGAAAAAAGTTATAATTCTTTTATTTTTATACTAAACAATGTTTAAGATGAAAGAATTGAATGAAAACTGTAATATATCACTAAAAATTATTGTAAAATTTTAATTTTTTTAAAAGAAATTTCAGTTTTTTTCTGTGAGTTAACAATATTTCATTTCGTTCTAAATGAATAAATATGTGTAAAATATACTAAAATAACCTTAAGAAAAGAAGAATTTAATAAACTATAAGTGCATAGGAGTGATTTTTATATATATATATATATATATATATATATATATATTCTATGTTATTTATATCACAGCTTATATGATTTGATCTATTAAGAAAAATTCAAATCTCAATGATGTATCTGCAATGTTATGTATCCTATACATGTAAGGTAAGGATTTCAAGATTATAGTATATTATTTTCAATATATCAAAAGATATCATTTGTTCAAATGATAAATAGAGGTAGGGATGTCAAAATGGGTATAGCATTATTTCTTTCTACAGAAAAAAAAGACATAAAAAAAAATATATATATATATATATATAATGTAGATATTTTCTAGAAGATAAAACACGTGTACATATCTGAAACATTCATACATATTCAGCATCATCTCTTTATTAAAAATTCATGAGATTTATTTAATGTTTAATATAATATATAACTCACTTAATAATTTATAATATAAGCATTATTGTTAATTGAAAAATTTAATTTATTCTATATAAATAAATTAAATTCTTTATTATTTAATATGAAAGATAACTTGCAAAATGAGATTATGTATATACAAGTATATATATTTTTGATTGAAATAAATACATTTGACGTAATTAAACGATGTTGAATTAAAATTTATAAATTTATCTTTATTCATTATTTTAATTTAAGAGAATTATATATCATTTATAATTTTATAAATTAGAGAAGAAATTTGAAAAATTAATAAAGAAATACATTAAAATTTAATGAGAAATTTAATTAAATTATTATATATAAATGTATTAAATCTAAATTAAATTGGTTTAAATGTATATATATATTATATATAATTTATAAACTTTCATTTTGTTTATTTTTATTTATTGTCTGACGTAAAATTGAATTGCCAAAGTATTTTTTTTTTTGTTATTTATTTATTTATATTTTTGTAGTACAAAAGATGGTTAGTTAATAAAGATTTATTGTTTGAATTGTAACTATTGTGATGGTAATCAATAATATCTATTTAAATACATGACAGACTATTGTGTATTAAGAAAGAATTTGGAAGGAAATTTTCAAATCCACTGAGATTTACTCTATATTGCTGACCACCTGCGTGCAAATGTTTTAGTTTGCTTTAAAGTAAGTAATTTTTAAAAAAGAATGAAGAACTAACTTATTTTTTTATATCCTTCAATTAAAATATTTAAAAAATTGCTTCTAGATACGGGAAAAACAAAGTGTTATTGTGTTAATTATACAATGAATAAATGTAGAAAAAATGGAAAGTATTTTTTTTAATTTAAGGATAAATAAAATTACATTAATATTAATATAAATTCTATATATATTTTTTCGTTGAAATGTATAATTTAAGATATTAATATATATATATATATGTATATATATATATTAATTATCTATAATACATTAATTATTGTTAATTGATACATAATACTTCCCTCGAACTTAATATTGTTAATACCTTGTTTACAATTCAGAATATAGTTGCTCAGAAGACCACTTGAAAAAACCATTTATTGTATGTTAATTATTTTATGTACTCTTTCTGTACATGTCTCTGTGTACAGAATTCTGTATACGTACTCTTTCTGTACTCCCTCTTTCTATAAAGTTCTCATAAAACAAAGACATGTGTTACATTATATCCGCATCCCCAGCAAAAATCACAACAGATTATGAGTCCAGACCACCTCTGAGGTACGTTAGTGGAATAAATAACTGAACGAAAATTCTTGAAATACAAGAAGAAAAAATGAGAGGATCAGCGGTAAAAATAGAAACTCTAAGAAAGGACGATTCAACACTTGAAAGCTTTACAGATCAAGAACGATGTATGGAATTATGTAAATGGAAGTATGAAGAGATCCGTCGAAAATGATGAAGTATCGAAGAAAGAAGACGACTCAGACAAAAAGGCATGGTGTGATTTAATATTAGCTTTTTAACCCTATAGAACTAAAACAAATTGAAAATTGTAAGACGTCACGTGAAGTTTGACTAAAGTTGCACGAAATTTACCAATCACGCGTACTTGTCAAAAGGTGTATTTGATAGATATTGCCAACACCGAACGTTATTAGAATCAAATTCATCAAGAATATGAATTGCAAAAAAGAAATAAAAAATAATATTGGAGCCTTATATGTTAGAAATAAATCTCAAATACAAACCCCTAGAATACGAGATGAAATAGATGAAGATCAAAATTTAAAGGATAAACAATATTTCGAATTCAAATGCCATCAGAACTTATATATTCTGGTGGCATTTGCGGAATTATAAGATCCATAGACGGAACACAATATTTTATAACATTTACACACGTCATATCAAAGGGGTGTCAATTATACTTTCTACATAAAAAGTGATACCCCAGCCGCGTTCAAAAAATCGAAAGACTTAAAGGAAAATATAACAGGAAACGAATAAAAACAATACGCTCAGACAACGGAATGAAATACTGTAACGAAAAATTTAATAAATTTTAAAATGGCGTATCTGAACGTAAAAATAGAATGGCTTCATGGATGGTGATCCAATCGTGTTTACTTCTACTTTTTGGGAGGGCCGAAGCGATGGCAACACCTTCACACACACGGAACCAATGTCTTCAAGAATCTTAAATGGAAAAACACTTTTCGAGTTATGGAATGGCAAAAGGCCAACAGCCAGCTACTTTATAACATTCGATGAAAGAGTTTATGCACTTGATAAAACTCCAGGAAAAGGAAAATTTGAGATCAAAAGAATGCATATTAGTCGGTTATTCAGATGATTCAAAGGTTTATAGAATTTGGTGCTTCGAATCGAGGAAAATAATAATAAGAAAATAGAAAGTAAAATATCAATAATACAAATAATGCTAATAACAAGAACTTAAGTAACAGGTGTTTCGAAAAATAATGATATTGTTTTATTTTACTCTATTTGCTAGAGTAAAACGATACACTTGAATTACTTTTTTGCATAAATCACATATAGAATTGTTTTTCTCTGTTGGTGAGGCCTGCATATTTCTCGTGTGTCCACAAAGAACATTCTTTACATTTAAGCCATGTTTCTTCAAGCTTACAATGACTGTTTCTGTGATTCTATTTTCCCACCATAATCTAAAAGATAAATAGTCACTTAAAGGTCACAATTACTCAGTATCATTACAAAAATATTAGATTGCAACTTGAATATTCACTCAAAGCATTCAAACAGCTGATATCCTATTTTATCCTCAAAGAATAACAATAATAATTATAATAATAAGTAATAATATAATCTGAAGAGATGGTGGGATAGTTGTTGCTGTTTATAAAGATTACTTATATTTGAAAGCATTATGTTTCAATTAAGTCTACGATCATCGCCATCGCAAAGAATTAACGAACTTCGTAAGACGAGGATTCGGAGGTCCAAAATTGATAAAAACTTGAAAAAATGAAGCTCACGTAAATCGTAAATATTACAACGAGATACAAACACTTCCACAGTCCAGTATGATTACAGATACAAGTATTGAAGAAAGGAAGAGAATCAACCAATTTAGCTAACATTGTAGATTAAGAGAACATCAGAAAAGCACTATCATCAGAATAGAAGGATGCGATGAGAAAGGAATATAAAACACTAACAAAAAACAACACTAGGGTACTTGTTGATTGTCCCGAGGGCAAATGTAATTGAATGTAAATGGGTATTACGTACGAAATTCAAAGCAGACAGAAAATCGAACGACGAAAATCAAGACTTGTAGTTAAAGGTAACGCACAAATGTCAAATATACACTATCAACCTGTGCACCTGTGGCAAGAGTATGCAGTTGGTAGTGACACTTTCCATAAAGATAGACACGTCAGTTCATCAATCAGATGTCACAACTTCATGCTTACTGTAAACGGAAAGCTGAAAGAACAAGTCTACAAGGAAGAGATTCGGAATTCGAAACGATCCATGTACAATATCCATGTGTATATATTTTAAGACAGCAAAAATCGATGACATTCGTAAAAATCTATATGCATGACAATAGCTGCATCGAATAATAATTTGGAATTAAAAAAGTTAAAAGAAAATCTTGAAAATTAATTTAAAATGAAAGATATGTGACCTATTTGTTATTGCTTTGAAATTGTCGGGTAAATGTTTTATATTAAAAACAAACGGTATGTAGAACCTTTGTTTTAAAATTGATGCATTCCACTTCCCTGGTGTAGGGTTTGGAATCGCTAGGCGAGCGATTTCCGCCCTGTTTATTATAACGAACTTTCATAACGGAAAAGCCGTTGGGATCGGCCGTTAGAAACGACCGTGGGAAGATCCGTTGTGTTTCAAATCGACGACAGACAGACGATTGGCCGGCGGGAAGTGACCGTTGTCGGCCGTTGTGGAAACTTTCAAATTTGATTGGCGGACGATTCGAACGTGGGACACTATTTAAGCAGTAGTTTCGGTGGGATCGGGGCTGGTATCGTGAGTTCGTATCGGGATCGGCTGAGTTCGTATCGGGAAGATCGGATCTGATTAGGACTTTTCGTTATCGAAGTGCTAACTAACTCTCTCGTCGGACGTTACGGAAATCTGGATAAAGTAGTCTCCAGTGGTTTAGTACGAACTTGTTCCTGACTCGGAGGTGTTATTAATTACAAGTCTGTTTGATCGTAAGGAGTTCTTTCGACGAATTTGTACGGGAATAGTCGGTTGTCGTTGGATTAGTGTTTGTGCTTATTTAATTGTGACTCTAATTTGTATTATTTGTACATTTTTTTACTGTAAATATAAATTTTGTATTTCGTTAAACCGACTGAGTGGTTATTTTGAACATTACTCCTGGAACTTAATAAAGTATGTTTATTACTTTGTTTACCGTTCATAGAATATCATTTCTCAGAAGACCATCTAAAAACCATTCACTGGTTTTCTGTAAAAACTAGCAAAAAAAAAAAAAAAAAAAAAAACAACATTAACGAGAAATTATTTTACGCGACATCGTCACAATACCGGGTTTCAATTTTTCGTCACAATGCTCGCAATTTTAATAGTTGCTTTCCCCTGTACATCATACTTCTCCTGTTAACAGTGGAGTCATGCCAATCATCAGGAGAAAACATTTGAATTGAAATAACACAACTTACTCTCCAAACAGAAAGTTCCTGTATAGTTAATCGGGACCATCTGTCTCTACGCTTACTATAATAAGTCTCGAGTTATATCTACTCAACTATGTTCTCGATATTACGAAAGGACAGACAGACACCAGTGGCAATGTAAAAGTCTACAATTTTTAAAATTGCAGTCCAAAATCTCTTCTATACATATATCTCACCCCCTAAAATGAAGTTTGTTTTCATGAAATAAAGACTATGTCTCTAGTGCTCATTTAAAATAAGTTACATTAAAACCACATTCTCAGCTAAAGTCACCGCAATTATTAATTAAATTTTTAAATATTTTATTAAAAACTAATTTAACTTACCGGTAAGTAAATATTGAATGTTTTTAAAATTATATATTTTAATATTTGATATTTCAATCAATAAAATAAATAATAATTTTTCAATTAAAAAATATATTGATATTATTTTTAAAAAATTATTTCAATTTAAAAATATATATATATATATTCCTTTAAAAAATTTTTTATATAATACGTTTTAAAAGTAAAATAATGTGTTGTTTACTGTATTTATTTTATTTTCTTCGCATTATGTTTGTGAAAACAATTTATGTTGTTTAACTTAACATTTTCTTAAGCTGTATATCTTGATTTTAAAATAAAAGTCAAACAGCTTTTAGACTTTTATATATAATATATATAATATATAAATATAGCAATTAAACATTTTAAAATTGATTTTAATTCCTATAAATATATTAATTAATTATTTATTTCATTAGAGATTTATTGGAATTTTCATTATTTATTATTACATTTTAATTTTATTTTCTTTATTGATTAATAATTTCCTTAAAACTAATTATTTATAAATATATTTATCTACATTATTAATTAATCTGTTTGCTTTTATTTTATTCTAAAAATCTTGTGCAAAATAAAGGAAAGAAATGTGATTTATTTTGCCTTAAGTAATTCATTTTGATTTTATTCTGTTATAGAATTTATTGAATAAAATTTTAATTCCTTTGAATGTATATGCAATACTTAAACATTTTTATAGAATAATTAATTATATTAATTTTTGATATTTAACTTGAATTAAGATTTGGCATGAAAATAATTTATATATTTTTCTTTTTCTTTATAATACTTATATTCATATAGAATACGAAAAAATATATTTGTGATTCGTGTCAATATTTATTATTATTTCTTTTTTACATAATTTAAGTTTAAATATTTTTATATAGTTTTTAGGATCTGAGAAACACTATTTAATAGGAAATTTTAAGCGACAATAGATGTATTTTTAATACATTCCTTTCATCCAAATGATTATATTTATTCAAAAAATAAAAAATAAAAAAAACACAAATATCTTGGAATAATGTAAAATTTTGCAAAAGTTTGTATAGTATTACATTCAGTCTTGTTAAATAAACAATTTTTTAAATGTATTTTCCTCTAAAACTTGAAACATGTTACTGTATGTATAATATGGATGTATCAAATCTTGGGATTAAATGTATTTATGTAAATCCCTTTGTAAGGAAAATAGTTTCCTTCTATTATTGTATAAATTCACAATAAGAAAAATACAGAAACATTACTAAAAGTTTCAGTTCAAATTTTAATAATGTTTTACTCTCTACCATTATTTTTCTTATTAAAAATTTTAAATAAAAATTATATATATATATATATTTGTTTGTTTATTAATCTTTCATCAAAACAATTTTACTAATTAAATAATATACTTTTTAAAACGTTCATATTAAATTTTATTTATTTATTAATATATGCATTTCTTTTTAGATTAAAAAAGTTTTAAAATATATAAACTACAAAAAATATTTTTACTTTAAAATGTTGATGCATAAAAATCTATCTAAAAATGTCATTACGCTGTTTTATCAAAAATCATGTGAAACACTCGAAGATATTTTTGAATAAATCCACTTTCAGATAAAAAGCGAATTTTTGAAGTGATTTTTTAAAAAAAATATTTATTCTGTTAGTGAATTTATATACATTCTATTAAAAAGTGAAGTTATATTATTATTCAATAAATTGTGTGCCTCATAAATTTAATTACAGGAATTTTAAAATAGATTAATATATTGTTAATTTATCTTAATATTTTAGCTAGTACGGTTATAAATAACCTTTTAAACGTAATATTAGGAGCAGATATAAATAGCTACAACCAAATGCTACTGACACTCTATGCAGAATTATTATTTTAGTACCCTCCTCCTAATTTTTCTACAGATTAACTTCGTTTCCTATTCGTTGTTGACGTTTCCTGTCGATTGTTAAGGGTTTCCTGCTAATTTCCTTCGTTTCCTACTGATTGTTCACATTTTTATACTAATTTTCACCTGGTTTCCTATTGATTGATGCCATTTCTTACTAATTATTGCCTAAATTACTATCAAATAATTTAATTTTTTTAATCGTTACTCTCTTCGTTTTTAAGAATATTCTTCAGCAGAATTTATAAAAATTAATTAAAAAATTATATAATATTTAATTGTTAAATTATTAATTATAAAATTTCGATCAACAATCAAAAGTTTAATTATTTTATAAAATAAAAGTATAAAATCAACATATAATTTAATCTTACGTCATGAAAATTATCTTTCAGCTAATTATACAACAAATTAATGTATAATTAGATAAATTAAATAAGGGTAAGAGACAGAGAGAATTTTAGATTTTCCAAGCAACTTAATAAGATTTTATTACTTATAAAGATATATATTAACTTTCTTAGATTATATTTATTATTATTTATAATTAACTAAAACCATTTTAAAATATATTTTTTATGAGGAAAAATATATTAAATTTTCAATTTTTGCTAATTAGATAAAATTTTCTCTTTTTTTTATAATACCAGAAAAAAATTGTTTAACATCATTTTATTTTAAAAAAAATAATACATTTTTTAAAGGGAGTATATTTTTAGTTTTAAATTTATGAGTACAGATTTACATGTTCTAGAAGATATAGGCCACAGCATCGTTTTAAGTTATAAAACTTTGTCTGATAAAAATTACATTTCGTAAATACCATTTACTTAAGTTGTAGGTATTACATTTTCCAGTTTTTTCTCTTTGCCCCTGTAAATGTTACTTTACAGCGATACATACCTGCATCTGATACAAATTACGGATCTACCGTGTTTAAGCGAAGAATTTTTTAAAGTTATTCAAAATATATAAATAAAATATATATATATATATATATAAATAGAAGCGCAGCCATAAAATTTTCTATACAATTTCTACATAAAAGAAATCAATATTTCTTTCAATATTTTTGAATATATGTATATACAGTATTTTATAGAAAAGTTTTCTTACATAAATATATAATTGTTTATTTATATAATATGTAATTTTAAAATGATAATGATTTTATATATATATTTTTTGCTTTTTAAATTTCTGCTTAATTTACATTAAATAATTTATCCATTCAGAATTTTTTAAAATTTTAATGTATAAATTTTTTAAATCAAATTATCTACTCGGAACTTTTATATAAAAAGTATAATTTAATAGTGGAGCTTATAAAATTTAAATGGAAAAAAATTCTGTAAAGAAAACTTGTAATGAAAATAATTAAAAATTTAAAATCTTATCATATCAACAGCTTAACATATTTATTTTTTTTTATTATAATAATTAACACCCTTTAAAATGTTTTAACAAACTCTCTCTCCTTACTTTATTATTATGCACATATATAATAAAGTTTTAAATACTTAATGTATATATTTATATTATATACATGCATATATTATTCAATAAAATATTTAAAATTAAAGAAATAACTTAATAAACATGTTTATTATCAAATAAAACATTTAAAGTAATTAAAAAATTAATAAAGATTATTAAGATATTATTCCTAATTGTACAAATATGAATATTTTAATAATAAAAACTTATGCCTACATACTGATAAAGGAGGGTCATGACATTATAAAGAAAGAATTTTTTAATATTATTATTTAGTTTAAAATTATATGAAACAAGATATATTTCATGTTATACTCTATAAAATCATTATTTTCTATCAACTGTTTACATTATGTTATATAGTTTCATACGATTTTATATTATTCAATACAGTTTTTTATGTAGTAATGTTGATGTAATACATTTATAGCGGGGCTATAAATATATTATTTATAGAATTTCATCCAAAAAACTTTGTAAACTTTTGTTATAATGCATAATATAAATCATCACTTTAACAATGTTAACATATAATTTTTTCTTGGATAAACTCTATAAAAATTTATATAAATGATGATAAAATATGTATAAGAATTTTATTTTAAAAATTTCTAACAAAATTTCGTATAATTTAATAGAGATTTTTACATTTTAAATGAATATTTATGTTAAGAATTACTCTTTGTGATTACTAATCAAAGAATATATAAATCAATGGATCATTATACTCTGTACTAAAAAGTTTGATTCTTATTTATGCCAATTAATTAAAATCTTGTACAAAATTAACTGAAGCGAAACTATGTAATGAGCATTTGTAGTATTAGTGTTAAGGCTATAAATACTTAGAATGCGAATACAAACTATCACATTTAATTTACGGTTGCATATAAAACTTAATGAATATAACTATTTCCATCTGAATAAAAGGGGAATAACATATAAGATTTGTTAAACTATACTTAAAAAGTTTTTTGATGGATGATTTAATACACGTCAAATTATAACTATATTTGTGTTTGGAAAATTAAGGATTGAAATATAAAAATTAGTATTGATTTCTAGATAGATAAATGCAAACACAAGCTTGTTAAAGAAGTAAATTAGGAAATGGGAATGCTAGGATTATTGACAGTATAATATTATTTATGGTTAATGAGATATTCAGGAGACACTTAGAGATATCTGATGGTTGACAATACAAGAGTTTATATGGAAACAAGTGTGAAGTGGAGAACAATTAGAGACTGTTGGCAGATAAAAGTTATGCAGAAGTATTTGATGGCCAACTGAATATGAAACCAATTTTAAATGCTTTTCGAGTTATCTAAATCATAACAAAACGTATAAGTGATTCAGTTAAGTGTTTTAAGAGAGATAACGTCTTCTTGTAAGAAGTCTTTATGCACAAAGTTTTGTTGTGTATTCCTTAGAAGCCCTATACAAAAACAATCCCATTTGAATTGAAGTTCAGAACATCAGGAGTGGAATCTAATAGACCAATGTTTTTTCGTAGATGAATTCAATTTACCATCCAGGAGCAATGATGAAAGGGCGAATTAGTTTCGTCCCTCTAACAGCATTGACGGAGATGTGTACGGAACTAGTAGTGTGATTATGTGGGAAAACATAATTATCTGTGACCCATCGACATTTTCAAAGGTTTGTCACTAATGTGTATTGTTGGATGAAATTCTGGGACCCCAAGTCTCTCTGTTTGCAACTGCAGCTAACTCCCTGGCTCCCTCTTAATGGACCATAATGCACATCCACATAGGATCCGCTTGATGGATCAATATCTGGAAATGGAGTGCATAGCTTTTATGTAATAATAACCATATCACTAGACCTAAATCCGATTGTATATATGTGGGACTATAATAACGTATAATGACTTTGATCTTAAATATACTATACAAAAGGAATACATAATATTACCCCAAGAACCCATTGAAAGCTTAATTTTAAGCGTGGAAGAGAAAATATATTGCTTGTCTTGTAGCAAGTGGACCTTATTTAAGATATTTTGCCATTGCTATTGACACTTACATCTCTAGGAACTTGTTAATTGTCAATTCTTCAAAGATGTAGAATAAATCTTTTCGTTCTGGCTGGAATGTATTCTACTTTTAATTACGTCTAGAGAACGTCTACATCGTCGGTGAGAATATTTTTATCACAATTCTTGAAGTGCTTCCTATTTCAATATTTGTGCTTTATTCTTAAACTTTGGACATTGTAAAAATCTGATTTTACATAGAAGTTTCACGTATATTACTTAAAAAAATAGTGTTTTTAAAAAAATAAAATTATACGTAGTACTCTGACAAACTGAAAAACAATTAAACAAATAGCAAATGTATAAATATAATTAATAAATTTAGTACATGAGATAACATATCTTTGAGCGTGATGTTTCACCATTGAATTTATACACTATAGTTTGCAAATATTGTTAAATCATAAATTATATAATATATACAGTACATAATTCTATACATTATATAATTGTTACCTTATATTATTTAACATTAATTAATTATAATATAACAATCCAAAGTAATTTCTCTTGAAAACTTCTATTGAGATGTCATCAAAAGTTATCTTCTTATTTAAAAATTAATGGAATTCTTCAAGAATATATATGATATATATATGTAATAAAACACGTCATATTTAATTAAATGCAAATAACAACAAAAAAAGGCATGAAAAAAGAAATATCTCCGGGTTGTAAGGGCATATCCTTGTCTTTATTCTTCTTCATGGCTTATATCTCTTAGTAATAAAGGCCTTAATACGCCATAATTATATTTCATTGCTACGTTTTTGCCCTCATAACTTGTCACTATTTCTTAATGAAAAATTATGAGTACGGGTTCCACAAGAAAGTGTGACTATTGCTGTACGATACAACATTAAAAGTTTTATGCAGAATAACAATGCTCGTAGGCAGAATTTACAAGTCCACGACGTCCTATAAAGCCGAATAGAGTCGATTCTAAATATTTTCAAAAGTTTTGAAGATTTTTCCAATTTATAAAATGTTATATTAATTAAATATTCGTTATTTCGAAATTGTTTCGTATGTTAAAAGAACAAGTTCAAGTTTAATATTTTAAAGTTTTATACTTTAAAGTTGTAAATTAATAAAATTAATAATTATGACAATTTATTTAATAATTTATTAAATATTTTATAAATTTATATTTAAATAAAATAATCTTAAGCAATTTTTTTATAAACATAACGAAATACTTAAATATTAACATTAATGAGTGACAAGTAAAGTTACGTTTTTGACAATTAATTAACCAACCAAATTAAATTTTAGTGAACTTGATTAAAGTTTCATTAAAGTTAAATGTTAATTAAGATATATTAACTTTAACCAACTTCACTAAATGCTAAATTTATAACGACATAAACAATGTCTTACGTATATTGCTTAAATTCTTATGTTTTCCCTTTACTTCTTATGTCACTTTTTTCCTTGTCTTTAAATCGTTTCTTCATAAAATAATAAATCTATAAAAGATAAATTTTACTCATCAACATTATTATGTCATTGCAACAGTAACGGTAAGAGAAGCATCTCATGCAAATATTTTAAAGAGAAATCTTGTTAAACAGAGATTCTGTATTCATACCAAACACCATTCCAACATACATTTTTATGGTTACTAAAATTTCGAATAAGATTATCTTATTTTAGATGCATATAATTTTCTTAAAAAGAGAACAAGCCGATTGAAGCAGAGATGTTTATCGCCGATGCAATCTTAGATAAAACCGCTTCAATATTTTCATCCGTTCTATCATATCAACAAATATCAACAATATCATCAATTCAAAAACACATTGTATACTCTCAACTATCATTTCTTATGCATTATTTTATATGCAGACGGTTTAAATATCTTTTATCATGCTCCTCTTGACTATTGCAAAGCGTAATTAATAACTTTACTTGGTCTCATTTTTCTATGTTAACTCTGCAATTTAATTTTCAAAAATGGATAAAAACTTATTAAAATGTATGTAATATATATATATATATATTTTTTTTAAGATTAAAAAATTCTGAAAAAAATCTATATAAATATCTTGACATTATCTTTGTGAAAAATTTAAAGAATACCTTATCTCAACAATAGTTTCTTTAAACAGTTTTGCATTTAGGAGATGTAAAATTGCTAATGGAAATTGTTATATTAGGAAAAATAACATCTCTAAATCATAAATATGAAAAACTATTAAATTTTTTACATTGTGTGAGGGCCTGAAAGGCCCTTTGTTCTGGGATCAACTTTGTCGAGGGACGAAGATAATTTCTTACAGTAATTTACGCCTATTAAATATGTTTAATTATAATAATTAATCCACTAAACGTTACTATTTTTCCCCATTTTCTCTATTTTATTCATAAAACAAAATCTTTTAATACATTTATCATGGTCTTATGTAACTTAATGTAATTAAGAGATTCTAGATTAGCGATTTTTCGACATGTTTTTTGAAGTCAACAACTTAAGTGGCTTACTTTGGTATGTATTACACATCAAAACTTTACATACATTATTGACTAATAAAAAAATCTTTGCGAAACCCACAGAAACTCGTTGAGACAACTCGGATTGTCGTGAAAACAAGTTGAAAAATCTCACATCTAGATTAACTTTAATTAATTATATTTTATAAAACAATAAAAAATAAATTCAATATTATTTTGCTTTTATTAGAATATTGATTAAATTATTCAATTAATTTAAATTATTGTACACAAAACATCACTCTCTAAGATAAAATACTGATCTCTCATCACTAAATTTCCTATTGTAATTTGTGTTTTTATCAGAAACATTTTCTGTTTTCTAAATTTAAATTTTATTATTTAAAATCTAGTTTAATTTGTCAATCTTCTCAAGTTTGTAATTGCTCTAAATGTTAAAGTTTTCTAGCAATTTTGATAAAGAAAATCACGAAAACTTTATAGATAGGATAATAGGTAATCAGTTGAAAACAGTGAATGGATCTTCTAGTTAGTATCATGTATTTAGTTTTTATACATGTTACAGGCAAAGACAGAAGTGATTCTTTATTTATTTTGTCAAATGATAGGTTATTCCATATCTCAGATTATATTAAAGACAATTGCAATCATTCGCCTGTGCACAATCGTCACAAAACAAAGAGGATTTATTCCAATAAAACATTATCATGCATATAAATAGTATTAAGAAACGAAATAAAATCCTAAAGTTTCTTTTAAAAAAAATACTTTTATATCTTAAATTATTTTTTAAATATTTTTTTAGAAAAGTAAAATTTCCAAATTTTATTTTATCATTGAAAAATCAGAGAAAATTATTTATCCTACAACGTATTGATAAATATAATTGAAATTTATTTTAAAATATTAAATATCTATCTGCAAATTATGTGCTTCGAATAGTTTAATTCAACTATCTTAAATCTAATCAGTAAAAGTCTCTTTCTATGGTTTCTTGATCAAAAATTGAAAGGATTCAAAGTTATTCATACGTAATATATATAAATTAGAAAGTTATTCTTGTTTAATCTCTTGATATTTAGACAAATGAATCACATTTGTTTTAATTATTACTTTACACCATAATCAGTGTTAAATTCATTGATAATTCAAAAATAAATAAAAAATTGTTAAACGTGCAAGGACTTTAACTTAATATGCGGCCTTGCCGGCTCGAGGTCTTGCGGAGAAGCTTCGCAGGGGTTTATCACTCATTTTTGATTGTGTCCTGTCGCTTCCCCTTTTGAGTATTTTAACAGAACAAAAACATTTTCTACTAATTTTCGGAAGATCTGCAACTTTGTAATTTAAACTGTCTCTCTATCTCTTATAGGAGTCGAGATAGGGGTTTTTTCCTCATTAAAGAGGAGGGTGCATGACATCCAAATCAATGAATAGTCTACTACCAATTACCTTTACTCTAGTGCAATTGCATTTAGTTATTACGTAACAGAAGCGAGACATAATATGTTGCAACGTTTGTGTTTATAACCTGTATAAATCTTTATGATATTATACAGACTTAAACAGGTTTTACTGTATAATATATTATTTATTTTCTATTCATTATATTCCTTATACATCGACATTCATTGGATAAATCAATAAAATTTTAATGTCTATAAAATTCTTGTTGGAGAACTTAATATTCTAATTTATTCTAATTAGCCTAATGAATTATTTTACAGACTCGTTTCAAAAATCATAAATATTTTATCACATTTAAACTTTTATAAAGATTGATTAAAATGATCTGAAACAAACAATTTTACACATTATAAAATATCTAAATTTACTTTTAAAATTTATATAATAAAGCATATAAAAATAAACTATAATGAAGAAATATGTGCTTATATTTAAAAAAAAAAGAAAACAAACTTATATTTACAAAAAAATCACTTCTCTGACATCAAATGAAGCATCTATAATGATTTATAAATTCATTTTATATATTTTTATGCAGTAGTATAGCCATTAATTTGTTTTTTCTTTGCTTTTATCTGTAAGTTTTCAATGCATTTAATTATCAAGACACCTTTCGTTTGTACCTGTACATAAAGGTGTTTGAATAAATTCAAATTTTATAAGTTAAAGAATTATTAATATGTAGCAAATAAATATTTAACAAGGACTTTGATATTTGCAATGGTTTTACTCTAAATATTGATTCATAGATTTATTTTAATATTTTAAAAGCCAAGTTACACTTTAGAGTTTTTTAATTTAAGAATATTAGAAGCATAAATATTTATTTTTATTTTTAATACTTGATATTGTCGTTAAAATTTGAGAATTATCTATAAATTTTAATTCTCTTATATTATGTATTACTTATTAATATGGAGCCTAAATAATAAAATTACTCGTTTTATATTGTATTAACACAATTTAAATTGATGGTGATAGCTGTATCCTATGATAAAGGGGGTCAACAAACATTAGTTCTAGCCAGGGAAACAATGAAGCCCCAAAATTTTTATTATTTTATGTATTTGTTTTCACTTGTTTACTTAATTTTATTCATATTTTTATGGCTCTTGGAGAGAAAAGGGCCTTACATTTTTGACTGGCCAAATCTTCGTCACACTTCTTTTATGATGAAATTTCAACAATAATGGTAATTAAACAAGCAAGAAAATATAAATTAATTTGATGTATTTCATATTTATAAAGGCTTTCTTGCTTATTCAATTATTAATGCTAGTTTTAAATACAGTTAAATCAATTATATGCAAGATAAATTATTATCAAATTTTATCACGTTATAAAATATTCAAAATGAATCTCTTCTGTAATTCAAGATAATAATTAAAATAACACTTAACATAAATAAATAAAATAAGATTTTAAGATCGACTTAAGTGAAAGTATTCCTATATTTAACATTTTCACTTTTCTAACCAATCAGCGTGAAGAAATCCATATCCCAGCCAATCGTTGTGTGATAATTGATGATATGTTTGAAGACAGAAGATTGTCTATGAAAATTTTCTACTTATTTTTTTCTCTGTCATCTTCTATCATATTAGATTTATATTATAATCACGTACAATTTACAATATATAACAATTATTTTGTTTGATAACTGTAATTTAGTAACAGAACTACTTATCAAAATATGAGAATAATGGATGAATGCATGCATCTATCTATTATTCTCATATTTTTTCTCATATTTTCTCTATTATCCTGAAATTTTATACATGCACATTATTCAAAAAAAATTCAAAACACGTCTACTCGTATTATTTTAAATAAATGATACATGTTTCCATGCAATTTATGTTTACATTTTGCACTCAAATTTATTTGATATCATTTAAATAATATCCTACCCAAATTTTAAGTGTATATGTATGAAAAATAGTATAAAATACGAACAAAACAGTAAATTATACATAAATTTCTTATTTTTTAGTGGAAAAAATAACTGTATTCATACTCAAGGCCGGATAATATGTAACAGACCATCTTCCATCAAATAATATTTAAACGTATATGACCCTAATATGTAACTTGTTTAACTTATGTGTAAATCTGAAGAAATGCTACCAAATATATTAACGGAATATACCATGTTGCAATTATTAATAACCATTGTCAACGATATCATGTTTATTAAGCTCTGATGATACATAAATTTTACTAAATAATCTTACCAAGATCATATTGATAATAATGTTCAGAAAAATAGCATCATTTCCGTTATCATTGAAACATTAAATTAGCAGTTGCAGTTAGTCAATAATACTTCATATTAATAATCAAGCTAATATCATCTTTAACATTCATTGAAATAATTTCATCATTATTTATAAAAAATTAAATTATGTAGATATGAATAGACAAGTAAATATTTTTCGCTGATTTTTTTTCAAATTTTGTTATTATCTGTCCCTAAATTTAATTGAAGTTGTTATTTTTTTTATGTGCAAATCAATGTTAATTCATTTTTTTTTATAGGAAAAATAGCTCAAAAAGTTCCGAATTTGACTTGTATTTTATGGCAGATCACAGGTGATAATTAATATTAAAAGTAGATAGACCTGTCGGTCAGAAGTTATGGGTCATATATCTGCTGTATATTTGTAGAAATTCAACAATGCTTAATAAAGAAACTGATTTAACATGTTTTTTGCCCCAAGTTCTTCAATTAGTTCTAAGCTCTTCCTTCTGTGTTTATGATCGCATCATAATCTACAATATTCTTTTCCTGAGATTTTATCTTTATTCTTTATGATCTCTTACATCATTTAATACGTTTATTACTTTATATTTTCAAATTTTTCCTTCAATTTTAGTCGTTTTTAAAGATCCAAAAATAATTTTTCAATTCTCATTTGGTTTTCAGATTAAGATATGTGGTTTACTGATTTTAAGAACAAATTAAACTTTCATCTTGTACCTGTATCCTTTTGTTTAAAAAATTTTTACATAAATTTCTGCTGGCAATATATTTGTGTTTCATGAATATTGTTTTCACAAGATTTCTATTCATGAATTGTGCTAACGAATCATCATGCATAATCATTTCCAGCTGTATTGAATGATATAATGCAAATTACTTTAATTGCAATTAATCATGTTATCAATAAATATGATAAAAATATATTTATATCATTAATGTTCTCTATTAATTGTTTCTTATATGTATTTTAATGGGATAAAAGTCTGAATTCGTATGGTTCAATGTGAGTGATTAGCAAGTGCATTTGGTGTTGGATGATGCCAAAGGATTGATCACGCTCTTGGGATCCTTCACTATTTACTCTTTTCCTCACTTTTATTTTAGTCCCCCCTCTATCAGTCTAATTCTTCTTCCTTCTTGTCTTCACCTACACTTTAGCTTTCATGATACCGACAAACGGAAAGGAGCATAACTGATACATGATATTAAAGATCAGAGGCCTCGAAACTTTCTTTTTACTATCCATTTCTATTCTTCAAGAAGATTTTTTTAAACAAAATAATGTTTTTTTAATTGCTACAGAAGCATAATTTAATATTTTTTGCCAAAAAACCATCTAAAAATTAAGTTTTGTATATTAATTTTAAATGTATCGTTACAAAACAGTGATGAATCAAGATAATTTTTTAAATACAGTCTATAAATATCGGTACGCTTCATTAATTTTTAAATTTTGAATAATTTTAATACAGATGTTAAAGGAAAGACTATGAGTTCTATTCATAAATACCAAAAAATATTATAATATATTATATAGACTACATTTTATTATTTCCTTGTAGTATGTTGTAGTAAAGCAATAAACAATTTTAATGTGGATAAAGGCACATTACAAATAAACGACAGTGACAGAAATTAAGAAAGATCTTCTCACTCTTAGCAAAACTTGCAGTTAGTTCAGTCTATAGACCTAGCTGGCCCTCTAACACAATACAAGCCTCTTAATAACTTCATATAGGCAACATGCCAATAATAGGAATGATCAAAAAGAAAGAGAGAAAATTGCCCTTTGACCCGTTTTAGGAGAAATTACTTTTTGTTATAGGTAGAGTAAATTTAATAAAATTTAATAATAATTTAAAAATAAATATTAATTTTTATTTTTCCGGTATACTTTATAGTATATATAACAGAGGGAAAATATGGCAATCGGTCAAAAAATGACCCCCCCAAGATTTTTACATATTTGGAGTTAGAACACCTTGAAACGTCGAGAAATGCAAAAAAGTTCTGGGGTAATTTCTGTATGTATGTATGTATGGATGTTAGTGTGTGTGTATATGGGGAGCACGATTCTATTCACCGTTTTTGAATCTTAATAACTCCTATGTTTTCTGTCGAAAATTTCTGAAATTTTTTAGAGAGGTTTGTGTTTTAAGTGGATTGATGCTGTTAAATTTTGGTGGTTAAAGGTCAAGGGAGTGGGGAGATAACGGAGTCGTGTGTATCTCGAGTAAGGTCGGACTTAACGACGATTTTACTGGTTATTAGCATTTACAATTTTTTTTTTTTAATATATAACTCGCCTCTTCTCTCAAAATTAAGTTTTTAGCCATTTTATAATAGTTAAACTATAAAATTTTTAAAAATAAAATGTGATAACAGATGGCGCCATCAAATGTTGCTGGGAAAGTTAAGCAACCCATTGCTGGATTTTAGATTAATGATTTTAATTTTTTCCTGATCTTTTCTCATTTCTCAAAGCTTTCTATCTACAAAAAATAATTTTTTTATTGCCATTATTCTATAAAATATGAAGTAAGTTATTTTTGCCGATTTTTTCTTCTACAAAATAATATAAAAGTTTAAAATTAATATTGAATTTATTCATATTAAGTCAAGAAATACGAAACAATAATTGCATATGACAATATATCTCATTAATGGGAGTTACTTACCTTTAACTCCAGCTAAATTATATTTAAAAAATTTATCATTAAATATTGATATATTAGTAAATTTGGCAATAAAAACTTTTAACATATTTCAAATCTTTATTTATTTTAATTTTTATATAGAAGCATTAAAAGGATAATTATACCACAGATTATAAAGAATTATTGTCGGATTTTATGACGGTTAAGAAACATAATTATCCATAAAATATACACTAAAAACTTTTTTAAAGTAATTTATTTTTAGTAGTTAAAGTATATTAAAGATTTTATTTATTTTAGTCTATATTATTATTAAAGGAAAGAGCCTACTCAAGGGTCTAGGCTCACGAAAGGAAGTGAGTCAGGGGATGAGAAAGAGGATAAGATAAAGATTTTATTTTAAAAATATTTTTATTTTTTTTATATATAACTATTTTTATATATTTTTTAAAATAAAAATGGATATAAAATGTGCTGTATAATATTAAAAAATAAAGTAAAATTATGTAATTCTTTACGAAGAATCTTCTCTTTTAAATAAAGTAATTCATTTGAAAATAATAAATTAATTATAACATATTTTATATCATTGGTTTTCAGATTGGTTGCTAGTGGTTCTCGAGGGGTAAATCGATTTATTTGGGGGTCGATAAATTGCTAGGGGTCATTAGAAGGTCACTAGACATTTTAACTTTATTTATACTTAAAAAATGAAATATTTAATTGACATATATATTTAAATTTTAGTAAAATAAAACACACAATTTTAAACTTTAATTTATATGAATTCCTATTAGTTTATTTTATTATATTTAAATTTAATTTTTATTCTGTATATTATAGAAGGGTTTGGCAATTGAACCAAAGTTTCTAAAGGGGTAAACAAAGGATTTAGAAATTTTAATTCATGTATTAACAAATCTACACAGCTTTTTATATAATAAATTCTAAAATATTTTAAAAATTAATTTAATTAATATTGATACATGATCAATAAACATGTTTATTTTTATATAATAAACCATTTAAGTTGGTTATATAAATGACTTGTAAATTTAGCATTTATGAGACGAAAGTAATTATCTTAGATACAGTACAAAATAATAAATAAAGAATTAACAAAGGAGAACTTTTATTCTTATAAAAGTTTTTGCTTAGCTTTGCTTTTGTACACATTAGCCTTTCGTTGTTTTGTTACTGTTACATATCAATAAAAGATGCTGTTCCGTGCACTTCGTCAATTAAGGTTATATCTTATCCATTATAGATTTTTTTCTATTTTTCTTTATTACTTGTATAATTATATTTACTCTATAATGTTTAATTGTTCGATTTTTTAATTTATATAATTTAATTTTTCATTTATCTCTTCAATTAAAGTTTCCTTCTTGGTTTCTCCTTTAACAATGCTATAGAAAATATAAATATAAATTAATAATTAAGTTTTAAAGTTTCATTAATTAAAAATATATATATATATATACACCGTACTTAAAATAATTGAATTTTGTACTATTTATTGACGAATTTTTTATATAATCATATAATTAATTTAATTTTTTATATTTTAGTTCTGGAACTTATTTATTTTGTATGTAATTTTATTAAATTAAAATAAATTATCTATTTTCTTTATTTAATTTCAATTTTTTATATAGGAAATAAGCATATGACATTTAATGCAATCTTAGTATTAAAATTTTTATATTTTATAAAGATAAAATTAAAAAATATATATACATTTTGGAATTAATAGTCGGGAAATAAATAAATGACACCTTCTATTAATTTCTATTTTAGTTAAATAATTTAAACAAAATCGATAAAATTTAATCTGAAATTTAATGGATCTCTCTCTCTCTTTCTCTATTTTCCTATTTATATCTTCTACATATTTCTATTTTTAACCCATATCACGACATTTTCCAATTTATTTTATACTGAATAATAATCAGAATTATATTCTTCGTATAAAATAATATATATATATATATATATATATATATAGGGGAAAATATATATATAGAATTTTCTATACATTTTCTATTAAAATTCTTCACTTAATAATAATAATAATAAATTTTATAAAGATTTAAAACATAAAATTAGTGTAATTTATATAATTAAATAAGAGAAATTTTGTATATATTATATATATATATATTTATAATGCAGATTCCATATTAAGGTTATTACTAGAGATTAATTAGGTATTTTGGTCTGCAGTTATAGCAAAATTTCTGCACAGCATCAGAGTAGAAGATATCGATTGCTAACTTCTATTAGTACTAGAAGTAAACATGTGAGTAATCATGATCTGCTAAGAGACAACAAATACATTACTTTTCTTGTTTAGATAAGTCTAAGGGAAAATCAAACTTCATAAAGAAAGAAACTTAATATCAATCTCTACTTATTATGTATATTTTCTTTAGCTAGTTAATACACACACATATATATATACTAACACATCATATACTTTCCCAGATTTTTAAATTAATTTTAAAATTCTGCACAAGGCCATCAAGAGGAGATTTTTCCGCCGAACTTCATAGTGGTTCCTATCCTATAAATTCAAATTATGTTTTTTATTTTAAAAAATAACATAAGGGGTGCTCTCGATGGCCCTTACTTTACACTATGATTAACCTAAACACGTAATCAGGTGTATTCTGTGGCGCATTATAGCTTCATGGGGCCCATGCGAATTTGAATTAGAAGGCCTGTTGACTTCAGAGATTTTTTTATCGAGGGAATTTTTGGGAGTAATGTTTTCTAATAAAAAATAAAAATAACCTTATGGGGTGGGACCGCCTTGTTAATGGGGTCCCATAGGGTTTTTTTATCTATAGGTTAACGCGCCACTAAGTATATTGAGAGAGAAATTACCTGAATGATATATATTTTAATAAACCTATAGAAAAAACATCAGAGTAATTTTGTGTTAATATTATGTAAATAAATAATAAAATATCTAACAATAATTATATTTTAAAATTAAATTTTGATATATATATATATATTTTAAATTAATCAAAATATTAAATAACTTCAATATATTTTCAGCTTTTTTATAAGTTTACAGTATTAAAATTAATATATTTTAACTTAATGTAAATATTATACTATAATAAATATATATATAGATTTAAACTTTTATATTTATTTATTTATTTATTTATTTATATTTATTTTATATTTTATAGTTATTAACGCCATATTTATTATAAATATGACGTTAATAACTGTTTAAATATTTTAATTTTATTATAGCATTTATATCTATTTGTATATACATAAATTTATATGTATATATGTTAGATAATTAGCAAATCGATCTGATGATCTTGAACAGTTATATAATTACATAGAATTCAATTAAACTAACTGACAATGTATTGTTCATTGTCTATAGTTTGCATCATTTGTCTAATAATTTTTTCCAATTTTTTCCACGTATAAATATCATTTTTAATGATTTATATATTTAACGTGATAACAATACGATCAAATTTCAGGAAGTAGGAATTGTTTTTTGGCTTTTATATCCTTTTACAGTATCAAATAACAATGTTTTGTCCATCTGAAAGGATTATAAAATCACTATTTTCAAAAAAACCTCTTACTGCTCTAAGGCTCTTCGTGTTGAAGAGTCATATTTTAATAATATAAAACAAGAAATAAATTTAAATTTATAAGAAAAAATAATAAAATTTATGCGAATAAAATGTCATTTTCTAATTTTATGATGAATTTATGATACTTTTCACTCGGGTGTATCTACGTATACAATTAAAATAATAATAATAAAAAAAGAATGTTTGATAATAAATGAATTAAATTTAATTAAGTTGTAACAAAGAAATTCATATAAAATATATCAGATAAATAAATAATAAGAAAATAGATATATGAAGGAACGTATATATCATGTATATACATAATAAATAAATAAAAGTCTAATGTGAGTTTATTACATATTTTGAATTCCTTGAGAATTTAGTTCATTCTTTCTTTTATATAACATATATATATATATGTGTATGTGTGTGTGTGTGTGTGACTCTTTCTAGGAGCTTCCCATCTGAAATTGGCCAGAGAAGTAAGGCATCGCTTTCAAAAGATGTCCACTCAAGACCACAAAAGCTGACCATAGAAAAGAAGTAGTTTCAAAGGATATCCATTCTACAAGACACGATGAAAACGTCGTTGTCATTTACTAAAGAACAGCAAAGTCTCTTCACTTTTTCTAGACATTTCTGTACTAACATCTTCTATATCACATCAAATTCTATAGCAAAATTACTTGTTTCCTACTCAATAATGGGATAACTTTTCTTTCCTTTTAACTGAATACATATTTATGTCAAAATAAACTTTTAAAAATTATTTATATATATATATATGTATTAAATTTCAAAAGATATGATAAATAATATGCATGAGTCTTTTCAAATATGATACAAAACTGCGTGTAATGACTTCAAATACATTTACTACAATTTGTAAATACATTAAATCTTACATTTTCTCTAAAAATAAATTAGTGTAACATGAATATATCATTTTTAAATCATTGCCTAGTAGAAAAATAAGTGAATAGAATACGTATTTTCTTCGGTATATATCAGTTGTCTTACATAAAAAAATAAAATAAAAATTATCAGTAGAAAAAAAAAGTAGAAAGTAATAACCTGGCCTAACTATACGTTTGTATATTCCTATATGTTTGTCCAAATTGATCATTGATGATGTAACTAATGGCAGAACAATTGGTTTCTTGCTTATCAGTATACTTATTATTACATTAATTCTATTTAAGGTAAAGAGTTGTGAATATTCAACAAAAATCCTTGATCTATATCACGATAACGTCTCGCTAATTACCTATGCATAATAAGAAGCAAGAATGTAAAGATCACTAATGATCACTGATTACGGTAATTAGCATTTTTTTTAAGAATTTAAAAGCGCTAATGCATTAGTTTTGTCCGTCTCTTCGTATATCTATAATGGATAAGATATTAAAAGCTGAGGAACGTTTAGATATTATCATAGTTCACGTCTATTGTGAATAATTCAAGTGATCAATAGCTCATTCGATATGTGTATAGAATATTTATATACAAATATAGCGAATTAACGTTAAAAAATTAAGTAAATTTATTATTATTTTTTTAACCTAGAAAAATAAGTAATTCACTACTTTAAGCCATAGATTTCGTAGTTATTGCACGCATCACCATTGAAGATCCGGCCATTGTAGTCACATCGTTGATACGATTGTATCGATAAACTATAAATAACTCGATTAAGAATCACAAAAAATATATCTAAACATCGTTTATCTAGCATTAACTCGTGTTATATATTATATTAAAAAGTCGGATAATCAATAACAGTGAGCAACTTCTTTTAAATTCGATATAATTTTAACACCATTATACAGAAGAAAAATCGATTATATATATATTTTTTTCAATCTTTAACGTTTAAACTCGTTGTAAACCACGATAAAAATTTTTTATATTTGCCATTTTTTTAACTTTATTTCGTTTTTATCTAAGTTTTCACTTTTTTTATCGTTCGATCCACTTTCGTTGTTAAGTTAATCGATCTTGAAAATAACACCTTTCAATGGACATTCGAGACTTTCGGTCACAATAATAAAAACTCAGGCGGGTGTCGTTAGAGGTGAATATGTCCTATTATTTCCTTTTCTGATACAGAAATTCGTGTTCGATACATGGCTCTATTGCTACTATTGGGTATCGTTCGAATGCTCGGTTGACCTCCTCCTGTCGAGTCGACTAGCGAAATCTCCATCATTGAAAACGTGATGGACATCAATAGAAGATGACATCTAGTCCAATCGCTGTCCGATAGCTTGAAAAATACGTCAACATCTTTACGACAAATTCGCAAATATTATTACTGTAACTGTGCAACATCACTATTAAATTTCTTTTATCTAAGGTTGATTGTTAGAGACTTAAAGTAATAAGTTTTCTTTCACTTCACCGTTTTAGAAAATTCAATTTATTTTTTAGTTTTCTCTCATTTCATTATTTTTGTTATTATTATTATTTTATTTTCCCTTTTTCAAAAATTTCATTTCTTATGTATGATTTTTCTTCTTATTTTTTCCCTTTTATAGAATTTTTACTTGATAATATTTTTTATAAAAATGAATTACACTTTATGTAACTTTACTGTTTATATATATTTAAATTTAAAATTTGTTTACCTTTTTTTAAATTTTTAATTAATTTAATACAGAAACGAGAAATTATTTATTGTGATGTGGTCGCAATGCTGGGATGCAATTTAATTTATTTCATTTAAAATATATGCTCTCCATCTCAAATTAGTAGTGGCTTGCCCCTGTACATCATACTTTTCCTTTAACAATAGAGTCGTGCCGGTCATCTATCTAACTCCTTTCAGGGAAAGTTTTGAATTAAAATAACGTGACTTCCGATGCAAACCGGAAGTTCATATATAGTCAATCGGGATTAACTATATCTGGTCTTGAATTCCTATATCTGACTCTATTCTGGAGGAAAAAACAGACAAACAAACAGACGATGATGGGAATTTATAGGTCTACAATTTTTTCAAATTGCAACCCAATATACAGAAGGAGTGGTCCAGTTAACTAAAGTCTAAATTTCTGTTTTTTTTGTTGTTGTTGTATTCAAATACGAAAAGTTAGTTAATTTTCAATCATGTTTCCATCAATTCTTTTCAAGAAAACACTTAGTTTACCATTCAATTTACCCGAAACACAGACTTTTGGGCCAACTTGTATAATGTTTTAACTAAATTCGAGACGTTTCTTCCTTGATATAACCATAAATTATAATCAGAAATTGCATTTAGAGTAAAAAAATATCTGTATTATTATACAACGGAATTACATCTCTCATGTTATACAATATAAAAATTTGCAAACTTACCTCATAATTGCTTGTAATAAGAAAGATATATTCAGTATTAGATGTATAATATTTCTATTTTTAAATTTAATAAACTAAAATTATAAGTTATCTATCTGAAACAATGTTTCAGTAACTGTATAATGAATCTTCTATCAATCTGAATGTGATCATTTAGTTAACAAATTACCATCTATCTAGGAAATTAACTGTATAGATAATTGCACTTCATGTAGTTTCATTCAGTTAAACTATGAATAATGCAACTAATTGGTTAGTATTTTAGTTTTTTTGTCTACAGAGATGACCTAAAAATTATATTCTTTGTATTCTTTATCTATGTAGGATAACTTTATAAAATTTTATAAATTTGAATCCATAGATGTATATCTTTATGGAATAAACTGTAAAGCAGTTAAATTAGATTTTAACAAAATTTACATTAAGTTCTAAGAATTACTTGAATGCTTATCATTTAACAATGGCTAAAACTCTCAGGTACAGTACATGTGGAAGAACAAAAACATTTAAAGTTTGTAAGGGTAGAATGTAGAAGAATGCTAATTGCACTGTATCAATAGATTCTCAATTTTAAATTCATTGTACTTTGCTAATTTCTAGTCGCTGACTGATTATGGAATTAACTTAATGAACTCTTTTACTCATTCATACTCTACTTTAAAGTACAAAATAGTCTTTAATTGGAACATTTGTATTTCGGATTTGTATAGAAAAGTGCAAGAACTAATATAAATTTCGACTGATGATTGGATGATTTTAATACTCAAATTCTTTCGGAATCGTTAAAAAGTATTAAGAATAATTTATTTTAAGCTCATAATTTATTAATGGAAGAGTATTCTTTACGAATGTAATTTAATTTAGCCACAACGATGCGAAAAAATACATGATTTTGACCTTTAAATCGGAGTTAAAATGAAGCATTACTGCAAAGAGATTACTTTTAAAGGCAGTACACATTTTAAAATAGAATTTTTAATTACATAACTTAATTAAATTTTAAAATATGGACCTAAATATCGAGTAGTTAAAAGCATATTTAATTATTTTAATAAACTTACTGTTTCAATCAGTTATACAAAATTGCATCTAAAATCTATAAATGATTTATAATTAGTTCATTATGCATAACAGGGCTGTAAAATAAAGTTAAAATAATTGAAATTTCCTGTTTTGTTCTTTAATAAAAGTTGTGTTTCCATTTAACAAACATCTGGAGTCAAATTTTCTTGGTAAAGTAATGCTTCGAAGAGACGAATGAGGAAACACAAATTAATGTTCCTCCTGTTTCATCACCTAACTAGGGCCTCGTCAGCTTCCAGAGCATGACGATTGCTAGCTTTTAGTGTTTAAAAATACATGGAATTCTGTAATGGAACTTGAACTGTCAAATCTTTGAATCCCAGCTAAATGTACGAAACTTAATTTTATTTGTTTCCAACTTCATAACAAAATACTAAATAATATTCTAAAATATTAATTTTACATAAATATTTTAATATAAAGAATGAAAATCAATTCTTTTAAAACAAACTTTCCTAGAATATTATGTAAGTAGACGGTAGGATTGAATATAAATCAGGAATGTAAACAAAACAATGACATATCAAGTACCTTTCTTTACTAGAAAGAAGGGAGTAAGTACGTTAAAGAAAATCAAAAATTCTTTTTTTTTATAAAAAAAAGAAAAGAAATTCTAGAAAAATGACAAATTTGAAATTTCTGGAAAGTTGACAGAAGAAGATTCAACATTGCTGTTGGTGAAAATGTCTCTATTTGTTTTGTACAGAGGATACTCATCTGTCAAATTTTTGACAAGATGCGAAGATCGTAACATTTAACAAAAAAAATTATAAAAGTATATCTTATTATTTTATTTTATTTTATTTTTGTTACAGTTTTTAGTAGCCAAGTCTCAAAGACTATAAATTTTACCCCTCCAGAATAAGAAAACACCCCTATAAAATTACACCGTTTCACTATATTTTTTAAATTCTAAATTAAAATAATAATAATAATAATAAATTCAACTACGTATTAACTACATCCAATCCATCCTTAATGTAACGTTATACTGAAGAAGTGTGGTTCTTTAATAGTGAATGTTCGTTATGTCGAGGGTTTAACTGTCTTCCTAATTTTGAACTCTTTCCATTCTAAAAGGGCCTTTCTAGTTCTTCCTATTACGGGTATATTATGCCAAGTGTGCCTTTTTAAATTAATTGGCTCCTCTGAAGAGTATGCTAATGTTAAAAGCTTTAAATTCTGCTGTATTTAAAGTTCATTATTTATATAACTAGTTAAGTTAATAAGTTTAAAAATAAATATAAAAATTAAAAATGTGTATAGAATTTTAAAGAAGATAAATAACGTTTGGGTAAATATAAAAGAAAAAGATTAATCGCCATTAAGTATAGGGTTTATAACGTTAATTGATGTCTACACAATTTTATTTTGTATCTTTAATTGTGGTCTGATTACCTAAAAATAAAACTCTTTAACGAATTCAGCACTTTTAAAAATCCTCTGGTAAACTTTCTTTTCTCTTTCATTGGAATTTGTAATGTACTCTTTTATATTTTATTCATTATATCAAGAAGTTAATTTGTAGAATCTAAATAGCATAGTTCACATCAAATAAATATTTAAAATTTTAGAATAAAAAAAGAAAAAGTAAAAATAAAAAGAAGAAAAGTAAAAGAAGAAAAATTATCTTTAATCTTTTATCCTATTGTTTAATTAAGTAAACATCATTTAATCATTATCATTATTAATTGTTATTCATTTCGAAAAGTAACAGCTTTAATTGATGGTTTATAAAAGTTTATTGTCGAAAAATTGAGAGGAAAAATGTTTTATTATTTTATTTTTGGATTATTTTTGTTGTTATTTAATTACGTTGCCCGGTCGAAAAGTAATATAAAGACAAATTTTAAAATTTAAACAATGTTAAGTTTTGTTACGTCAGGCTACCATTGTTACGTTAACCACCAAGTGTCAAAGGAGGGAAATGAAATCGGGAGGCGTGGGTGTTCAAGTTTCATGGTAATTTATATTTTCCTCGCGGTTCTAGAGAATGACGAAATTTGGTACAGTTCTATAAAGGGGTTTAGGAATTAATAGGCGATTAATTTAGGGGAAGGAGTGGAGTGTCGAAGTTTCATGGTAGTCGATATTTTCCTCGGGGTTCTAAAGAATTACCATGAAAAATTCGGTACAGTTAGGTCAAAGGATGTAGAAGTCAGACAGGACAGAAGAGATAGACAGGCAGACATTCTATTATATATATATTATAATTATTATAGAAATTAGTGCTAAATATTGATTAGATATTATGTGAAAATCGATTTTCGAAAAAGTTATTATAGAAAGTTTGATCGTTAGTATTGGAAATCAATCGTGAATATCCTTATAAAATGCCGATCGTTATTTACTAAAAGTCGATCAGAAATGTAATTTTTTTTCTTTAAAATGTTCTATAAAAAGTTCTTTTTTACGATCAAATAGTTTATTGTTATTGAGATATTGATCATTAATGCATGTAAATTGACACTGTTATTGATTTATATGAAATGAAACAAGAGAATATCATTATAAATTAAGATTTAAAATATTATTAGTATTAATTGGTAGAAGTAAGATGAGATTGATCATTAGTAAACAGAATAAAGATAAAGGATGCTGTTTAAGAAATTAAATGCATATTCTGCTTTATTTTATTATTAAAAATGAAGCTGAGAAGATTCTGTGTTATTTTATTTTTATTTTTAAAGATTTTGTCTCGTTTTATAATATGAAAATGAAGCTGCGAAACGATCGCGCTTAACAATAATGGGAAGATGAACTCATGTTTTACATAAAATACTGTAAAGATAAAGTGAACTTATTTGTTTAGTAATAGTATAGTATGATAATTAAATCGCCATACATTTATAACGGTAGTAGCATTAGTAAAGAGTAGAGAGTAGAGAGTAGAGAAAAAGAATAGTCGAGTAGAGACAGACCATACTCACTGATAAAATCTAAAAAAGAAAGAGTAGAAATGGAAAAAAATGAAGAAAGTAAGTGCAAGAAAGTTCTATTTCTACTCTTCTTCTTTTATATACACAAGAATCTTCTATATTATAGAATTTTCTACAACTATGTAGGCCTATATACTTCATGATCTTTCGATATGTTATGAAGATTGTTAAACAGGCAACTAATTTCTGCTCATTAAAATTATTATATTATTAATTAACAGAATATTAAGATACATATGTACAGTACATCTTTATAACATATCGGATGATGATGAAGCTGATGATAAAGATGAAGTATAGCGATATATATTAACAGAGTTTTTACATTTATTCTTATTAATATGCAATCATTCTGATTATGTTTATTATAGGAAACTAATGGGATATATATAATATAATATGTTTTTTTAATGACAAATAAAGATATTATAATAATATAACTTCAAATTAAAGTTATAATTGAAATATACGATATAAAGAAAATTACACTTATAAAAATTAATTAAAATTTCATTAAATTAAATTTATAAATTAGTATTTTAAGAAGGAAAAATTATTTTTAATATAAATTAAAATGAAATAAGGGGAAAACAAATTTAAAGAGAATTAATTAATATCATTTTATACGTAGTTTAATCTTATTTTAATAAAACGAAACAGTTCATTGCTAAGACGTTTCCTTAAATTTAACGATATTTTATTTTTATTTGATGAAAATTGAAGATTAGAAGATTTACTACACATTTACGTCATATAATTATGGTTAATGTATTAAGAGAAGTTTAATATAGCTTGAAATTTAAAAGAATTCGTAATTTTTATAAAAGTCCTTATTACAAATTTAATCATTTTAAAACTAAAAATAAATTGTGAAATTTTTTAAAAATAATAAACTAAACTGTAATTAAAATATCTATAAGATTGAATTTATCCAAAATACAATGGGATGATTATGTTTGCTTAATAATTTTGGCAGAGAAAAATAGCTAAGTCACGTTGAAATGTCAGTAATTTATCGATTTTGATCATAAATAAATTAAAATTTTGAAAAATAACTTTATTAGAAGATATTCATCATTCAAATTATAAAATTATTAAGACAACAATTTGCAATTTTAAATGCAAATTAAAAGAAAATTAAATGGAAAACTTAATTAAATTTTATATTATTATGTTTCAGAATTGACTTAAATATCAAATAACTTAACAATGATTTATTTTATATAATATTAAATATTATAGAAGAGTGAATATAAGAATTATTCGAAATTTATTCCTTATTCATCATCACCTGACATGTGGAATATGTAAAAATTTAAATTTAGTAAAGAATAGTTAAATGAATAAATGGTTGAATATAGAGGAAAATATGCAGTATTCAATATTATATTAATAGAATTTAATTTGGTTATGTCTCTTACTTATCTAAACAAGAAAATTAATGCAGTAAATTTAGGATAAATAGAAAAACAGAATAAAAATGAATTAGAGAAGAAAGAAGACCAATCATAGGAGCTATTAAGAAGTTTGTATTGCACCTCATCAGTAGAATTGTCTTCAGTTTACTGGGTGCAATACCCTTGTATGGTGTCTTATAAAGATTATTAGCTGACTAATAATTCCCTTATTTATAACATAAAGACGGGATTTTTTTTTTTGGTATAATATAGGCCTAATTTTTATGTCTTCTAGTAGTGTAGCTTGCATGTAAAGGTGACTCTATTATGGACCTTATCAAAAAAGGCTCCGAATTTAGAGGTTGTTCTAGGTATCTATAAAAATATACTATATAAAAATATACTGTAGTATATTTTCTTTTAATATATCCTAATTTTAGATAATATTTTCTAAATTTACATCTGTTTTTGTGTGTGAACATGTTACATCTTCTGGTTAATTAAATATAAATTTGACCTAAGTTTTCATATTTCCGTGTATATAACATAAATTAAATTACCTTATATTTAGTAATTCGAAAGTATTTTACATCACTATAACACAGATTTTCTTCTAACTTGCTAAATACTTTTTTAAATCAAAAAATTAAATGTAACATAATCAACAGTAACGTTAAACGTTTAAGTATAATGATAGATATTTTTTGTTAATTAATTTAAAATTTAGCAATAAAAATATTTCATTTAAATTAATTTTAAAACTTTAATCTTAAAATTATATATATATAATAATCCTAATTACTTTTATAGATTACCTTCTAAACTTGATAAAAAATAAATTCTTTTAAAATATTATATATAAATGTTATATTTATTTTAATTTTTTAGCATAGAAAGTATAAGTATACTTTTATAATTTTCTGTAAAAAATGTCTTCTCTAGATTAAATGTGATTCAAGATTAAATTTGTTTTATGGTCTACAAACAGGACCAAAAAAAGGGGGTTAAAACAAAATTCTTATAAGACTCTTGCAGAAAATAAATAAGTACTTTAATCTACCAAGCAGTAAAGAAAATAAATCATTGACCAAACAAAGAAATGTTTGCTGATACATGCAACCTACTTAGCTTTTACATGGAACTAAGATCTATTCCAAAAATGGTAAGAAGACGAATTATCTAAAGAAATTAAATGTTTAAAAATTAAATTTTATTAATATTAAAATAATCTTTAATAAAAAAAAATTCAAATAATTATCAAATTATTTGTTAATTATTAATTTTCTCTTCTTACTTCCACTACAACATTCGCTATTACTTTTGTGTCTTAAGTTATTATCCTTCATCTCGCTTCATAAAAAATTAAAAATGAAAGAAAATAATAATAATTTATTAAATTTTTAATGTAGACTCAACTATAAATTTAAAAAATATATATATTTTTTAAATATATTATTACGAAGAGAAAATTTTAACGTTAAGATTGTTGTAAAAATTGATTTGACAGATAATTCCTTTCTCGAGAAAATTTCTTTAGTTTCATTAATAAAATATATTTATATAAATGTAATATATAAATGTATAAATTTTATTTTTAGAAATAAAAATTTTTATAGTTATAATTTATTTTTTTTTAAATAAATTATTAAAGATACTACTGATGCAAAAATTTATGCTAGTTTTATTAAATATCAGCGCTAGGAAAAAGTTAATATAATTTAAAAAAACCTGTTTAAAGCATTTACATTATTGTTTTAAACGTAAAAAATTTCCACTCTTTTACTTATTTTTAACGTTTATCTGAAAAAATACGACTGTTTTTACGTTTATAAAGAGAAACGAAACGGCATTAAACACTGTTAAAACCCTTAAAATAATTTTAATTTTCTTCTAAAAAATATCGAACTAATTTAATTAAAGTTTTATCTTAAAAAACTTGTTTATCTTTTTTAAAAGAGGAGAAAAGTATAATAGTTAAGTTAAAAATATAAATAAATCTGGAAAAATTACTTTGATTTATATATATATATATATATATATATATATATAAAAGTGCTTAAAATTTTATTAATTAATAAAAAAAATTTTAAAAATTAAAAGTAAAGAAAAAGAATAAAATAATTTATTCATTTAAAATTTAGAGCTGACTCGGATCTTTTACATTTAAAATTCATCACCATGAGTACATGTTATCTATTGTTTCTTTGCAAAGCACGAACTTGAACAGAGAAATGTATCAACAAAGGACGTTTACTAACCTGGAAGATACGCTATTACTGTTCAACAACACTAACTCCTCTGTAACAACTTTAAAGATTTCTATAAATACAATATAAATTCCAATTTTATTTTTGTAAAAAAATAAAATAATAATTTTCTTAACAAATGTAATTTTAAATTTTTGAATTATTATTATTATTTTTTTTTTTTTTTGTATTTTATATTTAAATTTTGGAAATTTTTCTTACTCTTAATTTTTACATCAACATTCTTTTTGTATATATATTGTATTTATTTACTTACTTTTTTTATTTGTATGTAATATCTTGTATCTTACTAATTTATTTTCGGCAAGTTATTTTGTTTTGTATACAAACATATGCATTTTTTTAATATTTTGATTAATATCTTATGTTTATTAAGGATTTTTTTTATTATTAGGAAACGTTGATTACCATCTACTGTATTAGTTTTCTTATAGAAATTGTTTGTATATTTTTTCCTATTTATTTATTTATTCTTATATAATTACTAATATTAATTGTGATTTCTTTATTCATCTAATTAGTATATTATTTTCTTCAAATTTTGTAATTTTTTTCACTTATTTAAAGGAGAAAATTATACAAAATTAGTAGGTGTGTGTATACAAATGAAGATGAAAAAACATTAAAAATTAATCAAAAATAAGTAAAATATTATAAGAAAATGAAATATTTGGTTGTACAGTACATAATATAATTATTTTTCTTTCCTAATTTAAGGGGAGAAAAATATACTTTTGTACTCTTCATGTTTTATGTACAACCGAATGTTTTATTTTCTTATAATATTTTAGTCAATTTTGCTGATATTTGATTAATTTTTTATCCTCTTTTTCATTTAATTTTTTTCTAACTTTGTAGATTTACTTCTTTGTTTATATACTTACATCGATATACTGTTTATGTTCTATTTCCAACCAAATACTTCACCCCCCTCAAACATTCTAGTAAATTTTGTTTATTTTAAGTTAATTTGTAATATTTTTATCTTACATACAATCCATTTTATCCTTTCAATTTAACAATATTTACTTAGATTATGTAAAAATTCACTTTTAAACGATCGATACAAATAGAAAAATTCTATAATTCTAAACAAATTAATATAACAATAATAAGCATTTTCTATAATGTATAAGTATATTTGGAGTACCTTTCGCTAACGATACACTTAAACTGTCTGAACGAAAATTGTATAAGTAGTTATTTGAAAATTTCCTTTCGAAATTCTTGCTTATTTTGAATCAAATTTTAAATATATTAATACACAGAAAATCTGCAACAGTTTTATATTCTGTATTTAGAAGAACATTAGTATAAGCTTATGTGGGTGGAAGAGGAACTATTTTTGTTACTTTCCCTTCATTCCGTCTATAAGCAAAGTTATTTTTACATTGTCATTTTTTTTCCTTATATAAAAATGTGAAAATAAAAGATAACATAAAGCTACGTATCAAGTTCTTTTATGATAATCTAATTTTTTTTATTAGCTAACAAAAGGCATTCAATTTAATTACAATGTATAAAATTATATTTAATGTATATGTGTAGCAATTAAACTGAATTTTTAAACTTTTTCCCTTTATTATTATATTATTTTATGGGAGAAAAAAATGTATATATAATTTGTGAATAAACTGGAAAAAAAATCTGAATTTTTATTTTAATTTGATATATTTGAGAAAATAATTGAAAAATAATTACTTTACACGTTAACAGATCGTTGTAATTTTAGACGTTGTAACGCTTCTTAAATCAAATACACAATTAAGTACACAAGTAACAGATTTGTGTATGCATATAATACCCTTTATTGTAAGAGATTTACATGTACAGCATTATTTATATCTATATTTAATATCTATAGTTTGAGAGGAATAGGGATTGCATTAGTAATAATTAATCTGTTATTTCTACTCCTATATGAATTGGTGATTTCTTCTCTTGACACTTTACAAACAAGGTAGTATGCAACGGGGAATACACTTTAATGAAGTAACGTACAATAGTACTGCTTAATCCACAGTCATCTAGTGTATCTCAATTCTCTAAAGTGTGCCGTTTCTGCTCTATTAATTACTTAGTATTCTAGTGAGATCATCGTATCTTAAACCTGTATTATGTAAAAGTAAAAAGCTTTCCAGCATTAATAAATGGTTAACTTAATATACATAAATTTAATCTTTAAGCCAAATATATATATATATATATATATTATTTATTTTCAAATCAAGATAAGATTTTGATTTATTTACTTTATATCTTTAAATATTTAGCAACTGTCATAAATTATATTTTTGTAATATTAGAGGGTGAGTAAAAGTAAATGCAGGCTCGAAAATAAAAATAGTATCAAGTCTTGTGTCTATCTTAAATGGTAAGCACTTGTCGTTGTTACTTTCAAAATTTCCATCTCATCGAAACTTTACTTTTTTCATGAATATCAGTTCAATCGATGAGAGTAATAATAAAGAAAAAATATTTCAACTCATCAAATGGTATATTTCCAATGCAAATATAAGACTTGAGGTTTTATTCTTTCTTATTTTCTTCTAAAGAAACCAATCATTGATGCCAAAGATATATTTATTTATAGTGAGAAAATATGTACTTATATATCTACATTAACTGTTTTTGTATATAAAAAACTTAAAAAATATATATATATATATATAAACATTTAATTTTATTTTTATAATATGTTACTTTCATGACTTGCCAGCGTAAAATGTCGATTGCTGTTGTACAATATACTTACAACAATGCTTTTATGAGTTACACAATACAGGCATGACTGGATGTGATAGTTGCTATTTTTTTGATGATGAGAAGGTCAAAACATCAAGTTATATCTAAGCTAAAGCAAGTGGACGTTCAATGAATTTTATACGAAACTTTCAAAGGAGACTTTTCACCGACAGAGATTATTTTAATAGATGAGGTAACTGCCAAACTATCCATACATCATTTAAAGTATTTTATACTTTTGAAAAACCTTATTTTCCCCCTAAGAATAACTTTTATATAAAGATAGAATTGTGAAGAGTCATAAAAATCGGCCGAAATTATAACGAGTAGTAAGCACTTTTCTTCTTTATCCGCCAGAAACCATTTTTTCCCCACCTCCTTATTCTTCTTTAGCAAAGAGGAAAATTCTTCTTTCTTTTAAATCTCCTTTTATTTAACGAGAAGAAGGGTTGGCCCTTTTTTAACATTCGGCATTAAAATTAATTCTAAAAATAAACACAGAATTAAAATTTCAAACGGGAAGGAAAAAAAAGGGTCTTTCGGGTGACACTACCGAGAAAACAACAAAGATAATTTATGAGATAATTAGAAAAAATATATTTTAAGTCTTATGTATACTATATATATATACATACATACATACATACATACATACAAACACACACACACACACACACACACACACATAAAAAACAAACTATTTAAATAGATGAATAATTTAACATTTCGATTAGATACAGTAAAGTGAATCAAGTTAACGAAACCCCCTTCTGATTTCCATTCAATCAATTCTAATTCTTGTAACTAGTTACTTTTAGGAAAGTTATTCAACTTGTATGGAAAAAATTAAACATAGAAACAAGTTTTCCCACTCCCCATGCAACTTAGTAATGTTTTGCACTTGAGTGATTCGAGACATGATGCAAACTTTCTGCTGTTTCTCTACGCTTCATTGGCCATTGTCACTCTTAATGAAGGCGCGGTTACAAAGCTAAGTTGACTCCTAATTAAATTTCTTGTACATTCGTTTCCCCCTTCTCTTAACATTGGTCTTCTCCCACTTCATTTCTAACAGCAGTAGACAATGGTACGACCCAGATGGTACCCGTCCTCTTTTTTTCCCCCTTAAATTTATATATAAATATATTGTTTTAAGTTGTTTATAAAGAAATTTTATCAAAGATTTTTATTAAATTAATTATATTTTATGTTAACTAATTATATATATATATATATAAGAAAGAAAACATCTCTTATCTCTCTTATGTTTCTTTAACTCGAACATTAATTTCACTTATAAAAAATATCTTAAACATAAAAGAATAAAAATCTTGTTAAATTTTATCCTTAAAAAATTAAAAAAAAGAAAGAATAGAAAAAAAATTATTCTGTAAATTTTCTTGAAGTTGTTTTATTTAAACTGCGACTTCATCCATCATTTTCGGTTTGATGCTTATTCAGATACAGCCTCTTTAACTTATAGAATCTTAAAATTGTTTTAATATTCTATTATTTATTAAAAATACGATTAATAAATATTGTCACTTATTTAAAAAAAATAAAAAATTATATTTAGAAAATTTAATTTTTTTAAATTTTATTCCGTGTAAACATTCGAATATACGAATGGCGAATTCGATAAATTTTAATTAATTAAATTAAAATTAATAGAAGGATTATCATTAATTTTATTAAAGATAATGTGATGAAAGTTTTGAGAATTTATAATACTTAATATTTTAATTTGTCTTTCTCTTTGAATATTTTGATTCCGAATATTTTATAAAAATTCCAATTGATTCTTTCGGATAAGTGTATCGATCACACTTTAGGACGAATGCATTATTATAAAGGATAAAAATTAATTTTTTAATCTTCCTTTAAACTTAATAATAATAATAATAATAATAATAATAGCATCATTTAAGCAAAAGAAATTGAAGAAAAAAAATATTAAAACAATTAAAATAAAGGGGAAGAAATCATAACTAACAAGGAAGAACAATAAAGAAGAAATAATATATATATATATATATATATATTTTTATAATAATTCATGCATAAATTATCAAAGAGTTAATCACGTTGTTTAACAATTAATTAACGTATTAAAAGAGGGGAGGGAAATAAAAATAATTTTAATTATATTTTTAAATTATTTTTATTTCATTTTCTACTCTGCAAAGCAGCGCTACCTTTCATATGCCCTAGTCACGTGGTGGCGGTCACGTGACAAGCGCTCCTTATCCAGCGCCACAGCTTCGACCTCACCGCATTTGTGCAGTCGGTATTCCTTCAGTCACTCGTGCTGCCACAAACGGCAACCGATCGAACTACTCGTCAACCTACAAAATATTTTGGTTACACGACAATAGTCCAAAAATCAAGTTCTGTCGATACCTCTAAGGATTTTTTAAATAGGAATTATCCTACCGTACGTGTGGTTGTGAGCGCTCGCCAGTCCTGCTGATAAGCGGACCAGGCGGCGCCGGGGCAATGGTTTTATACTTAAAGATGAGAGCATCATCTTCAATCATCATCTCTACAAATATAGTGGACAAGTGAAGAGAGAGAGAGAAATAGAGAGAGAAAGAGAGATCCATTTTGTTTATTTATTTATTTATATTTATATATATAAATATATATATATATATATTTTCCGAGTTTTTTCCATTAACTTGTGATTCAAGCCTTATATATCGAGGACCTATACCCCCGTCCAAGGTTTATATAAAAGTGTGGCATGAAGTGTTTTGGTCTAAAGTGGTCCCCGAAGACGGACCGTCCTACTACACTTGGCATTTGGATCATCTTAACTCTATTACTATATATCTGCACGTTAGGAGATGGAGATAGATTATACGGTAAGATATATATTTTCTTCTCCCACTTAAATTTCGTTAATTATTATTAATTTTTGCACGAAGTTTTAAAAGCTAAGCTCTTAAGAAGTCGTACAAAACACACGCGCGCTCACACACACACACACATTTCTTTACTTGCATGCTGATAAATATTGTAGAGCATTTCAATCTACAGAATAGATGGATAAGTCGTATAGATATCAAGAGTAGAAATTCGGTAAAGAAAATTTATAACAGTGAAGAAATTGTTTATCAGGCGCCTATGGGTCCGGTCCATACATATTGTGTGAGGCTACGTTATGACAATACAACGTCCAGCTTTCAAACAAATGAAAAATCAATGGAAATTTTTCTCCATCCTTGTTTTCCGTTTTCTTCAATAAACCATCTGTTTTCTTCTGTGTGTCCGGAAAGAGGTGTGTTTCTGCACATATTTCAGTGCTAAACATTTTCATATTGTTCTAAATCGCGTGTTTATACCCGCACGCTTTTCCGCGTATATTCTAGTCTACAGTATACTAGAATATATTGAATTACTATAAATCTAACTCGTTAAAACGAATAAAAAAATCACGTGTTTTAATCTAATTATCATTAAATTAATATATACATATATATTTAAGTCTATTAAACTTTTAATATTATCAAATCTTATTCTAGACCCCAAGAGATTAAAAGAAGTTTGAAAGTTTTTTTTTTTATAGATGAAACTCCCAGTTAGTAGTTTTGGGGTTTCACCCAACTAGTCTCTTGCAAGATCTGTCTTTCTTGATTGATAGACAGATTTGGGTCGAGCACACTTCGATCCATTAGAGTCCAGTCTTTCCTCTTCTCTCTTTCTCTCCCTCTCCCTCTTTCTCTCTCTGTCTTTCTCTGCTTCTGTATGTCTCTCTGCTATCCTTAATCCGATTTCGTGAGACGGAATCTTAATGTCCAACAACCAAACCCAGTCGACGACTTCATGGCAGTAAAATCTAATTTGCACTTAAATACTTTGCTAAATATAATAAATATTAAAAGAAAATTAATATATGCCGTTTAAATAATTCGTTGTAATAAGAATAAAATCCTATTTAAAACTTAATTTTAAATCGATAAGTTTATTTACTCGATTTAATACTTTTAAACTATCCTCTCTCATCTCTCTCTCTCTCTCTCTCATCTCTTTCCTTTCCATTCTCTCCATTCATGCTTGATATTACTCTTGATCTTTTGTTCCTTCCAGAGCATCGTTATTTAAATTCTATCAAAATATTTATTCTTTTCGAATTCGTAAAATTAAATGATTAATTTGGTAAAATTAAAAAATATTATTATTATTTTTTTCCCTTCTTCTTTTAACAGTTAAGTTATTTTTTATCTTAAGAATTAACGACTAAAACAAACAATTCTAGCATTTTTGCTGCAGGAGAAAAAATGATGATCAATACCAATATTACAGAGAACTGGCATAAAATAGATCTAAGAAGTTTTTCAGATAAGAAAACTTACCTATAATCTCTCAATTCTCTTCTTATTTACGATATCTTAGCAATCAGGAGCTCCTAAATCTCTCATTGTTTAATCTTAAGTCATATGTATATAACGTAAGATATGCAAAAATCATTATAAACCCTCCCTTTCGATTTTGTTTCTATCCAATGCTGTAAATTAATCTCACGATATAAAAAACAAAACTGCTATTATTATATCAAAAATTATTACTATTTCCGTCCAAAATAACGCTTTAATAATAAAATATCCTACAATAACTTCAATTCTAACCGTATTTAATAATGTATAACATCTAGAAGGCGCCATACAACAAAAGAAAATGAAGAAATATGATAAAAATTAAAGAGAATGTACGAAAAATTATGCCAAGAAAGGAGAATTCTTTATGTTTTTATCGATTTAATTTACTTTCATATAATTTTAACGCTTAAAAAAATATTTATATAATAAATTAACTGGAAGAAAATGAAGAAAATTTAAGAATTAATTGTTATAAAACTATAAAAATTTTCTAAAATTAAGCAATAAAAGTATTTAATAATGGAGTAATTTGTAAGAAGCCGAAAAAATATAAAAAAATAGACTAACCACCACCATCTTTGCTGACACTGCATCCTACTAGCTTCGTTTTATAATAAATTTTCTAAAAATTCAATGATCGAATTTTTTCCTCCATTTTTTATTTTTTTCTTCTTCTTTTTCTTTCCTTCGTTTCCCGAATCAAATAATTGAAGAGAATTTTATAAAATATAAATCGAAAAGAAAAATAATTTTGATTTTTTTTTGCCTCTAATAATAAATGAGTTTCATTATTTATTTAATTTTTAAAATCGAGTTTGATTAAATTTTAACTAACGAATAAATAATTTTAATAACAAATTATTTAATTGGCTAACAATAAAAATTGAATAAAGTTTTGAAAAAAATTTCTAAGAAAATGTATTCATTTTAATATTTTGTATATTTATTTATTATTATTATTATTTTAAAAAAATTAATTTTTTTGGATATTGGAAGTGACAAATTTCGAATATATTACATTTAATTTTGTATATTTATAATTAAATTAATCTTTTACGAATTTTTAATAAATCTTTTCTTTTTTTCCCGTGTATTTAATCAGTGAAATTTATTACAAAAATTTTTTTAAAAAATTATGTAAATTTTCATTCGCTTAAAATTAATCTGTTACAGTTTTTAAAAAAATCGATTTCAAATATAATAATACGAACAAATATTTTATAAGTAAAAATTTACCATTTAAATATATTTAAATTTTATACTTATGGTTAAACCTTTGATAACGGCCACCTCTGAACAGCGGCCATTTTTTCAAGGTCTTTTTGTTTATTTTTTAATGCATACAAAATAAACCATTAAACAACGACCATTTTCAAGAAGTTCTTTGTTTTTTTTAACAAAAATACGTACAAAATAACCTGCAAACAACAACCATTTTTCCAGGCTCATTATTGATAAAAATGCGTACAAAATAACCTGTAAACAACGACCATTTTTTTAATGTTCCGGTCGTTGGCCGTTGTATATAGGTTTCACCTGTAATTCGTTTCTTATAATTTTACCCTATATCTTTTACTAGAGAGCATGACCCTGTACAACAAGAACAACAATTAATGAATAAATAAATATTTGATTTTTAAAATATATTTTAAGTGTTTAAAAATGGGATTGTAATCGTATGCATTAAGTAACATTTAAATCAAACTATACTCAGTTCAATACACTTTAACGCATGAAATAAGTGGAATGTATATAAAAAAAAAATATTCAAAGTTAATTCAAAAAATTTTTTGGATTTAGAATTATCATATTTTTAAGTTAAAATTCTAAATTTAAGAATAGAATCTCCAACCTTAAACGTTTTGTATCCGAATACATTACACAGCTTATATTATTGATTTGAATTTAGTCAAAGCTTTGAGTAATAAATTCAGTTTCAGAATATCTATGCAATTTTAGATATTAGCTATAACTTCATAGATCCTCTTTATAGATATTACATACTTGATTCAGTAACTCATCAAAATTCTTAGTCTCTTACGAAAGGGGGGGAGAAGACTGTTGCAAAATTGAAATTTTACTTTAATATATTCAAACTTAAAATTACAATTAATTATTTTCGTATTAATGATGAATTTATTAAACGGTTTTAATGAAGATTATAAGTTTTAAATTATTAAAAAAATTAATAGAAATAATAAAAATAATAATAATAATTTTTCACCTCCCCTCTCTTCTTCTTCTTATCTAACAGTTTATTAAAATGGATTGCTTACAAATTTAGTTTTCTTAGAAGACAAATGAAGCCAATTACTTTTAGAATAATTGTGTCCTTCATAGAGTTAATATGGTTGAAGTGATTTCGAAATTTAATTATACTAAGTATTCAATTTTATTATTAAGATTTTGATAAATTTCACATTTGTCATTTTTCTAATAACTGTTCTACTCATAAAAGTTACGTAATGTTTTTAAAGTGTGATTTTTTATGACAGTTTTGTCCTTTTTAATACGATATTTAGAAAAAATAATGAAGAAGAAAAAAGATTTTCCTGTCAAAGTACGGTCTGATGATGAACTATGTCTCGAGAATTCAATTTAAAACTATTAATTATATATATAATATTAAAATATCGATTTATAATCATTTCTTTACTAATTATTTCAATTTATTCGATAAACTTTTACTTAAATTTGATAAGTAAAATTTGCAAAATACAATTTTACTCATTAAATTAAAGTAAAAATTTTTTCGAGTAAATTGAAAAAATATATATACAGTAAAAACCTGTCCAAAACGGAAGGCTAAGAGTCCAGTTTACACAGGTTTCATTGTAATATATTGATATATTATATAATATATATAATTATATAGAAAATCATTCAATATTCCAACTTTTAATTATAAAATTACAATTTTTATAAAAGAAAAAAACTCACCTACGTTTGTAATTTTATCATTTGTAAACATTTTTTTATTTCTTTTATTATATTATATTATATATATATATATAAGTGTGATACGTACGAAAAAAAAACGTTAACCATTAACCGAATTGAAAAAGAAACTAAATATAATAAATGTATAGAAAAGTGTTATTTAGTTTATTCTCCTTTATTTATTCTTTATACGTTTAAACTGATGGAATACCATCAGTTTTTCTTTTGTAACTTTTACTTACAAAATAGGGACATCCTTCCCTAGAGACTAGGACCTTTCAACGACGACAGAGTGTTAGGATGTGCACGGATATACACAAAGTATATGTGACCCAAGTTGCATGTCTAGGAGTCAGAGCACGAAGCAACTTTAGTCCATGCCATCAGCTAGAAGGAAGTAACGACAGTCTTCGCAGCAATTCAATGGATACAATCACCGATAGCTATTACATTGATGACTCTAGACGTAATACTGAGCATCCCGACCCTCGAGGGGTACAAAATGAATTGAGTTTTGCGGTAATAGTCTCAATAATTCTCAATGTGATCGCCTAAATAAATTTAACTCGTTAAACTATTCGCAAAAAATTTGATTATTTAAAAGGAAGAACTTATTGTTTTTTTATTTTATTTTACTTTCCTTGCTCTGTTATATGTTGAGAGGGAAAGCATGGCCATCGTTCAAAATTGATTCCTTCCCAGGGAATTTTACATTTTTGAATTCGGGGGACCTTAAAACGTCGAGAAATGTAAAAAAGTTTAGGGGTTTTTCTGTAAGTGTGTGTGGGGGTGCACGGTTTTGTTCAACCTCTTTGAAACTTAATAATTCCTGTGCTTTCTGTCTAAAATTTCTGAAATTTTGCAGGGAGGTTTGTTTGTTAAGGGATTGATGCTGTTAAATTTTGGTGGTTAAAGGTCCAGGGGTTGGGGAGATAAAGGGAGTTGTGTGTCATATCTGCAGTAGGGTGGGACTTAATGACGATTTTACTCGTTATTAGCATTTATAATTTTTTATAGAACCCATCTCTACCTTCAAAATGAAGCTTTTTGCCATTTTATAACAATTAAAGGTATAAAAAGTGTTTTATTTCAAGCCCAATTTCTCCTTTTATTTTTGTATCTAACGTAATTACAATTTAGATATCGAGTGTCGAACGGCAAACTTCGAACCATAAACTATAATATTGCAAACAACAATGACGTAAAGACAGAAAATTAATGGCATTTACTGTTTAATTAAATTCTCTAAACTTACTTCATGACAGCTCTTCATAGGATGCTTTATCCCGATAACATGTTTGGCATTTAGAATTATTGTTGTTCATTTTAGGATATTTAAAATGTTGAATTTGATATATATTCTGTAATAAATATCGGAATAAGTATCTAGTGATGAATATTTAATTACATTTCTTCTTTTTTTTTAATTCGAAAATTAACTTAATTACACAATTAACTATAACAAAACTATATAATTACATTGCTAAATCGAAATATTTAATGATTTATTTTTAATGTAAAATTGCTATCTAAGTAACCTTATAATCCTCTTATTAAATACGAATTTTACTTAGAATTAACGTTATATTATTTAAAGAATCGTTATTAGTTATTCGCTTGTTCATTAACAATTATTTATTCATGTTTTCGTTTATTTATTTATTAACTTCAGATTGATATATACGTGTGGGTATTGTATATCCATTAATTTTTTATATAAATGTACATTTTACACGCTGGTATGCATTAGAAATCTGGCATAAACAATGCCATAAAAAAACTCTACATAAATACATGTATAGTCCGTTCCACAGCAATTTTTGTGTATTATAATATAAAAAACGTGTTTAAAAATTTATACATCACTGCTGTAATTTGCTGTTATGCAGCAGCTATGATAAATTAACTCATTTTAAAAATCGTAAACGTCGTTTTATCATTGTATAAGACTTGTAGATGTAATATTTATAGACCTAATTACTGCATTTCTTTGTTTAATTAGCTATTTATAACCTTTTAATAATCTACAAAAATGAATAGATTAGTCGTTTCGTTGATTAAATTTTAATTTTATATATATTTTATTTTTCTATATATAATTTAAAATCTTTAAAACGTTTCTGATATCACATCTAGAGGAATAAACGAGTCATTTTATAACGTTTAAATTATGTATCAAGTAGAGAAATTTAAGCTTTAAAACATTAAGTATTCAGCTTTATATTTTAATTATCAAATAATATAATTATATAATAGAAACACAGTATAATAACTGTGTTTACATCTTACTAAGAAATTTATTATGTTTATGCTGTTCGGTATAATTACTATGGGTATATTTTACTATGTTTACTATCATCATGAGAATTACTTTACAATATACTCTAGCCCATAATTATTGTTATGGGATATATATATAGCTTTATATAACAGTAATCATGGGTTGTAAAATACCTTATCTACAATCCCATAATTAGTATTATCATCCTGTATACGTCAATATACTTAATAATTCCCTAAGTATTTACTAGTACACGTAATTTTCAGCTATGAAAATTAAGGTACAGTGTACACTAGCGTGATATATATATATAAATTAATTAAATTAAAAATATATTTAATTTTCGTACATGATTTAGAACAATAAATATAGTTTATTTTACTATTTTAATTAACTATTTATCATATTTAAGACGTAAAATATTATTTTAATTAATTAAAATATATAAATATAAAGATAAAGCGTGTGAATATTATTAAAAATTTAATTTTTATTATATTTAAGAGGGAGAAAAAAAACGTTATTGAATGAATACAAAAATATTGAAGATAAGTTTTATCTACAAGAGTGATTAGCATATTAACGATATTTGCATAATTATATTACAAAACTTCATTATCAAAACTCTTTTAAATAATATTTTTTTAATTTAACGAATTAAAAATTAAAATGATTAGAAAGAAATCTCTGAGGTGATTTAAAATGGAGTAATCTACTAAAAGAGAACAAATACTTTATACTTTTTTACTTTTTAATTGAAGTTGTATGTCGATTATAGTAACAAATTATAATGAACTTGTACTAAATGATATGAGAATTTTATATTTTATACATAAACTTTTTAATTTTACATATATAAAGCTTATTATATAGAATTTAAGAACCTTTTTAAACACGAAATGCTTCTTAAATTCGTATCCTTTGCAACTCTACAAGTCTATATGTGATATTAAGTGCTGTTGATTTTTATACTTTATCTTAATTATACTTTATTTTAAATAAATTTTAAGATGTTTTACACTTAAGTAAATTCCTTAATTACCTCTAATTATTAAAATAATGATCCTTGATACCATTTTTTTTTTCTTCATATTTCCGAACTTCAAGGGTGGGTGCATCGTATATATGAAGTGTTCTTAGCCTAACAAGTCCTACGTGATGAAAATTTTAAAGTATTTCTTGTTTATTTCAAATTTTACCTTAAATATAATTTACTTTAAAGTATTATTAAAGCTTTTATTCTTTAATAAAACTTTAAAACTATGAGAATATTGTTTTTCATTCTTCAAGACTCTTTATCTTATGAAATTGTTTCGCTGTTTTATTTTTATTTTATATTTCAAGCTAATTACACTATATATTTTGAATACATTATTAAAGTTTTTACTGTAATAAACTCTTTTAACTAAATTTACTTCTAAATTATCTTCTTATATGTTTTCACGAAAACCTGTTGTTAAGAGTAATCTTTCTTCTTAAATTCAACGAAATTTAATAGTAATTAAAATAATTTTTATTAATTTTAAAAAAGGAATGTAAAATGTGTTATCAAAGTTACAATTTATTAAAAATTATTTTCAATAAATTGCTCTTAGAAAAAGTAAATTTTTTATGGTTTCTTTTAACAGTATGGCTTCTATTAAAATTTCATAGACTATTTCACACCTATAATAAATTGATTCTGTACAAAGTTAACAAAAAAATATATATATATAAACTTTGAAATTCTTTCCTTTTCTTTTAATTTCTGGAGAAAACAATTTACTATCAAATAAATTTATTATTTATATATATTAATTTATATATTTATAGTGAGAATTTTCATTGATTACTTATACATTTTACTTTATAATTTGTAGAAAAATTAATATATATTTATATTTTTTACTTGAATATATAAGCAGATCATTTTCTCTTTAAATGAGATTATAATTTTGAAGTTAGTTTTTAAAAGATTTTTTATAGAAAAAAATTATTAAAAATTCAAAAATATAAATTGTACTTTGAAAGATTTTAATAATATTTCTTTAAATATGCAAATAAGAAATATATTATTTATAAAAATATTCTTTTATAAGCAACATTACAACGTTTTTTTTATGTAATAAAGGCTAAAAAAAATAAATAAATAAAATAAATTGAGTTATATTTATTTATTTCGCAAATAATATAAATATTTTTTTATGTTTAGATTTGTTAAAACAAATGCTTTCTAAGGAATGAAAAGTTTTATGTCTAAATATTTATTTGATTAAAATAAAGAAACTTTTTATTTATTTATTAAACTTAAAGGATAATATTTAACAAATATACCTTACAGTTAAAAAAAAAAAAAAAACATATGTAGATATTAAATTAAATTTTTACAGTTGCTATTTTTGATTATGATAAATGTCTAGTTATTAAATATAAAGATATCTGGAAAATTGCAATTTTTCTTTATATAAATAACACAATTATCTGTATTGCAAGTGAGAGAAACAAAACAAAACAATAATAATAATAATAATAATAATTCTAAACAACGAGTTGCCTAACTTTTCCGGCAACGCTTAAAAGTGCATTTGGCGCCATTTGTTACAATATTTTATTTTTTAAAAAAAAAACCTTTTATATTTTTGATTACTATAAAATGACAAAGCTTGATATTGAGGGTTTTACAAATATAATTGTAAATGTAATAACGAGTAAAATCGTCATTAAGTCCGACCTACTGGAGATACACACGACACCCTTTATCTCCCCATTCCGTCGACCTTTAACCACCAAAATTTAATAGCATCAATCCTCCTAATACACAAACCTCCTCGAAAAATTTCAGAAATTTTTGACAGAAAGTACAGGCGTTATTAAGCTTCAAAGAGAGTGAACAAAATCGTGCACTCCCCACACACACATATAGAAAAACCCGTAAATTACTTTGCATTTCTCAACGTTTCAAGGTCCCCTAAACCCAAAAATGTAAAAATTTCGGGGAAAGGTCATTTTTTGAACGATGGCCATACTTTTCCTCTGTTATATATAATACAGGCGGGAAAGTAAGAACCAAAAAAAAAAAAAAAAAAAAGAGATAATTATGTATATTCCAGATAATAGCATCTGAAGAGACGAACTATAAACAATATAACTTTGTTCTTTACAAAAAAATTATGACATTTAAAGTATAATATTAAATTCCCTTCATATATTATTATATAACTATATTTTAAATTAAATTAAATTAAATGTTATAACGTTTACTTAATTAAATATTATGTATTAAAACATTCATCTACAGAAAAATGTGACATTTTAATCAAAGAATACAAAAAATTTCGAAAAAATTAATAATTTTTACATAAAAATACATCATCAATTCCTCTTTTATACGATATTACACGGCCCATATTAAAAAAAATTAATCATTTTTAATAAATAAAAACGTTATAGATAAATGTAAAGAAAATTAATTTTAAAAATTCTGTATTAATATATTAATATCTCATTTATGTGAGCTTCCGAATTACGTTAATTTCTATCCATTAAGTGCTTGTTAAATAGAAAGTTATCATACAGTTAAATAGGAAACGATTAAAAATGAATGTTGAAGAGGGGGAATGGAAAAATGAATGAATGTTATTAAGCAAAATGTAGGATATTTAAATATGTTTTTATAAGAATTAAAAATTAAAAAGGAAAAAAAGAAAAAAACAGGAAAAGAAAAATTAACTCGTCCTTGACTTCAACACACTTAACCACATTAAAATTCAGTTGGTACATTGAAAACAATTCAAAAGCCATTTGCGAAATGTAAATCTCAAAACCAGAAGCATAAACCTTTGCGATCTCAGTAGAAAACTTAAACATCAATCTTATAGGATGTTTCTCTCGTTAGAAAGGAAGTTTTCTTTTATACGAAGATTCTTTGGCTGTTACCACGATAGGAATTTGCGTGCGTGTAATAGTGATATACATTCTATTCCGTGACCCGTTTCCTTCCTATCCAACCCCCCTTAAAACATTAATTAAGTACGTGAGGATCTTATGCTTTCACTTTCTATTTTAGTTTTAAGTATGGAAACAATGCAAACCTCTGTTTGCAATTGCCAAAAGTCATCTCCTTAGCAGACATTAACCTATATTTATTACTTAATGGAAATAAGCATATTTTGAAACAGCGTAACAGAATCTGTGTTGTAGAATATATCCTTAATAATTGATGTAATTTTTTTAATATATATATTTGTTAAAAAATCCAATTAATGATTTAATTACTTATTTAAATAATTGGTTTCGTTTAAATACGTTGAAAAAAAGAAAATAATAATAATTGGATCGTGACTTCATGATCTTTAAGTGATTAAATACACTTTTGTAGTGTCAAGCAATGATAAAGACTTTTGACGTTTTTAAGAGATTAAAGCTGGATCAAAGAGAATTAATTATATTTAATTATTAAGTCATAATTTAACTTACTTAATTATGTTTAAAATTTTGTGCCTTTTTATTCACGTTATTAATTAGGTTGAAGACTTTTTCGTGTGTGTGTGTCTGTGTGTATGTGTGTGTTAAATTATCGAGATGTGTTGGTTAAAGTTTCGGTAATGTTATCACGAATTGAATAAGAAATAACAATATCAGCATAATAATAATAATAATAATAATAATAAAGTTTTAGAGCTGTCATTAAATAAATAGACCCTAACCAAATTTGATATGAGGATAGTCTTTGATCATCTTAACTACTTCAGCAAACTTGGACCTATCTTTTATATTTTTTTTCCATTTTTTCTGGGCATTGTGATGACAGATGATGATTCCATTTTCATATTTATGGAGATCAATACTAGAGCGAATGTATTTTTGCATGGAAGGCTTCATTTCTCAATGGGGTTTATGATAACTATAAAAAAGAATTTTTTTTATAAGAGAAAAAATATCTAAAAAAAAATTAAATAAAGTGTATATATTGTAACTGATCTTAAATTTGTTATAAAAATAAGATTTAAGGAGTGAAATTGTAGAACTTAAGTTTATCAAAGAAAAAAAAAAGAAAGAAATCCGAGTTTTCAACGTTAACCGTTGTGACCCCCTAATAAATCTATTTCCCTTAGGTAAAGTGCCTTAAGCAGAGGTTTGAAATATTTTAAACTCGATTTAGTATTTCTCAAACATAGAAATAAAAGTTGACTTAAAAATATAAACTATACCTCAAAGTCTTTCTAATCCACTTTTCCATTTTATTTACTCTACCTTGTTCTTTTGAAAATCTTTAGATTTTCTGTAAGTTTCTATCCACACAAGAAAGAACAAAATCTAATGGAAGTTTCCTCTTCTTGTCACTCCACCTGTTTGCAACTGCTCTTTATGTGATGTCCATACGTCGGCTTTCCTATACTGACATGACAGTTAAAAAAATAAAATAAAATAAAATAAAATAAAGGAGAAAAAAAAAGAGAGGAAGAGAATGAAACAAAGTCAGTAAAGAACTATTGAAGAGATGCTTACTATCGTCAATTGTTTACTAAGACAATTTTTAAGAGTTTTGGTACATAGTAGACTTTGTTATTTAATCAATAACTAGGTATTGGATATTACAAAAATAAAATAAAATTGTTTTCTTCCCTCTCTCCTGAGAATTCTACTAATATATAATACGATACGTAGCTTATTTAATAAAATTTTATTTAAATTTTATTAAAAATAAAATGTACATAAAATCCGGATTTCGATGGATAAGGGAATGAGACCTGAGTGTTTCCATATAAATATATATATTAAAATTTTATTTTATAATTTTAAATAAATTAAAATTTAAATAGAAATTTAGAAAGTTAGGAACTTAATAAATTAGAAAAATAGAAAATATTTATCTTCTTAATTATTTGTTAAATTAATTTACAAGATTATTAATATTTTAATCTATTGTTAAATATTTTAATTTTATTTTTAAAAATAAAAGATTTTTTAGAATAGGTTTTATAATAGTTTAAAAAGTATATTAAATTATTACGCTTTAAATCAGTAAATCGAAGTAAAAATTTTCAATTTACACTTTAATATATATATATAAGATAGGAATTTATCATAAAATATTAGAAAATTTACAGGGGATTAACGCATTAAATTATCTTTTAGATAGTAACAGTATAGCTATTTTCTTGCGCATTATTGAAAGATATTATTTCATATGACCTTTCCCTTCCTGAAAGTTACAGGATTTATCTTTTGTGAATGTCATACTTTACTCTATAGCTACATCGCTCTTATACTCATTGTCACTTGCAGAAACTTCTCATCCACACAGCCTATTGTCACTAATATTGTTGGATATGGCTCCTTCATATTCCTCTTCTTTTTCCTCTCTTACTTTTGTATCATCTTCTACACGAACATTAGTAACAAATAGAAAAATACGTTACAAAATTAAAGTAGATGTAGTAAAGAATATATATATATATATTTCTTTACTTTTACTCTACGTTAATTAATTAAGCTCAGTAGACGTAAACATCTTGAACGTAAGTTGTTGTTATACTGATTTTATGTATTTTAAATTATATATATATATATTTAAAATCTCTATTAATAATAATCATAAAAAAGAAAATAATCGTAGTTTGTTAAAGGTTAATTTTCTAGCTAAATAATTATGAAAATTCGATTTAAATATCTTCGGTAGATATTCAATTAGTATGTATAGTTGCTCTTAAACATACTCAGTTTTAATATATTATTCTATCGATTTTGTTTACTTAATACGCTCCAAGCTATCTTTAAATTCTCATTTTCCTTTTTTATATGTTTTTTAAATCGTTTCCATTATAAAATTTAAATGGAAAACGATATTATAAAGATGCTATTTAGAGTAGAATTTTATATAATTCGAAAAATAAAATAAAAGAAGACAATTGTGCGTATTTTTGTGGCTATTTTATACCTTAAAATTATCAAAATTGCATCTAAACTTGACTTAGTAAATCCTATCATTCTACAAGCAAAATCTACTAATTTAATTATTATACAACGAAGAGTCGCATTTGCTTCAATAACAAACATTTCATTGATTGATGATAAACGTTTTGATATTATGCAATACAGTTTAATCATGAAGTTTTATTAAACATGCAGTTATTATAAAGTTCTGTATTGAATTTACATATTAACTAGTATAAAGCACATCGATAGTTTGGGAAGGATAATATTGAAACTTTAACTGCAAATTAACAATGATGCATCTCCTCATCTTCAACATCTTTGTGTTAACAATTGGAAAATGTTTGCTTAAGTTGAAATATTCATTATCCTTATAATTTTCTAATAATTTATGTAATATATTTAATATTTCAGAAGAATTATACGTAGTTAAGTTGGAAAAATAATAATTAATTTACTTATATAAAAATTAATTTTTTAAAGACACGTTCCTCATTACTTTTTAAAACGTTTTTAGTAAAGATTTATCACAATCATTGCTGATATTAATCTTAAAACATGTCTAATGATTTATTCAAATATCTACCTGTTAAAGGTTGTTAAAGAAGAAAGAATTCCTTTATGATCTTATAAAACTCCTGTTGAAAGTTTGCTATAACTTTTTTTAAGAAATTCATCAAAAATTGTTATCTAATCATGAAAATCTTTAATGAAAATCATTAAAATTATCATTTAAAGCCTTAGTATAACGACTAGAACTTAATATGTAATTAAAATTTTATATAAGTACATGTATACACGTGTATGTATGTCTGCTCTAACGTCAAAATTAGCTAAATAATTCCAATTAGTTAAACTTAGTATCGTCCTTAATTTTTTATTGGTAAAACTAATATTTAAAGTATCAACTTAACTGGAAGGGGGAGAATAGCTTAGATAAAAACGGCTTGTAATGAGAAAATAACTATTTGTATCAAGTTCTTAGGCTAGTCACGCAATATTGTGTAATTATATATATTATTATTATTATTATTAATCTTATACTGTTGTTTCGTTTATCTCCAAGATCTACATTAACAGATTAACTGTTTGATATATGAGGAAACCTTTCTACGATGCATAAACCACAGTAACCCTATGACTCAGAATTACTTTAATCAGTATCTAAATTTAATTTACTTTATTGAACGAAAGAGCGAAGTTAAACGAGAGGAAGGTAAAAGACAGAAGGGGAGAGACATTATTAATTTTTTTTAACTTTTATTATATAAAAATAATTACAATTAATTCTATAAACGTTTGACAATAGAAAATTCAATGAATAAATGGAGTGTTAAGTCATTTAAATGTTTAAATTAGATGACAAGTGTTGATATAATATGGATGACTAGCATCAAAGGCGTTTAAGTGAAGCATAATTTGTCAAAGTGAATCATCAAAAAATGTTAAATCATATATTTTTCTCCCTTCTTCTAAGCGTTATCCTTTTAACTAATTGTAGCTGATTAAGTTTATAAGTTAATTGGATAGTTTATACAATATATAATTACCTCTACATACTTCAGTTAAATTCTCTTTAATTCTCGCTTGTTTATATCGATTGCTAAACTATTTTTTTTACTTAATTTATTTTCTTTTTTTACGTTTAAAATTCTCTTATAAAATTAAAAAATTTTCTGTTTAAACTAACGTTTTTCCTTAAATTCAAGTAAGCTCGACATAAACAAGACAAGATAAAGAAAATTTTTAAAACTAGAATTAATTAATTATAAACATCAAAAAATGCAAATGATGGTGTTAAATATGGAGCAAGTTTTATTATTGAACGTTGTTAAATGAGAATTAAAGAGTATTACTAAATTTTTTTTTATCTGTGTTATCCGGGGTGTTTCTACGCTTATCGAGAAATTAAAAAAAGTTGAAAAGAGAGTTGCATGTTATCTTGTGAGCAGTGTAGCTGTGGTCAACTAGTTATATCTTCACCACAAACTATAGATAACAAGAGTCGAAGATGGGAAATGAGAGCCAGTAATTTGACTTTGCAACCCAGGAGACTCTACTTTTCCTTGTCATTATTAAAGCTGTGCTGTTAGAGAACCGAATAAAGAATTCGAGATAACGATTTAGACATTCTACTCTTGTAATAACATAAAATAACATATATATTTTCTTTAATTTATTGACAAAATTTTCTTCCTAAAAATATACGTGTTTTTTAATGACGTATAATTTTCGAAATTTGATAATTATATTATTTTTAATCATTGTTAAAATTTATTTTTTTTTAAAGAGGTTATAAAAATTATAAATTTTCAAATATAATTTAAATGCTTTAAATATCGGAATTTATCTTAAAATTATTACAGAATAACCTTCGAACAACGGCCATGATAATGGACGTTGTTCGGAGGTTATTCGTATGCATTTTTGTTTAAAAAAGTAAATCATTCCTGAGAAAATGTCCGCTGTTTAGAAGTGGACGTTGTTAAAAGTTCGACTGTATTTTTGTCAGTTTAAAAAATAATATATTCTTTATTTTAAATGCAAATAAAATAATGTTGTATAAAATTTATGAATAAAATAATTTACAAAGTTATTATTTTTGTTACTTTTTTAAATATTAAAAAAACGTATCCTTGTATTTTATTTATTAAAGTATTTACATATGACTTCATTCAGTAATTCATGAATTACCGAAATTTTTCATGAATTTTTATAAGATAAAAACGAAGAAAAGGAGAAGAAAGAAAAAGAAAAAAACAAATGAAAATATTTTTACTCGTACACAATTATATGATCGACTTTTACCCAAGGATTATCCATTACTTTCTTGAATATATGGATATATCTATACAATTTATCGGAAATTCTAGATCAATTTTAAATGTACTTTTCTCCTTAATATTATATTTCCCAAGGTCATGTCTACTATCGCTAGAAATCATCTATATTCTTGATAGTCTACATGTCCTTGGGAAATATAACATTAGGATGAAAAGTAGTTTCAAAACATTAGTAATTTATGATCAGATATTTTTAAATAATCGTAAAATGACTATAATACTAAAAGATAGATAAATGAATATAGTGAGATAAAATATACAATAAAACGATGTTTCAAAGTTAAAATCGATGTTTTTAACTTTTAATTCAAATGGTTAAATGTCAAAAGATCATCTTTCTGCTCAGATTCTCTAGAATCTTTTGTGAACTAGGATAATAACAACTGTTTAAAGGGTAATTATGTAATTAAAGTTGATTATTTCGAGAAAATTCTCATAAAATATCATTTCTAAATTTATTTCAAGGATTTTTCTCTTAATTAAAGCAGTTATTATTACTATCATTATTATTTAGGGTTTTTATAATATTTTCTTGTAGGATGTTTTTATTATACAGGATAATAGGAGATTTATTAATAATTCTTTAATATATAGTATTATATCCAAGAGAATCGATCTGTAAGAGTCAGAGAGGACATATCGTCGATATTCTTGTACTGGAAAATTGTCCCCCCTTCCTATACACGTATTTTTATTTTATACTATACTAAGTTACAAAAATTAGGAGTAGAAACAAGTAGCCTACACTGCACACAACAGATACACCTTATTTTTTTATATCCACTGAAAATCCAACAATAAAATATTCTTCTTACTAATTGTCATTGGACTGACCCCCTCCAATATATATAAATTTTATAAAAATATAATTTGTAAATTAATAAGAATAATAATAATAAAATTAGCAGTGAAATTTAGTCATTTTTGATAATTTTTTTTTTTTTTCTTACATTGCAAGATGAATCTCCGGAGAGATAATTACACCAATTATTCTCATCTAGATCTGTCAATGTCGTTAACTAGGATCCTTCCAAATAACTCTACTTTCAGGATTTTCCTAAGCTCTTCTACTAATCTCTAACTCTGTTTTTTTTTTAAATTAATGCTCATTTTGGGATTCTAATAATTAATGATATTTTTTTAAAAGGAATGTTTATGATAATGATTATTTATAAATTCCTTTTAAGATACTCAAGTAAGATTCTCGTAATTGAACTTAATTTTAATTTTTTCTTCTCTTTCAAATGAATAGTCGTTTTAAATTTCTCTAAACTAATAATCTTTTTGGAATTTTTTTTATTATTATCAATTAAGATTTTCATGATTTAATAGTTATTTTGAGTCTGTGCATGTTTAGTGATCCCAAATTAATGTTACTAATCAAAAATAAAAATCCCTTAAACCATTATACAGTTAAAGGTAATGATATGAACGAATTTTTTTTACCCATATTTAAATAAAAATTGCAGTTATTTTACATTTATAAAAATTGTAATGTTTAGTAATTATACGTGATCACATGATGATCCTCTCTACAAAGGAGATTTAATAATATTATTTTACTAAATCCCTTTAAATGGAATAAAAATAATAATAATAACCACATCAGGATGTTTTTATATTTATATAAAAATTGATTATTTTAAGATTCTAAATTCTTCTAACTAATGCAAGTAACAGTAAATGATTTGCAATTAATGTTACTAATAATAAGAGAAAATCCTTTAAACCATTATATAGCTAAAGGCGATCATTTTAACTATTTTTAAAACTAAATTTAAGTGAAAATAACGGTTATTCTGGATTTATAAAAATTGTAATGTTTAGCAATTATATGTAATCATATAATGATCCTTCTTTCTAAAAGATATTTCATGATTTTATTTTATTAAATCCCTCTAAAATGGGGTAAAAATAATAATAAAAAAAAGATAATGATGCTCGGATGTACTTATCCATAAAAAAATTCCTGAGCAATTTTTTAAAGATACATTTTTTAATATATTCTTTATATCAAAGGATCATACAAACTCATTAAAATATATATATATATAAATCAATATCCACTTACCAACAAAGAGAATAAGCATAACCATAGTAATATATATTTCCTAGTATAAAATTATTTTAATTTTATACATTCCAAAGAATGGAAAGAAGTTATATATTTATTTTTTCTTCATCTTTTTATTTTCTAATATTTTATATCGCATCAAAAAGAAAGAACAAATCATACAGAAAAATAGAGAAAGAAATTTATTTTTCTACAGCATACGTGTGCTTTCACATGAAAATATATTTTCAGTAAAATTATTACTTGGAAAGTACAGTACATAAAATTTATTATTTAGGTTAAACTGAAGAATATAAAATTTTCGTGATTTTTCATTTACTAATTTATTTATTAACTTTTTAAATTAGATATTTTAAAAGGTAAAAAACAATAATAAAATTTGACTTTTTTAAATAATAAACCTTATTTTTTTCCTATTTTTGCTGGTTTTTTTTTACTACATGAATACTAGTGTTGTGTATAGGATGCATGATACTTTCAAGTGTGATGTCACAGTATATATGTATATAAAATTATGTAATGTTCCTTTAATTTTCTATTTTAATAAGCTCTGAATTATGTTACAGTAGTAGCACTTATTGTAAATGTAGGAAAACTGACAATGATATAACAAAAGACAACTTGAACAACAGTAAATAACGGGGCATTGTTCGCTAAACATTAAGCACATTACCTGCAATAGCTTTAGAGTAAATGCTGCCAACAAACATTAATTAATTAACAAAATAGAAGTAATTAAAGTAATTTATTATAACAAACCGTCACTAGATTTACTTTGAAATAAGTGTGGTGTACTATGAATGATTTGTGAATCCCAACTAAGTAATGAAAGATGTTAACTAAATCAAAACATGCCAATTAATGGTAGTCGAAACTTAAAAAATTAATAAAGAAATAAGTAAAATAAATAAATATTTACACGAATAAAAACAATTTTTGAGGGTGGGTTCATTACTACTGCTCATAGTCACGTAATACTTTAAATACATTTCCAAAAGCTTTGTAATATTTTAATAATGCAAGCCATAAACTCAAACTATGTATTTTTGTCTCTAGAAAAATGATTCTCTTATAAATATTCATAAAATAAAACTTAAAAGAAGTAAAAATAAAACAAAACAAGGAAAATGTTAATTATTTATATATAATGTAACGATAACTAGAACAAAATTAGGTTATTATCATGCAGAATAAGCATAGTTATTATTAAATTTTAACGTTAGAAGTTGGTTATTAACATTTAAAATATCCTGCTGTATTAAAAAGGAAGGAAATTTATTTGATGATAACAAAGACATCCTGCACCTTTTGCTATGCATCATATACAGTTTCCTCTTTATAATTACTTTCTCCAATATTAAATTTAATTTTCTTAGTATATTTAACCGTCTGCAAACTCATATAAACATTGTCACTAATATTAGAAATTTATTAAATTTCTTAATAATTAGATAGAAGAAAATATTACAAAAATGATTCCATCTGTCACGTCTTCATCATTTTTTCCCTATTGAAATCTTTAGTTATTAATGGTTTGTACAGTTTTTCTTGACAACAATTTCTAGATTTATTTACATTTTAAAAGAAACATCTAGAGTTCTCAAGATTATTTAAAAAAACCATAAATTAAATAAGTGTACTGGTACCAATTAGTAAAACTATAATTAAAATTTAAATGCTGATACTTCATGTTTCTTTCTTTCTTCTCCCCCCTTTTTTAATAAAAAGGTAAACCGCCTTTCATTGAAAAAAATTAGATGATTATTTATATTTTGTACTGTACATTTGGTTAATTAATTTGTTTTATATAAGTATAAATGACATCAAAGTAAATACTTTTAAATTGATTACAATAAAAATGACAAATTAGAAAAGTAGATTTAATTAGAAACAATTAAAATTTAATTTAATTCTGTTATAGCGCTGACTTAAACTAATGTTAATATTAATATAACGGATTAACACTAATCGATTTTCATAAATCGATTAGTAAAAAATTCCAAACCGAAATACAGAATTTAAAAATTAATAATAGTAATCGATTTAAAATGAAATAGGGATTTTTTTAGGCGTAAATTTCATTAATCGATTAATCTGTTCTGTAATCGATTATATTTAAAATCGATTAACAAAATTTGTACAAAAATATTTCAGATTTCAACAGAAAGTCTGAAACAGGTGAATTTTGAATAGTAATTAAACATTTAATAAAACTGATTAATAAAAATTAATTTAAAAAATTACATTTAATATGAAATTGTCATTTTAGTAACCGTTTCGATTAATGAATCGATTACAAAAAAATTGATTATTTTGTAATCGATTAATGAAATTTATGCGTTAAGATCAATAGAAAAGAGTAAAATTCATAGGTAAATATTGAACTACATTAACATATCGATTATTAAAAATCGAAACGGTAAATTAACTTATAAATTTAAAACACTAGAATAGCACAGCTACTCTGAATCGTAGCAGATTTTATATACTTTTTTATAATCGATAAACGAAAGTTAAGAAATAAAAAATAAAAAATAATCGAAAATTTCATATTTAAAACAAAATTGAGTAAAATACAAGAATTTTAAATGTAGCAAGAAAATATCAGACTAAACGAAAGTTCAAAAATAAATGTATGTATCAAAGAGTGAAGGAAGCATTCCATCAAAGCAACAATTTCCTATTTAACAAGAGCAGACTGAAAGCCATTGAGACTAAGGCAGCCATCTTTTTTTGTCCCTAGGCAACTTCGGTAACTAACCATAGCCGTGACTGCACTTCTTTCTTCCACTTCTGTACGGTTTAGATGGAGGAAGGCACATGTCTCGTTGAGATTTTATGCCTCGTCAGCATCCCATCTCCACCTCTCTTACACCTGACGGAAAATTCTACTGTAATCTTTAGAGTTTCTAGTAGAAAAAAGCTTGTTACAAATGGAATTTCACTTTCTAATCGTATTTTACTTTCTTTTTATACACGAATATATATATAAATATTTACTTAAGAATTGATGAATTTAGTAGTAAATTATCAGTATTTTCTTTAAAATTCTCACGAATTTATATTTGTTTCTTTTTCTCTCTAACACTTAACAGTTTTACTAATTTGCTATTTAATTAATCAACATTGCTTAGAGAATTGGAAAATGTTTATTTAAGATTATGCAGAGATTATTTATTTCCAGGCAATTCTACGAATGTTAATTAATAAATGTTTATTTTAGGTTTATATCAAGAATTTGCTTATGTTAAATATTTTATATCTTCTAAAAATTTAATTATAATTTTGAGCAATTACTGAACAAAATTATAATCAATATTCAACTATCAAAATTTTATGTATTATTTAAATATTTGTTTTATAAATTATTCAAATTTATAAAACGTTAATTGCTAAATTTACAGAATATTTAATAAAGAAAATATATATTGTATATATATATATATACTTTTTGTAATCAATATATAACTGCAAAATAAGAAAAATGTTTTCAAATAAAAACTTCTAAAAGTTCTCTAAGATAAATCATCATTTCAGAACTTTACACTTCCAAGTTAAAATGTTTCCAATCAACTTTATCTCAAAGAAATTTTAGACCTTAAATATAGAAAAAATATATATATATATAAATAAAAATAGATATTGGTTTCTTCAATGCTGTACTACATTTATGTTTCTTGTAAAATGTGTTTATTTTTTAAAAATTTTCTAGTGGAATATATTTGAATTTTTGGTTATAAATTGTTCTTTTCTTACTTGAATTGCATTATGTTTCATTGCTTATCAATCTTTGTTCTATTATATATTTTGTCAGTTTTACAATACCACATTCCATCATTGCAATTCTTTGTATATATTATATCTTACATGTATATATATAGTTATATTTCCTTTATTTTTACATAAACATACGATATACAAATGCATTTATTCCTCCTTAAAAAAGAATGATAATTTAAAACATTTCATAAAACTTTATATATATTTTATTTTCTTTTTTTTACTGTTTTATATGAAAAATTTATAATATAAAGTTATTAAAAATGTATTAAAGAAAACTTTTTTAATTTTTGTAATATTTTTATTTTTAAAAAATATTTCCAAAATTTACTAATTTTTAATCTAATTTTAAAATATTTTTCTTACATTTAGATGATTTTCCATTAGAATTTTATTCTTGTGTGATGTTATATCATTAAATAAAGATTATGAAATTTTTAAAGTTTCTTTTAAATTAAAATATTTTTATTTCTTTTTATTAAAAATTTAAAAAAAGTTTTATATATCGTGAGATAATATGCAGAGGTATTAAGTTATAAAACTTTAACATTTATAATAAGGTAAACAATAATGTTACAGTATATTTAATAGAATTAGTTTAATATAGTAGCATTAGCTACATGTTTACCATTATATTAATATTAAATGTGTTGAGATATATTATGTACAAAACAATAAACATTGTCATTAAATTTTAGCTCAGAATTAAGAATTCATAACGTGTATTTATCAAAGAATATCTTAAAGTAGAAATTAAATTAATTTGTTTTTTAAAATAATTTTATTTATAAAGTTAAAATTACTGATTATATACGTGAATTCTTTAATATTTTGAGTATCGTGACAATATATTTTCATGTACTCTATCTGGTCTCTTTTTATTATTTAAATTAAAAAAATTTAGGAAATTCATTTGTAGTTATAATAAAATAAATTAATTTAAAATAATTTTAGTTAATAAAATATTTTTTTAATATAAATATAATGTTTTAAAATGTAGTTACAAGTATTTTTTAAAATACTTAAGTCCTTGTAAATGTCATTTGAACTTCAAAATGCCACTATTACGCTAGAGGTTTTAAGGGATAAAACATGTTTACAGAATAAATTTTATATTAAAATGAAGTTAAAATAATATTATCAATAAGAAATTTATTTACTTTAAAGCACGGTTTTTTTGTTATTTTTGATTAAAATATTTTAATGAAATTTAATTGATTTTATTCTTCAATGTAAATATGTATAAATATATTATATATATATATATATATATATACATAAGTTATTCTTTTAAATAATTTATTTTATAATCGAATTTTTCCATACATTCTTCTATTCTACTTTATATATTTTTACAACCTTAATATTCATTTTATTCTTATTTATACTAAAGTATATTTTCTAAGATAAAATTTTATTTAAACATTTATTTAAGTATTGAAATATTTATTTAAGTATATAAAAACATTTTAAAAGAATTTTATGTATTTTTTTAAAATAGTATTTGTTTTATTATGAAAACAAGCATTAAAATAGCTTTTTAATTTTTATAAAAAGTTGCTTTTAAAATATTTATGTAACAAAATGAATCTTAGTAATAAATATATATATTTTAAAAGCTTTTCGACTTTATATCAATAGTAATTATTTAAAAAGTAAATATATTTAATATTTAATCCACATAATTCTTTTAACAAACTTTAAAAACATATTTTAAATATTAATGTTATTTTCTTTTACTTGTAAACGATCAATAAATTCTTCTATTCTATTAAAAACTTGCTAAATATTCATTACATTTAAAAATACATAAATTTAATTATTATTAAGTTTGTTCTTAAAAAAGTATTGATAAAATTATTATTTATGAAAAATAAGTGACACAAATAAATACATATTTATAAAATAAGTTCCTTATCTTTATAATTAATTAATTTTTCTCATAAAATAAATATTTATTATTAAACTTATACTACATATATCGGTTTTAAATACTTTTGTAAAGTTAAATATAATTGAAAAAATTTATATAAAAGTAATGAATTTTTTAATAATTAACATAATTAAATATTTATCTAATGATTAATTAATAAATCATCTTAAGTATAATTGAATGTAGATAGAGAATTTTTTGGCAATAAATTTAAATAACTTATGGAAATTGCCTAACCGCTTCATCTAATATACTAATAAAAATTTATTTAATCTACAAATATTTAATTATTTACTCAAAAACTTTTAAATTTATTGTCTATTGATTTAGTTTAGTCGTGATAAATTCGATCAGATCTTATATTAATGACAGCAACAACCGATTTTCTTACGCAGAAACATCTTCGAATCTTTAAAAAGAAATTAAAATTTACTGAAATAGAGTATAAAAAGAATACTTTTTTTGCTGATTTTTTAAAGAAATTATTTTATATTTACACATGTAAATAGATCCGTAGTATCCAATGGATAACATTAAACTGATATGTTAGGTATAATAAGTAATATCTAACCAACAAAATGCTTCAATTAAGGAAAAATTGGTATCTTAAAATCGACTATTTAATAGCATTTTATGGATAATAAGACATTTTGGTAGCTAAACTTTCTTAAATGATTTTCGAAACGCTTCGTTTAATACAATTCTTTACCATTAAGAAAAGAGTAATAACTGACTTCGTGCATTAAACTATCGTTTAATTTCTTAACTGCACTTTTGAATTGTTATATTAAAGAATATCTTCAACGTCCTGCTTAAAATTCATACATCGTTTTTCTAAAAGCTATTTCGCCTTCTTATATCCATCTCCTTTGAAAATTACACTTTTACTTTCCCAATTTTCTCCTCTTCTACTTTTTTCCACCTCCACTTTGAAGTATAAAACTGTATAAAAGGAAATATATATATATAGTCACAAGTCATGTAGAAAAAAAATTTATAATTTTCTATCACTTGGCATGTTTGTAGGCATACTTACAAGAATTACTATTTACAATGTGGATATAGTATATAGAATAAATGTCTGTAACAAATTTCGAAACTTCTATAACAATTTGAAACGGTAATAGAGAAAAAAATAGAGATGAAATTGTTAGGAATATTGAATTAATATGCGATAAAAATATATATACTTTTTAAAATGTATTATGTAGAAAAATCTTTCATAATATCAATAGTTTTATTAGTATAAAAATATCAAGTTTATATCAAAATTTTTAGCTTTATTTAATGCTTAACGTAGACTTTATCTAAGTTATACAACGTTATTTAAATAAAAAAATAAGATAAACATTTACTAAATTTATATATTATTTACAATAACATATTTTATCTTATTATAAACACTTAATTATTAAAGCCCATCTATTTTTTTTAAATATTTTACTACTCTTTTAATAATTTATTCATTAATTATAAAAATAATTAAATTTAAATTGAATAATAAAAAGATTTTTAAAAAATTAAAATAAAATAACTAATTAGTTTAAAATTTTTATTATATAAATAAATAAATAAATAAATATTTATAAAGTGTATTTAGAATTAAAGTAATTCTGCTAATTCACTTCACGTTAAGTATAAGTAATTTAAAATAGAAAAAAATTTATAAAATAAAATAATTAAATAATAAAAAGAATTACAAATACATTTACTATAGAATAAATAAATTTTATAATTTTATAAAGTGTATTTAAAGCCCTCATTATTATTTGTTTTTTTTAAATTCACTTCAGGTCAAGCAAGCATCAACACTTCCCAGTACATTTCTATACCTTTGTTTTTATATATCGATTTTTTTAGTAAAGTGAATTTTTCTATCTCTATTTATCTCTCATTTTTATGTTCTTTCATTGTTTTTATTCTTTTTTATAATATCTTTTTACAATTTTTTTTAAGAATTAAAAATAATTTTTTATACGTACAGTACGTACTGTACATTCGATTACTTTCACACGAACGAACATTATCTAAATTTATTTTAACAAACACGAAAAAATATAATTTAATTAAATCTACTTATTATTTTTAATTCATTTTCTTTTAATAAAGAAATTCTTCTTAGTTTTTTATTATTTTTTTTATTGAAACTTTTATTGGAATTGTAAATATTTTTTTTAAAAATGTACTTATGTACAGTACGTACATTAAAAAAATATATATATATTTTATAACATTTCATATATTATTTATAATCATTTTAGATTTGAATCAGTTCCAATATGTTTCCTTTCACTTGTCAGGATTTAAAGAGTTTTTCTTCCATCACTTTACAGGATTTCTAGCATTTTTCTTTGTTACTTAGTAGGATTTATTATATTTTTTCTTTCGGTTGTCAGGATCTGACCTTTTACTTGTCAGGATTTCAACCATTCATTCTTAATAAATACAGTTATATCAACCATACTTTGAATCTTTTATTTATCAGGATTTTGTAGTATTTTTTATTCTTGTCGTTTTTTAAAGTCTTTAATGTTTAAATAAATACTAAAAAAATACATATATTAAAATCAGAATTTAATCTTTCACATGCATTATTATTATTATTTCTTTAAATAAATAGCCCGTCTGTTTGCTCAGATGTCAACCTCTAACATAAAAATTGATGTTTTTAAAGAATTTTAATAAAGTCATTTTAAATTCTTACAAGCTCTTTATTTGTAAAAAAAAATCGTTTGATTTATTTAATTTTATAATATCCATTTTAATATATATTTAGTTTTTATTTTTTTAAGTGTTAAAATGTATTAATTTAAAAGATAATAATTGAAATATATTTAAGTAAACAGCTAGAGAAATATTTTAAAATTGTAAACAGAATTTTTTAATTAATTATTTTTCTTCTTACTTTTCGGTTATTTTTATATAAATTAATATTAATTTTTTTTAAAAAGTAATTTAATAATTTATAGAATTATTTTATTCTGGAACAATTCTAAAAATACAAATTGTATTTAACTGAGTGCCAAGTTTCGTTTAATAACTATACAAATTCTAGGCAATGATATAAATTCTCTTTCATGTATTTATACATTTTAATGATTACTGCAGACTTTTCATTACTATAATAACGCTATGAATCGAATATTATTGATTTCTATTCTTTCCTGTACTTAAATTCTAAATCTTACACATTAAATTCTAATTTAAAAGTTATAAAAAGACGAATAAAATTATTAAATTTGTTCTTTTAAATATTCATGTATTATTAAGAAATGACCGCAATGCTGTATATATCCCTTAATATTATTATTATTAAATAATATTTTTATTCTTTAAATATTTAATTTTAAAAAAATAAATAAACTTTGATTAAAATTTATATATATTTCAATTCAACATATAAAGAATTTATAGCATTATTTACTTAAATAAATTGCATTGAATTACTCTAAAGACTGTAAGCAATGAAGAACAGATAATAAAAAAAAATTTTTTAAATATATACTTTTACGACGTAAATATCTGTTCTTAAACATTATAATTTATTATAAAAAAATTAAAATAAATAATGTTTATGATAATATATTAATTAATTATCCCTTTTATTATCCTTCACTCTCTTTCTTTCTTCAGCCTTAAGTAAACTCTATCCCATAATAATAATTTAAATAAAATATTCTATTAAAAAATTTAAAAATTAATAAATTATTTTCTCTGTTTCAAGCTGTAAATTTTACATTTTAATTATTATTTTACGTATTATAACACGATAAATTTCAATTATGTGCTAGCTTCGTTACTGTCTAAATAAGTATTAACTTATGTGAAGTGTCATTAGATATGAACCTGCTATATAAAGAGTGGTTAAACACGAAAATGCTACACAAGAAAGTATAGAATTGGCAAATGTTGACAATTAAAAAGCTCTCTGGTAAATGTCCAAAAAATTTAAAAATAAGACTTGTGTTTAGATAAAGATCTTTAAATAAAAATAAAATAAGTAAAAGAGAATGTTTTTTATTGCCTCCTGGTAAAATTTTTGTATTAAGAACAGTAAAGTAATTCATAAAAATATTTTTCACTAATTATTCTCAAAATGTTACCCATTATTAAAAGAACAGTGCTAAAGTATTATACACAATTATAGAAGAAGCAATTTGAAATAACGTGCCTACAAGCAATAAAAACAAAGAAAACGATTAAAAAAACGAAAGAAAAACTTCACTTTAATCAATAATTGTATTTTAAATGATTAATATACGTATACATTTAAAGAATTATTTATTATTATTTTTTTCAAAACACTTCTTAGAGGAATTTGATTTGCATACTACAATTTTATTTTCATTTTTTTAATTTTTTTTTCTATTATTTAAGTAAGGAACAGTGAATATATATATACATAAATATATATATATATACACCTTTATTATTTTGGGAAGATTTTGAAAAATAGACAAACGAAAAAAAATAAATAAATACAGAAAAAATCTATAAGAGCAAAGTGTCAAAAAGATGATTTATTTTACTGAATTTATTCAATAAAAATTGATTATAAAGTAAAAAAATTCAATTTAGTTGTTATCGATTTTTGATGAAGGTACTATATCTAAATAATATTAAAAAAATCCCAGAAACAATTGATTTTCATCCCACTTTTATCCTATTCAACGTTATGTACTGTACAGTACAGTACAGCACGTGTATAAATATATGTACTGTACAGTACATCGTATAAGACTACACAATGTTCAAATAACATATGCAAATGAATATTTAAATATATTAAATTAATAATATTCTAACAAAATTACATCTCTATGTATCTTACGATGAAAAACTGAACACTAAACAAACAAATGTTATAGAGAAGAGTTCTGTTTGATGGAGTTGGAAAGGAAAGAAGGAAAAAATGAACTTTAATATTTAATAAATCATTGTTTAAATATTAATATCTGAATTAAATATTAAATAAATTGTGAATTATGAAGTAAGCTAAATCTTATATTAAGATGAATATTACCAGTAAAGAAAGATGATAATAAAGTTTCCAGATTTATTTAATTTTATTAAATTTCCAACATGAAAATTTTCATATATAATTTTATTCTTATTTCCAATTTAATCAAACGAAATTTAAATATATACAACATTAAAAATTAAAATTAAAATTTGTAATTAAAGTAATTACAAATATTGACCTAATACAGTCAAATAATTTAATTAGTTTTTTTTAGTTATTTACTTATATATGTAATAAATTAAAGCAGTAAAATTAATTTTTTAAATATTTAAGCAATAAAACATAATTTATTATTTAAAAAAAGAGTAATTTGATGAGGAAAAAAATTATTTTTATTTTTTATTTTTGGTTGATTGTGGCTAGGATCTTTTTCTGTAATCCTTTCCAACACTAATCAAAACAGGAGGACGAGGAAAAGAGGATGAAGATAATCTTTTATATCTTATGTGAGTTTTCGATGATATTAAAGGAATAATATTAAGATAGGTATAAAAATGAATGCTTTTTGAAAATCTTCCAAATCAAAAGACTTATGATTGAAAAAATATTAAAAGACAATTTATGCTAGATTAAGCAGAACATTTATATATATATATATATATATAAACACACAGCACACACAAATATATATTTAAATTTCGATTGAATATCAACTAAAATGTAGAAAATATTTCTAAAATAAAAATTCTTTCATATAAATTTTATTATTATTATAAATATATATTAAGAAAAGAATTTTAAAGTAGAATTAATGGATCGAATAATTACGTGGTTCTTTCACTTTCTATAGATTTAAAACTGTTTAGTAACTTTTAAATATAAAAAAAAGAGTACACCTTTTAACGAAATGTATTCACTTCTGCTGTACAAGAGTTTAAATATTGCTTCATTTAAATAAATATATATATATATATATATAATTTTTTTTTCTTTTTGTACAAGAAGTTTTGGCTTATTTCCTTTTCTTTTCATTGAAAAAACATAAAAAGTAAAAGTTACTTTTTTCTTATTAAATAAGTATTTTTACTGTTTGGAACTTTCAGGTATCTAGTTTACGATACAATTGATTTAATGCATCATGTCCCAACTATATATATCTTAATTTCTGCTACATTAGTCTATAAATCACGAGTCTCGAAATTGCTTTTTCTAAATCTAATAAAATTTTCTACAGAAAATTCCAGTTTAATCATGACAATTCATCTACACACACACACACACATGTACACACATTAAAAATTTCATTAAATTAAACTATTTAAATAACTCTAATAGCATCTATTTATTTATTTTTATCTTAATTATATACTTAAACTTTTTAATAAATAAATATTTATGTTTAAAAAAAGATAGAAATTATTAAAATTTAAAAAATTAATACATTTTAATATATATATATATATATTAATCTATTTAATTACATTTACGGTTTTATCAGTATTAAATTTTACTTATTCTATTTACATTATGTATTGCTTAAATTTTTATTTAAAAATTTTTTCTCCTTTTATTTTCATATAAATTTACATCTAACTCTGTCGAATCATTAATTTTAATTAATTAAATAAACTAATTATACTCCAATTTAAAAAAATTTATTTAAATACAGCAAAGTAATAAAGCTGCAAGGAAATCCATCAGCATTAAACTCATAAAAAGTTATAGTTTTATTTTATATTTTTAAATATTTAAAATAAATTTTGTTTACTCTGAATTTCTTTTTTTTTTCTAGACCAAAATGCTTCATTGTTAGACACATCTGATTCGAATAAAGGTCATCAACTACTTTCGTATAGAAACCAACGGTCTGCCAGTGGTCTAAGTGACTTACTGATGAACCTCCATTTGGAACAGCCGTCGTTTGATCCTACTGTTGCAAAAAATGTAACGACACAGTTAGGTCAAACAGTGTACCTCCATTGTATCGTTCACAACCTTGGTGACAAAACGGCAAGTAACTATTTTTTAACTTTATTTTTTTTCCCACTCCTTTTTCTCTCTCCATAATAGAATAGCGTGTAGCCAAGGAAAAGAAAGAACTTTATTTATCACCCACACTACGGATATTGGGATTTTCTGTTTGGTATTTTGAGAAAATGTGCCCCTATGTTATTTAGGTGTAACACATAAATAACATATTGCATCATCATCATCGTCCTTTAATATATATATATATATATTTTTTTTAACGATGGAATTTTTATTAAATATTATAATTAAATTAGTAAATAGATAGTTGAATTAATCAATTAATTAATTAAAACTCAATTTTATTTGCGTTTTAATTTTACATTAAAACTTTAATTACATCAACATTCTGCGTAGTGTTTTATGCTGGTTGCATTTTAATTAATGAAAATTTAACTGAAAATCATTTAAATTACGCAATTAAAATCAATGGATTTTATTTTTAAATTAAGAAATAATGTAATTTATAATTAAGAAATTTATTTAAAACATAATTAAATATATACTGTTTATATAATCATCATATTTTTATAACAATGCTTAATCCTTAAAATTGTTCTTTAAATGACTTCTCCATTTCGGATTAAGCAAATAATAAAGAATAATTTGATTTAAATTAAGTAAATTTTTAATATATAATTGTAAATTTAATTTTTTTAAATATAATTTCTTGATTTAGACAGGAATTGTAAACATTATCTTTACGTAAACATGCTCAGAGTTTACATTGAACTTAACATCATTTCTCATAATAAAAGAAAATTTAATATCTAGTTAGTGGATAGACTTTATAAAGAATAGATTTTAATGAGATAAACTGTACAGAGCTCTCTAATTGAATGGACTTGAGTATCATTCATGATGAAATTAATTTAATTTTTTAAATAAAAATTAATTTATTAAGTGTCTTCTTAGCATTAAAAAAATTATATTTATTCTTTAACGAAATTTCTATATTAAATTAATTTCGTAAGTTCCTCATAATTTTTATTAATAATATAAAAAAAATTCTTAAAAAAGTAAATAAAAGTATAAAAAAAATTGCAGAAAATGAAGAATAATTTTTAAAGATTATAACCTTCAAAAAATTCATATTTTTAATGTAAAAGTTATAATGAAATATCATAAAAAATATTTTATCTTAATTATTCACCTAATATAAACAAACTCGTATGGATATAAAACATTATCAGTCTTGTAAAATGATAAAAGAGTGGAGAAAAGTATGGAATGACTTTTCATATCTATCTCTCTTCCCATATATATTTCCAAAAATATATTATAGTGTATTTTGCAATGCAAAACTGACGATAAGATCAGTTTGAATAAAGATTTCAAAATTTACATGTTAGCTAAAAATTCATACATTTGAGAGATTTTCTAACTCTCCTTAGACACGAGTAAAGTGTGTCGACTTTCTCGGCGGTTGTTACCCACCTTTTACGATGCCAAGCAGGGAGCATAAATCATACACGTCACAGGACAGAAAGCGATGGTAGCAGCAATGATAAACCCAATCTCTGCAATACACGTGCAAAATGTAACAAACTGCGACCGATTTCATGTGTCCAATAAATTAAAGAGAAAGAAAGTAGCCCTGGTATACCTTGTATAGGATCTAAAGATAACAATGCCAAAAGTAAATCATAAACCATCAACCTTAGTAGAAAGTGAGAAAGAAAAAAAGGAAAATAATAATAAAATTTAAAAAAAACGAAGTTAAAATGAGTTAAACAATAAAACTCGGTTGTAAATTCCTCGGCAATCATATTTATTACAAGAAGAATAAAGCGTAGCAATTATTAATCTACTAATAAAACACAAACTATTATAAATGCCCCCTTAGGTCAAAGCGCATTGCAGTAGAAGTTATCTACTAGAAAACACTTCTATACTAGTAATGAACTGTAAGTTCTTACGTAAAATAAAATAAATTAATTTTAAACATAGACAAAAAAAATTTTCTTAAATATACTCTATCTAGTCTCTAGTCCAACATTTTTTATCTTTATATATATATATAAGAAGAAGAAAGAGAGATTAAATTTTACGTCATAGAATACCATATTATCTACTTTTTCAATTTTCGAATATGTGACCTTCCAATGACCCTGTTTGTCCGAAGTTCGTAAAGAACAGAGAAAATCAAGACCATAAAATGGTCAGAGGAAGCAATTCTCTCTGGATTAACTGTTATTAGGATTTTTTAGTGCTTCCTTCAGTGGACTTTTGTATTTAAACACTGATAGAGAACTACTTTGTGAAAATAATGTCTAAGAAAGCTTCAAATGGAATCAATAGATTATTTCTGTAAAAATATATATATTAAAAAAAATACTAAGCTTAATGTAATATATTTTTATATAAAAAATCTTTGTTAAATACAGAAATCAAACTTTTACATTTTTTATATATAAAATTTAAATTGTTTCACATACGTATGCTTATAAATTTATTTTTTAATCAAAGAGAATTCGCCGTGTAAATATTTTACGAAATATTTTTTCTGTTTATTTTTATTTATAAAAATATAATAATTTTTTTTATATTGGATTATTTAGAAAAAATATTTACTTCAGATATTATTTTAGCATAAACAAACTCTTCGAATATTTTCGTGCTTCCTTAAACAAGATGAATTTTTTTCTGTTTTTGTTTTTCTTTACAAACGTAGTTAAGTAATAAAATTTTTATAATTTTATTTAATAAAATTTGGAATTTGACAAAAAATGTTATTTATTTATTTTTATTAAAAATGTTCGCAATTTTTTTCTCCTAAAAAAAATACATTTAAATATTGACTTATGTCGTTATAAATTCTGGTGAAATTCCACGTTTTGTTATCGTGATACGATTACCGTTTACTAACTTTGTTTTCACAAATTGCTATCATTGTAAATTATACATTCTCTATAATACTCAATGGTGCGCAACTGCATCTACTTGACTCAAAGTCAATAAACATAGTTTAAATTCAATTCACCACTATTCAATTGAAGATAATATGTATCGAACAATGCTTCTGTATTATTAACAGTAACAGAATATTTCCAAAGTTGCTCAAGAGTAAAAATCTCAAGAGTAAAAATCTCAAGAGAATTCGTGTCAATAAGAATTCACACTATTATTCTAGTGTTATTTAGAAATTTATTATCAATTATATTGTTAATAGCTTTTAAACATACATACTGATATAATTTGTAAATAAACATTGTGTTATTGAAAGATCTAGTGAAATATTCTTGTATACACGTAATGTCTTGTGTGACATACGCGAGATTTCACACTCAAAAGTGTACAGAAATGAAATTTTCTTAATTATGATTACTTTTAAAATCAAAAATAAGTATTTTTATTTCTTCAACTTTTTTTTATTTCTACTTCATTTATATTAATTATGCGCTGAGAAAATTGTATTTTTAAAATATTGATCATGAAGCATTTTAGTCAAATTTTTTTTTTAGAATTTTGTACATTTCATGTCTTATATAGTCACAAAAATAAAAGAATGCATAGAAAACTTCTATTTTATTTCCCCATTCATATCCTAAGGTCATTGTTTATGTTTCACAGCATACATTTTTCCAGAAAGAATTTTTATATTGTTGTAGCATCTATTTAGAGAATCCATTTTATATATAAATATATATAAAAAAAGACAATTGTAACGTAGAAAACACATTTAAAACTTTTATTTTTCTTGGTTTTTATTTAAAAAAAAAAATATATTAGAATTTGAAGTTAGCGTGTGATAAACTTTGACGTCAATTCAATTGAACTGTAATATTTAACGTTATAAGAAATGCATACAGACATGTGATCTACTCCTTTAAAGTAATATGACTTGCATTTTAGATAGAATAGAACATAACACTTTAGTAAATAGAACTTTCTCCTCCTTTTTTTTTCTGGAGCAAATATATCTGGTTGTTAGGTGACAGCCATTTTCTGTGATAAGTTTTTCATCCATATATACTGTTAAGGAATACGACATGTTAGCGTTGTAAACCTCATTCTGTTCTTATCCCCATATCAGTATTCTTTTCATTCCTATCTATGAGAATGATGTTGGTGTTGGTAGACATGTAGTATGTTGAATGGTTGCCAAACGTCGTTCACCACTAGTTGTCAAAGAATTTTTGTATCATACTGTTTACAAATACTTCTCTACATCAGTTTCCCTAGCAAAGTTTACTCTATAGATAATCCTTTAAACGAAAAAGTAACGTTTAAGAAACTTTTCTAGCTCATTAAATAAAGTTTTTTCCATATTGTTTTCATCATTTAATTTCATTTTTCATTATTTTTATCGGCATCAAATTATAATTAAGAGGTGTAAATGTATTTTCAATCATCGTTCTACAGACCACTTGGGATTTAAAATGAAACGTTGAGAATGATAAGAAGATAATAATACGTTTGATGGAAAAATCATTTGTCCGTAAGTAGATTAAACGTTCGGTTATATAGCTTTAACAATAGAAGCTAAGAGAAGACAAAAACCTGATAGCGCTCTCTGAAAACTTTATCTCTTTTGTAATTAGACTCCAGAGAGAACTAAATTAAGCAATTGGAATAACTTCAATGGTTTTAGGAGGGCCACTTTAAGAAAAATGAATGTAACTGCTCTTACTTTTACTTCATTAAACTGGAAAGAAAGAAAGAAAGAAAAAAACAAGAAACAGCAAATAAAACTTTTAATTAATTCCTTTAAATATTGATCTTACACATTTTTAAAAGTAAGTAATAATAATTCTTAATTTCGTTAGATTTTAACACATATCTCAAAAGAAAATAATGTGATTCTACTTGTATTGCTCCTTTCAACACTCGTTCCTTGTTCCTTTTGTTTAATCTTAAATTTGAATTTATGATAGTTTGTCCCAATGAAAAGAAAACTTTGCATTTATTGTGAATGACTTGTAAACTTGGTTTTATGTCTCCATTAAATATTTATAGATATACATCTAGTAATAATGATATTTGATGCCATATACGTGGAAGTTGAAAGATTCTGAATAGGCCAATCAGTTATCATTTCTTATATATATATATATATATATATATATCCCAAAAGTTTTGTAAATAAGATTTTCTCCAACTGTCTACTACATCAATCTGAGTTTATAAAATATGGCACTTACTAGGTTCATTCGTATCTTGCATAAAAATTTGCCAATTGAATAGAGAAGAAGTTATATTTTATTTATGCATATAGAAGAAAGTGTGTAAACAAGCTAACATTTTGTAAATTCTTCCACGAATATTTTTATTATATATACATTTTACATAACATAGATCAATATAAAACAAATAAATAGTTTAAATAAATCAGCACTTAAAATATATAATATAATCTTTTATAATCATTATTTTAATTTCATTTATACAAATATTTATTTATACAAAAATGATTAATTAAAGCATACAAATTTTCAATAATTAATTAATTAAAATGTATATCTGTCAATTAAACAATAGAAATAAATAAATTTCGACAAATAGATTAATTGAAAAATGCAAATTTTGCTGAAATATATAACATAAAATTCAATTAATAATAATGATATATTACGAACTTCTTCAACTTTTTTCATACATTTTTATGATTTCTTTTTCTTATCTTCTCCCGTACAAAATTAAAAAAAGAAAAAAAAATGGAAAATATGATAAATTTGATTTTCAGAAAAGTTAATTCAGCAAAATTTTACAAATTGAGAAACTTTGAAGTTTTATTTTAAAAAAAGAATAATAATAATAATAATAATAATAATGAACATTTTTTAAAAAGTACAATTATCTAATTTATATTCATTTAACTTTTATATTTAAAAAAAGTAATATAATTGTTTATAAATATAAGTATAAAATTTATACTGAATTTATAATTTTAATAATAAATTTACGATATTCTCGTTAATGATGTTTACGATTACGACATTTCATATAATTCTTTTACGTGTTATTAATTTATATTAAACAGATGTTTATGATTTTGTATATAAATCTACTTTCACTTGTATATAATAATATAAAGAATTCAGAACTTTATAAATCTTATCACTTTATACTTTATTTCCACTTCTGATTGTCAATTCAAGAAATCGTAAAAGTGGATTCGAGATAGCAATTTTGGCAAAACGGTAAGATATAATTTAGAAAAGAGAGATAAAGTAAAAAAGAAAAAAACCCCTAAAACTAGTGAAATAAAAATGTTCTGTTCTAGTAAAAACTATAAAGGAAATATTCTTGTACAACTCACATAAAGTATTATAATTTTTTTTCCTTATTTTTTCTTTTTTTTACCTCCTCAATGACGTTTTCTCCCCTCTTTAATGGCTCTAATGTAGTGTTTTGTTGTCAGCAAAACAAAAAATAAAATAAAATTCACCGTGTGCTAAGTTGCGTAGTTTCATTCTTTTTAAAGCTCTTTTTCTTTATCTTAAAAAAGTTTACTACAAAATTTTAAACTTACGTCATCACTGTTTCAGTATTTAAAATTCATCGTACAGACATCGATGATGATAGATGTTAATCAATTAATTTTAGTATGGAGGATTAACTAATAATATTTATTTAAACTTATCAAAGCATAACAATAGTTGAGTAGCATAAATGTTAATATTAATTATTATTATATTATGAATTCTGCTGTTGAAAGATTTCTCTTTACTATTTCCTACTGTTATTTTATAGCTTTAACATGTCTACGTATGAATAAATATTATAAAACTAAATTAAAAACGATGCTACAACATAAAAAAAAATTCAAAGTAATTCTTAATTAGGTATGTTTACGTAAGTTAAAACTTTAAAATGTACGTAATTATTTTACAATTTTCTATTATTATTAAGCAATTTTTAATGGAGAAGATAAAATTAAAATTCTATTAAATACAAATCGTCGTCTGCGAAATATGGTAGATATAAATCATAAAATTTAATAAAAAGCAGATGTGGTTTACTTAACGATGATTGGTTAATAAAATAACCAATAAAAGATTTAACAAAGAAATTGATTGGAGACAAACGATGATTGGTTAACAAAATAAAAATAGGAAGCAATAAACATATCCCCGCCTATTTATTTTATTTTATTTTATTTTTTCACCAATCACCGTTCAGTAAACTACGTCTTTAACCAATCGTCTTTAGAGATTTTATATTTGATTTTCTACATAAACCATATTGCTATATTTATAGTAACTTTTTTACTTACTTTTATAACTTTATTGATAAAGGTTCAATCTTCCAATATTTATATATATTGAATTTCTCAATATATTTATACGAGCAATTCAATTGAATTATAATATAAAAATGGCAGAATTTAAGTGATTTACTTCAATTTTATTGTATAAGTTACATTCTGTTAAATATATCTTGAATTTTTTTACATTCTTCTTATATTTTTATTATATAAAACTCACATTTATACGCTCTATTTAATGCGAACTGTTATATAAAATATATATTTAATATACTAAACAGAGTTTATAAATTTTGTCAGTGATTTCAATCGGCGTATGTATGTAACTTAAGATCAGTTTTCTACTCTGATTTCTCTTGACAATTTATTTGCCATAAATTGAATTATACTTTTTTTATTTTTCTTATATTATAAGGATAATATATAACTGAATGATTGACAGAAATTTTATATATATATCTTGTTGACACACCATTTATCTCACCAAATAGTTCGCTATTACATAAAAATACTTGTATTTGCTGTATACAAATAATTTTTTACTTCATTTTGTGTTGGTAAAATCATTTATTTTCAAAATATATGATAGGCGGATGTTTATTATTATTTTGTAATTTAGTTTCCTTCAATAAGCAAAATTAGGTTATTTTTTTATTAATATTAAAATGATTTATTATTTGTTCTTTAGATTAAAAATGTGTTTTATTATATTAATTTTTTATAATATTAAAATTATAAGAATATATATTTTTTTAATTATTGAAATTAATTATTTAATATTTATTTAAGTTTAAAATTAGAAAAGAACAATCAAATTGACTTTTCTGTGTTTTAAAATATACAAAATATTCTTGTTTCTCAATATTTTGAAGAGAAAAACATTAAGCAATTTTAAGATTAGAAACCAATAAAAATTCTGATAATTGGTTTTCTATAGTAAATAAAACATCTGATACTTATGGTTAGTCATAAAAAAATCTTTTCCCCAAATTCTTAATAATATAACTTTAATATCCTTCTGGTCAGCCTCATTATTTACTTCGAAAATCTTGATATTAATATTCTATTTTTAATCTTAGTACGCCTATAGTAACATCATTAGTATCAGCATTTTTCCTTATTATGCAGGTTTGTTTATAATGAGATATTTCTTGCTGTAAAATTTATATTTAGGATTAAATTCTAATACAAAATTTTTGATAATAACATGCATAAAGGTGTTAGTTTTTTATTATTATTTTTTTAATTTGCAAAATTTGTCTATGTAAAAGAGTAAGGGAATTATGGAAAGGTTGGAAGAAAATGGAGTAAATCTGAGAAAAACTTTTACTTCGAAATAATGAAAAGATATATTAAAATTAGTTTATGAAATGAAACAGGCATGTTCACTAAAGAAAACAGTTAACAGCTGTGCTAAAAATTTTTAAATTTAAATTGCAGAATTAAAGAAAAAATATTCAAGAGTAAGACAATAAAATTCGTTTAAATAAAGAAATATTCGCTTAATTTTTTAATTATTTACTACTTTATAATTTAAACTGTGTTATAATGTTTTTATTTATTAAACTTTTTAAACTTAAAATCGTATAAATAGTTTTCAGAATAAAGTAGCATTCATATATTAGGAACAAACTGGATATTAATATATTAAAGTAATGACTGATATTTTTAATTTTAGAATTGTTCAGCCTAAAAATAAAGTAGGTATGAAAGGAAATTAATCAGTTACGAATTAAATGACAATGACTAAAGTTTCTACAATGAAATTTTACTATAAATTATAATAGAATATAATTAATTTTTCATTTCTATCAGTAGAACTCCACAGATTTCAGGCTTGAATAATTTGTTTCGGATATCTATTATTATTATTATTTTTAAAGTATTGCAAGACACTAAAATTTATACTATGAATTTTAATATGATCTAGCTATTTAAAGGTGATTCTCATTCCACTGGGATATATTTGATTTCCGCTTATATGTTCTCTGCATTTTGGATAATTATAATAAATTAATGATATATTCTTATAGATATATTACCACTACAAATATTAGGCAATTTACTGCAAACAATGATAAATGATATCATTTGCATCATATGACATGATTTGGTGGGGAAAAATATTTATGATTCACCATTAACACTTTTCTAATTCTAGTAAACACGAAATTCATGATTATAGTAAAATTAAATGGCATGTTTATAAATAAAGTTTCCTATAATTTTCAACAAAAATTTTAATTAGCTGTAAAAATTTTTGTTTTTTAAAATATAACCTGGCTCAGTTTAGCTTGAAAATTATGAGAATGCCTTCCATTAACAAACTTAAAAAAAAATTATATTTTAATTAGTATATTCCCCAATAGACATATTCCTTCGTTTATCTAACGAAGAACGAGAATATTTTCCTTCGAATTTTTTAATATTAATTTTATTATAATTTATCAGGCTTTTTATGAATAAAAACAGAATAAAAAATTTAAAAATTTAGTTTAATTGCATATTTCTTTCGCATCTACTTGATTTTTATATTGAGCTCAACCAATTTCTTTAACACGTTACTGTTCATCTCTAATTTATTTACACTCGTTTAAATGTTAAAATTAAATAATTCTAGATATTTTTAGCGACTTAAAATTCTTGAAATTTAATAAATAATTATTACACTATTCGTAAGTCAGGGGAATAGTTTAAAAATTAAATAAAATTTATGCCTTAATTTAAGTTCTAAATTATTAAATAATATAATTTTCTGCATATTTTAATAGGGTTTTTTTCCCTGTTATTTACTCGTATCATTATCTGTTCTTTATGAAGTGTAAAAATGTTATGATTCCTGAATGTCACATCGGTCTCAAAGCAATTTTCTCTCAGATGATGATATTGCAGGAAACCAGCCGGAAATTACAATATCTGAAGATAAATATATGTATATATACATATTCAATCTTTGAAATTTAAATAATTTCGAATTCAACAATATTCTTTGTAGAAAATTTTTATTCAATATAATTTCAACAGATTAAAAATAAAAATAAAATAGTTTAAACTCTTATTTTCTGTGTCGTTAACTTTAACACACTTACAATTTAAATTATATTTAAATCTAAGAAAAGTATAAGATAGATGCACTGAGTAACTTAATGTATAAACAAAATTACAGTATTCTAATTAAATGTACTCAGTTATATGTTCAATATAATTAATATGTTTATAACTTAATATACGAGGAACTGACTCACTTGGTTTACTTTATTGGGCTCTATCCATCTTATTTGATCAAATATAAAGGGCACGTAGTGAATCTGATCGATAGACTACGTTGAATTCATAAACTCTCTTAGTTAACTCTAACTATATTGGGTTCTGATCATTATACTTGATTCTGATCAGTATAATAGGTTCAGTTCGATGCATAGATTTAAATTAAATTTTAGAGAAGGAATTTCAGAAAGTTAATTACTATTTAAGTGCAATATGTTGTTATATATTAAATTAAATGTAACAAGGAAAAATATGTTAATTTCTCCTGTTTCATATTTCTACTTAACTGCATAAATTATGTTAATTTCCTTTATTTAATGTGTATATAGTAAATTAATTAATTAAGTTAATATATTTTATGCATATTTTAATTACGTAAAATGTTTAATTAATGTAAACTTTGATTAAAATGCATAACTAATTGGCTTAGTTTCGATATAGATTTATACTCTTTCATCGGTGTTTAGTTTGATGTTTAACGTAAAAAAAGCACGAAAAAATTATTTTTTAAAATAATTTTTGAGAAGAAAAGTGTTTAGAATTATCGATTTTATAACTAAATTTATTTTAAATTAAGAAAATTATACATCTTCATAAGTGTTGTATACCTAAATCAATCTTGGTATTATTTTAAAAATAAATATTCAATCCAACTGTATAAAAATTTAACCATTAAAAATATAATATATCAGCTCTTGTACTGACTAAAGTATTTAAAATTCTGAATTATATTTTTAATAGTACTTTTATAAATTAAAATCGCCCTCTTTCTCAAGCCTCTACTTTCTCTAGAGGCATTTATTTTAAGAATTAAACTTACTACTTAAATATTCTTGAAACTTTATCACTAATATATTTTTTTTAGTTATGTTTTAAAAATAAATCCTCGGGTATTCTTACGTCTTTTAATTGCTGTTGCTAATAAGTCAGGTTAACAAGACTTGTAGCGAGTTTCATTAATTAACAACAGATAGTCCAAATCGAATAATTTACTTGAAAAGAAAGAATAATGTTAAATCGACGTTATAAATATTCATTATATGAAAATTTACAATGAAAGCTGAGATAATTTTAGTAATATCAGTTGAAATTTTACTGCAATTAAGTAAAATAAAGATTTTTAAAATTTTAAAATATTACAGTCAATTTTTTAATACGTAAGATAGTACTAAAATATATATCTTTAAACTATTCAGTTGATAAATAAATAAAAATAGTACAATATAAAAATTATTAATTATTGTAATCTATACTATAAGCTTTAATATAATTTTAGTTATTCAACATTAATTATGTATAACGTAAATTTAAATTAATTATATATATATAGATATATTATTAAGTTAATATTATGTAAGACTTGATATAATATAATATTATTCTTGATAAATATAAAAAAGTAGCTTAAATTTTTGTTAATTAATATTTTTAGTCGTGCTATTATAGAAAAACAAAGAGCCTGTAAACGATTAGAAAAACTCGTTTACTGATTGGTTGAAATTTAAAATACGTAAAATGTTCTATAATTGAATATTAAAATAACGGTTTAAATATAACATAAAATACGTCACGAATGTAATTAATTTCCATAATAAAATCGCCGTAACATAGAGTTTATAGTAAATCTACAAGACACTACCTCCAGCATTACACCTACTCCAACTTATCCCTTCATCTTTAATTAATCAATCGAAGAATGGTTCTAATTATTTATAGTTTCTATATATTGTACATGAGTGTAACTAAAATACTGCATTAGGAATTTGTTATGTTTCATTAGGACTCTACTAAATAAAGAGAACGAAATTTATTTCTGTAATTAGAATTCACATTAAATCGAAATTTATCCTCTTTTTAATTTGGTATAAACACAAAAATATGACTAAAATTAATGTTTTCAGTTGTTAAAATTATTTTTAAAAAATGATAAAAACATAAATTATTACACAAAACTCACATTTTGTAATTTATTTATTAATAAACGGATTTTTTTAATATACATTTTTCTAATGTAGAAAAATTTTTAAAGTTTTTTTATTGTTTATATATATTACAAAAATTTTAATTAAAAATTAATTACTCTTTTTTAGAAAAAATCGACTTTTTAAATTACAAATTTCTACAAAACTATAACAGTTTTTTAATGAGAGTTTTCCAAAAGAAAATAGCTTTTATATATATATGCAGTATATATCTTTGTTTACAATATTAAAAATCGATACACCACATTAAAATAAAATTAAAGTATTTAATGTATTTCAAAATAATTTTTAATGGGATTTTCTACATATTAAATGTTTATGTTTAACCGTTTCACTTATTTATATTCTGCTCTTCTTTCTTCGTTTATAATATTGTAAACCTTGCAAGAAATGGTTAAGTAATTATTTTATTTTTAAATTTTACTTATTTAAAATTATATTATTCGCATCGTCTCGAATAAATTTCAATGAAACACGTCTTATACGATTAAGATGCTGTATTTAAAATGAGAAATTCGTTGATTCAGGAGAAGGAGGAGGAAATCGTTATTTTATAATTTTTTAAAAGGTTATTTTATAAATAAAAAACCTTTCTAAACAGAATTAAAATCGTTTAGAAGAATTTTTTAAAGTATTTTAAATTATTTATTTTATTATTATTGTTATTATTATTTTCTTGAATTTCTGTTTAAAAAAGAAACTGGAAACTTGAAACTTGATACTTTATAAATATTTTATATATTTTATGCTTATGTATTATATAGTTTTTTAAATTTAATTTAAAAGTTTAAAAGTACAACTTTAAATATATATATATATATATATATATATATATATGTATATATTCTTAAAAACATTTTACAAATTCAAGGCAACGAATGTCGAAATTTTTGGAAGACTTTTAATCTTATTGAAGAAAACAATGGAAAGAAAATAGATAGCTTTTAAGAAAGGTATACTTTTATAAATCTAGTTTGCTGATGTCCTTCTAAAGCTTTTCTTATCTTCAACAAACAGTCTAGCACATCTTTTTTCAGAGCCTAATCTAAAATAATTCTATTCTAAGGTTATCTGACCGTTAAAATTCTATCAAAAGAGGGGTCGAGTATACATGACCTCTTGAAAATATCGTCAAAAATTTAATATTTTACAGCTAAACGAAGCTTAAAAGTGAATTTAGAAATTTAAAAAAATATTATTACAGATGATAAAATCCTTAGTTTTGTAAACATTTCTATTATAAGAAATGATTGACTTTCTCTTAAGAGGTTAAGGTATATACTCTAGTCGTTCAATTAATCTCTGTGTAGATATATGAAGGGAAGATATGTTTTGTCGTGGCAGTCGATCGGTTATTTTCGATGTAACAGGTAAAAATTCACCTGTTACATCAAAAAAATTTTTTATGTAATAAATAAAAATAAATGCCCCATTTGACATTTAGTTGAACAGAACGATTCTCTTACAATAATAAATAAATAATATCTTACATAAAATTAAAATATTTAAATGATTTAATTTCCGTATAAATTTAATTTAAATAATTTAAAATAATTCATATTTTTAATTATTAAAATTTTATATATTAAAAATTGATTTCTCTGGAGTTATTTCCACTTTTAATTACTAAACATTGTCAACAATTGAAATAACACTCAATTCCCAGTCAAATTAATGATGATGATAATGATAAATTAGTTTTTGAAATGCGATATTTAGTGAAATTCATTAAATTATTCAGAAAAGTGTGAATTATTATAACGATGTCGAATATTTTTCGCATTCGTTAAAGTTGTTATTCTCTTCTTTTAACTATTAACTATTGTCTGTTCTTTCTTGTTCTTGTCCTTCTTCTTCTTCTTCTTCTTTTTTTTTTATCAATTTTCAAATTGTCTACTACCAAGTTAAGGGTATTTCACAGTTGACATTTTACAAATGTCATACTCTCTTGGCAGCACTGGAGTAAGAGAAGAAGGGAAAAAAAATTCTTATTTTTTTTTATTTTTTAACGTTACTTTTGTTTGATAATGCTTTGTCCTTTGACACATTTTATCGTAAAACCAGGAAAAGTACGTCTTTTTCGTTCCACATATCGTTGGAAAGGACTTTGTTCGCAAACAGGATATTGCATCTTTTCTACAGAAAAACGTCGAGATGCTGTCAACAAATGCTTTCATTTCAACTAAATTCAATAAGAGTATGCCCCTACAATACGCATGTTATACGTCTCGATTGTATTAAATTAGTATAAATAAAAATTCGGACGTACAGTACATTCATTCTAATTCACTTCATTTGTTTATATAATTTCTTATTTTAATTAATTAAAAATTTAGAATTTTTTTCTAAATTATACGCTTCTATACATTCAGGCGTCTCTATTAAGATGATAAATTTATCAATACATATTTCGTATATTTAATTTTAATTTAAAGAAATGATATTTTTTAGTTTTATAATGTTGAAGATGTGTAGTAAGAATCTGAATATTGACTTCGTCCAATCATCCTCTGCTTATTCGAGAAAATTTTAGAAATATCTTTGTATCGATCGTTTCTGGAGAGCTGCTGAGTGATTCTCAATTTGAATTTATCCCTGAGAAATTTATTGAAGGAATGCTCTTCACATTGTTAAAGATAATTACAGTGATATAAGTTTCATTATTGGACTTTTTATGTTGATTTTTTTGGATATTGTATTATTAATAGGACTTTATTTATTTTTCCAGAAAATTGTTTTTATTTATGCAAATACTTTTGTTATTTTTTTACGTCGGTAATGAGTTCATATTTTATATTTTAAAGTCAATTTCATTCTAGAATTTTTGATTTTAAAGTTCTCACTCTTCGTTATTATTAATTAAGGACGTAAATCCAACTTATTTTTATACATTTTTAACGGATTTATGTAAATAAATATTATTTTTCCTTTAAAAAAAATTATAGTGGAATAAATTGAAATTTTAAAATTCGAATTTAATTTTCGAATTATTATTTTTCTTGAAATGTTGACAATCTTTCTTTCCCTGAAGATTTTTGTATTAATAAACATGAATCTAAAGCAGCATTTTCGAAATTATTTTTTTTTATTTTTAATAAATTATTTAGTTGATTATTTTTAAAATAATTCTAAAAATAAATTTGAATTTTTAAATTAAATTTTTAATCCGAAATCTTAAGAAAAATATACAATTTTGAATATAACGTATTAATAATATTAAACATAGTTTGTTTACAGCATAAGTTGTATAAAAAGTCTACAAACATTTCTTCCCAACAAATTAATTGTAATTAATCAATATTTATGCTAATAATTAGCATTAGAGATACATTTAAAAAGCAACTACTACATTCGCTTCAGCTGTCTGTCTGTACACAAAATTTCAAAGAAACTCAAAGTCTGTAGAGCCAAAATTTTCTATTACGCTTGAAGGGAAAACTTTAACTTTTTAAAAATTAAAAATACTAAAAAAAAACTAAAATTTTGCATTCGTTTTTCTTTCCGTCTAGACGTTTCTCCGCAAATTTTCTGAAATAAAAAAAAAAAAAAAAGAGTATCTTGGTCGGACTGGTAAGTAGTTATCCCACTAATCCCTAGTACGGAGATATGAGGTTTATATCCCCTGGTATGAGGGTAAATTCAGTAATGTGGGGAAATTTTGAGACGTGGGGAACTGCCTTTACATCCAGGGATTTAGGGATAATCATTACACGCTACTAACTTCCTCGTATCAATCATTTCACTGTGTATAGTGTGCGTATGCATAAAAATACAGTTAAAAATTTAAAATTCTCTCTCGATTAATTACTTGAAAACAACTACATTTGAAAATAATGTTAAACTAAAATTTTTAAAGAATTAAACACGTATTTTATTGATTAATGTACCGAATATTATATCTCGTTAACAAATTCTATCACAGTCACCCTCTAATGCATCCTATCATCGGATGATGCTCCTTCATTAACGAAAAGAACAGAATTTTTATTAATATATATACAAACAGACACAAAGCCGTGTATAGTAAACTTATAAAAAAAATTAAATAAATCATAAAATAATGAAGTAAAAATATCCTGCAACTTTCAAATTGGCTTATTTGTAGAATGTTTCTAGTTGAAGCCTTCATAATCAAAAGAAGCAAAATATTCGCTTCATTAACAACATTTGCAACATCACGGAAAGGCTGTTAAGAACTGTATCTGATGATGTCATTAGAACAGTTATTAGCGACACAACCTGCAAATTTTGCGTAAATTTGATTAAAGAAAACCAACTATAATTAAGTTTTAAAAGATTGTTTGCAGCTTCTTCTTCTATACTTTATTAATACATATATAAAGATAGCTTTCTGCACACCTTCTACATGGATTAAAAAAAAATGAATAATTTATATTTTCTGATAGATAAAATCAATATTATTGAATTTTTATAATTTATAAACTTTATTTTCTTATTTTAAAGTCTTTCATATAAAATTTTTGTGTGTATTTTTATAATAAATTTAATTTTATACCATAAACATTAATGCCAGGTAAACACTATTATTTTTAATTTATATTAAGGAATTTTTTTTTTAATAAATAAAATAAAACTACTTTACAAGTCTTTTTTAAAGTAAAAATTATGTAAATTTTATGATTTTTATTTTAAATTATTACTTTATGTTAAACAATCTTCAGACACATTAACATAAATTATATTCCTGACCATTAAATTTTACTTTCTACTTCATTTTTAGAATTTTATTTTTATTATTATTTATTTATTTTTTGATATAATATAAATGTTAAAATCCATCAAATAGTCATAATATATTTATTAACGTTTAAAATAAAATTTTATAAAATATAAAAATTCGAATTTATAAAATAAAAATAAATAAATAAATAAATAAATAAAAACTATATTTTATTATTTTAACTTTAAATATATTTTAAAAAGGTGATAATATATTTCGTTTTTTAAAATTTAAATTAATTACATTAATTACAATAAATTAAAAAAATAAAATGTAAATATAACAACAAACAATCACGAATAATTTAACAAGTAATAAAAGTAAATAATTAAAATAAATAAATAAATTATTAAATTAAAAGAAATTAAATAATATAAATATTTTAATTATAATAAAATAACAAAAAAAAATTCTTATATAACCTGTCAAAGAGAAATAAAATCATCACTCTACAACTTATGAATGAATGAATTTTAATATGTTTTATTTAAATATATGAAATAAAGATCTTATTTTGTTAATATAAAATAAAGTTTTTTTATATATATTATTATTTTATTTAAAAAAAAATAATTATTCAAACTTATCATCAATTTTCTCAGACAGATTTTATATTGTTACAAAGTCATCCATTTAAACTCTCATTATTTTATAAAAATTTTTGGCAAATACTTTTTGCTGTAAAGTTTATGATCCGTGGAATTGCTTATCAAACCGAGTTTAGTTCATATGTCTTTAAAGGAAACTAAAGAAGATAAAAATGTTCGTCATAATAGTAATTCTCTAATTTTAAATTCGATTTAATTGAAAAATTTATGAATTTATACTCAATTTTATAAAAAAAAATTAATTTTTTTTCTATAGAAATTTTTTTTATTTTTATATCTTTAAAACATTTTATTTATTTATTATTCTTTAGATTTTTATATATATATATATATATTTTTTAATAAATTTATATACTTTTTTTATTTATTAGTTTCATTCTTTCCTTTCTCCTCTCTCTTCAGCTTCGTAGAAAAATAAATAAAGTTTTATTTACAATTTAATTCATATTACATAATATATATATATATATATATATTTATTATAGAAATTTATAATTTTATTTACAATTTATAACTCTATCGTAGGAAGTAATAAATATCTTTTTATAAAATAATAATAAAAATGTTTAAAAAAATATTAATATACATAAATAAATAAATCAAATATTTAATTTTTAATCATGAAATTAAATTTATTTTACGTTTTTTTTTTCTTTTGTTAAGAAGTAAGTTGAAAGGTTTAAACAAGAAATAGAATTTTCCCTTACGGTTTACAAAATACGCCTACAAAGCATCAAATTTACATTTTCGATCTCATGGGTTTAGTAAAAAGGAAACGATTCTTATACAAAAGAAGATTTCTACCAAAAACCCTTTTCGTTGGGAAACTTGCATAGTTCAGCAATTCTTAGATGATAGCTTAGTTCCAAGTAGGGCATTAATTCTCAAACTTGACATATTTTGCCAAGTATGTCAGTGGCAGGTGTGCCTTTTGTTTTCAGTCTTGCTTTTTGTATTTTTCTACATTTTATATATATATATATATTCCCCTTTCTTTTCTTCTTCTTCAATACAAGAAAAGTTTGACCCATGTATCAAAATCAAAGTCTCTAAACATCAACTATTTATATGTCAAATTTTGAAACAACAATGATCGATCGATTTTTATCAAAATTTGTAAATCTGGCATTACTTGTTGAATAATTTATTTATTTTAATTTATAATGTTTATAATTTATTGAATTAATAAATATAAACGTATTGTTTTCTATATCTTAAACATTTTTTTTCCTTTAATTTTTTATATGTTTAAGAACTTATAAAATGTAACAATGTATTATTATTACAATCTTAATTTTAATAAGATGTAGGCAAATTATTATAAATATATATTTCCTTCTCGATTGATGTAAAGTAGGGTTATGTCGATTCATAATTCGTTTAAACTATAAATAAAAACAATAACCATTATGAACTAGTCGGAAACAGTGTATTAATACAAGCGATAGTTCGGTAGGAAACCTCAAAATTCATCTCTCCATTCAGGTGGACAGCGAAATCAGCAGAATTAACGAACTTATCGGAAAAGTGCAGAGTGCGAGGCGAGAAATTTAATTTACATCCCAGTGTAATCCATCAGCTGCGTCGACCCCCATTCATTCCCCAACTTTGTGATCTAAGCTTCCATCCAGTCCATTCAACATGAAGCTAGATCTCCACATCCAACATCATTCAATCCTCACCGCCTCCGGCGCCAATGTCTATCCAACGTCATTTTCTGTTCTTGGATGTGTTTCTCTTTACACAACATTAATCCTTACTAACAATTATAGTAACTAATGTAAACGGTAAGATCGAAAACCTAGCAGGTTTTCGATCTTTTTTCCTGAATCATGCTACTGTCAAGTGTTTTCTTATCACAAGTGCTATTTTCATCTTGATATGATGTTTACATCTTTTTCTAACTTAATTTCCATTTTTTCACTTTACGCTTTTATAAATCATACGCCTGCATCCCTTCTCCTATAAATCCTGTCTCCTCTTACCATTTTTCATTTTTAATGTCATTCTTAAGAGGTTTTAAATTTATGATTAATTATTGAAAAAAAATATATATATATATATATATATAATGATAATAAAAAAAGCAAGAAATTATCACTTGAGATAATTGTTTGCTAATTATATTTGCAGGAAAATGGCTAAAAATATTAAACATTTATTATTTAAACATACTATTTTTCTTTATTTTATAATCGAATTTTATGTCTTTAGCCATTTTATGTTAAGAATAAACCCCCGAAGCATTTATTCTTAGTATAAACGATGATATTTTGTAAAAAATTCTGTTTTTAAAAATAATATTTATTCTTTAAATTGTATTTACTAGTTAATTTATTCAATTTATAAAACATTTCTTTAAATTTTTAATTAATTTTTTACGAAATAATCGTAATAACTTAACAACAATCATAGTAGCCTATTTATATTACTTTTCTATTTAAAAAATGACTAATAAATTGGCATAAATTCTTCTATAAAAATATAAAGTAATTAATAAAATTTATTTTAAAAAAGCACAATAATAAATATTTTTCTTAAGATAATAATATTTAAAAAAAAAAACGATGGATGACTCACTGTTTGACTCACACTAGTGAAGAGAGATACTTTAGAAGAATGTCAAAATCCCAGATTTGTTTAATAAAAACACGGGATAATTTAATTTTTTCACGGAATTGATTAGTTTATAGGCTGAATCATCAGAATTATAGGACTAAAAAAGAGGGGTAGAAGTTAAATCTATCAAAACATTTAACTGAATTTATAAAGTTTGCTGATGGAAGCAACTTTCTATGAGAAATTACCATAAGTAAATTTTATTTTAAAAGCTAATAGATGTGTATGTGTACAGGATAATTTACTATGATTATATACAAACATTCAATCTATCTTAATCTTAAGTCTGACAGTTAATAAAGTCTCTAACTTATTTTAGTGATGAACGATTATGAAACGCTTCAACAGTCACATTGATAATCGATAATCGGCCATTGACTCATCGTACTCTATGATGTTTAATTTAATATATATTTATCACATAGAAGAGAACATAAATATATAAATTAAAGAAAATTCTTTTTGATAAATATTTCCGAAAAGAACGAAATGAGAGAATCATTTTCTTAATTATATAAAGAATTTAAATTAAATTCCCATTACTTTTGATTGGATTTTTTGAAGAAATTAAATTAAATTACTTACTATGAAGCTGTGCAATTAAGAATTTGAAGTAAGAGAAATATCCTTTGTAAAGAAAAGGAATAAAAATAATATATATATACATATTTTTTTATTGGCGTAAATTATGTAAAATTGAAGAAAATTTATCGTTATTCAGATCTTTCATTAATTCTTATTAAGAAAAATAATTAAAAACAATAGGATTATGTTGAGGAAATCCTTTTTTTTATATTTTTTATCACCGTTGTTGCCTCGTTAAAAAAAGTTTCTTAATAGGGGATGTCTGATGAAATTTCGTGATGGATGCTTCTACCACTCTAGCAACAAATTAGATTTAGAAATATTTATTTAATGACTGTTCCCAACAAAATAAGGTATTAGAGCTGCCTTTGATTCTTTTATCGCCATAGGGAACAAATTATCAACACAGAGCCATGTTGGTAAATGCATTCGTCTCTAGCAAACTTACTTTTCATCTCATATATTTATTCTACCGCTAACGGATAAAATATGCATTTCCACGTTTCCATAATACTCGAGTGTATGTGTATAATTTTCTGCTGTAAGAAAAGTATATATTTGTATGCACTCAATTAACGAGTTAATATTAAAAGTAGAAAAACAAAAGGAAAAAAAAATTAAAAGGTGGTTTAACTGAATTACTTTAACAGAAAAGTAGAAAAGTTTAGAAAATATCAACTTTAAACCGTCAAGATTCGAAGGGTTTACAAACTGACATCTTGTTGCTGAAATGCCACTTCACAACTATCAAGGAAAAATTGTGAAGGACAATTGAATTCTTGGCTGTGCGTGTCCGATTTCTGAAGGACTGTTTCTCACACGCAACTATTCTAGATTGTAACTATCTTCCTCTCACGCCCGCTAAACAGGACAGATAGAGAAATAAAGATAAGCCACACGTGACAGAAAAACTAATCGTCACGCAATGATTCGTGTTGGTGAAGAGGTGCTAAAATCCATCCCACGGAACACTTACGCAATGCGCCAAGCTCCGGACCACTCCCGTTCAAGAGAGCTTTAGATATCTCTGTGCCCGTTCGACCGCACACTCACACATACACACACATACATACACACATGACCCCCATTTTCTGGCTTCTGTATAGCACGAGTATGACCCACCCTCGTTTCATATTCGTAAAAGTAACACGTAGCCAGTTCAAAGTCAGCATGCAGATTAGCTCTCACCTTCTATATCAAACCACCATGCACTTCGACGTTTGGAGACCCAGATGATGCCTCTTATCCCAAAAACGATTTTTATTTTCATTCAAGCCAACCGTCACGTGTTACTTGGGTTATGACAGGTCACTCCTTTGGGAAAGATACCTGATGATGATGCTCCTTCAACTCGTCTTGTTCTTCTTCTTCTCCTCGTATTTTTTTATACGGGGTGGTTCTCGTTAATGTAGCTTTTATGGTTGGAAGCACAATGCACGAAAGTAGCTTGATATTTTCGCAGTTAACTTTGAATATTTTATGCTTTTTTTTGAATAATAAATATCTAACTTTATGAGAAAATATTTAATTATTGATGTAATATAAATAGCTACGTATAAATGGCTTGTGTGAGAATTTATTTATTTATTTATTTTTTTTATCTAATTATGCATTCATCAATCTTATCGTACGATTCTTTTATAGCTATTTTTATATCCTACGACATAAAAATTTGATATAAAAACGTATAACCTACTCCCTGTATACTTATATAAACGTAATAATTTTTAAATATAAAATATATTTACTAAAAAAAGTCGATTTAAATCTCTATAAAACACAATTATCATCAGGAGAAACCCTTCGATCTAAACGTTCGATCAAGATTATATCGAATATAAACTGTCTTTTGCAAAGATATCAATCAATCGACATTACTCAACTAAAGACGAATTATCATTGATGAGTTAGTCTAAAAATTTCTCTTAAGAAAAGTCTCTCTTCCTTTCTAATTCCAAGAATAAAAATGACTTCTGAAGCATCGATTCCCGTTTCAGAAGCACTTTTTTATTATACTTTTTATCTTCATTTCCTAGAATAGGAAAAATCTTTTTCGTGTTTCTATGAAATGCTTCATTTATGATTATCATAATATATAAATCTTTAATTCTTTATTTTTAGAACTGTTCCATTTATATACAGTAATTCTTTTTTATATTGCTTCAAAGAACTGTAAACGTAACGAAGTTTGTTTCTTTTCATAAAAAAAATAGAATAGTTAATATAATTTTGTTCCCGAAAGTTATAGATTTTTCTTTATTTTATTATGAAAAAATCAAGTAAAAAAAATATATATATATATATATATATATATAGCTTCTTAAATAAGAAATAAAAACGAACTCTGAAAGATTGTCTTGGCATGTCGAAGAATTAAAAGGAAGAGGGAAAAAAATGCAGAATAAATGACAGAAATCTTCCATAGATCATTCGGTTGTAGCTGTCTACAAATGATTCGAACAGTGAAAAATAGTTTGGAAGTTACGAAAAAAAGTAGGTCAATAGCTGACTGGATGCAGAGAGAAGTTAAATCTTGACCAATATCTTCTTTATACCATTCAAAAGAACAGGTGACAGAAAGACAGCATTGATGAATATGTATTAAAAACCATCTAGAGTCTACGTTTCATGCGACAGCTGGTATCAAACAACCCAACTGATCTTGTAAATGGCCCTCTAAATGGTAGAAGACTTTTTTCCCACATATATATGTGTGTAGTTATTCAGCTTTTATTCTTTTAAACTAACCTGGTTACTGCCCTAATTTTAAATTGTCACCTTACACTGGCTTCATTTTTATGATTTATAACTATAATTCTAAATTATCTACTGTCCTTTATCATTTACTAATTTAATTCGAAGTTTATTATGAGAGTAATTTTATAAAAATTCATTAAAAATTTATTCACTTTTAATTTCTTATACGTAAAAAATTTAAATAAGTTATTTTATATATCATGTTACGAAATGCATTATTATGTTGTGTAACGTGATTCGAAACATGTTTATGTGATTTTTCGGTTTTCTAATATATTTTTTAAGGTTTTTTTTAAAAAAATATTATATAAGTTTATATAATCTTATATTTCATCGGTTTTATTCTTTTTCCTCGGGATTTAATGAATTTCTTTAAATTTATGAAAATTTTATCATGTTTTTGCCACATTTTTACTGTTATATTATGAGATTTTAACCACTTTTATGGCTTTTATAAAGATTATATTTGTATAAAAATAATTTTATAAGCAATGTTTTTACGAATTTCAAGTGTATTTTTATTATTCTATGACAAATTGGGCATATTTTAAGCAATTTTAAGCTTATATTTATTATTCTATGACAATTACACATTAATTTTCCTGTAAGTTATCAGTAAATTTTTATAATATAACAAGTGATATGAGCATTCTAGAGTTATAATAATCGATAAAAAAACATTAAACATACATTTCTAGACATCAAAAATAATTTAAATTTTAATCAAATTTATTATAGAATCACTTAAAAATCTGTCAAGAGAAATCAGTACAATCGATGCAGCGAAGAATAATAAAACTGAATTACTACAAATGCTTAGAAAAGTCCCAATAAAACTAAATTTTTCATCATTTTCCTTTTCTGTAATAAAAATACAGAGCAAGACATTTATGAAACAACAAGTATTTTCTATTAGAATTTATTATTTGTTAAAATATCCTGTGAGGAATTCGGCACTTGTTTAAAGTACATTCGTATGCATTATCTTATACGAATAAATAGCGAAAATTAAATTATCCTCATCAAACTTACAACTTTAACGTTGGTAATAAGAGCGAACAAGCAATGCAGGATTTTCAAATGCAATTTTAAATCTCTAATGGAATTTGTAAAATGGATATTACATGAAAATTCTCTTGAATATGTATGTATTCTCCCCCCCTTATACACACTCAAGATATACAAGAGTTATTTAAACTCTATCACATATTAACTTTAAAATTTTACTATTATAAGCAAAAGATGATAAATTAAAATCACGTAAAATATCAATTTTATTTAATGAATATAATATTAAATATTTATAATATTGATACAACAAGGTACAAAGCGTCGATTGGCATGCAAATAGTTTAGTTTACTTCACCGGAAATCGAGTCGATGAGTTAGAAAAGCCAACCACCTCATTAAAAGAGAACTGAACGTGTCCAGTTAATAACATTTCCTCTTCAGTAAAAGATTGTTCGAAAGGGTAAAAAAAGAAAAAAAAAACTAACCTTTCGTTATACTAGACGATATGCAAATGAGGCCCTGACGACACATTGTTCTCCCACCTGGCTTACAGATCGATTTTTGGTGCTGTCATTATTCTTGTTCTTTCTTCTTACTCTTCTATTTACCTGAAATAACTATACTGTTTTCTAAGATGCTATGAGAATAAATTTTTTACTAAATGGACAATAAGAAAGAAAAGAGTGTTGTAAATGTACAAATATATCTTTCAAACCATTTTTTTTCCCTTTCCTCCTCCTCCTCCTCCTCCTCTTCCTTCTTTTAGTCCTCTTCTAAACACAAGAGACAAAATTAAATGAATTGTGTGATATTGCCACGAAATGAATTAAATTTTACAATTTTTATAGAGTTGAAATGCAATTAAGTTATTGTAAAAACTTCTCGAGAATTATGTAATGTTGGAATTTAAATTTTATATTTTTCTCTCCCTTTAAATTATCGTTAAAATGTCGTTACTAAAATTAAATTTTTTACTATTTTCCTATATATTTTTACATATTATTTTAAATATTTTTAGTTTTAAAACAATTTTTAACAAATTTTATAAACGTAAGCATCATTTAAATATTTGTTATTTTCACTTCTTCTCCGAATTTTCTTAATTTATCATTTAAAACTTAATAATTTGATAAACATGTAATATATTAAGATTTGTTTAAGAAAATCATTTGCATATTATGTCCTTGTTGAAGTTACATTATTGATTTTTTGTTAGCTTTGTAAGCAAATACGTCAATACGACATATTTATATGAAATTATTTCGTTTATATTATAATCTATTGGAATGGATATATTACTTTGTAAATTAGATTCTTTTATAGGATTATTTTTATAGCAGTGATTATATGTTCGGCGTACTATAAAAGAGTAGGTAAATAAGACAAAATGGTTATTGCTTAACTTAAGAACATTACAATTTAATTGTGGTTTGCCTTTGTGAAATTTGAAGTTCTTTGCAACAATCTTGTTTACTTTCAGTACTTGAGGGAGTAATTTATGCATCATATAAAATCTCTAACAACCTGACCTGTACTAACAATTTTAGCAACCTTAACAATCTTAATCTAACATTGTAATAAAACTACCACCATAAAATATTCAAATTCTCTTAGGTGTATAAGTGGTATATTAGGTTGTAAAAAGTTATTATTAAAAACCGTTATACCCTATTTAAATGTTTCTTTATTTAAATTGATACTTTTGAATATTAAATTTTATTAAAAGTTTTTTTTATGTAAGATATTCTCATCGGGAGATATAATAATAAATAGGAAAATTAAACTTTTATTTAAGTCCCGGTAGAATCGTTTTGAAGGTTTGTTTTTGGGTTTAAGACTGGTATTTATAGACAGAGAACGGTTGGCTAGTATAATAAATATCTTTGAGTAATGATAAAAGAAATAAAATTTAAAAACTTTAATTAAAAAAAGGAAAAACGTTTTTTTTTATATATGTCGTCCTTTGCGATCTACGTAAGAAATTGTACATTAAAAATTATTCGGTCGATTTCTACGTAATCGAAAGTAATACGATGATTGGTTGTTTTAAATGATGATTGATTGAAAAGGTGGAGATAAATATAATATAAAAAAGAATTGTGTAAGATTAGATTATTTAACACGTGCTTGAATACATGCTTACTTTTGCTTATTCATGAATAGAATTCATCAAAATAGCAAAAGTAAGCACATTTTTGCTTATAACTATTGTCTTATCTTTATCTTTAACTTCCTTCAATCTCGAAAGCCATTTACTCTTCAATATTCTATATAAATCTCAGTAACCGCATATATTTAAAAGAAATTTCTACTTAATTCTTCTAATCTCTCTCCTCTAACATCCCTCTTGGTTATTGTATTCTCGAATCACTCTGTCACACAGTATTTTGCAGATTTATAAATATAGATAGAATAACCAAATGCCTTTCATAAGCTGTTGCCAGGCTTCATCTTACCATTCGACAATCTATTGAATTTTTGAAACATTTTATGCAGCAACAACTTGTATAACGCAATTTGAGATTACTTTATCGTAAACCGAGATGTTATAGAAGCAATATAGGAAAAAGTGGTTATTTCCCTTAGCAACTCATCGCTTTGGGAATGTCACAAGATCATTTCGTTACCTTTCACCAATGATTCAATTCTTGTTGTTCCTATCCAGGCATTGAATGCATTGGTTGGCCTCTAACAATCAATCAAACCTAACTCTGTACAAGGAACCAAACAGTAGATAATGACTCGTAAGTGAAACAATGGAGGGAGTGCAGTTTCCCACAGCGTGGAATGGCCATCGATCCAATTTCCAAAAGGATATTTTCCAACAGAAAGATTGCTAATTTATCTTACTGACTTGAGAAAACTGTGCTTTCGAATTGACGGCTTCCTATAGAGATTTTCTCACTTTCAACAATATTCGAAAATTTCCGTCACTGTGAACATTGCTTAGTTTGAACCGAATCTTCATTTCTTCATGACCTATTTCCTGATTCCTCATCAAATAAAATAATAAACAATGGATTCTTGTACGATAAGTTAATGGATATTGTTACTTAAAACTGAAAAAACCCCGTACATAAAGGTTATTTTTCTTAAAAATAACTATAATAAGAGATGCGTGTAGAGTAGACATGTTGATAATTAATTTTTCAAAAATAGTTATTTTCAAAATTAAAATTTTTAGAAACACTTTAATTTTATAATTAAAACTCGTTAGTTTTAAGAAATAAATAAAGTGTGCCGTGATAAATTATATTTTATACAAGAAATGACTCATCATCTTATTTAATCTCTTTAAGATACGGTAAATTTTTCTTCTTGTTAATTAATATACATTTTTAAAAAAAATTAACAACACCGTTATTATTATTGAATAAATTATTTTATATATATATATATAAAATTTCGAAAATATTCTATTTATTTACTAGAAAATATTTATGATACTTATTATTATAGACTTTCATCAATAATAAAATGAATTATATTACTCTTAGCTTGAAATATCTATGAGATTAGTTAAGAAAACTCGTAAGAAACTGTACAAATTTAATCTATATTGATAAATTAAATTACTAAAATATTATTCAATATAATAAAATTAATAATTTTAAAATATTGCAGCTTTATTCTTATATTTATATAAAATTTAAGGCTGTTGTGTAAAAGAGGTAAAGTATGGCGATCGGTCAAAAAATGATCCCCTTCAATATTTTTATATTTTTGGACTAGGGGACCTTGAAACGTCGAGAAATACAAAAAAGTTGAGAAATTTTTTGTATGTATAAATGTGTGTGTGTGTAGAAAAATGATTTTTTTTATCCATTTTGAAGCTTAGTAACTCCTATGACTTTTGTCGAAAGAAAATCAGACCATTTGTTTGGGAGATATGGCCCCTCATCCTTAATATCTCCCGAATCAATCTGAAGACATAAAGGTAATTAAGGTAACAATTATTATGGGATAAAAAAAAATAAAGAATGTCTGGAAAGTCCAGCAACAATGTAACGAGCTTATTTATTAAGATTTACGAACTGAATCGAATAAAATTACCTATAAATCGATAAAAAAATATAAAATGAAAACAAAATAGTTACAAAATAACAACATTATTTATGTTATTGAGAAATTTTGCGGAATAAACATTTATATCTTTTATAATAAGTTAACATTCGATAGAAAAAAAAATTAAAATTTTATATTTTACTTTCAAGTTATTGGATTTTTTTGAAATTTTCGAAACTATTTTTTATTTTTTAAATTGTTGTTGTTGTTATTATTATTATTATTTATTCAATAATAATTTAATATGCAGTCTTCGAATGTAGAGATATTGAAATATATATAATGAATAGTTGAACTTATCGAATAAATGATAACATTCGAGACGTGTTTCTGTGATGTGTGCAAGAAGGAAAAGAAAAAAAAAGAAAAAAAAAAATCATAATGTTAACGCTTCCACGACGAAACCTAAGGCGTATTTCTTGAGACGTATAAACTAGTGAAGCGTAAGTTGAGATGTCTACACCCATTCTGACTACGATTTTCCATAATTTCCTATAATTCGGTTAGGCAAATACCGGAAATCAGAGATACCCGAGCTTTGCTAACGTTCTTCACAACCGATATTACCTTAGGATATACATCTACATAAAGTTCAATTTAACAAAGTTGAAGCGGTTATGTTTTCTCATAGTAGAATTTATATTTAATTATATATATATATAAATTATAAATTAATTAAAATTCGTTAATGTTTCAATTCGTAAAATTAGTTAATTATAAATTAATATGACATTCTCTTTTACATCTTTCTAAAATTAATCTCTGTTGTAGCTTGATCTATGAATAATTACAGTTTATAGCTACTTTAAAATTCTTTAATTTCTATATATCTACAACATATTAATAATTATTAGGCTGGAAAGATTTTAGTTATGAATAATATATGTATATATGTAGTTGGTCACAGGTCATAACTTCTGTTAATGAATGTAATTTTTCATAATGATTTTTTCTTCATTCGCTCTTAATTCATTTTATATTGCACCTTTATTATTTTATGTTGTATAATTTTATGCTATACGATACATAAAAATATTTATAAATGTGTCGTAAATAGTTAAATATAGACTCATAAGTATAATTATTGTAAATTTAAATTATACGTCGTTAATTCTATATAATATATAATTTATATTATATTAATGATATAATATCTAGTTTAATATATATATATATATTCAAGATATATATACTCTATGTGTATGTATATGGCATATATGTCATGAATAGAAGTCAGATTTACTTTTTTTTCTGGGATTCTTTAACTTAATATAAATGGAAATCTATAGGAAAATATGTAGAAAACTTTGCTCTATATCCTTCACTAAATATTCTGTTAATATACATAATTTGTTACCTATGTTTACACATGTTTTCCTATGAATATATATTTTTAGGAACTGTAAACTACATATTTATGTATATTATGTAAAATAATAACTTTGTTGGAGATAAATATAGATTTCTACCGGTTTAAATACGTAGACATCTTTAAAAAAATTCAATTTGAAAAATTAAATAAATAATCTATCTTAATTAATTGCTTATTAGTAGTATTTTAAATGATATATTTAATTTTAAACTAATAATAAAAATATTCATGCAACTCGAAGAGCATCCTTATGTAAACCTATTAATTTAACAAATTTTGAATATAAACATTTATTCATGCTTTATAAATATGTATAATATCTAATTAGCCATTTCTTAATTTTCTGTTAAGAAAATTAAGCGATGATTTATATCCTTATTTGTTACCTAAAACATAAATTAAAATTAAATTATACAAAAGAAACATAAATTATGTTTAAATAAATTATAAATAAATTGCCTTCATTCAATTTAAGTTCCTATTAATAGAATATAATTTTAATAAATAATTATATATTTAAAATATTTATTAAATATCTTATGTATATTTCGTATAATTTAGTTAAAATTGTAAAGGTTTATAACTTCAACTAAAGATCAGTTAAAAGGTTAAAGGTCAATTAAAATCTATGGCACGAATTATAAAACTATAGATTTTAATTGATGAATATTATATTAATATTATCAAATTTTCTTCAAATATTCTTTTATTTCATTTCTGTAATATTTATAGAAATTATAAACAACATTATTATAGAAATAATTTATATTTACTTTAAATTTTTCTTTGTAACTTTGCTTAATAATACTTAATTTTCTATGCAACATTGCTTAATGGTAGCAAAATTGCACAGAGAAATTTAATAAAAATATAAATTGTTTCAGTCATTTAGTATAAGAATATGCTTCGATATAGCATAAATAGTTGCATTCATTTATTCAGAATAATGTAGTACATCATTACGTCAATATGACATCATTATACGCATTCCCATTACAAGAATAAAATATAAGAATGATGTAAGAGTGTATTCTGACAAAACGAATACACTTCATATCTACATATCAAAGACATTCAGAGTGAATATTTAGTAAATTAATAATCTAGGAAAGAAATATAAAAGAGAAAACTAAATACTAATCGTATCATAAGCTCATTAACAAATGGTTCCTACTTATCAAAAGTGATTTGGAGCGTAGGAATTGAGTTAAAACTAAATATTCGGTTTTCATTAATTTTAGTGGATAGTAGAAGAGACAACTAAAATGATATTCTGTTTGTCAATCAGATTAATTTAAATCATATTGGAGATAACTCCAACCAATAAGATTATCGAATACTGCAGGGTTGTAATGAATCTTATCTTGATCACGTACGTCACGATCTTGTTGCATGTTGTTGTTTTCTTCTTCAAAATCGAACTCCTTTCTTTGTTTTCGTTATATAATAATTTATCTAGAGATCTCTTTGCTTTAGTGTATGCTTACACGAATAGCAAACAGTACTGTAATGTATCCATGTCCATATGCATCTATGAGCACAAATGGATTTAAACGCATGAAAGTTACAATTATGAATCCTTCTGACATAATTACACTATGTTACATATTATAAATATGTATATCCGTATATTATATCGGAGGAATTTATGGCTTTTAAACGTATCTCCAACGATATAATGAATCTTTGTTATTGAAAAATGTATTTAGGTGTATGATTATTATAGAAAATTGAGTTAATTAAAATTAAAATTCATGATATGAAAATATATATTTTATTTATGTATCCTAGTTGATTAGGAGAACAGAAATTCATGAAACTTTCTATTTGTTCTAAAATAATCTAGAAGTTGTTTGAAATGTGCAATATAGTCCTCAGGCAATGTAAGAGAAAAGAGGTCGAGTATCATCGATTACAATTCTACTAAAAATATCGAAAATCGTTAAAAATCAAAGAAAGAGAAATGAAAAACAACAAATATCCTATATATATATATATTCTAAAATATAAAAATGTATAAAACTAGAAAGAACAAAGTCGTTCCTTAAGCTATCTTTTATTACTGTAATTATTGTATTTTTCTTGTTCCTTAATGTACGTTCCTCTTCACGTGTAATAAGTGTAGATGTCTGAGTATTTCGTGTGCAGTTAATAAGGACAACAATAATTGGGAATGGGAATATATCTGCAAAGCAGTTGGTATCGACCATTTCGCATCTACAGCATTAATGACAATGTTGGAGTAAATGGACTCTTAGCAGTGAAAATTTTATTGGATCTATTGTCGAAAAAAATGCAATTTTCAAAGCTAAATGATAAGTAAATATGCAAAGAGAAAGTCAACTCATTTATTTTCTTAAATAAAAAAAAGGGGTTTAATTTTTACAAAGGTTACTACGTCTTCTTATTTATTTTATTCTTAATTTGACTGATGCTAAAATATTTAACATTTACCTTTAAAAATTTGAAGTGTTTACATTCAGAAAACAAAGATTTAAAAATAAAAAAGAAAATTACTCCATCTCTCTGGTAAGCAACTGAAAATATTCTTCTCGCTTAACATTTTTTTTTTAAATTTTATTTCTATTAATATCGAAAAAATTATTAGAAAACATAAAGATGATTATCCCGCAATGAGGAAACGTAAAGGCATTTATATTATATAATCTAAGAAAGTAGTTGGCAGTCATCATCTCTAGTGAGAAGACATCGATCCAATGCCTGGATGTAAACAGATGTTTGAAGAAAAACTTCTTGTCAGCACATCTGAAAGATGAAACGAAGACTGCTGTTGAAATCTGATGTGCTGTACTTGGCAGATATCGAAAGTTCAATGTCTGTACAATTCGTGATGAAAATTGGCAACGGAGTAGAATGCCATGCCTCTTGACAATTCAGCATCACTGATAGGATGTTATGATATATTGAAGTGCACACGTATAGTTGATGTACTCCTAATTCATACTTATGCAGATGTAAAGAGATATCTACATTCTTGTTCCAATAGTTGTGTATATTTTTTTACGATTATTTTCGAGAGAAGCTGAGGAAAAAATATATGCACATCTCAATAATATTTTCTTGAACCAGAAAAGTCGTAAAATATTGAAAATATACGTGAAAAAAATTTAATACTTTATAAATAAAAATAACATTAGATGGCAATGTTTAAATAATATAAAATTTCTTCATGTTTCACTAAGAACAATATCAACGTTTAAATTCCATTCACGTATATGACATTTCTATATTATATATAATGAAGTATAAAAGTCAAATTTAAATGATATTAATTTTAAAAAATATATCAAACTTTCTATTCTTTAGAATAATTTAAATTCTGTTCACGTAATAAGTACAGAAAATATAATTTTGTGTAACATATTACTGTAACTCGTAGAAGGTGGGAAAAGAAAAATTAAAAAAAAAATTTATCTGAAATTTTAGACTGTTAAATTTAATTAAATTTAATTTTATTATAAAGAAAAATGTAAAAAGAAAACGAATTTTTAACCCTTTGCAAATCTTAGATTTTGAAACGAATGTGTTTAGTTTTGTTGATAGTACAAGAAAGAGGAGGAATATATACCAAGTTTTACTGCTCTCTTGCTACCCGGTAAACAGCATTGGTGAAACTAATTTATGTAGTTTAGATTGCTCACAACCGCCCTGCTGGGCGTTTTAAATTCTTCAGCAAGTCAAACAGACTTTTGTTTCTCTATCTGTCAATTATAGTAATCAAACTAATAAAACAAATCTCTTGACAAATTAAAATACAAGTGTATATACGCATTTCTTAACACTGCTCTATAACGATAATAAAAATTTTAAATTATAGTTTTTTATAATAAAGCTTTTAAAAATAATAAAATTCTACATTTTAAACATTAATTAAGCAAGCAAAGATTTTTTTTAATGATAAAAATTCTTCTTATTATTGTATTATGTTAATGCAGTTTTTAATATTTTAATGTAATTTGATTTATGTCTATGCATGGCCAGATTTACACATATATATAAGTTAAAGAAGGTTATATATAAAGCTTAGGATTGAGCTAGACCCTTCGTAAAAACCTCAAGAATAAAAATTAATACGGATTATTCCTTAATACTTGGTTATATATTTTGTGTTTTCTTATTATTCAACAACAAATATTGATTTTTAAAACGTAATATTTAGTAGAAAGGAAGGCCTCTTACACTATAATGTTTAGTCCAGTGGAAGGGATTCTTATGCTGTATTATTTGGCATAGGAAAACTCTCTTCTACTATATTATTTAATGAAGAGAAAGAGCATCTTAGCATCACAATTTGGTATAGAGATGGGCCTCTACCCCTTGCTATATATTATAAATTACAGTCACAATACATATAAATCTTACTAAGTCTCTAATTTGCATTTTTGTTAAAGATTTTCCTGTTATTTAAGGAGCTATTACTCTTTTTTTTCTATCCTAGCTTTACTTTATCCACATAAGATAAATAAATATAAAAAAATTTAATGTTTTAAAATTGCTTCCAGCAAGGATAATTTTTTAATTTATTTTTAAAAATTTAATCATTTTTTATTTAAAAAATAAATAAATAAGTTAAGTATAATATATATATATATATTTACTTCATTAAACTTGATATAACTAAATGACTTTTCCTTGTATATTTTTATATTAGAATTAGAAAAATTAATCCAAATTTATTAGATAACTTAATTAGTTTTTACGTAATTAATTTAACAAATTTTTGTGGATCAAACATGATGTTATTTAGAAATGATTTTTGTTTTTTTCTCTTTTAATAATATTTCATTTAATAAACTAAATTATATTAATAAAATACATGATATAGTTGAATGAACATAAATCTTTGGAATTACAAAATAATTGATCTATAAAATTTGTTTTCTTCCATATTTATTAATTATTAATTTTGTTGATAAGAGAATAACAAGTATTTTTATTTTTTAAAATTAAATTTTTAGTAATTTCTTAATTTAATTAGTTAATTCTAATTAAAATTTTCTCTAAAATACAATGACGTGTTTTTCTTTAGTTTACTTTTCTTAATTATTATTATTATTATTATCATTATCTAAATTTCGATTTATTCACTTGCTTAAAGGGAACGAAGAATATATTTTTATTAATAAAATATTAATTTATATTATTTTAAAATTTTTATATGCCTTAATAATTAAATTATAAAGTAGCCTAAACAAAGATAAAAATTTGATAGCTTTAATAGTTTTTTTAATTATTCTTTAATGATTAATAAGTCATTCAAATATATCTATATATAACAGAAATTTATTTATTTTAATAAATAAAGTCGTTAATTAGAATACTATAATGTTATTATTTGAAATCATTTCTATATTTTAATAACAATTTAATTATTAAATCTCTATATAAGAAATTGCTAGAAATGATATTGATTTTTAAATTCTCTCTAATCATGCTGATATATAAATAAAATAAATAAATTTTAGTCAATTTCTCCTTATTTTTTCATGAATTTAACTTGTTTACATCTATAAATTCAGTCACTTTAATAGTTTTCCATCCTTGAATCCTTTAACATCAACATACAATATCGAACATTCAGTTCATGTTAAGACATATAAATATTATCAGATGTATTGTTTATATGACATTTTAACCTTTAATTTCCTCATCAAATTTCAGTTTCCAACCAATTATAATTTCCTAATAGCTATAATATGAAATAAATTTCAATAAACACAGCATTAAAATTATCAAATTATTCGTCTTCCTAAAGGAAAATTTTTGATAATGTTCTCGCTTGTATAATTAATTAATAAATTATTTTAAAATGTTTATAAATTAATAGCAGAGATGTTAAATTTTTAATTTAATATATAATTTTTACTATTTTAAAATAAAATATCTTCTAAATTTGCTCGTAATTATTGCTTGTGTAAGTAATTAACGAGTGCCTACGCTTATAGTATTTTTAAAAATAAATAAATGGTATAGATATTAAATTTTTAATTTAATATATAATATTTTTTCTATTTTAGAACAAAATATCTTCTAAGTTTTAAATTGCTGGCTATGAATTTTATTTACACAATGTTAGATTATTAGAATTCATCTATATCAGTATATTTATTCAGTAACAGATTATTTGAATAAACCGTGTAACTGAGGATACAATATTTAAATCAGCAAGCAAATAAATAAATAAAAAAAATAACCAACAGAAACTCGTTTTTCTTCCGAATTAAAATACATAAATTTAAATATTTCAAATATCCATTTGTTTCCAATTCGTATTACATAAAGCTCAGAATTGTATAAAATTTACTTTAGTAAAGAAAATTTATATTCAATAGTCAAAGTTAAAAGCAGGATAATAAAAAAAAGAAGAGGGAAACTTCTTTATTATATTTATTTTTGATTGTTGAATATATTAAAAATGAATTTTTTTTTCTTCAGGATGATTTCAATTTTGATATGAAATATTGTTTCTTTAGTTACTCATACGTTCCTTTAAAAGTTTATTTTATGCTAAATTATTTAACTTTTATTATATTTTAGTTTATTTTCACGTGTTTTTTTATTAGAAAAAATATTTTTATATATAAGGATAATTTTTATTAAAATATTCTACATTATTCATCTCACTTCTCTTTTGCTTGACATATTCTACAAGAATATTTATTTCCTCAGAAATTTTTTGATATAACCGTATCAATCAAGTATGAAAATATATAAAAATAAATTTAAATAAGTTATTGATATGATTAATTTACTTCCTTCTGTGTAATTTATGAAATTTATAACAAATTTTATGCTGTTTTATCTATAGTAGTATCTAATTTGTTTATATATTAAGTTACATAATTTTTTGATAAATGGGTTTTATATTCTTATAAATAAAATTATTTAACAGTTTATTAACTAGAATTTATAATAAATACATTTAAAGTATTTGATATTAAGCAATTTTAAAGGTAGCAAAGTCCACATTATGCAGGAGATATCAATTAGTTTCGTATGTTTTATATAAATTTAATACTGTTGTAGTATACTTTTTAATTAATTAGTAGGTTTAATATAAAATTACATATTTAATTTAAACATTAACTCGATGTTGTTACAAAGTAGTTAACGTATAAACAAGGTATAAAGATAGAATTTCGTAAGTGCTTACAATTTTTCCATATGCACTAAATAAACTATTTTTCTTTATAACATCATAAAAAAGAAACTTGTAGTCCTTTGTCAAATTGTCATTTCAGTCACATCTTTGGGATTATTCTATCCATACAGAATAGGCAATTCCGCCTTGTCAATAGGTACTGTTCTTAGAAGTATCAAGTTGTTTCTGTCACATTTACTACTCGAAAGTTATCTCTCTCCTGGGCAAAGGGAATCTACTTGAGACAAAGAAGGCAAAAATCTATCCATTTGATAAAGACTAACATACACAATAAGAAAAAAAAAAGAAAGAAAAAAAGAAAGATAAATGTCGACTAAGCTGAGCTTTATATCCTATACATTCGTATTTAAATCTTCACGGCTTCAGACAAAAACTCTTACATATTATCTATAAAAATAGCTTATGTCGTACTTCTAGACTTGGTGCCGATTTTTTCTTTATTTTCTCTACTTTCTGAACCAATAGAAAGCAGTTTGGCATCAGATTGCAACCATCACATCTACGACAAGCAAAGACGTTGACAGATAGGAAAAGAAGAAGATAAGAGATCAACACTGAGAAGGTTTATATATATATATATATATTTCTTCTTCTTCTTCTTTTTCTTTACCTGTCCCAGAGTCTGATAATGGAGAGGAATGGAGTTCAGCTTCAAATACAGGCAAGAGCTAAATTCTTGTGGATTTGTTCTTCAGCAGTCATTTCAGAAAAGAATTACCCCATTCGCAGCACTCGAGATTTCCAATACTTTTACTGTATTATATAAACTTTTAACTATATTTATTTATATGGCCAATCTTTGATATGTTTAGTGTAATATAAGTGTAAGATACAGATAAAAAAAAGAGTAGCAGGGAAAAGAAAATGGTTTCATTTTATCCAGGAAATACTCGTAAAAATAATTAAAAAAATAACAATATCTATTCTTCTATTCATTTTTAATAAATTACAATAATATTATTCATTTCTTTGCAGAATTTCTTATAAAAATTTTTTCATTATTTTTGATTATAGAAAATTTAAATTTTAATACAAACATTATCTAAGATGTCAACTGTCATTTTTTTCTACACTTCATAAATATTCAGAAGATATGAAAAGTGCTGTCGTAATTTTTACAATACATATGTCTTAACATTATTAAAATGTTAAGAGTTTTATTCTGCGAATGATTAAAATAATTCATAAATTTTTTGGCAAATATTTGAAAAAAAGATACATATATTTTTATGAAAATAGATTTTTAAAAAAATAATTGAAAATTTATGGATAATAAATTTTAAAAATGCTTATGTACACATATACGTATAGCTATGTTGTATTAATAATTTAATCATAAAAAAAGAAAATACAACAAGGAATTTTGATTTAACAAATTTCCTTTTAAATATTCATTTGCTTTAATACTTTTCAGCTGAATTATTGATATGAAGTGCATAAGTAACTAGTTGTAAGAATATTAATATAAAACGAAGAAAAGTCTGAAGATTTTATGTATATTTTTACGATTTTCTTTTTATTTAATTTTAATAAATTCTCTGTTAAATATTGAATTTTTGTATTTGTTAACTTAGTGATAATGTAATTTTCTTTCGCTACAATCAAATTACAATAGTTATATTTTCTCATCAAACTGAAAACAAAATAAAAATCTAGTTGTAAACTTTACAAAGATATTCAAAATTTTATTAAATATGTTTTATTTTATTTAAACAAAGTTTTAAAGTAAAAGTGTTTAATTGAATATGAAATTATTTTTTGTATTGTGAAGTGATAAAAGATATCTATTCTACACTCCAATTAACAATGTAAGCCCTTGTTTCTACAATAATACTACAATCTCTAACACTGCTTTAATCTTTCAATCTTACAACCTTAGAAGATTAAAGGAAAATTGTTAATGAATGTAAAAAATATTTAAAAAAAAAGAACAGAAGAAAATGTAAGCAAAACAATATGCTTTTTTATTGTATCGTGTGTGATTGTCGTAGGTATTATTTGCAGCTCTTAAGTGACAACTGATGAGGAATGATAACCCCAATTGCATACTGTCAAAGAATGAAAGAAGTGTAGTTGATTGTTGTATGAATAAACGGTTTGCAAGTCTTGCGTTACTAATTAAAGTATAGAATATTTTCATTAACACATCACTACACAAAAGCAGTAAAAATATAACGCAATTGCAGAAAAAAAATTAAAATTTTTTAATCCAGTAATATATATTAAAAAAGAGAAAATTTCCCAAATGATTAAATATTAATATATTTAATTTAATAATATAATAAAATATAACTTTATTTATGAAAAAATATATATATACAATCTTTCAATTTTTATACTTAAAATTTTTGAAGTAAAAGAAATATAATATATATATATATATATATATATATCTAAAATACAATTTCTGAAAGAGAATAAGTGATACAATCAATTCAGTTTCTCATGGAAGAAGAAAAATAAAGAATTTTTTTTATTAATTTTATTTTTTCAACATTTTTTGAACAATACAGGAAAATAGAAATGCTATCTTACATTTTCTCAAACTGTACATTACGAGCTTTCTAATACTCCCATTAAGGAATTCTGTATAGAAAACTCTCCAGCACGTTTCTTGGTGTGTTGCTACTTTGGACTAGCAGAGCAATTCGATTTCAAGATCTGGAAGAGGTAAATAGCGATATCGTTTAAAGAACTACTCAGGAAAGTTTATTTCTCAAGGGAATAATTATGGCAAACTTTTTTTTCCCTTTTTTTTTCCTTTTACCTCGCTTAAATGATTGCTCTTGTAGATACCTTAGAGCCAATACTGTAGTCTAATGTTTGATCAAAGTGTGGTTCGAATTCACTTCAGTCTCTTCTGTGTACAATAATGGCATCTACTGGGAGTATTACGCACAATTGTTATTTGGCATCCAGTTTAGAAAGTTGGATTAAGTTATTAACGATTTTCTAAATTGTACTAGTTTTGTTAGTATTTTATATTGCTGTCTTTGTTTACATTATACTTCTTTCTTTCTATAGTTTCCTGCATATCTTTAATTAAACAAAATTTCTTTTGCTAGGAATATATTAAAATCTACGACAAGAAATTAAAATCATAATAAAATTTTTTTAAAAATTAACCATAGAAAATTATTTTTAATTTAATCGATTTGGAGAGTTGGAAGAGTAATGAAATGTATCCTGTTGTTGATAGCTAAATTAAACTTTTTTTCCATTTTAAAAGATAAAAATTTATTATTAGATATAAAATTTTAAAAATTTAAATTATTATTATTACTAAAATAATGTCTGAAATTTTTATGAAGTTATAGAATATTTACACAATTTGTTCTTTAACTGATACAAATAAATGTAGAAAGTATTCACATGAGAATACTTTAATACGTAAACCAAGTTATTTTATTTTAGTATATATATATATTGTACTTATTTTTTGCAATTTAAAATATTCTTTAAGATAAAACTACATGCAAAATCACAAATTATTAAAAATCTTTAATATTACGTATGCAAAAGAGTTGCGAATTTACATAAATTTATTTAATGTTATGTTGTAATCATGATAATTTTTTAAAGAAATTTTGAAAGAAAAAATGTATATTTGTAGTCAACATTATCAGAAAAGTAATTGTCTGCTTTTTTATGACTTAAAAAGAAAGTTTAAAAATAAAAAAAATTTAAAAAAATTCATGTATAACATTAAAACAGAAACTATTGATAAAGAGCAAGAGAAGATGAAGAAGAAGAAGAAAAAAAAATTATATAAGAAACGTTTCTTTTGTTAGTAAATTACAGTATTTTTACAACCAAAGTCTTCGATAGTTGCAGAAGAATCCATAAAACTTAATTACATGTAGACAATGAATGGGGTTTTACAAATGAAAAAATAAGCAGTCAAGTTACTTAAGCTGTAAGATGATTTTTTGAATAAAAACCGATTGCATTATTCGAAGTTACACTACTGTGATACATGGGGATCAATTTTAAGAAAGGAAAATTGGCAGGGATGATGGAAGTCTACTTTATTTAGTAGCCACCACAGTAGGAGTGAAAGAATGTCTTTGTTGCGGATAGGCACAACCAAAACTGCGAAAAACCACTTAGAAAATCGATGGATAAAATAAGTAACGTCGAGAAAAAGTTAAAAATAATAACAATAATATTAAAAATTTTACAAATTAATTAAGAAAAGAATCTTCGGGATCATAAAGAAGAAAAAAAATGAAAACTTAATTCATATACGCATTAATAAACGTACTGGATTTTTATTATCTTTAATAATTATAATTGAAATTTTATAAATTTAAATTTTTCTTACAAAAAATTAGTAACGAATAAAGTTACTTTTGAATGGTCTAATAAAATTTTATTGCTTTACCTTATTATTATTATTATTTTATTTTTTTATTTTTTTTAATATTTTAATGCGTTACACGAATGAAGTTTTGGCATTATTTCAACTTATTTTAATTTTAAAATTTTCTAATTTGAATTTTGATAATTAAGCCATCACAAATTAAACTAGTAGAAGACAAACATACCTAATCCAGTCCAAACTAATTTAACTTCTATGTAAACTAATACTACTAAACACAATATATTATCGTGTATAAAGGGAATCTTACTCAGTTTCGCCTTTGCTTCACATTATATTTTGACATATTATTAATAATATTTAATAATTTTGTTTAAAACAATTTAGAAATTAGTAAATTAATTTATAAAATAAATATATTTTAAAATATTATTAATTTAAAAGTCACCGAATATCCGAAATATTAACCGAATGTAACGTTCTCATCTACTTACGTTTTCATCTGTTTTATATGGGATAATGTTATCTCGTTCTATTTAATTTTACTTAATTTAACCCAAAACTAATTCAAATTCATCTACTTCTCGAGTCACATCAAGATAGAAGATTATCTAATGGTGTGTATCGGCTAGTACTTTACATTCGTTTTGCATTTAAGGAAAATGGTTCGGCTCCCAGGCAAAGCACATCATACCTTCTCAATTATGAATAAAGCTATATGATTTAAAAGCTAGAATTTATGTTTTATATCTTATTTATTTACTTATAAATTATCTAATTTATTTCAAGAATTTATTGAAAAACTGCAATGCCTAATCTTATATATATATAAATACAATTATATTTCTAGCTATCTAATCTTACCTGAAACACTATTATCCCAGGTAGGATTAGATAGATATTATTATCCTAGTCTATCTAACTTTAACATAATGCTACTTCAGCTATCTTCAGCTAAGCTATCTGAACTAAATGTTACCTCAGGCTATCTAATCTTACATAATCTCACACAACCTCACCTTAGATTTATTTGATTATCTAACAAAATGACATTTTACGATTCGTACTCCTACCCATATAATTTTACATGACAATTTATCTAAATCTTGCTTAAAATTACTTCTACATATCAAAATTTCGGGTGTAGGTGACCATATCTAGTATAGATACGCTAGAATATCTTAGACGTCAACATGGTAATCTTACTACAGTTTAACACGTCACTAAACTAGTCTACCCAGTTCTCTAATCTTTCAGATAGACCGTTAGTTTGTCTATCTAACTTTACCTAATTCTATTTAATTCTAGTTTATCTAATCTATCAAAAATTAAACACCATCTCGCATAATGTAACATACAATATTACCCCATCTCATTTCTGTAACTCACCATAACCGCAACAACTTAAACCGTGATATAAACATATATAATAATTACGATTAAAACAAATAAGCATAATTTAGAAATTTACATCCAATTTTAATAAATCTTAAAATAAATTTCCTCAAAAGTTTCTTCTCAGTTAAAACTTCAACCCACTTAAACGAGTTTTATATTTAAAAGATAATTATAAAATGAAGTGGGTGCAGTTTATGAAGATTTATAAGACTTTCAGCAAGCTCACTTAGTTTCTATTAAACTCAGTGAGTGACTATTAAATGCCACAAATTATACTTTTCTGCTAAAGGCTACAGCGACAATGATGGAAGGGGAACATTGATTCGTAGTCAGACGTAAACACATTACTATGTCTAGCAAAGAGAGCGGTTAATTTGCTGGAGAGGCTAATGTTCTCATTCTATAGAGTCGTATTAAGAAGCGAGAAAATGATAGACGTCAAAATTGTTTGCTAACCAACGTACTGCCATTTTCAGGTGTCATGGATCAGAAGAAGAGATTTTCATGTGTTAACAGTTGGACTAGTTACATATACATCAGATGATCGCTTCCAGGCTGTTCATATGGAACGTTCAGACGATTGGATTCTAAAGCTGCAGTTGGCACAATTATCGGATGCTGGTCTATACGAATGTCAAGTGAACACGCATCCCCTCATTAGTTTGTTTGTGTTTCTCACTGTTGTAGGTAAGTTAATCTTATTACTTCTATAAATTTGATTCAATTCAAACTTATAATGTGATCTTAGAAAGCTAATTTAATTTGTTGCCGTTTAAATTAATATCAATTATAAGTTCTTAGCCACTTTACTATATAAATTTTAATTTGTACTATCGTTTTACTTTAAAAAAACCTATTAAATTTTATAAATAGATAATAAAAATTCGAACAGATAAATTCTATTTTTGTTATAAACATTAAATTATTCTTCTAAAGATTAATTTTTTTTAGGATTTCCTGTTTGTAGGATTATTTATAAGATATATTAAATGTGTAGCTATGTATAAGTAGTAATAAAAAAATAATTAATCAGAATTAATAGATCTTAAAAAATGTTAAAGCAGATTTTCAAAATTTTCGCATAAGAAACATCAATCAATGATTTTTCTTCCATTTAATCGAAGAAAGAAAAATATATAGATTAAAATAAATTGAAAATAAATTGATTTTTTTAAATAAAAAAAATATTCAATAATTTACAATCTATGTAATGCAAATATAACTTCACATAACTATTAAATTTTTAAGAAGAAAATTTATTTTTATTCATAAAAAAATAATAATAAAATATAAAAAAAATTATAATTGAATTTTTATTATTTTTTCCTCTTCCTTTATAAATTTTTATTCTTAAAAATTCCAATTTCTTTTCATCTCCGGCATCCTTAAAGTGTATTTTGTGGATAGCATAAAGTCTGGACTTTCTGGAGACTTTTACTCTATCTTTAAAATGCATTAAGTAATATTTCTTATCCTCATTACATGCTATTTTTTAAAAAAGTAAAAAAACATAATAATAATTTTTCAATTTTTGTTTCAACTCGTTCCATTGATTTTCCTATTGAAACTAACGTTGCATTACTCTCAATTGATCCTCTTTTACTAATCCTGCAATCAATTCCTTCAGTCTCCAAACCTGTCTGTATCGATTGCTATTTTCTATAGTACAGTTCTGGACACTTTCCAAGCTTCGGACCTACTCTAATGTGCATAAATGCACTCCAAATCACAACGTTTACTATCCATTTACATTCTCTTCCCTCTATTTTTAATTCTCTGTTAAGGAAGAAAAAATTAAAAAACAAAAAACACCCATCAAATTGTGTGTTGTCTTGTCAAATAAAGTGTCGGTAATTTATTTTTTTTAATGATCTATCTTTTAAAGGAAATTACAATCAAAAAAATTTTGTTATTTTAACACTTTAAGCCATTGATAGAACTGTTTTAAACGTTTTATTTTTAATTCTTGATAAATTAAACTTTATTAATTATTCTTCTATAAATTAATAAGATGCTTATTTTTAATAAATTTTTATATATATAAATGTTAGATAAGTTAATTATATTTTAATAAAGCCAACAGAAGTGCAATCTGGTAGAAGAAATTCTCAATTCCTTCTACAGTAATCAGATAAGAAAATTACTGTATATAGCTTATATATTTTATGAAGAAGTTATATTTTCTTATTTGTTAAAGGTTTTTTTTTTCCTTCTCATTACTAGATTACTAACTTTCCCTAAAGGTTATAGAAAACTTATTGTTTCGTTAGTATCTACAGTAAATTAATACATAATGTTTACTATATTGAACTAGTTCTTTAATTTGTTTTCGTACCTCAAGGGAAAATGGTATTTCTTTCTTTCTATCTCTGATAATTATATAGTTTTCTTCCTGTTTTTTTCTTTTTTTGTATACAGTTCCTAAAGCTTCTATCCGCGAATCACCAGATCTGTACGTCAAAACAGGTAGTTCTATCAACTTGACTTGTCTGATAAACCAAAGTCCAGAACCTCCTGCTTTCGTCTTTTGGTATCACAACGACAGAATGATTAACTATGACTCTACACGGGGGGAGATTAACCTACAAAAGGCAGGAGAAGATACAGCTATAAGTCGTCTATATATCACCAATGCTCAACCTATTGACTCAGGAAACTATACCTGTGGTCCTTCGAATGCTGATGCTACAAGCATTAGTGTACACGTTCTCAATGGTACTAATTTTATATATATATATTATATATATATATATTTTCTTCACTTTTCTTAATTCATAAGTACTAATAAATAAATAAATTTATTTATATATATATTCTCTAATTTACAGTAAATTATTTAATAAATAAAATCTACTATTTTTTTTAATATTTAAAAACTTCTCCTAATCGCTTAACTAAAAAGCTTTTTAATTGGTTAAAAATCATGAAGAAATCATCATCATTTATAATTTTATTAGCTCGAAAATTATGCTTATTTAACACAAACTGAAACACTCCTTCGTTAATGATAGTCTTTACGTTTAAATCACACAAATTCGAATGGTAGAAATTATCAGATTTGTCTGAATATCGCTTAATTTAATCATTAAAAAAAATTTAAAAAAATAAATTTTTCTTCTTCCTTTTCTCATTCTCTTTAATATAAATGACTTGGTTAGTTGAATAAATAGTAAAATATTCTCTTTCACAACTTAAAACTTAATTAGAAATAATTATAAACAAGCTTGAAATTAAGGGGGGTTGAAAAGATCCCGAATTTTTAATTGGTCTTTCATTATTCACCTAAATAATATGACAAAATTGAATAAGGAATTTTCCATATTTTATTCTTGTTACACTCTTTGTTAACAACTTTAGTAGTAATTACAAACTAATGAGCTTTTTAGCTTTTTACTCGTTTAATGTTGGCAAGAGTTCATGAATAGTTTGCATTAAACCCAAGATTTTCTTTATCTTATCCTATTTATCTAAACATTTGCCGTGAATATTAATAAGGTAATTAAAATTTTATCGAGATAAAACTTAAATGAATTTACAGAATTATCATCATTTTATAAATATATATATGTATAGAATTTTCAAATGCCATCTTGTTTATTTTTTATCTTCTAAAAATTTCTGAAATGGCATACAAATGTAACTTATCAAGAGAAAAAGAACAGAAAGAGAATGTTTACGTTCTACTAAATCAGTGTGTGTATGTATATATATATATTATATTTTTCTTAAATTCTATTAGGAAAATCTTGTTTAGTAGACTTCCTAGTTATTATTTTGATTTTTCTTTGCTGAGTAGGTGCTAAACAATTACAAATATTCTTATTTAGAAATATTCTAAAAATAAGCAAAGAACAGTCAGTTCAGCAAAGAAAATAAAATTCTGATTTTATTTTCCTTGCTGAAAATATTCTAAGTAGAAAAAAGACTTTCGTTATATTTTAAATTGAAAAAAAAATAAACTAAAATTTAATTTTAGTAAAAATTTATATAAAATTTTATAACTATAAACAGTAGTTATTTCATATCTTGTTTTTGTTTGCTTGGTTTAAAAGAAAAAAATATATTAAAATTTAACTTAAGAATTGTTTTTTGTATAAATATCTTAAAACCTTTATACTTTAATACAAATAATTTCTTCTGAAAGTATAAAATTATCTAAAATTTCTAGTTTTAAACATTAAAAAAAAATGCTGAAAAATAACGTTTGATCTTTCCATTTCCATCTTGAAAAATATTACTTTGATGAAAAACATTAAAAAAAACAAATTTACTAGAAAAAACTTAATACTTTTTGGTTTTATAAAAATCAAATTATTATTTAAAAATTGAAATTTTTAGAAAATTAAAAAAAATTATTACGTAAATTTTCTATAATTCAAAGCAGTGTCATACAGTTTAGATTAATAAAATAGAAACAATTCTCTAAATAATCAAAAAGACATTTTCTTAAGAAAATTTTCATCGTATATAATATACTGGAAATACAGAAAGGATTATTATAAACAATACAAATATAATTCGATGCGAATGATTGATTAAGAAGAATTACCATCCTGATAAAAATCGTAAATTACCATAATGTACTGTACATAATAAATAAAGAGGAATAAAACAAAAAAGAAATACTTTCATCTTAAGAAATCTGACTTAATTAAGTTCCTCTCAGAAGGGAAACTCGGTTAAAGAATCTAAAACAAAAATCCATAATATATAACCATTGAGGAACAAGCACCATTAATAGAGAAGCAAACCCAGTTTAATGTAACAAATCAAATTATTTAAGTTGATAGAGAATCTTTTGATCCCCGGCATAAAAATTAAATCAGTATTTTCCATAAACAAAGTGAGATAAAACATTATCCTGTTTTAATCCCTTCTTCTGTTCAGTAACATGATAATCACTATCTCGGCTGCTCGTTTCCCTAGTCAATGATCAACGACAACAGATTATACGCAAGGATACACCACAAATCCCTAGACGGAGTGTGAAATGGAAAGTACTGTATCTGTACCAATTACTGTACTGGCTGAATAGATAAATGGTATAGAGACGAGATTCCATCCAACGCTTATACTCTTGTTGAATTTGTTCCTTGATTATTCTTTTATCTTTTGTTTTCGCTGTCGTAAACAGATTTAAGTAAATTAAATCAACTTAAAACTTTTATCGAGTTATAATAGAATCACATTATTTTTATGTATTAAAAAATATTACAAAATACATTTTACAAGACAGGAAGTTTTAAGTACAGTAAATGGAGTGATGCGTTAAGAAATTTATTATAAAAATTAGATTAAAAACAGGAGAAAAAAATACGTTATGAAAGTTTTTATAATCTTATTTTAATGCTTGAAAAAAATATATATATATTTTAAGATTTTAATGAAGTTTTTTCTTGTTTTTTTATATTTTTTTAATAGGTGAGAAGAGAGCTGCGATACAGCACGATTTAAACACTTCTCCATCAATATGTAGTAGATTCACTAGCAATATTTGGATTGTTATAAACACATTCCTGGTGTTAGGACTGTATCAAAGGTCCTGACAATCCAAGTTATTGTGAAAACCTAGGTGCCTATACTTGGCTTTTATATTCCGTCCAAACAAGTGCCAAAAAATTGTAAGTGTGAACGTTAACAAACTTCTAATTAAAAATCTTTCAATTCAATTAAAAATTATACTATTTATCAAATTAACATTAGAATTAAATTAAATTAAAAATGTTCTCAATTAAATTCACAATATCGAGTGTTTAATGGTTTTAAAATTTTATTACATTACCTCTTTAATTAATAAAATGACATTAAAACAAACAGGAAATGTTTCAAGTAACTTAACGCTTTAGAAATTATATCCGTAGATCTGTATATATTTTGTAATTTTTTTTTAAAATGTTGCTTAGATTGATTACATCATAAATAAAATGTTATAAACTGAAATTATTGTGGCACTTAATGGTTGTTTATCGCCTCCCTGATGATATAGTTTCTCTTTCTATCGACTCGCTTCTGATAGTCAAGATCTGCAATTAATTAATTTCAAGTAGGTAATTATATATTCTCGGTCCCTGAAGACAATCATTACCTGATGATGATAACTTTGATGATGGTTCAAATTTTAAGATATGTTATCCCTTTCAAGTATGAAACTTCTATCAATAAGTATCGTATACAACTTTTAATTCTGTATAACATTATAACTTATTGATAATAACAACAAATCTTTCTCTTCATTAAACTAAACTTATATCACTAATGAACTTCTTAATATTTATTTATTATATATAAATTATAAGCTTACTAATTATGATGTTATTCAATGAAAGAGTTTTCTAGATGATCGCCTTCTAATGGTAATTTTATGTAAAAATTTAGAATTAATTCTAAAATCTTTTCGTCTTTTAGATTAAAAAAATATATATACTTTTTTTCTAGCATAAAAAAGAAACTAATTTAAAAATATTGACTCGTTTTAGGTGCATAAATCAATGAATTTTCAACGAATTTATCAAAATTCTTCACGTGTAATAAATTTCGAAAAAATATATATTTATTTATTTTAAAATTTTAAACTATTTATAAATGAATTTTATAAGTTTGAAATTATTTATTTTCTCTTCATAAATTTACATAGCAAACAATCTAACACATAAAAAAAATATAAACAAATAAATAAAAAGAGAGAGAAGAGGGAGGAAGAATAATATAAAAATTCAACGATTATTCCACTTAAATCTTACAAAATTATCGAAGCAAAAATTAATATAATTAAAATAATTAATTTTAATTCTAATTAACTGAAAATAATATTTCAAATTACAGATTACAGGTTATGAAGTCTTTGTAGAAGAAACAATTATGATAATGATTTATTGTAGCAAAACGGATAATGAGACTTTATAGAGAAACGACTGGTAAGTATTTAAAAATAAAAAAAAAAAATTATGTAAAATCTTAAATTAAAATTCTTAACATAGATTTTAATAAGAAAAATTTAATTTTAAATATTCTAAATGTCATTAGTTTACCACAGATTTGATATTTTAGAACCACTAAGCAATTAAAAAAAGAAAAAAAAAACATGTTTAAAAAATTTATTATATTCCACTGTGTAAAATTTATTTGGGATTGTGTTATTAATGCAATAGCAACTTGTCCCCGGTGTTTATAAAACTATTTTCTTCAGCAATAACGGGGATGCTAACAATTAAAATTATGGTCACCTTATTTGTTGCGTTGACAACTAAGTATTCACGCATTTTCTACTTTATAATTAGGAATGCAATTAAGCTTCACTGATGACTCTTGCTAATGAATATTGCTAACGTTTTTCACTTTTACCCTCTGGGAAAACTTTAATGTGTTGCTTTACTTTAAGTTTACATTGAATTAATTTGTCATAAACGTTTTCTACTTGATCCATATTAATGTCACACATTTATATTATTTTTTAAAATTAATAATTTAATAATTATTAATAAATTTATCTTTGTAATTATTTTGATTTATTAATACGTTAAAAATTGTAATACATTTTATTATTATTATTATTATTATTATTATTATTAAATTTTATAATTTTAATAAAAATAAAATTTTATTATTATTTTAATTTAGAATTTTAAATTCAAAATTTAATCTAATATTTGAATTTTTTGTTTTTTTTTTAATATTAAAAAAAATAATTTAATTTAAAAACTTTTTACAATTATATTCAAAATTTTATTTCAAAATTTTAGATTTAAAATGAAAATTTTATTATTTTTTTTAATGTTAATTTTTAAAATTTTTCAAATACAGTTAAAACAAAATTTATATTTTTATCAAAATTTTGAATTATTAATTACATTTTAACACTAAACATTAAAAAAAATACATAAAAATCACTATTAATAATTTTAATTAACTTTTATAATTACATTTATAATGTTTTAAGTGAAAAGTTTTTAATTATTTTTTTTTATTTTACTAAAAAAAAACAAACTTTAGAAAATGCTATCAATTTATTTTCTTACAATAAATTTAATATTAAAACAGAAAAATTTTGGATAGTAAAAATAGTAAATAAAAAATTTTATTTACTATTTTATTTTTAAAAAATTTTATTTCGTTCGAATTTTTTATTTTATCTTTAAAATTATCCATGAATAATAATAATAATAATGATAATAATGAAGCTAAGTTAGCAATTTTTGAAACTTTTATCTTATAATTTTTTTCCCTTCCTTCTTTTATAAATATTCAATCGCGTAAATGGAGGGTGGGGAACGGAACTTCTATTTTTTATTATTATTTTTTTTTACTTTTTTAATCAGGTCCTGACGACATTTCAAATGTTCTTTTAACGGAGGTAATGGTTTTTGAAAAATATTTTCCAATCTTGTATTCGTTATTCTTTCCACGTCAAAAATAAAGAAGGAAAAAAAAAATCAACACAATTTTCACTCTTTTGTGATTTCGCTTCAAATCATTTACTGAATAAGAAAATCAATATACCAAACCACGGCAAAAATCCAAAGTTATCTACTTTCTTCAGAAACAATTTCAAATGGAGAATATATTAGCATGGATTTTTTTATATATTTCTTCCATGTTTCCAACTGTTTATTGAATAAATGTATAATTTAGTACTGTTTTAGTATATACAAAGTCCTTTTTTTAAAGTAATTTATTTATAATATACATAAATTGTTTTTTAATTATTCGTGTTTGCTGATTTTTTTTTATTTTATTTGTGAGAATTTTCTGAAGTTATCTTCTTCTTGTCTTTCGTTTGAAGTTCGTATACTTTACTCTTTTCTAGTTTTATGTCTTACGAATGATTTCCCATGTGTTTATATTAAACGTTGTTTGAGTTAGCGCTTTATATTTTACTTATTTCGAACAAATTTAAGTGGTGTGTTATATTTTCTTTTATATAAATGTCAATATTATATATTATTCTCCCTTTCTTGAGGCTGTATTACAGAGTATTTTCAATTTTCAGTTCTGTTTATTGCTATTATTGTTTTTAAACAATAATATACTGTATATTGATAGTATAGAATTGTAATTTTATATTATTATTCTGAGTAATTGTAAAAAATAAAATGATATTGCGATGTAATATAGAAAACGTTTACAGAGAAAGTTTTCATAGACATAAAACCCTTTAATCTATCAACCGAGACGAATATTGAAATTGATTGGTTAAAGATATGTTTATCTTAACGACGATTGGATGTGAAATAAACTTTGTTAACAATAATTGGAATTAATTATGTTAATATGTAAATAAATTTTAAGAATTTTAAAGAGAATTTTACATATTAGAAACAACTATAATGAATGCCTTAGTTGACAAAGTTCATTCACCTCTTTCAGTTTCCTAGTTATTTCGTTTGTGTGTGAAATACCCAAACATTATATATATATATTAATTTTAGAGAATTTCTATCGAATTCTGTAAAATAATTTTAAATATTTCCTTTTCATTACTTAATTAGCCATTTTTTTATAGTATAGTTTTTAGCGAAGTTGTATCTATAATAAATTTGTATCAGTGTATTATGTATTGTTACCAATTAACTATGGTTATTTATGTAGATTTATCATCTATCTATATCAACATACATATTAATTGGACTCGCAAATCAAGATAATTTAAGTATATTAACTCTACATTATGTAGAATTTTTGCTTTATAATTGATATTTATTTCTTCACTACAGTCAATTTTCTTATACAAATATAAAATTTATAAATTTACTGAATTATTTATTATAAATTAATAGAATTATTTTCTTACTGAATAATTTACAAATCTAAATTTGATACGAGTAAATAAACCGATTTTTTTCCCCTCTCCCTCTTACAAGCTGCTTTAATCAATATATTTTATTTATAATTTTCCTTAAAATTAATATATTAATAAACTAAATTACAAACTATTTTAATTATTAAGCATGTTTATGAAAGGCATCGTTTATAATTCAAACTTTTATAGTTTACTTTTAGTTAAAGTGTCTCATCAAATTTCTGGCAATGTTCTCTGCAGTAATTTATCTTTAAAGATAAATGTATAAAATTTATTCTATCTATAACATTACTAAGTAAAATTTATCTAGATCGCATATCAAATATATGATATCTGATTTTATGTTAAGTTCGAAGAAAGCCATATAAGTTGGTAGAGATCTCGAAATTTGAAATATTGTTATGAGTTTAAACTATAGACAAATTTTTGGATCTAAAACTTAAAATAAATAAATAAATAAATCAAATTTTTATTGATTATAATTGTATATACATATATACAGTTTATATTTAAATTTAAATTCGATATCTTCGTCTTAAACGCATAATTAAAGTTAAAATTTTGATGAATTATTATGGCTAAGAATAAATTATTAGCTATTTGATGACACTATATCATGACGAATTATCAAATGTCAACGAAGAAAAATGATGTATTAATGTCAAAAACTTCTTAGTTCGTCTTCAATAAACACTATTAAGTGCATTGACACGATTCTAGGAAAATCTTCAACAGCCCTTTTGGCGCCGAACTAGTCAAGACCCAGTCTTCATTGATCGTTTTGTGAGTGTTCAGTTTGAGAATATGACCTAAAGTTTGCTTGATATACTGCAAAATATCACTGAGTTTATATAATATCAAATATATATTATATTATTAGGAAATATTTAGCATTAATAATAAATTTTAATTATGTTTTCCTCGACGTATTAATATCGATACGTATTCTTTTTCTCGTGTTTTAATTATTTAATAAATATATTAATTAGTATTTAATTTTAATTTATTTAATAAACTCGGAATAATTAACACACACACACACACACACACACACACATATATATATATATATATATATAATTTATTAATTAGTGCTAATTTTATAAGTTAAAAAGTATTATCATTTTCTAGATTTCTTTTTTGTAAACTTAAAAGTTTAACTTTTTAGGAAAAAATTTGAAAATTTTGCTGGGGGAGAAAAAGTTGTAAAAAGTTGTAGATATTGAATAAATCCAATATCTATAACTGTCTTTTTCAATTTTCTTCAATGCCCAATCTACATTAATCCCATTACAGGTCATCATACATCTTCATTCGGTATTTTTTTCTTACTAAGTCTAAGTTCATACTTACAAAATCCTATGATGTACACATTCCTGAAAGGCATTTTTATCAAATAAGTTATCCATCTAAGTCTAGATTTTTATCTAGTAAGCAGATTAGGAATCGTTATATAAATCATAAAATCATAAAACTTACATAATTTCATATTAAAAAAATTAATTATTGTAATATATTTTTATACATCATCACTAATTCTTTAATATTGTATTTTACAGCTATTCTACTGTCTTTGTATAGCGTTACGGACAGAAACAAGATAAAGAACATTCCAATTTAAGATACTCATGAGCATGAAAAAAAAATACATTCAATAGGAAAAAAACAGTGATGTGAAAAATCAGAACTGAAATAATAAAAACATTGGATCTCATATATTTAGAATCGTTAATATCTTATCAAGAATTCATCAAGACTTCTGCTACTTTACAGGATAACTGTCAGTAACTATTCAAGTTACATATTTGTTTTAAAAAAAATTACTTAAGTAAAAATCAAGAAAAATCACAACTGTATCCAATAGTAAATCATAATTATAAATAATAATAATAATACTGAAGAGAACTTATCTTCAGTACTTGTGATGTGTTGTGTGCAAAATATCAATAGAAAATTACATCATCAAATGTGTAAAAAGCATCTGAGACTATAGACACATTAATATATATATATATATAAAGGAAACATACGTTGTATGTAGTCACATTTTCACAAGTTTTTGTCATATGAAAATTACAAGGCAACGTTGGAACGAAGATACAACAAACCACAACTAAAAATTACAAAAAGATAAAAGAAGAATTCTTCATCAAATTTTGGCAAGTAAATGAACTTATATCATCGAGAAGAACGTTTAAGAAAACAAAGAAGAAGAAAAAAAAAATTAATAGTTATTCAATATATTTAGTACATTTTTTGAATATAAACAGAAATGAATTAAAATTGTGCATGTTTCGATCCCCCTTTTTTTTGTACTAAATAATATGAATGGTTCTAAAGAAAAAATAAACAAATTATATATATATATAATAACAATAATAATAATAAAAATAAACAAACAAGGTTTTCCTATTTATTAAAAAATAAAGGAAAAAAAAACTGTAATAAATTTGTCGATACTTATACATATTGTTGAACATTATTATACTGAAATTAAAAAAAAAGAAAAAAAAGGAAACTAATTTAATTAATGGCGATTTAAGAAAAATAAAGTACATGTTCTAATGAAAATCTCTTGTTTAAATTAATCAAAATTTAATTTTTTTTTTAATTTTTTAAACCACTAAAAAATAGAAAATTTTGGCTTTAAGTTTCTATAATTAATCAGTTATGAATAATGTTAAATTTAGTATTATTATTCTCTCGTTTCATTTAATATAGTAAACTATAAATTGTTGTGAAATTCAATTAATTATTACGATAGGCGATTCACATAAATTCGAAATTTATGTAGAAGCTCAAGTGATTTAAATTCGGTTTATTAGCCCGGTTAAACGTGACGATTTCTATAGGAAATCAAACGAATTTTCTTTTTAAAATCAATTTTTTTAATATATATATATGTTTGATATATATATATATATATATATATATATATATATATATACACTTTACTTTTGATCAATTAAAGTAAAAATTTCTGAGCAAAAAATATTTTTATGAATAAAAGAAAAAAAAAATTAATAATTTCTTTCGGTACCATTTCTGGTTTCTTTTACAAGTAGCATTGAACATTTCATCGGAAAAAGTGTTCAGAAAGCATCTATCACTCTTAATGATAGTATAACACTTTGTGACAAATCGTTCTCACCGATCCGTTCGTCAAAGATATTTTGAATGATTATTTCTTTCCATGTAGCTGTAAACATTATACTTTTTTGCTTATCTTCCTCTTCTTTAATGTTTGAAATGCTTATTTTATGTAAATTATCACTTTTAATATCGAACACATTCTAAACGATTTCTCTCTATATACATTTATATAATACTTCTGTAAATCTACTCGGATTTGATTATTTTTTATTCATCGTTTCATTAAGTTTTCATGCGAATTTTTTGTCATTTTTTCACATTTGTGAATCGTTATTCAATATTCTTCGGGGAATATAGATTTAATGATTTTCAGCTTCAAAATTGCTGAAAATTTGTTTTTATTTCTTCTGTTGTAGAATGAAGAAGTAGAAAACAACAAAATTATGTTAGTTTCTGTTGAGCAGATAACTTATTTACATTAAAAAATCGCTTAAATTTGGCAAAAATTTTATAGTATTTTTTACTTGCAATCGTCGTTCTTGTGTGGCTTCTTGCGTGAAGAGTGGAAAGATTTATAACTTTTCTTAGCTTAAAAATAAAAAAAACAATAATATTAAATAAAAAAATGCGATAGAAAGTAGTATAAGAACATCATTTATCATAAACATAACCAACGACTAAACACCTGTTCTTAATGCTTAATGCTAGGATAGCATCTGGTAAAATTATGAAAACTATTAAGATTATGGCTATGGAAGTAATCCAAATTTCGTTATATACGAGAAGTTCCAGCTGACAATGACACCTGAATTTATTTATTTTGTATAACTATGTAGAGACACGAAGAGAAAAATAACTCACCAAACTTTTCTGCAGGACTACTGTAGAATTATTGACAGGGTTTTTAGTAGAATTCGTCGAAACTGTTGGCAAGAAGCCAGTAAACTAACCAAGTCTTTCGTTTCGTTATTGAGTCGTCCCTAGTTTATGCTATATCCTTCTAATGGATACCATGAATCAGCACCCAGCGACATTTTCACATTCCACTCTGTCGACTTTTGCTATGACATTGTGACAAATGTAACTACTTTTCCTTCCTATCCTCTTAATGTTCTCAAACTGAGTTAAAGACGAAGATGCTGAAGAGTATATTCCTAATACGACGTCGTTAGCCACTTTATAATTAACTACACGCATTAATTTTACTAGTTTAGGTGTTTAGTAGTGATACAAACAACACTATATTTGGTCTTAAGTAAGTGGTAAAGCTATCTTTTGCACTTAGCATAACTAAGTGATGGAAGAGGTAGATGAAAGACCAAATACTCAACTAAGGAGAAACAAGTTTTCAATGAAAAAAATAAGAAAATAAAAAAGTGAAAGGGAGAGAAGCATTAGCAGAAGTTATTGACGGTATCGATCAAGTCTCTCTGCATTGATCATTCTGCTCTAGAGATATCTAAACTTAGAGAAGAAGGGACACAAAACTCCAGAATCGCTTTTGCCTACAGCGAGGTAATTACTGAAGCTCTTGCTTCCTTTAACGTGATGACATACTTTTTGAACTAATGTAGTCTATAATTTACAACAAAAAAATTGAAAGAAAAAATAAATATATACCTTACTACAGAATAAATTTGTTTAGCTAATACTGTATTGCTTTCCCTCGATAATAAAAGTATTTACTTCCAGCTATAAGAAGAGTTAAATGTTAAAATATAGGTTTTTTTTCTAAAGGTCAATCACGTATATACATAAATTTTAAGTATGAATACCACTGGCTTTTTACTTAAAGATCAAAAAGATAAATTATATAATTTATCTTTGAAGAGGAGAACCAAAAAAACACATGATAAATTCCTTTAAAAAGTTAGCTTTAGTAAAATAAAATTTAAAAAAAAGATGCTCGAGATGAAAATTCAAAAATAAAATTTATAAAAAGAAAAGCTGTTTAAGATCTTGAATATGTTTTAAATTTGTATTAATTTTTATAAGAAAACTTTTAAAATAAATTTAAAAATCATAAAGATTTTTAAATCGAATTGACATTAAAAAATGTTTAAGATCTTGAGCATCTTTTCAACTTCTAATTTTAAGAAAGATGCTGAAGATCAATAGGCTTTATATATCAAAATCTTTAGTATATAAGAAAAAAGTAGTAAAAATATAAGTGAAAAAGAGATATTTATGGAAATATATACCTTTAAACAATTCAATACTTTCAGATTTCAACAGATTTGTTGACAAATATGTAAAAGTGAAGAGTGGAAACATCCCAATAAGAATGATACATTTGAAAATATTTAAAATGGTATAAAATATTTATAGATATTCTGCGATGAATAAACCATTTTCATATCCTGTGAATTATTCTTAAGCTGGATTTTTGTCCATATTTTTCACTAAACACTTTATCGATTTGACAAAAACATCATTTTACATTAATATACACTCTCTCTTTTTTTCTCTGAATCTAAGAAAGATGTGAAAGGTAGACGTGTGTGTTTCATTGATTTGTATAGGGAAAAAGTCTCACAGCTTACAGTTAAAACTGTATTTTCTCTCCTTCAACAATACAAAATGGTACTTCTTGAAATCTTTTTAATATACAAAAATACAAAATTAAAAGTATAAATATTATATTACTTTAATTATAAATTTCGTAAAATTTAAAACAATTGTCTCTTGGAAATTTTTTTAGTGTTTTTCTTTACTAGTTCATAAACAATTCAAGTTTTTTAAGGCACATTTAAATAATTTCATAATAAATATAACTTAAATCTTAAATATTTTAATTTAAAAAGGAAAAAAAATGTCTTAAAATAGAAGAAATTTTAGTTTTATGCGTGAAGAATTTAAAGAAAAAATTATGTTGTAAACAAAATTTTTGTATTAAGAGAATTATTTTCTAGTTAAATAAATGGAAACAGAATTTGTTTACAGTAAACAAAATCATATATTCCTTAAGGTTTTGTTATTATTTTGCTGTGAGTTACTAATTTCTTTCATCTTTCAAGTCATGAAAATGTAAAATTTATATAATTTCTTATTAAAAATTTTATTTTTTCATTACAAAATCTGTATATTTATATCATTAAATATATTTTAACACAAAGAAAATCATTTTCATGTGTGTAATAAGCTAACGAAATTACTGAAATTTCACCAAATTAACAATTTTAAAGTATTTATTTAATATTTAGAAAAAATAAATTATGTTGTAGACAAAGTTTTTATTTTAAAAACTACGTAGAATTATTTTTTTGTTAAACAATAGAAACAAAATTTATTTACAGTAAACAGGATCATACATTCTGTATATTCTTGTCAGTATATTTTGGTATGAGCTGTAAATTTGTTTCCATCTTTCAAGTTATGAATGTATGAAATTTTGAAAAATTTCTTCTGAAAATTTTTATTTATTGTTCACAGAATTATAATATAATATTTTTTCTTAAATAAACAAATATTTATATATATAAAACACTAACAAAATGGCTGAAATTTATTTAATTAAGTACATATTTTTAGATTATTTAATTATAATTTTTTAAAAAGTTATATTTTAGATAAAATTTTTATTTTTAGAGAATAAAATAATTATTTTCTAGTTAAATAACTAACAAAAAAAATATATTTTACAGTAAGCAAAATCATATATTTCTTATGCTCTTATTAGTATTTTGACATGAGTTATGAATGTGTTTGCAGCTTTTAAGTTATGAAAATAAGAAGTTTATAAAATTTCTTATAAAAATTTTTCTATTTCGTTTACGAAATTTTAATATATCATTATTTATTTATAACATCAAATATATTTTATCATAAATTTTTATAAAATATATTTAATATTATAATAATTTTTATGTATAAAAACACGCTAACACATTTACTGAAATTTATTCAAAGAAATAATTTAAAAACATTTCATAAGCAAAATAATTTATTTTTCTTTTTAAGTAAACAAATTTCATTAATTTTCTTCACAAGTTTTTAAATAATAATAATAATAATAATAATAATAATTTCTTTAAAATATTTTATACGCATCAAAATATATTTAAGATTTATATAAAAACTTTAAAAAAATCTTCAAAATTTTATAAACAATGATTTAAAAAATAAAATTTCACAAAAGTAATTATTATTGTATATTTTTAAAAATAATTTTAACGTATAAAACACATTTTTTACTTCCAAACATATATATATATATATATATTTATAGTCATATCAGATAAACTACTTAAACGATTTTACTGTTTATAATTATATAAAATAGCAAAAAAAATACATTTTTTAATAGAAAATCAGCAGAAAAAACAGAAATTTTATATTTGACTTTTAGGAATCTTGTGCTTGTCCAATCGATATACTTAGATTCTTCACTTCCTCCACTGACAGACACTAAGTCGACAATTATTTCTTAGTTTACCTTTAGGACTTGTCATCGAATTCGACATCTTTTAATTGTTTCATGTCATTTTCCTTAACCAAAGTGTGTATAAATCATTGTTTTTCTTTCTCACTTATTCTTTTTGTTTGAATATCTACAATATATATAAGTTACTTTAATCTCACGTGTTACTTTCCTTTGTTTTTTACTTATTAATTTTTTTTTCTTTCTTGTGTCTTATGATAACATTTTTCATTCTTTGTTAACCAACTTTTCCTTGGGAATCAACTGGTATTAAGAGAAAATCTGGCTTTGATTGACTTTTGGACAAAATCTTTTTACAGCTTGTCTAGACTAAAAGTGTTTGTTTTTCGAAACGGTTAATAGTGTTAGCTTGAGAATTTTTTCTTTATGTTTTCTTTCATTTACTTTAAACTTTATTATTATTATTACTACTTTTATTATATACATTTTTTTTAATATAAAGGTTAAAATAAATTGTAATCATATTTGTTAGTGGATTATCTAAGATCTACGAGGTTTTTTAACGAGATATTCTTTAAAATAACTGTATATTATGTCTAAATTTAACATTTAAAAATATTTGAAATAAAAAAAATATTAATAAAAATGTATATAAATGCTTTCAAAATCACGTTTCTAAAGTTAGTAAAATAATGGTTTTAACATTCTTAAAATATGGTCAAACGGATATTGATGGGAACGTTTAAAATGGAGGTTATTTTGTATGCAATTTTGTTATAAAATTTCTTGAAAAATGACCGCTGTTTAGAGGTTGACGTTGTTCGGAAGTGGCTGTTGTTTGAAGATTATTTTGTATGCATTTTTGTCCAAAAAAAGTTCCTGAAAAAATGGAATTAAAATGAAAAAAGCATGCATATAAAGTATCAAAATACAAATTTTTAATTATAATTTTACGTTCGTAAACCAGTCAAATCTCTTAACAACGGCCACTAATAAGAACATATAAAAAATGGCTTGCGGTGTTGGAGGTTATTTTGCATGCAGTTTCAAAGTTGCATACAAAATAACTTCCAAAAAAGTCCCTTAAAAAATGGCCGCTCTTTCGAGGTTGCTGGTATTGAGAGGATAATCGTAATTGGAGGTTCAGCTATATTAAAAAACATCATAAAATTATATCTAATAAATTTTTTAGTAAATTTTAACTCTATAAACATAAAAAATATTTTGTTTTTACTTTTAAACATTAAAAACATGCAATTTTTAGTAAGAAGAAAGAGGAAAAACAATAATACTAAAATTTCTTGGAAATAATACTAACATACAAATATATTTTTTATATATAAATTTTTTCTAAGAAAATTTAAATATATTTATTTAAATTTATATATGTATATATATATATATATATTCATAAAAATTTAAGAATGTTTATTAAATTATATATATATATAGGAATAATAATTTTTTCTTCTTATACTTAGAATCTCTACTAAGAAGATCCATTAAGTGTAAGAGGAAAACAAATGGAATGTGTAATTTCTTGCGGCATTCACTTTGATGTTGCTATGTTACTCTTAAGAGATATATAATTCTTCATAGCTAGTGATGTAATATGAAGCAAACCATACTAATGAATTTAAGTTAGCTTTGTCGCTTTTAAGGCAAAGACGTAAATAACGCATTATCCATTAAAACTTTTTATGCAAGGCTCTTACTATCCCCTTTTTGAAGTGATAACATCGCCAATATCTAAGAGTAACCTACAAGTTTTCCATAAGATATTTACAAGAACAAGAATAATTGTGTTTTAAATAATATTTTTTTTATTGTGATTAATTTATCCGTATTTTTATTTTTATTTTTGTATGTCAGTAATTTATTTCTTATATAAATACCTAACGTATATCGATAGTAATTTCTTTCACATGAATGTAGCCAGGTTTTGTCGATAGTAATTTATTTCTCATAGAAACTCCAGCCTTGGTTTCGTGTTATTTCGATGTTTATCTACGATATTTCATACGTTGCAACGTATGAATACATCAAAACTAAGCTTCAATTTATGTTAATTATGATAGAATATTCAAGAAAATATATTTTAGATCATGTTAATTACAATTAATATATGTTAATAAGGTAATATTTTATATGGACTTCAACTGATGCTATATTTATCTACAATACTTCACACGTTTCAACATACAAATACATCAAAACTAATCTTCAATTTACGTTAATTATGATAAAATAATCAAGAAAATCTATTAAGATTAAGTTCAATTTTAATTTATATTAAGCTAATTACAATTAAAATATGTTTATAAAGTCGTATTTCTCGTATACTTCAGTTAATGCGAGTCAACTAAACATAATTAAATGTACTTACTTGTTAATTTTTTAAAAATTAATAAATATATTTTAAGCAAATCTATATTTATAAATTAAATCTTTAAATTTAATTGCAAAAAACATAAAAAGTTGATGTGTAAATTCAAGAACAATTTTAAATAAGTTATACCAAAAAACACAATTCTCTCAAATTCTGTAGAAAATTTTATTTATCATGAAAAAAAAATTTATGTAGACATAATTTAAAATGTTTAAGCAACAGAAATTCTTATTTTATGAAGGTATCAACAGCAAAAATTTTACATCTAAACACTTAAAATATGTATAAAGAAGCATCAACAATGTTTCGATATATAAACAAACTATAAATCTAAATATATATATATATTCTCTTGCTTACACTAAAAAATTCTGAAAAATTAAAGCAAAACATATATTTTAAAAATAAATTAAATAAAATCTAAAAAGGGAGGAAAAAAAATCTATTTTTCGATAAATTATAGTGGAGAAAAGTGCAATATATTCTAGGTATATATAAGATACTTTTAAGAAGATATATTATATATTTTTCTTGATATTTTCAAAGATATTATATAAAAGAGTTGAAACATTATAGTTTCAATATTATTGCTGGATAGTAGAAAGACAGAAAACGCAATGATGTACAGTTATACAAGTTTCAATGTAGTAAACACCATCTTGAGAACGAACTGGAGGATACAGCAAACAAAAGAGTCTTTCTCCGTTGCTATAGTAACGTAAGAGAGAAGGAACTAACATTTATAGAAACTCTGTAGAGAATAAGAAAAAGAAACTTTTTTTCCCTAAACGTAAACCTGCTTATTTTTTTATTTATTTATTATTTTTATTTATTTTCTTCCCCTTTATACATTATTTTTTTCCCCTCCCTCTCTTTCCTTCGAGGGGAACTAACGGCTGTTTAATCTTGTAGGTTCAATTCTGCGTGAAAATGAACCATCGATTTAAGCAAAATCAGATATCAAACAAAGTAAAGTTGATTTTTACCAATTGAACTATCAGTTCTGTAAATCGAATTGTTTTGCGTTAAGAGAATCGAAAATCAATCTTAGATATATTAGAAGTACCTCATATTTTTTTTCCCCCTCTCTTCTCTCTTCTCTCTAGTTTCTTACTGTTCTACTTCTAAAAATTATTTATATATAAATATGTAAATGCTTTTTTAAGATAGTAAACCTTATAAAAAAACATAGAAAAATAAGTGTTTTTGTTTAAAATAATTGATAATTTTCTTTAATTATCATACAAGATGCTACTTTTTTTTATATTACTATTCGTGTGTAACTAGAGAATTTTTTTCTTGTTAAATTTTTTTAGTTTAATCGATTTTTTATATTATTTTATATAATTTTATACTAATTTCTATATTTCTACATATTTTTTAAATAAAAATATTTAATAATTTTCTTTAATTTTTCACAATTTTTACGAATTTTTATACGGATTTATCCTGATAGATTTCGTTACTTACAGGCTAATTAAATTGATTTTTATAACTTTTTTAAATATATTAATTTATAATTTTATTAAAATATTTAATATTTTCTTAAATATCTTACGATTTTCATAAATTTTCGTGCTACTGCAACAGCGTTATTCGTGTAGGATTAGACACTTTCCTTGATAAATTTCGTCAGTTAGTGGATAATTAAATCGATTTTTATATTAAAAATAAATATATATTTTTACAATTTTTCTTATTTAACATTTTTACTTCAGCTTAGTTGGATATTTGCCACATTTTAAAACGAGTGACGAGAATACTAACGACGTTGATGGACGTAAAGAGTGAAGTAAGGGAGGAAAAAAATGCTATTTTATAAAGTTAAATTATAAATGACAACGTTCTTATGTTCAAGAAATGTGTACATGTGTACTTAGATTTTAAAACATTCATTAGTTTTTTTTTGCAAAGAAAAACATAATAAAACAATAATTTTATTCAGGAATGTAATATTAATAATTAACTAAAATTATATTTAACATTTCTTATTGATTATTAAGCGCATGAAAGATTAGAAATTGCGAATTTTCTATTAAAAATTTAATTAATTAATTTTAAATTATTCACAAAAATAATAAATATAAAAATTTAAATAATAATAATAATAATTATATATTATGTGAGTATTTTCAATTTTTTTTAAATTTTAAATTTGTATTTAAAATAAATATTTATTTAATCTTAAAATTAACTTTATTTTCCGTAAGTCTGTCAGTCTTTTGAATTGATTTTAAGCATAGTTAATTAGTTAATTGCTTTCTTAGTGCATATTAGACTACACTTTTCTAGGCAAATAAATAAATATAAAGACAGACGTAAAGATAAAGTAAACAAGTTAATAATGAACAAGATCTGAAAATGTATGAAACTTTCAGTACCTATATTAAACGAATCAGCTGCTAGTGCTGATCATCAGATAATTTCTGCACATTAAAAACATTCTGCCAACATTGTTGCTGAAATTTTCTAGCATTCTTTATTTGTTTTCATCCCTAGTAATTGTCACCTTTTTAAGTTTTCAGATCCGTTCGGGAGATGTTAAGAAGATGGGCTATATCTCCCGAACTAACGGTCCGATTACCCTGGCATTTTCTAGAAGCACTTCAACCTAATACGCAAACAGTCTTGTAAAATTTAGTAATTTTTGAATAAAAAACATAGGAGTTATTAAGCTTCAAATTAGATGAAAAAAATTGTGCTCCAAACACCTACACCAGAATTCATGCATACAGGAAAAACTTTAACTTTTTTTTTTTTGTATTTCTCGACGTTTCAAGGTCTCATAAGTTCAAAAATCTTAAAATATTGGAGGTAATTTTTTGACCAATCGCCATACTTCATATATAACAGCCCAGGAAAGTAAAATGTTTAGAAAGTAATAAATAACTATAGATTTCCAAGCTTATAGAGGCCTGAAAACCTCTGTAAACTTCTGACAGGTTGCCTCCACCTTCCAAAATGATTTTTGTATCTAAATTAATACTAATTAAATACCTTTTCTTTAATTATCATACGATTTTAAACAGATTTTTTTTTCTGCATAGTCTTTGATAAATTCTTCAGGGGGGAAATTAAAGAAAAATAAATATATATGAATAATTTACACAGAAATTAATACAAAAAAGTAAATAAATTTAAGGCTTTTATCTACAGGCAGAAAATATAAATTAAGTAGAATACTATTGATCCAAAAAAAGAATAAAGTTAAAAATTAAACTAAAAATATTTTTGAAATTTCAACAGAATAAATTTTTATTTACAAAAATTATTTTATAATTTAATTTAGTTAAATTTTTTTTTATATATTATAAACTTAAAACTGTATTGATTAAATTACGTAATATCTGCGTTATATATTAAAAGAAATAATAATTTTATATCTAAATATTTATTCTAATATTAAATTTAAGAGGATAACTTATGTAAATTGGTAATGTTTAAGTTATATTAAGCACACTTTATACAGATTTTCCATAAAACGATATTAAACCTTTATAAAGTATTTCTAAATTTATACGTGAAAAAACACTTATAAAAGTATTTTAAAGCATAATTAAAAGACACATTTTAATAGAAATTACGATAAAAGTCTTAACTTAATAATTAAAAGCTTTCATTAATTTAAATTACAATAATGTTAAATATGTCTGTATGTTATGTTCTCCTTTAAATACAGATGTTTTAATTATACAATTAAGTTAATTATGATAAACACAATTATGTTAAGTATGTATCTACACCTACAACAATCATTAAATTTATTAACAATGATTTAAATTATTGAAAATTTTAGTTGCATGTAAGAAAAATGTCTTAAGTAGCAATTTAATAATTTACTCTCATAAGTTACTCGAGTATGTTACTAATATCACGTTATGTTACTTCAACGTTACTATATTTTATAATATTATATCTATCATAAAATTTCAGCAAGTTCATTTGGCTTGGTTCTCACATTTAAGGGCTTCAGAATTATCAGTTATGTATTATTCAACCCCATTGTATACTCTATTAAATTTTATTATTGGGCTGCAATTTAAAAAAATTGTAGGTCTATAAATTTCCATTGGCTATCTGTCCTTCCTTAGAAAGCTTAGGGCCGATTAACGATATACGAACTTCTGGTCTGGACTGGAAGTCACGTGTTTTCAATTCAAAATTGTTCCCCAGAACGGAATTACATAGCTTACTTGCATGACTTTGTTGTTATCAGGAAAAGTATGATGTACAGGGGCAAGACACTATTAATTTGAGATCGCGAGCATATATTTTAAATTAAATATATTATTAAAAATTGCAACCCAAAATTATGAAGATGTCACAATTTTTGCACGTTTAAAAAAATAAAAAAATTAATAATAAACTATATAATTCAGGTTTTACTTTAATATAGTGAGAGCCTCAAAAAGGCAAATGGAATCTTGACATCCTCTTTAACGTGAAGTAAATTGCCAAAATATATCGCTTGTTATAAGGATTTTAAATATTTTTATAACAAGTTAAGACAATTTAATTTTTATATAATTTATTATTTATTTAAACGTATGTCAATGGATTTAATAAAGATAAATGAATTTTTTATCGAAAAATCAGTAACAAAAGTTTCTTCCTCATAAAAATTGGACTAAATTGCTATGAATATTGTCATAAAATAAAATTTCTGTTGACAAAATTTAAAATTTATATATATTTTTTAATTTTATAAGTTATTAACCTTAATATTTTTTTACTTCGTATCAGTGCCAGATTTTACTTTATTATTATTATTTTTTAATGTTTTCTGCAGTAAAGTTTTCTTAATGATGAATGATTCTGACAATTCAAATATCTCTTGTTAGAGTTAATTAATTTACTTTTAATAAGAAGAAAGTTTGTCGAGAAAAATTGATGAAAAAAATCAACTTTGAAAGCATAAAAATAATTGTTTTTTCACAAATATAAAAATTTTGAAACTTTTTATCTATCTTAATTTATTATCAAATCTTATAAAAAATTATTAAAATATATATATAAAAAAGTCGAAAATTCTTTATGAGAGAATTTTATTGGGTAATAATTATAAAATTTTCAATAATATAAAGATAATAAAAAATAAAATAAATGTGATTTATTTTTCTAGCGATATAGAAATTTACAAAATTAAAGAATAAAGTAAAAAAATTTTATATAATGTTTTTTATTTATAATAAATTATATAGCTATAAAATTATTATCTTCGCAGACTAATTTACGACTAGTTATTAAAAAACTTTAATTACACACACACACATATATATATAAGCTATAAAATAATAAGTAAATTTAAATTTTTTATATATCTCAGTACAAAGTATAAAATTAATTATAAAAAGTATTGATTTAAATTAAAATATTAAAAAGAAATTTTTAAAGGAATAAAATAAATATTTTTTAACAATTTATTATTATTTTTTTCTCTTGGGTATCGATTCCTTTTCTATCTCACAAGGTACAATCTCTATACTGTAACATTACCAAAAACACTGTTTATATACTTGAACATAGCGAATGTCCAAGTGAATAGTCAGGAAAAATATTTGCTGCGGTTTTCCAAGTCAATGTGTACTGCACAGGAAGGTTGCTTAGGAATCCGTGATGTTGTGATAAAAGATCCTTTGCTTTACTGCATTTTTCACATTGTTTAATGTAAATCTTTTTCTTGATATATATTTCTTTCATGTTGAATAATTTTTTTAAATCCCTCAAAACAGCAACAAGATTCGTTTATTGAATTAAAATTTCTTCTATTTTTTATATAGAATTTATTTTTTATATGTAAATAAATTACTTAAACATACATTAAACATGTTCGGTTCTATAAACAATGTTTATATTTTTATATAATTTTTTATACAATTCCTAAAATAATTTTTAAAATGTATTTATATTATTTTGATAAATTTTAAATATTTAATATTTTATTTTAAAAAATCATTTATAAGACAACAATTATATATTATAACATCGTCACAATACCGTGCTTCAATTTTTAATTATATATTTAATTTATTTAATTTAAAATATATGCTCTCCATCTCAAATTAGTAGTGGCTTGCCCCTGTACTGTACATCATACTTTTCTTTTAACAATAGAGTCGTGCCTGTCATCTATTAACTGCTTTCAGGGAAAAAGTTTTGAATTGAAGTTACGTGACTTCCGATTTGTATCGAAAGTTCTTATATAGTGACAGACAGGTAGGCGAACGGATGGACGAACGACAGTAGGAATTTACAGGTCTATAATTTTTTCAAATTGCAGTCCAGTAAAAAGTATGAAAACTGTTTAAATTTTTAAACATAAATTAAGCTGTTTAAAAAATTGTAAAATTTTTCCTTGTAAAATTGTTAAATATATTATTACTAAATTTAAAAAAATATAACTTTTTAATTTATAAAATTGAGAAAAATAAAATAAGCTTTTTTTGACATCTTCAATTGTCGGTTTTCATTCGTTTCGTATTTTTAAATTTTTATTACAGAAAAATAATTCTTCATTAAAAAGTATTAAAATAAGAATTTAAAACAACAACAACAAAAAAAACATCAAGTTTTAAATTTTTCTAAAATGAGAAAAGAATTCCACAAACTAAGAAACGGAAGAAGAGAAAGAGAAAGGGGGGAAGAAGCATAATTCAAAAAGCGAAAACAGAAAATTACATGTACATATGCACATTTTTGTATGTAAAACTTATATAACTGACATCAATCATAGTGTAGAAGGGTAAATCTTAGCAGCCTAATTTAACGACTTTGGTTCTTTCTATCGACATGCCTAAGGATACAGCAGCTTAAGAAATGTTTTTATTTTGATGCATGTTGCCTCTAGGGAATTTATGGTATAATTTTTTCTTTCTTCATCTTTTTTTTTCTTTCCCCTTCTTCTACTTCTTTAATAACTTCAAAGCTTCAAAACTCATGTATTTTAATTTAAGAAGAATTTACCTATTTTTATAACATTTTAACTAAAATTATGTTTTAAATCTTAACTTTTTTTACTTACGTAACATTCGTTTCATGTAAACATTATATACAACTTTTTTACTTATTAATTTAAATCCGTTCGTAAGATAACATAAAGTAAATAAAAACAAAAACAAAGAAAAAATTTTTATTTTTAAAAACTTTAATACAATGATAAATTAATTTAATTTTTAGAAATAAATTATTAAGTATTCTATTTTTAATAATTAATTTTCAGTTCTTAAAAATCTTCTTACAATTTAATTTTTAATCCTTTTTTTTCCCCTCTTTACTCTCTTCTTTTCTTTCTTTTCGTTAATGTAACGATGTTAAAAATAAATATTTAATGATATAAGGAATAGATTTTTTTATATAAATTTATTAATTTATTATTAATTAGATTATATAAAATTTATAAACTTTTAATATATTCAAGGAATTAATTAAATATATATAATTTTTTCAAGTTAAACTTACCAAATTAGACGTGTGTAGAATGGTTGATTCATCAAAAGAACTATAAAAATTTGATTTATATATATCTATATATATATATATAATTCCGTGTAGAATTTTTTTAAACTTTCTTTTTTATTAGCTAGAAATCCTTTAATTCCAAATATGAAATTGCATTGCATACCATAGAATGATTTCGTAGGTGCAATCACTGTCTATAGGAAGTCGAAAAATTCCAAGCTATGGTATTAGCTAGAATCCAAATGAAATTGCTGCAAGCAAAGGGAATAGAAAAGGAGTAGTAGATGGCATGTGAGTTGTTTGGTAGCTGTCGTGACTAGAATAAAAATGAGAACAGAGAATATTCTGACTTTCCCATGGTACACGAACCGCAAGAACACAAACTTCAAAACCACTATAGACAATATGATTCCGTAGGAATATTTTTTTCACTTCTTATTTTTTATATATATATATATTTATCTAGTTTCTTTTTTAACTTTTGTTCCGAAGAGAGAGAGAGAGAGAGAGAGAGAGAGAGAGAGAGAGACTTCTCAAACAATAGGGCGTGACTGTTATGCTGGCAATACAGACAAGTCCAGACAGACAGAACGCGATGGGAAATACACTGTAGATGTTAGTATGAGATGAAAGAAGCTAGAAAAGTAGATATCTGAAGAAAAAAATATAAAGACATTAAGAATATATATATATATATATATATACCGTGTTTCTTTGACTTTCTCTTTATATTTCTTTTTATATATATATATATATATATATATATACTGAGTATTGGGATATGTAAATTGAAAATTTGCGAACTTTTCTGAATATAAAGCAAATATATCACTCTAAAATTAAGAATAATTTTATTTAGAATATTTTTTACACGTATTTTATTCGTAAACATATTTAAAATAGTTATTTCTCTGATTTTTTATCTTTTAATTTCTTCGCTTAAATTAAAAATAAATAAATAAAAATGTCGTTTCTTTCGCTGTTTATGATTAGCAGAATTTCTTCTTGATGAGATAAAATTTCACTTTTTATTAAATATATATATATCTATATAAATGGAAAAAAATTTATTTCGGATGACTTTGTATTCTTGTAACACATAAATATATATATTTTTTTCTATTTTGAAAATTATGAGTTTAACAAAGCATCAATTATAATTTCATTGGGAAATTTTTTTCCTTCTTCTTATCAAATTGTTAAGATTAAATTAAATATATTATCTTAAAAGAAACTCATTTAAGTACGATCGAGACTGATTCAATTTTCTTCGTACGACTCCAGACATTTTTAATAATTAGACAATCAAAATTGATTATGATTTCATAAATATATAAATTAAATTATATATGCACATATATCAAATTTTGTATTTAATAAAATAAAAAATAAATTAAATTATCGAAAATTTCGACAAATATCTTATAAAAGTGAACGAAATTATTTTACATCTTCGTTTTTAGTTTCATATATTCTTGCATACTCTTACCTGGATTTGGAAAAATTTCCTTTTTTTAATTCAATATTTTATGCGAATTTATTATACAAAATGTATTTTATGAGCAGCAAATCGTCTATATATTTATATTCAGTGATTTATTTTCTGTTTTCTTTACTCTTCACTTCATCTTTCTCCAGCATCTTCGATAACGAACACACGCCATATTGTAGTGAAGTTTAATATATTTTTTCTCTATAAGAGTTTTGCTCTAAGCGTAACTTGTATAAGCAAACATAATTTTAAACGAAATTTATCTTCGGATAGGTAAATTTTCCATCCACGTGTTGTATTTTAATGTAGAGTATAATATGTTTATATAAGTAGTGACCATTCTTGATGTAAATTAAATGCAATTTACATGGTGAAATTGAATCTTCTCTTGATTGAGTGAAAGGACGTCTAAATGCAATTGCAAAGTGAATCAAACCATTTGCACATAATCTCCTATATGGAGTATTTGTCTGTTTGAGAGAACAGTCCAATGCTTTCCATTTTAGTCGTCTATTGACCGATTCTACAATCCAACGAGCATTGGTGACGTCTTGATTCGTTTGTCTCTTCTAAAGCGTGTTTCTAAGTCTCCGTTTGAAAGAAAGTAGTGGCAATTTAACAATAAACCGCAATCTTCGGTGTATTGTACCACTCTAAATCTACCAATCTACTTCTAATACATCTTCCGGCATATCCTCTTGTAGTGTAGTAGTATCAGTCGAAACTACAACTTCACAGAGAAAATTCTTTGTATCTAGTTTAAGAGCGAAATAATTTTCCTTGTATATACGATTAATTTGATTTTTTATAGGTTTTTATATTCGTTAACTGTACATAAAAGAGTGAATTTAGATAATTCTCATACGTTTAGCACGCAGAAAGTTGGCTCATATTGAATATTTCAATGGTTTTTTCCCCATAAATTTGATGCATTTTTGCATAATTTCAAAAAAGAAATCGAAATAGTACACTGTAATTTCATTTAGTATCCTGCAAGTTTAGTGACTAAAAGCATCTGGCGAATCGTATTCGTGATCGTTGTGTTTACTTTTTCTGCATGTTATTCTTCTAGTAAGTCTTTGTACAGCTGAGATTCACATAACTTTCATTGTACTTTATTACTAAAGGCAGACATCACTTCCGATTTCATAGAATTTTTCTGCAAAAGCTTTGAATGACATTTCGTTTTAGCAAGAATCAGTTTGCTTTTTCAATATATATAATATATATATATTATAAAAGAAAAGAGAAAAATTCAGTTTTTGCTACAGTAAATCTTCTCACATATTCAATAAGTTACATCATTTGCCATTCACAAAATGAATTTTAAATTATATATGCTTCATAACTTCTAAAAACTGTCCACAGACTGTATGCCTCCTGTTTGCATGCTTTAAAAAACATTAAATCTTAAAACTGCTCGTTTAAAATTATTATAATAAATTTTTATTATATTTTTTACATTCCAAATTAAGATTTTTCGTAGTTAAACTATTAAATTTGACTGAATTTATAAGTTTAAAAACACGATTTTTATATTAAACAATGGATAGAGCATAAGCATAAAAACATGATAATAATAATTTTATGTATCTTATTGAAAAGCAATTATTTTAACTTAAATATACATTTAAAACTAAAAAATTTAAACGTACTTTTAAGAAAATCTAAACTTTTATTTTCCTTAAAAACAATTTTTCTTGCCAGAAAATACTGTAAGAAAACAGTAGAAGTACTTTGCTCGGATTTAGATACTTTACTTTAGACAGCTGCCTGTATAATAGGCATGAATTTACAGACAGGTGGGCAAAACCATAGCTTGACAATGATACCAATGTTCAAACACGTAAATACCTAGTCCTGTTCATTGTTTCAAAAAAAATATTTTCTGTTTCTCAAAAATATGATTTGAACCGATATATAAAAATAGTATTATAAACTTTGTTCAAAATACACGTAAAATCCACATTAAAATTAGATTTGTAGCATTAAAAGACGTTAAAATTCTTCAATAATTATTATTTTGACACTTCAAGTTCAGTAGATCATGGTATACAAGTGATAATCTTTCGAATTACATTCTTAATGAATGTATTTTGTTGTCTGAATTATCAACAATACACTTCTCGTTTCACAAGTGCCTTTTAAATAGTTGTATGAAATTAATTTGGAAAATTCAATAGAAACAATGAATATAATGTACAATTTCTAGCTTCGGGTTACATTTCTAAGCAACAATTCAACACTGAAATGTAAATGATCGTGTTACTGATAATTAAAGTTTATCCTATGACCCGTTTGTCCAGGTGATCTCGTAATCGACATCACCTTTAATTATATTCCATGATTATTTATAACTTTATCTAGATGATAATCATCATTAAGAATAGGTTAATTATGTACTAAAAATAGTTTTGCTAATTTACTAAATATATATATATATATATGACATTAATTACTTTATATTATTTTATAACGTTTTTAATATTTTTAATACTATAAAGTTGTTTTTATTAACTTTTAACTATTTGATTATAAATAATTTACTACAGTGTTAATTTTTACTGAGTTCTTAATTAAACTTTTAATTAAATATTTTATTATATTTCTAAATTAGACTTTATTCATGGGAAAATTAAATTTAATGATACTTAAATGAATAAAACAAAAGTTTTAAAATAGAATAAATAATGTGCGGTTTTCCACATTGCAAATACCACGATTCTATTGATAAATGCGAATAAAACTATTTTTCTTTAATATTTTATTTTAATTTTATTTTTTCCCCTTACTTTCTTCCTTCCTGGAAGCACATCTAATAAATGTTACTTTATCTTTCTGTGCCAATAAACATGTCATTAATAAATTTTTCTCGGTAAAAGATTTGAAAAATTCTTTAGTAATATATCTTGTTGAACACTTAACCAAAAACAAATATATTAAATTTTTCTGAAAATGATAAATTTCTGTTAAAAGTTTTAACATTTCTCTAATTCATATTAAGAAATGTTACAAGTAAAATTATTACTATTATTATTATTATTTTATTTTTGTAAGAAGCGAGTGAATCTTATTTTTATTTTTGTTCTCTCATATCTCTCTCCTTCTCTAACTCATCTTCCAATGCACAATTTAATAAAAACACGTCACAGCTTGTAGATTTTTTAATATTCAACCTAAACTGAGTTTTTATTTAATCAATAATAAAAAAAACGTTTTTAATGATTAAAACACATTCTAATTTTATCTAAATTCTTATTGAATATTATCTAAATCGATAAAATACCTTCTAAATTTTATAGTTTTTTGTGATTTAGTATTAATTCTAAATGTAATAATGGTTATCTTTACTCATTCTCAATCAGAGGATTACAGTATTTTTCTAAAGTCATCATCAATCACTGTCATTTATTTGACGTCTATACCTAATGCTGAACAATTTTGTTAGTATATTTCTATCTTGAATTAAAATTGGAAACTTTTCTAGATACATATATCATCTTATTTAAAAGATTTTTTTCCAATATTCTTACATATTATGATATAAAATTAATTTTTTTTTTACATTTAATTGAGTCGTTTTTCTTAGTTATTTTATTTAGTGATTCATATTTTTAGTTTTAAACAATTCAAAAGTATAATTTAAAAAATTTTTAATGTTTCATAAACATGCAAAATTTCAAAAAAATTTTTTTATTATTAAAAATTAAATTACTTTAATTAATTAATTTATTATTATTATTATTATAAAAACTTTGTTTTTATTTTTAACAGAAATTAAACTAATCAGTTTCGTTAATTCAAGTAATTTTAATTGTTGAAATTGATTTATTTAATTTTCAATAAAATTAAACAAATCATTTTCGTTTATTTAAAAAATTTAAATCATTGAAACTGATTACTTTAATTTTAATTGTTGAAAGTGATGAATTTTTTCATTTCTTTTAAAGAATAGCTTCAAAGAATTTATTTTAAACTGAAAATGAAATATATTGAAGTATTCAATTATTGTCTCATTTTTTAATGAATCGAAATAACGTTATTTTAAAAATTATTAATTATATCATTAGTAAAATATACAAAAATATAAATGCTGATGAAAATTAAAAGAACAGGAAATAGTGACCTAGTTTTCTTGTGATAACATTCAGCAATATCATTAGGAAGTCACTACTTATATAAAATTTATCGTATAGTGATTTAGTAAAAACTGTATAGTGAGTATATAAATTGTCTAGCTCTTATGGTCTAGTTTGCTTCAGAGCCTCTGATGTTCTTTAAATGGCTGACATATCAACATTACTGAGATACAGATACAATGACTGGTATGTCCTCTTTATGTCAGGCTGACAACTTAACTGATTTATAAAACCATAACGATTATTTTGAGCAAAATTGCACTTGTACAGAAAGAAGTTACTAGAAATGTTTACTAGATAACGATTTAGTCTAACTTATATATTTTCCTTTATTTTTATATAAGTTATACAGAAACATTAAGGAAATTGTTCTATCTACTTTGAGAAATAAAATCTAAACGAATTAAAAATACATTTTATGTTTAGAAAAGCAATTAAAGTTTTAATTAAAGAAATTAATTATTTATTTATAATTAATGTCTTTAGTATAAATAAATAAATGGCTGATTATCTCTCCATTATTTACACGTATTAACTGTTAACGAATCTTATTTTTATTTATTTTTTTTTGTTTGTTTGTTTGTAAGCTTTTCTTTTTGTCTAAGAGCCAAGATCAAGTTTGAACTCTTATCCTTTACAATTAATTAAATATGATCTAGTAGAAACCAACTTTAAGTAAATTAGTTTTGTAGAAGAGAGCTTTGTTAGTGTCGTAGAATTTCCACAAAGCAGGAATCATCTTAATTACAAAGACAGGCATGGATATTGAAGCTCTGTGCATTCATAAACATTTTAAGCGAAGACGCCTGAGGATAATTGAGTGTGAACAGTCACCGAATTTGGACAGAGATGAGATTATAAGATCGCACATAAAGGAGCAACTACGTTTACTTATCGCTAGCCAATTATATGATATATAATATTTATATCCTTATAAGTAAGATTGTAAGTATTTTTGGGGATATATATTGTAGACGTTTGGTGAGTAAAGTATAACCTTATTCAATACAGTAGACATCCTTATATTGTACTAATCCCAATAGGATTTATACAGATTACCCATTTTATCTATCTTCCTATCTCAAATGCAATCGATCTTGGTTTACTGCCTCGTATATCTTTATTCTGCATCTTTTTTGCCAAACTTTTCTGATTTACTACTAAAGTAAATTGTTATTGCCACGATATAAAACCTAATATAATATGTTAAATCATTTTATATTTAAAATTCTGACTTTTCTTCCTTTTTTTTATTTCCAAGTTATATTTTACGAATTCGTAAAGTAGATTAAACTTTCATTCTTTTCAATTTTTCTTAAGATTATACATAAATATTTTATGTAATTTTCTTTTACAGAATATCAAAGTGTATACACATTTCAGATGTTTATACATACATACATATATATATATATATATATATATATATATATTATTTATTTATATAGAAAATTTTGAAGATGAATAAAAAGCATATTTCAAAAAAGTATAAATAAAAAAGAATTTTTGAAAGGGAAAAATGTTGGGATAAAATGGTAGAATAGGGAAAATTGAATGAAACTTCAATTGTATGATACACTGAATGAAAGGATAGGAAATAACAGATTGCTCAATATGACATCAGATTTAAAAATAAGATAGAGTAAGATATAAGCAAAAACAATAGAAAGAAAGGGGATAAAGAGTTTTATATAAACTACCGAAAAAAGAAAATCAGAAAACGATAGAAGAAGGAGGAGAAGTGAAAAAGTAATGATGCTAAAATTCCTAGAAAGCATTTCCTATCTTCTCATGATTATATATTAAATTGAACTTCTTTTATAATAAAACCAAATAATAGTATAAATTCAAAATCGATTTAAAAGTAAATATAAAAACTAAACTCAAGTAAAAAGCATTCATAATTATAAGATCAGAATATAAAAGTTTATAAAAAACGAATTAAATTAGGGTCGTCTATTAATTATGTGTAGAGTTTATGAGCCACCTTTGACACCTATGTATACAATGATGTACTGTACTTTTAGCAAATCACCTTTAATTACATATACAATAGTTCGTGGATTCCTTGATAGTAAAGGAATGACATTAAAAACTGTGAATCAGAAAAGATTCACATAATTAATAAGTACGCTTACGAAAGCAAATCGTATGCCACTAATATCACTAAAAAGTTTCATAAACAATGCACCTCTCACTTCATATCGTATACAATAATGTACTAGACCTTCTTATCCTATAAATTATTCACTAAACTGTAATGAACGGTTTCTTCAGTTTATTTATTTTTTTTGTAATAATGATATATAATTTATATATTTAATAACCTATTATAGTTCTAATGAAACCGTGTTTTTAATTTACGTTGTTTTATATTGACACAATGGAGTGACGTTTTCCAAAAACACTTGGCATATTATTCATCACTTTATTTAGTTAGGCAACAATGTTCAACAAACCTTAATATGTTTACAATATTTTCATCCAGTTTTCACAAATTTTGACACTGAGATTTTTATTTATACAATTCTGGTTTTTATTTTTAATAAAACTATCCTTAAATTTGTGAAAAGTGGATGAAAATATTGTAAACATATTAAGGTTTGTTGAACATTGTTGCCTAACTAAATAAAGTGATGAATAATATGCCAAGTGTTTTTGGAAAACGTCACTCCATTGTGTCAATATAAAACAACCTACTATAGATTAATAATACATCACAAAATTTATTTTCGAGTTGTCAATTTATAATTTATTTATCATTTTTTTTACGATATATTCCAACAAAGAACATATTTCATGATTACACGAGTCAACATATAGTCCTATGATCTATCGTCGAATGATGATTTTGCAATGAAAACAATTCAGTTTGTTATTTGGTGGATCCAGAAAAATCCCTGCAGACATTAAATCAATTCTACCAAATTTCCTAGAATTTGTTTTCTTTTCTCATACTCAACTATAGATTTTTTTTTCTTTTACATATATTTATTTTACATGTTTAAAATTATATTAGAGATATTTTACATTAAAAAAACCATAAATAATTTGCATATGTATCGAAATATTCGCAGATATTTTCTACAGAATTAAAAAAAAATTCGAATTTATACTCAAGTATATGCTTGGAAATTATTTTTTTAAGGGGAAAAAGTTTAATTTCTTTTATAAAACGAAGTACTTTTCATTATTTCCTTTATTTTCCGATAGTTCAGTTGTATTGTTCACAATAAGAAGAGGATATCAATAGCTTTTATTCTGTTTCCATTCATCTTCTTTGATTTAAAATGAAAGCTATCGATAAGTTTAACATTAAATTTTTACTTTCTTCAAAACTTTTCTTTGGAGTTAATTCTATGATTTTTTATTAACATTACTTCTTTTTACTAATATATCAACTAAAATTTTTGATTAAATCTTATTAAGTTAATAATTTTATTTACAATATGCAAACCGTTTTATATCGTTTTCTCGCTAGCCATTAGTTTCAAGAAGACTTAAGTGATCTAGAAAAAAAAATCTAAGTATATCCATAAAAACAAGGCGATTATCTCCATCAAAAGAGAAATTAGATAAACTGATAAAGTTTTTGGTAGTAGAAAATAACACAAAATATCTATTCATTTTTATTATATATCCGTATATACGTACACACCATTTTTCAAGTGTATATTAATTTAATCTAATAATTATAATTAATTTAACAAAAATTTTGAAAATTAGATTAAATTCTAGTTATTAAATTAAATTAAATTTCTTTTGTATTATATATTTTTCTTTACGAGTTTCAGTTCAGTTTATTTGTTTCTTTGCAGGAAAAAAAATCTTCTAAAAATTATTTTTTTTATCAGAAAATTTGTGTGAAATCTAACTCATGAATATTGTTTTCCTTTTAAGCTGGGAAGATGACATTATGCAACAGTTTTGGATAGTTTTTAGTAGCAAGAACTCCTTATTCCGTATTGAATTTATTATTTTCTATAGTTTTTAGTTCTTTAAAAACAAATTTTTGACTTCTTTCGACTTTTAAACTGTAGCACAATCAAAAATAATACAGAAAAACTTTTATCCTACATTTGATTTTGATCTCACCAGAAAACTACAGATGTAATTTTAATGACATTTCAAAAATCTCGTTTTTAACTGATAGAAATTTTTATATTAGTTTAACTTATTTATGTTATTACTCTTCAAAAAAATAAATATAATTTTTTTTTCTAAATTATATTTTCATTACTTTTTTGTACTTATATAAATCGACTATAACCTGTACATAACAAGACAAAAAATTTATTTTAAAAATATTAAAATGAAGGATTAAATACGAGCAATTACTTAATATTTAACGTAACATAATTAATATTCTAAATATTAAATATTAATATTACAGCTTAGAATATTGAATTATTTTACTGTAACATACAAAAACTTCTAGTGAATTTTCTATTTTTTAGGATGCCACTCCTTTAATAGAATCGAGCTAAAACTCTTGATAAAATTTAAGAACTTTGAAGAATTCAGTAAGAGTTCCTTTAAGAGATTTTAGAATGTTAAAATATCGAATTGAAATCTAACGTGTTCCTATAAAACTGTCTTATATTTCATCAGATATTTAACTAGAAAAATCTTAAAATATATATATATTTTTTTCTTACTCCATCCTTAGATGAAGATGCGTGCTCCTCATCTCAGGATGAAGTAAGAAAAATAATATAAGAATACATTATATAACTCTATAAAAATGGTTCTTAAGTAAAATTAATATCTTAACTTGGTTGGAATTCTTAAACGAGTTGAAGATAATTCTATTTATCAATATATTGCAACTGGTTATATTATTGTAGCATCTGCCAAATGACAAACGCAATTAGAATGATCGTTAATGAGCATTATATTATACAAGTTGCGATTGTTGACGCCACAATTAATCTATCTAACGCTATTTGGATGATATGTCATCGTTAACTGTAATCTGTCTTGTCAGATGAAATACTCAATGTTATTTATTGACAACCGCATCAATACAAACCGATTCGCTAATGAGCATCAATTAATGTTTTCTCTTATTAAATTATAATTTTAAATGTTCTATATAAAAATAATGATATGAATTATATTATAATAATATATTAATTTTTTAATTAATTTTTAAGTTATACTTTTTTTTAAAAAAATAAAAGATGTAGTTACATTTCTATGATGTATGCACGTACTGTTCATGAATATATTTACTAGCAAATTTTTAAAATAATAATAGTAATAATTTTATAATGAAAACAAAATATTTATTTAAAAATATGTCAAAACAATTTTTATTTATTTTCACAGTTTATTATTGTTATTGTTATTATATTTATTTTTTAAATTAAATTTCATTTTAGGATAAAGAAAACAAATTATCAATAATTCAACTGTAATTCCCCATCCAAAAATTCAATTTTGTTGATAAAACTTTTAAAATTACACCTCAAACTTCATAAATTATTATACCCTGTACTTATAAGTAATTTATTTTATTACACATTCATTTAATTAATAAATTTATATAGTTGAGCCTCTATATGTGTGTATATAAAATGACTCGAAATAAATTTAATTAATTAATGTTTAATTTTAAAAGATTGATTATATAAACTTCAAGTTTTCTATTTAGATAAATTTAGATATTTTTAGTTTTTCTTTTTTTTTTCCTAGAGGAGGATCGATAGCAGGTATCGACTCAACACACACTTTTCTATTGGTATTCCACTCTTTAAATCCTAGTAAATAAATAAGATAGAATAGTAAACTAGTAGATGTGTCTAATTTTAAGGAAATTGAATATCCAACAGAAGTTGAACAGAATCTAAATCCCATTTCAACCTGGAACTTGTTTAATAGAAATAGCAATGTTTACATACAAATAATCATGCAAACTTCTCTTGAATTTTAACTAATAATAAAAAATATAAAATATTTTTCTGAAAAATATATAAAATTTTAATTTAAATTCTTTCCATTTAACGCGTTAATTTTATAAATTAAGTGATAATTTTAATAAATAAATCGTCCAGATGTTAGGAAGATGCACACGTTATGAATGTATTATGATCTTTTATATTAATATTTAGTGATAATTATTGATTTATATAGGATCAAATGCAGTTAAGAATATGGTTAACATTTTTATTCTTTGGTAAATCATCGATAAATGCAGTTCTATACTCGATTTATCTGGTTTTCTAGCTATACTAAGATATGATGTGTGCTACCACAGTAACCTGCATTGTGCTATCCTGTAGTAGGGGTCAAGAAAGAGGTAACCTAATGCCACCACTTTTCTTTTGACAATGAAAGATTATTGATGATATCATCTACTTCTTTGTTTTTTCCCCTCTGTCTTTGTTCAATGAGTAGACCTCTCCAATTTCTTGTAATTGTGCTTCTGCTTTACATAATTTTTACATTAATTTTATTTTAATAGTCATATCTTTCTTTTGTATACTAGTAAAATATAACTTTATCGTTAATACCAAAAGATTTACTGTTTAAAAATGCGACTAGAATCCTTAAAAACCATCTTTATTTAACGGACATTACGGTTCAAAAATGTGAATTTCTTCATGTAAAAAAATAGAAGAGAAAATAAAATATATTATTATATATTTTAAGTTTAAAAAATAAAATTTTAATGGCAAATATATTAAACTTTGTTCATATAATACAATAAAGACTTCGATATAGTGCTTTTCTAAATAGCTCTACTCTTGTAAAGTGCAAACGAGTAGTTGTGAACAGATCTTCAATACAAGTGATAAATACATAACCTACACTATATGAAAATTACTCATCAAACTCATTTCTGTATATAATTCTTATTATTTGAGGTATTTCAATTTTGCGCCATACTCGATTTAGCGCTAATTTCAGAAGCAAGCAAACATTGGAAATAAATCACATTTTGACTCTATATACAAATTGAATAATAAAACTTGACTTTATATATACGAATATATATAAATTATATAAGAAATTACATACGCAATCATATAGAAAAAATAAATAAAGGATAACTTTAAAACTAAAGTAAAAAAAAAAAGAAAAACTGCATAAAAAATTTATCACAGAAATCTCATTTTTAAAAATAAATTTTATCAATTTTATTGAAAATTTCTACTATAAATTTATTTTTTTGATACCATCGTTTTAAAACATCCAGCAACAAATTGCGAAACTTTCCCAGCAAAAAACTTAAAATTGTGTATGGCGCCATCTGTTATGAAATTTTATTTTTAAAAAACTTGTCATATTAATTTTTTAATGATTGAAAGCTTAATTTTCAGGGCTTTATTAAAAAAACAATTGTAGATGCTAATGAGTAAAACTTATTGTGATATCACAAAGCCAGGTTGAAATTTTTAATTATATTTTTAAATTTATTTAATTTAAAATATATGCTCTCCATTTCAAATTAGTAGTGTCTTGCCCCTGTACATCATACTTTTCCTGATAACAAGAGAGACATACCGGTCATCTATCTAACTCCTTTCTGAACAAATTTTTGAATTAAAATCACGAGACTTCTGGGCCGTAAGCTTTCCATATCTGGTCTTGACTTTTATCTATCTAATTCTATTCTCGATATTAAGTAAGGACAGGCATACAGACGGACGTCAGTGAAAATTTATGGATCTGCAATTTGAAAATTAAATTCCAATAACAAGTAAAATCTTCATTAAGTTATGACCCTTGTATCTCCCCACCCCTTTAATCTTTAACCACCAAAATTTAAAAGCATCAATCCTCCTAATACACAAACCTCCCTGCAAAGTTTCAGAAATTTTTGACAAAAGGTACATGAGTTATTAAGCTTAAAAGTTGGTGAGCAAAATAATTCTCCCTACACAGATACATTAACATAAATACATACAGAAGCCTCCCCCCGACGTTTTTGCAATTTTTGACGTTTCAATTATAAATTAAAATAATTTTATAAATAATAATAATTTTTAAATTTTATAGTAGTAATACTAATAAAATATATTCGACAAAAAATAAATTTTATTAGACAATGAAATATATCTAAACTGGATATTCATTTCCTTTTATTTCAATAACATATCGCCTTAAGGAAACATATGATTCATTCAGAGAGAAAAGATAGTTAATATTTTCAAAAATCGATAGATTTTTTCACTCGAAAAAATAAGCTTATCTGAAAAATATCTTCTCCTTTCTATAAAAATAAAATAAACATAACTACGATATCCACTTATTAAACTTTTATATATAAATATATTAAATTGATTTTGAATAAGTTTCTTCTATATAAAAATATAAAATATATACATTTATAAGATTCTGGATTAAAAAATAAAACTTTCTTTTATAATATTATAATATATTTTATAACCAAGCTTTAAAACTTATTACTTACTTAATTTATGTTTATTTACTTGACTTTTCCTACAAATAATTGATTTTATTTACTTGTATATTGTACATAATATAAAAATATATAATCTATAATGTAAATTAAGCATTGAAATATATATATATTTTATATATTTTTCGATAGTATAAGGTATTCCCTTTATCATTTTTATTTGTAAATTTAATATTAAAATATAAATAATTTTATTTTTCTAAATTTCAATATTTCGTTTTATTGAATGTTTTCTTGCATTAAAAATCACTTCTCGTGTTTCCAAAAAGACTATATTAAAAATTCATTTTTACATTTACCATGTTTTTATTTTTATTTTATTTATTTTTTTCTCTTCAGAAAATAATATATATATATATATTTATTTATTTATTTATTTATTTATTTATTTATTTTTCCTTTCGGTTATATAACTGATTTGTTTAACAATATGCAACTATAAAATATTATTTGTTGGTAAGATTGCGGTTCAACAAGTCGATTTTACAAGAAAGATGATGCTACATTCGCATTCTAGTAGTTTATGTCGACTACAGTCGAATCTCATCATTTCACGTTTATGGCAAGTGGTGTACTATAGAACGGACAACCTCTAGGAAACAAGATGCAGCAGGGGCAATAAAATAGCAACCTGGTGTCGAGGGCACTTAGTACTTCTATCTTGTATAAGCTGAACTTTAGACCAATGCTTCTTTCGTTGTGCAGTAAGCGAAAACTTAAAAGCATCACCTCTGGTTATATCTCAAAAGGTCTGATAGCCATGTTCCATTTACTCTACTTAGTTGAAACAATTTATAGAATTTAAGCTCTAGTTTTACATTTATTATTATTATTATTAAAGAAATTCATGTTCTATTCGTTAATAAATATAAAAATGTCTTTTTATTTTACATTTTTTTAGTGGTTAAACAAATACATGGCTTTTATTTATTTTTTTACAGTAAAATTGATTTATTTTGTTTTAAATTTTTGCGTAAGTAAAAAATTGTTTTTGTGTGTGTGTTGTGTGTGTGTGTGTGTGTGTGTGTTAAATATTTGAAATTTTATACGTAAATTTACTATTTATTTATTTCCTTGACTTTTGGAAATAAACTCGATTTTACAACATCGTTTTCTGCTTTGACAAAAGTTTTGTTGGAGCAAAAAGCTATACCATGCATTTCTGATTTTTGTAATATTTTCTGATTTCAGAAATATTATATATTTTGGAAATCGATAATAAAAACTATTCATAGCGTATTCCTTCAGTAACATAAAGGAAGTTCAAAAAGTCTAACTGTATTTTTCTTATTTATTTTTTATTCGTTTAACTAGTGAATCGTTGGTTTGCAGGCCAAAACTCTTTTAAAAATGAAAAAAAATAATTAATTTAAAAAATCATTTTATCTTCTATTTTATTTAGAACAAAATTAAAATTCAATACAAAATAAATTTTTAAATAAAACTTAATAACATTTCCACTCACGAAACGTCAATAGAAGTGTTAAGGATTACAATATATTATTGAAAAAATTAATTTGTAAAGTAAGAAATATTTTAAAATTTAATTTATCAATAAAAGTAGCATTAAAACTTTTTTAAATTCTTAAATTCTTAGTTAAATTATTGTCGTTATCCTCTTTTTTTAAATGGATTTTACTACGCATATATGTGACACCACGAAAATAGAAGTATACATATATAAGTATTTTAAACGACGATCTATAAAAATTAACGTTTATAAATCTTATTTTCGAACGATGTAACGTATATATATATATTTGTTCATACGTGTAACAAGCCGAGTAGAAAGTACAAGATATGAGTGACTATCATGCAAAGAACAAGTTCTCAGTACAATAAAGTTAGCTACTCAGATTGCTATCGTAGCACACCCCGTTGCAGCAATGTAATTACGGACAGCAAAAATTACTTTCTGCCCCCCTCTTTATGTCTCCAGTCTGATTTATCAGGTGTATAAACTGCTCGCAACCTAAATATCATCTTCTACAACATCCAACGTAGATAACCTTCTTGGTTATAAATCTGTTTTACCCATCGGCATCGTAACCTTTTAAATCTTGTTTCTTTTTCCAGTAACTGTTTTATTTCTTAGTCCCGAGTGGCTTATGCCATTCTAAAAAGAAAGGTTGAATAGTATTCGTCGTAAAACTGTATACCCCATAGGCAATGTGCCAAAACTCAAAGAGGTGTATGCATGACACGAGTAAAATTACTATTGGACATTTTGTGTCACTATAAAGACATGATTTCTACTACTACTACTACTACTACCTTTTTTATTTTTTTTTATTTATTTATTCCGCGTGATTATATTTACAAAAATTTACGTCACGTTTGGAAGTTCTAGACGAAATTCTGTTAAAACGTAAAAGTGTGATTTTTTTTCATAAGAAGATACGTGAGAAATTTCGTTTTATATCTATTTTCTTTATTTATTTACATACATGTACTGTACATATATTAACTTGTAAGTACGACCATCGTATACAGTAAAACCTGTGTAAACCGGAATCGCACGGTACGCAATATTTTTCCTATTTGGTAGGTTCCATTTTGAACAGGTTATTTTCCACATAGAAAATTGCTTCCTTCCGAAGAATTTTTTTCCGTTTAGACGAGTTTCCGTTTTGGACAGGTTTTGAAGAAATCATAAATTCTTCCTGCAAATAGAAATGTATAAATAAATTTAATTTATTACCAATATGAACAAAATTATTAAAATAGCATTAATAAATCTACAAAATGATCATAAAACTAAATTTATTTTATTTTATGAAGTGTTTTATTTATTGTCCAAAAAATAATTTGTAAAAATCTAAATCTAGTTTTATATCGCAATCTTTTCGAAATTAATCCATCTTTTACAAATTTTAAAATAAATTTATATATATAATTTTATATTTATAAGATAAAGGAACGTAAATGCAGATGTTTTCCTTAAAAAATCGTGTTTTATATAAAAGTAGATTAATCTAAAAAAAAACTAAACAAAATTACATAAGACTCTATGTAATTTAGGGAAACGTTCTGATATATAATATTATTATTTATTTTCGAAAATAGAGACATAATATTAGTGAAATCTGAAACAGAAAATGTTACAGAGAGTTATAACACTTTTGTATTCGCGTGCAAAAGTTTCTTGAAATTTTTTTCCTACTTCTTATAAATATATCAGCACGCTCTTTAAAAAGGGAAATTGTGTTATTTCACGTAAAAACACGTAAATCATGTTAGTTATAAGCACGTAATCACTAAAATAACTTATACATGTATAAACTTTTCACTTTGAAATATATTTTTATATTATTTTATTATTACTGGGTTGCAATTTGAATAAAAATTGTAGACCTATAAATTACCCACTGTCTTTCCTTAATCTCGAGAATTGAATTCGATAAATGATATCCGAAACCATATATGGTAAGATTGGGGTAATAGGCCTAAATTAACTATATACTTCCGATACAAATCGGAATTCATGTTATTTCAATTCAAAAATTTCTCCTAAAAGCAGTTAATAGATGACCGACACGACTCTATTGTTAAAGGAAAAGTATGATGTACAGGGGCAAGCCGCTACTAATTGAGATGGAGAGCATATATTTTAAATTAAATAAATTAAAAATATGATTAAAAATTGCAGTCCGGCATTGTGATTTAAAAGATTTAAAATATATCATTTCTTTTTATAATAATAAAACGACACTTTTAAAAGTTTCGTAGTTACTTATCATTTTTTCTGCTTAACAAAGCTGAAGTATGGAATATTGTTACGAATAAAATTGATTTTAAAATTTATAAGAAAACAGAAAATTAAATAATAGTAATAATAATAAAAGTATAGAAAAGAGTCAACATTTTCAAAAATTAAAAAAAAATTGTATTATTTTTATATCTATTTAAATGCACAAACATATATATTTTTAAAAAAATTATTAAGTGATTGAATTTATATACAGTGAAGTTAAAATGATAAAATTTGACAACGATGAAATTAGAATTGCAAATTTAATCAATCACCGTACAGATTTTTCTGATGGTAAGTTAAAAAAAAATTTAAAAAATAAGGTTAAAAAACTTTTCATCAATACAATAATCTACAATTAGATAGAATTTTTGGTGGCGTTAAACTATTCTTTTTTATGAAGAAAAAAATAGAAAAAAATATAAGATTTACTCTCTAAGGAATTAAAAAATTGATGAACACTCATCGTTAATCAAATGGAGATCCTTTTCTTGTACAATCGACACGTTTCCAAAAGTATTTTTCCCCCTTCTATACATTAATGACATAGGTAATTTGGAAAAGTCATTGCACCTGTTTTTTTTATCCTTTATTCAGCCGGATATTAGTAAACAAAAATATCACAAATGGTATTAAAGGTCAATAAGTTTTTTCCTCTTCATTTATTTTATTTGTATCATTCATTTTTATTGAACAATAAATTAAATCTGTGTTTCTTTCTTTCTTTCTTTTTTCTTTTCTTGTTGAATTATGGTTAAGCTATTTATAAATTAATTAGAATATTTATATTTTTAAAAATCAAAGTCAAGATATAAAGGATGTTTTATTGGGCTACAATTTGAAAAACTATAAATTCCATTTCCATAACCGTCTGTCTGTCCGTCTGTCCTTACTTAATCTTAAGAATGGTCTTAGAGAGATAAAGGTCGAGATCATATGTGGAAAGCTGTGCCGCAGCAGGCCCCGATTACTTATATAATAACTTCCGATCTGCGCCGGAAGTCACATGATTTCAATTCAAATATTTTCACAGAACAGAATTATATACATGACCGGTATGACTCTAGTTATCAGGAAAAGTTTGATGCACACTACAAAAATCGAGAGCATATATTTTCTATAGGAATATAAAAATAAAATTTGTTTATCTGTTTCAAAAAATGTTTATTTCATTGATAAATACCTATATTTACGTATATATATTATTATTATCATAAATATTTATACAAAACATTTATTTTTAGCACATGTTACATCGTTTTACAATGTAAATTCTAATTAAAATAATAGTTTAAAGTGATAAAATTAATATAATTTTTTGTATAAATGCCAACATATTCGAATATGATTTTTTAACATCAATTTAATGACTAATTTATCAGATTTTGTAAAAAAAAGCATTAAATTTTACATTGATGAAAACCAAAACATAAATTTGACATAATTAATACATAATTACATCGTGTTATTCGTTTAAATTTAATTAAATAATTTTTATTTATTATAAAATTACACGAAAAAAAATAGAAACTTAAAATCATATTTTCCACTTCTTTAAGCAAATATTCAATTAATAAAACATAGTAATTTAATATTTGTAAATAAATGAATAAATTTTTAACATTAACGCAAATTACTACTAAAATTTAAATTAAAAAAACTGCGTGTAACATATTAAATTAAATTTATTTTAAGAAAAATTTCCAAGTTACTAAATTAAGAAAAAAATATATATTTAAAAAATTGCTTAAAAAGTAAATGAATAAAAACTTTTTAAATATATATATATATATATATAATCAAAATCGTTTAAAACAAACTGATGCTAATGTACTTCAATTAACAATTCTAATCAATAAAAGCATTTCTATAAATTTTATTTTGTTAAAAGTTAAATTTACTTAATTGAATTTAAGGGAAAAAATGAAAAAAACAAAATTTTTTCCTTTATCCTACTTAAAATAAAGAAGATATTTTATCTTTTAAACTTAGTAAACTTTATTAATTTATTTAACGAAATTAAAAACGTAAAAAAAAATTAAAATAATAATAAATAGTAAAATTAATAATACTTCTGGCACTTCCATTTATTTAATTAAAAATAACGCAAGCACATGATTGCTATTCATTAATTTTTTTTAATTATAAATTAATATAATGCTTGTTTATATATTCATAAATTTAAATAATTCTACATCAAGTAAATTTTTCTACTTATTTTTATAGTTTATATGAGAAAATAAAGTTAAGTAAATTATTTATTTAATTTTAAAAACACTTATAATTTATCATTGTGGTAAGTACTTTAACAGTTGTAAAATATAATTTTCTGTTATTATTTTTTGATAAAAATTCATCTTATTACAGGAGCTAGAATTTACTTTATTATTAAAATAAAGATATTATATAAAATAACATTTTAATTTTATTATTTTTATTTATTTATTTATTTATAAAGCTTAAGGAAGATTCCACTGTTCCTGTTTATGCTACTGAATGTAACACTGTAGTGTTATATAACATTTAACATAATATAACATTAAATATTTGTATATAAAATTGTGTTTTTTATGTTTTAATTTTATATATGTAAATTGTTTCATTAAAATTTATTTAAAAATCTAGTTTCGTTACTAACATTTATTTATTTTTAACTGAATAAATCAATTAAGAATAGAATTTTCTTTAAAAATTACCGAAAATAATGGTATAAAATTAAAGCTCGTTTTGACGTTTTAATTAAAGCTTTAATTAAGTAAAGAACGAGCTGTAAAATTAATTTAAAATATTTATATATTATTTTTAAAAAATTATATTTATGGTTATAAAAATTTATTTTTTTCGATATAAAATGCTTCCTTGAAAAAATATCTTAACAAAAACTAGAAAATGTATAAATTTTAAGAATAAAATATAACATTAAAAAAACTTACATAAACTTTTTAATAAGGATTTTGTTTTTATTATTTAAGTTATAACACGTATAAAATTTCATAAATAATAATAAAAGTAAAAGTTCCTTAATGCATTTTTATAATATAAAGTAGTATATAAAGATATAAAATCTTTATATAATTTAATTATTTAGACAAATAAATTATAATATTTATATTTTTTACTTCTCTACGGATCAGAAACGTAAGTGAAGATATGAAATTTCATTGACATTTTTATATAAATAAAAATAAAAAATTGTAGTAAGAAACGAAAGTAGAACGACTTTATTTTCTTCTAAGAAAAACTTATATCGAATGATTTTAATATATTTTATAGCTTTTAAAGTTTATGATTTTCAAGCGAAATTAAGGTATGCAGTCGAAAAAATTACTCAACTACGCATTACTAAACAAAACATATATATATTTATATTTGAAATCATTTAAGATTATCTTTATATATATATATATACATATATATACATTTTCTTTCTTTCTTTAACTTTCTACTTTGATAGGAACTTGCAATCTGCATTTTTGTAAGAATTTTTATTTTATATACCATCATCTAATGCGGTAGAAAAACAAACGTTCAGATTATGTACACAATTTATTGCGGTTTGCGACATGCGAAATGCCTGTAGCTGATTTATAGGGCCATTTCATCATAAGCGTGAAATTACTCAGCCATATGATGCAAATTTTTGAATACATATCGGATATACTTTAAAGAATTTATAATTCAAATATATATATATATATATATATATATATTTGTTTTTCTTCCCTTTTTCTCTTCTTTTACTCCTTCTCTTCCTCCTGCTCCTCCTCCTCATCTTCTACTGCTAACCACTACGACTAAGATCACTTTTAAAGATATGGAATTTCAGAAGAAATTGCTTTACTTTATCAATATAGCATATAAATTGATAATATATTTATATTATACATATATATACTTTAAATTTTTGCCTATAACAATTCTTTATTTTTTTAAATTACAATAATCTTTTAAATTTTTATATCATCTACATAAGTTTGTAAAAGTATCTATATTAATATGCTATATATATATATATATATATATATATATTATTAATTTATTTGATATACTTTAATTTTTAATAAGAATAAAAGTAAACTATAAGATAAGATATGTATACAGTGTCCACCTCTAAACAACGGCCATTTTTATATACTTATCAATTGCCGCCATTTAAAAGTTGTGTACAGTAAAACCTGTTCAAAACGAAACCTTAATTTAAACAGAAACCTGCCTAAATGGGAAAAGTTTTTCGAAACTCAGCGACTTTCGGGGTTTAAAAAAATCTGTTAAACATTTACCGTAAGAGTCCGGTTTACACAGGTTTTACAATAAACGGTTAAATAATTATTTTTTAATTTGATTAATATATAAAATATATAGATATTTTTAAATTTTTTTAATTAATTAAATTATAAATTTATTGAGTTTACATACAAAAAAATGAAGGATAAAAAATTACTGTAATGAAATATTTCTATTTAAAATTATTTTTGATATAAATAATTAAATTTATAATTAAAAATTTTTTTTAAATATAATTTTATAGAATAAAAATAATGTTTATACTAAAACTTATATATTTTTCTTACTTCAATTGATATTATTATTATATTTACGTTTAATTCAATAATGAAGAAAATGCATTATCTCGTTGTAGACTATGGTAATAACTGTTTATCAGCTAAAAATAGCAATGTTATGTAAACATTATATAATAATAGCTAAAAGATATTTTTGTATTTATTACATTTATCTATTTGGCAACACATTACACGTAAATATGTACGGTTTATTTTCATATTTTATTCAATATTTCTCCACATTTATGTTGCTGATGCATGCAAAATAACCTCATATTATATATTTATATATAAAATATAATATATTAAAAGTATAAATAAATACAAATTTTATTATTTTAATTCGTTAAAATTTAATTATCGCTAATTTATTACAGAATCATAATAATAATTTAAATTATATATAACTGTAGAAGGAAAAAATTATCATTATTATGTACTATTTTAATTTCGTTCTCTTTTCTTCTTCTTATTTTAATATTAATTATAATTTAAAAAAATAAACTATACTTTTCGTTGTATAATTGTTAAAAATTAACAAAAATATACAATTTTTTTTTACAAATTATTATCTTAAAATGTTTCAATGATCTCACTTTTCGTATTATGACTATACTGTTCGTTTTTTGTAAGGTATCTAAATATATCTTAATTCATTCATATATATATATATATATATAGGTTAATCTAATAATTAAAGGCATTACAACTATAATATTATAACTTATTTTGATCGTAGCAATTAACCTATTAGGATAAGTCACAGAATCACATCATCACTCTAGAGAATTGCATCTAATCAATTTATATCTTGCTCGTTAGTCAATCAAATTATGCCAGTGCAAGCAATCAATCGATTTATGAGATTCATTACAGAAATATTTAAAGTATACAAATTACAGATTTTATTTAATTCCTTTAAATCTTCGAGTACACGTACACAAACCTAAGAAATTTTTCATGTTAATTGTACTGTACTGTACATTTGATGTATAAGCTAATTAAAGACGTAAATACATTAGTAAAAAGCACGCAAAACTAACTGTTTTTAGTATATTATCGACTAGAAAACATTAATTATAATTTATAATTTAATTATTATAACAGTAGAGTTTAAGGATTTATAATTAAAATAGAAATTTAAGTGTGATCTACTTCGTCAGTTTGTATACTTTGATATACGTATATATTAAGAGGGAATATTATCGTGGATTGTAAAGAATAAATCACATGTCGATTATATTACATTTTCTATAGTTTATTCAGTAGAAAAGCATTCTCATCAAATGTATAACATCCTAAAAACAGTACTCAGTTACTCGTTTCGAACAAACAATAGCATCATCAGAAGGCAATTAGAGTGAGTGAAGGAAGTGGTGATTGGTGGGCACATCATCTCCGGTTGAGTTCCAATAGCAGGAAGATACAGTAATCAGATATCTTTGCCTGGACTAAGGTATCCAATTTCCCAACTAATGCGATAAATGACAAAGGTACTCGTACAATCTTTGACTATGTATTGCAAATACAATAATAGTTCAACCATTAACATCGTATATATTTTTCAAAAATGGAAATTTTTATATTTTAAATTTTATTTTTTCTATATCTGTTTGCTTCTTTCTATACTGAGATTAAATTACTTTAATTTTGTTTAGAATATTTTTCAATTTATCTAAATTATTTAAATCTTCAGATAGAAATTATGTAACTTTTCTGAATACTCTTCATAATACTCTTGTATATTTTAAATTTTTAGTTATTATTTGATAGCGTCGTGTGTAAATTTTCTCCTTTCTCTTCTCAATATCTCATACATATTGCAAAATTCGTGTGTAAACACTACTATTAAAAATATTCTTCTAAAATTAATTCTCATCTATATTTTCATGGAAATTTAAAATTCTAGTTTATTTCATAGTTAAGATTGTTTTCCTTCACAGAATCCTATAAAATTCATTCAAAAATATTCTTGAATAATGATATGATTCCTTTATAAATTCAGTTTTCACATTATTTTTCTGTAAACATTGTAATTTTCAGAATTATTCAAGTAAAGAATACATTCCTCGATATCCAGCAAGTTGTATAATCTTCACAACTCAGCAAAGATCCTCAATATTTCTCATTAAAAATGACCTACTTTAATCATCCTAAACAAACGTTAATATGAAAAGAGTCTTTCCAAATAAGGAATTGAACAATGGTTCCTCGTAAATCCTTTCGAGTTTCAATAGTTTTAATTGTTTTAAAGTCATGATAAATTTACTAACTTTACGAAAGTGGGAAAAAATTTTTTTAAAGAATTAGCATAGTCTGTAGAACCGATTAATTCCGGTTCCTAAGAGAAAGAAGTATATCACACTCTTTAATTACATGAATTAAATTGTTTTAGGCACATTAGTCTAATATTTCTGCTAGGAATTTCATAGGTGATGGGTGAAATTTTACCAAACGTAATTACACCCATCTACTGTCCATCAGAGAAAATTAAAGTCGCTGAATACTCAGCTTTCATGCATAAAATTGCAGCTGTCCTTTTATTACTTCAGGCAATTTAATCTTGTCTACAGGTACAGCGATACCCGTAATCAGAATATACTTTAAAGTGGGGAAAAAATTAAAAAAAATAATTTATTTTTCATCAGAAAATAGCTTTAAAATAACATTTTTTTAATTTAAAAAAAAATAGTAAAAATAATATATATATATATATATATATACAACAAAAAATAAGAATTTCAACTTTGATTTTTATTATTAGGAGTAAAGTGAATAAATTATTTTGCAATTCAAATTATTAAAATTATTTTTATTACTTTTTCCCTCTTCTTCTGCTTTGGTTTTTGGAAATTTTATATAATTTTTCTTTATTTTTCTTCATTTAATTAAATTAAATTTCTGCTTTAAATTAGGAATAGTTTGTTGCAATATATATTTTTAAAAATTTAATTTGAAATAATTTTTTTATAATTCGAAATGAATAAATTGTAAAGACAAATTTCTTTGTTTTTCATCTTAATTTTCTTATTATAAAAAAATGTAATAATTAATTATAAAATTAAAATCAATTCGGTTAAAATTAAATACGAAACACACCGAAATGAATACATTTTCCACGTGCGATTATTTTTAAATTTAATTATGACAATTTTTGCAATAAGTATATTATATAAAATTATAGATATAAATTATAATTAAATTATAATTTATATCTATAATTTAAAATAAAAATTATAATTTAACGCTTAATTTCCAACGTTATATAGGGGTATTCTATTTGTTAAAAGGAAGAATCATTGTAAACAAGTTTCTGCTTTGTTTACTTTATTTTAAAAACGTAAAATAGATTGTTTATATTATAAATTAGTATACTTATGTATCAAAGAGTCAATGCATTATCAAAAATTTCTTAGATAATTAGAGAAAATATCAGTGTAATAGCATAGAAAATTCTATTGGGCTGCAATTTCGAATTGTATGTCTGTCCTTCCTTAATATTGAGAACGAGACGAAAGTCGAGACCAGATATGAAAAGCTTAGGGCCCGGAAGTCACGTGATTTCAATTCAAAATTTTCTTCACAACTGAGTTATAGAGATTACTGGCATGACTTTGTCGCTATCAGGAAAAGTATGATTTACAGGAGTAAGACACTACTAATTTGAGATCGAGAGCATATATTTTAAATTAAATAAAATGTTTTCAATTTATTTAATTTAAAACAAAATTTTTGCTCGTATTTACAATATCTTATCTCTTATAAATTAAAATTTATATACACGACAAAGAAGATATTTACAATTCATTACTGACACATACAAGATAGAAGAGTAAATCGCTATAAATGCAATATTCCCTTCAAATATTAATAAAAATTGGCATATTTTTTCTATTTAAAAATATAAACAGTTCCATAGGAAATCTATTAAAAGATATAATACAATATAATATTTAATAAAATGAGTTTTCTCTAAGTAAAAAAAAAAAATTCCACTTTAATAACATTATCAACTTATTTTTCTTCTTATCATGCTGACTAACTCAATGAGTGATTCATAATAATACGAAGAAAGTCTGAGAATGAACAAAACTGAAATATTGTCATATATACAGACAGATTGACATCAGCAAACACAAAATTGGAAAATCCAATTTAACAGGTGTAAATGTAAAGTTGAAAGTTTTGACATCACACGACAATATTCAATTTTTTAAAAAATAATGTAACTACCTTATTTTTTCCCTGCTTAACAATGCCATAAAATATTTTAAGACCCTCTTTTGTAATTTTTTTTTTTAAATTTAAGTTTTATTTAAAGTTTAATTCTAAATTTATTTATTTAAATTAAATTTATAGCATTATTATTCTGTTATCTTCATTTAATATTTATAATGCTTCCACTTCATTTAGTAAACTTTTATCAAACTTTCCATTCATCAACTATTAACAACATAAATAAATGAGTGCTTTAAAACCAAGAAAATCATCAACACTTTATATCTAAACTTAATTTATAATTGTAAAAATCGATAATTAGTTTTATACAAAGTTTTTTTCCTTTCTTTTATTTATTCTTTTGCACAAAATTCTTTTATTTTTACATCCTGTTTATAAAGTTATTTACAACTTTATTAATTTTAATCTTAAAAAAATTATTTTAAAATGTAATTAAAACTTTAACATGTGTAATACTTTAAAAAGTATCTAAAATTTCATTATATTTTTAATATAAAATTTTATTTTATTATTTAAATTTAGCATCTAGGCCTATATATATAATATTTATCGAAACGTATAGGAGCGCAAATATATATATATATTTTTCGATATTTATTTATTTCTAATAAATTTTTCGTTATATATAAAATGTTTTATATGTTATATATTTGTTTATTTATATCTTAAAATATGATAAAAATGAAAAGTAATGTTTATATTCTTCTTATATAAGTATAAATAATTTTTTATATACGTAATTCATATATTATTATAGATAAAAATTAAATCTATTTTTTTAAAATTTTATTTAAAAATTATCTTATTAATATATTATATAATTTATATTTTAACAAGATCGATATTTTATATTCTGAAGTAAATTTATTTACTTATTGAATGCCAAATAATCTACCTGAAAAATAACATAAAATATCTTAAAATTTAATATTTAAAATTCCTAATTATTTTTGTTTTAATTTGTTCGTTAAATTAACGCTTAATATATCTTAATTAATTTATTTTATTATATTTTCAGTAATTTTTTAAAAATAAATTTGAATTAGGGGGCCCCACGTACTGTACAGTTGACTTCAGACAATTTTCTTCGGGGAAAATTTTTGGTGAAATATTTTCTTATAAAACATTATTTTGGGGCTCCCTGTGTTAGTGAGGCCCTGGCAATTTCCCTTTTTCCCATAGGATAATGGGTCATTGCTCATATAAATATATAATCGCATTTTTTATTGAGACTTTCTACATCAATCACGTATAAATTGGCCCGAAAATGCTATTTTATACCTATAATTTTAGCCAATTTAAATATTAAAGTAGAATTTTTGGCATTTTGGGGGGTAAAAGTATGACTTAATTTAGTTTCTAAATGATTTCTATAAGTATACAAATTAAACTCGATCGAATTTTTCATGTAGAGCGAATCCATTATTATCTCTTTCTATAGATTAATATAAAGTATTGTCGAATGCTGAGGATAGATTCGAGAAGTAGAAATGATAAGAAAGATTCTATAAAACTCTAGAAACATCCTTTCAAAGAATAATAGCACAAAACATTGTACAGAACTTAGCTCTTAGAAGAAGAATTCTACCTCTTCTTTATAAACAAGCTCCACTTTTGAAGTAAATTTTGTCAAGATTGAAAGAAAAGTATACAACAATACAATAATTATTTTCAACGGGTTATTTTTAAAGAAATTCTTTGATCATTTTGTTCATGTGAAGTGATTCTATACGTGGAATTAAAAGAGCATAAGTGGTACGACATTTTTTCTTACCATGAATTGAGTATTTATTTTTTATTTTTTGATAAATCAGTGGAATTATTTTGTGGTATCAATTCCTTTAATCGATTTTTTTTTTACTATTTCTGATTATTCTGGGACGTCCCTTCTTTATTTCTGCTTCTTATCTGATCAGATATATCTTTGTTCTCTTCCTATCTCCATTGGGAATTAGTAGATAAGTTTGCGTGATTCTTCGTTTGTAGATATCTAAAATATAATGAAACAGATGCTTAAATTTGTGTTCTGATAGTAAATATTAATATATGCTATATATAAGTAATCATTTTCTAGAATTTACTTATTTCTCAGGCAGTAACTCGTGTAAATATGTCCCCCAGTGATAATGCCATACGTTATAAATTTTCCTGTTAGAATATCTAAAAATACGCTATATAAAAAGTATTTTTATAAGTTTTAAATCTATATTTTTATTTGTAATGTGTTGAAAATATATATATTTTTCTTTGTAGTTCTTATAACTTTGAACAAAAAAAGTAAAGCTGTAAATAGCGTATCGATGATGTTATCCATCAAAATTTAAGATATTTTTTCTTCTTTTTTTTGGTTAGAAAAGTATTTATCAAACGATTCGCTCAAAAATAACAGAATTCGATCCTTTACTTGTAATTACTTGTATATTAAAAAAAATTACAAATGTAAGTGGTTCAAAAGATGTTTTAATTATGTCTATAATCATACTTTCCTTATAAAAACAGCAAAATATTCTCAACCTTTTTATTGATTTTTAAAATATTTTCATCGCTAAAATTTATAGAACATTTAAAATTTACTCGTTAAATTTTCTTAATATTTACTTTAAATTTTTTTTTCTTTAATGAATTGACTTGAATAGTATGAAGTTTATACCACGTTTTCATAGAAGTATACCATGAAAATTATCACGTCTATGAATAAACCAGAGATTCTCTCAACTGTTTGACATACAGATATTTGCCAGGAGGTCTTAAAACGTTTCAAGAATGTCACTTTTGCATATGAATTTCATCACATTAATTTGGTAAGATTTGTCATAAACGTCACAAATGATTATCCTCTTCTAATGAATGCATTGTATAAGGTCCACATCTGTCAAGCCAGACTAGCTATAATAATTCAATATAGGTTTTTTGGAAATTGATTTTTCTGGTTTGATTCCTTTCAGGAAATCTCACACAACTCAGTCGTGACCTCGCCAACCTGCCAATTGACAAGCTTCAAATATATTTGATCCTTCAGAATTTTTTCCCCAATATTCTTATAACAATATTGACTAATTAAAGAAGAAAATTCTTTCTTTGTTTATAGTTTTTGGATATTTTCGGCCTTCTTTGATCAGAAAACAGCAAGAGATTCTTCGTTTTGTAAGAAGTTGTAGTGTATTGCTTCATGTCTAAGTGCTCCTTCCTCTAAAGTTTTTTTTCACTCGCAGCTTGTCAATCTTGAGTACGCTGTAATCAAATTCTTGCTTTGAACCAAACTGTTCGACTATATCTGCAATTTTCGATGATTTCTACGTGTAAAAAAATCATATTTACACGACTTTAATTGGATTAACATTATTGATAACAGCTGTAAAAAATTCATGCGTAATGAGTCAAATGAAGTTAATGTTTTGTATTGCTTTAAGCATGAGTTTTCAACAATTCGATCTTTAAAATAATTGCTGTTCAGTCCTTTTTCATCTTTTAAATCCCAGCCAGCTTAAACGATTTCCTGTAAATCTGCTGCTACATTCATTTCATCGATATATTTCCATAAATCATTGCAAACTACGCCACATGCATCTGTCGTGTATAAGATTCGTTAAGTGTTTCCAACAACTTTCGGAATTTTATACGTTGTCATCTTTCTTGATAATTAATATCGCTTCTATCTTTACTTCAAAAGGAGTTTTCAAAATAAACTTTTATTTTTCTAAAGGATCGAAGTGACCATTTTCATATTTTAACATCCATTCGGTGGGTTTTTTTTAATGCTAAAATAGAGTTATTTTAAAGATTATTATTTATTTTATCCTATATCATCGATGGTAAGCATATTTTTTTAGAAGAAATATCAATAAATATGTTCAATGTATTTAGATTTAGTTAATATTTAGCATAATTTAAAGGCAAACTGTAAGTCTGTTCGCTTAAAACTAGAAAACTAGTTACGTGACGTTGAAATTTTACAGCTAAACCAAAATTTTTAAGCTTTATTTTAAATGTTTCTAACAAATTACAATAAGTAGGGTTTCTCAAACAATATCCCGGTTGTTTTTTTAACCCGGGAAATCCTGCAAATTTCTTAAAAATTCACTTTTATCTTATTTTGTGTTAAGATTGAAGAAATTTTGCCAATAGAAAGTATAATTAACTCATAAACTGTCAGAATACATTTGTATCTATTAATTAATTTTAAACCTACTTATTAGTTTTTAAAATTTTTGGCATGTCACAAATGGTCAATAATCAATACGTGGCTTATTTGTGGCAGAACTCTCAAAATTCTTTACTTCTCAGAACCTGTAATATCTGAAATAATTGTGCTTATGCTGTCTTAATTTTTAACCATGCCCAGAAACTTCAATAACTGCATAATGTCAGGTTGTGCAAATTGGGCAAGGATACAAACGAGTACGAAGTCTGCAAGTATGAAGTTTTTCTTCATAAACCTGATTATTAAAGACAAGCGAACAGCCGAACTATTGGGCTATGATGTTTCTATTAAAGCAGTCGAGGTAGACAAATCAAAAAGACTAGAGAGCAAAAGAAGTACTTCAATCTCGAAAACGAACTAGAAATCTTCCAGGCTACGGGTGAAAAACACATAACATCGGTCTTCTCTTAAATGCATTAATCACGATTCCAATCACATCAATTGAATCGGAAAGGGCATTCTCGGTATCAAGACTTTTCATTACTAAAATAAGAATTAGATTGAGTGATCGGAGTATATATAACTCAATTGGTTTTCCAACCATCTTTGGTTTTCAAAATCTTATAAAAATTTACAATAATATTTTGTATTATGTTTTATTTGAAAAAACGAAAATTATCTTCTAACTTAGAAGTTTGATCTATGTTCATTTTATTATTTAAATTTTCAACTCAATTCAAAACATTTTGTTGTTGTTATTGTTGTATGTAGTTTCCAGCAAACTTTAATAAATTTTTTCTATTTTTGAAAATTTCTACGTAATTCAAAGATAATTTTTAATATAGAGAAACAGTTCAGTTTTATCCCGGAATCCACGAACAAGCAAAAGACCGGGAAATGAGAAACCCTAACAATAAGTTTTACAGCATATAACTCGAGTATAACACGTTAATTTCGCAAGTTAATCTTAAAATTTCTTTGGAAAATCAATGAAAATTTAATTATATAAAGTAGAAAATAACGCACCAGTAGATCTGTTTGTCCACCAACTTCAAAAAATGATAAAGGTGAAGGGAGATGCTCGATCGAGTTCTGAATTAGTCTTGTGAAGATCACGAAAATCAACCAAGCTTCTCACTTATATTGGGACCAACTATATCAATAATTGAATCCTTCTATACTTACATCTCATGGGACAATAATATTTGTAGAAGGGACTCGATCGAGTATAAAACTTCCAGAACAAACCAACAATAAAGTTATTCAGAAACGTATGAAAAGCTTTAAAAGTGCGTAAAAAATTCTATAAAATAATTATTTATTTGTTATGAAATCTCTATATATCGTTATAATATCGATTATTTAACAATAAATGTTTTTTACGTTAATAATATTATATAAACTAATATAAAAAATCTTTAGTATATTTTATTAAATCTTTAATAAAATATACTAAAAAAATATTATAAAATAAAATATTATACTATACTAAAATATACTATACTAATACTATAGTATAATAAAATATACAATACTAATACTATACTATACTAAAATATACTATACTAAAATATTATAAAAAAATCTGTAGAATATTTTATTAACGTTCTTAATATTAATTAATATATATTAATATTAAATAATAAAAACTAAAAATAATTAAGAATTTTAATAAAATTTTAAATAAAATAAAACTTTAATTGATTATTAAATTTTATTGAAGATATGCTTCTTATAAACAGATCTAAATAAATAATGAATATTTTTATTAATTTTAAAAATTTTTTGGATTATTTAATATTAAAATAAAATTAATTTATAATTTATTTTATTATCTATTTAAATTTTTTTATATTCATTCTTTCTTTTTGAATATTAAAAAAAAATTAAAAATTTAAATTATTAATTAAATCATGCAACTTTTGTTGATTGTTGATGATTTTTGCTTGATTTATTTCCCTATTTTACAATTTATATACAAGAAATAATGTATAGAACGAGGTATTATATTATATTATAAAAAATATGTAAAATATTTATAAGAAATAAGTTATTTTACATAAAACGAATATAATAAAAAGCATGAACATAATTAGAAAACCACAAGAAGTTGTATGGTGATCGAATATCAAGCTTTATTATTCATCCTCAGACGAGAAGACATTTTACAAATTATGATGGAAAACATACTGCATATAAAACTCATGAATATTAAGCATACAACTTCTTCTAGATTATTTTATAAATCGTAATATATTATATAAATAGATACGTTATATCTACTTTTAAATAAATCGAAATTACTTATAATGTTCAACAAGAGAAATTCCTTTTTGACTTTTCATGACGAAATCCTGCGCTTCCAACAAACACACACAGACAGACATACAGACACACAGGTCGAAATTTGATCAAGTTGAAACCATGCAATTCGTGTCACAAGTGACTATTGTAACTTGTCAATCAACAAAAATTGCAGCTAAATCGATTATTGTCAAACTAAACTTGGCAATCATCGGTATTTTTTGATGGTTTTGGTCCAATTTCTCACTTCCCTTTCACTTTTATTATAGAATTTATGACAGTTACAATTTTTTCTATTTTTATTTTTATTTATTAAATTATTATAGATAATTCTAATATAAAAAAATAAAAAAAATTTTAATTTAATATTTAAAATAATACCTAAAAATTTCATTTATATTCCCATGTATTTTAAGATTATTACGCTTAAAATGTAAACATATTAATTGCAACACCTTTAATGATGTTTTAACAATATTTTTAATAAATTTTACTTAAGTTTTATCTTCATTTTTTATTTATTTTTAAATTTTACTTACTCAGCAGTTTCTTTAGTTAATTAAACTTCTTATTTTTGTCGATGATTCTTATGTTAAAAGCTTCATTTGTATTCTAAGTAAAACATAACAGGAAATTTAATTTTAAAAAGATTTAAAAATTTTTATAACAGAAAATTAACATTTAAAAAAAATTTAAATTTTTAAATTATTTTTTTTAAAATAATAAATCGTACGTTAAATTACTTTTAAAACTGAATATTTGACCATAATTATTATTCCTAATAAAAGATTGTATTACACGAATGAAATTAAATTGTTTATTCGTTAATTATTATTTTAAAAATAATTATTACAAATGTTGTTTACGTAAGGCTTTCATTGCTTCAGTATTTTTTTAAAATTGTAATTAAATATAATTATATTTAAGAAATATTTGGAGATAAAATTTTATTCGAATAAATTAATTTTTTATTTTAAATTTCTTCTTTTAATTGTAATTAAATTTTAATATCTTAATTAACCGTAATTAACATCAGTTTCTTTACGTTAACGGTAATTAACATTATTCAATTATTTAAAGGAAATAGACAATAATTATGATTTTAATGAGGTTTCCTGTAAAGTAATTTACATTTTTTCCCCTGTTAATTACAATTTAAACCGTTGACGATTGTAAGAATTAATAATTAAAAACTTTCGTTTCTAAAGCTTCCAACACGTTGACGTGATAAAATTTTGGACCTTTTGACAATTTTATTTAAAAAATATTTTTACAATTGATATATATATAGGCTACAGTAGTTTATTATTGTCTAGGAATGTCGTTAGATCGAAGAATCGAAAAATGGTGTCAGTCACTTTATAGTGTAGTGTGAAGATATTTGACATTTAACTGATAATTTTTTTATATAAGACGACTTTGGCGTGAAAGGCAACAGCTATGATACCAAGAAAAACTAAGGACGGATATTGATGTTCTTTTGGGGCATAACGGAAGGATATTGTTGTTCTTTACTTCCTTACAATGACAAGCCATACAAGACTGTCAGTGTGAAGAAAATGGAAAAAAGAAAGAAGAAATCAGAAAACAAGTGTTTGAAAAGCACTGAATTCTCTGTTCAGTCAATTTACTTGGCCTATTGATTCTATTCTGATGAAATCTCTGTATTTTGTTACTTTTTATACTATTTTTCTATTCAAAAAAATCTTCTGTTAACTGTAAGTATCAATTGTTCGTATATACGATACAAAGACCATTACACGCGAATTTCTTTTAGAGTTAATTGCAATTAGCTATTTTTTATGTTGCAATTAAAGTGTTTTTTTAAATACATTTTTATTTTAGAAAATTCCTTTAACGATAGATATCAATTGCCAGAATATATGACACACAAAACCCATTAAATACGAATTTCTTTCAGAGTTAATTACAATTAACAATTTTTTACATTGAAATTAAAGAGTTTTTTATAATATTTAATTTAAAATTTAATTTAATTTGTGTGGTATATATTCTAGTAATTGATATATGTCAATTGCCAGAAAATACGACACACAAATCCATTATACACAAACTTTTTTGAGAGTTAATTACAATTAACTATTTTCTTAACATTGCAATTAAAGTAGTATAATAGTTAATTTAAAAACCCCGTTAACGATAGGTATCAATTGCTAGTATATTATAAGTCACATAAAGCCCATTAAACACGAATTTCCATGATATATGACATATAAAACCCAATGAACACGAACTTATTTGAGATTTAATTGCAATTAACCGCTTTCATAAGGTAAAGAAATATTTAACTATTTAAAATATTCCAAAAGTTTAATTAAATTTAATTTATTACATTGCATTTTAATGTAATTTTAATTATTAAAATTACAAAATACATTAATGTTACTGATAGAGTTAAATATATTCTTTGATTAATCATAATATAATATATTATTGTTAATTAGTAATCATTATCAATCATACAAATCACTATATTATTAAATGATTAGTGATTCAGTGATTAAAAGTGACTACTAAATAACAGTTTATAGATAATATATCACTATATTAATTATGTAATAGTGATACAAGCATATATTTATGTATAAATATCGTGTACTCAGGCATTATATTAACACATAACGAATATAGAAGTATGGAATTTTTTTCTTTTTTTCTTTATATTATAAAAATATTTTATTTATAATAGTAAAAGTTGTGCAAAGAATCGATGGAAGAGAAAGTTTTTATATTTTTCATAAGTGACAATATTCAATTCACACAACTACATAACACGAGAAGTATCTGCTTGAATACAACTTGAAGGAGGACACACCCCTACAATCCACCATCAGTCATTCTATTCTTTTACCACTATTTATCATGGAGAATGTAAAAAAATAAAGAGAAAAAAATTTGTCTAGAAAGTCGGTAGTAACTTCTGATGAAGACAAGTTCATGAATTATGATGCGATATTCAGTATTATTATTCGTGTTAAGATAAAACTTTTAAATAAAATTTTACATTAAAAAAGATATACTGTGTAATATATATATAAGATGTGCTGGAATAAATGTAGGTGTTTAAAGTTGTAAAAGGAAGAGAAGAATGTCGTGTGAATATATTTGTATATTTTCTTCAATACAAAATTAAAATAGAATATCGTCACATGCCGGGCTGCAATTTTTAAGTAAAATTTTTAATTTATTTAATATTAAAATATACGCTCTCCACCTCAAATTAGTAGTGGTTTGTCCCTGTACATCATACTTTCCCTTTAACAATAGAGTAGTGCTGGTCATCTATCTAATACGTTTCGGGGGAATCTTTGAATTAAAATAACACGACTTCCAGTTTTTATCGGACGTATATAGTTAATTCGGGCCTACTACATCTATTCATTCCATATATGGTTTCGGATTTCATCGCTCTAACACCGTTCTCAAGATTAAGGAAAGACAGAAGGACGGAAGACAGTGGAAATTTATAGGCCTACAATTTTTTCAAATTGAAGCCAAATAAGATATGTGTATTTATGTATTTTTATGTATATACAGTAAAGCCTGTGTAAACAGGAATAAAAAATGTTTATTCCGGTTTGGCATGTTTCCGTTTTGAACAGGTTTTTTTAACATAGAAAATTGCTCCGTTTCGAAGAATATTTCCGTTTAGATAGGTTTTCGTTTTATTCAGGTTCCATTTTATACAGGTTTTACTGCGTTTGCGTAGGAATGTATACGTGTAATAGTGTTTTAAATCACTTTTCTAAAAACTCCTCCTAACAACAGGTGTCAATTGTCAGAATATGTGACATACAAAAACAAATACGTATTCCACACCTGTATATATTTTAATTTTACATAAAAAATTGTGTATATATATTCGTTTTATATACATATAGGATATATCTGCCAGTATTTTAAGAATTTTAAATGGATAATTTATAATTTCAAAATACATTAAAGTAGGAAAGTATATATATATATATATAAATCTTGTGTGATATTTAAATTTCTTTTAATTTTTAGCATTTAATATGTTGCTAAGTCACGACTTTCTATTGATTTTAGTTAGTCGATTGCATTTCGTGCAAGGTTGATCATTTCATGTCTCACGTCAATTAGTTGTTGCGAATGTATACGAATCTCTACCTTTACATCATTTTTTTACAATAAAATACACATTAAACTGTGTATAGTGTAAACATGAAAAATTGTCCCAAGTTATAATTGACAAGCAGATAGCCTGTGCCATTTAATAACAGTCGAATGATAGAAATATATTAAGAATTTTGCGAGTTTATTATACATAATTTATTAACGTTTGCAGGTAAATGATTAAGTAGAACATTTGTTTAAATGAATTTTATGACATTTATATGTTTTAAAAGATTAAAGTGGGATCATTTCTAACTGTCGTGATATCGAGTAATGATTTTAACTTAGACTTTTTGATAATTTATTGTAAATAATAATAATGTTAATAATAATAATAATAATATAAAAGACAATTCTCCGTTATCAGTTGTGTGATATTTAAAACATAACACTTAATTAATTAATTTTAAACGTAAAGAGAAAGAGGGAGAAATGATAAATGATTGATATCCATTATAAAGAAACTTGCAACGTTCGATCAAATCTGGCTGAATACTTTTCTCTATAACTAATTAGCCATTATTAATCGTGATGGACAATAGCTGACTTTGTCTTCCATCAGCTACACCATTGCTATCAAAGATTTAATGAATGTGCATGCTGTGAATGGCTATGCAATTTGCTAACCCGATATTCCTGCACTTGACTATTGATATGTTCCAATGTTGTAATCTCCTAGAGGCAATTTTATAAATTAATAGAATTCCAAGTCTTTGTTCGTTAGCTTTCTAACCATTCCTGAGTAATTATGAGACATTTGGATTTATAAATGACTTAATAAGAAGAATATAATTATGATATTTGTTAAAAGAGTAAAGCTGCTTTAGACAAATGAGATGTTATCATTTTTAATAAGAATTTTTACTTTCATATCCGAAATATTTCGTTAGAATATTTCAATTTTATGAATTTTATTTAATGACTTGGTATATAATTAATTTTATTAAAGCATTTCATGCATTATTTTAATAATTTAATATATTCTATGCATGTGTATGAATTAAATATTTACAACGTTTTAGTATTCGTTCGATTTATTTAAATTTTTTATACTTTATTGTTTTACATTCTCTTATTAATTTAATGCTTAAATAATTAATAATTATTTTAAAATATTTTTGAATTTTTTTAATAATTATTCGCTTATTAATTTACTAAATATTAATTTTATTTTTCCTCTTAAATTCTTATTTTTTAATCACTTTATTATTTTTATATATTTAAAGCTTTTTTTAATAATTCTTTAACTTAATTTTTATATAAGTAAAGCTTAAATAATTATTTTTATTAGATCCATATTTAAAATTTTTATTTATAATCCCTAAATAAACATTTTTATAATCTTTAATTATTTTTAAAAATTTTATCAATATTTTATTTTTTATATTTTTTCCTCTGACATTTTGATATTTTTTCCCCTCTTAGTTAATTTTTTTTAATAATTTAATTAAACACAATATCTATACTTAAATTTATTTTTATGTTAATTAAACAAAGAAAAACTTTCATTTAATTGCAGATATTTTTTTTAACAATTAAAAAAATTTGTATAATTATATTTTAAATAAAATATATTAATTAAAATAAGAACATTTTTGTATAAAAAATAATTTAATACGTTATAAAATTTCAATTCTTTTATGACTGATTTTTTTAATATAGTATTGCCCAAAATTCAGTTAATCACTGTCAAGAGTAAATATGACTATTTAATCAAATTTTTTTAAAATTAAAGCATGTAGTTTTTTCGGTTTATAAATTTGTATCCACAGGTATAAGTGGAACATAAAATAAAACATTGTTAACTGATTTTTTGGGTCACCCTTTATGTATATAATAAACAGTACATAACAGTAAACTTTAAAAAAATGAAGATTTTATTTCGAGTTTTCTGTATAAAAAATTTATTGACTAATGTTAAAATTTCGAATTTTTTACTACAAATACACACACAGATACACACACACTGTGGTCCAAAATTCTTGAAAAAGCCTAAACAGCTATCCTACTAAAGTATTTAAATACTTAAAAATGTTCTTTAAATCATATTTTCATCAATTTTTATGAAAGAAAAATCACGTGAAGTCCAGTTTACAAATTCGCATTCATAAGTCACACAAAATTAAACACAGTTTTAACTGATGGACCGTCTAGTATATAATTTACTTAAAATTAAAAAATTAAAAAAAGAATTGAAAAACTTATTTTACTGAAAGAATTCTTTTATTTTATCAATAAAATTAAACCATCATTTTTCTTTATTAAGAATGATATAAAACTGGAGTGCTTTATTACGGGATAAGTACTAACATTTTTTCTTCCCCTTCTTCTTCTAGGGCGAATATATATATATAATAAAAAAATAAAATAAAAATTTACGAAACTCTACTTTTTTTGCTCTCTTCTTCTTCTCTGTTTTTCTTCATACTATCAAACTTTTCTGAATTTTTGTAAAAGATGGAAAAACTGAGAACAAAGAGAAATAAGGCAACCTTTTCGAGTCTCTAGAAAATAAAGAAGTTCGTCATTTTTCCAAAGCATTGTTAGAGTACGAACTATTCCAAAAAAGGTAAAAAAATAAAAAAATAAAATAAAAAGAATTGCTAGCTTTCTTATCATTTTCAACAGAACGTATGAATAATTCAATAGCACCTTACTCCGAGTACCCATGAGCTCATTAGCATAATGGACTTAGCGTAATGTTGTAGGCTCATGGACTAGATGTACATTGCTTGGTCCTATTCGACAATTTCCTTTATTTAGCATAACTAACCTACTTTTATTTTATTTAACTGTTGCTCAATATATAAATATTATATATATATATATTTCTTTTTACTCGTTTTATAATCCTTGCTTAAAATATATGCCAAGACATTCATTGATATTCATTCTTTTTTACGTATTATAACTTCATTATGACTCGAAGATGTAAGTAAATTTGAGAATAAATATGTGTGTTCTGACGTTTATTATGCAAAATAATCATCCAAAAGGAATTATTATTTATGTGAGTAGAAAAAATAATAATAATGAAAGAACTTGTGTTCCTAATTAAAATTCTTTACGTTCGACTTAACAATTTATAAACTATAATAATAAATATTATATATTTATTTAATTTAATGGGTTTAAATCGTTGTTTTTTAAATAATTTATTTAATTTAATTGTTATATATAGTGACAATGCGCGATTATCGTTCGAATTTATAATGGAGAGAGGGGCGTTTTTATGTAATTTATATATGATTTTATGGCATTTACGTTTTAAAAAAAGCAATAAAATTGGGTTTTTTAAACGTAAATATTATAAAAGTTTACTTTGAATTTGTAAAATAAAAGGAATATATTAGTGAAAAAAGACATTTGTAACAAAATCTTTGTTGTTATAACAAGAACAAAAGTTACATTACCGAGGATTTGTCTCTTGTTTTATTTTAAACTTTTCTATTTGTAAAATGTAAATGTTATTTCACTTTCAATTTTTTTTTATTTTAATTCCATTAAAAAAATATTATATGTATTTATATTTTTTTTCTATATACCTTCTGTGTAAATTCGTAACAACATTTTTAGTTGTATTTCTTCTTTCAAACTCCTTTTATTTATCTTCTTTTACATTAAAAATTTTAATGTTTTAATGCTATTATTTTAAAAGTGAAAGATTATAAAAATTAAATTGCATTTAAATATGTTTATTCTTAGTTTTTTACGAAGAAATATCATATCATATATCATATCATATCAACCTTTATTAACGTAGAAGGCTTTCGCCTGTTACAAGGAATATTTGGGAATGTTTCGCCTGTTACGAAGAAATATTATTCTTATTAAACTTTTTAAAATGATTTTTTAAATATACATGTATTTAATTTTATTTGTTTTATTAAATAGTAAATTTTTAAATATTTTAAACTATTTAATTTAAATATATGAATTTTTAAAATAATTTTTCGTACACTTATAAGTTGAAAGATATAAATATATAAGTGAGAGAAGAAGAGAGAAGGAAGGAAAATAAAATAAAATAAAACTTCAGTCATTTAAAAGTTGAAGAAAACTTTCTTTAAAGGGAAAAATATATATATAAACATTTTAAAAGTTGACTTTTTAGAAAGCAAATCTTTGTTATTTGCATATATTTAAAGTTTATTTTTTGGACGTATCAATAATGAGAATTTCATGATTTTCGAGTGAAAATCTCTCTTCTCTCCCTCTCTCTCTATCCACCTCTCTCTTCTTCCTCTCTATCTCTCTCTACCTCATCCTCTCCCTCCTCGGTTTAGAATCTTCAGAAGAGTAACTAATCTTCTTGAAAGTAAGGGCTAAAAAGTTCGATTCATTTTAATTTACATTCAATATAAACGTATACAGGGTGGCCCAAAAGTCAGTTAACTTCAGTATAAACTAAATCTCTACCTTAATGAAATGCTTTATTGCATACAGAATTTTTACAAATGCTGTAAGCAATAAATAAGATTGTTCCTAAATTACAACTTTTATAAATTGTTGGATTTCTTGCAAGCTTGCCCTCTGTACAAGTTCGTATATATAAATTTAACTCTTATATACGTGTATAAAATAAAATTCGTAATTTGTAAAGCATGTAAGTTAAATTCGTGCAGTACTTAACAGAAATGTTTAATATATAAACCAGATATTATATTAAAAACAAAAAAAAGCGAGAGAAATGAGGTTTGTGTTGAACAAAATGCATATAAATCATCAAAATTAATAGCAGAAATTAAATCTATAAAAGTAAATACAGCTAATTATAATGATTACAATAACTAGAGATTAAATAGAATTAACATTATAAAAAATAAAATTAAAACAAATGAATAAAGTGGTGACAACAATAAAGAAATGAACTAAATATATGATGAAAAAGAGTAAAATATTATGACAAATATAAAGTAAAAATGACAAAATTTTATGTTAGAACCTAAAAAGTTAAAGTAAAGCTGATGAAAGGAGAAAAAATTAAATTAAATATATCGAATTAGACAAAAATTAAATAAACGTGTTATAAACTACAATAAAAATAAAAGAAGGTTAAACTTATTTAAAATGATTGAAATTAATATATTATTATTATATAACTTAAAAAAGTTGAGTTAAAAGCATTTAAAAATTCGAAAAAGCAACAAATAAATGTGTATAAAATAAAAAAATAAAATAAATACGTGTAAAAATCTAAAAAAAACCTACAAAAATAAAGTTAAATACATTAAAAAACGAAAGAAATTAACATAATTGTGTGACAAAATCTTGAAAAGTTTATTTAAAACTATTGAAAACTTCAAAAAATTCTTCATTAAAATGGCAAAAATTAAAATAAATTTTTAAAATTAAAATAAAATAAAATAAAATAAATTATTTAAGTTAAACACTACAAATAAACTGAAATAAAGTTAAGCACTTAAAAGAAGCGATAGAAATTAAAATAACCTAAAATAAAAATGACAATAATTAAGCTGAACGAAGAGAAAAATAATAAAGATAAAAATCAAAATATAATAAAAATGCAGAAAATTAAGCTTAAACAAGTTCACGAAAGTCATTTAAAATGAAGCAAAAAGATAAAATTAAAGTAAATAATTAAAGTTAAGAAACCATCAATAACTGTATAAATAGACAAAAGTCAATTAAACAAACCATAACTAAATTAACTCTATAGAGAGGGGGAAGAAAGAGAGAAAAAGAAGGAGAAAAAAGGAATTTTAATTAAAATATTCTGAAATAACGAATGATTGAATATTAATTTAACAAATATAATTTAAAAAAATAAATGTGATTTTAATAAAATTTTAACTAAAACACGAACATTATTCTTAGCTATTCCAATATTGAAAAAATAATAATAATAAAAAATTAAAGTGTATATATGGATATGAGAGTTGTTAATTATAAAAAGTTCTTTCGTTAATCAGAAATCTTTTCTTTTACATTAAAATGAATGTTTTAGAGAATACTTGACGTGGAAAATCGTACAGAATTCGTTGAAGCGTAACATTTCTTTTCATGTTTTAAGTAATTAGCTAAAACAAGCGATTCCATCATAGATACACGCAATTGAAAGAGATACAAACATAACGCAATTTTCTAAAATCTCCAGTAATTATCAGAGAAATTCCCATAAAAAAACATTGAAAGAAATTATTTAATCAACGAATTCCTAAATTTTCCATAATTCTTTAACGTAACAGCGAGATTTATGTGTGCTTTTCGGGTAGTGTACTTAATTACATTCTTCTGTTAATTATTGAACTGCAATTTGAAAAAATTGTAGACCTATAAATTCTTACTGTCGTACGTCTGACTGTCTGTCCTTCCTTAATCTTGAGAACAATGTTAGATAGATGAAAATCTCTCCTTCCCTTAATCTCGAGAATGATAAAAGTCGCGACCAGATATGGAAAACTTAGGGGTATGAGGACCCGATTAATTATATGTGAACTCCCCGTCTAGACTAGAAGTCATGTGATTTCAATTAAAAAATTTCTCCAGAACAGAGTTACATAGATGACCGGCATGACTCTGTTGCTATCAGGAAAAGTATGATTTACAGGAGCAAGGCACTACTAATTTGAGATGGAAAGCATATATTTTAAATTAAATAAATTAAAAAATATGATTAAAAATTGATGATATCGCAATACTTTTTATTAGTTTAAAGTAAAAATATATACATATATTGTTTGGAATTATAAGAGGGAGTAAACCTGAAAGTTCTTTTTGAAATTTGAAGCATTTGTCGTGCTCCTGAAAGGTCAGGATTGATCGACAGAAACACCGACACACCCAAAGGAATTCATAAGAGTATTTGTGAATAGAACACGACTATCTCAGTATTCAGATTGCGTATAAATGTTGAAAGTGTTATCATGAGTTTCACACAGATGCTAACTGACTTTGAAAAGTAATTAGCGTAAAGTAAAAAGATTTTTACTGAATAGTAAAGCTTATTTCAGATACAAATGGGAATAAAGAAACGTTACGCTGCATTTAAAACTCCCTAAAGATTAGCCTGAAAAACAAATTATTTTCTTATCGTTCCTAATTTTTTTCTTTTATTTGGAAAATTGCAAAATGAACTTTTAGTGTTTAAAACTGGTGTTTTTATGATTTTTACTTAGCTTAAAATATCCCTAAGAGAGAGTAAGAGCGAGAGAATGAGAGAGAAAGAGAAGAGGGAGAGTAAAAGTACTAGTTGGGTTTTTGCCTTTTAAAAGATGTTAATATGACTGCAGATGGATTTTTATTATTTTTAAAGATTTTTATTTCTTCTTCTTCTTTCATTTTTAGTTTAAGTTGGCATTCTGTTAATGTATTTTCGTTTTAACGGAATATATACGTATGGGCCTGTACACTGCTTCCATTTTTTTTAAAGTTTATAAATTACCGTTTAAAAATTTAAATATACGTGCTTGGAATTTTGAAATTTAATAATAAAACTTTATATATTTATTATTTTACATTAAAAAGCGAATGTTTTAATTATATATTTTTTAGAATTTATACCGAGAACTTAATTATTACTATTTTCATTTGTGTGTAGATATGTAAAGTGAAAATTTTAGTTTTGAAAAAATCTTTAAAAATTTAATTTTTAAAAGTAAAATAAATTAAATTTTTTATTGTTTTTTTTTTCATTTTAATTTTTCAAATTTTGACATAAACCATTTTTAAAAATAAATTCTAATTAATTTACAATATTTTTGACAAAATTATGCACTTTACATCCTAAGTGACATTTTTGGGCTGCAATTTGAACAAATTATAAAACCTATAAATTACCCACTGCCGTCCGTAATCTCGAGAATGGAGATTAGATGTATGAAATCTGAGACCATATATAGAAATATTATGGGTAGTAGGCCCAAATTAACTATATATGTCCGATGAAAACCGGGATTCATGTTATTTCAATTCAAAAATTCCCGAATGGTGTTAGATAGATGACCAGCACGACTGTAATGTTAAAGAAAAAGTATAATGTACAAGAGCAAGCCACTACTAATTTGAGATGGACAGCATATATTTTTATTAAATAAATTTAAAATATTATTAAAATTTGCAGCCTGGCATTGTGAACATGTCACAATAAATAATTGCTCATTAATTTTAATTTTCTGTAAGAATAAATAAATTAAATGAAAAAAATTGAAGCTTTATTGTCAAATTTACAAGAATATAATTATCTGTATATATTTAAACATAAACAAAATAATTTGCTGACATTCTAACAAATAAAATCTACAAATAAAACAATTAAAATCGTGTAAATAATGACAAAAAAATTTTTTTTTAAAAGAGATATTTTTTGAAAGATTAATTTTAAATAAAAACATCTTTCTTTTCTACTAGTCTAGAAAATATCTTTTATCTATTGAAGCAAAGTCACGGATAAAGGTTTGTGTCCTTCTTTTGGCACGATGGATGACCCTTACCTGGTGGTGTGTCAAAGATAAAGACATCACAGGCAGATGTGACAGTCTTCAGATCTCAGTGTGGTTGATGACAGCGGAAAGAGGGTTCGAGTAGAATAAACTCTGACAGATAATAAATAACAAGTCTTTCGGATTTCTAACAAGTTTCCGTATCTACCCATTTTTCCTGTATAGTGCATTGAAATATCAAAAATGTAGCAAGTGGCTTTTCATAATCCACAAAAAAAAGCTATTCTACTTTTCTATGTATTGGCTTTTAAGGATTTATAAAGTTATTTACAAAAACTTATATTCGAATAAGTCACACAAGAAGTGATATATATTTTTTTATTCGTCTAACTTTAAAAAAACAACTTTTTTATCTTTTACTCCTTCTTCTTCATGCTTTTTTAATTCCTTAACCGAAAAAATATCTTATTTTAATTATTTCTACTTTATTAAATGTGAAATTTTGTTTTGTTTTAACTCTTTTTACTTCTTCCTTCCTGTTTTATATCGGTATCAGAAGTATCAGCGTCAGAAGTAAGACATTTTTGATACTGATGTTACGGATAAAGATACTTCTAGTACTGATATAAGTTGTTAACTTACTACTGTAAAGTTTCTATTATCATCAGTATTGGGATTATGAATTTTTGATACTAATTATGCAAAATTATAATTTATACTAAAGTGATAAGAACTTGGTAATAGTATCAGATATAAGTTTCCATTGTCGTTAACATTTTAACATCAGTATCAGAAATATCTCACTTTCGATACAGATTTTAAAATAGGGAGAAGGGCGTATCAGTAAGATATTTATGATACTGATGTTAATAATAGTGTTATAATACTTCTGATACTGAGGTTAACGGAAATTTAATGTCAGTATCAGAAATATCTTAATTCTGATATTGATATTAATTTCCATTAAATTAAGTTTAGTTTTTTTTCAATTTATTAAGTTGAAACTGATTATTTTTTTTATAAAACACGTGTCTTATTTAAAAATTTTTTAAAAATATGTCAATTACAAAACAGATTCTTTTCATTTTCTTAAGTGTTTTAGAATTAAAATTTATTATGAAATTTTATATATTTTAAGCCGAGAGAGGAAAAATAATAACAATATTAATAACGATAGCAATAACAATAATAATCCTTGTAAGCATCCAGAGTAAATTTATTACACTTACCTTTATATGGGTAATTGTTTTATCTCTTCAGAACTCTTTACCATTATTCCATTGGTCCCATTCGACTAATGTTATTGATGTAGTTACGAATAATCGTAAAAAAAGTCAAGATTCTGCAGTTAAAAATACAACTGAAAATAAAAAATCGACATAATTTTTGATATGAAAACATTCAAACTTGCAAATGTACAAATAAAAAGATGTTTATGTATATAAGAGATAAAAAATAGTAAAATTCTACAGATTTAAAAGCTCAATTCTGTTTTTATCTTTGATAACAGCTGCTAAGTTTTAGAATTTTTTACTTTATCTCATTTATTTTTTTCTTAATATAAAAATTCACGTATGATTCTAATCACTTCAAACTATTAATGTTAAAGTTTAAGATAATATTAAATTTAAATATATTAGCAATTTAAATTTAAACAGACTTTAATTAAAATGAATTTAATGTATTTCTTCCTCCTTAAACGTATAGAAAAGTATTTTATCAATTGGTAAAATACTTTTTAAAAAGTATTTCAATAGCATGTTATGTGCAATAAAGCACGAAGATAAAAGAAAAAATCTCTTCATTGTTTGAACTATTTGACCTCACGACAATCTTTATAAGGTAGAAAGTAATATCAAGTAGCAGGAAGTGTAATGTAAAGAAAGAAGAATGACTATCTGGGTTAGAAAAGCAATGATAATGATATCTGTAATGGAACGATAATGACTCAGATAATCACCAAGAACAAGAAAATGAGAAAGATAATCTAATTTTGACAATTACAAAGGAATAAACAAACATCATGAATATCAAACGAAAAGTTTTGTTTTTCTCTCCCCCTTCTTTTATTTTTATTATTATTTATTTTTTTACTATTCTTTTTCTCCTACTTCTCTTAGGAAAACTTTTAATATTTTAAATGATATTTCTATCCATTTGCATTATAAATGAATTCGTTTGATTAGGTTCTTTATTTACGATTGAATTTTATTGTTAGCTATTCTTCTGTATATATCCTTAAGGCTTTCAGTAAGATATTTGCATAGGGACCAAGTAGTGTTTTATTCCAGAACTATAAAATAGTTGTTCTTTACATCCTGAGGGCATAGACATGAGTAAAAAGACGGAAAAGATGGAAAACCAGAAAGTGAAAGTAGTTCCCTCGCCGGTATTCAAAGATAGGAAAGTAGACATTGATGGAGATTCTGAGAGTGTCTAGTAGTTTCAGACTGACACCTACCTGTAATCCTTTATCGAAAGAGCCCCAACAACTTTTATTTTATCAGAGTAGAGATGTTATATAAGTTTCTACACTACTCTTACATACTTTTTTCCTTCTTTTTATGGAATAAAAAAATGTTACAACGAAAGTATGTCCTGTATTAATTTATTAACACGTTTTTTTTCTTTAAAAAGATGCCTCCTACACGTTAGTAAATGCATAAAACCTTCTAAAGCATGTCTCGAAATATAAAATAAGGTGGCGAAGATGAAAAAACAATGGTGAATACCGAAATTAAATTTAGAGTTTTGATTGACAGAAATCTAATAAGCGTTGTAAAATATTATTTGTTTTTTACTTAAGACACGTTTTAAAATATTTTAATTTTTAGGTGCAGTTTATTGTGAAGTTTTGATAACAATTTACAGTTTAAACGAGTTAAAAATGAATATAAAAGGTGTAAAATGCTTCAACTTATGTCACGAGTTGAAGTTAAATGTATTATATTTAGTGGGAGACAAGTAAATGTAATACATTTACTTGGAGACATTATATTAATTTTGATAGACACTTTAAAAATCTATATGACGAGATCATAATTCATGTTGTAGATGAATAAAAGAGTAAGGCAGGAAGAAGGCTTGGCACTCGAAAGACAAATTATAATATAAGACGGTGATATCAGCATCGCACAATCAAATTTGTTATGGATAGGATTAAATATGACTGAAAGTAATTTATGAAGGACAAAGATAGGCTCCGAACATCAAAAGTAATGTAGGATACGTCAGATTTACATCATCAATCTTGACAACAACTGTCAAAAATGAGCTAAAATATCACAGATACAGAAACTATAAATGTGATATTAAGCAGCAAGATATACTCCTCCTTTTTTCTCCTCCCTTAACTTAACACCCTTTTGAATCACGATGTAACGTGTAAAACTTTGATTAAACGTATTAAATAAGTTGTGCCAAGGATTATTGATGAGATTTCTTCGAATCTTTCGCTTTGCTAATTAGTAAACATTTAGGGTTTAGTACAATATCAAAGGAGACTTAATTAAAATTTTCTTTGATAAAAGTACGTGGAACAATAATTGGTGAAGAGAGAAACAATTTGGGAATTAGTTTCTGCATTGGATACTTTCCAATATGGCAAAGTGTGTTGAATGGAAGTAAAAAAATAAAAATAATAATAATAAACAGTGTGTGAGCGGAAAAAATGGGCAATGGAATTTCAAGAATATTGCACGAAAAAAAAGAGAAGGAGGGGAAAAAATGTGATGGAATATTTCTTGCATATTTTTCGAAAATAGGCAAAAGATGATGTAAAGCTAAAGGTGAAGGTGACAAAGTTTGTCCCCATTTATAGTCAATTTTGCAAACAGGTTTGAAGAGATATGATTTTAATAAATTATATATTATAATTCACTCTTTAGATATAATTATTCTTGCTATAAAAGTATTTAAGTAACTTTACATTACAAAATTCGTCCATTATCAAAATGATGAATTACCCATTTTAAAAAAATGTTTACAACATTTTTACTATTTAATGTATATTTTTAAGTATTATAATATCATATTTCAATTAGTGTTTCTTTAAAAATAATTAGAATTTCCTTAATTCCTTAATTAATCAATATTGTTTATTTTATAGACGTGTTCTTTTAAAAGTTTAAAGAATGACGCCTTCATACAACTTTCACGTTACTAATCTCATTAAATTTAATAAAATATAATCTTATCTCTGCAAAAAAAAAATGTATCATTTTAAAATAATTTACATCACCATTGTAGGTTCAATTACTTTATAAATTTGCATACCTTTCGAGGATTTGATTTAAAAGCTCACTTATTTACTGTAGACAAGTCTTATAAGCATCTTAAGTTGAATTAATATTTAACTCTAAAAGATAAAAGAATTTAATTAAATCGCAAATTAAAGCCCAAAAATTCATTAAAAACTGCATGTTCCTTTACTGTATGTTCAATGTTCACGCAAATTAAACTTATAAATTACCATGTAGAAGCATTTATAATCTATTATGTACATGCATTACATGATATCAATTTCATATCGAACCGATTATCAATAATAATATAACACAGTTAGGTCATGTTACCATATAAAATTGCATAAATGCAGTTATTAACCTAACATATGCACCTTATAGATGTTATTAGGTTGCACTACGATACATCATTAAGTATTGAGACTATAAGACTCGAACCAAATAGATCTGGTTGACCATGATAGATTACCAAGAGGTGACAACGTTCAGTGCTAAGTCATTTATAATGCTACAGTCTTGTTGTCAGTACTATTGAAACGGATCGCTACCTAATTCTGTTCTTACTAACATTTTCTAACCTCACTGAGTGTTATTCACTTGTAAGTGTCTAAGAAAAACTCGTGTCATTTTCACAGGTTTCTACAGGCTGAAGGACTCTGAAAATTCCTGAGGCCATTTTCGATTTTATATGGAGTTTCATACGTTTCGTTAATGATGTTGAAGAAATTTGAAAAACTTCCCGTATATCCTTATAGAGAATATAATTAAGATGTATTAGTATATAAGTATGCTTATATAAGACTGTATACTTATATGATAAGTGTAATTAAATAATGATTATCTGATACAGAATATTAGAAAACGTAGAGGTAAAGATGAGGATAAAGCTATGGAAAAATAGATATTAAGACGATAAATTTAATTTATAAAATGAAAAGTAGACTAATTGAAGAGATATATTCATACTTTTATGGATTTGATTTATAATCATTACCTTAAATTCGCGTAACAAGCTCATAATTTTAAGAATAACTCTAATATTATCCTTTTATCCGTGTAGATTTAATATCAATATATGATAATGTCAAATATGATGCAGCTTCATGCTTTCAGCCTATTAGCCAGCAAGAATATCATATTTAATTATGGATGTATAGATATTATTTAGTTGTATTAATAGATTTAAAATCTATTATTTTAAAGGATTATTATGAGATACAAAACTAAAATTCTAAATAAGATAAATGTTTTAAAATCTGATTAAAAATTATGTGATAAAGACATCACTTATTTATTTAATCAGTGTATGTTACCTCATTCAATACTTATTTACAGGAATCCTATAGGAAAATATTCAATAAGGAACCCAATTTTTCTCTTACTCTATTGGGAGGTGATGTAAGATGACGAATATAACTTCGTAACTTTTACTTATGACCATTTTTCTCTATAGAGTAACGTATACCCTAACGATGAAGTCGAACAGTAAAAGTTTTAATATTTTAATTAATAAGCAATCATATACATTTATTTATCAATTTATCGTTGTTTTCTTCATACTTTTTAATTAAAATATTGCCGTTTTTATACATAAATCAATATTTAAAAAAAAATTAAAACAAGAAGTTAACGTGATAAATTTAGTTAAAAATTATAAAAATTCAGATATAATTTTTAAATATAATTTTTCTATACCTGGTTAATAAAAGCATAGTAGAATACTTTAACGTAAAGTCAAAAATATTGATTAATCTAGAAAAAATGGAGTATATCTTCAAAGAATAAATAAGTTATAGCTACGTTGTATAAAAGAAAACCATTATATAATATTTTTCCAAGAATTTTGCATTTATTTTTAGTTTGCTTTTGCCTAGTTGCAATATTTTCAAAAGAATTTTTTAAGAAAAATGCATGTATATATATATATATATATATATATATATATATATATATAGTTTGGTGTGCGAAACAGTCGAGAAGTTGGATTAAAAAAAAGAAAAAAGCAAAAGTTTGAAAAGAACTTCATCTTTATATATATTTTTCTTCTTGAATTCTCCGACAGTACATGTATGTAAATTGGACGACATGGAAATGTGAATAATTCCAGAACAACTCTTTCTACAAACCTGCCACGTGGGTTAAATCTTGAATCAAGTCACATGCCTCCTTTCAATTTAATCTCAAATCTAAAGTTGAAAGAAATGTAAAGAGTTTGCGTGTTTCTTAAAGCACTCATATATATATATATTTATATATAAATTCAACTATTAGGATTTTACTGAGAAAATAAACTTAGATTTTGTGTCTCCAAAATTGAATAATTCAATATAAAGACAGGCTACAAATTTGATACATCTGAGGTAAAGATCGCTTCAACCTCATCAATTCCACTCAGACATTATTTTCTGGAAGCCTACACGTCAATTTTCTTTGCTATATGAGATAAAGTAGACATTGTAGGAAATTCAATAATTTTTCTCTGATTTTTTTTATGCATTTTTCTTTCTTTATCAATTGATATTTTCTCAATCTTGATCTCTAAATAAAAGAAAACAAAGATTTTATCGAATTTCTGTAGATAAAAACTTTTAAGAATTAATTTAATTTTATTTATATAGATTATAAAAATTTAATGTAAACGAGCAAAGATTTTTCGGACTGCAATCATTTTTTAAAATTTATTTCATTTAAAATATATGCTTTCGATCTCAAATTAGTAGTGTCATGCCCCTGTAAATCATACTTTTCCTAATAACAACAGAGTTATGCCGGCCATCTATGTAACGTCGTTGTGGAGAAAATTTTGAATTGAAATCACATGACTTCTGGTAATTACCGGAAGTAAATACCGGAAGTCATGTATTTCAATTCTAAAATACGTACTTCTAGAGCATAGTTGATCGAGGATTCCTGAACCTAAGCTTTCCATATCTAGTCTCAAATTTCATCCATCTAACATCGTTCTCGAGATTAAGAACAGACGGAAGGACGGACAGACAGACAGACAGATGGATAACAGTGGGAATTTATAAAGTCTACAATATTTTTTCAAATTGCAGCCCAATAATATCATGTTTTATAGATAAATTGGTTAGAATGTCTATCTTTTTTGAGAGAGAAATCGACTTAAATTGTTTTGTCTTAAAACATCCTCCAGTTTAATTCGACTTAATAAAATTAGTTTAGAATAAATTTTAAAATTAAATATAGAAGTTTTTTAAAAAAAATTTTTTTACAAATTGAAAAGAATAACGATCTGTTAAAGAAACTATATGCCTTTGGGATTTTAGATCTCTTGCTAATAGCATTGGCAATTTATCAGCTAAAATAGCTAACTCTTCAGAGAGCAATTATCGACACTTGCAAACGTTATCTGATCACAAGAGGCTCAAAAACAGCCGTCCCATAATCTTATCTCGATACAAAGAAGTTGGTTTTGGTAAAGTAGAAAGTTTAGATTTGTAGCCCTTTCACTTTAAGAAACTTTTACTTGGTTATTTATGATTATATAATTTATAGATATGTTCAACAATAAACTTTTCTAGATAAAGTTCCATTCGTTTTACTGAAGTATGTGAAAGACATTTTCAATTTTCTCTAAAAATGAAACCAATAAAATGTATAATATCTGTTGAAATATAAAATATTAGTTTGTTTTTTTGTTTTAAAATATAGAAAAATTCAAACTAGTTATGAAAGTTATAAAATTAGTTGCCTTCAATTTTCTGTAGACATGTCAGAATTATTTTTAGACTGTGATATAGTGATATAGGAATTTATTCAAGTATTTTAAAAGAGTTATTTTAATAAATTTATCGAAATTTCTCTATTTTATTAAGTGGGAAAGTTAAATATATATATTAATTTTTTCTTCTCTATTCATATAATTGGAACTTGATATAGGGTTGTGTAATTGTAACTGTGTAGTCCAAATTGGTAATTTCACAATTTTTTAAATTATTCAACTTATTTTTTGTAATAATATTTTAAAAAATAATACTAGCTTCCTTTAAATGCATAAAATATCTTTTTTTCTAAAGAAAAATTTTAAAATATTAAAGATTATTTTACTTTGTAAAGAATTTTTCCATAAATATCATTACAATAAGATTCCCTCCATTTATTCGTATAACCTCTATAATATAAATCTTAATAATTTCCACAAATTATATTCATAAACTGTCGAAAAAAATCATTTTCATTAAGAAAGAAGTTCATTAATCTCATCCTTAATACACACGATCAAAAAAAATTCAATATAAACTCGCCTTATTGAAAGATAACGCACGATCACATAGAATTTGGCCAATCAATATCTTCAAAGTCTTGGAATTGTCTCGGCCACTGGCCTTCTTGTTCATCTGGTCTGAATCCTAATAAACATGCCTAGAACATAGTTGTTCGACGGGAGAATCTCACCTTCCTACTTCGAGATCACTTCAAGAACTTAACATTGTTTCAGGTCGAGAAGGCAAAGTTCTAACTTCTTTAGCAGACTGCTGTATCATATATTCACTATACCAATACTTAAATATCCTATTAAAATATATCTTTACTTTTTTAAGTCATTATTTCCTTACTTTAAATAGATTTAAACTTTATAATAAAACTTTAAAGTATATGAATTTATAAAAAGTTTGTCAAGTTTACAACATAACATTTAAAAACAGCTACACATTTTTTGTCTTAGAGAGAAAGAATATTTATGTATTTTCTACTTTAATTTTTGACTTCTCCTACATTCCTCCCATATATATATTATATATATGTACATATTTAATATTTATTTTTACTTTTATAACTTTCTTACAAGAGTTACTGCTATCATATTTTTTTTCTTTTATAAAATTTCTACTTTAAGCAACCTATAGGGATTTATATTACAACACCTTACAGAACAATTTACTGTTAGAAAATTCAATTTTTTAAATATATATATATATATATATTTGAATTTTAATACTATTTTCAGAGGGCTGAAACTTAAAAAATAAAATTTAAAAAAATATTAAAAAATTATTTTAAAAAAACTTAAAATTAAAAAGCTAATTTCATTATATTCTACACATTAAATAAATAAAATTAAAACTTCAAAACTTACATTTATAGTAATATCATTTTGCCATTTAATTTTATTATTCTTGAATACTTAAATAGGGTTTTACTTAATTATTTTTTTTATATATATAAATATATTCTCCATTAGCTCCTTAAGAAAGAATTAAAAAAATAGAACAATACTTTCGAATGGTATTTTAAGAACAAAAAAAAACTATATCAATTAGTTACTATAAATTAATTATCTAGAATAGAACCGCCTAATTTACAGTAACTTACTGATTTACTTATTGAATTAAAAAAAACATTTAATTGCATTTAATTAAAAAAAACTGTTTAATTACTTTTGTTAAGATAACGAATTTAAAACAATTAAACGTTTTGTTAATCTAACAATTACACTTTGTTAAAGGGGATGAGAAAAATCTCACTTTTAAAGATCATCAAAATCTCACTTCAGAGGATCATAAAATCTGCTGTAAAAATAAGAAAAAAAAATCAATAACAAATTATAAATTCTGTTTTAATAAAATGTTAAGCTTTAAAAATATTTTAAAAACAATTTTGTATATATATATAATCTTTATTCTATGAAATAAAATATAGAATCTTTTAAAAAATATTTTAAATTAATTCAGATTTATTTTATAAGAAATTACTGTAAAAGTTCAGATGGATAAGGATATGATCATCAATATTTCATTTCAGATCATAGTAAATCTGCTGTAAAAAAAACAAATTATGTACGGTATAATTTTTATTTTTAATAAAATATTAAATTCTAAAATCAATTTTATGCAAAATTATTAAAATTTATATAAGAATTAAGTTAAGTGTAATGTATAAGTTCATCAAGAAAACGTAATCAAGAAAATGACAGCGAACGAACTTTAAAAAATAAAAAATAATAAATAATAAAATAATAATTAATTAAAAATTAATATATAATTTTTAATTAGTTTTATAGAATAAAATATTAAATTTTAAACTAAATTTATACAAAATAATCCCACGATTTCTTGTACGAGGTATGAGAACTTTTATACTGTGTATTAAATGATACACTTTTTAAACAGAGGAAGGAGGAAAATAAAGAAAATTTTAAATAAATATAAAAGTAAAGAAAGATATTGATAATGCATAACATCTATCCAATATTAAAAGCTATTTAAGTCGTAATATTTCAAAGTACAACGGATTTAGTGCTTCCAACCGTCGCCATAACTTTTAATGTCTTGCAGTTTAACGACGAAGTGAGAAGTTTCATGATATTATAGATGCGTAAAATAATTTTATTCTTGATAATCGCATTCGTAATTATTGATAAAAGTGATAACTAAAATACACGATAAAAATAACTTTAATCTTCGTGACACGTAATTAAAAAAAATAATAATAAATAATAATTTTAATATAAAATAAATTACCATATCTACTAATTTAAATTACGAAAAAATATATTTTATATTTAAAAAATTCTTGTTTTAACATTAAATTTTTATAAGAATTGTTTGATTGATGGATCATAAAAAACAAATTTTTTTTCTGTTTAGAAAAAGTTTATATCTCTATACACGTGACCCATATATATATATATATTTCTGATATACTTTTTTCTTTTATTTTAAATTGAAGATTTGCTGTTTTTTTCACTTTTTACCTTTTGTCGAGGTATTTGGTCTCAAAACGTTTCTTTGGAGAGCAGGTGTTGTTGCAGAGTAATCTAGAAATCCCTCAAATCTCCTCAATTTTTCACTGGTATCATTATTGAAGAGACGTTTCTCGTCTGAATGCTTTCATGTAATTTCGACTCAAATAACCTTAATGGCTTCTTTATTGAACAACTATTTATAATAAAAGGCGTCTGCAATGTCTCCTTTTCGAAAATTTTATCTTTATTTTTATATTTTTATTCAATAAAATTTATATTCTTACAGAATTTTCCTTTAATTATAATTAATTCTCTTGTTTGATAAGAATTATCAGGAGAAAGTTTTCTTAAAGAAAATATAATATTATTATTTTTATATTAATAATAATAAAAAAATTATATATATATATATATATATAAGATAGGTTGTATTATTGTATAAAATATTTAATAGAATTATCAGAAAAATAAAAAAGGCATTTTTTAATACAAAAAATTATAATTTTAAATATTTAAATATATATTTTATGTTAGAATTTTTAATAATTTATATTATTAAATTGAAATTTTAAAAATGTGTAATATATATTCGACTGATTTAAGAAATGTATATATAAATAATTCTTTTACCTTTATATTATATAATTCCTTTACAGTATTTATTTAAAAGATTTATATTAAAATATATATATAAGATATTATATAGTTATTTAACTTATACAAAATAGTTATTTATGTGAAGTAAGGTGAGAAATAAATTATTTGCAATCTTTCTTTATCAACTATTACGGCTACATTCCTTTCACAGAATGATTGATACTATAAAATAATCCTACTTTATGTTATCAATCACTTCCAAATTAAAAATTGCTGAAATTCCTTACAGGGCTCAAATTTTTTGACAAAAAAACATAAAAAAAATAAATAAATTTTTAAAAATTGACTTTGTGATCAATGCAAACTTTATACAATTTTTATCTAAAAAAATATTATTTTAAAATTTGAAAAGTTTATAAAAGAAAATTTTAATATGTATATATATATATACATTTTTTGTGTTTATTTTTTAAAAAAGGAAATAACTTTTGAATTTAAAAATAAATTTAGCTTTTAATATAAATATAAAAATAAAAAGAAATCTGTTGAAATATAAAATGAAGAATTTAATTTGAAAAAGATATTGATGACTTTCTAAATATTCTAGAATTTGAAAATGATATTGATAATTTTATAAAAGTTCTACAATTCATAAATGATATTGACAATTTTTCTAGAATATGTAAATTACAAAAAATAGTAAATTATATTTTGATGATAATTATAATATTTTGAAATTTATATGAATAATTTAAGCTATTAATTTATATCATTTATGTAAAAAAATTGAATTTTTTATTGGTTTTTATGTAATTAACTTTATATTTAATATAAGTAAATATTGAAGAATATAATAAGAAAGTAGTAACAATTTTTTATATTTTTTAACTTTAATAATAAAATAAATAAATAAATAATACAGAAAAACTTATTATTATAATGTAAATTATATACATTATTTATATATATTTATAATTTAAATTAATAAAGTAAATTACTTACATTTTTATTTATAATGTACACTGTGATATATAAAAAAATATAATTAAATTTTCAAATAAATTTAAAAATTTAGTTTAAAAAGTATTTAAAGAATTAATAACAATAAAAATATAATTTATAAATTGAAAAAAGAAGAAAAATAGATAAAGGTACTTATTTATTACTATTACTATATAAATCAACAAATGGCCAATTTGAAAAAAATTGAAAATAGGTTATATCATCTAAAATTCATTTCGAAAATAGCTATTGAAATAGCTATTGTGGAAGTTTTCTACCATCAAAAAGCAATAATGGATTCGAACAAATATTAGCATATCTACTTGTTCAAATACTTGATGCATAATTCAAGTACTTTTAACTGTACTAAATTCACTAAGTACAAGTGCTTTAAAAACAAGAATAGAAAGTCTATAAATTAATTTTCAAAATATTCTTGTATAAGTGCATTGTTAAAAAGAAACTAAATGCATTCGATAAACTTTTATGGAAATTTTATTCTTTAAAATGAGTGTATGGAATCGTAAATATAATTTGATATCATTTATTGATTTTTTAATAAAATGATTATACAATAAATTACTATTAAAATTATATTTTTCTCCCTCTTATATTATTTATTAATGTAATTTTATCGTTAAGGTTTTCTTAGTTATATATTGGAAAGTAGTATAAAATATTTTATAAATGGCTAAAAATTAATTATTTTTAAATATTTAAAACATTTTAAAGTATAATATAAAAATAAACAAAGATATTAAGGAAAGATTTATAATTAATATACAACAAAATATTTTCTGAAGATATTAATTAATTAATAAAAATAATATTGTTTTAATTTCTTTCTGAAAATATTTTTAAATTTTTTATTTAAGAAAATTATAACAGAACAACAATAAAAGTATTATATTTATATCTTTATGAAAGTGGAAACATTTGCTGTATGTCACTCCAAAACAAATTAAAAGCCTATTATAAATGAAGGGTTTTCACAATGCATCGTATGAATGTAAGAACTCTCGAATGATTTATCAGCAATGTGTGATGAAAATTAATTAATATGTAAATTATTTTAACTTTTTTTTAAAATTACTTTCAACTTATAAAGATAATTTTTATCTTTAATAATAAAAAAATGTGAGTGTTTATTTATTAATACCTCTTGTTTAATTAAAGTAAATTTTTTTTCTTTGTTTCATCTTTTTATATTCAGTCATCAATTAATTCGAGAAAATTCTAATAATTTTATGAGCTTAAAAATATAATGAAACAACAGTTTATTATAGTATATATCAAGAGTTTTATAAATCATCTTAAAAATGTATTTATTATTATTATTATTTTGTAGTTAAATACTTTAATTCCAGTTTTAAAATATAAAAGAATATACAACATTTTTAATAGATATTTTTTAATGATATTTAAACGGTAAATTAATTAAGTAAGCATTAATGAAGATTTTCATATAGCAATATAACTAGCTTGACGGAAAGTTTTCGTCCCAGTTGCTATGCCAATTGAATTAAGTGTTGCAATAATTAAAATAATAATACAAATTTTCGAACATTTCTGCGGTATATGTTGAATTTATTACTTGAAATCTTATATACGACCTAGTTTGAATATTGTTTAAGTTATAATTTATTATTAACTGAGTAAATATAAATTGTAGATATAAACTTTAGTTTGTTTTGCTTGTTTAATTGGAACGTATGCAAACTTATATTTTAATTTACCACTTGTTTGGTTTTTATAAATAAAATTTAAATAAGTAACGTAAAAAAATTGTATATTTATCCCAAATAAACAAACACGTTTCAAATGTCCAAAACTAACATCAACACCATTTACACTGACGAAAAAAAGAAATCAATAATATTTATTTTTTTTAAATCACAATTTTCTCAAATAATTTAATTACAAATTTAAAATATTAATTTATAAAAATATTATACGAATTAAAAATTTATCAATTTTATTACGTAACCAATTAATCGATTTTGAAGGAATTTAAAATAAAACAATAAATAAATAGGTATGTATTTTAAACATAAAAATAGAGAAAAGTTTATTTATATTATCGAAAGCGCATAAAAGGGATGTTTTTTTCATGACTGTTACTTCGTTACGCGCCTGAGTCATAACGTCAAGAGTGACGCTACAAAAAAAAAAGAGCATTAAAAAAAATCAAACTTGAGCTCTCTTTTAGGAACTGTATATTGATCCATCTGACAATTGCGCGACTTGACAATCTATAGTATATAGTCTGAAAACACGCTTCGTCTCCATCTCAAAACAGATTTATCCTATATCCATTCTCTAGTTCGTTCACTCCATCTTTAATTTAAAAACACAAATCTTCTATAAATAAAAATTTACATAAGAAAACACACACGAATACAAATACAAATACACAAATACAAATACATATATTTAATTATTTTATTAATGAATGATACATGTAGGTTACAATCAAATTAAATAAATTTATAATTATATCAACACGCATTCTACTTTAGTTAATTTTATTAAACATCTTTAAAAAGTTTTAATTTCTTTAATGTATAAGTCTTTAATTAATAATTATCAAAATAAACATTTGAAAGAAATTAGATTTTTCCTTCTCTTATTAACGTTTTATTTAAGTAATTATTAAGAAATGTTTCGAGATATTAATTATTATAAATTAAATTATCGTAAAAAAAAGTAAATTTTATAAACGTAAGTTCGAAAAAATGTATATATTCTAAATGGAATTTGTAGACGTGATGCATTTGCTAATTTTTTCCATTATTTAAGAGATTATAAATGATTGTAAAAGGACACTTTTAAATTATTAAATATTATGAAAATATCAGAAAATATCGCATTATCTTCTCTTTCTTGATATCGTGATGTGTTAGCTCTTTATATTTACAATTCCTCCCATTTAACGTTTGCCAAAGAGTACTTCTCCCTTAATGGAGATTGTCTTCTTATACCAATATTCGCCATTCATCTGGATTACAGTCTTAAGAAACTCAGAAACGTGCCGATTTATTTATGATATGGTCTGCAATTCTTTACTAAGTAGTTATTACATCCAGTTATTGGACGAATCGACCATAACTGAATGTTTAACTTAGCTTGATTGATTTATATTTATTTAACTAACATCAATACTAGATAAAATAAATATAAAACTTCGGCGAATTCTTCATTACTTTTTACTATTAACACTTTCATGTTTAATTAATTCAATTAACAACATGATAATTATTAATTTCTAATAAAAACTAAACAAAATTACTTAATTAAATTGTAATCGATTTCTTAGTTTTATCATAAGTTTAAATAAACAAACAAACAAAAAAATTTGATTTTTTAAATTTTATATTAAATAAATCGAAATCGATTTTCAATTGAAGATAATTTTTCATTTATAATCGATTGCATCATTTATATAATCGATTTTACAATTGACTAATTAGATTTATATAATCGATTTCAAATGCTATTAATCACTTTGTTTCGTATTATGAAGTATTTTAGAAAATCGATTATGTAAATTAAATAATCGATTATAAATGAAAAATGATTAGTAATCGATTGCATAATTTACGTAATCGATTTTTTATTTTTATATAATTAGTATTATATGGAATTGATTATTAAGTTTAATCGATTTTTAGTTGTTAATCATTTAATTTGTAATCGATTTTTAATTTAATTTAATTTTATATCGCCATTTTCAGTGCAAGAAACGTCTTAATTTTTATCTCTTCGGCTTCGTGTGCGTAAAACTCACTACATCAAGCCTTCAATTATATTTTCCCAGCTTTTTAAACTGATTTCTTTTTAATTTTTATATTTTTACTAATTTCTTATTTAATCAAAAAATAAATAAACAATCATGTCATCTGAAATATAATGCTTTTACATTGTAAAATACATAATTTTGTAATAAGATGTATTAAAAAAGAACTAAAGATAAGAATGTTTTAATGATTTAAAAAAAGAATAAAATGTATTATATTTTCTTACTTTAAAATTTTATAATAATAAGGAAAAAAAACTTAAGTAAATCAAATATAATAAACATTCGCTAACTTAATAACTATCATTTTCAAATATTTGATTTTTAAAGAAAATTTACCTGTAATTGCTATTCCTTTCAATAAATTTTATTTTTATTTCTTTCTCGTGATTTCCTTCTGGTGTAAGAGGATAATAATAACAATAATAAAAATATATTACATTCGAAAATTTTTATAATAAATACTCATTTTAAAAACATATCTGTTTTAATGAGAATTTAAAAACGAAGTTAACCGATGCATAAAGTTAATATGTATAAAAAGGAACGACAACTCTTCACGTGTATATATATATTACAAGAAAAATTCTTATTATTAAAATTAAAAACTGGATAATTTATTCAGATGTTTTCATCTGTATTTCTTTCACCTGTATCTGTATCACTTTCATTATTACTATTTTTTTTTTAAATTTTTTATACAATAAAAATTCGATTATTTCGAGCAAGTTTAAATGAAAGTAATAATGACTTTATATATTTTTATTGATTAATAATATTTATTTATTTATACAAATGCTAAGTTGTTGAGATTAGAATTTAATGAAGTTAGAAGGCGATTTTGGAAAGTTTTCAGTAGCGATGATAATCAGTTTTTTTGACATTATCGTGGAATAAAAATTCTTAAAATATAAAAAAATGACTTCTAATAAAAACAATAAAAAAAACAGCGTACAGTTGAGGTGTACTTTTGTCAGCAAATTCAACTTGTACGTGTGGAGAAAGTCAATTCCAAATCGACATTAATGGAATAGCTCAGTTGCCACTGAAAAAGAGAAATAATAAAAAAAGTACAGCCAGTTCCGGAAACTTGGTGCAGGAAGTAATTCTTTTCTTTATCCTTGTCTGAACTATTGGATATATATAGTACTATACTAGTATATACACGCTACACTGCTCACTATATTATATTTTAGCGAGTTAAAGTTTTATCTATAATCGAATCTTGTATTTGTGTGTGGACTTAAAAATAAAATATAAAAAAAACTTGTTACGTCCGATTAGATATAGATCAAATTTCCATTTAATGAAGATTTTAATCGGAAAATAATAGCTTAGTACAGATATTTTTATACATCTATAACTCAGAAGGCGATAGAAGTTGGTGAAAGTTCGGTGAAGAAGTGGGCAGTTTCTTAACTTCCGAGTGATTTTCCTTTAGAAATAAATAGAACTACGTGATACTTATGTATATATAATTATTTATAAAGTTATTTAGATTATATACATATTATATATGAGATACTTACAAAAACAAACACGAGAAATTGTGTCTTTAAAGAAGGATTTGCCGGAATTCGTGATTATTATGAAGAATTAATCATAAAAGAAGCAGCTGGGAACCACATAGGGATAAACAACGTATCTAAGTACAACAATAAAAGCCCTGTATAGTAAACCTGGCAGATGTTATATGGAGACAATCACCTTCTATAGAAGATTTTCACTTCAGGCGATTTAAACAACTTCCAATCGAAAGCAATCTGCGGCCACAATGACTTCAAGTAAGTCCGAAGGTAATATGTCCATCTACAAGAAGAAAATTTTCCAAGCTTTGACGTTCTGGGAGCAATAAAGAAGACGAGATCTAAGACGCAAACTTAACACCTTCTTCTAGATCTAAAAGCAAAGCCCAAACGATGTAGTGGAAGAGTCTCTCTAGGTTCAGTGAACTTCGTAGTTTTATTTTATGGAAGGCATTAAACGGCGCCAGTGTCAGATATCGTTCATTTTGGGGGTTTAAAAAGGGGGATCGAACGAAATCAGCCATCTCGGCGCCTTGGAATTGTTCAGGTGTTTGGGTCACCTCGACAGACAAGTATGCAGTAAAGTCAGTGAAGAAGTGTGGTAGTTTGTCTCGAACCAACGTTAAAACGAAGATATCGATTTGAGAGAATGGGATTCCAGAGTTGAATACAATGCGCCTGACTTCTTTAAAGAACCTGTGTGTGAAATCAAGATCAGATTTTCTGACATTGACATCAGCTGGTAATATTGATGGCTGGATAGTGAGTCGGCTTTACTCATCTGAAAACCATTTACGGGGATACATTCCGAACTCTCTAGCAGAAATATATTCAACATTTTAGCATGTTTAAAATTCAATGTCTTTTTATACTACTATATTGAAAACTCGCCAAGGTGATAAATATCTAGAACTTTTTAAAATACATTTTGGTCTTTAGTTATCCACTTCTTTATTCGTGTTTGATTTATTATCGTTTATTATAATGAAAACGACTCTTTTTCCTTTTTAAATATCAAAGTATATATTTACCATATATATAATATCTTGCATTCTATAAAATTTAATGGCTTTCATGTTTGATATATAGACTTATATATCAAACATGAGCTTAAAATGATCCTCTACCAATCGAGATATTCAAAATTTTTAAATAAAAATAACTTTAATTACATTATTTTTCACCATTTTTAACCATCGGTTATCCTGATCGAAGATGAAGATTTAAAGAATAAAATTAAATCAAACATCCTGAGCTAATTCTTGTTGTGAGAATCATTCTAACATCAGTATCAAAGGCTGTAACATATGCATTAAGATAGCATCATCAAGTTTCTAACGAACATACTAAACTCTAGAAGAATTTGATAATTTTCATTCTCCTAACGTAGATGGGGGGTTGTTAATGCACACAAAGAAGACATGCCAATTCGGATCAATAACTTGAATCTGATGATTTTGCGTAACATCCTATATCGATTCTATTTGAAGTGGATGCAAGCATCTAAGCAGCACATAAGCTGAAGCCAATGGCATTTCAAAAGCCCTTTGTTAATCCTCGTATTATATTCTATTGGCTCTCTATTGTGGATATATGAGGATATTTACACAAATATTTTTGGTATTAAATTCCTAGAAAAAAGAAGGGAATGGAGACATATTTGAATCTACAATAAAGTCAAAATAGGCACTCGGATGTCATTTCAACGACAATTCAGGGAAGTAACCTATGCATACAAATATCTTTACATCTTCGAATCAGATATTTTTTTTGTATATAGAACGATAATATTCATCTATTTTTATCCTCTACTAGAATTATGATTTAACAATAATTGAGTCAACTTATTATGCAAATTATAAGCATCCAGCATATAATATTTGATCATGGAATACTTTGATCTGTCATCGATGAATATGGGTGATTTTCAAGACCCTTACACACATCTGATTCTTTTCATGAAGCAATTCTGCTCCAATCTATTGAAGCAAGTTTAAGAACGAGTCACTTCTTCTTAATTGAATTGCATATCTAATATCCATGACGCTCTGAAATGAAGCTTGTTCAGAATAAGGAGGATGTCATTTTGAACACCTGCTCTATTCTTTTGTATTGATTTTTATTTTTTTTTAATAAAATTTTAGTGACGTGTTGAAGTAAAGCGATTTGACATATAAGCATGCCTCTATTCATATTTATACGCAGGAAAAATATTGTAAATTTGTTAAATATTTTTATTAAAAAGTATATAAAATTGGATTGCATTTATTTGTTTCTATAAAATATAAAAACATAAAAATTTATCAAGAATTTTACTGGATTTTTATTTTATTTTATAAGCTTCTAATCTTGTAACTATAGATATTTTTACTTCATTACTGTTTACATATTAGAAAATAAGATGTTTTCAAAAATAAAAATTTATTCTTTAATTAAGTATTTATTTACAAGAACTCCATTACTTGTTTACTATAGAAAACTGTAAATTTATCTAGAAAATAATCACTGTTGTTAATGGAATAGCTTATATTAATCCTACAGAATATTAGTTTCTAGTTTAGAAAAAAAAGGAAAAAAATAATAATTATCTTCTTAGTACACGTAAACATAGCTTTATTTTAATTAAGGAAAAAAAAAACATTCTAAACTTTAAAATTTATTTCTAGTACGGTTTTTTCACGTTGTAACGATTCAATTTTACTTTGCTTTCTTGAAATGTTTCATTATTTGTTTCATTTACGTAGACTCCTTGCAATTTTCTCTGCTTTTTTCTTCTCTTTTCAATGAAAAAAAGTACTTTACGAGTTTCTTTTGTATTACGCACTCTCATATCTTGTACAAAAATTCTTGATTTCAAGAAAAGTAAAGAAAAGAAAAGAGCTGAAAGGAAGAGAAAAGATATTTTTGAATCTCACACGCAATCAACATCGTTTGTCGAATTAGATTGCTTATGAAGAATGTAAGACATTTTATTTTATTTTATTTTTTTCCTTGCTACATCTATTAAAAAGATTTAGATAAAAAAAATACTGATTTTTCCTGTGAAGTGCTCTACATTCTTAAAGACGGATGCGACAAGATAATATTTCTTCTTGTACTGAACGTAATTTAAGATTCACGAAAGGTAGTCTAAGAAATGCTATTAATCTGTCTAGATTTATGACTGCCACATCTTGAAGACTGACTTGCTAATATCAGTCTGTCACGCATAAGAAAATTTTAAATTTTATAAATTGTTGATAAACACTGTATATGTTTTAAAAAAACTTTGTGTATGTTTATATGTGTACATGCATGTAAAGTCTATGAATCAATTTTAAACCGTGTGTAATAATGGTAGTGAATAGAATAACTTATATTTTATTATAGATTCTTTGTCGATTTTATTGTATTCAAGAGATCTTTTATGTTCTTTTCCTATTTGAATTCTATGCAGGGAAATAAATAGATAGAGTTAAAAGGAAACGAGGATATCTTCTCCTTTTTATCCTATGAAAAGAGGAAAAAAATTTAAAAAATTTCCACTATATCTATAGGAATTTGTAGTTTAATATAACAAAAATCTTACTACTAAAGGAAAATCTATATAACAAAGTAAATACCCTTCTAATATATATTTTAGGAACGTTTTTCTCTAATGTAAAAGATTTTATTTCTATCAAAGATTCTTTATATTGTAGGCATTTAGATTTTAAACATTAAATTTTCTATATATAAGAAAATTTTGCATAAAATTCACATAGAATCGCCAGTATAAGCAAATAAAATGTAAAATTATATAAAACATTAAATTAAATATTTAAAAATATTATTATTCATACATATAATTCAGCAATATATATATATATATTGCTGAATTATATATATATATATATATATATCTTTATTTATATATATCTTTAATATATATATATATATATATATATATTAAAATATAACTACAGGTAAACTTCAACATGTGTACTTTTCTCTTCGTGTTATAATTAAATTAATTAAATAAATCTGAAAAAATATATTAAATTATTTAATTAAAATTAGCGATAAAAATCATAAAATATAATTAGAAATTTTACTTTAATAAATCAAATTTTTTTGAAGACAACTAATCAATTTAAATTGTAAATAAATAAATTTTAAATGTTTTAATTAAAAGATTTATGCATATAAAATCAAATAAAATAATTTATAAAAGAGATAAGCAAAGGGATTTATCTAAATAAATAATTTGAAAGCTTAAAAATGATCGGTGAATTTTACATATCTTTAGAATATATAAGTCTATCTGTCTATGTACAAGTATATATAAGAAATGTACAGTATTGATTCTCATCTATTATGCATTCATTCAGCTGTATCTTTAACTTAGAAGAAGAAGGAAAAAAATAGGAATATCTCCTTTGATATCGGAATCTTTCAGCTTGCTGATTTAGAATGAGTTATATATTTTACTCGAATTTTAAATAAAAAATTTAGGGGGAAGAAAAAAGTAAAAATAAAATCTTATATATTCTTTGAAGTAAAAGAAAATTTAACTACTCAGTAAAATTAATTAAATTCGTATATTTATTTCATAAATAGATATTTGAATATTTTAATATTTTAAAATAAATAGAAAAAGGCAAAGATAAACGAATAATTTATTTTATTTTCTCAATAAAATTTATGGTAATAGAATTTGGTTTCAGTCGTCATAAAGGATTTATAGGAAATTCGAGATAAAAGACTCTATAAGATAATATCTAGTTACGAATTTTATGATGTTTTTCGAGGTGACTTTTGGAAAAATTCGGGTTATATTTTCTTATTTTATTTATTTATTTATTGGAAATTTTTATATAAAAATTTATTTTTATCTTTTAAAATTTTTATTAATAAATTAACATAAATACTATAAACAGAAAACAGTGAAGAGAGATGCTGAAGAGCATTTTTCAAGATTTCTTTCACCTTTAGCATTGAGAAAATCCTTAGAGAGGAAATATTTTTAAATATATAACATCTATTTTTATGGTAATATGTGCTTTCGTTGTTATTTTTATTTCTATAGGAGTAACGAATTAAATCCTTCTCCAGTTTACAGCATAGCTCTATTAAAAAGGCATTATCTAGTTAACAATTAATGTAATTCAATACTATTTAAAGTACTGCTTTTATGGCAATAATACAAACATTATGACACTTTATCAATACCGTAAAATTGCCTTTTGTCCTAACTAACTTTAATTTTAAATAGGAGAATCTAAGTTTGTTTTGAAGTTATTGAACAAATGCTTGTGTAGCAGCTGGATACGTGTCTTTATATAATAGTTAATACGCTATTATCCTTATTATCTCTTCTACGTATTATCCGTATTATAATATAACGTGATCACTGCTTAGTAATGAGAACATCAGTCGACACCACCAAGTTTCATTCCATTAAAATTAATATTTATAGTCGGATTTAAATATAATTTTCTCTTCCTAAAATGTTATTTTAATCCATTGTATTGGAATTTAAATTTTTTTAAAATTTTTTAATGCTTAATTAAAATACATATCTTTTTTTTAAATGTGATTTTTCTATATAAAACTTTGTACTAAACAAAAAAAAGTTATTATTATTCTAAATAAATATTTTTCTTATTTAAAAAAATAGAATTTAATTTACAGAATATGCTTTCTGTTTTCAATCTTTAGTTAGATTTAAAGTAAGAAAATTTATTTATTTTAGTTTATTTCCCTCTTTAAACGATTGAAAGTTTTTTTAATATTATTTTTTAAAATAAAATAAAACTATGCGACAGTAAATTGCAAATTGTGTTTTGTTGTTTACTATTATGACTTTCCTATTTACAATTTTATGCAATAAAATTTGATGTTATGTTTTTTAATATTTTTAAAGAAAATTGCTTTTTCGGTTATTTTGTAGAAAATACTCAACAAAATTAAAGTTCTAATTGTTTTTATTCAATTTAAGAAAATAAATAACTTTTAAAAGAATTTTTTAAAGAAAAATTTAAATACAAAATTATCTTATTGTTCAAAAGAAGCTTAGACTTTATGTAATTAATCTTAATTAAAATCAATTAAATCCTATATTTTATTTTATAATTAATCTTTAAATTTTTTAAAGGTGTACATTCATTTAATTTTAAGATATTATATATATATATATATATATATATATTTACTAGAATTTTAGAATATCTTCTCAGAAATTCACATGAAAGCTGTAACATTTAATGTTAGTATTACCGATTCTAAATTTCCTTTATTTTTTTACTAAATTAATTTTTTATGTAAATATGTTAAATTTTACCATTTTAAAGATTAAATGCACGAATAGAGTATTTTAAATCCCTCTAAAAATTCGATTTTTAAACGGAAAAAAAAATTTTTACTCCCTGCAGCTTCCTTGCAAAGTAAATAACATTTGCAGGGAAGCAAGATGTAAAGGGGTAAATAGATTTGCTACAGTTCACTAAAGATGTATTTATATTGCGTTTATTTTTTAACGTTCACTTCTATATATACCAAATATTGAATAATATTCAATATATTTTTTTTTGTTTATGTGCATTTGTAAAATGTAAAATTTTATATAGATTTTTTTCAAATAAAATTCTCTGAATTTATACATAAGCGATATAGTAGCTGATGTATTTTTAATGAAACATTCAACATATAAAAAATTCTTATATTTATGTTTTTATACTTTATATAAAATTTATTAAATTTTATGTATACCTTATATAATTCTATTTTTTTCTATAAATATATTTATATGTTTTATACATATGCAACGATCCTAAGTAATTATATCTAATATTCTCTTGCTTTAAATATTTTAACTTTCCCGCCTGTTATATATGGCGATCGGTCGAAAAATGACTCTCCCCAAGATTATGTATATGTATGCAAAATTTGGGTTTTTTTTCTGTATGTGTGGCTGTTAGTGTGTTTGTGAAAGCACGACTTTGATCACCCTCTTTGAAGTTTAATAACTTCTGTGAGTTTTATCAAAAACTTCTGAAATTTTGCAGAGATATTTGTGTATTAGGAGGGTTGATGCTATTAAATGTTGGCGGTTAAAGGTCGAGGTGGTGGAGAGATAGAGAGGTGTCACTCGACATATCTGGAGTGGAGTCAGACTTAATGAAGATCTATAAAAAGTTGTAAATGCTAATAACGAATACCTCAAAATTAGGCTTCTTGCCATTTTATAATAATTAATAATATAAAAACTTTTTAAAATAAAATCTCATAACATGACGCATACACAATTTTAACTCTTGACGGAAAAGTTACGCAACTCGTGCTGGTTTTTTATTACTATTCTTATTTTATTAAATATTATTAAATTATATCTCTTTAGAATTTATAAATGTTGAACTTATTTTTATAAATAATAAAACAAAGCATTTATATAATTATTTATAAATTTTTAAAATATTTTCCTATCATATAAATAAAGATTTTTACTGATAAATATACAATATGTACGCTTAAAACATTTATAATTGTATAAGTTACTGTATTTTATACAGATTATTAATTAGAATCAGTATAGAAAGCGAATATTTGTAAGAGATTCTATGTATGACACGATCGTATAACATAAAAAAGAACAAGAAAAACTGTCTATTTTTAACTCGAAAAAGATTTATTATTAAAACTACAGAAGAGAGAAAAAGATCGCAACTTGCAAATGTTGATGTAGTCATAACAAACAGAACATAAATATTGTAGAAAACATATATTTATACACTAAAAATATAAGAAAATCGAAGCTGAATGGCAAAACTTATATTAAATCTATAAATGCTAATGATATTCCAGACTTTGCCTACAGTCCTTAGAGAGAATGATTTTTCCATTTCTAAACAAGAAGAAACCTTATAAAAATACAGAAACTTAAGCTTTAATATGTAAATATATATAATATTGCATATTGTATTATAAAATAATACAATATGTATAGATAGAAACATCGCTTTTAAAAAATAAACTTTTATTTGAATATACTTACATGTTTTTTATAGAGAATTTTAACCTTGTTATATACATAATGCATTATAATTTAATTTTTAAAATAAAATATCTTTAATAAAGATCTAAACTTAAAAATTGAATTTTTTAAAAAATATTTAAGCAATTTTTAATTTAATTCAATATTCTAAATACGAATTGACAGCATAGAATTACAACTAAATAAGCAAACACACATAATTTTATGATATATAAAGCTTATATTATGTGTAGCTTATATTTTAAAGGTAAATTATGTAAAATGTATTTTATACATATACATTATATACAATGTACAGGCATAACCAGGCCACTTTTGAGTCCACAGGCTCAATTTCTTTAGAGGCATTATACAGATACAAATATAAAACAAGAATATTAGTTATAAGTAGGGGATGAGGGCCTAAGAAGGTAAGGCCTTCTGGCTATAATGCTCCGCGTTAATGTATTTTAAAAAAATAAATTTTGTACAGAATACGATTCAATTCTGTACAAAAGATTTATTAAAAAATAAAGAAAATGGTAAACAATATTAAAATATAATTAATCTGCATACTTAAAAAGCAATAAAGACATTATATTTTTGAGTTTAAATTAAATTTACTTACAAAATATCTGATAAATCTTTATACAATAAATCTGTATAGATGAATAATCCAGTTTAATTTTTAGTAATATTAATAATAAATATATTAATTTATTATAAATTAAAAAGAATAAGATAATTATAACATCGATGGAGTTTTCTTTCTATGATATTTTATTCAGATCACAATTTATCATAAGTAGAAGTTTCAGTTGAGTGTAAAAAATATTTTGAACACTTGAAAAATTCTTAGATATTGATATCACACTCCAAAATACTCTTTGGCATACAAAAATATTCTTTTCTTCTCTTCCTCAATAAAATCTATAATAATAAATCCATATAATAAATTACATTTATATATTATAGAGTAGTTTATTTAGATTATGAATTGACTGATAAATTTATTTATAAGAAGAGCATCTTTGAAATATAAATTATAATGTAAAAGAGCGCGATGGCAGTTAACACAAAACTTCATCAAAATTTAATTAATTAATTAAATTAATAAAGTTTTAAAGATAAAGATCAATGACTGTTATGAAGAAAGACAACTTTCTTCTTGAATTTTTCTAAATTCTAACGTAAATATAAAATTATCAGTAAATTCATTATTAATACAATCTGACGTAAAAGTCAGTTAACCATCTTAAAGATTAAATTGCAATTAATTAACTAAATTAACTAAAAATGTAATTAATTTAATTTCATTTTAAAATTATATTTCAATTAATTATATAAAAGAAAAATATGCTGTTATAAACTCATTTAGGATTAGTATTCGAAGTGTACTTGGAACACAAAAAATATGGTTAACTTACTTTTGGATCATCCCGCAGGTAGGAAACTTTATAAATTAATATGAAAGTTATTTTAATTACTTTTGGTAAATTGGAATAAATTAAACATATCATTAATATTTAATATTAAAAAAAAACTTGTAATGGAAAGTTAATTGAAACAGTGCATCTGGTTCGATTGTTTCATAAGGATTATATTGATATATAAAATATTTTAATCTTTTATTAAATCAATATTTAATTAATAATTAATAAATACACGTAATCTGTCTAAAAATTAATGAGATTAAATTTTTCCCTTCAGAAACTGTCAGAAATGTACGTAAAAAGTAAGACTACATCCCCCTCTACTTCAATGAAACTTTCAATTTGGTAACGTTAACACGTGTGATTTCTACAATCATTTGTAGTAAGTATATGTTATGGTGACACGTCACGAAAGTGGAACACAAGAATATCGAGCAGCGTTATGCAATCAAATCATTTGCCAAACTTGTGGACAACGCGACAGAAATGTTTTAACAAGTTAAAAACAGGCTTATGGAATTCAAGATTTTAGGTGTACAAGACATTTTTTGGTGACCACGAGTCTTTCGAAGGTCGAGCACTGCACGAACTGAGAAAAATTTAACGAAAATGAAGAATTTTATCAAATCTGATCGTTGTTTGACGGCGAGAATGATTGCTTATGAATTAAACGTGAATTATCACGCTGGATCATAAATGGTTCCGAAGAATCTCGCCGAAGAGCAGAACAACCGAAAGTCTCGTTCTTAATTGAGTGTTGAAAATGACTCATACTTATTCAAACATGTCATAATAGGGGACGAGTCATGAATACGATCCAGAATAAAACGATCAAATGAGGAATGGCACACAGGCACCACACTCAAAGAGCAAAGTCAAGATCAGCTCAATGCTCATTTGCTTTTTTCGATACTTGAGATGTCGTTCATAAAAAAATTTGTGCCTCGAGAACATAGAATCAATCAAATTTACAATCGTTAGGTCCTGAAAGACTCAAAAAAGAATCATTTGTGTTCAACCTGAGATTGCTAACTCGTGAGGTTCCTTGTCAAAACCACTGTTTGTGAACAATTTTTAGTCCAAAAACACTATTCCTGTGGCACTACACTCCTTTACTCCCCTAATATAAGTCCATGTGACTATTTCTTGTTCTCAAAAATTAAAATCAATCTCCATGGTCGCCATTTTATAACTGTTTAGGACATTCAAAAATCGTTATGGGCCAACTGTAGGTAGTGGCAGTTGACGATTTTGGGCCTGTTTTCAGGAATGGAAACGATTTTTCTATTCAGTATATGGCTTCCCATAGAATGGAAATATGAATATATTTAATAATTGTTTCCAATAAATCTATAAAACACATTAAAAACTGTATAAAGTTTATACTTTTATTGTATAAAACTAAATAAACATTGCATTAAAAAGATTTGCAAACAAATTATTATTCATATTACAACATAAAAAAATTCTTAAAAGATTTTTTATTAATTTCGTTTTAAATAAAATTCGTTAATTAATTTTTTTCAAATTTATTTTTTTCCTAAATTATTGTTATTTATTCAAATAATATTTTTTTATTTAAATAAAAATTATTTATTCATTTACCTTTATTTAAAGAAAAAAACATTATTTCAATTATAAAAAATAAATAAAGAATCAGATAAAAATAAACCTGAATAAGAATTAATTGTAAATAAATAAAAATCAAAACAAACAAAAAATAAAATAAAACACAATTATTATTAATAAAAATTTTAAATAAATAAATAAATAGAATGTATTTAAATTAAATTATATATTATTTAAATATTTGAACAGAAATGAAAAGCTTTAAATAATTTTGCAATAGTGACTTGTAGGAATGTAACTTTTAAACTATATATTTCAATGTTTTAAGTTAATAATCTGGCCATTCTTTGCATAGATAAATGCCGGATTAGTGAGTGTGTAGGACTAAATGCAATCAACGATATGGCCTGTCGCTCTTTCTTACTGATTCTTTTTGGATCTGTATTTTGTTCTTGTGAAAGGGATACAGTAATTTCAAAGTTTAATGTTTTATTACTGTTACAAGTTTACTATACGTATTTAAAAATAATAATAATAATAAACGTGAATAAGGGGAAGATATTTTAATGAGGTATGCCGGAAATTTTTAATTTATTTAATTTAAGATATATGCTTTCCATCTTAAATTAGTAGTATATTGCCCTTGTACATTATACTTTTCCTTTAGCATTAGAGTCGTGCTGGTCATCTATCTAATGCTTTTCGGGGGAAAATTTCTTTAAATAGAAAGAAAAAGCCTGATATATTCATCGTGGCGCGTTATAGCTTTGTGGGGCCCGGGCGAAATTGAATTAGGGGGGCCTTACGTACAGTGTAGATCGACTTCAAACATTTATTCTTCGAGGGAATTTTTTTGGGGAAAATGTTTTCTTATAAAAGATTGAATTTGGGGCCTTCATGTTATATAATATATTAACTATCCTCTGTAAATCAATCTTGGTTGATGCAAGAAGAACCGAGTCCTCAGCGTAGAGTATATAATGATGTGTCTTATCAAATATTTTAATTCTATCTTCTTCCTTTAAAAATTACTAATTAATGTCCAGCATGTAAAAATTAAATAGATAAGAAGAAGGAGATCACGTTGAGAGATACCTCAAGCAATATTTGACTTTTTTGCCACGAACTATATAAACTTTGTATGTAGAAAATATGCAGTAAAGATTTTCTTCAGCTTTTTAAAAATCTATTAAATATATTATTATTATTATTATAAAATAGCATAAATTAACAAAAATTTTAGATCCAGAAACTGCTTTCAGTACTTAGAAATTTCGAGTTTATTATTAATCATAATAAAAATCATAGAAATATATATATAATAAAAAGAATTACTTTCACAGAAAATAATTTTAAAAATGTTGATTGTGTCATTACAAATTTAAGAAAATGGATTTTCTAAATATACAGAAGAAAAAAACACAGATGCATTTAATAATAAATAAATGAATAAACGTCAAAAACGCATTCATTTCCAATATGTAAAATGCATTTTTATCATATTATATTTAATTTTTCTCCTTTTAAATCTCGAAAATATTCAAGAATTCGATGGAAAAAGTCTTAGATTTTAATCAAATTCTCTCTATGCATAGAAGCTTTTTTTTTTGTTTAAATTTAATATATTACTTAGAATATATATTTGCTAAAAAAATAATTTAAGAATACAACAGAGCAAATATATTTTGCATAACTTAAAATCAATATTAGAAAGTTTTTAAGTAAAAAAAAAAATATTTTTCTTATAAGAATTTATTCATCTAACTTCATATCTAAAAATTAAATTTTTTAGTTTTATTGATAGATTTTTTTTATTTTTATTTTTACTGATATATTTTATAACTTACCTTCGTTTAGATATTATGTATCGTATGCTGATATATTATTTTTCGCATGAGAGTTATTTTTACAAGTAAGAAATCCTTCTCTCATTCGATCTTTAACCATAAATGTAGCCATATTGTGCTCTTCATAAAATCTTTACTACTTCGCGCTTTAGTTTTTCCTTTATAACTTCTCATCTTCACTTTATATCTTGGAAAAAATTATATTAAATTATTAAAAAGTAGTTTTAATTTTTAAAAAATATTTAATATATTCTACAATAAAGAAAACTTAATTTATTTCTCTAAATCTCACAAACAAGAACTCATAAAAATCAAATAATTAATTAATTGTATATAAATATTTATCTTTATTACAAATTCTTTTCTACGTTATTACTTAATTATTCTCAGTTCATATTTTGTATAATTTATCTTCATTAATTTTCATCTTCTTTTTATTATTTTTCCTCAGTAAATTATATTTTTATTTTATTTTATTTATAAATTATATTTTAAATAAATTCATTTATAGTTGCTTAATTCTAGAAATTTACTTCATTAATTATACTTATCATACAGCAAGAATCCATACTTTATTATATATAATTTATAATTTTTATTTATTTATTTCTTCTTCACTTAAGAAATTCATTTTTATCAAAGAATATAAATTCTGTACTTAATTAATATTTTACATAATTTTCCTTTAATTATTTTTTTATTTATTATATAATTTACTGGTTGAAAATCTGAATATTCTATGCTTATCCAACTGAAAGTTAGAAGCGAGTATTTGACGTAAAGTAAAAAAATAAATAAATAAATAAATAAAGGGAAAAGATCATTTGATTTTCTAGAGAATGGAAGAAACAAATTCCTTTCCCATAGGAGCAAAGAAATGATTTACACTAACACAAATAAATACCAAAAACAAATTCTTAATATAATCTTTAAAAAGAGGAAGAAAATTTGAGAATAGAACATTTCAATACTTCAACAATGAAACATTTATCGAGTCTTAACTTTTGCTTCTTTTTAAATATATTTTAACAATAATTATTATTTTTCTTTAATTTTTACAAACTTCCCCTGTTTTATTTATTTATTTTTATAATTTACACTTATTACAGACCATCATTAAGTATAATTTAAATTTTCTATAATCTTTATATAGCTGATAAGATAATAATTTACGTCGAACTTAGATATCTTCTAATTTCATCCCCCTATTAACTTATAAATTCTTTGATCTACTTGGACCAAGTTTTCCAGAATTACTCTCTAAAATCATGCGGAAAATAGAAGCTAGTTTAAAACCTCGACACCCCACCTAACCCCCTGATTTCGCTTCCTTTTAATTCTTAAACTCTTTGACCTACCTGAACTAAATTTTTCAGAATTACTCTCTGGAATCATGGGGGAAATACAGGCTAGTGTACCCTATTCCTCATCCCGATTTCATCCCTCTATTAACTCCAAATCCTCTTGACCGATTTACACCAAATTTTTTATAGTTACTCTAAAACCTGTGGAAAATATAGGCTACCAAGAAACCTGGACACCCCCTTCTCCCGATATCATTCCCTTGATACTTCGTGACAAACATAACAATGGTACACTAAAATAACCATACATATTACTTTTTTCCCTGGAATACCTGCCATTTTTATCAAAAAATATTTACACATACTTTTTTTTATACTTATAACCTTTCATAAGTGCAAGCTTCTACTAGTTTCTCGTTTCATATTCATTGAAAATGTGTGATAAGATAATTTAACCAGAACTTTCTCTCCCAATTTTAGCATTTGAGTGACATTTCTGCTCTTTTATTCACTATAAGAAACTGAACAATTGCATTAATTAACAATAGCATAGTAATATAATTACTATCTCAAAAACGTAACGCGTCATCTTTGTTTGACATTTTCAGACCAAATGGCCTGCAAATGTCATGCATCTGCATGTGGAAAGTTAGGTCACAGTCTACTAACAATTCATTTTGCTGTTTCTACAATATTTCCAAGAAGATTGTCATAGTTACAGTCAAGCGAAACATGCGTGACAATGTGTAATTGTATATTAGTAATAGCTATAAATGTGTTGCTAAGGATGATGCTCGTTACGTTTACTACGTTGTGTTACAAGACGATGTTAATAAACTTTTCATTTTTTTTATTAGTGGGATGATAAAAAAATTTTTAACGAGCAATTATTAAGTCAGGCTGCAATTTTTAATCATATTTTTAAAATTTGTTTAATTTAAAATATATGCTCTCGATTTTAGTAGTGTCTTGCCCCTGTAAATCATACTTTTCCTGCTAACAGTAGAATCGCCGATTATCTAGTTAACTTTGTACTTGAGAAAATTTTACATTAAAATTATGTGACGGTCCCCGATTAACTCAGGGACAGGAGGACTCGATTAACTACATACGAAATTCCGGTCCAGACCGGATGTTTGTATGTAGTTAATCGGGTTTCTTTCCCTGAGCTATCTTTATCGTGTGTCGATTTTAATCTATCTAACTCCGTTCTCAAGATTAACGACAGACATACAGACAGATGACAGTGGGGATGTATAGGTCTTCAATTTCAAAATTGCAGCCCAATTATTCAGAGATAAATTACAAATATTTTATTCTAATTAAATCTTTTTGAAAATAAATTTTTAATATAAATATATATATGTATGAATAATTTAATTTTTAATTGAAGTTATGTAAACATTGTTAGATAGATGAACATTTTCTTTTTTCAAAATCATCTAATTAGAATTAAAAAATAACATAATTTGCTTGTAAATAATTGAATTTTATATTTTCTTACATAATTCATTATTATTTATGTGAGAGAACCGTAGTTGCAGAATTTACTGATAAAATGAGAATTGTAATTCTTCAATTCATCTAATCAAAGAATTAAATTAGAAATCTTAAGGATTCGGATTTTTCTGTATGTTTATCTGCATCCTTAAGATAGGAATAACAATATGAAATTTCCATTTGCATCCTTAAAGGAATTCCCGCATCTTTATCCGCATCCTTACGAGATTTTCCATATGTTCATCCGCATCTTTACGACATTTTTCGCGCAGAAAATCTTTCCCAAACAACTAAATACACTCAAAAATAAAAAAAATATTATCTTAATTTTAAAAAATCATCATTAAGATATTTATTAAAAAATCAAAAAGCAAAAAAATAATAAACCATAATTATAAAAACAAAAACCCATTACATACCATTAATAAAATTTTAACATAAATATTAAAAATAGAATATCAAATTTTATAGACCAATAATTACATCTAAGAATAGAAGAAGAAATAATAATAAAAAAGAAAAGAAGGAAAAATTTTTTTATTATAACAGTAATAGTAATAATAATAATAATTCGGTAGAAAATACGCCTGAATGAAAAATTGTATTTCAATTCAGTCCATAACGTACAAGTGATGGTTATAGAAGAGCCATAGTCATTCAGAAAAGTAGTCGGTAGACTAAACTAGCCGCAATTTCTCTGTGGATTATTACCCTAGGAAAAGCCTGTGAAACTATAAAGTTAGTAAGAGATCAAACGATCCGTTAAAATATTACACTATGACTAAAATAGAATGAAAGATGACGCTCGTCAGCTGCTACACTATCGACAAAATGTAAATGTCGTAACGATTTCTGTCTCGATCATGCACAGCCATTTCCTACATTCCTGATACCAAAAATATTGATAGAAGAATAGCAGAATATATATATATACAGTAAAACCTGTGTAAAACGGCTCAGTGCCGAATATTTTTTCCGTTTTAAACAGGTTTTTCTTTTCTTTTTAATGCAGAAAATCGCTCGGTTTTAAAGAATTTTTCCGTTTAGACAAGTTCCGTTTTGGACAGGTTTTATTGTACTTAATGTTAATTGGTGATAAGTTTTATAACGTTTTTTTATAATTAATTATATTTTCTATTATTAAAATTGATTTTTTTAATGTAAATGAGTGAGGAAATTGGTATAAATGTAATAGAAAAAATTGATTTAAAGTAAGAAATTCGCGAATACATAAATTGATTTTAAAAATTAAAAAGGTTTCTTTTCTATGTTAAATTAATTGCATAATAATTTATTAATTACATAAATTTTTCGGCTTTCATTTTCATATTTCATACCTATACATTACATCTGTTTGTTTGTCTGTCCTTCGTTAATCTCTAGAACGGTGTTAGATAGATAAAAGTCGGGACCACACATGGAAATCTTAAGGGCCGGATGCTTCAATTAAATATATAATAACTTCCGATCTGGACCGGAAGTCACGTGATTTTTAAAAAATTAAAATATAAATATTGCAGCTCAGTATTGTGTCGATGTTACAACAAATAATTTGTTCGTTATAAAAATAGGATAATGCTGACTAACTTTAAAAATAGTAATTTTATACACCAGAATTTTTAAAATTTATAAATAAGTTTATAATAGAAAATTATCAAAAATATATATATATATATAATTCAATTTTGGGTATAAAAAATCTATAAATTATATTTTAAAAAAATCGATATTATTAAGTAAATATAGCAATAAAGTGAGTAGCAATTTGTAATGCAGAAAGAAAATTGAATATCTGTTCATAAACGTATGAAAAATTGACTTTCTTCATGAATCTAGACAGAAAATTTAAATAAAATATAGAAAAATTATTTATAACAATATAAATAAACATATCTTTCTACTTAAATTAATGAAAAAATAATAGTAAAAGAATTTTATTCACTTATTCAGATCATTAATAAACTAGCAGCGAGTTAATCAACTTTCCCGGCAACATTTACAATTTTGGTTGCGCCATGTTATCATATTTTATTTAAAAACTTTTTATATTTTTAACTATTATAAAACGGTAAAAAGCTTAATTTTGAGGGTAGGGATGGATTTTATAAAAAAAAATTGTAAATGTAATAACCAGTAAAATCGCCATTAAGTCCGACTCTACTCGAGAGACGACACACGATCCCCTTTATCTTCCCAACTCCTCGACCTTTAACCACCAAAATTTAATAGCATAAATCCTTCTAATACACAAACTTCCCTGCAAAATTTCAGAAATTTTTGACAAAAAGCACAGGAGTTATTAATCGCTTCAAAGAGGGTGAACAAAATCGTGCCCCACACAGACACACACATACACTGCTTAATTACTTTTGCTTAATTAATAATTTTTGGACAGATTTTAAGCTTTATATAATAAATTTATAACATAATAAAGTATTTACGTTGAAGCAAATATAAAAATTTATAGTTATATATGCATTACTGTATATAAATTTGTTTACTTCAATCGATTCTATTATTACAGATCCAAGAGAATGTTGTTTTTCGATATTTGTAGAAATAAAATGTACAGTAAAATATAAAATATTCATTGAATATTTTATTTAGAAACAAATCATAAAATATTATAAATAATATAAATATTTATCTATTTTTTTTAAGAAATTTTAGAAAAGATAAAATCAACATTTGAAATTCTAACAATAAGGATGCGATCTTAAAATCATTTTTACTTAATAAAATTACTTGAATTATTATTTTAAATATTAAAAAAACTTCTATAATAATTGTGTTTAAAGTAAATTTCAGTTAATAACGTTACATTTTTAATTAAAATTATTTTTAATTAAATTTAAATTTAAAAAAAACACCCAGATTTTATCCGAGAAAAATTAAAAGTATGAATTGAAAAATCGATTGTTTTCGTGCTGTAAAAATATTTTATTTGTATTTAAATTAATTAAAATAGTTCATTATAAACTTCGAAGATGAAATAATGATAATAAAGAAGCCAAATTAAATTTAAATAATAATAATAATAATAAAATTAAAAATATCACGGATAAGCATCCATTGTAAAAATTTCCATTCAACGACACGTGTACTCTCGAATAAGTCTTCAAAGATTAATTATTAATAAAAAAAATTAAATAAATTTATTATAATAAATGAAAATTTAGTTATTTATGTATGAGAATATAAGAAAATATATATATATATATATATACATTTAATAATTTAAAATATTTTAAAGCGTGAATACATCGGATCCAAGTGATGATGCCTATAGATGACATTATTAAACATGTATACAGTACAGTATTGTGTTCATGGGCAGGCCATTTTTGAATATACGTAAATCGCATACAGAACATTCAAAATACATCATTATTCATTATTAGATTCTTATTCAATCCACTTTGGATGAATGCTTCCACAAATCTTCACTCTGCTTATGGATGAATGGTTTTCATGAGCCGTAGCACATATTTTTCACATTCATCTTGATCCTGAGAATTTCCTTGCTCTTAAAGCATCTTTTATTATTATTTTTTTTCCTATTCTTCCTTTTAACAATCTTCTATGGTTTCCACTCGATATAACACAACAATTTAGTTTATTCGCATTACAAAAATTAAAAAAAAAATAATAATAATAAATAAAAATGTATGATCTTCACACTTCCTTGTATGGAGATTTATAAGACTATAAATTATCTTAAATATATATTATCTTATAAGAATTTTATTTTTTATAAGCTAATATAAAATTTTGAAGTATAATTTAATAGATTTTATATCGAATTTAGTTTTATCAAATTTATTTATTATAAGAAGCATCGAATAAGATGATATAATCGTGTGAAAATCATATCATTTTTGTACGATTTTGTATGTTCTTGTATGAAGTTTTATAAGAATGTAAATTATTTTAAATATATATTATCTTATAAAAATTAAATTAGATAATAATAATAATAGTATTGCAAGTTTTTACGAAGTTTTTTTATTGTAATTTAATTTATTTAAAAATTCTAAACTTAAATCCCCTTTTTTTGCTTAAATTTTTAAAACAAAATTTAATTTATTCATGAATCTGTACTAAACTTTTCGTCTTTAGCAATTTAGATATAATTTTATTTTTATTTTTATTATAATATTATAAACTGATCCCATTTTTAATTATATTTTTTATATACAATTTCTTATTGTTTATACGATGTATATATGTAAATAAATGGACATTTATTTAATTTTAAAATGATTATAGACCATAAAAAATAATTTGTTTTAAAATTTAAATATTTAAATAGCAACCTCCAATAACGGCCACTTCCAAACAACGGATAGTTTTTAATGTTTGCGTCAGTGTCCGTTCTTCAGAGGTTCTACAGTTGAACCTCTGAAGAACGAGATAAATGAATGCAATTTACTTTAAAATATTTATATATTTTACGTTATAAGACATTCAAAGACAAATATTTTAAAGTAATTTGCATTCATTTATATTACACAGTTGAACCTGTAAACAACGGACAGTAGCAGTAGCACAAAGGGGATGAAGACCAGGGACGGGAACATTAAAATGGCCGTTATTTGGAGATTCGACTGTTTTTCGTATTTGCTTTTTGAAGTTTGTATTTGCTTCTTGATATAAATAAATTAAATATATTTAATTTAAAATGAAATAAATTAAATATTAAAAACGACAAATAAAACAAATAACATAAAAAAAATTTTTTAATTAAGATTTTTTGTGTGTATATTTTTTTAATTTCTTATACCAAATTATAATTTTTTTTCTATTTAATTATTAACACTTTTAATATATTTTATTTTTATCTGAAAATATATAAATAGAATTAATTAATTAACTATATATTTAAATATAATTAATTAAGCGTAATCAATATATAACTTTATCCATTAAACATCTGAATGTAACACGATATGATCCTTTGCAAATGTGAATGCAGCATTGATACGGCGTGATTGACAGAGGATTAAATATCATTAAATGAATCTAAAATGAGAATAAGATCTATTTATAATAATTTAAAATATATTAAAATGTTAATAATAACTTCCGTTTCCGTTTTTAAATTATTTTTAAAATTAGCAGGTCTCGTTACACGTATAAGACGATAAGAAGATGCTGTAGTGTTAAAATTGTTTTATAGATACGATAAATAAAATTACCGATTACAGACAGACGAATCAAAAACCTCCTTTCTACATTCATTTTGTTCTTTTCGAACTCTTAAGCTGGATACAGACTACCGGTATACTTGAATAGGTAGATGACAGACAGAACTGTCAGTTTCCTCCCTCCATCCACACGTTTAGTCATACCGGACAAACGCACCTGTTCAGGTATACCTGTACGTGTATAGCCAACTTTACACGTAATCCCAATTGCATTTTTTTACATTTTCAGCTGTTATATATAACAGAGGAAAAGTATGGCCATCGGTCAAAAAATGACCCATCCAGATTTTTGCATATTTGGACTCAGGACACCTTGAAACGTCGCAAAATGCATAAAAATTCGGGGGGTAATTTTTGTATGTATGGATGTTAGTATGTGAGTGGAGGGGCACGATTTTGTTCACTCTGTTTGAAGCTTAACTCCTGTGCTTTTGTCTAAAATTTCTGAAATTTTGCGGGGAGGTTTGTGTATTAAGGAAATTGGTGCTATTAAATTTTGGTGGTTAAAGGTCGAGGGGTTGGGAAGATAAAAGGGGTCGTGTTTCGTATTTCGAGTAGAGTCAGACGTAACGACGATTTTACCGGTTATTAGCATTTACAATTTTTTTATAAAACCCATCCCTGCCCTCAAAATTAAGTAGTTTTGTCATTTTATAATAATTAAAAACATAAAAACTTCTTTTAAATAAAATATCGTAACAGATAGCGTCACCAAATGTTGCCGGGAAAGTTAAGCAACTCGTTGCTGGATTTTTCAAAATCTAGACGTGTCACGATCAAAAATTATTTAAATTTAATAATAAAATCACTGTTACAGACACACAAATGTGCAATACGTCTTAATATTATTTCAAATTTTAGATTAACTTAAACATAATTTTAATTAGAATCTTCAAAAAGAATAAATAAAATTTTCTTAATGATAATTACGTATTAAAGATTAAATAAAACAAAATAAACATTTACAAATTATCCAAAATTGAATAGGTTGACGGAATAAGACAAAGCAGAACTCGGGCGATTTGCCAAGAGAGGGAGGGCCTCCCAGGAGGACTTTTATGGAAAACTGACCCCTATTTAAGTGTTAGGCACGTGAAGAAAATCTGGCAAACTCCACGTGATCAGGCGCAAACTCGCGACTAACTACTACTATTGTTCGCGGGTTTTATTCATTCAGTCACCTGTGGACCTATCCAAAAATTAAGAAATGATTAACGTTAAATATTTATTGATTTATAACAATCACTACCTTTAATTTTAAATTTATATATTCTATATTTTAAGATCCTATAAACTAAGAATTTAACTTCATAAAAGCCCATAAATAAACGAAAAGAAAACAATTACATATAATAAATTGTTTTCTTTGATTGTTATGATTTCTTTATCGGAAAAAAATAATTTATAATGAAGTTATAAAGCTAATATGCAGATGTGTTTGATTTATTTTTCAGGCTAGTCTTTGAATATCGATCATTCGAACATTTTGATAGCTCTTTAGTTAATGAATCAACCGTTTGATATATGACTATTCCGGATTATATGCTTAAACTACACTTTTTATTACATTTGACATTGACAATTTACGTAATTGTTCGAAAAGTAACTGAAGAAAAAATAATCAAAAACTTGAAATAAATGAACTTCTTTATTGTTCCTTACATGAAAAAAATAAGAAAATAAAAACCCAATTAACTCATCTACTATCAATATCTTTTAAGAATTTTAATAAAATAGATTATTTACGGAACTATACGGCTGTTAAAATTTATCTACGGAATGTACAGACCTGTACGCCTCGTAGAATTTATGTATAAAATGTACAGAACTATACGTTTATTAAAATTTATTTACAAAATGTAAATACTTATACGCCTCTTAGAAACTCTATATGGCAAATATAGAACAATCCGTCTTTTAAAGTTTATACACACAATGAATAGAATTTTGTATATATGATGTAAAAAACAATACGTCTCTTTGAAGTACAGAAATAGGTGTATAACCTCTTATAATTTATATATACATTGGAAAAACTGTACACCTTTTAGAATTTATATACAGAGTGTATAGAACTGTCTCTCTTATAGTTTATATACAATGCAAAAGCATTATACCTGTCTTAGAATTTCTATACGCAATGTGCAGATCTGCACTCGTGTCAGAATTGATACACGGAGTACAAAGAACCGTACATACGCCTCTTATAATTTGGCAGAGTTTACCGTGATACAGATATATAATTATTTAAACCTTTAAAAAGTATCTTACGTAAGATATTTCTTACAGTTTCAAGGATTGTAAATAATTATACGTCTATATTTTTAATTTAGTTGTATAATTATGTTACCATATTTTTAATTTTATGAGAGATTTCTTTGTTATTCTTTCCATGTAAATTAGGATGCGTTTGTAATCTTCACTTCATAAACTTTTTATTCTTAATAATATTCGAAACAAACTTTAATTATTATCGCATATAGTTCATTAAAACTTTAATTAACAACAACAACATTTAAAATTTCTTATTTACTCTTAAATAAATGTCATTATTATAAAGCTTATCTCTATTATAATAATTATTTTAAAAAATCATGCAAAATCTAAATTATGAATAATTTTTTTTTAAAGATAATCAAGTAAATTTTACTTTATAACTAAAATTAAAAACACAAAAGAAATTTATTTATATAAACAATTTTTTTTATAAAACATTTTAAAATATTATAAATGAATAAAAAATTTCTAAAAATTTTCTATAAAATTTATTTAATTTATATTTTAAGATTTCACATCTTGTTTTATTTTGCAGATACCTTTAATATTATTAGTGCCATTGTTGTTTCGCTAATTCTGTTTACTGTTTCTAATTAATTGGAAAGAAGTGATTTCCTTTATTTATAAAATTTAATTTCTTTTACGTTATTTACTACTGAAAATCTATTTAATCCTCTATAAAAATCCTTTCAATTACAATACTTTTAAAATATAAAATAAAAGTATTAACTTAATTAACTTTTTATTTTATTCCCTGATTTAAAAATAATAATAATAATAATAATGCATTTTAAAATAATTTAATTTTAATATTTTAATTAATAATTATTATAATATTTAAAGCGAGGGAATATTCGCTTTAAGGTATTTATTTAAAATATGTTTTAAATTCTTTTTTCTTCTTTTTGTTTAAAATATTAAATTAATTAAAATTCATTTGAATGAATTTAATTTATAATTTATAGCCTTAACAAAATTGATTATGATATTAAAAACAATAAGGATTTATGTAGCTATATATTCTCTTTATGTAAGGAAATTTAAATATGTAATAAATATTAAGATTTATAGTTATTATTCATAAAACTTCATCTAAGTGTTTATGACATAAATAATTTCTTTTAGATATTAAAGATATGGACAAAATTTATTCAGTTTTATCTGTTTAAATAGCATTTAGCTTAATTATTAATTAAAAAATTATAGTATGAATTAATACATACGTATTGGGGAGAGTATAAGTTATGAAATGCCCTACGCAAGTGTAGACTTGAGAGGCCCTTCTACTAATGTAAAATCCATACAACACAATACTTGATATTGTGTTCGTGATCTAGGATCTTAGATAATAATAAATTACTAATATTCAACATCGATAAGTATATACGAGGCCCCTGAAAGTGAAAGACTCTGCCTATACTGCCACCATATATGTTATTTGTTATAACTAGAGTCGTCGAGAGAGTTAAAATGGAGGTTTTTCCGAGCCTGGAGAAAATTTAGGGGCCTGTATAGGTTCTTAACTCTATAATAAATTAACAAATACGCATTCTACATATTTCATTTGTAAAAAAAAGCAAAAGGATCCTGCTAAAAGAACAAAAGGTACTCTAATGTACCCCAGTACCCATACACTCGTACAAGCCGTAAACGGTCCTAGCTGTATAATTATAAAGTTAATTCGTTGGCAAATGTATAATTTTTTAGTAAAATTCAAACAAATTTCATAAATATTACTCTTATAACTATCACAGTTATACAATGTTAGGCATTCTATACTACAATTTAACTATTTCATATCCGTTTTAGGCTTTATTATAAAACTTAATTCCTAATTAAGCACATATGGACACTAAATCCATACATAGAAATCTTCATTAACATTAACGATTAACCGTTATTCGTCATTAACAAATTTCATCAAAGTAGAAGTTATTTCCCTCATAAATTTACAGATACAAACAAACTTATACTTCGTATAAATTTTGTTTGCATCTGTATTTAAGTAAGTTCAATTTCCTTTCTTTTTTTTTTAAATAAATAAATCAAGAAGCAGATGGGCACAAAATACAGTTTATCTTTTGTCATTCCTCTCGTGTCTCATCAAACTGTCTTAGCTGAAATCAATCTAACTTTACAGCCAATAATGGCTTTATTGATTGATTGAAACCAACGTCTCGTTTTTGCCAATAGCTAAAAAATATTTTTTTTCCCTCTTCCTTCCACCCTTGGTGTTGTTCCCTCCAATTCTTATATATATATATTTTTTCTTTTTTTTTCTAAATCGCAACATTCAGCTCACCTTCAAAACGCCAGATGTATAAAATGGCATTAAGGCCAGCAAAAAAGCAATGCGTTTCGTGTCGTTGTCATAGAGACATGACAACTACTTACCAACATTTCCCCCTCTCCCCCTTTATTTTTTTATAAAAGACAACTTTTAAAAAAATATATAATTTTTTATATAAATTTAACTTTTAATTATAACAATGTTAATGTATTATATTTTATAAGAATTTAAAGTATATAATACGGAAAATTTATCTTTAAAAATATATATATATTTAAATATATGTATTCAATAACAAATAGGTAAATGTAACTTAGCATATTTTTCAAATATTTTATAAATTCTCATAAATCATCTGCACTTTAAAAAATTTCATTTACACTCAAACTTAATAAATCACTTCTAAATACAAACACGTCAGTTCAGCAAAAAATTATATATATATATATATATATATATATATATATATTTTATTATTTATTATTATAACAGACTCATGATTAATGCCAAAAAATAAACATTCCTCTTATAACTTTCGTATAAATACATTATCTTTCTTTAGTATGTAAGTGTTATACATTGTATACGTGTGAAACTATATTAAACTTATGTGTAATTTTATGAAAATGATGTCTTGATTTAGTTAACGAGATCACAAAATTCTTATTATCATCATTACTAGGGTCTTTGCCACCGTCCAAAGATTAAAGTTACTGGGTCATTCTGACTATGAGCCAATTGGATAAATGCCATAATGATAAGACAAGACAGGATATCTACAAAGAACCTGACTCAACGTAATTTTTCTTACTTTTTCTTCCCCTTCTCCTCCTCTTCTTTTTTATATACAAATTTTTCTGTTAATCAAATAAAATTTCTGATCTTCAATATCTTGGGGAGTGAATAATATACTCGTTTCAACTTATCTCTGTCTTAATGGCATTATTCTTTAAAATTAAGTATTTCTATTTTGAAAGGATAAATTATTATAATCATTTTTCTAATTTATATTTATAAAATTAAAAAAAAAATTAATGTTAAATGTTTGTATGTAGGTGGGTAATCAACTTCGATTGACCTATTTATGTCTATCATTGTTATACGTATTAATACTTTATTTTTCTTATGTTGCATGTGTATCTATAGATTTTTTTATGTCGTTTTCATGCTGACATATGAGTATTTATTAGGACATAAAAAAAAAATATATATATATATACATATACAAGTTGTGCATAGTTTTCTATAGTCTTATCGCGCACAAATATAAACTGAAGAGTTGACATTATTGCGCATTAATTTAAGCTAAAACATTATATATTAATAAAATAAAGTGCAGTCGAACCCCGATATAACGCCACACTCGTAACACGTCAATGAATACTTGTTTAAACGGGATCTTTTCCACGAATATTAAACATCTCATTACTACACATTTCAGTTTAGCACCATATTCGATTTAGTGCCAGTTTCCCAGGCGAACAAATACTGGCGCTAAATCGAATTTCGACTGTAGTTATAAATAAATAAAATTATATTAAAATGCGTTAAAAAATAATTTACGAAATAAAATACTTAATTAATTTTAACAAATTATAATATAAAAATAAATGTATTTAACATTTATATATATATAAGAACTTCATATAGACCTTACATATAAAAATTGAACTTTTCCCCTCTAAAAATCGTTATAAAAAATACAAATTCCATTTTGGTTCTTTCGGTGAAATTCTTATAGATAAGAAAATTTCGCAATTTTATTTTTAACTTTCTTAAAAAATAAGAATATTCCACCACTTTCTTTTCAAATTCGAAAGTTTCCATCAGCATCAGTAAGAAAATTTCATTTTTATTTTATATTTTTTTAATTTTTTCTCGCTATTCATTTGTTAAGTTTCGTATAAAGAAAAGAAAGAATTTCACTAAAGTTTTGTTTTATTAGTAAGAAAATATTTTATAAATTTTTTAAAAATATAATAACATTAAATATATTTTTACCCCCCTTTAAAATAAAACTAAAATCTTCATAACTTTTACTCGTATTTTAAATTTCTAACCGCATTTTTTAAACCGTTATAAAGGTAGAAAAATACATTAATTAATTATTTTTATATTATAATTTATGGACTATTTTCGTTTAAAAGTTTTCTATCGTTTCTAATTTTCAAAATAGAACTTTTATTGATAGTTATTTTAAACTTTCGAAGTGAAATTACACGCATACTTATTGCACTAAATGCTTTATAATATCCAGATAACTAAAGATGTCCTTATTAATCAACAAATTGTCTACAAACTACGAGCATTGATGTCATAACGTATTAACTACCCGCAATACAACAGTTATAAATGTTATATTCGACGTTGCGGTTAATAAATTTACTATAATTTAAGGTATCTTTGTCCAAAAGTTGCAATTTTCTAACCAAGAATACCTTAAATTAACCTTAAAAATATTTATAATTAAGACACAAATTTCTATGCATTTAAATATATATTTTTTTACTCATTTTACATTATAAAATAGTTTAAATTATACAAATATATAACACATAAAATTAATTGAAGATAAAATTTATATAATAAAAAAACATTTTTAAAATATATTTAAAATATTAAAAAGGGGGAAATTATATCTAATTTTATATAAAACTCACTTTTCACTTTTATTTTTTTTACAATCGAAGTTAACAAATTAAAGAAGAAGATAACCTCAAGGCTTTTAGTGATCTTCAAACAAGAGACAGAAAATTGCAGTTTCGACAACAACTGCTAACATTCTCCTCGGGCAAGAAAAATCGTGTAAGAACAGTTAACTATCAAGTTAAGAACAATTCCTAACAGTTAATTAAAGTACTTCCCCTTATATACTATATATAATATATATATATATACAATAATATTGTCTATGGATAGAAAAATATAGCTATATACAATATCTGTCTATAGCTTTCAAATAAATTTTTGTTATAAATAAATTTAATGTTGTATAGTTAAATTTAATAATATTAAATCTTTGTCAAAAATCTTAATAATTTATTTATAAATTAATAGGAAAAATTATGGGGTTTCGATTCTCGTAAGTATCATAATTATGTTAATTTATTTATATTATTATTCTTTTTTAATAATTTAAGCATTTTATAATTACAGAACTATATGCCTTTTAGAATTTTTTTTAAAAATTCTGTATACAAATATATAGAATTTTTATATAAAATTCTATTCTATTTGTATATAAATTGTAAGAAGGAGTATACCAAATTATATACTCCTTAGAATTTTTATAAAATATACAACACTGTAAGAAAAACAATTTTAAAATATTATTTAAAAATTTTATGATAAAAATTTTTTTAAAATTTAAAATAAATATAAAACATAAAAATTAATTTACATAATTAAAGCATAAAATTGACTGTAAAAAAATCAAACTTTATTTACTTTAATTATATTTTTTTAGTCATTTCATTTATGTTATATCTACTGATAAGAAGAAATGTTCTATGAACATTTACCGTAACAAACAAACCACTACCTGGTTATAAAGTATGTATTTTTTTAACTTACTTTTTTTCCGCTGATAATCATTCTTCGTCCTCCTTTGTGACATAGGAACAGAGATTGAAGTCGGATTTTCTATTTCTCTAGGGACATAGTACTGAAAATGAACTATCTTCTCTCTTCTCTCTTTCACTATCTGTGCTTTTCGTTTAGGTAAAAATCCTGTAAACTTTCTTCGAGAAATTCGAATCCTTCAATAATAAAAGAATGATTTAGTCAAAAATAGAAATTTTAAAGTAAATGTGAAAAATTTTAATACAGGAAATTGATTTTCCCCTTTTCTTCTTCTTCTTCTTCTTCTTCTTCTACTTAATTTAAAGCGTTATTTTTAAATACCTTTCAAAGCTTTATTTCTTTATTTAAAACTCGTTATAAATGTTCTAAGTTAAAAATTTTAATTAAAATTAAAATTAAAATTAATTTTTAACTTTTAATATCATTAATTTTTTTAATTTTAGAGCATTTAAAACATTATTTGATAAAAAAAAATAAAAATTATAATTTTTTATCATCACATTCTATAACTTAAAACTGATAAGAAAATAGGAAACTTTGTATATTTTTTAAAATATAAAATAAAATTATAATAGTAATAAAATGGTTTTTTATGCCCATCAACATTGCCAAAATTTAAATATAAAAATATTTCTTAAAAACGATTTTTTTTTCTTTCTTTTCTTTTCAATATCAAGAAAGACTTTAGAAAAAAAAAAGTTATCATAAGTAATAAAATATCCTTTTATATAATAAAATAAGGAGGAAAAATATACAAATATATATAAATTTCATTTTTTATTATCCAAAATAATAATTATTATTATATTTAGAAAGTAGAAAGCATTATGCTGTATTGTGGAAAGATTAGAAGTAGTTTCATTGCAGAATTGCATTGAAAAAATTGCAGAAAAAAATATTGCAAAGCTCTTATCGCCATGCACAGTTTGATCGTTAATGTTGCGTAGTTTCTCGGGTCAGAAGAAACTAAAGAAACAAGAAGTGCTTAATGGATACCTTTCGACAAACTAATTAGTCGCATGCTGACCATATAAAATAGTTGCTCCTATGATAATTCAACTTATGTACTAAATATATCAAGTGGCTATAAATAATTAATTACAATCACTTACTGAACTATCCAATTTTTTAAAGTAGAAATTTGCAATTTTATTTTTATTTTTTTAAATTCCTTTTCTTTTGTTCGATAATTGAACATTGTATAAATTAATTAAAATTACTCGAATAATTTTGTTTGATAAAATTTTTACTTGTTTAATCGTATCGAAAATTTCTTACAATTCGTCGAATTTAATCAAGTTTACTTTGTAAATAACAATCGAGTAATTTGTTGTTTTTTTTTTTTTCTTTCTTCAAAATTTTTGTATTTAATTTGATTTTTTTAAGTTGAAAAATTAAATTAATCAAATTTAAATCAAAATATTTGAATAAATTATCACAGTCTTTAATTTTCCCGTAGGACGTAGAATTTTAAGGCGATTCTTTATCTATCCTTGAATACGTGATTACGTTAACTTGGTACTGTATATTATATATATATATATACACATGATAAAACCTGCCCAAAAAGGAACCTGAATAAAACGGCAACCTGCCAAAAACAAAAAAATTCTTCAAAACGGAGCGATTTTCTATGTTAAAAAACTGTACAGTAAAACCTGTGTAAGCCGGATTGTCATGTACCAAATGTTTTTTCCCGTTTGGCAGGTTTCGGTTTTACACTGGTTTAGTTTTGGACAGGTTTTACTGTACTATACCACATATATAAAACCTTATAACCTTAATAACATATATAACCTTATAACATATAATTATAAAACCTAATATAAATGAGTATAATAGTTCTGGGAAAGTAAAAATAAAACTAAATATTTTAAAATTTTATACAATGATATAAAATAATCCAAATTACATTATTAATAATTGACAGAGTATTTTATTAAGATAAATTCTACACAGTATAACTAATATAATAAAACAAACTTCCTTATAAAACTGCTTAAAATATAATATAGTCGAACCTGTATTAACGATCACCTCTAAACAGCGGCCATTTTTCAGGAACTGTTTTTGAAATAATACATATAAAATAACCTCCAAACAATGTCTATTTTTTACGTTCCCGTCAGTGGCCTTGCTCGAAGGTTTGATTCTATATTTATTTTAAAGTATAATTTTGTATTTTTAAAAGTAATATTTGATTTTTGATGGGATTCGGCAACGCAACACATGGGCAATCTGCCAAAGGGGAGTGCTTCTCGAGAACTCTTTCTACGAGAAACTCACCCCTGTTTAGGTGTTAGACACGCGAAGAAAATCCGGGAAATTCCACGTGGCCAGCTGGTTGGTGAGGCGCGAACCCACGGCAAAACTACCAAAATTTTATCAATGGTGGGCCAAAGTAATATTTATAAAAAGAAAATAATAAAATTCTATAGTGTTACAGTTTATATTTTTTTTAAAGTTTGCAATGTAAGTTAATATATATTATGATATTTCCCCAAATATATATGAATTTTTTAATTAATAAATTTTACTTTAAAAAATGAGATTAAACTACTTAAATATATAACTAAATTATTTACAAAATCAACTGACAGAAAATAAATGACTAGAAACAATTTTAATTATGATTGAACAGTAAAAATTAATCAAAAATTTCAGAAAAGAAATTTTTTTTTAAATTGATTCAGTCGATTAAGGTGAATAAAACAGATTTCTTCTAATGTGTTCTAGTTAATCGATTTAATTTTTGAAAGAAGATTATCATCAACTTACATCTTTAACTCATATCATTATACCATTTATTTTTTAATTTTTTTTTTGCATATAATTGTGGCTAATGCTCTCTTTTAAAGGTAGTTTACTCTCGAGAACACTTAACTTAATACCTTACTACATTATCTTCTATAGATAGAAAAATATAAAAAATACAATTCATTTTAAATGATAGTCACTCGAGAATAATTTATTTTAAAAAAAAATAATAAAATAAATTGAAATTATAATGAATTCAGTTAATCTTAATTTCCTTACATATATACTAATTTTTCCAATGTTAAATTTAATAAATTAACGTTTATCATGTTTATAGAATAATTTTTGAATCTTTAACTTCAATTTAAATGAATTATTAATCCGATTTAAACCATAACTTTCGACATATCGAGGTTCGAAAGTATATTACTTTATAAAGTTAATATTTTCTGCTTTCTATGTTAGACGATGATAAAACAGTTGGATGAATAAAATTAATACATCATTCGTATCAAGCGGAGTGGAAAATATTAAAAAATACATTATAAAAAATTATGTTGGGAAGAATCAAGAACGAAGGGCTATCCTCTAGTTTGACCAGCAGTTAAAGTAGAATATTGTTATTTATTGGAAGATTCCCGACTCAACCAACTTGAAGTGATTTATTCATCCCCTAAAGCTATTATACCAGAAACATAGGTGGCTATTTGTCATATCTTATTTATAAACTCTCCAAAAATACAGGTTCTTGTTTTTAAAATAATTCATGTTTACATCCCTCAACTTTTTAAGAATTTTTATTTATTTATTTTTTTTCCTTTTCCACCGTTCCTTCGCTTGATTTTTCCTTTATTTTGTTTCGTAAACACAAAGAAAAATTTTTTCAAATTAAATTTAAATAAATTTATATTTTTCTATTGATAAATTTGGATGAAAATTTGTTTATTTTTCGTGTTGATCATCGATCAAAAATATTCCTCGATTTTTATTATTTTTTTTCCAAGGACTAAAGTATAAGTCAATTGTAAAACGAGCAAAACTTACGGGCTACAATTTTTAATCATATTTTTAATTTATTTAATTTAAAATATATGCTCTCGATCTTAAATTAGTAATGCCTTACCCCTGTAAATCATACCTTTCCTGATAGCAGCAGAGTCATGCGGGTCATCTACTTAGCTCCGTTTTGGGAGAAATTTTTTATTGAAATCACGTGACTTCCGGTCCATACCGGAAGTTCGTATGTAGTTCATTATGGCATCTTGCTGCTAAGCTTTCCATATCTGGTCTCGAATTTCATCCCAACAATCAATTTCTATGGAGAGAAATGCGAATTGTAAATGAATGCGAATTGTAAATGGAATTAATGTATTATCATCGTGCGTAGATCCTGATGTAGAAAAATTGTAAAAGAATTTTGCGTAAAACCTTCAAAAATTAATTTCTCGAACTATTTTTTTCTTTAGTTTTTAGTCAAATTTGTTTCATTTAATATTATTTTATTGTATTTTTAAGTTTTGTTTGCTAGATAAAACTTGAAACGGACGATGGAAAAAAAATTGTTTAATCGTGCTGAAATAAGAATTTTAATATATCATAATATTAAAAATTCAAATAAAAAGAATTTTTCCAGCTGCATAGAACATAAAATAGTAATGGTTAAACTCTAGGAAATCAAACTTATTTTACGAATAAAGATTTTTATTATATTTAAATTTTACTATTTATAAACTGTATAATTTAATACTTGTTTTACAGTTTAATATCGTCTTTAATTTAATAATTATCAGAAATATGCGATTAATAAATACAAAAGTAAATATATTTTTACGAGTTTGTTTCGTGGAAATTAAATTATCACTTAAAATTATACTGTAGTTACACAGAAATGAGGCCTTTAAGTTTATATACAGAGTCCTATACAATTATAGTATAGAATCTTATGGAAGCATAAGGTTTAACTACACAGAAACAAGGTTTTTAGTCCATAAAATGTGGTCCTTTACAATTACAGTGTAGAGTCTTGTGGAAACACAAAATTGAATTATACAGAAACAAGGTTTCTAGTTCACAGAATGCAGTCCTACACATTGTATAAAGTCTTGTGGAAACACAGAATTGAATTATATAGAAATAAGGTTTCTAGTTCACATAATGCAGTCCTACACAGTGTATAGAGTCTTGTGGCAGCACAGAATTGAATTATACAGAAGCATTGAATTCTTATTCAATTAGAGTCTTATGGAAGCACAAGATTTAACTACACAGAAACAAGGTTTTTAGTTCGTAGAATGTAGAATCATTTAGTATATAGAGTCTTATAGAGGAGCAAGAGTTAATTATCTAGAAATAACATCTTTAGTTTACAGAATACAGAATCCTGTAGAGTTAGAGTATAGAATCTTATAGAATAACAAGATTAAATTATGCAGAAATAATTGAATTAGTTCTATATAACTAAGTCTCGACTCTGTAGAATTAGACTTAAACATAACTCATAACAATTCTACAATTTTAGGAATAAAATCGAATCACCGCAATCTTGAGCTATGTCAAGAGACATAAACACTAAAGAATTATCGTATAAATTTTTTCATTTTAAACAGTAATTTTCATTTATTTCCAACAAAATTTCACGTTTCCAAGCACACATCTCTTCAAATATTTAACAAACTCGTATAAAAATGGGGATTATATCACATTACTCTAGGAAACCATACGATTTTTACGCAACACAGGACTTAATTTTTAAAAGAAAAGTTTGTAAAGAACACAGAAACGTCTACATTGTAAGAGTCAGCATTGTATATAATAAAAATATACTTCTCTCTTCTTTATCCTATCTTTATTACTTACGATACTAATCAAGTATGTAATTGAAGACAGGAGGCACATTATATTCTAGCTACTTTAGTAATATCGAATACCTCATCTAACCCAGCAGCTGCTTATAATAGAAGATATTCTCTTCTACTTCTTATTCTTTTTTTTTTTTATTTCAAATTGATGAAAGACTGGCGAGTCGTTTCGTAACCTCAGTTCTCTTTTATTACATCATTGGTTTTTATTAAGGCTATTACCTCAATGTTGTCTACGAGGTGTAGCTAAAACTGACATCACCAGATGCTGTTCAAGAGGTTCTAGTACTCGTCATCTCTTCAGATTCCATCAAAGCCACCCTTATTTCCTTTCTTACTGAATGTGATGATCAGTGCTTTACATAACTTAAATTATTATTCTTTCTTGAAGTATTCTGTGTAAAATTCCTTCACTAATATCTTCTTCTTCTTTTTACTCTGATGATAATTTAAATATTTAGCAAAGGTTTCCTAAATTTAGTTTAGATTTATGCGAATTTTATGTGCTAACTTAATATAATCGTTAAGATTTAAATGTTATCTTTCAACCTGTTCAAATGGTTTAGTTAATATGAGCTATCTTAATGATAAATTGTACGATTTTAACACTTATAACAATTTAAAATTACAGATTTTTGAAATAATTAAATATAAATTTCTCTTACTTCCCTTTATTAATTTATTATGAATCGTAGACAGGAACATTTTCTGAAAGGTTTATAAAATATGCATTTACGGTAGTAGCATATTTATCATTCTTAACTTATGTTTCATAATAATCAAAGTTTTGTTTCTAGTCTCCTAAATTTAGTTTCTTGATATTATAAATGAATTTTATAATATAAATGATGTAAACTTGTATAAGTTAAACGAAAAATGTATATAAAATAATCTAAAATAAATTAAGAAATTACATTTAAGAAGTTTAAATTAGCTTCCTTACAGTACAATAATGTAATTAAAATAATAAATCATACATTTTAATTTCTTAAATATTATAAATTAAATAAATTCTATAAAATTTTCCATTCAAAATATAAGGATAAACTGATTTATAATGTCGAAAAAATCAAGAAATATGCTTATAAAACTATAAATTAATGCTAATAAAACTAATAAATTAACAATAACTAAAATTTTTTAAATATTTAAAAATTAAATTGTATAAATTAATGCTTTATATATAGAAAAATATGACTAACATTTTATGTTAGAAACTAAATTTCTGTATATCAGTTGGTAAATACTTTCACGCAATGCAGCAATTTATTTATACTTAAGAGAATCAAAAGTGCTAAGTAATCGTAAATTGTTCAATAAATATAAATGTTTCGTCGGTTATATAATCAAGAAGATGGAATATAACATAATTATTCATTTAAAGAATTCAAAAATATAGACCCATAATAATAATTTAAAAAATCTCATTAAGAGCAATAAATATGGTAAAATCCTTATATTAACATAATTTATTATTTAAAATAACCATGATTAAAGAAGAAATCCAAGGATCGAGAATTGCTCAGTCGGATGTAAATTTTTCTGTTCCAAATCTGTAACGAATGATGCCCCTCTTCCTCCTCAAATAATAAATTTAAAGGCAGGAGGCCCCGATTAATTTATATACGAACTTCCGAAATATACTGGAAGTCATATGATTTAAATTCAAAATTTTTCCCTTAACGAAGTTCCATAGTGATCGGGATGAGTCTATTGTTATCAGGAAAAGTATGATGTACAGGGGCAAGACATTGCTTGAGATTGAGAGCATATATTTTAAATTAAATAAATTTAAAATATGGTTAAAATTGCAGCCAGGCATTGTAACGCTGTCATAATTTTTTTCGTTTTTTAATTAATTTATTTCAAAAATATTAAGAGAAAAAAATAAAATAATTTTTTAAATTAATTTTTACTATAAAGTTCCTAAAAATATATAATTATTTTAGAAAAATTAATAATATATTTTTTAAAGATGTCAATAAAAAAATGAAGAAATTATACGGTATTTAATGTATTTTCAATCGTTATAATCCATCGTAATTAATTTCGACTTTTTTTTTGTTTAATTTAATTTTTATTTTTTAAACGACAAAAAAATACAAAAGAAAAAAAAAAGATATTTTACAAAAATCCCAGTTAAGATACGAGATTAAATGATGATCCACCTGCCAATTTTTCTATCTGAACTTTGATGTTTTATCTGTTATAAGTCACCCGACAGAAATTATATCCATCATCTAATTTTTGTCAAATGTGAATGGATAGAAATTTCTTTTTATTGTTGAGACGAACTGTTCTCGAATTATTATTGATAGTTACGATTGTCAAACGGCGAATTTTCCTTTAAAAAAAGATCGATTTTCTCTACTCCGACTCGCTTACAATACCCGAATTACATTTTTTAAAATATAAATTTACACATTTACGTTTAAAAAATATTAATAAAATATAAGTGTAAAATGTTATTTAATTATTTAAAAAATTAATTTAATTAATAAACTAGTTTAATGAGGAGTTACTCGATGCTAAAGTTACCTTCTACTATTTTTTTTTTTTTTACCTCTAAATTTGAGGCACGCTTCAAATTTCTATAGTAAATAAATAATTATATTTTTAATATTAAAGTAAGCAGAAAAATACTGGAGAAGAATATTGCAAGCTTCTTATTTCTAGAAATCTTTTATCGATCGAATTTCTGTCTGAAGAATTGTTCCTGCTTCTGCTAAAAAATACTATCCTGAATGTAATTAAGTTATTGGGAAGGAAAAGCTAATTCTGATTACTCTGATAAGGAAATAAATTTTCTGCTTGTTTCCAAAAAGTAAACGTTCGTCTTGCTTCTAATTATCTTTCAATAGCTAAAATTTAAGAACATTTCTTTTAATTATATTTGAGAGATGAAAAGAAAACTTATTGTAATATTTAGAGAGTTTTGTAAACAATATATTAATTTTGATCATTTTATGTTTCTACTTAAAATTAATTTCCTTCTTATTAGAGTATTTCTAAAAGATTAATCAGGTTTTTTTTTCTTCCTGTCCTTTTAATTCGTTCATGTACTTTGTATTCTAGATGATGCATATATATATTTATATGGAAGCCTGTTGATAAAGCTGATGCGGATAGGACGTTCCTCAGCATCATGATGGATTTTATGTAAAGTGATCTATGCAAGAAAGCTGCCGATTATCATTGATATCACGTAAATGTTGGAAAAAATTCTTACAATTTTTAAGTATAAGAGTTGAATATTCCATTAAATATATTATTTAATCTGTTAATTTTAATAAAGAATATCGTGGATAATCTAATTTTATAGAGCAATACAAACATTAAGTACATTAATAAAATCGTAACAATACAAAAAAAACACTTCAAAATTTAAAAAATAGAAAACACATTAATTCCTAAATTAACTAAAAAATTAATCAGTTATATTTTATTTTAATTAAGAATTTACGATAATTAATTAATGAAATTATATTAAGAATCTAGATATATTTTACCTGATTAGCATTATTATTATTGCCAAATTGGCAATTATTTTGACCACATCATTGACTAAAACCTGCTCATTAACGAATTAATACTAACTTTGCCATTCATAATGTGAAATGCATCATTATCATCATGGCAATCTTCAATATAATCTAACACCATTTTAATTATCAAAACCGACTAACATACAAACACTCGATTAAACATAAACGTTCATTAAGCCCATTTAATTTAATCTACCAGAATAGTTCTTCCATTAATTTTAAAGAAATTAAAATCCAATTTTTCTTACTTTTTTATTCTATTTCAAGATATAGAAGACGGAATCAACATTGACATCTTAAATAGTATTTGAGGACCACCATTGCCTTAAGCCACGTGGCATCATTTTAACCAGATTTTCCATTGGGAGAGCATATCATGCCAATTTTTCTCCATTGATAAGTTCTTCAGCTTGACAAGAATATTATTATTATTTTTTTTTACCAAGAAATAAATAAAATAAAATAATTCAAAACTCGATTTTATATCTTTTAATTTAATTTTTATTACATTAAAATATAATTACTGATAGAACGATTCTCTGTAAAAGAGATGTTTACAGTTAAAGTATATATAAATGTATGAATATAATTTAATTAATTTGATCAAAAACAAGTTTAAAAATAAAAGAGAATTTTTAAAAGAAAACCTTTACTAATATATTTAATATACGAGAAAACATAAAGAAAAATCTTTACACAGACGAATGAACAAGATGAAAAATAATGATATTTCACTTTAAACTTCATCATTATTCGAACGGATATATTCAAACATCTATATAATATTTTCTCCTTTTCTTTTGCATTTTCGCTAATTCATATTCAAGTCAAAATTTTATGAAAATACTTTAGAAAAAATTGCAAGACAAGAAAAAAAATTTATAGTCAAATTTTTGCGAGTGTTTAAAACAAAATGATCCACAAGTCAAGAAGTATCTGTATTCAACAGCCAATCAACGTTCTCTGGAGACTGAAGCAAACATAAATAACCATACAAAGCACCCTCATTATCTTATCTACAACATTGTTCAGATTACTATTGATGCATTTTTGCTACGCAAACAGGATATTGAAGATCTCTTTAGTATGCAGCTATTCAGATGTAACTTTTTTACCATCCCTTTTCTAAATCTTCAAATGCAAATTCTTTTTTTTATACTTTCTTGAAATATTTTTCTTGATATTCATTTAACTGATTGAAGAGTTGATAGTTTCCTCTTTTTTTCTACTTTTATATAAAAAAAAATTTTTTTATAAATATATAATTACAATTTATACCGTTTAATTTCATTAAATTCTTCACCATTTTTTTAAAAATTGGTAAAGAATTTAAATATCCGTTTAATAAAATGAAACTTTTATGGATACTTTTAAAGTATTAAAAATTAAAATTATTAATTAATTTATTAAATTTTAAACCATATTTTTTTTGTCTTTGGCTAAATAAAGTGATTAAATGTTTAGTTCGATAGCGTGCATTGTATCCTCATTAAACATATTCTTATTTTAATAATACTCCGTGAAAGAGATCCGCTTAATTATCCAATCACGTTCTTAATTAATTACACTGTTAAATTATTATTTTATCATTTAATTCAATACTTTAAAAGTCGTCTAACAACTTTAACAGTTCAGATATTAACACATCCAAAACTTTAAAAAATAAAAAAGAAATTTAAAGAATAAAAAGTGATATATATATATATATGAAAAATGTCTTTGTTTTTTATTTTATTTTATTTTATTTGTTGTATTCTTTTATGAAAAGTTATTCCTTCTGAAGACCACTCTCCAAAATTAGATTTATTTTTAATGTTTTCGATCAATCGATTCATATTCTAAGAATTCTCCAACAGCTATATCAAATGTTCAATGTTTCGATTAAACTTTTAGTAACTTTCTAAGGGATAAAGAAATGAAAATAAAATATAAAAAGAAATATGAGAGAAAAAACTGTACAAGAAAAGAATCTAGATGAGAAAGCAGACAAAAATCTGAAATACTTTCCTTAGTTTATATATATATATAACTTATTTTTTTTAATTTTAGAATATATTTTTAGAAAGTTATAATATATATATATATATATATATAACTGGAAATCTCTAGTGTAATAAGGCACTTTTCTTTGTAGGGTCGAACAAACAGGAAAATAAGACACGATCAAAGAGGACAAAGTTGTCGAGGTCGTCGCTATAGGATTCTAGGAGTGTAGCCTACGTTAAATCGATGACCAGCACAGACTGCGGTCTTCCTTCTTGCTATAAGACTACTGAAGCCATCGATAAAATACTCTGGTCAGTCGAAAGGGATATAAATCTCCTAGGAGTTGATTGTCTTACTGAATTCTGTTTTTTTTTTTTTTTTCTTTTCTTTTCCTATTAAACTTTATCTATGTAGCAAAGTACGACTTCACTCGAAGAGCACCACAACGTAAAATAATGGTACAATTTCCAAATAATATACGGTGTATATATATCTAAAAGTAAAGAAAAAACCCTCGTGGACTTTAAGTTGACAATAAACAACAGTTCCCGTGTGTGACGTGTTTGAATTTTTTACCTCTCTACCTTATAAATTTATACCTTTAGGTATTAAAGCGTACTTGAATTTATTTTTGCTTTAGATTTTAATACTAGTATTATCGTTAAATTATTTTAAATTTTATATGTTTTTTAATATTTAATAAATAATAAATTAAAATAGGAAAATTAATTTTATTAAATGATGTTTTATTTATTGCTATGACATTGTTTTATGTTATGTTAACACTATGTTCATTATTTTACGGTATATTCAGGGCTGAAATTAGGACTTGTTGTGACCTTAAACTACAACATATAATAGGTCCTTTTCCCATATGAAATAATGATAAATTTAAAACGTGAGGCCTTAAATTATAGCCTATAGACTCATAATGCGAGGCCCTAAGCTGTAGCTTAAGGCCTCGCATTATGAGTCTATTAACGAACTAAACGAGTCTACTAACCTGTAATTCCTTACAACTTCGGAACCACATACTGACAAATCGAACTAGTTTTTTACATATAATTGCATTTAAAACACTACATTTAATGTATTTAAATCGATTTAAACTGATAATTAGTTCAATTTTTATTATTATTTTAATTTTTTTTAAGTTTTTCAATGAAGTGATTTGAAGTAAAGACAGTAGTGAAGGAAGTTTTCCCAAGTCTGCAATATCGTAACAACAGATTGCCTCAATTGCCTCTCCGTTTATTGTTTTAGGCTCGGTGTATAAAGCAATTTGAATGTCAAATAGGAATGGGAACGTACATCCAACCATGTAGACAAAGTCTTGACGGTGTTCTCCTAAGAAGATCATGGGAGCAATAACGTTACACGCTTTAAAAAAAATAAGAACTTACATAAATATTTATCAATAGATGTCACCAGAAGAAGTAAAAGATCTTTTTTTTAAGTATAAAAAGAAGAAAAAATTATACCTTATACAAATATTACAAATCTATTTTAAATTTTAAATAACTTAATATTAAATAAATATACGGTAAAACCCGTGTAAACCGAATATTTTTTCCGCTTAGGCAAGTTTCCTTTTTTATTCAGGTTCCGTTTTAGACAAGTTTTACTGTAACTTATATATCTTATATAGAACTACTCATTAAAGTGACTACGTTAAATATAATTTTTTTTTTAAATTACTTATTTAAAATTATAATAAGTTTTATTTAACTCTTGAATTTTTATTAATTAGAAATATAAATTTCTTTTTTTCAATATATTTTTTTTGGCCTTCGAAATTTATGTTAAACATAATAGATATTGAATAAATATTAAAATCTACTTATTAGGTTACATATTGCTTTAATCATTTATTTACTTATTAAAATATTCAAGTTATATCATTATATTTCTTCGAATGATAAATCAATATATTTAAAAATCAATACAGGAGTCATTAACAGTAACAATATTAATCATATAAATCATGACAGCTTGCGTGATTATAATTTTATTTCTAATTATGTTTTCTTATGTTCGATAAAATTACATTATTGATTAACTTTCTGTAATTTATAGTCCTTGAATAATTTTCCCATCAATCGATTATCATTCAAGCAATTTGTAATCGTAATCGTTGTTAAGTAAGATATATATATACATACATACATACTGTACACGCTAATAAAAATATATGCAAAAACCTGTCTAAAACGGACCCCCTCTAAGACGGAAACCTGCTTAAACCGGCCTTTCACAAAATAGAAACCTGTCTAATATTCAAAACAGAACAATTTCCTATGTAAAATCTTATTTAAAAAATCTATATGATGATGAATTTTTGGGAACAACTGCGTAACGTAACCTGTGCAAAGCGGAATTTTTCTGCGTAACAGTAATTAATTCTGTAATTAATATTGCACTTTCGTTTTCTGGAAAGTAACAATAAGTATTAATAACACAGCTTCACCCCATCAGTTAATAAATACACAAATCTATATAAAGCGGGAACCTGTTAAAAACGGAAAATTCTAACCGTTTAAAACAGGAAACAAGAAAGAAAATGTATATATTAATTTTTCTATTAGTAAAATGGAAGCTAGTAGTATAATCTACTAAACAAATAAGCCTTAATTGGTTCAATATGCTGTTGAAAAGAAAAATCTTTTGAATATCTCTCAGAGGAGAGATTAAAAGAATTTATAAGGAAATAAACACAAACAATGTTAAAGTATAGCAATTTTCTTTTGATAATTTTCCTAATTTTCTCATATAAGTGCAATGCAAACAAAAGAAAATGAAATTAAATTTTTTGTATAAATTTCATACATTTCCTTCGCTTTACTTATGATAATTATCAAGATAAATTTCTACACACAATATATATAAAATTCCATTTAATAATATTGAATATAAAGACATTTTCTATAGAAATTTTAAGATATTAATGAGAATTTTACCCGTTTTTTAATGTAATTTTATACGAATTTGAATAATTTAAGAAGGTTTTAAAACGTGTTTTATTCCACGAAATTAATTATTTATTACATTTAATTAAAAATTAAATAATAAACCATGAAAGTGAAAAATGTTAAGTATTAAACTGTGTTGATAACATCTGAGAATTCCTTTGATGTAGGATATTTATTCTCTAATTTAGAGCTGTTGGGAAAGTAATCTAAAGGATAAATACAGTAGAACATTAATTGTCCGAACATCGATTATCTAAACGATCATTCAATCCAATGAGAAAACTGCCAATATCTCACATACACAAATGAAAACTTCTCTTTTCAACTATTAAAACTTTTCTAAGTCTACTATCAAAAATATATTTTAAATTATTTTGTAATATACTTTCGCTTTATTATATGGAAACATTAAACTTTCATTCTTAATTTCTTTTATATGGCAAAAGTAATAATAAATTACGTGAAAAAATAAAATAAGATGGAATTAATATTCTTAATAATCGATATAAAAATATCATTTATATTCCTTGATTTTTTCGATTCTTTGTTTTTTTTCTTTTCTTTTATTCATTACTTATTCTTTGATATTTTCTTGATTATTTTCTATTCCTTGGTGTGTTTCCTTGATTATTTATTCCTTGACATTTTTTATTATTTTCTATTCCTTGATTATTTATTCCTTGACATTTTTTATTATTTTCTATTCCTTGATTATTTATTCTTTCATATCTTCTTAATTATTTTCTACTCTTTTACGTGTTTCTTTGATTATTTTCTATTCCTTGATTATTTATTCTTTCATATTTTCTTGATTATTTTCTATTCCTTTATGTGTTTCCTTGATTCTTTATTTATTCCTTTTTTACTATTTTCTATTTTTTGATTATTTATTCTTTCATATTTTCTTGATTATTTTCTATTTCTTGGTGTGTTTCCTTGATTCTTTATTTATTCCTTGACATTTATTATTATTTTCTATTCCTTGATTATTTATTCTTTGATATTTTCTTGATTATTTTCTATTCCTTGATTATTTATTCTTTGATATTTTCTTGATTATTTTCTATTCCTTGATTATTTATTCTTTGATATTTTCTTGATTATTTTCTATTCCTTTATGTGTTTCCTTGATTCTTTATTTATTCCTTTTTTACTATTTTCTATTTTTGGATTATTTATTCTTTCATATTTTCTTGATTATTTTCTATTCCTTGGTGTGTTTCCTTGATTATTTATTTATTCCTTGACATTTATTATTATTTTCTATTCCTTGATTATTTATTCTTTAATATTTTCTTGATTATTTTCTATTATTTCCTTGACTTTTTTGATTCTTGATTTTTCCTTCATTCCTATTCTTTGAATCAAGTTATTACCATGATTCATAGTTCATAGATTTGTTCATTCCTTAGTTTATTCTTTGCATATTCCTATTTTTTTAATAAAATTATTCTCTTTTTTAATGTTCTTAATTTATTCTTTGATAAAATTCTATAATTTTCTAAGTGAAAATAAAATTGAATATTTTAAAAAATAAAACAGAAAAATTAAATGATTCTATATTTTATTACTTAAAATTTTTAAAGATTTTAGATTAAAATAAATTAATAATTTAAATTAACAAACGTATTATATCTATTCATAACATAATAATAATATAATTTTAATTATTTTATATAATTTTAAAGTAACTTCTAAAGAAATTTTTATAAAAATAGTGTTAATGAAGACGACATTTGCTCGAGATTTTAAATGAAAATCTATAATCATTAAGTTTCTTGAGTACATCATTGAATACATCAGAAGAAGAAAATGAGATCTTGAAATTTAATTAGTGTTTAGTTTTAATTTGGAGTTGTTAAACTTTGGGTATAGTATATAAAGCAGGAAAAATCTCATATTCTACGGGAAAATTCTTAGTTGTATATTATTAAAAATTCATTTTGAAAATCAGGAATTAGTAATGATGGTTAAACTGCTTTCATAACTGGTTCACAATCCACGTTGCAAATATTTGGATAGGCATTTCGCTTTCACTAACACCTATAATATATTCTAATCTTCCTGTGAATCCAACCACAAATAAGTTTGTATAATGGAATTAAAAGAGGTTAAATTTTCCGTAAAGAATTATCATGAAAGCTTCTATCTGTCTAAGGTACCTATTATCTTTTAATAGAATCTACATATTGTCCTTTTTTTTCTAATAATCTACAACTTATGAAATTTTAATTTTCTTCTTCTTCAAATATACTTTAACTTAAAGTTTTAATCGTAAAATTATATTTTTTCTTATAATTAAAAATGTGATTAATTGGAATTTAGCTGATGGGGTATTTTAATTGTGTTTGTAAACATGGTAATATTATTATTATTATTATTATTGTTAATTGTCTACTTGGACTTTACTTATTAAATAAATAAAGTAAATAAAGACAGTAAATTATTAAAATCTAACAATACCATGTAAAAATTTCATTAAAAAACACACATCAAGGTTTCGTTTGCCACCATTCAACAGCGTTATGATAAGGAGACTATTAACAATGCTTTTTTATAAACGTCATTAAGTATGGTGCTCCAGGATTGGTGGATTATACGACCCAAATTATTGTTTATTCTATTTCTTTCTTTCTTTATGTTTAAATGTTCGTATAATTAACGTTTGTAATTATTTGATTCTTTTTTTCTTAATTTTTATAGTATTTTTGTCGATCTGTGCCAATCTTTAAACACCAGTACAAAGTCCTATTAATAAGTAAAGTCCAAGTAGACAATTAACGATAATATTAGAATTTAAGGACAGTAAGGCTTTTACCATTAAATGGTAATATTATTAATTTTAAATGTGTTCGCTTAATACTTAATTACTAATCGTAATTATTCCTATATCTGTATGTTTACAATAGTTAAATTTAGAAAGAAAAATACATCATATGAAAGAATTTAGAATTTGTGTAAGGTGTTTATACTAATAAACACTTTACACGTATATTTAACTCAAATGTTAAAATTATAAATACAAAATAAATATTTATTTCTTGATAATAATCAACATGCAACGTGTATACAGTATACAACTGCTTATACTGCATATATGTTTGTATACATAACACGTAAGTTTATATGTATACAATACATTTATGTCTTTATATGTGTATGTATTTATAAGTAAATACTGCATAAACATCAGTGCCATCGAGGGGAGGATTTTTTCCTCGGACCCGGAAGAAACTTGGCTTCTAATGATTCCTATCGCTATAAAATTAATATTATATTACGAACAAACAGAAGAATCTTTAAGACTGCTTTTTATAAATAAGAAAACATTATATGTATTTCATTTGTTCAAAAAAATATGGCAAAAGGGGTCTGCTAAGGGTCAAATGGAGCCCGCTCTATCTCTGGGTCCCATACATGCTCTCAACGCCTCTGATAAACATACACTACATAAGGCTATAAGTACACACATAATTACACAGTTTACACATTAAATACTTTAGGGTAAATCAAATTTATTTTCTACATTAAATCTGATTTCGCCACACTATAAACTCGAAGATATTACACATTAAACCAATATTTAAATATTTATGAAGATGAAATTTCAACGTGTAAAAATAAATACATATTTTAAAATAATTCCTGTGTTATTAAATCACTATTAAATTAATTAACTAATTAATAAGAAAATACAAATTATACAAATATCGATAATCTCCCGACATTCGGCCTAAGGTTCTTTAATAAAGCATAGTAATTCTTTGTGTTACTATTAAAATTACACTGCAAATGCTTTAATGTTATCATTATTAAAATATCCCTTTACTTTCAAACCTGGCTGATAATAATTGAAGAGAGGTGGAAAAAATTAAAGTAAACCGTAATTGACGGCATGATAATGTTTTAGGTCTTGGCAACATCAGAGATATTTTAATGACATTATGTACAACATTGACTTTCTTCGGATTACTCTTCGCTTACATGACTGGATCATTAGCGAAATCCTTCAAGTATTGTCGATCTTTTCTTTCAGCTATACAACGGAAGCATACACCGAAGAAATTCCCTCTTTTTGGCTCTGTAATAGTGGGGTTTAGGAGTAATAAATCTTCTAAGTTGTCACACGTCATCTCTCAGGTAACCGGTTAAGCAGTGACCGGATTTTGTTACTGTTAGTATCCTTACCTCATACCAAATTTACGATGAATACCTTCAGTAATGAGAATGTTTTTATGATCCTCGAAATGCTGCTTTTAACTTACTAAAAGTAAAGTTTGAAAGTTGCCACAATAATATTAAATCTTTACTTAAAGGGGGTTGCTCTTGTAAATGGCCTTTCGATAAATTATTAATATATTACTTTAATAGAGATGTATTTATTGCTTCTTTTTATTAAAATTTCGCGTATTTTTCTTTTTATTTTATGAAATTTGTAACGTGTAAAACGTACACGTAAATGATGAAATCGATTCGTTTTCTTTGAACACGTGGGCATTTTCATAAAAATATTACATTGAAGTCCTGTTATACATTCCAAATAATTGGTCTGCAATTTGAAAAAAACTGTAAACCTTATAAATTCCCACTGTCATCCGTCGGTCAGTCTATCCGTCCTTAATTTCGAGAACGGTGTTAGATAAATGAAAGTCGAGACCAGATATGGAAAGCTTAGCGGCAGGACCTGATGAACTACATATGAACTTTCGGTATGGACCGGAAGTCATGTGATTTCAATTCAAAATTTTTCCCCTTAACGGAGTTACATAGATGACCAGGACGAGTCCATTGTTATCAGGAAAAGTACGATGTACAGGGGCAAGACATTGCTTGAAATCGAGAGCATATATTTTAAATTAAATAAATTAAAAATATGGTTAAAAACTGAATAATTTTTCAGTGTTTAACATGATTAAGCACTGAAAGATTATTCATTTAATTCATTAATGAAATAATAATTTTTGTACGTGACATAAAATAAATAAAATGCAATATTATATAGACATATATTTTTACTCAATAACGGGTTACTTCTGATATTCTCAATTAAATGAAGCTTAAAATAAATAAATAAATAAATAATACATTAAAATTTAATTTAATTTCAGTAGCTAATGTTTTTAAGATGCTAACTTAATTGCATTTTAAAGATAAAATATGGTAAAATTTAATAATGATTAAAACTTTTATATCAAAACATGAAATAAACTGACATACTGTACTTTGCAATGTCAACGTAAATGTAAGAATGGCGATACAACTGTTATTACCATAATAAATCATCATTAACATTAACCTAAATGATACCGTAGACGTTTAGTAAGATTATTCATTTAATTCATAATAATAATAATAATAGTAATAGTAATGGTTGGCTATAATTTTGAATTGTATAGCATCTTCATAAGCTACCTTTACAGTTATAAAATCCCATTTCATCAAAAAATTTATATCCTACTAAAAGTAATTTAACTTAGAGCTACTTGAAAATAAAGTTTTTAGTTTAGTTTAGATTATAAAAATTATGATTTACTTACAAATATAAACGTAATTTTTACTTTAATTTAATAAATTTTGATATTTTTACACGTTCCTTACTTTATTGGCTACATCTAAACTTGTATAAGGTTATATTGTTATTGTTACTTTTATTTTATATAAAGATTTATATGAGTGATTCATCACGGTATAAATATAGAATAAGATATATATTTTGCCTTTGTAAAAAAAAGAATATATTTGCTATAAAACTATATAAAGATATATAGAATCTATTTTTTATTTAAGTTATAAGGCAAATAAACAATATCTTTAATTTAAAATTTTATAAAATAATAAATATAATGTCTTATTTTCGAAACACTGTAGTTCTATATTGTATGATTTTCTTAAATCAGTGAGTTTTTTATCCTTATATACTGTATGATTTATAATAATAAATGTTTTATTTTAAAAGATGTGGGATACTATTTAAGTATAAATATTATTATTTTAATTAAAAAATAATTTATTTTTGTTGACTATTAAATTTTAAATCAATGCGATAAGTCTGTTGTGTTTACAGAGAATTTAAAGTGTAGTAAGTAAAAAGTTACTTTAAAATTTTATATATATTAAAAATTAAAGAAGATAATGGTCTATAAATTTATTTTCAAAAGTTTTTTACTCTTTTATTATTTTAAATTAATAACATCAATATTTAAATATTGAAAGTAATGAAGCGAATATTAAATTCTAAATACAGTTTTCTCATTTAAGGTGTTTATTTATGAATTTATTATACTTTCTTGGTCTTGAATTCGAAGTAAATCATTGAAAATACATTCGTTACACCAATTAAAAGCATATTACTCAATAAATTAATGCTATAATCATTGTAATAATACTCAAAGTAATGCTTTTTATTGTGTTTAAGATAAGTGAATGAACAACAATGCATGCAATTATAAATTATATTTATTTTTTGAAAATATTTTATTAAAAACAATAAGACGTTATAACTGTGCAGCTTATAACTGATTCCTTTACAAGTTAGGGAAATTTCAAGGGTCGAAATCTGTAACTGGAACTGACAATCAATACAAAACACATGTACAAGTTGCTGTTCAGTAATGTTGACATAAATGCCAAGTCTTTTCTCGTACTAATCGAAAAACAATGTGCAGAATACAAATCATAACTTTTGTCATTTTACAAAGAGAAAAAATATTTTCATCTTTGACTTCTTACGGGCAGAATCTTCAGAATTTGGCTGAAAGAATTTGTTCATTAAGAATAGATTCTTTTGCCAAATTCTTCTGCCAAAAATCTGTTGGTTGTAAGCTGTTATTTATTAAGAATAACACTCTACAACCGACAAAATTCGAGAATAGTAACAGATTTCAGATAATAATTTTATGTTATATAAATTGAAAAATAGATATTAAATAAGGACATCATTCTCGACCTTATATACAATTTTATGCAATTTTTAAGGAATTATTTACACGAAATATTACGCACAAAATAAGTTTTTTTTTTATCTTAAAGAAAAATTATATAAAGAATTTTATTTCTAACTATTAACGTTATATTTAAATAAGAAGCTTAATTAAAACTTTCTTCATATGTACATTATATAAATACAACATAATGAAAATAATTCGAAATTTTACCTCTGGATATTTCTTTTCTTTTTTAAGAAATTAAGAAGAATATTATGTTCTAAATGCATAACATTAGTTTCTGAAAATAATTAAGAAAAAAAAACCTTGAGAAAATTACATTAAAAATATATATTTTTTTAATTCTCTAACATTAAAGTTAATATTTAGAATAAATATAAAAATATATAATTATTTAAATTTCACAAACTTTTTTATTTATTAGTCATAAAAAGCCCAAAATAACTCATTAATACAATTAAAATAATAAAAGAATTTATATTATATCTTATCTTGATACATTTATTACTTAAAGTATAAATTATAAAAAATATTTTATATATTAAATAAATAAGAGAGATAAGAAAATAATTTTTAATTTATTTATTTTTTCTGAAGATTTATCTTTCTTTAACATGTATAATTTTTTTTTTCTTTTTTAAATAATTTTTTTCCTGCAATTTTTAGTCCAATAATCACAAGGACTTATCTCGGTTTTCTTTTTAAGGATTCTAGGTTGAATCTCACTAATCTTCACTCCCCATTCACGTTGTTTACCCCCTAAGGAATTAAGATTCCATCCGTCCATCCCCATTTCTCATTCTTCAACTAATCTCACTCTTGCTAGTCAGTGATAGACATTCTACTGATACAGCAGGACAACTGAATAAATTTAATACGTCCTAACCATAAACCTATAGATATGTTTATATATAAATATATGAATATTATAGATAAATTATAAAGTATTTAAGTAAAAGCAAAAATAATTTAAAATATTTATATAAATAGATTTGAAAAAAATGAAATTTTTACCTTCCTTTTTATAAATTCAATAAGAGCAAAGGGAAAAAAATATTCTTAAATTTAAGAAATTTTTTAAACTCAATTTTTGAAAAGAAAAAAAAAAGAAGAAATTTACTTATTAAAGTTCGTATTATGGGATTTTTTAAATAAAAACAAATTTACTGAATTTATTTAAATTTAAAGTTTAAAAATACCTTCAAACATCGATAGAAAAATATAAAAAATAAAATAATAAAGTATTATTTTCCTATACACGTTTCTAATAAACTCAATATAGTAGAAAGCATGTTTTTGTTTTTAAACATTTATATACTGTATATATATATATAATAAATCACTAGAATCTCTATAAAAATATTCGATTCATTCCAGTTTTATTTACAAAGTTACGTAGTCTTATCTCATTTCTCCAAAATTGCAAGAATAAAATATATATATATATATACAATTTTACAGTTGATTCAATTAGATAGAAATCTAAACAAAAGAGAAAATTAATTTTAATCGTCTCGTCAATAGATAAAGAGTTAACAGATGTATTTTAAAATGATCGAATTATCAATTTGAATCTAGTTGTACGGAAGAGAAAGAGCAACTATAGAAATGAATTACAGCATTCTCCTACAAAACGACGCTTCAGCAATTATGAAATACGTTCGAAAAGTTTTCGTGTAACAGCAGCAACACACTCAAAATTTCGACCGTAAATTTCTCAGTTCTCGGTTCTCTTAATGGCTCGTAACAGTGTTTACTGGTATCGGTTATGTCGTTGTTCCTATCTGGTTTGCTGCAGATACAGTCAGTTAGCTTTTCAATGTTGAAAATTAAAGCACGGCTCGTAACTGGTGACGTTGTTACGCTTGTTACTTGATGAATTGATATGATATTTCGACGATAGTTCTTTAAAATTTATAATAGTAGAATAAATATCTCGAAATCATTTCAATTTTGAATATTATTTTACGCTTCTAAATGTTGGTAAGTAAGCTCTTTAATATCGTTACCTACGGGATATTTGTTGTAATTACGATTATACGTCGTTAATTTTTTGTCATAATTGCGTTATACATCATGTCAATATGGTAATTTATTTTCCAAATTTTAATTTATATTAACTTATAAATTAATTTTTATAAAAAATAAAGTTAACTAGAACAAAAGCATTTCGACTTATATACTAGAGAAGAATCGATAAATTTTTGTTATAAGCAAATAAAAATTAATAAAATTATTAAATAATTTAAATAAACAAACTTTACGATATATAATTTAAAGAATTAATTAATCAAATTAATTATTCCTTGCATGTTTAAATATTGTTAACGGTGCGCATTATACTCGATTTAATGTGTTATTTTTATATTTAAACAAATTAAAATGTTAAAAATATATATATTTTTTGTAAAAAAAAAATAATAATAAAAAAAACAGTTGATATATTTCTTTCTCTTTAACTGATATTTTATACAAAAGTTTCTTTTAAAAATTTTTCCTTTTCTCTCCGGAGATTCATCCTTTGAAGTTTAATATTGTAAGTCTATGTTTAAAAAGTAAAGAAATATTTTAATATATAAAAAAAGTAAAGAAATGAGAGAAGTTCAAATATAAAATACATAAAAATAACTACAGAATATCGAAATTCAGAAATTTTTATTCAATGTTTATTATAATTTTTGAATAGTATAAGTTATAGAATATATATGAATATATATATATGTGTGTATTGATTATTTATAAAATTAATATAGATTATATTTATCATTTTAAATTACAAATTTTATAATTATTTACATATGAAAACACACTTAATTTGTTTTTTTAAAGTGTTTAAAAATCAGTTTTATATAATTGAAATTAATTCTTAACTGCTCGTAATTTTTATTAATTTAATAAATAATTATTTTATGAAAGAATTTAGTTATTTGTTGTAATGATTTGTATGAAAGAAGAGAAATTTTTGAGGGAAAAAAGAAATATACGTTTGAACATTTTGATGGAAATATTTCCAAGATCATAAAATATATTTTATTCTAAAGAAACAAACTTTTCGAATAAGATACAAGTTCAATATCCTTGAACAAAGCAAACGACACATCCTAAATGATCATTCTTACTATGATTTATACCAAATACAATCTCAATTCTCTATTTTTTCGATCATTTCTTCGTGTCTGTATCGATCAATTATGCGATAAATATCCAAAAGAGAATGTATATTATATCGTTTAAGGTTTTCCAATGTGAAATGTTGGCTTTCTACAACTTTCAAGACGTTTCTTCAGATGAGTTGTCTTCGATAAAATTCCACAGACAATGTGAACATATATACAAAATTTGATGATATATATTTTATATAGATATGTACAATATCACTCTTGTATTCTGCTTCTATAAATTACGATTTATTCTATTTTTAAATAATAATAATAATAATAACATATATATATATTTTTTTTTTCGTACGATTTTAATTTTAGATAATGCGAAATATTTACAGTAGTTTATTTTAATATTTTTCTTTAATTTTTTTTACGAAATTTAGTAATAAATATTAAATTTTACTTCTGAATTTATTAGCAAATTAAATCGTAAATTTTTAAATATAATTCAATGAGAATCTGCTTTATTTCTCAATAAACTTTTACTGAAGAGAAAATGCATCTAAATATATATATATATATGTATATATATTTATATATTTTTACTTTTAATTTACTGAAAATTAGGAACTGAAGCAATTATGCGTGTTCAAACAAGTATAAGATATAAGATCCTTTAATGCATCTAAAGCAATTATATTGATCCAGTCTACTTTTCCTTTATGAGACTTCATCAATGAATATTCAAAAATTGTTGACAAATTCTAGTAGAAATCAATTTAAAAAGAATAACGATCCTGCATCAATTCTATTTTTATCTATCCACAGGAATAAATTTGCATTTCTTGTAAACAATATTCTCTCTTTGAATCGTGTTAGCTTCTAAAAGTCTTCTAGTGCTCTTGAAATTTCTTTTAAACTCTTCAATAGTCTTGAATTAACTAAATTAATTTTCTAAATTGTATATAAGTTCTATATAGAGGAGACAATCCTCTACAACTCTTCAATGTTAAGGTATTGATAGCCTTTCTCTAAAGCTAACAAAACTTCAATAAAACTAGTGGTGCGTAAAAATCAAGTATATCTCTAGAATTACTACATTTATATCTCTATGAATGGCATAAAATAAACATCAATAAATAATAAAACATCTTTCAAGCATAAAAATGAAAAATTAAAATTAATTTATATAAAAATTACTCACTTTTTATAAGCATATTGTACAAGACTTTAAGACGTAATTAATTAAAATAATATAACTTTTTTGCTTCAAATTTAAATATAATTTTGTTGGATTGCAATTTTAAAAAGTGGCAGACTGTAAATTTCTACTGTTGTCTGTCTGTCCGTCCTTAATCTTGAGAATGGTGTTTGATAGATAAAAGTTAAGACCAGATTTAGAAATCGTAGGAGTAGGAGGCCCTGATTAACTGTACAGAAACCTCTGTTCAGGACCGGACGTCACGTGATTTCAATTCGAACATTTTCCCCAAACAGAGTTAGATGGAAGACTGGCATGACTCTGTTGTTATCAGAAAAAGTATAATGTACAGGGACAAACCACTACTAATTTCAGATCGAGAGCATTGTGACTAAGTCACAATAATTTTTGCTCGTTAATTTATAAAAGAATTATGTAAATACTTTAAAACTTATTTAGAAATAATTCTTTTTCTCACGGTGTTAAACATTTTAATATAATAACTCAATGGAAAAACATTTTACACAAATTATAGTTATAATATTTGGGGAGATTTTTACTTATAAAAAAATACTTAAGGGCGAAGAATTGTTGAGTGTAGCAACATAACTTAAAATGGATCTAAAAATTCATTTGGTATCACTCAAGTATTCCACTCGACTTTTCTCAATACGCTCCATCTTATCACATCTGTAGCAAAATTAATTACAATGCCACAGGGAGTTAACGAGACTAAATCTCTCACTCGAGAAGTTATTCTTCCAATCACAATTACACACATAAAGAATGAAGCTCATTACAAACTTGATGGTTAGCTAGTTAAGAAGGCAAAAGCACTTGAATAAGAATATAACATGACAAATTTTCCTACTTACTTTCGGACATATTACTTTACGGTACAAGGAACTACTTAGAAAGTTTGGACAATTAGAGGGAAAATAATTAAGCAAGAAAAGAAGAAGTAAAAAAAAAAAAGAAAAAAAAAGAGAAAAAAAAGGTAGATTCATCCATCTAAGTTGGTGAAATTCATCAGCAAGGTTAGGAAGAAAGAGATGATGCAAGCAAGGACAAGCCGGAAGATAGCTTGACAAGGAAAAGGGTGATTTGTTGAAGAGACAAAACGCCTGCTACTTTGCCAATTGATTGGGGGCAATAGCAAAGAGTAGAGAAGATTCTTTAGTGGTTAGCTACTACTATCTTGCTATTTCTATTGTTTGAGAAATACCACGCTCGTAAAGTGAAACGAAAAGCATCTCGTTAAGTTTCCAGATAAAAGTCATATAAAATATTATTATATGTAAGAAAAAAAAATATATATATATATATATATAAAATTATAATAAAATTCGTGAAATGTCAACAAAGTAATTTTTCTTCGTTACTGAAAAATTAAGTATAAATTTAACTCTTAATAAGAAAAAAAAAATGTAATTAAAATTAACAAAAGTATTTGTACTTAAAGGCTTAAATTAACTTAAACTTATTATAATTTAAAGAAATTTTTATACTTTACAAAGTTATTTAACTTTTAAAAATTGCAAAGATTAATTTTTTACTTTTCTTTTTTTTTTCTTTTCTTCCAACCAAGAACGTTTATCTTTGTTGGTACTTAAGTACAAAATTAATTTACACTTTCCTCTATTTTAATTAGTAAGAAAATTATAATTCAATTATAAAGTTTTTCTATATTTTTATTTATATGTTTTAAAAAAAATGTAATTCCAAAGCCTTTTAATTTAAATATAAAGAAAATTCTAAAACTAATTCTCAATTAATGCACTTCATACAAAGACACATAATAAAAATTATAAAATAAATTCTTACTCGATTATCTGGGATTAGAAACTATAAAATTCTATGAATAAATTTTTGTTAAGTTTTTTTTTATTATTTAAATTTTATTCTGATTCGTTTATTTATTGAATATATTTAATACTAATAAAAAAAAATAAATAAAGCGTAAGAGAATTCATTAAATGAAACAAGAGCGAGAAAATTATTTATTTGAAACAAAATGACAGCAAGATAATATTATTAAAGATGTAAAGTTGTAAAGAAACTTCTTCAAATTATTCATTATTCTAAGAAAAATCGGAAATTTTAAACTTTAATTTATGTTATGAATAATAAATTGTTTAAAAATGATTTAAATTAATTTTTCTATATAGACAAGGGGTGGTCCAAAAGCCAGTTAATCATAATAAAGATTAAGGTTCTGCCTCGTTTAAACACTTATTGCTTGTAAACTTTACAAAAATTGTTCAAAGTGAAAACACAAATTACATGCTTTGACACTCACAAATTGTTGATTTCCTCGTGAAAATTACTTAGATGCTAGCAATTACCCATAGTTAAATAATGGTGTGACATTCTGCCTTATATACATATAGACAAACAAATGATAGACAGAGTGGCCCTACATATTCCTATATATATATATATATATATTCTTATTATACTTGGGCAACTTAATTGTTGGTTTGCTTGCAAAAATTTACTTACATACCAGCAAAAAACACACTAGTATTTAAGTAATTTTTTGCAAGATCAACAGTTAAGTGGTTCATGTATAATAAGAATATATATTTATATATTCTTATTACTATCTTCTTAATTAAATATATAAATTCTTATTTATTATACTAAAAGAAATGATGTGACATGAAGTTAATTACAATTAAATTTTCTTAAATATTTTAATTTTTTTTCTATCTATTTTTATCTACATTAATTAAATCATTATTTACTTGTTAAAATTAGAAATGTTAAATATTTCAAAATAAATTACATTAAATTAAAAAAAATTATTATTTCCTTTTTAATTAAATTTAATTAATTAATTAATTAATTAAACAATATTTATTAATGAAAATTAAGGTTAATTTTTTAAATTAATAAAAATTCTCTCAAGTTTTATTAATATGTAAAAGTCCTTTCAAGATTTATCAAATTAACTGTTAAATTTATAATCTTTATTCATGAAGCAATATAACTGTAATATATATATATATATATATATATATTTAATTATTTATTTAAAGAATATATTAAATAATAAATTTTAAAAATGTAATAAAACATAAAATTGTGTTATTAAAATTCACATTATTGAATAATAAACAATTCAAAGAGGTAATCTCTTACTTTAAAAAAATATTTTAGAAAATTATTTATTATTGCTAATTGCTAAATATTATTACATATTATACTATTAATGTGAAAAATTATAAGATTATTTTACAATTGTTCATATGAAAAAGAAATTAAAAAATAATTTAATTACTTTACCAAATGCTTCCATTAATATGAATTAACAGTACTTATTCTTGTATATTAACAATCATTTTAAATAATATAAAAGAAATAAAATTATTATTATTTTTTTAAATTTATTAATTGCTTTATTACTCTAGTTAATGTATAAATGTACACATTTCTCATAGATTTCTCGCATTTTATGTATTACAAAGCAGCGTGAGAGTTATATAAAGTAGAGTGATGAAGATAAAGATTAACAGAGAAAAAAGCAGGAAAATACTACCATAAATTTAATTAAACCCATTAAAAATCTTCTTTTTTTAATGTTTAACGATAAACTTTATAAATTAGATATTTAAAAAAAGTTTATGATGAACTTTACACATTATTTTTGAAATAATTTGATGATTAATAAATTTAACGTTTTATAAATTAGCGAGAGATGATGTTAGGATATAGAAGTAATTTGTTTCATTTACTCGAATGTTTGCTAGTGTTTAGAATAAATAATATCTCCCTTTGTTAATTAGCATTGACATAATAAAAATGTCATGTAGATAATGAAAGGTTCAGAAGTGTTCATGCCCTTAATCAAAATTGTTATTACATTGTGTTACTGTATGGTTTCTTATTATACTTTATTCCCCTATCAATTTGAGTTATTGTTCTTACCAATAATAAAAGAAAATAAATAACACGTTATTGTTATTAGTTTTAAATATAAACATTACATTTTTATAATTAATCATAAATGAAGGAAACGTGAAATGACTTCCCATGTAATTAAAACGATTAATATCGAGTTGTTGTATTAAAAATTTGTAATATGGCCAATGTAAAAAGTTATTTTAATCATTTGTTTTTAATTTTATATTGTTTATAATATATTTAAGAACACTGATCAGTGAGTTTTTAACTACTTTCACTGCTTTAATTTTTAAAATATTCCCTAATATCCCTACAAAAAGTGTTTTTTTTATTGTTTTTTTAAGGGGGTTTTCCCAGTTTTCGTGTGTATTTTAGCTTAAATTTAGGTACAGTTTAAGCAATTAAATAGGGAAATTCATCTATGACCATTCATTAATATATGAATATTTAGACTTAGGTTAGGGATTAACAGGAAAAAAATATATAATTGTGCATTTAAATTTAATATTAGTACAATTTTATTGTGTTATTATTATTATTTTTTTAAAGGCTCTACTCTAAATGAAAAAAAAAATTTCAAAACTCAAAGAGAGAATCGTTATCTCACATACACGTTACTGATAGACCTGACATACAGACTGACCATTGATAAATATATCAATAATAAAAAAAAGATTAAAAGTGTGAATTTTATTTTAAATGAGCTAAAATTTTGACAATTAACTTAAATAATAAAGAGAGTAACTTGTTTAAATTCTTTATTTTCATTTAATAAGATCAATTTTATATTCATTTTAAACTAGTTTTAAAAATTTCTTTGTTACATCAGTAGAAAGCTTGTATATCTGGATAACTATAATCTCCATAAATGTGAACTTTTCATGCATGATCAATGGAATTGCTAGCGTGGCTATTTTCGACGATAGTTTAATCAGTTAAAGGATCGTTGAAAATTTTTCCATTCTTAAATAAAATTAATTTTTGAATTTCAAATGATTGAAATTTTGGATCCAATATTTTCTATATTGTATTTACTTTTACATTAAAACTTTAACACTCATAATATGATAAATATTAATCACCTATCATTAAAATAAATGTATTCTAATAATGAATAATTTAAAAATTCATTCTCAAATTGCTAATGATGATAAATTTCTAGGATATAAATTTATATATTTTAAGAAGAATATAAAGGGAAATAAATTGTGTTTTTTTCTCCTCCTTTGGTTTACTATTCTTATGAAGTGAAGTAAGTAAACAAACAAAGAAGATAAACAATGTTTAAAGGAGGATTTCAGTTGTACCTTTTCTTATTTTTATTTTTTTATTTTATTTTATTTTTTTGGGGCTGTGTACTTCTTACAATATTGATTTGATCTGAGAAAAGGTTTTGCCTTTTCGTGTTATTAATTGGTATTGTCAGAGAACTTTATCATTACTTTGCTCTTAAGTTCGTTGTAGCGTAATTCCCTATTTAGGCATATCGTATGAAATCTTTTGTTTCATACGTTACAAAGTAAGTTAAGCGGTTAATGTCTTTCAACTTGCTTTCTAGTATAATCATGTCTGCATATGCTACTGACATTTATTGGTATGAAAAATATTTATTGTAATTAATTGAACAGAGTATCTTCATTTCGTCAAAATGACTTACAACATGGTGACATAACCAGATGTTAGGCACAACGCCAAAAATACTTACTTATTCATAGAACTTAGTATTTTTATATACCTTTTTAAACTCATTTTTCTATTTATAGATTTTTCTTATGTAAAGAATATATATATATATATTTTTTAGTGACAAAGTCTAAATTTTTTATTGCTTTTTTATTAAAATGAATGTATATATATAAAGATGTACATTGTAAATTTTTAAATGTATTTTTAATGAGAAGCTTATTATAAAATTTTATAAAAATTAAGCTGTTTAAAGTCTATGTGTGTGTTAAAAACTTTTATTTTTAAAGTTATTAGTCAATTATGAAGAATTTACATATAAATTTTGCCTTAACTGAAAATTCATTTTTCGAATTATTCCTTAAATAAACTCTTACTTAAAACTTATTATTAGCACATTTATGGTTTAAGTAATGTCTCTAAAATGCTATATATCTTCATGAAATTCTTTATATATCCATGTCAAAATTTCATTGTTAAAATACCATAATAAATGATGGTAATTAAACCAAATTACAGTCACTTATCAAAAATTTTTTTTTAAGTTTTAAATCTAACTGACAATCTAACACATGTTTCATTATTAATTATGTTTCATTCTCAATATTTTCTTCCAATAATGAAGTTTCTAAGTATATAATTACCCTCAATGTCTTTTCTATGCATTTTTCAGTACCTTCGGGCATTCAGTTTCTTTACCATCTAAGCAAAAGACTAATAGAGGAATTGTGTTCTTGATGAAAACAGAAATGAGAAGTTAGCAGATTAACTCACCTTACATTAATGACATCAAGACATAACATGCTTTCCCATGGGCAAAAACCCTCAAAGATCTTTTACTAAACTTGATAGAAAGTAATGGTGTGTCATTCTTCTATAGAAATAAATGTCTCGTAACATTGATCTCTTGTCTTCTATTATGATATGATAAAATAAAATATGATAATTAAATAAAATGTTCTTAACTCAAGAAGAAAATTAAAATATAGTAGATAATATAAAAGTCATATTATACATCATAAAATAAGGCAATTTATTATAAGTAATTTTAAAATTGTTTACAATGTTATAAAGTTCTTGATTTATTAAAATATTTTATCACTTGTTTACATCACCGCATAATTCATTTTAACATTAGGAAAATGAAAAAAAAAAAACGAAGAATATGCTTAAAAATATTTAAATAAAAATGATACTTTTCTTATATTTTTAATTATAAACTATACATATAAGATATACAGTTTATTTCTTTTTTTAAAAAGTTTTAACATGTACACTTACTCATTGAAGTTGTGATATATAGAAATTGCCATAAGATGACAGACCATAAATTTTTGTATATAAAAGTCCATCTCTACTTTTACTATGAAGTCATGCATCATTTTATAGATTACAAATATCTTTTTATACTGTACCTGAAATAATAATCTTATGTGCATTCTATCTTATAAATTTTAAAGTTTTATGCTACCAAAAATAAAAATAAATTTTTATGTTTCCATAGAATAGCATTTCTTTTATAAAAAATACAAATACAAATATATATATATATATATATATATATAATCTTGTTCTTATGTTATAAATATATGCACAAGACAAGGAAGAAGAAGAAGAAGCAGACATTTTGTTTTATGAATTTTACTATAAAAAAATATATAATTTTTTCCATATAAATTTAATGGATATAAATAGAAAACAATACATTATTGATCAGAATTCTTTCTTAAAATTGTGATATCAATCACTAAATTCTTTGTGACTAATTATCTTGTTATAATAATCTAGAGAGATGAAACTTTGGTAATATTAGGATTTAAAAGTGATTTTTCATGTTATATTGATCTTCTGTTAAATGATTAATGAAACTGAATTAGTTTTAGTTGTATATATTGATTTTTTTACATGTGATTTTTCTTTAACAAAAGTGATTTTTTGTAAGTGTCTATTTTTTCTGGTATGATTTTTCTTTAAAAACTAACACATCATAATCTAGCAGAGATCACATATAAATTTCCATGTAATAATTAAATATAAAATTAAAAATTAATTTAAAAAAAAAAATTTATTTAAAACCAATTTTTAGATAGATTTAAAAAATAAATAATTATAAATTTAATTAATTTTGAAAAATTAAATTAAATTACTTCCAAAAGCAGAAATGTTTCGGAATTAATTAAATTACATTTATGTAATTTTTCATATTACTTTAATTGTAAAACAAATTTTAATTCATTAAAAAAAACTATAATATTTTTTTATTATTGATAATTATTAAGAATATAATTAATTAATTTTATAGCAATTTGTATATTTAGAGCTTTTATATTTTGATTTTTATAAGGATATAAGCTAAATAAAAATACAAAATAATAATAATAAATTTGTAGCTTTAATTTGATTAAAATATTAATTTACTTTATAAAAATAGTATTCATATAAATCCTATTAAGAAGCATTCTTCTCATTCAATTAACTACTTAATAAATTTTAATGAGGGATTTAAGAAAGAAACTTTTTAAATTTGATATTAATAAAAACAAATAGGTTTTTTTTTTCGTTTTGGATTTATTATACCTGTATAATTTTACTATTAAACTTACTTTATTTAAAAAAATTTCATTATAATTATGACAATATAATCTTACTTGAAAATTAAATTAATATTTGGAATTAATCCTATAAAGAAAATTTAATTTTTCTGTCTGATTTATTATTTATATTTTTACTTATATATTACCTTTGTTAATGTAAATAATTTGAAAGAAAACTGGAATTAAATGAAATTTTTTCACTTTATATAATTTTTTTCCTGTTGTAAATTAAGATATATGCGCTGTTTCATGATGTCCGGATAAACTTTTATTACATCTTCTATTCATTATCACTAAGACAATCTGACAAATCTTTGCTGACAGGATAATGAAATGCCATTCAGATATATGAAACAAACTGCCAATGACTGTAATTATTATTGTTTCCAAGAATTAAATGTTAGTAATCATTCTAAATTATACACTAAGTTTCTAGAATTGATCAATAAATTATATTACTGTATAAACCTATATTAAAGAATTTCTATTTTGTTAAAACATAACTTAAATTGGATAATAATAAATTAGAAAGAATTTATCAAAATGTTAATTTTATATGGAAATTTTAGTTAATTTCCATATAAAATTTTAATTAAATATCAATATTAATTATTAAATAAAAGAATATATTTTAATTACATAGAATTCTTGTAAAAGTTTTCTACATATTCAAGAATTCCTCTTTTTTTTCCCCCTTGTTTTATTTAATATTTTTTATTTTTAATAAATAATTTTTCATGAATAGCTGTAGGTAAGTTTATTTTATTGCATTATATTTGTTTAGAATGTTTTATTTACATAGAAAATTTTAATTATGAAAAATATGCAATGAATTTCTCGGAGCTATTTACAGTAAATCTTTGAACGTATTATTTTATTAATGATTTCTCTTTTATTTGTAATTAATTATAAAAATAATTAAATTTTCATTTTATATATATATATATATTTTTGTGTGTGTGTTTATTGTGTATGTATATATAGATGAAGGTTATTTAGATCATTTTTTTCACTGCAGAAAGGAAGAAAAAATTACATTATTTAATGTTAAGTGAGTGGGCAAGTATCATAAAAGAATGAAAGAAATTGTGAGAACAATAAGAATAAAAAACAAAAATCTACTAACAAGCTCCATCAAAATTCATTTAAATAATTAGAATGCAAAAGATAAAATTCTTACATATTAATAATAATTTCAAATTTAAAAATTCTACTTTATCAATTTTTCATTTAATTTATATTAACGATCATTAGTAGTTTTATTCAATTTAAATTAAATTAGTAGTTAAATTAAATGTCTGCAATTTAATTCAGTTACAAGGAATGGTTATTTTAAAATACATAAAAGAAAAGACAAAAAAATTAGTGATTATAATTGCAAATTTTTTTAATTATAATTTTTAAGGAATTAGTTAATTTTATATTTTATTTTTATGGGATTATAAATGAATTTTATAAGAATTTTTCTGTATAATTTTTGTTTTTTGCTTAAGTAGCTGTTATAATAATAAAGATTGTTTACTTGTTGCTTCCAAACCATCAAGTAACATTAATACTTCATCCTTTGTTTTCTTTATTGCTTTCTTACATAAATATTAGTAATTCAATTATCATACTGAAGCCATAAAATCAATATTTATGGTACATTTTCCTCCTTTATGAAACCATATTGTGTTATTGGAATCTGTTATTCATAGTTTTTTTTTTCTATATATATAATGTATCGTAAGAGAAGACGAATTTTAAAAAATATATGAAAAACTATGTTTAATTTATCTATTAAAAACTATTTATATGCTTGTCCATATTTATGAAAGGCATTAAAAATTTGTTTATAAATGACTTTTAAGATAGGATCATGAGAAAAATATATGCCGTCATTTCTTTAAAAATATAAATGAATATTTGAAGATGAAATTATATATTTAAATTAATAAAACTGCTGATGATTCTTTAACTTATTAATTAAGGTCATAAAAGATTCTAATACACTAAACTGAGTTTCTAGAAACTGAGTAAATGCACTTCAGATGAATATTGACAGTTTTTGTACTTAAGTTAAAATCAATAATTCATACAATAGGGTCGCTTTTAAAAGAAAGAAAAAAAAATCTAGTGAATGACAGTAGCAAAGTTCACATTTCAGAAGCTGTCAACTCCTTACTAAAATGCACATTGGTCTTATAGAACTGATGCATCCCAGTCCCATCCCAAATTGCTGAATTCTTTAGATTATTGGAGTTTTTCTTTCTTCTATATAAAGAAGAGTAATATAAACCCTGTCTAAATTTTAATATTCTATTTAACTAATTATTTTGCTACAGAACTATATACTGAAAATATATATATTTATAAACAATTGAATATTATAAATTTCATTGGAATCATTGCCAACATTTTTAAAGAAATCAAAAATTTTTAAACTTAGAAATACATTTTAAACAGTGTTTTAACTTCTTTTTTCATTTGCACAATTAACTTTCAGTAAAAGTAAGGAAGTAAGTAGCTATATACAAATACATTTTACAATTTTTTTTTTAATACAAAGAACAATCAATGTATAAGTGATGATTTCCTTAACATTGTTGTTGAGTGGTAGAGCAAGAAAATCACTTAATGCATTCAAAAACACCTTTACACTCCTAAACTCCGGTTGTTCATTCTGTTGTGCTTATTTCTCTTGCATACCATACATCACACTTCTAGTCATTTATAAAAATAAGCGGAATGTAGTGTTATTGTAAAAGCACTTCAATAAATCTCTCGGAAATGTTTGATTTTTGCTTGCCAACTGGCTTCTCTGTCTTTATTACTCATTCCGTCCATTCACCTTCGTTTTTTTTTTTTTTTTTTTTTTTTGCTTTTCTTTCTTTTTTTAAACTCATACCAAGGCGCTGTCATTGGTCGTAAATTTGGGCAGAAAGTACTTTTTACTGTTATGCATTCTTTTTATCGAGTAATCTCAACGTTAGAAGATTGGCAAATCTAGTCTTTTATACTTCAGCAACATCAGATTAATATTTTCAACCCTCTCAGCAATAATAGCGCTCTTCATTAAAATATGAGTAATTAATATTACAAAAAAAAATGGAGGGGAATTCTTTTTCCAAGTTTATTATTGTAATAAAAATTAATAGGAAAAGGATCAGTTTTTTTTCTGTAGCATGGTTAGCTTTTGCTGTTATTGTTACGAATCAGAAAAATTACTCGGGTTTTTAAATTCCATAAATCCATAAATCATTCTTGTTTTATGAGTTATGAAAGGTGAACAAATGTGTTTTTTGTATCTATGCTTGCTTTTTTTAAATATATTTCTGCATGTTTATGTATGTACTTGCTTTAATATATATATATATATATATTTCCTCTCAAGATCAATTCAAGATATGAGAATACGTGATACACGACGTTCATTCAACGCCATTTTGTTTTTTTTTTTTTTACTCTTGAGATCTAAGTACCTTGTGATTTATTTATATGATTAATTTTTAATAATAATGTAATTTAAAAATAAATTTAAACATTCCTTAATAATATTACTAATAAAGTTTGAAATTATTTACTTTGCGGGATAGATTTTAACAAGGGAGACATTTTTCTGGATACTTTCCAACATGGCGTGAGAAATAAAAAAAAGGGGGGGTGTTTGGCTTAATACTGTACGTGTGATCACTTCAATAAACGTATTTCTTTATGAATACACGCGTGTCTAAATATGCATACAGTATGTACAATTGTTATTGCATTTGTATTGATTAATATTAAAAAAAAAATAGTGTAGTTTTCTATGTAACATTTTGCACTAATGGATTTCACATATCATACTTAATATTCAAAAGAAAAAAAAAAGTTACTTATGTTGTTCATAGTTAAATAATCGACAAAATGATTAAATTCACATTTTCGCACTTTGCTATCTTTTTAATTAGAGTAAAATCAGTTATTGTAAACGTATCAAAAGATTCACTTTATCACTGTCTCCTCGGACTACAATACACAAAATGCGGAGGAAAATAATAATAATAAAAAAAGAAGATATTGAAAAGGGGAAGAATATTAACTTCCTCATCTTGTACCAGTAACACGAACAAATTCCTTTTCTAATAGTGGTCCTTTCTCATATAGCTTTACCCAATCAATCACAGGATTTATTATTAACAGCGGGAAATATTTCGGTTTGACCGTGGTACGTCTCTAGAGGCCAATTTCTTCCTCTAGCTATGATTGATGGAGGGGAAACAGCATCCTGCTGTGCCGGAGGTCCCGAAGAACTTACTAAAACTCCTGTTAGGTTCCCACTTCCGACCTTTGCTCCGCACCTTTACGAGTCTCTCGAGTGTCGTAGATTTCGACGGTTTCTACCTCTTTGTGCTCTTTGGTAGTAAAACTTTAATCTCCATCTATAATAAGATCTACTAACGTAATATCTACACTTTGTGTCTTCCTAATTCGTTATGTGGTACTCGCTTTCAATAACTATAACCCCAAGTAAAGAAAGAAGTTAAAATCAGAATTGGACTTGAGCCTAGAATCCTTTCTAAGCTATAAATTTTACAACAGTTACGAGCTCGAAAGGGGATTCGTATATGTCCCTCTCTCTCTCTCTCTCTCTCTCTCACTTTCGTAATTAATAACGATTTTCTGTTTTATATTCCAAAACAGAATTTTAAATAAATTTCTAAGTTGACTTCTCTACTTTATCTTATTTATTTTTAAACAATTTTGATAAGAAAATTCAATTTTCTAGACTTAATAATCGAGTCAGTTAAACTGGTAAGAATTGATTTTATTTTAGAGTTTGCATTTAAAAAAGAAAAAAAATTTTCCAAAGATAAATACAATGAAAACATTAACGATAAAAAAAGTTACACAACTCTGCAGATTTAGGTGAATGAAACTTTACAAAAGAATAAAATTATGCAAACATTATAGAAAAACAACTTTTTACAAGAGAAACTATTATTCTTACATTATCGGCTTTCGACTGACAGAATTTGAACAAGAACTAACAAATTACTGTAAAATGCGATATGAGTACTAAAAGTATGGAAGGGTGCTGAATACAGAAGGACATTCCTGCCATTAAATTGATTTCTTCAAGAACCCGATCCATTGATCCGTTGCAGTAATAGCCCTTGTGAAGACATTTTATCTAGCTAAGGTAGGGAAGGGCGTTCTCACAAATCTACTCACTAAGAACCAATATCTGTTGATGAATGATGTTTCAGTAAGTTAGTGAGATATCGAGCGCTAAATAATTGGTACTTTTTAGCCTACTTAACAACTGTAATGGTTATAAACTGTATAGAATAACCAGATTTAAGAAGTTTTAATTTTACATTATCATCGTATTACTGCTGTAGTTTGTGTAAATTACTCATTCTCTTCTTGAAAATGGCCTATACGTACGTAATACAGTTATTGTCTTTTTGTTATAAATTTCGCAATTTATTTTTCTTTATCTTCCACCAAATTCTTCGTTATTAATAAAGATAAATCTCAATTTTCTATACGAAATTATTAAATGTTGAAGTTATGTAATTTGTGACGTATATTATTAAGTGCCATTATTTAAGAAATGAAAGAGAATTTATTATAGCAAACGTTCCCTTAAAATATTAGATTTTAAATCGTAATTTCAGGAATTTTACTGTATATTTTAAGAAAAATTAATATAAATACTTGTATGTCTTTGAATATAAGAAGATAAAGCTATCAAGGGATGCTCTTAAGGTTATTAACGTCATCAAAACAGTCTGTTACATTTTATAAATGCTACTAAAATGCTTATACCAATAAAGATAAGTACATAAGTATAATTTATCCATTAGTCAGTCAGAGTTTTAATACATAGATACTCACAGTCTATAGTATATTGTCTAGGTATTAGCAAAGATTACTTAGTATATACAGCAATAAGGTATTTACTACGAGTAAACAAGTTAAAAATATTATTTATTCTAACACAATTCTAATTAAATATGCGAGAAAAATATTTAATTTTCATTACTAAGTAATAAATAATTTATTTGTTTACATTAATCGACAAATATTCTTATTAAAAAAACAGAGTGAAGTTATTTACATGTCAGTAACAAAATTAAATATTCAATAACAGCTTTTAAATTAATAAACTTTTAATTAATACATGTTTTTTTTAATATTAATTTTTTAATTATTAAATTCTCGGAATTATTAATTTAACAGGTATAAAGAGGAAAAATCTGTCAATCATCGAATGCTTTTAGAAATCTGAACAAAGCCACGTTCTGTGGTATCAATAAATGCCATTTTGGAATGCGAAGACGGATATGAAGGAAAACTTTCGATAAACAAATGAAATAGTTATGAACGACATTCAACGGTTAAAGGTTAATAAAAGGTCAGAAATGTAGTGTTGGTGTCAAAATAGATATTCAGAAAATTCTCTTCAGCAAACCATAAAAGGTAAAATTACACAAATTTAGCTGAGAGCGATGCTCATTTCATTGTATGCAACGTTACAGCAAACATTTAGGTACTTAATGAATATTAAATTTATGCAATTAGCTTGTTTATTACATAACTCGGTCCTTAATAAAGGAGCAAACTAATGATGCACAGAACATAAGACACGCGCATCCTATAACAACACAGTACATAAATTAATGACCTCCCCCCCAAAAAAAATAATTTACACTTACGATATATTAAGGTATAAACTGTAGAATTAAAAGTGCAGATATAAACAATCTTTCAAATCATTTCGTTGCTTATATAAACTCCTCGGGCGTGTGAGAAAGTCGAAAGTACTTTGAAGTATCGTATTGGGATGTATACGTCAAGATTACCGTTAATCCTATTAAATATAAAAGCTACCTATATCGTGTTAGGTTATAAACATTAAGCTAATAACTTACCAGACAAGATAAATGATTTCATTAAACATTTTAGAATAAAGATATTTCGAAAAGTTGTACTGTAATTGGAGTAGCACGTTCCATTTAAGTAGTAGAACAACAACAACAACTGCAAGTAGTAGTTTTCCTTCGATTACACTTAAAACATCATCCTTATGGAAGAAAATATAAGGGATATATAGATAGAAAGGGGGATATAAAATAAATCCCAGAACGACGTATCAGCTTTTCTGTAGGACAGGTCACGTTTGTAGCAAAACCTCGTTAAGAGTTGTCTTGAACTGAGAAGTATGTCTCTCCAGGGCGAAAATGCATCGGGGTTGTTGAGATACAGTTGTGGATTAGTCGATGTGTTCCCAAGAGTTGTTTCATCAGTGGTAATTGTGTCTTTGGCTGTCTGAAAGGATTCCCTTTACTAAAACCATTAGTAATTTCGTTCTTTTCTAATATTGCGGCATATTTGTCATCATATATCTTCACTTCAGTTTCGTTAAAGAACCTAATGGTCAAAACAACTTGTTCTTCTTCTTATTTTTCCGCTTTCTATCAGGCGAATAACAGTGTTTATTCACATTTAAAAACATAAATTTCTTCTTTCTTCTTACATTAAACAAGTTAGATTTCTATCCTTTAGTTTTGTTTGAAATGCAATTTCAAAATCTTTACGCCAGTAGAATTTTGATTTCTTGCTTTGTGAGCATTTTAGTATTTTATTTTATTTTTTTCTTCTCTGTGTGTGTTTTTTGAGGCTTTAAATATATTTTTCTTTCCTCTTTGGCTTTTTTTTTACTTCATTCTGTAGTTTATGAACGTCTTATTTATTCAATTTACATAAATTTCGATCATTTTACTTATGGGAATATATGTTTATATATTAAGAGAGCTGTGATTTATAATTTCGTTTTTCAATACGTAGATGTTTATCTGCGGTAAATAAAATAATTAAATTAAAATATATATATATATATATTTAAATTAATATTTTAAAATGTAAATTCATTAAAAATTTAACTGTAAAATAAAATAAAAATTATATTAAAAAATATAAATTTAGCTTATTAAAATGCTATTTCGATGAATTTGTTGAATAAATTAAATATATCAACCAAAAAATAATAATTAATTTAAGATAAAAACATATATAAACAGTTATAAATTATAAAATAATACAATTAAAATTAATCTTATTATAACAACAGGAAAAAAAAATCATTAGGAAAATTTAAAAAAAATTATTTTATAATTAAAATTACATTTTTTAAGCAAATAAATTTATTTTAAAATGTTGCAAATTCAAATCATATTTTCGAAGTAAAGGCACTTCAAGGTATTTCGGTTGAATTTTTTTTTCACGTGATTTCTCTTCTATCCGGATCATACATCATTCTCAACGCTTCTGCATTCTTGCAGAATTTTTACCATTTACTATAAAGAAGTATATACTAGAGACAGAAGTGGAATAGAAAATAAAACAAAAACGTTATGAATAACTTAAATTTTTACTTTACCATACATTATTAATTGTGTCTACAGTAGAGAAATTTGATATTTTACTCTATAAACTTTTCTACAATTAAAAATAGAAATAGAAAAGAAAAAAAAAACGTCTAATATATAATTTTACATTTAAATATTATTTTAAAATTAATTAAATTAACTTTAATCGAATTGTTTAAGTGTACAATTTGAATATATTTTCAATAATATAATAAACTTACAAAGTTTTGTAGAGTGATGTATCGTGTTTCCATTTATAATTATTTAGTTTTGTAATGATTTTCACGAATTTATTGTTAAATTTTTGTTCCTATTTTAGTAAATTACAATAGTATCTATCCACTATAACGTTAGTTTAATTATTTTTATTACAATAATCGCATAGATGTGCGATATTGTAGGAACTACAGAATTATTTTAATTGCTGTGAATATAATTGCATTCTTGCTATTGCTATTAGTTACTACTACAGCAACAACACTGTTAATTTTTATAGCTGTTATATAAATACCACTACAGTAATAATTACTTAAATTATACAATATATTATATTATTTATGATTATTTTATTGCTGTAGTTGTTGCAATGTACAGTAAATAATACAAGTGTTGCATATCTGCTGAATGTTTTATTGCTGTAAAATTTAAACAAAGAGTTTAAATGTAAATTACTTATAAAATTTTATGAATTTTTAAACGTCAAAAAAAAAAAAACTGTACGATAATTATTAAAATGAGTTAAGAAAAGGGATGGAAACGATTATAATTTACATTAAATATTAAAGTAAATTAATATATAATTGTCTTGTAAAGAAAATGAGAGAAAGAGAGGAGAAAAAAAAGAAGAGATATGATAGAATTTCTTTTTAAACTCAATAAAATCAAGTTGATGAGAGCAGTTATTATAGCGATGACATGATTTTAGGTTAATCACTATTCACACACTCCCTAGTGAGAAGACGATTTCATCTCACAGTAATTAGATTTTTAGAAAAGTTTGATTTTTCCAGTCATGTGAATAATGATGTCGGACGTAAAGATATATAGATTTTTCTTGTTTGACTTAGTCATTTTCTTTTAAAAAACACCAGACATCAAGATGCCTTGAATCAACAAAACAGGAAAGAAAACTCTCTCTGGCATATTTGACTAATTGGTAAAAGAATTTTCGAACTGTTGTTAACGAAAACAATTGGTAAAAAGTGTGATCATCGCCTCAACTTGATAATTACTACAAGTCGATAATTATTCTCTAGCATTAAAATAATAATTATAGTTCTTTTTATAAAAATCATTTTCTTTTCTTTTAAAAAAAAAACATTATTTTTCTTTCACGTTTTAAAGATAATGTGATTTGTTGTCCTGTACATTAAAAAAAATAAATAAAACTTTAACATCACAAAGATAACATTTCTTCAAAACTTTTTAGAAAGAAAATATTTAATAATATTACTGATTTTTATGCTTAATTTATGATTTAAGTAAGAAATTTTTTTTGTACTTAACTCTTACAATTAATTTATAAATATAAATATAAATTATAGCAACATTTACTTTACTTAAAAATACATTTACATATTAATACTTGTTCACATACAATCTAATAAAGATGTATATAAAGTAGAATGTAGTTCGTATGCATCTTTATCAGATTGGATACTAAGATCAAGTACATTTTTATCATATCAGTAACTGTTATCAAATACATTTTACAGTACAGACTCTGTAAGATAATGTATACATGATATAAAGCATATTGATAATATATTTTACACAAAATTTAAGCTTTAAACAATGCAGTATAGTCACCCTCCTTCTTGTAATCATCTTATAGATCTTATCATATAGAAGATTAATCATCTTATAGATGAATGAATTTCCTTTAAAATGCTAATTAAATAAACAAAAATTCTTTTATGAAATATTCACATCATCATCAAAGCGTAATAATATGAATATTTTTAAAAGTCTCACTATATCTATAACATTTATTTATTTATTTATCTCAAATAATTATTGACAACTTGAAGAAATTTTAGTAATTCGTAAATGAATATTCGCTCACACTACATTCATTCTTCTTTGTATGTATATATGTATATGCATTTATCTATGCTTTAAGTTACTTCCAAAGTGTTTAAAATCTAATAAAACATCTTCCTTCCTTCTCAAATCTTTTAATTTATATAGTAAATTAATTCTTTTGTTCTTTATTTATCATCTAAGATAAGATTGCGTTTTATTGTCACCAGTGGAAAATTCCTTTAAATTTCATTAAATTATCTTTTGAACAAACTTTAAATATTTATGAAAGTTGAGTATACGAGAGCATATTGTTCTCGTGTATCGATATGTAAAACCTTTTCTATGTGAAACCATTATACTCCTCTAAGTGGAAAAGGCTGATAAATTTGATTAAGAAATTTAAAATTATGCTAGAATTGAATTAGAAATTTTAATTTAAATATCTCATCAAATGTAATTACCGTTTCAAGAAGATGAAAGGGATTAATTTGGTATAATGGGTTTCAAACCAAATTGCATGATCTTGAATATGAAAAAAAAAAAAAACAAAATGGAAGCATTGAGTACTCTTTGATAAAGATTATCGAAGAAGATTATGGATCAAAATCACCACATGAAAGGTCATTCATGTGTTTTTTGATCCAGAATTTTTGTCAGTAATCTTCATGATAATCTTCAATATTGAATAATTCAATTATCTTTAATGATCTTCAATGATTTTTCAATAATCATGAATGACTCTTCGTGTGATTATTTTTTCTTCAAATTTTACATCTAAAAACAAAGGGTTAATGTTACCTTAGGTAGCCAAGATGGCGGCTCTTCTCTGATTCCAGCAAGAAACAGTGGAACGCACGTTCTAACCTAACCTAACTATTGTAATAATTTGGTTGCTAATAATTATGGTAATTTATTAGAATAGGTTAGGTTAGGTTAGATTAGAACGTGCGTCCCACTGTTTTCCTTGCTGGAATCAGAGAAGAGCCGCCATCTTGAATACCTAAGGTAACATTTAACCAAACAAAATGTAAAGATCAAGTGAAATAAATACATAAATAACTTTGAAAATGGCTTTTAAAATTGAATGTATTTAAAAAATTTAAGCTGAAGGATAATAATAATTATCGAGTATTTTAATAAGGAAAGAAATTTGCATAATCACCAAAATAATATATATATATATTTTTTGTTTTTAAGAATAATTCTATTGAGTTACAGTTGTTGCAATATTCTTACATAAAATAAGAATAAAGTCATTTTGAAAATGTATAATTTCCATACTTTTACGTTGGAAAATAGAAAATTAAACATGTACAGTTCATTATCTAATGAGGAAAACAATAATAGCTCATTCATGAGGGTATTTACCGGATGTTTATTGGAGAAAATCTATGAAGACGTTATAGGAATTCGATAGAGAATTGTTGTGTAAGATGCTTCAACAGATTAATAAAAGTATTATTTATAATACTTTTCTTTAATTACATTTATTTAATAGTAAATTAAATCAAAAGCAAAGAATAAATAAGTTAAAAAATAAAATGCAAATGAAAATTTATCGAAAATTTCATCATCAGTAAATCTCACTTAAATTTACAAGTGAAGAATAAAGAATTGCCCGTCTGAAGCATGTGAATCTTATCATTTTTATCAAATGTCCTATCATTAATAAACCTTTGAAGTCACATTAATAACTCTACGAAATAATATAATGCAATAATAAAAAGAACCATGGAATGATAATTAAATAATAAAAATTAATTAAGTATAAATACAGTATAAGAAAACCATGAGAAGCGGGACGGAATGCCATTATTATATATCTTACAATAAAATGAAGAGTAATAATCCCATAAAAAGACTAAGATATCCACATTATTAATGCTAATTTATAAAGGTATATAAATTAGCATTTTTATGCTAAATTATATTAAATTAGCAAAAAAAAATTTTATACCTTGAATTCTCTTTATTATAATAACAATTTAAAATTTTATTAAACAATCAAAATTAAAATTAGAAGAGCTCGTTTCATTTTAATTACCAATTAACATGGTGAAAATGAGTAAATTTAAATTAAACAATCCTATGAAAGTTTCAAAACACATTTATTTATCTTTAAAGTTTATTTTAATATATTTATATTTATATATTTATAAATATATTTAAAAAATAAATAAAATATAATATATAATTTATTAAACGTTAAAAGTTTATTGACAATTAATGATAAATATTTGCTTTAAATGTGTTTAATCTTTATTATTATTTAATGATCAATATTTATACTTTAAAATTTTTAAATATTTAAATTATTATTGATTAGTAATTTAATAAATAAAATTATATTTCTACTTAAAAAATTCACTTATTAAAAACTGTAAAATAGATAATATATAAAACATAAATTAAAAAATATATTATTTAAAATTTAAATTAAAAAACAAAAATAAAATTTAAATTAATTTGTAATCCTCACTTCAAAAAATAAGAACAATGGCAGCTTCTTCTTCTTCTTCTTCTTCTCTCTTCCAAACATATATAATGCTCCTGGAAGTAGAGATAAGAAAAAAAAAACATATTGTTATAAAGAAAAATTTATAATAATTATTATAATAAAAACTTCTTTACTATCTCAAGAGATATTATCATAAAATGAAACCTGTAATCTTTTATGTAACATGGAATTTAATAAAATACTGTTAGTATAGTAATTTCTTTTGGAAAAATTTTTCCTCCCTCCTTTCTGAGGTAACAAGAGGTTTATGATTGAGTGAAATGCTAATATTTATTAGAAGTTGACCAAGGAAGATAGGATAGCAGATGTTGCCTGTAAAGAAATCACTGTGTGAATCGACATTTGGTATTGTGACAGAAAGAACAGATTAGATTACAAGCTGGATCTTCTTTACTTGTAAAAAGAGTCGAGATTTATATATATATATATATTTTTTTTTTTTTCAAACTTTTTTCTGATGTCAGCATAATTAAAAAGCCTTTACTGCTGGTTAAAAAGAAAGAAATGAAAAAAAGTTACTGTACCTTAAAACATAACGTATATATGTACAGTCGATATACAAAATATATTAATCAAATTACGCTGTGTTTTATATACAGTATATATATATATATATTTATATATAACAATTGTGTACAAATTAAAACACACTACATATTTATATACAGTACACAGAACTTCATATATGACCTATATAATTCTATGTCTACGTAAATGTGTAATTGTTGTAATTGAATTGTGTGTGTATTTTTTTTATATTTATATAAAATATATAAAAACGTTTATTTATTACTTTTATTACATTCTTAAATTTTATTTTTTCTTCTGAATGTTTTAATTTACAGGATTATAAAGAAAAATAAAAATGATAAATTATATATCTTTTTTTTGTCGGTAATAATAAATTTTATGTGAAATTTTAATTAAAGGTTTATGAGGCATTTTACAATTAAAATATCTCATAAACCGTTTAATATAAATCTAAACCCAAAAAAAAAAATTATTTTTATTCTTGTGTTTGAGGATTTTAAGAGAAGAATTTTTATTTTGATAACTTTAAAATAATAATTCACAATTTAAATTAAATCAAATTAATGTAAATTTTGCGATATTTTCAATATTAAATTAGAACAATTTAGAAAAAATAAGGTACATTTATTAACAAATAAGTTATACACGATGAAAATGGTGTTAGAATCCAATGAAGATTTATAAGTACAAACGTAATGATGATGGTAATAAGTGATTACAATATCATAACAAAGGGTGATTTTTAAGTAACGACAGTACAATATAAAGCAACCTATAGTACTAGTATGATTTTCTATTGCCTGAATGCATGAGGATTACAGTTAGGGATGGAGGCATACAAACATGATATCCTGCCATAGATTTTCTTACAGATGCTGCAACTGCCGCTCCGGATCCCTCACACACGCAGATGGCCAAACTTTGTGGTCCATCTATTCCCCAAATACCCCAAATTTGGAGACTAGAGAAGTGTGGTAACGTATATATTACTTTAAGTTCGTTTAAAAAAATAGATATGTCTCCATAGGCTGAGGAAGATGTATTATAAGAATAGACAGATAGACAGACAAATTATTTTTAATTTAAAATATCTTTTATAATTGAAAGTTAATATTTTAATCAATACTTTGAAAAATATGTAAAAATAATCTTTGAATATTAAACACGTTTAAGATTCGAAAGAATTCTTACACGTGAATATATAAATATAATTGTGTGTAATCAATCAAATAACATTGAACTTACAAATTAAAATTCATAAAATAAATAAAGTCAAATTATTATTATTTTTTTATTATTTTAATTTTAATAGAGATAAATGATGAATGAAAACTAACAATTTTCTTTTATAATAACGTGTTAATCGTGCCATAAAAACGATTTAAAGAACAATAACATTTTGTGTAATATTTAAAATCAATTTTATACTTAAGAAATTTTTATAATTAATATCTTTGTTAAAAAAATTCAAGTTTATTCCATACGTAAAATGAATTTTTAGGTACTTTAAAATAAAAAAATAAAAAAATAAATCCAAAAAACTCACTTCCATAAAGTCAGAAAGCAGATAATTCATGCAGATATTGGAAAGAGTGTGCTGATCCTTTCTATAAATTAGATGTCACAGAAACATCTTGTTATTAAAAGTGGTTCGGTTGGATGATTCTATCCTGGAGGCATCTGCAATCCAGAAAGAAAAAAAAAGGAAAAAAATCAAAGTTATTATTGGAAAGAATATCCAAGTTGAGCATTTTCTTTTCTCAGTTTCTTGCAAACGTTCCTTACAAAGAACAAATATAAATTTATCTAAATCAACTACAACGTTAATTTCTTTATAATTTTAACAATTACTTTAATGATAGAAACTAGCGTTACTTATATAAATAAATATATATATATACTTTTTTTATGGGCTTACAACGTTATAATTGGTAGCTTTAAAATGTCGAACTGAAAAACCTTTTTTTTTCCTCCCTTCCTTTTTGCTTTACACAAAATACCTTCCAGTTATAACAATAAATGATCCAGAACTAACAAAACAGCCCATTATTGTTTGATGGCAAACTTCCATTTTCCAACTCATATGTTTTGTTAGTAACTGGTTTTCCTGAGATATAAAGAGAATGACTGAATTTAATCCCATCATAACCAAGAGGAGGGAAAAAAAAAACATTTTTTAAATGGCCGAAATTTATATCTAATGAGTTCTATTAAACAAAAACGTATATATATTATAAAATTAAAGATCAGAACAATTAAACAAAATCAAGAGGAATCTTTAAATCATGTTTAACCACAAAATTCTTATTTATACATTTAAGTTTCCTTTGTTTCGTTTTCAAAATTACATGTTTTACTACAAACAATAAAAGAAATGAAGGAGAGAATTGCTTCTTTTTTTCCCCCCTTGAAATATCCAATAATTATAGTGTGTTGTATACATCCAACGCTTCGAATTACAGTGAAGAAAAAAAAAATAAAAATAAAAATAAAAAAAATACTACAGATGGAAACGTGATAAAGTAACTTCAACTAGCTATCAAGACTGACGAAGCACAATCTATGTTCTCTGAACTGTGTCACCTAAACTCTAAGAAATGCAATAGTGCTTGCACTGATGGTCAATAGAAATGACACTGTTACGCCATGCCTATCCTCCATATCATCGTGTTTAACGGTACGTAAATAGATAAAGCACTACTTAAGTTGTTTGCAAGTTTTTTAATCGTAAAAACGTTAAAATTACATTGTAATTTCCGAGTAGGAAGTAAGTATTTTTATATATATATAATAGAATTTTTTTCTCCCTTACTTTTTCGCTAATTTATTTATAATAAAAATTTCAAGTGTAAATTTTTATTCTCTTGTATGATTATATGTTTGGAAATTTTATGTCAGTTTTATTTTAGAATCAATATTAATATTATTAATGGAGCCTTGAGTTGTCAGTTAAGAATTTAAAGGCGGTAATCAATTCAAAAGTAAATTGAAGGGTAGATATTGTTTAGAGAGGTAAATGGATTAAATTTTTATTTATTTATTTACTTAAAGTCATGTAGAAGTGATAGGATTTATCTCTGTAACGTAACGTCAGTGATAAATATATTGTTCTTAAATATACAAATTATTTACGATATGAATAGGTAAATAAATTTATTTAAAAAAATATCTAATTTTTTAGTAAGTGTGTGACACTACACAGATTACACGTCTTAAACTTTACAGTTTCTGAATAAGTAAAACAAGAAAATAAGCAGAGAGAAAGGAAAAAATACAAATAAAATAAAATAAAAAATAAGAGGAAATCGTGTCAAAACATTATTCAAAAATAAACATTACAATAGTAAAACAGATTTTTTTTTTCCAATCTTCTTTACAAGCAAAAATTTCGTATTTGGATAAACATGTCATGTTCAAGTAGCGAAATCAAGTTTGAATCGAACAAGATGGCGGAATGTTTCTAAGAGAAGAAGTATGAAGTTAATGGGTAAGGTTTACAAACTATAATCGAAAGTAAAATCGGAGAAAACAGAGATTCTTGATTATTTTCTTGGCTACAAGGACGTTTTCATCTGTCTGCAATCATCTTCTAGTGATCTATGAGGAAGTCGCCGACCTACAAGAACTACGGATAACAGGAACATGGGACGTTTTGGACTGTAGAAACTATCAGGTTTCCATTAAGCAGACATAGGAGAACATTAGCAATCGATCACAACGTCATTTCGATGCATTTCCTACTAGATATATCATCATTTCAGTAGCCTTGTTGTTATTCCTAACTTCGAATACCAAGGGTCATTCACCCCTAGGAAAAAAACTTTCTTACTTAAAGTTATATTTCGTTTCGAACTTTAATACTTGACACAATATTACCTGCCTCGAAAACTCTTATAAAATATCTAATCATTTTAAAGATTAAATTAATGCGCGAAAGAATAAACAATTTCCTAAATTTTACAAGAGTAGTTTTAATTAAATTATTTGAAAATTTAAATAAAATGCATTTATAAAGCGTAAATGTTTATAAATAAGTTAGATATTCTATTTTCTTTCTTATTGTTATATATATATATATATATATTAGATAAGATCTACATCTTGTTAACTTTATAAATGTGTTGTTTTATAACTTTGTTCATCCAAAAATATTATTAAAAATGGGTTTTTTTATCAAAAATAATAAGAGTTCTAGATAAGATATCAGGTAGAATAACTATACAAGAAAAAAGAAAGGATTTCTTATAGAAAAAGTCACTGCTTTTCTATTCAACTTGAGTTTTCCCGAGTTGTTTTAAGTCATGAGAGGAAAGACTTTGATTTATTGCATGGATGAACACAAACTTTTCCCTAAGCTTTGTTTGATAAGTGGTATATTTTTTTTCTTAACATAAGAATTCATATTTTTCATTTTTCTTAAAAGAAAAAAAATCATAACAAGATTTTTTATTCTGTTTTCATAAAGCTATTTGATCAAGTTAAAAATTTGTATGTAAGCACACTCACGCTTTACACGTGTAACCGTTGATAGGAGTCATAAATATGATCCTCAGAGGGGTAAAAGAAAAAAAAAATATATATATATATATATATATATTCTTACTTCTAGTGATAAAATTATATAATAAATTGAATCTAGCTTCTTATGTAATATATTAAATCAAAGATTAAAACTATTCTTATACCCATAATTATAAAATAATTAAGAAAGTTTTGTGGTAATAAATATTACATTATGCAAATTTTAATGGTAATCTAATATACTGACATAATTGATTTTTCGATAGTTTTCCTTTAATTGAAAGATGTTATATCATTGGTTTATTATCCGTTGATGATTAAATCGATAGCATAAAGTTAGAATTGTTATCATCAACACTAAATTCCTTATTGTATTTTTTTAAGTAATCATCAAATAGTTTCTACTTTCTTAGAAAAAAAAAATGCAATAGAAAAAAGCACAGGATGATGCTTAATTTTTCCAAAAATATTATCCAAAAAGTTTATTTATTCTTCCCTTTTTTATTATTATTTTTTTCAGTGTGATCATATCAACACAATCCAACTATTACAACCTACTTGTGAACGATATGAACACAAATATTATCCTTAATCTTTTCTTGTAGAACTCTTATTGTTATCGAACTTGACACTAGCTGATTGTCGGTGTCAACAGTTCATATTAATTCTTCTTATGATAGACATCAATGACATTTGGTGAAGATCAGCACTATGTCATTCGCTAGAATAAACAAAGAGCAACATAACAATATTTATCATCTATATATTTATATACAGATATATCTAAATGTAACTTGTACTTAAATTATCATCATATTAATAAATAATATTTTATCTTTTCATTATAAAGTAATTTCCTCCACTACTTTAGTAACAAGTACCAACTTTCTATTGGATTTACTATTTGGTATGATTATGAATAACAGTATATAACAGGGCACGTGCCTGTGTTGTTTGGGCTTTTGATGGGTGAGAAATTAGTGAGGTTGGGCTTGAGAGAGGGTAATAAATACATTGACCTGAGTATTTACATTAATGAAACTGTAAAACACAAAATTGCTCGGGCTTAAGTTAAGTGTTCTTTAGAGGCAGTTAGGTGGGGACCTCCATGGTATTACTTTCCCTGCTGTTATAACAGAGGGAAAGTATTGCTATCGGTCAAAAAGTGACCCACCAAGACTTTTACTTTTTGGACTCAGGACACCGTGAAACGTCGAGAAATGCGGAAAAATTCGAGGAGTAATTTCTGTATGTACGGATGTTAGTGTGTGCGTGGAGGGGCACGATTTTGTTCACCCACTTTGAAACTTAATAACTCCTGTGCTTTTTGTCGAAAATTTTTGAAATTTTGCAGGAAGGTTTGTTTATTATGAGAATTGATGCTATTGAATTTTGGTGGTTAAGAGTCGAGAGGAGAGGGACACAATGGGGGTCGTGTGTATCTCCAATAGGGTCGGACTTAATGACAATTTTACTCGTTGTTACCATTTACAATTTCTTATAAAATTCATTCCTACTCTAAAAATTAAGCTTTTTTGCGGTTTTATAATAGTTAAAAATATAAAAAGTTTTTAAATAAAATACGATAACAGATGGCACCACCAAAATTTTAAATATTGCCGGGAAAGTTGAACAACTCGTTGCTGGTTTATTTATTATAGTATCGAAGTATATTAATGCCAAAGAGTAAAGGCTTCTATACCTTTGCTATATGTAGATATATCTCTACTTAAATTATCATCGTATTAAATATAAAAAATTAATAATTTAAATATATATATATATATTTTGTATTTTACCGTATCAAAGATACATTTATATTTTCATTGTAAAGTAATTTCCTACACTCCCTTAGTAACAAGTACCAATTTTCTATTCGATTTACTATTTGGTATGTTTCTCGGCAACATCTGCATCAAGTATCGTAACCTAGGAGTCGAAATATTTGATTAAATTTTGTAAAATTTCAAGAATTTCTAGATATTAAAATCTTTACTTTTAATCATTGATCGTAATTAAAATATATATATTTATATATAATATATATTTTTGTCTGTAAATAATAATAATAATTATTATTATTTTATTTATTTTTTTTTTCGATTTTTAATTCGTGAGTTCTTTACATATTGAACGTTTAAGAGTTGAATGAAAAATGATTTTAGATAGAAAATTAAGATAAGAGAATGAAATTGTACAGAATTATAGATAAGAAAATACAGATATCACATGATATATTAACTGTAAAACTGAAAACATAATCATTCGAATCTATTGTAATAAAAATTGTGAAGTGTTTTACATCTTGTAATCAATTTTATTAAAAATTTTAAGCTTTAAAAATGTTCAAAAAATATTATATAAGCTCTAAACACCCCAATAAATCTATCGATTTTTAAATTTCTATCACCGAAGATATTAATTTAAATATTCTTTTATTTAAAAAATTTAATTTCTTTTTTTAAAATTATTTTTTAATATAGATTTAATATATAATTTATTATTAATTACTTAACCTTATTAAATTTTTATATATATTTAATAATTTTTCTATGCTTCAATTTTTAGTTTTATATTAGTTTCATTACTTTTATATTTTTTTAAAGAATTTAAATCCTCATTAATTTTACCATTTTTTTTTATTTACATATTTTTTTTTTCTCCAATCATCATTAGTTCAGTAACTTTTACTTCTTTCAATTTTAATCCTCGTTAATTTTTATTTATTTTTTTATTTTTGTTTTTTCTTCTTTAATCCGAATCCTCATTAGTTTCCCTTTTTTTTATTTTTTCCCTTCTTTAAAGCGATTATTTTGAAGAAATTGTATCCTCTTTGTCTGTCTGATTGTCTATCTGTAGGTTTGTCTGCACTGTTCTGCAATTTATCTTGGTTTGGTTTCTCAGTCTGTTTGCTGGTTACTATCTGTTCGACTGTTTGTAGTCTGTCAGTATGTCTATCTGTCTTATGACAATTTATTTTAGATGCGTTTGTAACGTAATCACAAATATAATATACTGTAGTTAGTTCTCTTTTGCGCCATAATTAAACTTGTATTCAAATTTCTCACAAAATAAATATACAAAAAAAAATGTGGCATATTGTCTTCCATCTTGAATTAGAGAGAATAATTCACCATTTTTTTTATTTTATTTTTTTATTTTTTTTTTTACAAATTTCATTTCATTTCAGTGAAATTTGACGACGACTCAATTCCAATTCATAATTTACCAACTGTTATATAATCTATAATTTCAGTTCATTAACTTCAAATGATAATTTAAATGAAATTCAATAGTTCGATATTTCAATACTTCCGAACGACTTAAATGAAATTTAATCGATTGATTCTAATTCATTAGCTCCATCCTCAATCTTGAAACAAAATGGTGGACTAATGACTAGATCCGCCATCTGGAAACAAAATGGTAAATTAATTCCAATGACACATTTTGAAATTATAGCGATGAAATTTAAGTTAATTTTCTCAATTTATAACGTTATAGTTTGCAATTTTTATTATTATTATTATTTTTAAAGTAATTTCCTTCCCATTTCAGTGAGTGACTTTTGCAGGAAAATCAACAACTAATTTACTAAAATAATACATTTTCAATACATTTTTCACTTGTCAATAAAATTTTTTATAATTAATTTCTTCATTTTATTTATTTTTATATATATTAGTTCAATTTTATTCTTCATTAGTCTCACTAACTTTCATTTTTTTTAAAGATTAATCCTCATTAGTTTCACTAGCTTACCTTTTCTTAAACTTTAATCTTTCATTTTTTTTTTAAATTAAAATTAAATTATTCAATTGCTTAAATTTCATTTTTACAAGACTGGAATTATCAGCAATAAATATCAATTTAAAAAAAAAAAATGATGATAATAAAATGTACCAAAGATGAGGATGCTTTAACAAAGTTTCAATTGATCTTAATTTATATATTATTTATTTAATTAATTAAATTATTATTTAAATGGAAGGAAGTAAATTCAAAAGTGTAATATATAACCAGAAAATTGGATGTAAATAGAAAATTCCATGTAAAACTTAACCAGAAAATTGTTTGACTATTGAAAAATTCCAATGATATATAAAAATCAATACATGGAATCTTGCGTAAAATGACACTTTTCATATATTTTAAAATATATTTATAATAGAAAAAAAACAGTTTAAAAAAAAATAAACTAATGGAGTTTAATGTTGTTTTTTTCTACTATATAAATTTTTAATCATTAAAAAAAAATTTTAAATCAATTTTTAAAACTAAAAAATCTATATATATAAATTATACTTAGTTTATTCTTTAACAAACTTCAAAATCAAAGTACCTTAAAGAAAATCTAATTAAAATTTAGCAAATCTCTTTATCTATAACTCTTCTCCAGCTAAATTGGATGTGACAATCTGTTCTTTTATCTTATGAAATTTTGGTATTTTTCACTATTTTTCATCATAGATCGATATCTATTTAACCTTCTACAGATTCTGCTTTTTATCATATTTATCATTACTTTGTTTTTTTTAAAAAAAATGAAAAAATAATAATTATTATTTAAATTAACTTTAAAAATTAAACCATTTACACTATTTATACCATATAAACTTCTAATGGTCAAACATTTTAATCTAAATTTATATAAATTCTTTTATTTTCTTTACTTTATAACCCATTAATTAGATTTTTTATGTCTTACCTTTTAATTTTATATATATATATATATATATATATTTTCCTTATTTTCTTTATCTGCTTCAAAAATAGCTTGTTTTATTACTCTTCAGCAGTTTCAAATCTCTCATTTGAGCTTCAAATCTTATGGTTTAACTAGCTTAAATGTTTCTCATCCTTTATAATATCCTTTAGCCATTGTTTGTGTTAGGATCTTCCAGCTATTCCTAAATTACAAGATACAAAATTTAATTAATTATAATTAAAGGATTTATAGAGTAAAGGTGTATAATAAAATTAGCAGTAATAAATAATACATATATATATACAATTGTATATAAATAATTGAGTACAAAGAAAGAAATTAACATGCTAATTATCATTACTGTGTGCTTCATTAACCATAAAAGATAAATTTCATTCTAAGAACGTTTAATAATGTATAAAAATATTGGTAAAATGCATAAAAATTAAACAGTTTATAGTAAAAAAAATAATTATATAAATTATTTAAATTGATCTATTTCTAATTTACTAAAACAGTACATATAACTTAATAGTTATTAGATGTGGCTTCAACATTATTATAAGGGAATAAAATACTTTCTCCAATAAAAAAAAAATCACTTTATATTTATTTATTTTTAAAAATTATTTTATTATTCAAGTTCCTAAATTATTATTTTAAGTATTTGAATGGATTTTACATTATTTTAAATGCAAAAAAATATATTTTTATACTTTAAATCATCATTCATCCGCAGCATCTCTAAGAGATGCTGCGGATGAATTGTTATAAGAAGTAGAAATTTGTTTTTCATATAAAGAATGATATATATATATATATCCTTTATATATTTACGTTTTTTATGTATAAATTATTGATAAAAAATAATCATAAATATTAAAATCGAAGAATTCAGAAAGTGATGCTTTCATCTTTGTTAGCATCAGCACTAATTTTAAATCGAATTTCCACAACTAGAAATAGAAAAGACTAATGTAAAAAGATATATATATATATATATACTTTAAAAATTGCCATTTTTTAACGTATCTATTGAATTATTTTTAAAAGGGCCCATGTAATAAAATACCAATCCTGTTCAAAAATCAATATAGATCTCCGTGGGAAAAAAGTATCTATAAAAATCCATAGCTAAGGTTTGAACTCTATGCTAGTGATAAAGCATTTCTGTGAACGGCCGTTTGAAAGAATTATGTTACCTGAATGCCATATACTGTGTATGCTATTGTACAATTGAACTGAACGGTAGCAAGTATCAAGTCAAGCAAGAACAGCTTGGAAACAGAAATAACGACTACTACCGAGATGCTTCATGACTGGACTTTCTCAAGAACTACCTTTGGGAATAGAAAGTGTTTTACCAAAAATGAAATCTAACCTAAACTTAAAGATATATGGGCAGAGAGATAGAGTATAAGATTGATTTTTTTTCTTTACTTTTACTTTTCTAAAATATATAAAACGGGCTTTCTTCTATCTAAAACGATGTTGGAAAACTCTCTCTCTCTTAAAATTTCAAAATATATTATACTTATTACCGAGTTTCGTATATACTTTTTATTATAAGAAATTCTTCTATATATTTTATTATTAGTTTTTTTTTAATCTCTAAAGAATTAAATTGGAGAAAAGGTAAGAAAAATTAGAAAGTGCAATTTAAAGAATGAAACGAGTTTCATTCATTAGTAAAGAATAATGGAGATTGGTAACTGTTTTGATCGTTAAGAAGAACGAATTTGAAAGTTTCTTTACTAATGATATCCTACGAAGATAAGTCCTGTTTTTAAGTTTAATAATGTAGAGATATATTCGAATCGAATATTGAAAAAAATAAATAAAGAATATATATATATATATATATATTGTGTGTGTGTGTGTTATTTATAACTTTAAACTTGAAAGAATTTCCTTGCACTTGAAAGATTCTATAAGAATTTTTTATTTTTATATTTCGAAGAAAGCAACTTTTAGGTTTTAAACTGAAACATGTGTGGGATTGGAACAGATTGTAGTAAAATTTTCAGTCAAGTAGGCGAAGGGAAATACTCTTCCTGTTCTTTATATCCAATTTTTTTTTTTCTTCATTTTTTCGTGTTTAAAAATCAAATTCTTCCTCACTAGATAAAATTTTAATTGTCGAGTAATCTCTTTTGTCCTTTATAAATTATAATTTGTTAAGGGAAATGAAACAATGAGATTCTATTGGGAGACATTAAAAGCTTTAATAAGTGAGATAGAAATAAAATGAACAAAAGACTATCATTAGTGGCTTATCGATAAAAATTTTCTTTCACATACCTACTTGGGATATAAACGAGTAAGTAAAGCATAGTTCCTTCGAGACTTTCGCATCTTTGCACCGCACTAGCTTGAAGGTAGATTTAAATCTGAAAAGTTATGTAAAAATCTAGTAAAAACTCGTTTTGAAAATGTAGAAAATTTGGATTAAATATGTTACGAAAAAATATATATATATATATAATATATATATATATATATATATTACAAGAATATCAACTTGGTGCAGCTCGATTTGAGGTAAAAAGATATCTTTGCAAATTCTCGCCTTCACAACCGAATATTTTGCCATACAGATGAAAAAGAGCAGCAAGGCACTTTCCAACTAATGCAGAAAAGTTAAAAGATCCTGTCGTTAGTATAAAAGAGATGAAAAATCTCTCCAACCAGCGCAAAAAAAAAAAAGTAGTGTAACTTGAGGCATTTCCTGAACTGTGTACGATTTAATGGTATCCCAATGGTGCAGACATTGGAAAGCATTAAAAAAAAAGTATTCAAGAAATAAGTTCAAGGAAGATCACTCAACAAGTATAGAATGTATTTTAAGGATCATCTACTATTAAAGAAATTACTGAAGAAACTTGTTAAGGTAGCTTGGACTACCAGGAAATTTGAATAAGGAAGCCCCACGTACGGTGTTGACTGTATTCATTTTTTTTTTTCCGGATAAATTTTTGGAGAGAAATATTTTCTTATAAAAGATCGGTTTGGGGCACCCTTTCGGTATTGGTTCCAGGAAATTGCCCTTTTTTTTGTCCACAGGATAATGCGCCACTGCTTACAAGACAATTTATATGAAAATAAATAAATAAAATTTAAAATGCTATTGGGTACTTTGTAGAAACATGAAATATATCAATCGATTGAATATCCAGGAATTAATTCCACCACAAAAGGAAAGAAAGGGCTCACAAAATTTCGACTTTTCAGTCAAGCTTGACAGAAAATTGATTTTCAAATATGGAACACCGTTTCTTCGTCTATTAAATTTCTGTATAAGGAGGTAAAATGGGGGGTTAGAGACGTATTGAAAGAGTTGAAGTTTCCGTTGTTGTATGTGACTTGCGTATAACCTGTCTGGCATTTTGACAGAATCGTGTATTAAAGAACCCCTGCGTGTCATTCAACTTCAATATATGACAGTTTTATATTCCAGAATAGAAAGCTATCACCTAAGTTTGCTGACAGAAAAACCTTGTGTTTATATCGACTACTTTATAAAAAAAAATTTTTTTATATAAGTATATAAATTTGTAAATATGAAGAGAAGAACATAATGCTTAAACTGATAAAAACTACAATTGAAATCTTGTTTTATATGCAGAAACATCGAAATTTCCTTACCAAATATAAGAAAACTTTAGAATTCTTGAAAGTACGTTTGTGTGTATATACAAAGCTTTATATTCTTTTAATATATATGCTTCAAAAATTCCAAAAGTTAAAATTCATAAGATTAAACTAGAAAAAAAAAGGAGAGGAGAGGGGGGGAAAATGGTTAAAAAATCATCAAAATAAGAACTAAGAATTAAAAAAAATTGTTTCGTAATGTTATACTTTGGTCTGGATGTGACATTTTCAGACAAAGGTACCATTTCAATCGTTTGAGTAGCATTAAAGTTAGGGTATTTTTTTTTTTTAAATAAAGAAACTTTAGAATTCGAAAGACGACTTTTCAGATCAGAAAGACTTCAACGGAATAAATATATCTAAAAAAATAAAAATAAGAAAAAGAGAATAAAAGGAAAAAAATGAAAACTACTATTTTCTTTTTTCAGGAGGTGAAATCCTATTTGCTGTATCTCCCAAGCAAAGAATCTTAACATGTGGCACCAGATGTCAATAGAGAAAGACAAACGTCCAATCATGGGTAAAAGTTCTAGTTTATTCTTTACCTTTTATACTAGACATCACGGTGCCAGTGTTGGATTCATTCTATGAAAACCATTAGAGAATTTTTTGGGGTTAACTATTTTAGTATAAAAGCAATATTGAAAACTGTAAATTATTCATGACAGACAAAAACCTGTCTGGAAAATCTGTTGGATTTAGAGAGACCAAACCCTTGTATAGTTTAGTTTATTGATGAAGTTTTGTGATTAATGTATCCACACCTGCTGAGACCTGATAGCACTATTACTTCTACCTTTAGCAGGATCGTTAGTTTTCTTCTTTGTGCCAATTCTGTCAATGTTTTAAGCTTGGAAAAAAAAAGTAGAGATTCTAGAGTAAGAAAAATGCCTTAGAAAGTTGTATACACTAGAAAAATTATTAAAAATTACATTTCACTGAAACGTGGTTAGAGACTTGTGTTAAGATAATAATAAAACTTAATTGTCTGTAACTAATAAATGAATATATTTGAAATTAAATCTTATAATTTCTGTTTATAAAATGGAGAAATTTAAAAGTGATCTTCCTCCAACTTTCCCTTAAGAATAGGTTAAATTGATTTAACAGAATGCCTTATTATTGATTCCATTGCTGAAACGTTTAGCAAGGATTTCATTTACTTCCATTAACGTAGCTAGATAATTGTGTCACCATCGGTGTGACATTTGTTCCCTTTTCCAGTAGTTGCTTAGCAACTGTGACGTAATAACACGTCAATCACTGCAGTGCTGCTATGATAACAATGAGCAGAGAGGAACTTAGGGAGACTGCCATCTAGTAACATCCTTTATAGTTAAAAATTTTGTAAAAAAAAAAAAAAAAAGAGAGAGAGAGAGAGAGAAAAAAATTAATTTTATAAGTTTCTAAATTGTATTTTTTTTAAATAAATTTGTAGGTACGTCTGTCTGTCTGTCTATGTTTTCTTTTTCATCTTTTCAGACAAATATTCATTCACTTAAATGCAAGTATATCATTTTATATTAACTGAAAGCAATTATTTTAAAAGCATAATTAATGTTTTATTTAATGACAGTTTGGAAATCTGAATCATTTTTCTTTTCTGGTTGTGAGTAATCATAATCTCATTAAAGAGAAAATATATTTTTTTTCCCTTCCTCCTCCTCTTTTCTAAATTATGGTTATTGTGTTCCTGTTTAAAACTAAGAGAGAGAGGAAAAAAAAAAAAGATACTAAACTAGCATAATGACAAAAAGAACTGGCGAAGAATTTTTTTTACTTTATACTCTTAAATTTTTTTTATTTTTATTTTTTTTTAACCTTTAAATCACTTTAGTGATGAGGTGAAAATATCTTCTACCTTGCTGTTCCAGAATTTGACAATTTAAATTGTGAACTCTTACCTAAGGCCATTTAACTGAAGGATAAAAATAAAAAAATATAAAAATAAATTGTAAAATCAATTCTTGAAAGTTGAGCCAACTTGTAAGGAAAGTCGAAGAATAAAAATATTCCCAGAAAGGATGATTTATAAAATAATTTTAATCAATGAAGATTATTTTTATCGAGCGATTGCACTTTTCTCTCTTTCTTTCCTTTCTTTTTCTTTAATTATTTAATCAAAGTAGTGAGGATAATAGCGAAATTTTGATTTAATAAAAATCTACTTTTTAGAATAATTTCCATTATCTGTAAAAGTTATTATTGGATTATTTAAAAATTATTGAGTAACATAAAGAATTTCCAAGATAAGAAACATAATCAAATTTATGACATTTATCAAAGTGTTAAATAAAAGAAATGCAGATTTTTAAGTAATAATAGAGAAATTAAATAATATATTCTATCAAATAACTTGTGAAGGATACACGCAAACTTCAAACTAAAAAATAAACTGCTTCAAAAGAATAATAATAATAATAATAAAAAAAGAGAGGGTTGATCTGACAGAATTCACAAGAAGAAACTGAAAAAGAAATGCAATTTTATAAGTTTTAAAGAACTTAAAAAATAATTTATATATACAATAGATATATATTATACGAGTAAACTTTAGAAATAAAACTATTTCTTCATATTTGTGGTTATATTCGTACTTTAATAATAGATATATCAATGAAACTGAGACTTTAACGTGATAGTATGTACCACATCTCACAAGGAAGGAATCAGTTCTACTCGTCATTCATAATGATTGATACTGGCGGCACAATATGCAGGAAGGAAATGTGAACTCTAAATTGCTTTTATTACAGTTGTTGCCATATCTGTGGCCATGATTGATGACAACCTATTCTGGTATGCATACAACAGAATTGACAAAATTCACATTTCCAAAAAAGTATTTTTATCTATAAACAATACGCAATTCACACTGATTTCTAACAAAAGAACATCTCTATTCTTACATTTTATATAACTAAAAATTTAATTATATGTTGGATAATAAATAGAAATTTTTAACAGCCAATGTATGTATGGAGTTCATCAAAATTAGATTTAAAAATTAATATAATTTCTTTTGATGTAATGCAATTTGTGCGCGTGAATTAAGTGCATTTCGGAAAAAGAACTTTGCTTTTAAATACGTCAATTGTGTTAAGTTGTAAATGGCAATATGGATAACAAAAATTTTAGAGTTTAATTAAATACAAGAAATTCTTATTTTAGATATAAAACTTTCAAAAATTTTTTTAAAAATTAAATTCAATAAGTAAGTATGAAATTGATGCATAAATGAAAATTTAAATACTATTTTTAAATATATATCATATAAGACAGATAAGTAAATATCATAACAATATTTTTGTTACATTTTTAAAAATCAAATGAAAATTAAATAAAAATGAAATTTAGCCTTTAACAAAAGTATTTGCTAATTAAAGATAAGAATTAAACCACACAAAAAGAATCATTATTTTCTTTAATTTGCTGGGTGTGGGAAATGATTCTTTCATTAACTTTTATGTAGAGTATTAACAGTGAAGTCCTCACAATAAAAGGAACTGTGACAAGAGTTAGTGTAATGACATACTCATTAAACAATTACATTTGACCTTCTCGTGACATTGGAGTTCCACTTCTCTTGTTTAGATACAAAAATACATTTATCACATTAATGAATAATAAAGTGAATGGAAATGTTGTAACCACACTGTTTTCTTGCACATTACATTGATAAGTACTTAAGACAAAAGTAAAGAATAAAATTATAAAATAATTGTGTGTAAAATATTAAAATTTTGATCTTTTTCGAATTATTGATTGCTTTGGCTTTTATATTTTTATTATAATTATCTTCTAAATTAATTTGTGTTTATTTTGTTACGTAATGATGTGATTAATATTAATTTTCCAAATTAAAAATTAATATAAAGGTTAGAAAATTTAAAGCAATAAAATATACAAAAATGACTCGAAAACAACAGATGTTAAAACTATACCAAGATTTTTATTGAGTTAATATAAACTATACAACATTTATATTGATATTTGTAACTGTTACAAAGTGTACAATTTAAACACATATATAAATATATTTTTATGTACAGAAGCACTATTAACAAAGCTAAAAATCAATGTAACTTTGTTTTGAAATTAACCCGATTGCTGTTCTATAAATAATAATAATAAATTCGTAATTTTGGCAAATTATCGTCTGACAATTTCTGTTCAATGATATCTTGTGCAACATGAAACAGAAAGGGGATGTTTGTAACAGAATATCTAAATTGCTTTTATTACAGTTGTTGCCATATCTCTAGTGGCTTTTGTTGTGATTGATGATAACATGGTTTGATAGTTAGTGCTCAAACCTGACATATGATGAAAATACTCTTCTTTTTCCACTTGTACAGTAAAATTAATAAAGCCAATGTCTTTAAATATTGTTTGAATCTGAAAAATAATAAAAATTGTTATTATTAATACCACACAAAACATTTTATGTAAAAAAAAAAATTCAAAGACGACAAATTATTTAAGTTTTATTTCAAAACTTACTTTAAGAAATAATAACAAATTTTATATACATTTAGCTAGATTCTTTCATTTCTATACCAAATTTGAGATTCACAAACAGCTATAAAATCTTTTAATTCACAGATAAATTGGTTTCATCGTTGTAATGCATTCACTTCAATGTACAGAAGTCACTTGACAAACATAAGTAATTCGTAGAAAATTTGAGTGCAAACAGTTCATCAATAAATATTTTTATGGATGAAATGGCTGACTGACAGAATATCATTTGTAAAAAATAATTTTATGGCTTGAATTAAAGGAAAGATTGAAACACCAAAATATCAATGGGATATTACAACTTATATTTTGCTTTTACTTATATATTATATTATTAACTTTCACTTATATTCCCAAAAAATAAATTTTGCATTTCTCTTTTCAAAATTGAAATCATATTTAAACTAAATAATCAAATAAAATTGCACTGTCAAATCAACTGAAATATTTACCTGATTTATGATTTTCTGTTCGCTAGCATCCGGTTTAACTTGAACATGAATAGTACCAGCTTTTATGACTGCAGAATGTTGCCAAAAATGTTGATTACTATAGGAAAGGACACCGTCTACAGTCATTACCTACATTCCAATATTAAATAAATCATTATTAATTAAATAAATTCACAAAAAACAAAATTTTTTCCCAATAAAATTAATTTAAAATTACCTTATTAAGAGCCGAAGATATTTCCTTTTCGAGTGCTCTGGGTACCCTTAATAACAAGACCAACGAAGAATGTTTTAGTAGTGGTAAAACACTTAAGAATATTAGAATTGAAATAAACAGAGAACAAATTGGATCTGCGATATAATAGCCAAAGTGCTCTATCAATAATGACGATGAAATGACTCCGATGCTTCCTAATGTATCCGCCAAGATATGTAGAAAAACACCTACAAATAAATAAATAGAGTAATTTAATATAAAGACATTTATTAGCTAAAAGACAATATAACATTAGGGATAAAAAAAATTTCCTAATGAAAATTTTACGTGGTATACTTATACTATGTTATTGAAGTATTAAAATTTTTTTTTTTTTTTTTTTGTCTTATTCCACTTTACGTAATAAATAGCATTAACTTTATAAGAATTTTTGAGTGGATTTTAAAGTTGATCCACTTTGAAAAATGAGAGTTGCCAGAGAATTCATAAATCAAAAATCAGACTAGAATGACAAAACACAAAATGATTGATACATGATTTATGACCCCAATAATGTTGATATAATGCTAAAAAAAAAATTGCTAATTTTTATATTAGTACAAAATTTAGATATGAATAAATCTATTTGTATAATATGAAAATAATTAGTTTAAAAAATTTATTAAAAATAAATTAGAGTATTTATTTTTCTTATTTTTAATTTAGAAATAATAATAATATACAGTATTTAGCTCTTACATGCATGTTGTCATCATTAAAAATTTATTAAATTAAATATAAGATCTTTAAATAAAATACTTTTATACATTATTATTATTATTTTATATCTGTTTTTTTATGTACGTAGCAATTTTTATACATTTACTTGTAGAAATAATTTTTTTAAAAATTATTTTAAAATCCACAATGATATATATTAAAATATTACAAAATGTAAAGATTAAACAACACAAAAAAAGGAAGATTTTTCTATGTAGAGCCTTTCATAACACAACTATATTTTAGAACCCATGTTTAATTGCAATAAATCCTTTTCATAGAAAATGGACTAACACTTTCGATCATTCTCCCCTCTTTGGATCTTTTTTAGGTCCGGGTCTTCTTATAAAAGTACAAATCCAAGATACAAAGAGGAAGAAGGATCGAAAGTGTTAGTCCGTTTTCTGCAAAAAGGACTTATTGGAGTTAAACAAGAGTTCTCAAATACAGGTGTGTTATGTAAATAAACTTCAATCTATAAACAGTTTGTGATAGTAGAGCCTTCTATTTGTCCATTCACAACTATCAGAATACAATTAACAATAGCAGAGTCAACTTTTCTTTAGACGCTCTTCTCTGTCCATAAGCATATAAATTGTCTAAAAATTCCTCTGATGACAGATATTTGTAAAAAATTTTAACTTGCAGAAATAATTTTTTTAAAATTATTTAAAAATCCAATTAAAGACAATTTGCATGCTTATGGGTGGATAAGAGCTTCTACAAAAAAGTTGACTTTGTTATTGTTAACTGAATTCTGATAGTTGTGAATGGATAAATGAAAGACTACACAGAAAAATCTTCCATTTTTGTGTTTTTAGTCTTTAAATTTTGTATTGTTTTAATCTTTATGCAATTATAAATGTGTTAACTTTTTTATACGTGTGAGCTATTCTCAAGCCAAATCAATTAAATCCCTTAGTTATGCAAATAATGCAAAAATAGTATATCCTTGAAATAATCATTATTATTTTATATGTCATCATTGATAATTTAATTGGTGAAATAATATATATTATTGTTTTAAAATTTCTTTTAAAATTTAAATTTAAATAAATATTGTAGAATGTATTAGTACAGGTGAAGCTACAGATAAAAGCTATATCTGTAGCTTTTACCTGTAATAATAATTTTAAAAAAGACTATATTATTTTACCAATTTCTCTACTTTTTGTTTTGTGGAATTAAATTGATTTGGAAAATGAGAGACTCATGTAAAGAATATATTTTTACTCTTTATATAATTAAATATCTGAATTATTATTATATAATGTAGTATTAGCTATATCATTCATATGATTTTCGCTGTACATTGTTTTAAACGAAAAACAATTCAAATAGATGAAAATCTGTGACAGAAAATTTTTTAGGTTCCTAAACTTTTTAAGATAATTGACGAAACTTTTGCATAAAATTTTGCCAGGTCCGGGCTCTAACACATTAAATAAATTTAGTAAGGGGAAATAATACACAATTAAACAATACAGTTCATTTAAGTCAATCGTTGTCATAACCTTCTGTAAAAATCAATAAACAAATCCTTCAGAAAACTGAAAAACACTTCACCAAACCTAATCCTCAGCCTGTAATAATAGCCTAAATCACAACATTCAACAACACCTTGAGACATTTTATCTCATGTTCTTATTCATTTGTACCAATGATGACTGAAAAATAAGAAAAATGTATAATTTGAAACAAATTTCTAAGCTCCTAAAGCTTTTACTGTTTGTAATAATAAAAATCTAATTTGCAACTAAATTATCAATTTGATTATTGACAAATTTATATTCCAAGAATCAAAAATTTATTTTAATAATTCAGCTCACTTATACAGATATTAATATAGTTTCAACTATAACTTGTTACTTATTTTAGTAATTTAAATAAAAATCACAAATATCTGATTAATGCATCTATCTTCTATATATATATATATATATATGAGATGGGTGGATAATAATAATAAGTGCAGAACCCAAACGGTTAGGAGTTGAAAGTTGAAATTTGGTACACAGTTAGGGTACATCACGAGAATGTACACTAAGATCGGATTTTTTGAAATTCCACCCCACGGTAGAGGGAGAGGATTAAGGCTTACCCGAAGAACTAAGCTTCTACTGTACTATTTTAGATGCAATTTTTTGTTTTTAACTGTGTTTTAGTAGGGTACCACATTGGGAATGAAAGAAGTGTATTCCTTAACAATGGAAGTGTTAAGAGAAAGCAGCGTGCAAGATTTACAGGCGCAGATGAGGTTTTTTGTATTTTTGCGGAAAATCGAACATATTTTTAGACCCATCTAAAAATTCTCTAATTAGTCCGGAGGACCTAATTCTTGCATTCTGTGAAAATGGGTAAGATTGGCTATAATGTAATAATCTTAATCTTCGCTATCGTTACTTTTTGTCTGAGCAATGCTGGGCTTATCTGCTAGTTGTAATATAATTTCATAAATAGTATAATTCACCTCCATTTCAGCATAGAATATTCAGGAAAAAATATTTAATGTACTGTATTTAATTTAATTAAACCATCCTTGCACCTTTGGCACTCATTTCCAAAAATTTTAATGTATTCTGGTTTAAAAAAAGTAAAATTAGGATGCATACTTACTTATCAGAGAAAGAGAGAAGTTTAAAAGAAGTTATTTACAATCAAAATCTACCAGATAGACATAATTACATGCAAAATCTGCTTAGCTATAGCAAATAATAATAATATGTTTAAGTAATTAAGCATTTTATTATAAATGTTACATATATATAAATATTCATATTAAAGAGTGGGATAGATAGAGGTTACCTGTAGCCTACTGAAGACTGTTTGGAAAATTTATTAGCTTTTGGGAGATTGCAATTTCACATATAAGATGCAGGACAACATTTTGAGTCTTTGTTTGGACAAAAGTTGATTCGTATATGCCATAAAATACAATAATACTAAAGTCCAGCGCAAAAATTGAAGTGAGGAAAATTTATACATTTCATTATAGTCTTTAATTTTTTTTTAAATCCTAGTCTTCACCATAATCTTTCAATGTCTACCACAAATAATTAATTTAAAAGTAAATTATTTCTTACATATAATTTTACTAGTATTTCAATAACATTAAACTTTTTTCATGCTGCAAATTTGCATTATATCATCATTATGCAAATATTTATTTATATATATAGTTAGAATAAATTAAATATAAAATTTATAGAAAGAAAATTCATTAAATAATATTAACATAAATAATTATGAGTGTTAAACGATAAATTTAATATAAACAGCTTTAAGAAATACAACTATTTAAATTAATATATTTGCATTATCACAGGTAATTTGTATATTTTTTAAAATAAACTATCAAAAAAATATATATTTAGACGCACTCCAGTGTTTTATAAATTCATGCTGTTTTTTTTAACGTCAATATTAGGCCATTAGGAAATTTGGCATATAATATTTATTGCGAATATATACTTTCTAATTCAATTATTATTCTTGTTTTGTATTGTACATTTCTGAATAAAACAATATTTTTAAAAAAATAACTCTTGTTAATTAAATATATTAAAATTTCAAGACCAGGCCCATGATCGGGCCAAATTGAGATTCAAAAATAAAATCCAGATGTGCCGACCCTGCTGTTAAGCGGGACTAAGACCAAAGAGGAAGAAGAAATAATTGATAAAATCTGGGGGGGCGTGTTCTTCCGTCGAGGCTGCTGGCGTTTTTTCTTGTGCTCCTGTTCGCTCATACTAAGCCTAAGAAACAAACGTTTTTGACTTTTTATTTCGTTAAAAGTTTAAATTTGTGGTTTACTAACATAAAGTACTTCAATAATAACATTATTAATAAATATGCAACGTTCTCCACCTAAGAGAGGAAGACCTCCACTAAATCGTGCCAAATCGGATACCAAGAAGAACCAACCTCATTTGTCAAACCCTAGGACGATAATGGACTTTAATTTCAATTCTGGAAAAAACCTTCATGAAGAACTTAGTGATGAAACGAATCCCAACTTAAATCCATCGCAGATAAGTGCAAACAGCATTTCAGGTGAGTCAACTAAGTCAGACCAACATTTTCCTACTAAATCTGACAACCTTCCAGACACTTCTACTTCAGAGTTATGGAATAAAATCTCGGACTTGATTAATACTGCTAATGACAAACTTTTTAGACAAATGGTTACGATAAAACAAGATCTAGAAATTATTCACGAAAACATCCGGGAAACGAGGGATCACCAGGTAAAAATGGAGGAACAAATAATTGACTTAAAACAACAAGTAGAAAAGTTACAAACTGACAAGGATTGCATTCAATTCAAATTGGACTCGTTAATTAATGAACATCGCTATAATAATATTATCATGTATAATTATCCAAATCAAAAAACCACCTCAAGAGCAGAAATACATAATTTTGTTACTTCTCTTTTAAATCTACAAAATATAGCTCAAGAGGATATACTAGAGATAGTACAACTGTCTAAAACGCCTAATATAACAATAAGAATCACTCTCAGTAATAAACAAATTAGAGATCGAATTTTTACTACTATTATACGGAAAAAACAACAAAATTTGTTAGAAGAATGGAATAATTTACAAATTTCTCCGGACTTAACTACCAATTCAAGAGCTAGACGGAAATTCTTACTACCAACTTTTTACGAACTACGTAAACAATATCCTCAGGTTAAACTGCGTAACGATATCTTAATAATCAACCACGAAAAGCTAACCTATAGTTTAACCACTGGAAAACTGGTACAAGCAGACACCTTTCTTCCTTCGTCAAGAACAGATATAACTAAATGACAAACTAACAAACATGACGATTTTCAAGTCCGTAAATCTTTTTCTAATAACCAATGCCTTATTGTTATTAATTGGAATAGTCAGGGCCTCAAATATAAAATTCCTCAACTTGATGTCTTTACTAAATATGAACCAGATATCTTGGCTATCACTGAAACCTGGATAACTTCAGAACTGGTTTACAAGTCGAATTTTTTCGAGAAATTTATAATCGAATCAGTAATGGCAAACAAACAAACTGGCCCAGGCCGTCCAAGTGGAGGCCTTTGCTTATTATTAAAAAAAGGTGTCGGTAAAATACTACAAACAAAAAAATCTAAGAATTTCATTTTGCTTCTCATCCAAATCAATAAACCTATTCTTGCAAATATCAAAAATAATCTAATAACTTTAATACTTGCTTATATTCCACCAGATGATATATCAACTTTGAATGAAATATCTAAACACATCGAGACTTGGCATTATATGACTCCTTACTCCATAATACTGGGCGACTTTAATGCAAGAATAGCCAATAGAATGGACTCCAAATATAAAGGTACTAACCCTTTAATACAAAATATTCGCTACTCGAAAGATAAATGCCTAAACAAACTGGGGCAAAAATTAATAGAAATAATAACGAATCTTAAAATGTATATAATCAACGGTCGCATTGAAACTGATACACCAGCAGAATTCACCTGTTTAACACACACAGGAAAATCAACTATTGACCTCACGATCTGTTCTGAATTATTACTAGATTGCTGCATGGACTTTAACGTTATCGACTTTGATATTTCTGATCATTTCCCCACAATGGTAAAATTTCTATTATTCTCGACAAAAAACTCTGACAAATTAACAGTCAAAAAACAACGAGCACAATATAAATCTCACAGATATTCCAAAGAAATTGAAAACCGTTTTGGCGACATCCCGATTGCAAAAGAGAACAATAGCGAAGAAATATACAGGTTAATGATTGATATAATGAATGATTATATTGTTCTAAATAATGGTAAAAGAAAATCTAATAACGGATTTGGACAAGGCTGGTTCGACTTTGACTGCTATAAAAAGAAAATGGAAAAAAAGACTAAATTAAAAATATTCAGATTAAACTCTAATGACATCAACTTCAACAACTATAAAGACGTTAAACGAACTTATAATAACTTAATTAAGACAAAAAAGAAAAATTACTTCAAGAAGCTTGAATTAAACTTAATTAAATATAATAAGGACAACAAATTATTTTGGAATACAGTAAGAAGATACCGATTCAAACCTAGCATAAGCGAAAATTCACTAATCATCGACTTCGATACTTGGAAAAACTTCTACCAACGCTTCTCAATAATTCATCTGGACTCACCAACAATATTAAATACACAGGCATACAACGAACACCTGGATGTTGACTTTTCACTTGATGATCTAAATGAAGCAATTCAAAAAATAAAAATCAATTCAACCCCAGGTCATGATAACATTCCCAATAAATTCCTAAAAATGCTACCTAATAGTTCCAGATTAAAACTACTTAATATCTTTAATATTATGTATAAAGCAACCTCCTTTCCTGACTCTTGGAACACTGTTATTCTCACTATGATATACAAAAGGGGCGACAAGTCTTCCCCTAACAACTATAGACCTATAGCACTGCTATCTACAATAAGAAAATGCTTTACTTCAATGTTAACAACCAAATTTCAACAATGGACCAAAGTCAACGACTTAGAAGCCAAATTCCAATACGCCTTCTCTAAAAATAAAGGTACTGAATCTGCTATTTTCATTCTACTAATGATAATTCAGCTTTATCTTACAAAAAAACACAGGAAAGTTTATGCTGCATTCATCGATATAAAAAAGGCCTTCGACTCAGTCTATACTCCATTACTAATAAATAACTTAAAAGCTTGTGGTGCTAGCAATAAATTTACAGCTACCATAAATAAGCTTTACTCAAATTACTCTGTTAAAATTAAACAAGGCAATACGATTTCTCCTCCATTGATTCTTTCCCGTGGAGTGCTCCAGGGTGACCCCTTGTCACCCTACCTATTCAATTTTTATTTATTGGGCATTGACCATCTTTTTAATAATTCTTCCGAAGGCATTGATATAAATAATCGAATATTTCATTATATCCTCTTCGCCGACGATCTAGTCATATTAGCCCCAAATAAAATATCACTTCAACGCAAGATTAATCAACTCAACTGTTATCTTAACTCAATCTACTTGGAAATAAACCCAACTAAAACTAATATAGTAATTTTTCGTAAGAACAATAAATTATCTAATAAAGAGACACAAATTTATCATGAAAATACTCCACTGCAAATAGTCAACGAAGTTACTTACCTAGGAGTCGTATTTAACTGGAACCTGACTTTCAAAACTCAAATTTCAAAATTAAGCATCAAAGTTAAACATGCAACTGATAATCTATTATTTCTATGTGCAACAATGAAAACATCAAATTTGAATATCCATCTCAAACTCTACAACACCATTGTAAATCCTATCATTTATTACGCAAGCCCAATATGGGGACTGGATTATCTATATAACCTTGAAACTCTACATATCTACTTCCTTCGAAAGTTATTTCATCTTGAAAACACAATACCTGGATATGCCATCCGACACGAGACTAGTCGTACTTGGGTTTTTCCCCATATATTAAAACGAATTATAAAATTTTACTACAGACTTAAATACAAAAGTGATGACAATACCGATTTTTTATATCAAGAAATGATAAAGCAGAGCAATAACGAGAAAAACAACCACCTTTGGCAGTATAAATTTCGAAGATTATTAAACTCTTTTGGTATATCAGAATTACTGTTCACCGACACGATTCAAGACTGGAAATTCGCCTATACTCTCCTACTAAATTCGGCTGTATCCCAATCAATTAATAAAGACCAGCTCTCCTTAAATCAAAGCAACTACCATCCTTGGTATATTAACATACTCAATATTCCCTCTTTTCAACCCTATATGTGGCAACCAATTGACCTAAACGTAAAATGTCTAATAATGCAGCTACGTCTCAATAAATACTCTCTTTTTATTAATAGAATATATATAAATTTTTCGACCAATTACTGCCAATTATGCCAATCTGATGGCTTTTCTATGATCCACCTACTCCAAAACTGTAAAGCACTAACTAAATTGCGTGAACAATATGACATAATAAGAATATGCAACGTTGGATCACTTCTTGACTTTAAAATTAACCTAAACTTCATCAGCAGAAATGACGCCTATAAAATTTATAACTACTTTGCAAAAATCACTGAAAAAATTCCCGATAATAACTAATTATTTGTTGTTGTTTATTTAGGCAAATTCTTTATAACAATACAACCCAAAGGTAAAAACAGTGCCTTGTAATAAATTATGTTAATTAATAATTGTTACAAAAGTATGTTTTATGTAATTTTATCATGTAAATTAATTCTTTGTGTAATACTTGTATTTGTACCACCCCCTTAGAGGGAAATTTTCCCTTTGCAAATAAATGATGATGATGATGATGATAATTGATAAAATCATTTACAAATATCATACTCTATTACTAACTTTGTTATAATAATTCTAGAATCAAAATACAGAATATTTGCTTAATTAATTATGAAATATTTTATTAATTCCAATGAGCAATTATTTATTGTGACATTGTCACAATGCCGGGCTACAATTTTTAATCATATTTTTAATTTATTTAATTTAAAATATAGCTCTCCATTTCAAATGAATAGTGGTTTGCCCCTGTACATCATACTTTCATTTAACAATAGAATCATGCTGGTCATCTATTAACTACTTTCAGGGGAAAGTTTTGAATTGAAATAATGTGACTTTCAGTTTGTGTTGGAAGTTCACATATATTAATAGTTCCCTCAGGGACTCCTGCCCCTAAGGTTTCCATATCTGGTCTTGAATTTTGTCTAACTCTGTTCTCGAGATTAAGGAAAGACAGATAGATGGATAGATGGCAGACAGTGGGAATTTATAGATCTACAATTTTTTTCAAATTGCAGCCCAAAAATCAGTCACCGAATTCTATTTTATCAGTTCTAAAAACAACAGTCTCCCAAAAATTGCAATTATGTACAATAAATCCTCACTTAATATTGTTACTAAGTTCTTGGAAATGCAACTTTAAGTAAACTAACATATAATGGATAACAATTTCTATTATAGATGAATTGATATAAAAAGAGTTAAGCTTCTACAGCATAATTCTTATTACAAAAACATTATCAAACTTCTAAATAAAGATACAAAACACTTCTACTATTAAACATTGAAATAAATTTAAGATATATAACTCCGTTCTCGAGATTAAGGAAAGACAGATAGATAGATAGATGGACAACAGTGGGAATTTATAGATCTACAAATTTTTCAAATTGCAGCCCAAAAATTAGTCACCGAATTCTATTTTATCAGTTCTATTTTATCAGTTCTTCTTTATATATATATATACATTTAAGAAAGATTAATAAAAACAAATAAGTTTATTATAATTATTTTTTTCATTTTTGACTCTTTTGCATTGTGGGCACTAATAGAATATTTTTTCCCTCATCAAACACACGATAGGTTTGATCAGGTAGAAAATCTGTATGAGCAATTACGCAGTAATGGATAGAGCCAACATATCCAGGTCAGACAACCCATGAAAAATTCCAGGAGGTATTTTGACTACTCAGATTCATTTACAAGTTACAGAATGGTAACCTCAAACCTTAATGACCTCAGTCATTTGGCCAATAAAAGTTTACAAGATAATTATTTCCCCAATTTTTGGTAAATTAGCAAGTGATGGCAGTCATAGTGACAGTCAGTGGTATGGAAAGGGATTCTTAACTCTCATCACTAGTGACTGGTAAAGATGAGAAGGAATGAATGATTGCAAAATTAAAATTGTAAAGAGCACCTCATCACTACACAGTTCAAAAACAAACGACTGACAATTGCAACAAATTATAAAGGACATTGTATAAATTTAAAATGGTGAATACAAATAGAACAAGTTTGTTTACAATTCATATTGAAACTAAATGATGGTTTACATGATGTTACTTTGGATAGGTTCACATTATTTGAAAATGGTGAAAGTATAATGAATAAAGAATAAAAATTATACTAATCAGACTGTATTCAAATACAACTTACTCACATTTAGAAAGAGATTTAAACAAGTGAATATTATGCTTTTAATACTACCTATATTTACATATGGAAATACAGTGGGTGATCAATTAACAAACGTAATCCGTTCCAAGACCACGTTCGCTATCTGAATTGTTCATTAATCGATTATTGATTTACCATAGATTTTTGTGGGAATTTGATTAATTCGTTCTGGAGACCCCAAAAAGTAGTAAGAAAGTATATAATTTTTTATTTATGTTTTTATTTACATGTAATAACAAACTAAAAGCAATCTCTCTATTTTTTCTTACGCGATACATCTTTTTTTCTCAGATGCAATTTTCATTACTCCTTTATCTGCTCAAGTCTTTTTGATTATATCTTTTTTAGCTAATACTGTATCTACCGTAGACCTTTTGAAGTCATCTGCCTACAATATCAGACATCTGCCCATGCTCTACCTTGGCTATTATCTCTTGATTAGTTTCTATAGTGAACACAGTTCTTGACACACTGCTCTTTTTAGGCTCCATAACATTATCAGTTTTGATTTTTGTGAAACCGTGTTGTATTATTCTTCGAAGTATCAAACACAAATCCGTGTTAATAACAACCACTTGGCTTTTTTCCACCTTTATTTAGTTGACTAGCGTCCCGACTGAATCCCCCCGCCTTTCGACTTTCGAGGGCCCACCCGTTTACCTCGAAGCGGTTTCACGTACTCTTGAACTCTCTCTTCAAAGTTCTTTTCAACTTTCCCTCACGGTACTTGTTTGCTATCGGTCTCACGGCCGTATTTAGTCTTAGGTGGAGTTTACCACCTGCTTAGGGCTGCACTCCCAAACACGACCTCTCAAGAGTCGGGTTGTTTGGGAGTGCAGCCCTAAGCAGGTGGTAAACTCCACCTAAGACTAAATACGGCCGTGAGACCGATAGCAAACAAGTACCGTGAGGGAAAGTTGAAAAGAACTTTGAAGAGAGAGTTCAAGAGTACGTGAAACCGCTTCGAGGTAAACGGGTGGGCCCTCGAAAGTCGAAAGGCGGGGGGATTCAGTCGGGACGCTAGTCAACTAAATAAAGGTGGAAAAAAGCCAAGTGGTTGTTATTAACACGGATTTGTGTTTGATACTTCGATTATCAGTTTTTTAAATAAAAAGTTCAGAAAAGCACTTACAAAGATTCAAAGAACCAAAATTAACTAGTGCAAAAAGGTTATGTATACAACTGTAAAAGTCTCGTTCCGTAAACCATGTATAGATGCCATTAAAATACAGTTTTACAAATCTTAAACGCAGCGTCGCTTCTTGTGTTTGTTCTGTCAAGTGTTCGTTATCCGAACACAAAAATCTTTTGCAAAAGTGTTCATTGTCCAATTTGTTCTCAGTTCGAACTGTTCATTAACCGATCAACTGTATTAAAATCTGAAAATTTTATGATTCCTATAGAGATATTATTCATAATTAAAATAAACATATTAGTAATTTGTCTTGTATGTTTCCTTGATTCATTCCTGTAACTGCTTCTCAGTAAAATTTTAATCTAATTATTTGTATTTAATTAATCTATATTTTCCTATTAATTATCTAACATACTTTTCATTCATTCATTAATTCTATGCACAATATAATTATGAATAGATTAATTTTATAATAATAATTCAATTAAATTAATAATAATAAACAGTAAAATTATTCTTTAAATTGAATTTGCATACATATACATATATATATATATATATATAAATTTATAATTAATTATTTAATTATATAAAAGTGTCAAACTAAAACAATGTTGTGTGTAATATTATTTCTAATTTATAAAATTAACTGTGGTCTTATTTTTACAATATATAAATAATCAAATATATTTTTAAAAATTCCATTTTTATACTATTATTTTTTTCTTCAATGAATTATCTTTAATAATGGCGCAATCTTGTTTTTTAACTATTTAACCCATCAACACATTCCATATCATCTAAAATTTTGGCACTACATACAATTCTGCTTTCACTGAAGTCACACATCAAAAATTCTGACTAGGCACTTTCAGATGTTTCTCATCCATCATCAGAGAAATTTAAATTCAAAAGCATGCACACATTCTTGTTCTAAAACAATGCTTTCTTTCCACATTCCAAACTCATTTAAATTGCATTCTCCTTGTAGCGAATCAACTATTTCTATATTCTAGTTTACTCCTCCTTAGTAGCCACTTCCATATTATCAAAAAGGTAACAATGTCATTAATGTTTATGACCTCTTTTCTCGGGTTTTCCTAAAACTTTTAAGTTCTCGACTATCAAATTGTGTTTGTCACCTCTAACATTTAATATTACCCTGGACAAAAGGAAGTCAAAAACATAGTGCCCAGCATTGCAGCAAATCATAGGGCGGTTCGATAATGCAAGGGTAATAAAAAAATGTAGAAGTAATATGTTCACCATAATTAGTGTCAATTATGCTTTCCAAGAAAGGCTGAAATTGTTACTTCCTTATAAAAATGCTTTTCAAATTAAGTTGTTAGTAGCTGATGTTAATATAATTTAATAAAAATAAAAATTGTTATCAAATTTAATTCAATCTTTATGCTAATTAGACTTTTCTTACTCTTACATACAATTAAATCTAAGGTATTTTATTGTTATTAATGAATAGAATTAATGAAAACTTTTAATAATACTTAACCTTGTAAGTTGGTATTGTCGGCATGATGATGATGAGAGTGGGAATGACCATGACCGTGACTATGTCCATGCCCATGACTAGATGAGGGAGAATGACCATGGCTGTGCATATGTGCATGTCGAAAAGCAAATATTCCAACTAAATTAACGCAAAGACCAGCAACGGAAACAGTCTGTAATTAAAAGAAAAACAAAAGATATAAAAATTGGTATTTTTAACTAAAATTCTACATTAGGATAAAATCAAATTGAAAAATATGTTGTTGATGTTAATGTTCCATTCTGTTCAGATTCTGAAAATGCGACTAGTTGCCCTGATTAATGTTTAAATAACATTAAAAAACTGGTCCTTAATACTGTCTTTATTTCTTTATTATAGCATATTTATTTCTTTGATTTCATTTGGAGTTGTGTTATTTATGTGTTTGAACCTAAAATTCCATGTTGCTCATAAATATTAGCATAATACAGATATATTGAATAAATTTTATAAAACAAATGGCCTTAAAGGTATTTTAAACAAAGATTTAATAAACTTATTAGATATATATAATTCATGATTTTCTCTGAAGTTCTGTTTTGAAATAATTATAATAATAGCGAGGTTGAGGCCAAAGTTTTAAATGCAAAAACGTGTACGTTGGACGTTCCGCACTGCTTTCCTGTAAGCCTAGAAGTTTGAAATGGCATTTGGAATGTCAGTGGAATCATGCTCAACATTCCAAATGCCATTGTCAAACTTCTTGGCAACGTTTTTGCATTTAAGACTTCGGCCTCAACCTCGCTAATAATGATTATTTGGCTATGGTGGTTAAGGCGTACTATTCTGGAGAATCAAGAATCAAATATATGCAGTAAAAAACTCCCAAGGAATTTTTCATGGATAATTCGTAACAGACATGTTGGGTCCTATCTCTCACAACACAGTTGTCCCCATTGCACAGTGATTCAAATGTCAAAAAATTATGCAAAAACTTTTGATCTAAGCATATTAGTATTTTGGTTTCACTGATTTATAAGACATTGAAGTATTTGTTTTCAATTATACTCAATACATAATGTTTGAAGTTTCATGCAAATATATTGTATTATTTGTACAACAAATCAACTGCAAAGCAACTGAAATCAAGATTTCAAACCTATATTTTTACAATAATGAAATCTAGAATTTCTTGAAACACTTCAACCAATTATATGGGTTTCTAGTGTTAAGCATACTTAAAAGCCTTCTCTATGATATACATTGTAACAAGTACAACTGAAATAAGTTAATAATGTAGAAAATTTTACAACACTTAATTGCATGCAATTTATATTTATTATTAACTTATGAAAATTGTGAGTCTGAGTGCAATTGTCATTTTTTTGGGTAATGATAATGTAAAGTATGAACATGTCATATCCAAAAAGTCATATCCAAAAAAATATTCAACTTTTCGACGTATAATATAATTAAAATAGATAAAAGTAATAATTTATTACACGATTTACATGTTTATTATAAAAATACTCATTGTAGGAATTTTATAGTCTTTTGCACTTTTGAATCATTGTACATTGTGGACCTAGCCACAATAGGGCCAACTTAAAAATAAAAAAAACCCCTCTTAATGCCTACAGAGTGGAAAGAGTTTTAAAAATATTACAAAACATTATATAATGAATAATTCATTATATAAATTAAAATGCTTTATTTATTTTACGTATATTTGTATGAAACTTTCAAAACTTTTTAACTTCATGACATACAAAACAAAGTGTGGATAAAGCATTAGAGAATAGTAGAATAAGAGAAAATAAAGTGAAGGTTACAATTCTCTTATCTAACTCCTGTAGAGTAAGATGTATGAAAAGAGACAAGAGAGAGTAAAATATCTTAAATTTAAATAACAGAATCAGCTGTCAAATTTATTATTAATTGACAAAATACAGAAATGTAGGAGATAAATATGCTTATGGGAATATATATAAATATTTTATCTAATATAAGAGTACTCTGTTCTAATTAATTAAATATATTACACGTATGACATAATTCAAAGGTTTATGAATTTTTCAACTTACAGAACACTCTGAATTCTAATCATTTACTGCCAATAATTTTCATAACACATGAAAGAGCATGCAGAGAATATTAAAGAGATAAAGAAGAATGACATTACATCATTATTACTTAATTTGATTGATTTACAGAATATTATGAAAGTTTTCACATTCTCTTTACCTTTATCTAAACTTAAATGTTTAGCGTTTCTTTCTTTAATAGCATTATTGAATGATGCCATTACAAAAAAAAGGACATGAAAGAAATCAAAGTTTCTTTTACACTTTTCTGTTATTAAACTTTAAATCAATTTATATAAAACAGTCACTAGAATATTTAATTATTAGTTAATAATGAAGTTCATTAAATCAAATGTCTGCTATATATAGCAGACATTCAATTTAATGAACTTCACATTATTTAAAGGACAAAAAAACAATTTCTGTCTTAAAGGAAAATTTATAACCTATTTTTTGGATAGAATATGTTATAAGATACATTAATGAGTATAAATTATTCAATGCGCATAATAATAATATTTTATTCATAAGTATACATTATAACAACATTTTAATACCTCCCATATCATGAAAGTTTGTTATTAATATGTTTATAAAACACATTCGGCAATTGCAAACACCCAATTAGTCTGTTAAATCGAGGGTCAACTGTCTACTGTACGTTTAAAAAGTTATTACACATAAATACTGATTCAAAAACACACAGATTAATACATAACATAAAGGATAAACAACATATTTGAATATAATAAATAAAATTTAAAATTAAAACAATATAAATTATCATTTAAGCTCAACAATAAATATTAAAATAATTTTAAAATTCTTCTAAGAAATATGAACTCGTTATAATCTAAAATTCTAAATGAAAATGTCTATGATCCATTTAAGAATCACTTAATTTAAGTATATTAATAAAAATGTATTTTATTTGAAATAATAAAGTTAATATATAAAATAAACAAAAATGCAATAATCGCATAAAAGATTTTTCTGAACTTTCAAATTAAATTAAAACTCAAAATTCTCTCTTTAATTATTTAGCAATCAAAATTAAAAGAAAGTGATTAATTCTCGAGTACAAGATATGTGCAATTAGTTTTAATCCAGGTCCAAATTACTTCTCTTTCCTATTAATCCCTTAAGGATGTCAACCATCTACTGGTATTTAAAATAACGTTCATTTGATCTGTAATTAATTAGTACCAATTATGAAAATGAAAAATTAATTAATTAATTTGCTATAAAATTAACATCTCTTTCAAATCTTCCCTTTTAAAATGTAACTTTATACTTTAATATTTATTTCCTTTTGAATTTTATAAATAAAACAGAACATATTTAAATATAATATTTTAGAAATATTTGTGTAAATTTTTATATTATTTGAACAATAAGATATTATATAAGAATTAAATAACATTTTCTAAATATATTTAAAGTGATCATTTAACATTCTTAACAATTTTAGTAAATTTATAGAAAAAATTTATATAAAAATTCAGGATCTTTCATTATATTCAACTTAATTACCTAATTACTTTCTTAGTTCTGCATTTATATATTATTTTGTTAATTCCATAAAAATTAGAAACTATATGCATATACGTGGTACGATCCAAAAGTTCAAGGACTGCAGTAATCTATGACAACAAAAGCATGTATTTGAAGTTACAGCATATGAAATGGATTCTACCAAACCACCTCTACGTGTTCAGGTTAATTCCACCCACGTCATGTGATTACACCGCGAGCACTGCTGTTTTTTTCTGGAGATAGTTACCTTTGTTCTGCGACGTAATAAAAGTGGAGTTTCAAGAACAACCTCCAACATTAAATTTTGTCAGCGTTTAGGTAAAACACCTACGGAGACTTTAAAATTGCTAAGAAAGGTGTGCGGTGATTCTACCATGGCAAAATCGAAATGTTGGAGGTTGTTCTTGAAACTCCACTTTTATTACGTCGCAGAACAAAGGTAACTATCTCCGGAAAAAAACAGCAGCGCTTGCGATCTAATCACATGACATGGGTGAAATTAACCTGAACACGTAGAGGTGGTTTGGTAGAATCCATTTCATATGCTGTAACTTCAAATACATGCTTTTGTTGTCATAGATTACTGCAGTCCCTGAATTTTTGGATCGTACCACGTATATGCTATTAATTCTAATTATATTTTCTAATTATTAATTAAAATTTTAAACCCAAAAATACACAGAACATTGATATCAAAAGTATATTAATTATTATTCTAATTAGTATATTTGGATACAAATATTCTATATTTTCTAAACTTAAAACTGTAAATGACAAATCTAAAGTAAGAAATTTAGAACAGAATTAATTCTTTCAATAAAATTATATTATTTTTGATACTTATTTATAGTCTCAAATTACTATATTTTGTATAAATTATTGTCAAACTCCTTATTCTTTTTGTCCAAGAATTGTTCTACAAACTCTAGAAATATTGATTTTTAGTATTTTAAACAGAAATAATTTTTAAACACTTAATTTTCTCAAATTTTATTAATGATAAAAAATAAATATAATTATCTGCATCTAAAATAATTAAATTCTAAACATCAAACAGCCAGATTTCTTGATTGGTCTATAAAGGTAATAAAATTAATAAAAAGGTAATAAAAGGCTATTTGAAGTAATTATTGGGTTAATTGTATTTATTATAATCAAATTATAAATCTGTAATTTTTTTTCCATTAATTAAACAATTCTAGCTCAAAATATGATGAAAAGTTGGAATGAAACATTGAGAAAAGTAGAATCTATTTTGACAAAAATAAATCAGTCGTCTTGGAAGAAATAACTCTCGCCTTTAAACTGTCTTTTCATTACAACAATCGTCTCAAAATAAATAATTTCTTTAAGAATTCTTCAAAGTTGAACTGGACGAACATGATACTAATTATAAATCATTTCTGTTGAATAAAACCTAATAATTATTTTAAAATTTCATTTTAATTAATTTATTAAATAAAGATTTATATGACAGAAAAATTTCAAATTAATTAAAATATATTTTTATTGAAGAAAATCTTAGAGCAATAATATAAAAACAAGAGTTTGATTACAGCAAAATATTGCTTAATGAAAACACTTTGCATAAATTAAAAAAATAAATTTCTAAGTACGTATTTGATAATTCTTCTTTTAAATCCAAAAACTCTTTTTGGAGTTTGTAATAAATTGTATTTGTAATATTTATTTTATGAAATTAATTCTATATACTACTGTATTTATTATTGGTAACTTACAATTCTGTACTGATATAATGATTTATTTAATAACAGACTTTTGTGATTATGAGAGTCTTGAGTAAATTATTTGTACTTTCAGATAAAAACTTTTTATGTATTTATATCCTAATGCTAAAAACATCTGTAATTTAAAAAAAAAAAGACTCCATAATAAAATATGTATTTTAAATTGTCTACAAATTATTTATAAATAAATGTATATAAATAAGAATTACATGCAAAATGGAAGCAAGAAATAAATACTCTAAATATCATTCAGTTTTTGTCATATCAAAAGATTACATTTTATATCTGCGTTATCCTCTCACCGGTTGTTAAACGACAATTTTACAATTTTAGTCATTAGTTAAGAATTAACTCTATAATAGATGAAATCACTACCATAAATGTATACAAATTCTTATTACAAAAATTTTTATATATTTATATATGACATATGCAATAAATTAGCTATTTTTCAAATAAATGCATTCAGAAATCAAATTATATAAAAAATACTAAATATCGCAAATTCTAAATCACTGCAGACAATGCATTACTGGTGAAATAAAGGAAAAACCTTATATCAGACCTTCCTGATATAAGGTTTTTCCTTTACCTTATACCACATTCCTTCATAAACTACGTGTATGGCGTGTTGGCAAATGTGACACTGAATTGTTGCAAAAAGTTTCTTGACCCCATATATAAAATGGTAGAAAAATTTCAAAACTCTAAAACCAGATATCTCCAGAATGGATCATTGAATCAGGAAACAAAAACTTATTCTATATCTGCAGACCCACCCTTTCTATAGGCACTTAATTTATTTGAATCTACTGAGAAATCCAAGAGAAATTCAAATAACAGAAATCTCTTAGCATAAATGTATATACAAGGGTAATCCCAAAAGTAAGGTCTCCTATTTTTAAAAAATACAAAAAAAAAAAAAAAAACGTTTATTTTCAATAATGTTCATATCATTTTATAGCTTGAACATTTATCCATTTTTCTACATAATTGCCATTTCGGTTGATGCATTTTTGTAGGTACTGTGGCAATTTTTGTATGCCCATGTCATACCAGCTCGCCACCATGTTTGCCAATCTTCACGCATGGTTTGCTCAACCTTTGCAACTGTCTTGTCGGAAATCGATGATCTCCTGCTTCTTTCTTTGTCACGAATTTCAGTACAATCAGCTGCAAACTTCCTACACCACTTGAGGACGTTTTTGAAATCTATGCATGACTCGCCATACACTTCTGTCAATTGGCAATGAATTTCAATTGGTTTGACACAACATGGCGGCGAGCTGGTATGACATGGGCATACAAAAACTGCCACAGCTCATACAAAAATGCATCAACTGAAATGGCAATTAGTTAGAAAAATAGATAAATGTTCAAGCTTTAAAATGATATAAACATTATTGAAAAGAAACGTTTCTTTGCATTTTAAATAAATAGGAGACTTTACTTTTGGGATTACCCTCATATATTAGATTATCAGCAAGAAAATTCAGAATATTTTTTTATGATTATCATCTACAATTCTCCACTCCATAATAAAATGTGTACTTTAAATTGTCTACAAATTATTTATAAATAAATAAATATAAATATGAATTACATGCTAAATGGAAGCAAGAAAATATTAATGCTAGTATGTTTAATAAATGAAAGAATTCAAAAATTTTACACCATTAAATTTTCATAATGTTAATATATTTGATATATTAAAAATCATAATAGTTCTTGCCAAATCTGTTTTTACACAGTAAAATCAACATCTATAATTTCTTTAAATATTTAAATATCTAAAGAAATTATATTAATTGACAAAAATACTGTGCAGTACAGATGGAAAAACTAAATTTAAGACAATTTCTAAATATGGATTCATTTATGAAAAAAACAATTTAAAAAAGATTTTGTGAAAAGAAATTGATCACATAATCTATATCATAAATTATTATAAAATTACAAACAGTAATAATATTTCTGTTTATTTGTTAAAGGATGATGCCAATATTTGTTGATTTTTCTGGCAGGTTACCAATATCTTAAACTGTGAATAAAAAAAAATATAATATCGATTTTAAATCTTTTTATCTTTATTATTTGACATTTCAATGTCTTCAGATATTGAAACAATTAATTTAATAATGTTAGTAATGTTAATAAAAACAACAAACTTAAAAATTAGAAATTTTTAAATCATAAGTACAGTACATTTCATTCATTCATTCATTGTTTTAAATCAATTCTTTAAAATGTGTGTTTGATTACATATGAAGTTCTATGCTGAAATGGGGATGTGTTTGTTATATGCCATAAAATATAGTAAATATTTATCATTGTGTTATAGGTGTATTATCTTGATATGTAGCCTATGTATATAAATAGTTGACTATATCATATAGAGTTATTTAAGTATACTCCATGATGTTTGCTTAATGATGAAGTCATTTAAAGACATGTTTCTAGGAATGTATCCCCATCATTAAGCAGTGTATACTTGTATAGTTAATATATATGTAATGTTGGAATCTTCATTTATATCAATCATAAAATATTAAAATTATCTTCGTTGTTATAAATTGAATATATTGTATTTCTTTGTATATATCAAATATTTTCAATTTTTATTTGATTATTATTTTTTTAATTATAACCATGTAACTAATGGATATTTATATATGTAACAAAATTAAATATTTTTATTATTCTGGTAATTTGCTAAACCACAATATTTACCAATAATCTTTCAGTAAGAATCTCTGGCGGATCAAATATTCGACTTAATGCTTCAGTAAAAACCATAAATGCAACCACTATTAAAAAGAGTCCATTAATGAAACCTGATAAAACCTCAACTCTGCCAAACCTATAAGAAACAAAAAAAAATATATTATAATTAGTTTAAAATGAATAATATTTTTAATGTAATAGGTATGCTTAAAAAATGAAATAATTCTAATTATTTTCCTATGTACTGGTAATTAAAAGTAATTAAAATAAAGTAATATATTATGTTATAAATTTTTATTGATGATTTAACTTTGTAGAATAATTTAATTTTTCTTTAATTAACAAATAAAAACAAATAACTTTGACCTTTAAATGAAACGTAATTCATTTCAGTGGTTTTGTTAAAAAAAAGTTAATCATATTAATGGACACTAGAGAAATATATTCATTGTATTTACGGTATCTTATAAATATTCATGTAAAAATGTCATTTCTTAACTATAATTAAGGAAGTATTGATTTGCAAACTTTTTTAATTCTAACTTTACATACAATGAGGTCAATTAGTCAAATGAGAGCAACTGCAAACTAAATTTACAATAAATTTTAAAACTTTTGGTTAAAAACTATTTCATTTATTTAAAATATTAGTTTCATTTGACTTTGATATCTTAATAAAAAAAAAAAAAATTTAATTTTTATACACGGGGGTGCAAAAATAGGTATACAGTTGAAAATCTGAGTAATACAAATGTTTGGTGTTCATTATCATTATTTTTATTATCTTTTATTAGTTCGTATTCCTTATTTATTTATGATTTAATTTGTACATAAAAAATAAATTTTTATTCCTATTTATCTCCTGTATGTTTTTTCCATAACAACAACTGTATATCTACTTTTGCACCCTCTCCATGTATTTGCTCTGGAAATATATTTAAATGCTAGATACATAAAATAAAAATAATCTTAAAATCAAGATATCTTAGGTAAGATTTAAGATTTTCTATAAGAATTATTCATATGATACAATATATCATTTATAATAAATTTAAGTACCACGTGATCGTAATTAAACTATGGGTACATTTGTAAAGTTGAACGCATTAAATGAGAATGACATCATCGTTATCCTTATTTCGTTAGACTTTTCGACTGATTTGTTTATAACTAAATGGCTGTTTCTAAAATCGAAGATATGAATGTTGCTAGTGCAGCGTTATCTGAAATATTTTTCTTAGATTGCTTCAGGTGGACAGTTATTTCTATCATTTCACCTTTTAATTCAGAATTTAAACACCTCGAGTAGATTTAGAAACATTGATGTCATTGGGCATCATTTTCTTAACGAAGTAAACTAACTCTCTCCTTCGTGAACTTCGTTAGAGTTTTGTTCGAAATGTCATCACTGCAGAGCATGCACACTGAGCAAGACTACTACTTTTTGACCGATTTGTTACTAATGCATTTAACCCATTTGACTTTACAAATGTACTGTACCCTATCTATATTCAATGCTGTTTAGAGAGTTGTTTAGCAGTTGAAATGCAATCAAATTTGGTATGATGGCATTTCAGAACATGCAGAAGACATTTCCAAAAAATAAAATTAATACTAAAACAATAAATATGTAAGGGTCCACTCAAAATTAAAGAAGCCAGAAAATATCATTAGAAAAATAAATGTCTTTCAGAAACTTCTTAGTTTTATCTGCAGAACAACTAAAATTGTTCTATAAGAAAGCATTCAACAAGAAACATTTCATTTTAACAAATTTTTTAAACTTTTGAATATATAAACTCTTCGGCTGGCTGATAACAGCTACAGCGTTGAGTATTGGAGTAGGCCTCTGCATGGTTTATTTTGCTATAGTACACTCTCATTCATTATGTTTGAAAGTGCCTATGAGCATGTTTCTATATTCAATGATTGGTTCAATGGTGAGAAAACATTTCTAAATGAACTGTTGAGTTGTTTGTTGAAGCCTGTGATGTCAGCATCGGTTCACCATTGAGCTCAACAGTCTCAATGACCTTAAAGACCAATGAGTATTCAACAAATTAACAAGGTGGCTTCCATAAAACAAGTAAATTATAGAAACTATCAATCCACTCTTGCTGTGGACACTGCAATAGTAGATTAATGAATGATCTATTATATGATTATATGGTAAAACACATGATTGCATGATTATGTTAGATAATTTGGTCAATATTGAAATATTAAGCTTTTTTTCAGAGACAAACTACTTCCATGAATTCATCCAAAATTTGATTAAGACCGATATTTGGCTCTCTTTACATCTTCATAATGATATATGTAATATTACAAATTTTAATAATACAACAATTGAACTAAAAGAAAGGCGATCACAAGCACAGATGAATTCAATGTCCATTCCACATATGTCCAGTCTGAAAGGTGGTGACCTTTCTCTCCTCTATCTCCTGACCAAGCTCTTCCTTCCCCTTCATGACCCCTCAAGTTCTCCGAATTCTTGACAATCGCAGATGTGGAGTTAATGAGGAGGGGTGCTAATGAGTAGCAGATTTTAAACTCTGTTTACAATATATATTCAGGAAATTCAAATTATTGGAGAAAGACCCAGTATAGAAGAAAACTATACAAGTAAGGGTTCATTTGAAATCACCCTCTCAATGCAAACATTTCTTTTTTCTACAAAACATGACATCAGATCATTCAACGGAAATGAATGTGTAAGTAACATAATATAATTAATATAAGTGTTTAATTTAGAAATGTATGTTTAAGAGCTGAGATCATCTTTTAAGATATTGTTTACTTCGTATTTGTAGCTTTTGTTAACTCTTCTGCTGTTCTGAACAATAGGAACTCGGATATAAGCATTTACATATGGTCCCAGTATATTTAAATCTCTCTGTCTCTGGCTGCTTGGACCAGAGTTGTAGCAACACCTCTCATGATATCTTTTCTATACTTGTTTAGTTTTGGTGTTCAATTGATGAATAGTAGGAGCCTACCACAATATTGATAAAAATTAGAAGCCTACTAGTAGCATTATTCAATTTCTTACCATTTCCAAGTGTGTCAAGTGAAATTCCAGTTATAGTTGAATCACTCTTGTAGTTATTTAAAATGTTTAAATGACTTTAAAACCATTATTAGATATTGCATCATGAGTAAAAATATAAGAATTAATTTTAAAGTGATTAAAAGTTTTCAAATTAAACAAAGTCTAAATTAATAAAGCCAAACAATTGCTAGATTAGAATCGGCTTTAATATAACTATCGGGTTTACAGATGGTTTATATTTGTCTAAATTAATCTAGCAAATTACTTTACAGCATTAATGAAAATCTTAAATATTGCAATTAATAGTAAAATGCAAAATATCCAAAGATAAAATTTGTTATGTTCTATCTGCTTTCAATTTACACTTCCTTTTTTATTATTTATTTCTTACCTATTGGCATTTATCCCATTGATAAGGAAATTCTTATTTCCAACAAGGTAAAATTGTTTAAGCTAACTTCAGAGACAGTAGACAACATTGCTTCATTGTTGAACTGTTGACCACCAAAAATTATTTCAGTGCTTCAAACAGATGATAATCACTTGGTGAGAGATCAAGACTATATAAATTGGGTATCCTAAAATTTCCCAGGATAAAGTATTGAGATCAGTTTCACAAAAATCTGTCTGAATATAGATCCACAATATCTTGCAAAAGAAAGTATTATTTTTTGACTCCCTATCTTTCTTTCGGAATATTTTTTCAGTGTTGTAGGCAGTAAACTGCTCTAATATTCAGCATAATAGTAATTGCAGGCTCCATGAAATTAATGTTTATCACATCATGATATCAAAACATTGTCAGAATCACCTTTCCAGTTGACCTCTGCTTTTTCTGACAAAAGAAATTTTTTCTTGTCTTGAACTTCTAACAACATTCTTACAGAAGATATTATTACCTAACTTTTATGTTAATCTTTTAAATACTTAACTAGTTTGACACTCTTTCACAAAGAATTAAATGACACATCATGGCTTGATCCTGTATGAAATGCTTGTTATCACCAGTACTTTTTATATTATGCATAACAATCCTATTATTGATTAATAGAGAAAATGTTTAGGATGATCTAGGAAGAAGAGAAAAATTCAATTTCTTACCATTTCCAAGTGTGTCAAGTGAAATTCCAGTTATAGTTGAATCACTCTCGTAGTTATTTTAAATGTTTAAAAGACTTAAAAACCATTATTAAAAAGCTTATACTATACTAGTGTATATTCCATTCATTGAAAGTTATGAATAATTCTAAGAAAAATTATTTTTTATCAAAAATATTTGTAAAATTTAATAAAGAAATCCTAGACCTCTGTTTCATGTATTAATTTTTAAATCTTACAGTTTGTAATCAGTTTTAGTGATATTTTAATGCATATTTCATTACATGTTCAAAATAATTGTTTGAAAAACTCAATTCAAATTTAAATTCTCATCATTGAAATTAGTATTTCATAAATTAAAACATGTATTTAAAAAATAAACATCAAAAAGAATATCTTACCCATAAGGATATGTTTTTGTTGCCTTTTTTCTGGCAAGAATTGATGCACAAAGTCCCATTACTAAAGCTGAACAATCAAATAACATATGAAATCCATCTGAAATTAATCCTAAACTATTGGTCCAAATACCATAAATCATTTCTACAAATGTAAATGCCTGAAAAACAAATAAATGCAAATTAAATATTTGTTGTTGAATTATTAAAATTAAGAATTTTGCATTTAGTTATGTTTATGGCTTAACAAGAATGATTACATTTATTTAAGCAATTGAAATTTATTTATAGTATTTTATTTTATCTATCAGCTACAACATAGGATATTAGATAAAAGATAAAAGTTAGATACAAGATAAAAGTTAGACATAGTTTATTTTTAATTTAAAAATAAAAAACTATGTCTAACTTTTATCTTTTATCAAATCCATAGAACAAAATAAACAAATCCAACTGCTAATAAGTTACAGTTTCCTATCATTTTTAATTACAATAAAACGTTCTTTGAGATCAATCCCTCAGTCAAATAAACCATACTGGCATTATAGAGCCCTCAGTTTAAAATTCTTTCCCATTGTTCGTCGGGGCATTTAAATGAGTTGTTTAAAGTGTCTTAAGAGCAAATCATTGTAAATGTTACAATTACATTTAATCAATTTTTAAAAAATAATATCAATAGTTAATGATAAATTCAAAATTTAACAACATACTGAGAATATAATTACACAATATCAAAACTGTAAAAAAAAAATAAAGAGAATTCACATACTTAAATAGGCTTTTTATGCAGTGCATTTAAAGTACTTATGTTATAAAAAAAAATTTAATACTTTAAATATAATTAAGCATTAAAAATCTTGAAAACTAACCAAATTTAAACAAAGAAAATAAAATATCTTCCTTGAATCTGATTCTTCTAGTATTTGCACCAAACTACTCTTTACAATGAGTAGGAACGAATGAGAGGTACGATGTAAAGTATCTCCGGTGAACGTATAGAGAGGCAATCCTGCGGACGAATAACCAACAAAAGTGCCTTTGGATCCTCCAGTGGCTGGAGATGTTAATATTAATGTAGCTAAAATATAAAAGAATTACTAATTTAAACATTTTTTTAAAATATAAACATAGATTTAGAAAATTTTTATAGATGGTAAACAATGCTTTTGTTACAAAAAATATTGATTAAATCTGATCATCTAGATATTATTCAAAATACCTTTCATTAATTATTAAGGAAGTGATGCTTATAAATAATGTAAATTACACTAAAATATTCAAATATAATACACAGTAGGACTTTGCTAATCTGAATCCTAGTAGTCCAAAACTCCAGTTAATCCAAACAGCAAAAAAAAAAAGAAAGAAAATATTGTAAATGCCAATAATGAGTAAAATTTTCATTAAGTCTGACCCCACTTGAGTTCTGACACATGACAATCTTCCCACCTCTTTGTGTTTCGTATTCCAAACTTTAATAGCATTAATGCCCCTTATATACAAGTTACCGTGCCAAATTTTGTTTCTTAATCTTTACCCCATCCTGATATATTAAACAAAATAGATGCCAACACAGATACATACGTGTGCACATGCACAGAACTTGTTCCCCAAGGGGTTCAAGGGGTTTCAAAACATTGAGCTTTGAAAAAATGTTAATCTATATTAAATTAAGTTTGATTTTGCTGGAATCAGGTGTTAATTTATTCTCAAAAACCAATTTTATGTAAAAAATTGCTTTCTACAATAGTACATACAAAACATTGCATATTATTCTCTCATTGTTGGCATTCCATATAAACATGATGTGTAGACTTGAAAATGCATGGCATTGAAAACCATACATATTATATATGTAACAAACAAATAATATTTTTGCAGATTTACAAAAGATTTTAGATTTTAATAACTGAGATCAAAATGCTATTATGTTATAAAGTTGTTTTACAATTATAATAAGGCTTTACTAATAGAATATTAAGAAATTTATTTGATTTATCTGTCTATACATCAATAAGATTTGGAATTAAATCAAGTAATTATTCCAAGTTTCAAGAATTAAATCAAATAATCACTACTAAGATAGCAATGATCCAAATGTAACATCCGCAAATTTATGCATTTCTCAGACATTAAACTTTGTCGGAAATTGAAACAAATCCCACGGAAGAACACTCCAGATGAGAAGTAGATCGTTATCACTGTTTGTGATAAGAAGCAAATGGAAAAATTGACACGTAAGTGCCAACTCAGCACTATTAGTGTCAACATTTGACGATCAAGTGACCCCCCTTCCCCACAACAAGGGGATAAAAGCGAGAGTCGCCAGAACTCAGAGAGAGTGATTAAACAGGAAGTGAGATTGGGACATTGTGCATATTCCGTCTCCATACATCAAACTGGATCCAAGAAGAGGAGAAGACACCAGTAGAAGACATCAACAATGCCCATCGCTTCCATGAAGAACTGTTATCGCCACATATAGCTCTCCTCCAACTTTAGAGGTAATTATTAGCAGATTGCGAACTCTCTCCCTTGTAACAGAAGTAGGCATAGTTCGCGTAGAGTAGACTCAGCAGTTGTTAATCATAGACTTTGAAATCTTATGTTAACCATATTTTGCAACCCCCACCCAGCCTATATAACCTATATATCTATGTATTTAATTCAGTGTAGCCTCGTGTATTTTAGTGTTAGCCGTATAATAAACCTTTATTTTGTCATTTGTTAAATCTGTCTCCTTTCTATCCAAGGAAACCTGTCGACTTACCGACGCCTCCCCATTCATTTTGCCCTCCTAGCCATCCAAAACGACACAGAGGTTGGGTTTTACCAACCTGTGCAGTCAGTGTAAGTGGTCATTAGGGATTAACCCTAGACCCCCTGCTTATCTCACACAAATGTTTTGAAAAAATAATTGAATTTCTTTATGAAGAAAAGTCTAACATTTCATAAAGATAACTTTTACTATTTTAATATAATTATAAGAAAGAATATATTTACTTTCTGAATTATAAGATATAAAACAAAAGGCACACTGCATTAGAATGAGAAAATTTCATTACAAAAATTTACATTTCTATGAAAAAACTATTTTCTGTAAAATAATAATATTCATATGAGGTTAAACAATGATAATCCTAATTTTTTAAATTTTGTATTAAGAAATATTTAATTTATAATATTAAATAAATATTACTTACCTAATACAAACATAATCCAGCTAAATATCACACCACCAGACAGAGCATGCTCATTTTCTATATTTATTATATTTTTAGCAGACCAACTATATGTAATTATTCCATTTCCTGATACAGTGCTGAATAGAAGAGCTGACAAAAACACAGCAACGGAACCATACTTTGCGCAACGTAATGCTTCTAAACGTACGGTACACATGGATTCAACATAATAATCAATAACTAATAACAGAACAGAAGACACCAATGTTGGTATGATAATTTGTACAATAGATATAGACTGCAGCTGGAAAATAAGTCATTTTTGAAAACATTCCTTTTTTTTTTTTTAAATTTGATAACATTACACTTACTTGAGAAGTAAAACAAAGTACTATTGCCCATGGAATTAACAAAACTACAGAAACAAGTGAAGAAAGAGCATTTAGTCTTTTTGCTCCTCCAATATCCACTGATAATCGTCTTGCTGCACTATTAAAACCAGTTTGAAGACAAACAACCAATACTAGTAATAAAACACCACCCTAAAATTAGAAATATATTATTAATGAATAGTTTATGGTTTATAAGATTCATAGTATCATTCATATTTTATTATTTTCAATACTTTCATCTGATATCCAGTTACGTTGTGTAACTTAAGTCATATCTATACTTGAAAAAATTCTAAATTGAAGATGTCAATTGCAAAAAAATGTTACAGAAAGTTTGCTTATCAATACAATAGAATAGAAATCTCAACTTCTTTTGTTCAATTACCAAAAAGTCAAAACGAACTACAGTCGACTCCGCATAAGTCATCAGCCGGATAACTCGACACCATCGGTTAAGTAGTTATTTTCTGTGGTCCCGGCCAACTTACACAGGCATTAATGTTAAAAAACTCCTTTGAGTTTTTTAACATTAATGCCTATGTTACTTGCCAACAATTGACAATTGCAAAGATGATGTTTTCAAGGCGTTCATGATCGTTGAAAAAGAAAGTCGAGACAGTTAAGTGCTCAAAACAAACAACACTAAATGAATTTTTCAGTTTTTCATCTACAGAGTAATTGTAAATGGAGGACACAATGTATTGTAAGCCTATACTACTGTGTAACGCACTACTGTATTTTCCTAATTGTAGTTTTGTGGTTTTTTTCCAACTTTGCTTTAGTCATTACATCAGATAACTCGACACATTTCCACTTCCCCCTGGAGTGTCGACTTATGCGAACTCAACTGTATTTACAAATAAACAAAACTATACTAGAAAAAACAAACTTTGATGATTATTAATGCAGAGTCTTCCAAATTGAATGCTACTGTTTGAAATTAATGTAATTATGTTAATGATTATCTGAGAAGTATGTGATACACCAATCAATGAAGTAACTGTTTGAGTTTCATCTCCCATCTGCATTCAAACATCTTGTTGTCTACTACCACTAGGAACAACCATAAATAAAAATAGCAACCTGAAACAGAGTAGACATTTTGTATTCTGCAGTTTGCAAAGTTGGAATCACTCACCATTGTGCAACATAAGTAATCTGATGGAGCTGTAAAATTATGGCTGCTGTAGGAGGAGTGACAACGGATATGCTGTAGTAAGTGTAGGAAGAATTTGAGTTTCAGTTGGATGTGTGCTATGCGACACGAGATGCCCACATTGAGAAGTTGTAATGGGCAGATGTGAAATTTGGACAGTTTTCCAATGTTTTAAGGTACATTACAATGTTCTGAAATAATAACTAACATGATTACAATAATTTAAAATGATAGCATTCTTTCTAGAAGACCCTGAATATCAAGGAGTCTTCAAATAAGCAAAGACTGAAGATATTATTTCTAGGTTAAAAATGTTTTTGCTATATCATCAAATTTTTTTCATTCAATTCAAATTCAATTCATAAAAATGAAAACATTTTTGCAAAGAAGTAAAAATAAAATACTTTTTTTTGTTCCATTAATTTATTTTGTTTTTAAGTAAACAATGTAAATATAATTATTGCTTAATAAATTCTATTATTATGTAATTTATTTCAGAAGTATACTTTACAGATTTTTAACAATTTACATATTTGTCAGAAAAAATAATGAGTATATAAATAAGAATACATAAGTTTGAGGTTTATGGCTGTACTCCTGTCCTTCAAGACTTCAGCATATAGAAGCCAGGCTGCTTCCAAAACTTGCTTAAATCTGAGATTGTGCTCAGGACTAGATTGATTCTTGCGACTCCTTCAATCTGTCAATAGTGCAGTACATTTTTGAAAGCTTGTAAGCTGTCACCAACAGCTTTAGCATTTTTTCCCCATTTACAATCTCCCTCTTTGTTAGTGTGCAAATTTTTATAACTATCAAGTGCATTTCCTCATTTGTGGACTCTGCAGAAGTCTGGTATAGTATGTTCTCAACATCTCCTGTGTACATTCCTTAAACTTATCACTGACTAGCTACTTTGCCATTTTTTACTGAATTATTATTATTAATAAATATTACTAGGTAGCACATGACCAGCTTACAATCAGTAATTGGCCTACAGACTTTACACACAAACTTTGACCCCAAATATCTCAGCCCATAAATCAAATTTCAAAATTCTGGCTTCATCATGACCTTGGCGAGTTGTATACATGTGCAAAAAAAATCATGTTCAATGGTTGCACAGTTGCTTTAAACTTCAATTGCAAACAAAACACTTCCTAACTTATGCAGAGCTCCATTCAATTATGCATGGAAATACACATTTACTGAATTTATTCTATTTACATAATTGCAATATAAACTTTTCTCATGTGTGATTTGGCAGAAGGTATTATTGTTGTAATGCAGTTTGGTAGTACAATAGTTACTGTACTTTGCTTGGTTATGTCAAAAAGTTTAAAAATTGGAGATAACACAAAGTACATTTTTACAAGTACTGTACTACGATGAAAATATCATAAAAGCAATTTGCAAATGCACAAATGTTTTGCAAATAGCCATGTGGTTGGTCATAACTTTTCAATCATAAATATGCAAAAGGATGAATACCAAACACACAAACATCAAGAGTTACCTTGTATATCTGTATCTTGTAGATTTGAAAAAAGTGTAAGAAATAAAGAATGCAGTTTAATAACTTAAAATAATGTAAAATAACTGAAAATTACATTCATAGTAATAATGAATTTCTGTAAAAAAACAAAAAATGTGAAGCACTTAATGCCAACTGAAGACAATCCAAATAATTTAGACTCAAATAAAATGCAGAATAAAATGTGAAAGAAAAATTTTTCAAACAAAATCAAATGATGAAACAAAACACAACTGAATGCATTAATGTAAATAATCATCTGAACAAAAACATTACAATTTTACTCTTTAAAAAATGAGTAATATTTCAATATACTAAAAAGTTTCAGAAAATGAGAAAAAAAAATTAGTGCAAATCGAAAATAGTAATAAAATTAAACCATAAAAAATTGATAAGTATACAAGTCTCAGAAAATACAAAATAGAATAAATCACTAAAAACTATAATGATTCTAATATGGATCCAATAATCCACTTAATGTTGACACTAATATCTGTCCCATTGAAACTAATTAAGCAATTTATATACTGTATTAGTAAATTCTTATTAATGAAGAAATTCAGATAACGAGAGACAAACAACATACTATAATTAATAAAAAGAATGCAAGGAGAATAAAATTCTATCTTAAATACTTTTACCTATCATGTTTTGAAGTAAAGTAATAAAAATTGTAATTAATTCATGGAAAATACTGTAACAATAATTATAAAATAATAAAAAATTATATCTTTTAATAACACACATGTATCAAAATACTTACTTTATGATCTGCCAATCCTAACCATGAAATAATGTAGAAAAACACATGGCTAAATCCATGGTGTTGATGTCCTTCTGCTGAGCTTCAGTTAAGATAATAACTTTTAATATTAAAATACAGGGTAGGGAAAAAGTCACTTAACACCCATGCTATAGAATATAGAAGTTAATTCACTCATGTCAGGAACACATTAGACCAAGGGGGAACAGATTGATGTGTGTTACATGCATGGCTGCCATCTTGATGGCAGCCATATTGAATGCAACTCCAAAACTGTAAAAGTGAAGGGAGTCATGTGACACATCATTTAGGGTCAAAATTTCACAAGGAATTGATCGCTGAAAGATTTTATTTACCTACCTTGAATGTACATTACATGATGTGCTCAATGTACATTCTTTGGGTACATTCCATATTCTGTAGTAGAGGTGTTAACTGACTTTCTTTCCCACCCTGTACCATCAAAAGACATTAAAAAAATAAATAAATAAATAGAAATCATCTGAGAAATCAAATATCGTAGATATAGTTTTAAAAAGAGACAGCATCCAAATTATCTATATCAACTTTTTGCAAACGACTATGTAATTAAATAATTCAAATGAAAATGTGAAGAAAGTGTTATTTAATATTGTTTATTTAAATATCTACACTTCAACAGATTTTAAGTAAAAGCAAGATAAATAAATTTACTCAAAATAATAAAACTGTTTTAAAACAAATAATTATTTCTTTTTATTATATAAGAATTGTTTTTATACAATATTTAAATAAAAAGTTTAAGACAAATAAATAAACAAATGTTATTTATAATTTATATTACATGTAAATTTATAGTTTTCTTTTAGAATATTTTATCTTCAAACAAGAAAAATTTTACTTGCATATTAATAGTTTGGTTTTGATGGACTAAGGTAACACAATACAAGAGAAATCTGCCAAGAGAATTCTCTACCAAGAAATGTTTTCTATGGGAAACTGGCTTCTATTTAGTTGTAACATAGAAGAGAACCCAGAAAACTCTGTGTGATCAGCCTGTTTTCCAAGTACAAATCCAAAACCAACTATCAACATTCAGTGGTTTGCATAGGAGTAAAATTAAAATAAATGCATGTTATAATTTTTGTTACAAATAGGTTATAATAACTGATTATAATTATTTTTTTATCTTTTTAATTATTAGATTTTCAGCAATAATTGAAAATAATATATACTTTTAAACTTGAAAATTATCAATAATGTATCTTTCAAGCATCAAATTAAGATTTAAACATATGGTACTTTAAACCAAGTTTATATTCATATTATGGAAAGGATACGATGTTCAGTTGGTTCAGTGTTATTGTCATCGTGATCAAGAAACAACAATGCTAAAATTCCAATTAGCAAACATACGGCACCTCGAAACTATATTTAAAATATTAGGTTATATATTAAACTGTATACAAAAGGAAATAATACTTATTAAAAAACCAATAAAAAATAATAATAATAATAAATTTGTTGATGTGTTAACATAGTAAATCATTACTATTACTCCCAGAATAGTATTCTAATGGAGAGAGAGTATTTTCATGCATTAAATTACCTTAAATTACTCTTATTTAAATTATTTTAGGTTACAGAAACAGTTGCTACCATATTTAAAGAAAATAATGAACTTAAAAATGCATATAAAACTAAATTTTCTTTCAATCTATTCCAAACAGAATTTACACACACAATAATTTCAAAATACATAATTATATGTTATAACATACTTTACAGACCTTTGAATGACCACCTGCTCCCATAAAAAGTGCACTGATACCAGAAATAATAATAAAATCTTTATGTTCTACTAAAAGAATTGTTCTTAATGGGCCACACTGAGTCAATCCAAATAGCCATAATAAAAGCAGCATTGAATTAATAGTAGCATGACGAATAATTCTTATCCACTAGAAAATAAAAATTGTAAATATTTTAAATACCTTATACAAGTAATAGGTTAATGTTACCTATGGTAGCGAACATGGCAGCTTGTCTCTGAAACAGTGGGGACGCACGTTCTAAGCTAACCTAACCTATTCTAATAAATTACCATAATTATTGCCAACCAAATTATTAGAATTGGGTAATTAGAATAGGTTAGGTTAGAACGTGTGTCCCCACTGTTTCAGAGATGAGCCGCCATGTTCGCTACCATAGGTAACATTAACCAAATAATAATAAGTATATAAATCAAAAATAACAAGCTGTTAGTTATTTTTGTAATCTTTTGGTAACCAAGGCAAATTATATGCAGAAAAGCCACCACATACTTTAATATAATATACAGTATCCCAAAAAAAAAATGTATATGCATTTTATCAACCCACAATATTTTTTTCCTTGGGTAAAAATTGCCTTAAAAATGAATAATCTAGTCTTTATTCTAATATTTACTCTAAATTATAAAAATAAAATTAAAATAAACATAAAAATGAGTAACAACAAAATTGCGTATACATTTTTTTAAAACATCCTGTATTATTTTAATGTATTTTTTTCTTATATTTAGTAATTTTTAACATAACAAGTATTATAAAATATTATAAAAATATATTCAGAAAATAGAATTTACAAAAATATTTATTTATTTAGAAATGTAACATCCAACTATCAGCCAAATTAATCAGGCAGAAATTATGCTACAAATATTTGTAGCATAATATCAGCCTGATCAATTTGGCTGATGGTTGGATGATTATTAATACATTGAGTTCTTGGGATGTTTATATATAGAAATGTAACTTCTATCAAAATCAATTCGTTATTACCAAACCAAATTGAGGTTTGATAATATAATAAATAACATTCATAACTACATTAATTGAGCTGCAATTTGAAAAAATTATAGACTTATAAATTCCCACCATTGTCCATTTGTCCTTAATCTTGAGAACGGTGTTAGATAGATGAAAGTCAAGACCAGATATGAAAAGCTTAGGGGCAGGATACCCCAATTAACTATATACAAACTTCTGGTTTGCACCATAAGTCACGTTATTTCAATTAAAAAATTTTTCCCTGGACAGAGTTAGATAGACAACTGACACAACTCTATTGCTAACAGGATGAGGTACAGAAACAAAATACTACTAAAAAAATTGAAAACATTGTGACAAAAAACTACAGCCTGATATTGTGACGATGTCACGATGAATAATTGCTTGTTAGTAGTATAAAAGATCATATTAGTATTGTATCCAGTTAAATAAGTAAAGTCATCATGGAAAGTATAAAGAAAATTTGAAACTAATTTTTTTTTTTCTATACTTAAAATCTCTTATCTCATATTAAATTTTAATGTTATTTATTAATATTTTGAGAAAAATTTATAAATAAAAAGGAATATTACAATAGATAAAAGATTAGTGTTTTACCTGCTGTTTAGAAATTCTTCTACCAGAAGAAAATGGTTTTTGAATTGCTAAGAGAGCAGCTGATGCACTGAAAAAAGTAAAAATACAATAATTCACTTACAAATCAACTAATTAAACATAATAAACTTAAATATATGCAACTTTACACTACTTGATTACTGGAATCTTGTAACTAACCCTTTCAAAACCTTTGTATTTCCGGCAAGTTACGCTGTTTACTTGAGTGAACAAACGTTTTCGAATCTGGGGTAGAGATTCGAAAGCGTTTGTTCACTCAAGTAAACAGCATAACTTGCTGGAAATACAAAGGTTTTGAAAGAGTTAATAGTGATAAAAATAATAAAAATAAAAAGTTTTAAACAGACATTTATGAATTTAAATGATACTTACAATATTCTTCCGAGAAAAAGAAAATGGACCACATGGATTATTTTTAACAGATCATAAATTATAAAATAACTCAGACCAAGGAATGCTTTGCTTATAATTAATACAATTATAAAACCTGTTGATCTACAAAAAGAAAAAACAACGCATTTAAACTTTTTAAGAAATCATTTATATAAATTATTTTAAAATTATCTGTAGTTTTCAATTTATATTTAATTAAACATTTTATAACTTAGTTAATATATTTATTATATATAATTTAGTTAATTACATATGACTATAATTATTAAGTTTTTTGATTAGATAACATTTACTTACAAAAAATATATTTATTAATTTAAAATATAATGAATTATTATTTAATAAATTAAAATTTATTATTATTATTATATAAATAAAATTCAAATAAACAAATATTTTTGATTCCGATTAATTGAACCCCAAACTTCAAAAAGATACCTAGATTTATGTTTTCAAAAAATGGCAGATCTAAATAATTGTAAATAAATAAGATATAAACATAGAGGTAAGAACATGTTCTAAGTATTGTAAACAGTAAAAATAAAACCAAAAAATAAATAGTAAAACATGAAAATGGAAATAAAAGTAATAATATTGGTTAAACTGAGTAATCTCTAACCTCAACAAATATCCAAATCTTTCTTTATTGGAAAACCAATATAAAATACATGAACACAATCAACATATAACAAATCCTGAGCACTTTCAAGCCTCATAGTTTATCGGGGGTTTCTACTTATCACAAAATACAAAAACATCAAATTAAAACATTAAAAACTTTTAAACTTTCTAAAATTTGTTAAAAACTTCAAATATTTATTAAATTATATGATTACTAGACAGTAGTATCAAATAGTACATAATAAACTTAAACATATGCAACTTTACACTAATTGATTACTGGAAAGTAGTACAGAAGTATCAAATAAAATGATAAACGGATAAAATTAAAAAATTAACTAACAGCAACCATGAAAATACATATAGACAATTGAGCATAAAATATTCTAACAAGTAATAAGACTATATTAACTACTGAGATAGAACTTGGATAATTAATTTCATACGTACTAGTGATTTGGATTAAAAGTAAATGGTTAAGCCCTCTCTTCTTGTATTAAATTTAATAAATATATTAATTTTGAATTATATTATTTACTATATGCTGACACAATGAAGTGACTTTCTTGCAAACACTTTCAAACACTTATATTATTTTATTTAATTCAGTCATTGCCAATAATTTTCTAAAACTGGTATATACTAATTTAAACACATATGTATGTATTTAAATCAGTCATTGCCTGTACAAAAAGAGTGTATTTATATAGATATACTGTATTATCTAATAAATTGGTCTATTAATAAAGTGTCTTTTTTGTTTTTGTTACATTTATTCCTTAGAAACCAAAGCTTTCTTTACATCTACCAAGTTAGCTTTGTTTCCCTTTTAAAACAAACTTTTATCTCTGTTAATTTAAATGCAACAATATATGATCTTAACTATAAGAGAAAAACTTCTGCAGCTATAAATGCAAGTATTTTATAATAAAGTGCATTATTTTTAAAATGCAAAATAATCAATGATAAAACATCTTGATAAATCTTGTAAACTTGATTTAATGTAATAAATGTTTTTCATAATTTGTCTGTAAATAAATTATGAAAAGCATTTCTTACATTAAACTAAAGAGAGTTCAATTAAGTCTTAAAATAATAAATTATACCAAATAATGTAGTGAAAATAAATAGCAATTTATCCCAAATAATATCAACTTACAAAAATAATTTAAAATTAATCTACCTTGATGATGAATAAGACGAAGTACCGACATGTGAATCATAATGATGTTCTTGAATGGATTTCATTTCTTTAAATCATGTAATCATTCATAAAACTTCTAATAAACCTAAATTTATGTAAAAATAAAAAATTATTAAAACGTTAAAAACAGTTTTGAAAATAAAAATGACAACAATATTTAAAAGCTAGTTTGTATTTAGTCCTTATTATTTATTTTCAATTATGACTCTTTGCATCCTGTAAGCATTAAGAAAGCCTTTTAATCATATGATGAGTACAGCTAAGCTCACAATGAAAGCAGCCGAGTGATGACAATAAGACTGGTGATGAGGACATCATCTGGAACAGACTGCCCATAAAAGTTATTATTAGCAGCTGACAAAATAAATAATTATCAGGCAAGTTTAATTTGAAAATAAATCATCGTTGTTAGCACTGCTTTAATATTCACACACTGTAGAGCATGGGTGGGCAACCCTCAGCCCGCATTAATAGTTTGTGCGGCCCGCATCATACAAAATATTAATAAATATATCAATTTACGAACTTAAGAAAGTATGCAGCAAAAATTTTAATGTCATTTTCTACAATTTGGTAAAAATTTAATAAAAAGTAAAACAAGAAATTGGCTAACAGACTCGCATCAAAACTAATTTATGGTGTTTTAAAGAACTTCAAACACCATACAATATGCAGTGTCATATTGAAGCTGTCCATCTTCGAACAAATTCATTGGCTTGTCGTATTTGTAATCAAGCTTTTCCTGATGTAACTTCTTTTGTTTACCATATGAAAATGATTCATTGTCAAACAGAAATGCCATATTCTTGTTCAGTCTGTCATTATCGTTCATCTTTTCATAGTGATGTAATTGAACACTTTCAGCAGTATCATAACGGATCAAATGAAATTATGTGCCATTATTGTCTTAAAATATTCGTAATTAAATTTTCTTCAAGAGGACTTGGTTTTGTACTAAAATTTTATGATCATCTTCATAAGCATCGGTGTAAATCATCATCAAAAAAGTGTTCATCTTGCTGTTTAACTTTTTTAAATATTCAAGATTTGAGGAACCATAAAACACTGGGATCATCAGAGTATGGCGTCAGTCAAAGGTAATTAATTAATCAACATTTATATGAATCATTAGCACAAAACCAATAATTGTTACTAATCCTCATATAAAACCAAATAATAGTGATAATTATGAAGTTATTATTATTGATGACAAAGACATAAACAAATCAAAATTTAGTAAAAAATGTTCAGTCTTAGAAGAGAGAGATGTATCTTTATCTATAGCCAAAGAAGTAATTGGTTATTCTTGTTTTGAATGTAAAAATAGTATTGAACAAGATCATTTCAAAAAGTTTTCTGTATGTATATGTCATTATTCAACTAATTGCAATAAAGCATTCCTAAATCATATGGTTCATCATGAAAATAATTCAGGAAAACTACAAACCAAATCAAGCATACAGTTCAACCATCCAATGTTTTGTGTCTGTGGTTTTTCTCATTTCAATGCAGACATCCTTGCATTCACATCTTTCTTATTGCAAAAACCATCATGTTATTCCTCTAAACAAGATGCCTTAGCTGCAGCTGTTAAATCAGAACCAGAAGGTGAATATTTTGATTGTCCATCTGCATTTTTTCCTCCACTCGTTGTTCAGTAAATTCTTTAAAACACCAATTTAAATCTAGCAGTGACTAATATTCAAATATTTTGGATATATTATGTTCGCATCAGCGACAGAAGTCAAATTAAGTATACTTATGTTAATTTATAATCATATATAAATAAATAATTGTGATTTACTCAATTTTGTTTTCTTTTTTTCTTGTGTGCAGCCCTTGTCAGCTCAAAATGTGGCCCTTACATAAAAAAAGATTGCCCATTCCTGCTGTAGAGTATCTGACATAAAAGTGGACCTTCTTAAATGATGAAGTATTGGTTATGAAAATTTCTATAATGTTTTTTGAATAAAATTAAGTTTTCGTGACTACTTTTATTTTGTCTGATTTGTTGCTATTTTTTTTTTCAATATGAAGATTATAATAATTTACTTAATTGCAGAATGAGACAGGATATGGTTTACCCCTGTATAAAATGGTGTAGAAATCTATTTATAAATTCAGAAAGTTATATAGATTAGGTGAAATATATATATATATTTCTCTAGATATACAATTTCTTAATCATTTCACTTACATTTTTTTCACTGGAACCATTACAAATATAATGCCAAACATTTTGAAACTGCTAATTACTAAATAAATTACGTAAGTAATTATTAATGTTAATACAAGATGGCGCCTAACGCCTCCCTCTAAAGTCATTTTGAAACTACTATTTAACTGATAACAGTTTCAAATCATAAACATGATTTACAAAACATAAATCTTCTCAAAACTGATTATACACTATTAAATAACACTAACAAAACAATGGTGCAAGGTTTAGCAGAGAACTACATTAAAAGAATGAATGATCACACCTAGTGGCTTAGCGTGGGTGTCAGCCGCCCGGGGCAGAAAAAAATTTCGCTGCCCCTTATTTAGGTATTTTTACAAGATATTGTTATTTATTGTGAAATTTTGCCACCCTTGCCGCCCCCAGTACGCTATGCCACTGATCACACCACTTCCAATCTTAACAGGGACGACAGTAAGGTTTAGAGTGTACAGGCAAACATATACTAATTGATTACGACCGGAGATGCAAGGCTTTATACAAAGAAATTGCTACTAATAGAGAATGGGCGATAGATAACTTATGGACATAACCCATCAGTTTATAAGTTATTAAGAAATGGCAAAGAAATGGTTCAACAAGAGGTTCTTTAAAAAATGGCTGGCTGAGCATAAATATGACATACAAAACAAAAAGCTGACCACCGCCCTAGCAATATACGCTTCTAACACTGATGTGGAAGCTAAACTACAGCAAGCCAGTCCCATTAGATGCTTCCTTCAGACCAATCAAATAAAAATTTTACCTTTTGAAATTTTTAAGCTGAACTAAAAGGGGAATGTATCAATTTTATGGAGAAAGCGAACATCATTCATCATTGGCATCATTGGCAGTCATTTATCGACAATCCCAATAACATTAATAAAAAATAAAAAAATAAAAATAATTCACTTAATTAAGATTTGTAACAAATATATTCGTTAATTTATATATGTTAATTGTTATTTTAATTTTAATGTTAACACCTAGATGTGATTTTTATACTTATTCTAATATTTAATATTCAAAATATTTAAATTCAATCTTTTAGCATTCTAATTCTATTGAACATTTTTGGACCTGAAGCAGATCTTAAAAGATCAAAAACATTTGTTATAGCGTATTTACTGTATTTACTCACATATAAGACAAGGCTTTAGTGAAGTTTCTTCCCCAAACTCTGTCTTGTTGAGTTGGTTTGCTGTATTTATCACGACTTGATATAGTTGTGATCCAGGTTCAATGAAAGCACACCTCCACACTCAAGATAGACAATATATACAGTTTATTTTCAAAAAAAAATATATAAAGAGTATACAAGTTAGTAAACACAGTAAATACAGGATACACAAAGCATAGTGCTCGCGTACTAGTTTGGCTTTTGGGAACTATTAAGCTCTGGAGAGGCCCTGGTCAGCCTGTGGAGTGGCTCTACTGCACGTTTCGTCCAGTCTTAGCACTTACTTGTTTCCAAGATAATTACCAGAGGATATGCTCTCTCTAAGCTCAACGGGCTTCCCAAATGCCTGAGACTTCCATGTTACCAGTCTTAAGCCCTTCTCTCTTCTCTCCCATTTGCTCTGCAATTTAAAGATATTTTTGGATGGGAACTTCTGACCAATTACAAATCTTCCTTGCGCAAACAACTTTCAGCCAGGTCCGCTTTGATCGGATGAGAGTGACGCTTACATTTACATCTGCTGATATCCAACCCACTACAGCCAGGAGTTCACCATATGGCAAGTGGTCTATCACCGGACCAAATGTGGATCCAATTAGCAAGGTCGGCACTTCTTTTGTTCCTTCTCTGTTTACGAGCCAATACTTTTCATTTATTACAGCTTCTACTTCCTAGGTTGTCCTATATGCGCAAGCGAAAGATTCTTTGCGTTTTTGCAAATAATTTTTGTGAACCGTGTATTCACATTTTTTTACCAGATGCTTATCCTCTTGTATTTAAAAACATAAGTATTTTATCTGGGTCATTTGAATCGTTCTTGTATATTTGTAAGGAGTAAAGATGAATAGCAATAGGAAAAGCAAAGCCTTTGAATTGAATTCCAGATTGAAATTCCAAAATCATACGGAAGCCCGATATAAATTTTAATCCATTTCCATGTGAAAATAGATGATTATTTGGAAATCAGAATTCGAAGAAACTCATAAGTGTAATCGACAGAGAGTGGATTCAACTGTTAAGAATTGGCAGAAAAGGTTCCCAATTGTCCAGCTTCACATGAACAAATTATGTTGTCAATTTTACAAAATTTTTTTTTTAAACTTTAAAATGCTAGTAATTTTTGCAGACAATGCGTGCATTTACATGCATTTGATATTTTATTTGTGATTAAATGAAATAAAATTAGAATTGTATCAAATAAATCTAATTTTCTTTATTTTGATCTTTAAAGTCACACCTTGTTCTATACGCGAGATCGTCTTATATGCGAGTAAATACGGTATATTAAATTATATTTGCTGGTATATTCTGAAGGTTTTCTTGTTGTTATTTAATGTAAATCATGTTTATGAACACAGCTTAACCAAACTCAAACTAGATTTCTATAGTAAAACTTATACAGAAAGATCACACTAAGAATTTTAATCAATATCAACAGTTGGTAGAAGTTTAAATAATGATTAATAGACAATTTGATCAGAGAATTTTACAAAAGTAATTAATTAAATCTACTAAAATTATAAAATGTGATTATTTTAATTCAGGAAAAATAAGTTTGTCATTCATAATCCATGTTTGTATATTTTACATCATCACTAATGTCATTTCTAGAAAATATCAATAAAAATAATGATAAAAATATACAATTACCGCATAAATTCGTATTTTATATTATTTAAATTACCTTACAAAGAAGCAGCTTATTTAAACTTGATGTACGTAAGATCAGCATGTAGATTTGTAATCGACAACTTCCACGATCACATTTCCCTGCAAATGTTGTCGTGTAGATACGTGTTGCCAGCTGTATAAGCGATATTTTAAATTTTAATTAACGACGATGCCATAAAACTTAAAAAAGTTCACTCAATTCAACTTATTAATTACTATATAAAATTCTTCAAAATTAATTTAATGCTTGTACAGTATTTTCTTTTCGATCTTTTTCTTTTCAAAAAACAATGTTGAATGACTAAATACACTACTGCACTATTGAGTATTATTTCGCTCTTTCCGTCATGTCAGCAACTGAGCCCAATATATTCTAGATAAATTACCGAAAAATTCCTAGGGTTTTTCGAATCTTAACGAATTCGATCATTCGGTCGGCAGGCACGTAGTACTTGATGGCCGGATAGTCTTTTTTTTTTTTAAACTCTTTCCGCCCTGTGGGCACTAAGAGGGCCTCTTTTAGTAGGCCCATTATGGGTTCGGCCAGGCCCACAATGGGGCGACCGGGTGGTGAGGGACGGGGCCCGACATATCCGAACGGACCACCCCCGAAAAATTCCTGGGGATTATTCGACCCGTTCGGATTCGATCCCGGGTCCCCAGAGCGGTAGGCTGCCACCTTTACCGCTCGGCCATCCTGGCCGTCGGCCGGATAGTCTTATCAGATATAGCAATAGTTATACCAAATGATTATAAATTTTAAATGTAATGATAAAATTATACTAAAGCGGTGTTATGATTTGTATATTTTAGATTCGACCATAAAGCGCGTTCTATTTTAGTTAAAGTTTAAACTTTTCCCCTTTTCTTGGTGACCAAATATGGTTTCCAGTTTCATCCCCATTCCGAAAAACCACGCGAATTTTCAAGACCTCATTTTTTGGAAAATATAACTTTATGTCATCGAAACAAAAATACGACGAGAAAAATAAAATTTAGTAAGTCAAAGCCACGAGTTATAATTTTCCATATTGGTTCCATATATCTTCCCTTCGCTTTTACTATTTTTCTCCAAATCTTCTGGAAGATCCAATCTAGCGGTTTCTAACTAATCCTTCTCCTCTTACTTCCCTCAGTTTATAAATGTTTTATCATTTTATGTATAATTAATTATATATTATGATTTAATTAAAAATTTGGAATATTATTCTCCAGATTTGGATTCTTTTAAAGTAATTCTTCAATCTTCTTTCAATTAATAATTAAAAAGAAAAAAAGAATTATGTTATTTTCGATACACCAATGTCGGGATTGATGTTTTATCGATATATTTTTAAAACACTGTGCGTTTCTCTACAGTAGCTCTATTTGCACTGTAATAACGAAACTGTAACAGCAGTTATTGTAGCACTATTGTACACTTCATTTTAATTCTCCTATATATAAATATTTTTAAACTTTTGATTAAAGAGCAACGTAATTTTCGCGCGAAATGCGTGACGCCAGTCAATACAGATTGCAAATATAAATTCTATGAAACAGTGGGATACTCCGAAGATCGCTTTAGAGAAGAATTTCGCATGAGATTCGTTCGAATATTCTCTGGTACAGTGTCATCCTTTTTTTTTTTTTTTTTTTTTTTTTAACTCTTTCCGCCCAGTGGGCACTAAGAGGGCCTCTTACAGCAAGCCCATTATGGGTTCGGCCAGGCCCACAATGGGGCGGCCGGGTGGTGAGGGACGGGGACCGACATATCCGGACGGACCACCCCCCGAAAAATTCCTGGGGAATTTTCGACCCGTCCGGATTCGATCCCAGGTCCCCCAGGGCGGCAGGCTGCTAACCTTGACCGCTCGGGGTACAGTGTCATCATGGAGCAAATGGTCGAGTATTTGACCGAATAGCTTTTCAAAGATATATACTGTATCCGGACATAGTGATATAACTGCACCACTCCCTCGTTGCTACTGCGATTTTCAGGGCCATCATTTTGAAAAGGAAGCTTATTAAGGAATTCTAAATTGTATTGTATCTGTAGAAGAGTATTAAGTCAAGGAAACATAAAGCTGCGAAAGTGTTGAAAGAAGCTTGCAGAATGATTGGACTGAAAAACTAAATTGCATCTGAAGAGAATAGGAAGCCAGTTTGGAAGCAAGGAAGAGTGTTAGGAAAGTAAAGACGAACGTAGAATAAGAAAATCGTACGTAAATGGTAACAAAGGTTTTAGTGAGAAGGAATAAAAGGGAGATTTGAACCACAGTTTACACAATCACTTCCACAGCGCATATAATTATTAATTAATTGGTATTACATGTATCAGTTACTAATGATTCCGAGTTTTTTTAAACTCTTTTCATCCAGTGGACACTAAGAGGGCTATTTTTTAGAAAGTCCATTATGGATTTGACCAGGTGCATATCAGGGTCCGACCATCCCGAAGAATTTTTGGCATTTTTATCAACCGGATCCGATTTCGGGTCCCCAGAGAGGTAGACTGTCACCTTAACCGGTCGGCCAAACAGCCTTCAATGATTCAAAGTTATAAACTATACTGTTTCAAAATATTTAATTAATAAATTTAAAATTTTAAATATAAATTTAAATTTTAAAATAATTTATGTAATGCCGTTATTAATAGTAGAAGGCTAAAGCTAAACACAGAAGTTTACGATCTATTAGAATTGCGACAGAAAAAATTTAGAAATAATCCACATTTTCTAATTTACTTGAAACTTTGAAATTTCTCTGATCCCTAAGAGCTTGTTAATTGCGTATCAGTGAATTGGAAAACTGTAAATAGCTGAAACATGGTAGATTTAAAGACGTGGATATTTGTAAATAGATTATCCTCGGATTTAATAAGGTCTTTATTAATAATTGCTGGGATTGAATCAAACTCAGGACTTTTACTTCGATCTCCGCAACAAATGAGCCAAATGGATATGCAAAGAAGGGGACGAGGTAGACCACGCAAGGATAATGCTAAAAAAAAAGAAAAACAACTAGATGACTTAATTAGTGAAGATTATTATCAAATAGAGGAAGAGGTCAATAGTAGTAGTCCTGAGACATCGAGAACAATGAGAATTTATGATTATTTCGATACATTAAAAGATTCAGGAGACTCAATACAGGAGAAGACTCAATACATATTAGAATCGATATACCATCTGATACAGGACAAATTTGCACAGCTCCATAACGAAATATAAGGAATTAAAACTGAGGTCAATTCTTTGAAAGAGGAAAATAAATATTTTCATAGGGGTTGACAAAACTGTTCCAAAGAATAGAAAAGATGAAAGAAACATCCAAGAACAACGACCAAATAAAAGATGTGTTGGAGTTCGAAATAGACAATCTGGTTAACAAGAGGAATAATAAAAATATCATAATTATAAATTTCCCTTGTTTCAATTGTAGAATTGCGTCGGATGGCAATTTTATGAATATTAGCGAGGTTGAGGCCGAAGTTTAAACGCGAAAACGTGTACGTCGGACGTTCAGCGCCGCTTTCCTGTAAGTCTAAAAGTTTGACAATGGCGTTCGGAATGTCGAGCACGATTCCACTGACTTTCCAAACGCCATTGTCAAACTTCTAGACTTACAGGAAAGCGGCACCGAACGTCCGACGTACACGTTTCGCGTTTAAAACTTCGGCCTCAACCTCGCTATTAATTTGAAGATGTAATCTGTCCCAAATTGGTAACCACCATTTATTCACTTCTTGTGTTCCAGAATACTAATATTTGACGACTGGCCTTTCTTTTTAGGCTGCTTGGCCGTCAAGTTTAAAAACATTCCTTTAAAAAACACAGAAAAATATCCAGTTAAAATTACAAAGTTAAAATTGGAACTGGCGGATCTTACAGACATCGTTTTTCTTTCCATCCTTACCACTCGGGGATTTATAAATTTCCCGTTTAACTCGCCTGATTATGCAAAGGAAATCAAACAGTTCGTAAATAAGGAATTGGGTATAACTAACAGTTATATTGAAAGTTTGGTCAGACTAACTAACGGTGAAATAAAACCGATAGTGAATATTTCATTAGAGTCCGTACATGATATAAAATTGATCCTTAAAGCATTTTGGAAAAAGAAAGATAATTTTAGTAATGAGGAGAGAAATAAAATAATTTTAACTGCAGATTTATGCAAGAGATCAAGATGGAGAAGGAAGAAATTACAAGCAATAATTAAACAAGGAAAACTCAATGGGAATACAATAATTATAAAAGATGACTATTATATAAAGGATAATCAAAAATACACATATGATATTAATCTGGATAAAGTGGTTCAACTGAGTGGTTTTGTGAGAAGGAATTGATTAATAAACATTTTTGGTTTTACAAAGGCTTAAATGTCATATTTTCCAAATTACATAAAATTATGTTTAATCTTATGCAAAAGCATAAGATTAAACATAATTTAATGATATTTTTAACAGAACTTATCTGAGGCATGACTTCTTTCTCTGCATACATCCAAGATACAAATATAATAAAACAAATTACACTATTTATTATCATATACAACATGTGGCCTTAACTGCATTTCATCTAATGACAGCATGCAAAGTTTGTCTTGTTCATCAGTTTGCCTTGTTCATCAAGCTGACTGTAGTTTAAAGCGACAAATTTAAATTTATTAAAGTTCTAATAACAAAGAAATAAAAACAAACGAAAATTTAACTTTTATTAAGCTTACAATTTAAATTATCTTCATAATAACAATTTAAAAAATTGATAAATTGTTTTGCTGAAATAATAATAATAATAATAAAAATTTTTGTTTTATATTGTAGTGTTTTTACTGTTACTACTTTTGCTTCTCGTCACTGCGCGCGATTAAAACGAATGAGACGAATCGTAACAAAAACTAAGTTTATTTTCTGCTCGCGTAACAGTTACATGACTCGACGGCGTGGCTAACAAAGAAGCAACTGGCTGTCCAAAAGGTCCCACAGGGTAGTCCGGTCCCGTTCCAGGAAGTGATAACTCTTACCACCTGGGGTTCGTTACGACTGTTAAGATGTGGAGGGTGACGTTCCCCACAGAGTATCCCCTTAGTGAGGGACGAGCGATAGAATTGATGTCGAACGAGTCGCTTAACGTTACGTTATGGTGACTAGTCTTTTAGGAAAATTGTAAGCTGCCGACATATGGGGGCAATTAGTTAATTGCACGTCAGGAAAACCCTAGGGACCGATCGTATGTGGGTGGTGGCGGCAGAGGCAAAGATGACAAGTGTCTTACAATAACCGTTTATTTTAACCTCAAAACAAACTTACAAGGTAGGCCTACAGTACAAGATGCGATCTAGATCGTCTGCGGCAGAAGGCGCTCCGGATGACGGCGATCGGAGAAGGCTGTCGGAGTCGTCGGTAAAGCCCCGGGGCAGTCGGGTAGGAGAGTCCGATGGGGTCGGTGACGGACGTCGGCGAAGGAGTAGGTGGCTGGTTGGAGTACCGTCGTCCACTTCCGGGTAGAAAGCTCCGTCGTCTCCCTTCTGACCTTGATACGGGGGTTTTTATACGATTTTCCCCCGAATCTTCCCTCTTGATTGGTCTTAAGTCCCTTTTTCCTTTTTTCGATTGGTCAGTCTACTGTTTCTAAGCAAGACGAAAACCAAATTCGGCCGGGGACGGCGCCCGGGCGTTGACAGCTACTCACATAATTTACACAGTTTGCCCCCTCTCGCGGACATCGGGCTGAACCGATCCGCCAAACGTTCTGTGGCTGCCCCCCCTTCGCGACGATCCCGGGCTCATATGGTCTACAGGTGACCTTGACCATCTGTCTCTCTTCTTTCTCCCCTTTTTTGTTAATTGTTTACATCTCGACTCTTGTATACGAGCACCGCGACATTCCCTTCGTCGTTTATTACCGCGTTGTGTTTGTTTTAGAAGAAATGCTTTACAGATGTCCGGTTTATAGCCCGATGCGCGTTCTTGCTCCGATTGACTTTCCGAAATTTCCCGAGGTAGCGATCTTGTAAACAACCGAATTCTCGGCGCCATTTTAGGATCTTCACAAAATGAACTTGACGGCCTGATCTCGTGGTGACGGTTTGATCTTTTTTGGAGGTCGTTTCCAGTTTTTTGTTATTCGCTGTTGCAGATGAAGATGGTGTCTGTGATGGTCTTGACTGGACGGTTTTATAGTAGATTTCTGAAGTGGTTCGTCCTGTAAGATATACGCTGGTTTTACTCTGTCAATGGAGACGGTGGATTTGCGACCTTGGATGTCAATTACTAGTGTTTTGTCGTGTTTTTCTAGCACTTTGTATGGGCCTGAGTAAGGTTGACGAAGAGGAGGTCGGTTTGCGTCGACTCTTAAGAAAATATGTGTACATTCTTTTAGCTCTTGATGAATGAAAATTTTCTCTGTGGAATGAGCGGAAGTTGCTACCGGTTTCAGATTGGCCATGTGGGTTTTTAGTTGACTGACAAAAGATTCGCAAGAAATTCGTGGGGTGTCGGGGCTAATGATGTCAGCTGGTAATTTCAACAGGGTACTATATAACAGTTCGGCTACTGTTGCGCCTATATCGGCTTTAAGTGCTGAACGAATTCCCAGGAGGACTACCGGAAGAGCGTCGGTCCATTTGGAGGATTCGTGTGCCATTAGCGATGCCTTCAGGTGTCTATGTAATCGTTCTATTAAACCGTTTGATCGGGGATGGTATGCTGCTGAATGGATGCGATTGGTGCCGAGAAGTCTGGTCAGTTCTCGGAAGAGGTTCGATTCGAACTGACGTCCTTGATCAGTGGTGATCGTAGTAGGGCATCCGAATCTTGCGATCCAAGCTGAGAAAAAGGCGCTGCATACCGTCTCAGCTGATATGTCGGCAATTGGGATGACCTTTGGCCATCTGGTAAAACGGTCGATCACTGTAAGGCAGTAGTGTTTCCCATCAGCTGGCAGAAGTGGTCCTATCAGATCCATGTGAAGATGGGAAAATCTTGCTTCCGGAAGTGTAAACTTTCCTATTGGTGTCCAGGCGTGGCGGTGAATTTTCGATTTCTGGCAGGGGATGCAATGTCGTGCCCACTGACGGATGTCCTTCCGCATGCCCGGCCAAACATAACGGCTCGAAATTAGCTTAGTGGTTGCTGTTGCTCCTGGATGAGAAAGTCCATGTAGATGGTCGAATATGGTTCGTCGGAGATTATGCGGCACGAAGGGGCGAGGTATTCCGGATGATGTGTCACAGTATAGGTCGATTTCGTTAGGTGGAAAGGATTTCAGCTCTAATTTGAGCGACATAGGATCCTTTAACAATTGATGAAGTTCCGAATCTGTAGCTTGCGTTGTGGCTAGCTCTCGGAAGTCTAGAGGAGAAGCAGAGGTGATCGAATCTATCTCGATGCGGGAGAGAGCGTCTGCTATCGTGTTAGCTGTGCCCGGAATATGACGTATATCCGTAGAGAATTGGGATATAAAATCGAAATGCCGCATTTGTCGTGGTGAACATTTATCTGGTTTTTGTTTGAAGGCGTATATAAGCGGTTTTTGATCCGTGTAGATCGTGAATTCACGGCCTTTTAAGATGTGGCGAAATCGTTTTATTGATGTGTATATTGCCAATAGTTCTCTGTCGTAAGCTGACCAGTTGCGTTGATTTGGTGCCAGTTTCGCTGAGATAAAGGCGATGGGTTCCCATTTCCTGTTGTATTGCATCAGTGATCCTCCAACCGCTGCATCTGACGCATCTACCTATATGCATAGTTTAGCTCCGGGTATTGGATGGTGGAGGAGTGTGGCTTTGGCCACTGCTTCCTTAGCTAATACGAAGGATTGTTCTGCCGCTTCTGACCATTGCAGAGATCGTGATTCTGCTTTCCGAGTGAGTGTCGTACGTTTCCCGTTCTTTTTTCCTTCTAGTAGCTGCACTAGCGGGGCGAGGGTGTGTGCCGCTCGAGGGATGCATCTCCTGTAGAAATTTATTATGCCTAAGAATCGTCTAAGTTGAGTGAGAGACAAAGGTTTGAAAAATTCTCGGATGGCTCTGACTCTATCAGGAAGTGGTTCCAGACCCTTTCCCGAAACCTTGAATCCGAGAAATTCGATTAATGGTACACCGAAGGTGCATCTCAACGGATTTATAATTAATCCATATTCTTGGAGGGGTTGGAATAAGGCGCGAAGATGCGAGATGTGTTCTTCCTGGGAGCGTGACGCTATTAATATGTCATCGACGAAAGCATATGCGAAGGGGAGTCGTCTGGTTACTTCGTCGATGAACCGTTGAAATGTTGCGGATGCGTTGCACAATCCGAATTGCATCCTGGTCACTCTCGAAAAGACCAAATGGTGTCGTTATAGCTGTTTTGTGCACATGCGGTGGGTAGATGGGTATTTGATGATAGGCCTTGATTCAAGTCTATGTGAGAGAAGATTTGTGTTCCGTGCAGTTCCGATGTGAAATCTGCGATGTTTGGAACTCCGTATCTGTCCTTTATGGTTTGTGCGTTTAGAGCACGATAATCTCCTACGGGTCGCCAATCCGAACTGTTTTTCTTGGTGACCATGTGGAGTGGTGATGCGTAATTGCTTTTTGATGTTCGCATATGGCCGAGAGCTATCATCTTATCGAATTCGACCTTAGCGATTTTAAGCCTATCGGGTGCTAGGCGACGTGGTTTCGCAGTTACGGGCTGACCAACAGTTTCTATATGATGTACAACGTTGTGTTTTACGGGTTGGTTAGGACGTGGAGGTCTGGTGATCTCAGGAAATTCTTCCAATATCTTATGATATATGGAGTCTTTGGTCGTTATCTTAATAGAGTGGATAAAGGTTTCCAATAGTTTGCCTGGAGAGTTCACCTTTGTCTGAACGTCTGTGAGACATTTGCGTCTAAGATTCGGTACCAAATGGAAATGATACAAGAAATCTGCGCCTATTATTGCCGTTGACACGTTGCCAATAAGGAATTTCCAACGAAAAATTTTCTTTAACCCACCCAAAATCGAGAGTGAGTGTTCGTTGGTCGTAGACATGAATTGCAGTTGTGTTTGCTGCCATCAAGGTCATTTGAGATGCGCGCTTCTTTTGTGACGAGGAGGCTGGAAATATTGATACGTCGGAACCTGTGTCGACGAGAAAGTTTACGTTCGTTCTCTTATCTAGGATGAACAGGCGACGAGATTGTTCTGGCAAAGTGCATGTCGCCTCTACGCTTCGCCGTTCTCGTTTGTTGGAAAACTACACGGCGGAGTACATTTTTGTGCCTTTGCGCCAAAACGGTTGTGGTACCAGCAGTAGTTGTTGATACTGCGGTGAGATGAATTGTTGCATGTCCTGAACTGCTGCGGGAGCGTCGAGAAAAATGGTCACTGCGATCCCGACGTGCCTGCGTTAGTTTATCGATTCGCTTGTTAGGTTTATCTATTTCGACTAGTATTTTGTTGGTTACGGTATCGGTTTTCTCAGGTTGCGACACTGAAGCTATCGTTGCAGGGGTTACTTCCACCACGCGGTCCGCTACCTCCGCTGCTTTGTCTACGTCGAGTGGGGTAATGACGGTTAGGATAGATTGGACGGAAGTCGAAAGATGTTGTACGAATAACTCTAGTATAACAGCGTCCGGAATTTGAAAATTTTCCGCCCGACGCTTTAGAACACGTAGTAGTTCGGAAGGTTTGCGATCTCCTAGCTGTCCTCCGGCCAATAGTTTTCGTAACTCTTGTTGAGACGATTTGCCGGATCGTTTAATAAGTTCCACCTTTATGTGACCGTACGGGTCTGTATGGTCCGGGGAAATAATAATGTCTCTAACCGTTGATGCCACTTCCGGTAGTAAATGGGCCACTACGTAGTTGAACTTTGTGGCACTTTCCGTGATCGGCTTTGGAGATCCTAGAACAAATGTGCTTTCGCACATGTGGAACCATAAGGCTGGGTCGGAAAAGTTGTATGAAAGGATTTTTACCGCTCCAATCTCGGTCATGATCTGGCGATTGAGGTCTTGAGGAAAAGAACAACGTATCTGATGAAGGTTCCAATGGGTGGATTCGGTAGTTTTCTTAGTCGAATTACGTTATTAGTCCGGGTTCGGGTCACCAATGTAGTGTTTCTACTGTTATTACTTTGCTTCTCGTCACTGCGCGCGATTAAAACAAATGAGACGAATCGTAACAAAAACTAAGTTTATTTTCTGCTCGCGTAACAGTTACATGACTCGACGGCGTGGCTAACAAAGAACAACTGACTGTCCAAAAGGTCCTACAGGGTGAGTCCGGTCCCGTTCCAGGAAATGATAACTCTTACCACCTGGAATTCGTTACGATTGTTAAGATGTGGAGGGTGACGTTCCCCACAATATTATTGTCATCAAAAAATTATATTTTCTTAAATTAAGGGTGTATTAATGCTATAATAAACGTCTTTATATTCAAATATAATATTTGAATTCTCTTGTATGGACGCAGCCATCTTTGATCAGTTACAGCTAGTAAAACGTAGCGTAAATGAAAGAGGCTACCAAATGTGACGTCAAAACACCAAACATGTTCCAAAACAGCGCTACTGTAAAGGACACAAAAGCAGAAAAATACTCAACTGCTCCGGAACTGTTGAGTCTGCTGAATGCAGCCAATGGTATGCTAAAATAACCAAATTCTTTATATGGTTTTCGTTTTAATGTTTGTTATTCTTATTTCTTGCCGAGCAATACCAGTTATGAATAAAAAAGAACTATGTTAAAGTTACCAAAAGAAACCTGGAGTTCGACTTAAAAAACATATAGTGTTAAAAAGGGGATTTGTTATACAATACTATCCAGGCCCGTTCCTGAGTTATTGGCCATCCGGATACAAAAGAAATATTGCTGTCTTTATTATTTAAATATATAAGAATTTAATATAAAGTGTTTACTTTTGTATATACATATATATATATACAAACTAACTAAACTATATATATATTATATATATAGTTTAGTTAGTTTTAAACAGTTATTAATTGTTGTAATAAAAAGAAAAAATATGACAAGGCTCTCTCTGTCGCTTAGCAGAAGAGTTATTTTATTTTTGTAAACAAACCGCATGCAAGTCAGCCATGTCGTTTTCTCGTGAAGTCCAAGTGTAAAGTTCTTTATTTGAATAAAAAGTAATATTAATTATTTGAAAAGTATTTATTATTATTCTTATTAGGCAAAATTTTACATATAATAAACGGTCTGCGGTCGCCCCTGGGTTTAGCCGCCCAGGTGCAGGGGCACCTTTTTCTCTCCGCCAGGAACGGCCTTGCAATCCATGACGCCACATGCTAAAGGCTTTGTAGTGAAATGGGATGAAGCAGATATATTGATAATTAGGACTTCACACTCTCTAACGTTGGCACTGAATCCTGAAAAAAAATATATTGATATATAGAAGTTAAACCGGCAAATCAATGCATTAATGTTAGGAATGCGGAAGGTTTACCATCAGCATGAAAGTTTTTCATAGAAAAAAGCTATTACGTAAAATTTCGAAGGTTTCATTCAGCCTTATTGACCATAGTGTATTTATTTATTTTATTTATATTTACATATTTCATTTTTACTTTATTTATTTATTATTATTAAGGCATGTGCTTATTTATTAGAAGCAGATATTACGTATTACCGTTATATTTACGTATATTTAAATGTAAATGTTCGAACTTTCCATTTTTTTTATAAAGTTCTATTTTGGAACGTTCAGTAACCAATATTCTTTATTGTGTCATCTGAAGATGGTCTATAAATTAGGCTGAAAACGTCTGTTTATATATATTTAAATAAACGTTTCTCAGCAGCCATAAGGTGGTTAGTGATTAATTAATTACACTTCCCTCTCTTTTTTAAAAACTCTTTCTGCCCTGTGGGCACTAAAACACTAAGAGGGCCTCTTTTAGCAAACTCGTTATGGATTCGATTAGGTCCACAATGGTGCGGTCTGGTGGTGAAAGACGGGGCCCGACATATCTGAACGGACCACCCTGAAAAATTCCTGGAGATTTTTCGACCCGTTCGAATACGATTCGGGTCCCACAGAGCGGTAGGCTGCCACCTTGACTGCTCGGCCATCCGGCCGAATTATTTCTCTCTGCTGAGTGCGATTTTCGATTGGCCCTGTTTGTGCCCACAGAGCGGAAAGAGTAAAAAATATATTTTATTATTTATGATTTTTATATTTATTATTAATATACTTAGATTACAAATTTTAAATTTAAAAAAATTAAAAAATAAAATAAACCTAAACTTTTAAATAGCTTTTGTCTATAAATTAAAAATAAATTTTATCACACAAGTTTTATTTTTTAAGATTTAAAAATAATCAGCGAATTTTTTTATTCTTAAATTTAAATAAAAAATAAATAAAATATTAGCCTGATTATTTCAATGGAATTTTCGATCGCTAGGTGTGCTAAACACTAACATCAATAAAGATGGCGTCCTCCATAAAAAGCATGGACTTGTATATAGTCGATAATAACGATAAAAGTATGAATTCTGATTTATTGGTATTGGAAACGTTAAAAAAAGCAGCTAGTCAAAATTTGGAATTATTAAAACCCGCCGAACAACAGTTAAAATGCTGGGAAACACAACCAGGATTCTATACTACGCTCTTAGTAAGTCCTATTGCGCTAGGCGAATGCGCGACTTAAATCGTTCGATTACTTTGATATTTTAATTAAAGAAGTTAATTATATAATTGTACAAATATTAATAAGAAATTTTATGCATTCGAGTATTTTTTACATTCAAATATATTGATACAAAAAAAAAAAAACACATACATCGTTATGTTCTGTCAAAATCACATTGTTTTTGATACATAATCAAATGTTTTGCTTACATATCAATGATATGTTTATTTTATTACGATTGAATTCTAATGTGCTATTTTTTAGTTTAATTATTGATTTTGTTATAAAATCTATTAATGGGGTGATGTAAATGTTACTCGGAGAAACAAATATACTTTTTAAGTTGTAAATTGACATTCATCTTGAATTCTTATTTTTGTTGAAGTAATAATTTATGAAATGTCTCTTGGTGATTACCGTATTTTACGGACTATAAGACGCTACGGACTACAAGACGTACCTTAATTTTTAAGCAATTTTTTTAAAAAATGCCTATAAGACGCACCTGAATTTTGGAGGCAATTTTTCGAAGAAAAAAGTGTCTTATAATCCGTAAAATACGGTAGTTATTGAATGATGTACAAAAGATGTCTCATTTTAACACTTACAAATATATAGAAGTTATTATGTGGTAGTAATACTGTATACTATTCAACCTGGGCATTGGCAGAGGGAAACAAATGGGACACTTGCCCCCTTCCCTGATGCCGAGTAAAAGTTCTACAAATTATAATTGCAAAAGTGATTATAAAAACGTTTCGTGGAGATTACACTTTTGACCATGAAACACTATGTCTGTCTTTTTGTATTTATGCACTACTGTATTCTATAATCTACTTGTGAAAACATTCCAAAAATTAAATAAATGAAAATTTATTGATGTAATTATCTGCTTCCAAGCTCTGCTTGCCCATTTTCTGTGAATGCCCATGCTACTCATAATGGTTTTAATGTAAATTCCATTGGAAACAATCATTATTATTGCTGTAATAAACTTATGAAGAAGTATTATATGATAAAGAATAGTCCTGAACTTATTTTTCTTAACTAATCTAAAATCTTTCGTTTGTAATCTTTATAACGTTTAGACTACTGTTCATAAGGATTGCCATCCCTAAAACCACTGTTTATAACAAAACCACGAAAAGTTAACATATTTTCTCTATACTTCGTTGACAGACTTAAGGAACTTAACAGAATTAAAGAAAATGGCCACAACTCTGAGATATAAAACTAGCATGATGACAGGACTAATTAGAAATTATAAGAAAGACAAACCAGACTCAAAAAAGCAATAATGGGTCATTAAATTTACTTTCATTAAGAACATGATGAATATTAAGAAAGAAATTGTGGAACATGAAGGATTTAATATGATCTTCAAAAGAGTGCTATATATTTATGGTGTTTTTGAGAAATAATAAAGATAGGTTAAAGAAAGGAGAAAAAGCAGGTATATAATGGATACCTAATAAAAACCTGCAATTATAAATTATTGAACATGTTCTATTTGTGTCTGTGTCAATTCTACATTTCATTTACTATATCTATTGTTCATATATAATGCTATTTATTCTGATAAACTTTAAATGATTTATATAAAACAACCACTCAAAACTGGGTAAGTTGGACTAAAAAATCATTTTTTTAGCCTGATGATGTCTGTTTAACTTGAGTGAAAATGTTAGCTCTGTTATTTTGTATGCCGATTTTTGGTTTCGGACACTGTTGTTTTTAAATGATTTAGCATTTGATAATTGTTTTTATTGATTTATTATTAATAATAAAAATTAATAAATCAACAATATTTATTTAAAATAAACCTATATTAAGCACTATATAATGAAAATTATATGCAGTCATTGTACATATGAAGAATTTATCAATTTATTTTTGCATTGAATCTGCTTCTTTGAATTTTCCTTAAAGAATGAACCAATTTTAGATTATGCAACTGCATTAAAAAATAAAATAAACAATACAATAAAATAAATAAATATAAAATAAAGAAAATATATAATCTACTAAATAATTCATAAATAATTAATTTCATTTATTTATTTTAGTTTTTTGTATGGTAATGGCACTGCGTGTTCTGAATTAAAGTTATCACCATAATTTGATTTCTGCATTATCGCCAAGAGCATATCATAAATTAAGATTTTTTCCTGTAAGGCATCTTCAACTTGTCTGCAATATTTTCCTTCATCTCTATATTTAATATGATTTCTTAAAATTTATTATTAGAATTTAACAACTCTTCCATGTTGTTATAACATCTTTATTGAAAAATCATAAAAACACAGGGCCATTTCATACCAACACAGTCATGTCAGAAACATGCTTTCACACTAAACACATTTGAATCAGTCTGTCTGTGACAAGAGTAAGGTAAAGATGGATGTTCCAATAGTAATTCAAGGAATAATTATATATCAATTACGAAGAAGATAACAAAGAAAATTATTTTGGGTACATCCCATAAATACCAGATTTGTTTTTGAATCATTTAGTTGCTTGTTTTCAAATTTATTAGTTGATCCAAACAAATTTTTCAATTTTTGAATGAGCCCACTTTTATTTTTTAAATTTAAATATTTTATATTTGAAAAAAATTCTGAAACAGAATAGCTTGGGATTGCTTTGATACATTGCTTTCATTATGCTACACTGATACAATTAAATCTTCCATATAATATATATATTGAACATAGTGTGGCTTTTCCTACTGTTGACTGATCAAGACTGATCTAAAAACTCAACCAGCTGAATCACTGCAGTCTTCATTTGACTCAGTGTAACTATTGTATGTGATACGTTGTGTGTGAAACCAAATTTACACATTGTTTTTATTTTCAATGATAACTCAGTTGAATTCAGCAGTGTCTGATGTCACAACTTAACTTGACTGATTTGGTTTGAAATGGTCCTGAATCAGTAGTTTTTAAACTATGAGTTTGAGTACTCCATGATGTGTATTTTCATGGATCCCTAACCATTAACTTTATACTTATATGGCAGGAATAATTTGATTAAATTTATTGTACTTACATGAATGAGAAATGCTAGCAGTTGACTATAATGAAAGATTAATTGGAATAGCATGGTATTTCTATTACATTTTTCATAATGAAATTAAATAACAAATTAAATTTGTTTGAAAAAATCACTTGTGAACCCATGATTATTAACTCTTTGATCTTCAGACTACAGCTTAAGGATTTCTGTCCTAAATGGTTCAAGGAGTCAATGTTTTACTTCAGATTAAATGATTTTTTAGGGAATTAAAAGTCTCATCATCAGATCCAGTTTCAAAAATTGTTAAATTTGAACTTAGAATCTGGTTAAACTATTTGTAAGATATCTATTTTTTTTAGTCTTTCAGTCTCATCATCATTTGATGATGATGAGACTTGCTTTGAAGAACATTAAATCTGAAATAAATCATGCATAACTTTACTATCCTTAATTAATATTTTATATAATCCTGGGATGTGTAATGGATCAGTAGGCTCTTTGTCATTTCATAGTATTTTGTAGATGGTATGATTTCTTCTGAATATAATTTTATACCCTATACTAATTTTATTTCCTTGTAGATGTGATGGAAGGGTGACATATAGTCAACAATTGTATATCCAGCCTGTGTGTCTTTTCTATGTACAGCTTTCATTTTCAGCTTGTATCTCTTGATCATAGATGTTATGATGCATCATTTGAAACCAAATTGATAGCCAATGTATTGATGTCAGCTTTGATGTATTCTAGCTCCTGCAATCTTTATTGGATAGAATATATGGAATTTTGATAGAAATACTAACTCCTTCAACTGTAGCATTTTGATGATTTTCTGAATGTATGGAGTTGACTGCTTTAAAGAACATTATTGAACTTATTTTTCTTTGCAAATTGTGCCATTTTACTTTAATATTCATTACTGATTAACAAGTTTGGACTGATTGATCAATCAATAATTTACAAAACTACAAAAGTGTCTTTGTACACTTTGTATACTGTTTTTAACAATAATTAAAGCGATATTCAGTAAAAAAGTAAGGCAAAATGCAGAAAAATTGTTGTTTAAAAAAAAGATGTATAATGAAATTCAATTTGAACTTTGTTCTTCAGTTTGAAATATTTTTCAGTTCTGCATTAGGCTGATACATAATAAAGTTTCTCAGATTTGCTTCTCTTTGTGGGAAGTTGTACCAGTGTGTCAATAATTCATTATATGGCTATATTAAATTAATTGAATGTTAGATAATTGAGACTTTCCAAATTTAAAATTTTCAAGTATTAAATGTTATATAATATAACTCAAGCCTAAATTAATAACTAAATATGAATCTAAATTGCTGGATTATTCTTAATTATTAATCTTAATACAGCATTGTGACCTAATTATATATCTTCAACCAAATTGCATTGTAATTAATTAAAGATTAGTTTAAATATAACCTGAAAATAAACCAACAATCTAGATTCATTTATTACTAAATTTCAATTTTAATTATAACTTTTTCAGTGTTTAGGTTCAATTTTTTAAAATAAAATTATTGAATGCAGTTTTGAAAGTGATTGATGATTTAATGTTGTTCAGTTACCAAACCAGTTCCTATATTTCTGTATAGATAACAGAATTTAAATCTAACATATAAAAAATAATAAATTTATGTATTCATAATTAATTAAAATCCAAGAAATAATTTTTCAGCAACTGAAAATCACTTTTGTTTTCGAAATTTCTAGTGGTCCGAGTTGGAAAAAATTTAATGATTTCATATTAATTATTTTCAATATATATATATATATATAAAAAATTTTTTCAGTTGTTACTGAAGAAATTGTTATAAATATTTCAATAGGTAGTTCATTTGATTAAACTTCCACTTAAATATTTTCATTATTGTTACTTGTGATTTAAATATACACTATTTCCAAATTGCTACTTTAACTTTTGTAAATAATTTATTAGAAATAGATTCTATTAATATTTTCTACATTTTAACTGTAGGTTCTAGAAGTCTAGTAGTATATGTAGTCATCCAGAATTTAAAAAAAAGAATTTTAACTTTTTCATATTTAATTCTATTCAATCTTTAAGATTTTTTCCTCCATTTCCAAATATCGGCATTGTTAAATGTAAACAATTTTTATCGGCTTTATAAAAATATCTACTATTTATGTAATAATTTACTTTCCAGAACAAAATTTTTTTCTTTTCTTTAAAATTTTAGGAGTTAAACATTCATATAAAACAGTAAAATGTTTTTCTCCCTCTCTTCTGCCAAATTTTTAATACTTTTTATCTTTAAGTGCTGGATAGGAATGTATTAACATTTTTTACTGTAAATTAAATAATTGAATCACCCCATTTAACTAACTACATCCAACTAAAGTAAAGAGTATCTGTATAGTGGATTGGACTAGATATTGCTGCTGAGTCTCACCTGTTTGTCAATGGTAAACACAGGAAAACTGGATGGCTAGTGAAAATACAAATAATTATCATCCCTTCAGGCTTTCTCTGAGTTCACCACAGATGTGGCAATAGGAGGATCAGCACCATTATCTGGTTCAATCCATGGTAAAGGTGTTCTACACCAGTGTTTCTCAACTTTATTTGACCTTTGGCTCCTTTTCAGTTTAATATTTTTTTATTATCCCTATAATAGAAGATTGGGGGAAAAATTAAAAAATAAATATTAAAAATTCATTGCTTTTTTAAATTTACAAAAAATTCATTTAGTAATATCTAAAAAAAAGCAGTGGAAAAATATCTGCATAATATATTTAATAAACATTAGTAATCTTATATATAAAATTCTCGTGTCGCAATGTTAGTTACCTTACTCCTTTGAAACGGCTTTACCGATTTTTACCAAATTTTATATGCATATTCAGTAGGTCTGAGAATCGGCTACTATCTATTTTTCATACCCCTAAGTGATAAGGGTTGTTGACCCTTAACCTTTTTTTTTAATTTTTGGACAAAATTTTTTGTTTTTATTTTTCTATAATGTGGCATTAAAAAATACATACAACCCTAAATTTTTACCCTTTTATCACCAACCCCTATTTTTTAATAGCCATTTTAGTAATTTAATCATTTTTCATCCCGCTCGATAACTGATCAATTATCATCTTTTTTGTATTCAGTTTCCGATTAGATTGGCATTTGCAATGACTATCAACAAATCCCAAGGCCAAACGATGTCTATTTGTGGCTTAGATTTGAGCACGCCATGTTTTTCACACGGACAATTATACGTGGCATGCTCTCGAGTGGGTAAACCATCCAGTTTGTTTGTGTTAGCTAAAGATGGGCTAACAAAAAATATTGTTCACGCTATAGCATTAAGAAATTGATATTGTTTGTTAGTGTTACTGTCGTAATTAATTAATGATATATAATTTTAAGGAATAAATTATAATAACTTAAAAATAATAATGTTTGGCATTTGTTATTTTTATATTCCCTCATCGTTCACAGCGCTCCATGCCTATTTCACGCATATACCACATCCTTACACACTTACAATAAGTTAGTTATTTTTTGTCTACACTAGAAATTACCTAGAAATAATTTATATGGCAAAACAACGTTTGCCGGGTCAGCTAGTATTTCTTTATATATCAACAATGAATTATGATGATTGAATAACAATAATATTGGCATTGTGCATGAAAACCAACTTGCTTTTGTATATACATGCAATGTCTTTGTTTACAAGAAACAAATTTATGTATATTGTCTCATAACAGATAAAACATTTTAGGTTCAAAATTTCCTTACTGAAGTTTAATCATTTTCATATAATTTTAATTTTATTCTATGGTTTCCCTAAAGTTTGCTCTGGCTCTCCAAAAGTTGATTTTTTGGCATGTGGCTCCCTTGGTGCCACATGGCCCCGGTTGAGAAACACTGCTTTACGTTTTAGTTGGGTGTAGTTAGCTGAAGCTGGCTAAACAGTAAGCTGAAAACATTCCTAATAACTTCCTACTTTTTGGAATATTTATACTTTTTGCTTCTTTAACTGCTTGTTAAGGAAGCAAAAAGTATAAATATTCCATTAAGAAAAACTAACTAATATTGTTAAAATTAAATTATTTTAATTCTTCAAGTTCTGAAAATTATTTTTATATAAGTTATAGAATCTTGATGTTAGGATAGATCACTGTAATTTTTTGTTTAGATCGGAACCTGTGATTGTTACCATTTAACAATTTCATGGAAAGATCTAATACACACAATAATAATAATAAATTCTTATAATATTTTATCCTATCATTTCTTTGTATGATCAGTCTACCTTATATCACAAATGCTTAAACATTGCTCAGTGGATGTAGCTGATTACTATGTTTCCTGATGAATGTAACAAGCATTTTACAGCCTGCAATCAAATGACTCTAAACATCCTTACATCTTCTGACAATATCTGCATTTGCTATCAACTTGCTATTTCAAAATATTCTTTTGATGTCTTCCATTCAAAACCTAATAACCGGTGCAAAACCGATGGAAGATATGCTTATTGTCCAGTGTTTTTAGAGGAGTTTTATTCTTTTGATGATACCTTGTATTGAGTACTTGGTTTTAGGCTGCTATTATTAAACTCCATTTCTCTTTTGAAATTAGAATTGCTTAGCCATTTCATGGATGCCTTTTTATCAAGAGTCAGTTTATTGAGATCTCAATAGAATCATTCATAAAAAGGTTTGTTCTTGAGTATTCCTATTCATTGTTGTTATGATTATCATGAAAAATGCTTCTAACTCTGAATTAGGAAGATCCAAAAACAATTTAGCTATAAAGTCAAGAAAGTTAGCTGCAATCTGAAAGGAAAACTGTATAAATCAGTTGTTAGACCTGCAATGTTATATGGAACTGAGACATGGGCAATAACAAGAGCCCAAGAAAGAAAGATAGAGGTGACAGTGATGAGAATGTTGAGATGGATGTGTGGAGTGTCAAGGAAGGATGGAATAAGGAATGATTTTATTAAAGGTTCTGTTGAGCAAAAAGATGCAAGAATGTAGGTTGAGGTGGTTTGGCCACATAGAGCGAAGAAGTGACAATTATGTTGGAAAGAAGATCGGAAAACTGGTAGTAAAAGGAAAGAGGAAAAGACGAAGGCCAAAGATGCATTGGAAAGATAAGATGGAAGAAGACTTGACCAGAGGGGACTTAAGAGAGAAGAAGCCCTTGATAGGGAGAAATGGAAAAAATGTATTAGAGAAGGAAATGCCGACCCCATATAAACATGGGAAAAGGTGAAGATGAAGAAGAAGTAAATAATTTTAAAAATGTCTATTAAAAAATACTAATATTAATATTGACAGTGTTTAAATAGTGCTGTTTTATTCATCATTAGCATGTCATTAAAGCATGCATAATTACATATATATATTTGAAAACAAAGACTTTAAGCAAGATTTGAATCTACAGTTCTTCTCTAATATTGTTTTTGATAACTAGACATTTCAAGCTGAAGTTCTTTTAGACATGCTAATTTTAGATCAGAGTAAATAATTATAACATTTATTATCAATTCTTAACCTTAAAAAAAATTATACATAAAAATTATTAATACTTTTGTTTAATTATCTTATTAAATTATAAATTTCTCAGAAATATTCTATAATAAATGATTAACGATTTATATGCCGTTACTGCTGCTGCTTAATATATAACAACAAAACATCCATTGCTAATACGATTGAAGTCAATTTAATATCTAATAAAAATAGCGGAGTGAAAAATTTGACAATTTATCACACCAAAATATGTTTGGTTTGATTTTATAATAAGATAAGAAATTTAAAAAAAGCTTGCAAAATAACTAATCTGTCAATAAAATCTATTTCAAGTGTTTTTCTGAAGAAAATAGATAAACATTAGTTATTTTTCTGTATTGCAAATATTGACTATTTTATTTTATTTATAAAAAATATAATTGGATTACTGAATTTATGAGAGATTCGTAAGAAATAAATTTAAATTTTAAAGTTTTCCTTATTCTTATTATGTTTTTTTTTAAATAATATATTTATAGATATGTTATGTAATCAAATAAAGGAATTTGTTTCAAATTTAAGTTGTTCAGTACTTAATATTGATAAAACATTAATTATACATGAATTTAATATTCATGAATCTTTTGAAAGTTATCTCGCTTGAAATGAATTTTAATGAAGTTGTTATAGTGTTTATTTTTTTAGGAGTTTTTGATATATTTTGCATAAAGTTTGAATAAATTACATATTTAAATTAACATTTTGAAAATTGTGTAAGAATTTTAAGATTAATTAAGCATTACTTTGGACTATGATCTCAGTTTTTTATATTTCTATTTATATTACGGAAAAGTTATTTTTTAATATCATTGAATAAATCAACTCATTACAGGAGATATTTTTGTTTATCAAATAAGCAGTTATTAGTTATCATAAATGTTGTTAACGTTTAACCATATTTGATAATAAAAATTACTAGTAATGTCAGAAAATAACAATTTAGTGAACATTAAATTTAAAAAAAATTTCCGATTAATTTATTCTGTAATAAATGTTAAAATTTTAGAGAAAAATGAGTATCTCCTTGAAAAAAAATTGTAAAATAATAGCTTTATTAGGTAATGAAATTAATTTATTTTAAAAATTCATTAGTTTTAATAGATCGTTTGAATAGAGTTTTCAGGAATAAGACTTATATTTATTTAAAAATTCGGTTAATGTTACCTATGGTAGCGAACATGGCGGCTCATCTCTGAAACAGTGGGGACGCACGTTCTAACCTAACCTATTCTAATAAATTACCCCTATTCTAATAATTTGGTTGGTAATAATTATGGTAATTTATTAGAATAGGTTAGGTTAGGTTAGAACGTGCGTCCCCACTGTTTCAGAGACGAGCCGCCATGTTCGCTACCATAGGTAGCATTAACCAAAAATTCATATGACTCAAACAAGAAATTCTAAAATGTTCTTGGAGAAATTATTATTATTATTAGTAAACTGATCATACATTCATATAAAGTTAAATTAATATTTACTTACATTTTTTAAAAGTTGCGCGCACAATTTTTTATTTAACATTTATTACAAAAAGTTTTAAATCTAAGTTCTAGTACATTTTGTATTTTACGTAACTGTCTAAAAAACAAATAGTTAAAAATAAAATATCTTCATTGTTTTTTTGTATTTGTTATAGAAAAAATTTTTGAGAAATAAAATCTGATTGAAAAATTAAATTAAATAACAAAAAAATTAAAAATTTTAATTACATATGATAAAGCTATATGAATTAAAAAATTACAGTTTCAAATGTATATACAATTAAGTTTTGTTTAAATTATTATATTTTTTTGTAAATTTAAAATTTTACTTTCATTATTAATGAAACTGCTTAAAACTATATTTTAACTAGCAGATAGGCTCGGCATTGCTCGGGCAAAAGTAACGATAGCGAAGATTAAGATAGCGTTATAGTCAACCTTACCCGTTTTCACAGAATGCAAGAATTGGGTCCCCCTGTTTCCGGACTAATTAGAGAATTTTTAGAATGGTCTAAAAATATGTTCGGTTTCCCATAAAAACGAAAAAAACTGTATCTGCGTCTTGTATGTTGCTTTCTCTTAACAATTCCATTGTTACGTAACACTTCCATTATTACTTAACACTTCTATTGTTACTTAACACTTCTGTTGTTACATAACAATTTCATTGTTACTTAACACTTCTATTGTTGATGGAAGTGTTAAGCCTTATTCCTGTTCCTCCCCCCGTGGGGAGGAATTTCGAAAAATCCCTTCTTAGTGTGCGTTCTTGTGACGTACCCTAACTCTGTACCAAATTTCAACTTTCAACTCCTAACCATTTGCGCTCTGCGCCGATTATTATTATTATTATCAACTCGTCTCGATTATATATATAGATTGTGTTGGCATTTTATTTATTACTAATTTGTGTTTATTACTTTTTTCAATTTCATTATTTAGAACTCATTTTCCGTATTACTGTTTATTTACTTCTTTTTCAGATTTTGGTACTGTTTATTGTTCATTTTTATCTAAAATTAGTATTTATTTTGGCCACCACTTTGGTATTCTTCACGATTTTCTAACAGTACACTTTGCTAATTTTCCACATCACTAAACATCATTAAATTAAAATTTGCATCTTTAATATTTTATCAATCTTATCTTCTATTATGTAGATTACTACTGATAAAACATTATACAAATTTTAAATTTTATACTTATAAAAAATAGAATTTTGCATCTACTACTAGATCAATTTAATTGAAGAAATATTCATCTTAATAGTTATTAATATATTTTTTTAAATACTAATAGAATATTAAGATAAATATTTCTTCAGTAAAATACATTTACTGAAATGATTTGATGATTTACAGTTCTTATGCGGACAAATTAATTTACATAATTTATAAATGAGAAATTAGACTATGCATGCAAGTTTTGTTATTAAAATTAATAATGTTTTAGCTACATGAAATACAAAGAAATATTTTTTCTGTTTAATAGGATGCATTGCTTATTAATAACAGCTTTGCTGGCATTGTGATTGATTCATTTTTTTCTACATCTTATTTGTTTATATATTATTTTTGAATAATATCTGTTTAGTTCCTAAAAATAGAATTCAGTTGGAATAGGGATAATGTGTACTGTACATTCTATATTTTCGTAACATCTGTTTGTCTGTATGAGTTACATCTCTTATCAGTTGAGAAAATGTTTTCATTTCTTTCTCTTTCTCAGAAAAATGATTTGAATTTTGAATAACTCATTTATCTAAGCTCAATAAAGAATATCATCAATCATTTAGTCTCAATAAAATATAATAAACGTAAACAAGTTTGAAATCATCTTCTGTTAAGCCGTATTAATCAATGCACCTCTAACAGTGGGTGAAATATAAAAAAATGCTAATGTTTTTTTTTTAACTGTTTTCTTTACCTACCGTTAAAGATGCACTGATTAATTCAACTGAGTAACCAAAATGGCTAGTTCATCCTTGTTATTTTATTAAGTAATGATTAATTTATAATTAATCTAATTAACAAATTTACTAACTAGTTTTAAGTGATTAAATTAATAATTACTTAAAATGTAATTTATTTACTATTTTTTATTACCGAGACTTTTATGTCATGTCATGCAAAGCAATCATACAGTGCAATGCTACAATAATGAATTCAATATTACGATGTCTCGATTATCTAATTTTGGAAGAAAGATATTTAATCAAGTTTTGCTTTATAATATATAATAATAGGAATGTTATCAATATTTTACAGTTTGTTTCTAATAATTATACTTTTTTGAAAGTCGTTTTTGTGCATAGAAATAAAAGGTATTGTATGTGATATTTTTATTAAAAATATGTAAATATTTCTTGTATAGTTCAGCTGTCTAGATTCAGAAATCAATGTCTTTTTTGTGAAAGATAGAATTTTAAGAAAAGTGTTTTATCTTAACACTTTTATTTATATAAATAATTTTTTCCAATATTGTTTGTTGGAAAAAATTGTATACTTTTAACTGTAGTTTGCTATATTATTGTATAACATTTAAGAATGATATATGTTAAAATTCATTAAAAGTTTTTTCTGTATTAGTTAAAAAAATATTAAATGCTAAAGTAACAATACTTTCAAAATTTATGACTAGTTTTTTTTTTTCTTTTCTTTTCTTGCTATTGAATTTTTCTTTCATTTTAATTAGAAATTTAAAATTTTTTTATTAAGATGTTTAAGTAAATGTAGACATTGAGTAATAGAAGTTATGATAAATTAAGCTTTATTAATTCACTGTTATCAAAGAGTATGTCGTCTTGGTATAAAATGTGTACAACCTCTACATTTGTTTAAAATACAGCATTTAGATTTACATTCAAAGTAATAAAAAATATATATATATATAAAATATTATCTCTTGAACTGTTACAATCTATTAAAACTGTTTTATATTTCAAGATAGGGATTTTAAAGCAATTTCTATATCATATTATTTTAAGAATTTTTTGAATTTTTGTGTAAAATATTAGCATTTTTGAGTATTTAAACACTTAAAATAAAATTCAGATATCATTAGTAAGGAATAAGAATTTAAAAATAGCATTAAATACAAAAGTATTTCTTTTTAATGATTATATAACTTTTAGTTTTGCTAATGACTTATAGTTTAATGTATGTGACTTCTGTTGCTAATTATAGAAGTTCTCATAGGCATTATTTTATTTTTTACTTTAAAGACAAGAATATTGTAAGTGTTTACAAATACTGGAAATAATAATAACCTTCATTTGGTTTAATAAAATAAATTATCAAATGGTGTATTAGTACTTTTAATCATTATTGTAATAAAAAAAAAATGTTTATTCTTCAGGAAGGGAAGTATTTTAGACTATTATTTATTATTATACTTAATTTATTATAGGTATCAAAATATAAAAATATCAAATTTTGCATTAGAAAAAAGATAATTGTTTTTAAATATAGTAATTTATTTTACAATTGCTTCAGGCAATTTAAATAAAAAAGGAAGAAAATATTTATTCTTTAGTGATGGGTTTTTTCATTTTATTACGGTTAATTTCAACGAATCTGCTTGTCATTCATTTATTATCTGGTAATGTAATTTGTCTTTTGTATTCATGTCATTTTGAAACACGTTTCTAAGTAAAATAACAGTATTAAGACAAAATGTATGTGTAAATTACAAAAATAGTGCTTATGTAAATAATTTTAATTATAAATAAAATAACATTATTGAGAAAGTTGAGAACTGTGCGAGTTAAGAAAACAGTTCATGATAATGGAAATGATTTAATTTTGGATACAGATAATATACACTTTGTAGAATTTAGTTTAATATTAATATATACAATTTGTGTCTTATATTTAATATTTTTCATACAAATATTTTAATGCATTTTGATTTTTAAAAACTAATTTGTTTATACTGTTGTTAAAATTCATTTTTTAGTTGCTTTTTTTAAATGTTGTTATCTTAATTACATTTATTAAATTATGTCTCGATACTGTCTTTATATATATTATTTTAAAAATCGATTATCTTGTACAAAATAAATTAATATATACAAAATTCGACATTTTGATAAGTTAAATGATGATTTTTAATTTAAAATTTAAATTAATTTCAATAAAATTTAATTTTTTTTTTTTTTGGTTTTAAACTTAAGAGAGTTGTATAAACTGTTATTTAGAAAATATAATTATTTTTTATGTAATAAATAAAAGAATAAATCTGTTTAAAAGCGTTATATATAAAGAAATTTCAAAATTGGATGTTAAACTCGGATCTTAATTTATTAGAAATACTGAAAAATTTATAAATTTTAATTATTATTATTTTTTTTTTTTTATAAAACTGCATTTCAGTTTTGTATGTTATTTAATGCATCTTTCAAATAAGAATAAAAGAGAATTTAATCAGTTTTGAATAAATTTTTCTAATTTCATTTTATTTCTTAATTTATTTTTTAATAAATTTCGTTTTAAAGCTTGTAATGTTATTTATACTAATAAAATACCAAATCTATTAAACTATTTAATATTTATTTAAATTAATATATTAACATTGTTAATTAGAGTTAAATAGTTTTAACGTACAATGTAACGCTATCCAGTACTTATCAGATATATAATTTCCTGCTGTCAAAAAACAATGAAATTAATATTGATGATTTTTTTTTTAAGTATTTAAATAAATAATTTCAGAATGAATGTAATGCTCAATAGTTTATAATATTTAATTTCCAGTTTTTCTATTAAACTGTGTACAATGAGGTTAGTAATGATTTTGTGTGACCTTCACTTATTTTTAATGCTTATTTAATATTTATTTTTCAACTAGTCATGCACATGTCCAAATACAGTGTATTAAATTTTTATCTCTATCAATGAATCATTCACTGATTGTACTATGTAAGATTTAGTGTTTTAAATTTTATATTAATATATATTGAAAACTTTTATTCTGCAATTAAATATGAACTTTATCTCGTCACCAAAATTTTTCTTTATAAATTTTTAATTGGCGCCATAAATCCTTTTGAATTAGTTTACTTCCAATTTAGGTAATATATAGGAACAGAATTTATTTTTTTTTTTAATTTATCCAACTTTTATTATTTAGATTATGGACAAAAATAATTTATAATAAATATTTTTTATTTCTACTAAGTTGCCTTGTTACAGGGGGTTAATATTGAAGTAGTTGTTGATTAACCATTAATCTATTACACTTTTTACTTGAGTATAATTGGTAGGAAAACATTGAACATATATTTGTTTGTTTACATATATTTAATTTGCTTTGTTTTACAATAATTTATATCAATTAGTTTCATAGTTTTTTTAACTCATTGGTAATTTGGTTAAAGAAATTATTCATTCTATACATTTGTTTCATCGTTAGTTTACTTAATTTGGCTCTAAAATCTTGGTTTTGATTTGTGCTTACTATCTCCATGATTCATATTTTTGATGGTATTTTTCAAATCTTTCACAGTCCTTAAGTAAATGAGCATAATCAAAGAGCAGTCTTCCGAGTTACACCAATAACATTGGTCTTTAGTAAAGTCTTTATAAGTATTATTGATAAACAACGAATATTTATTAAGTCCTAGTTGAATTAATAGTCTTTTTATATTCATGTTGGTATTTGCAGTCATAATAGTCGAAATTGAAGGAATATTTAAAGTGTTTAAGTACCATGGATGATAGTTAGACTGGATTAATGAGTTTTGATCCTTAATTATAGGTTGGGGGAAAGCTGATTCAATCATTAATGTGTAACCATATTGCCAGTCTGATTCTAAGTTATCAAAAACTTTATTCGAAATTCCAAATGTTTGTAGTAATTTGTTGAATTTATACTGCCATAAATTTTTATTATTTCTTGAGCCATTGGTCTGTTTTAGCATTTCATAATGTAGAAATCTAATGTTATCTTCATTAGTGTTTTTTAGTCTATAGTAGAATTTGATAAGTCTCTTTAAATAGCTGATAACTATTTGTTTCAGCTCTTATTGCGTATCCTGGAACTGTTCTTTCTATTTTAAACAATCTTTGTAAGAAAATAATGTGAAATTTTTCTAAGTCATATAACAGATCAAGTGCCCAAATAGGGCTGGTGTAATATATTGCTGAGATTATTAAGGAGTTAAATAGTTTTATTTGTAGTTTTAAATTAGAGATTTTTAATGATGCACATAAGTAAATAGCATTATCAATTAAATTATTTATTTTTGTAGTTAGATTTTTCAAGTGTGGTTGAAAATTACAGTTTCAGTTAAATGTTATACTTAAATATTTTATATCGTTTGCTAAGATAAGAGGTTGATTGTTTAAGTAGAATGATTTCTCTTGATTTGACAATTTTACATTGTTTCTAAATGTAATTATTTTTAGATTTAGACACATTAATTGTTAAATATAAAGAATTCAAGTAGCTGTTTATTATATTACCGTATATCTCGGTCAATAAGACGATAGTTGAACCATAAAAAATGGCCCCGAAAATCTGGGGTCGTCTTATAGGTCAGATACAAAAAAATTAGATTGAAATTTATATAAATTAAAACCATTATAAAAAGACAGACAAACCGTAATTATTTACTAGAAGAGAGTAGGGTATTTGCACAAAATAGAATAGCCCATACAATGTTTTTGTGAATAGTCGTGGTCATTACCCGAATGCCCGAATTAGTGCGAATGTTTGCAAAAATCGTCAGATGCAAGAAAATAAAATTTGTTCATTCGAAAAATTACAAATAGGACATAATTTCATATATGCTATACAGCAGGGGTGGCCAACAAGTCGATCGCGATCGACCGGTCGATCGCCAAGCCAATTTTGGTCAATCGGTAGCGATGTCTTGACTTAATGTATTATATTTGTAACCAAACGCAACTGTATGCATGCAGTTATGACTCGACTCATAAGCAGTGAGTGCACTTCGTACTGAAACAGTGTATAAACATAGTATGTATTTCACACTTCCCCTCCCCACTTAGACTATGCCTATGACAACAAGTCGATCGCGACACATTTTTACGATAAAAAGTAGATCTTATGTGCACAAAAGTTGGCCACCCCTGCTATACAGTATTATTATTCAGATAATGATTGCTGATCTAAACTAAATTCATAGGCCGTTGATAGTTTGGGAGTCGTCTTATAGGACAGATGTATGCTAAAACTATACATTGTCTTGTCTGAAGGTCGTCTTATCTGCCGAGATATACGGTAATTTTACATTGTAAGGATATTCTCGCTGGAGGTAGTAATACTAAGTCGTCGGTGTATAGAATATAGCGGTAAGTTCATCTGGAAATCTGGATTCCTTCGGTATCACTTAAAAATAATTTATTCATGTCATTTATATAGAAATCCATTATTGTAGAAATTAAATAAGTACGGTGATAATGGTTCTCCTTGGATTATTCTGCAGTTAATAGTTAAATCTGGAGATGTTTGGTTGCCCTGAACGATATTGATTCTATATAAGGAAAATAGATTCGCTATGGTATCAGAAAATTTTTTTCCAGTGCCATATATTTTCAATTTATTTACTAAAGTTGGAACATGAACAGAATTGAATGTTTTTTTGATATATCTATAAAAGTTGTATATATTTTTCTGTTTTTTTTTCTCTTTCTTTTAGGAAGTAAATTTGTACTATTGATGTTAATAAGAAAATAGCCATCTCAGTACCTTTAGTTTTAATAAATGCAAATTGAAGTTTTGAATTCAAATTTTGTTCCACAGTCCATCACCGAAATTGTGTTGCTAATATTGTAGTAAGACATTTTCTTATTGTCTGTAGTAATGCTATTGGCCGCTGGTAGTTTCCTGGATCTGTTTATGGACAAAAATAATTAAAGAAGACTAAAAAGTAAATGAATACATTTTTCTAGAATAAAAGAAGTTTTAGAATGCTTTTTGGATTACTGGCAATAAAATTAAGCTTTCTATATTTCTTAAATTGTATTCTTTATCATTTAATATTGAGTTATTTGGTTTAAAATTAAACGGCACTTAGCTTTCATTTCACAGCTTAACAGGCTGTCACCATCCTACTCTTGAACCCATTTACAAACTTGGAGAATGTTATAATCTTTAAAATTTATCAAATTTATTAAAATATTTAAAAAAAAAGCCATTTTCTAAATAAACTAAAAAGATATCTATTTATGATACCTATAAAATATTTTAATTTAATTCTATAAATTTCATATTATATGTATTTTTTTTCTCGTTGTAAAATTTTAACATGTCCTCTGTCTATATTGCAATTATTCAATGTACAATGGTTGTAAAACATAGAATTAGCTCTTCGATACTTTAAATCTGCTATATGCTCTTTTAGTCTGACTTTCATTTGTCTTTTAGTTTCTCTATGTATGAGTAGTATTGGGTATTTTCACAAGTACACAGCATTGAATATACAATGTTATTTATCTCATTTATGTCTTGTTTCTTCAAGCAGTGAACAAAGAAAGAGTTCTTTGCTGACTGATTTCTTCTTAATCTGAAATGTAATTTATTATAGGTGGGAGCTAATGTATGTATGCTCTGATGTAATGTATGCTCTGATGTATGGGAACGCAATGTATCTGACAGTTGGTTTTGGCGTTATACTGATTTTCCTGATTGTTTAACTATTTTCTACCCCATTTTTTAATCAATTGGTTTGGGTATCCATTTAACATAAGTTTCTTTTTTAGATCACTTATATTTTTATTTATATCATTATATTTACTTGTCCTATTTTGTATTTTATGTTATTTGATATTAAATACATTTTCTTTAATATATAAAGGGATGTTAGATTTATGAAACTAACATCTTACAAAAGAACTATAACTATTCTATAAGCATTTTACATTAAATAATTATTTTTATTTGATTTACAATAATTTAACTTTTATATAAGTTATTTATTGAATTACTTTTCTTACAGACAATATTTTCCAATTATTCAATTGATATCAATGTGAGATGGTTAGCTGTGTTGTATTTTAAAAATGGTGTTGATAGGTATTGGAGAAAAACTGCACCTAAGTAAGTATTGATGATTGAAATATTTAAAAACCATTAGGTTATTAATAATTAAATAATAAATTACTTTGCATATATCATTATATATATATATATATATATCAGGGTGATTTAAAAGTTCCCGGCACAGACAACACTTTTGCAAAAAAGATCTTTAGCACTGGCGCAACACTGCTGTGAATACAAACAAGTCGGTACTTATGACATCATCAAAGCATCTACTATCATTTTATAGAGCTGTTGGAATTATTCCATTGGTGAATATTGATTTTCACAAGAAAGAATGACTGACAAAAAGCCCATCATTTTTTGTTGCTTTAAAATTTTAAGTTATGTAATGATATATTAAATGATATGAAATTGTGGTCATTAAATACAATTTATGTGATTTTTTTTTTTTTTTTTTTTTTTAATAGAAATAATTAGCAGTTATTTATCTAATTATTAACAGAAATGTTACAATGACTTGTTATTATTTTTGTATAAGAAGCAAATTTCTGTTAAATTTTTTATATTTTTATATATAATTTCAGTAGAAGCATTTTTGAAATATTTTCTGTCGAAACCTTAAATTTGGCACGGATTTTAAAAAGCACTTACAATGCTTCTTTAAAAAAAAATTCAATTAATCCTTTGCAAAATCTTAAATTAGTAATTGCTTCATGATGATATAAATGTAATGTTTTTGAGATTATTATTTAAATATAAAAAATATATAAAATTTAATTATAGAAGGAAATTTTAAATCATATTCTTAATATAAAATTGCATATTAATTTTATTATTATTTTACAGTGCAATTTCAGAAGATGAAAAACATATTTTAAGGCAAAAATTAATTTCAAATTTTACAGAACCTTTCAATAAGGTAAGTTATTTTTTCAGTTTTTTTTCAAAACACTTCTTAGTTTTGTATTAATATTTATATGGATCTTAGTGTAATTTAAAAAATAACGATGATTGTTTTAGAATTATTAAATTATTATAAAATCCAGTTTTTAAATTATTTCTTTTCATATCTTTGGGATTGCTAAGGAATTTCAAAACCCGTTATTACAGTAAATGCTTGAATTTATGAAATATCTTAAAAGGAAGGTTGGTTCGGATCTGGCATATGAACATCAGGAAGATATATTGATAGTTATTCTTTTCATTGCTTCAGCTTGAGCTCTCTTTTAGACATAAATAATAAAATAACTTATATTATATAGATCTAACATTTTGTTTTTGTTTGGCAATAATAAAAATGTATTAATTAATAAATAATTCATCATATTGTTTCTATTACAAACTTTTACAACAGCTAACATAATTCCATCAATTTAAGTTATTGTGAAAAAATAATGATTAAAATGGTTAAATTATTACTGACAACAATAACTTATATTAATTCTGTGTTATCAGCCACGTGTTGAGACTGTTAGCACTAAAAACAAACCATAAAAAGGCTTATTTAACTGGAAATAGTAAGAACAATAACCAAATTCTTATTACAATAAGAGAGTCCAAAACATGCATTATAAAAACATGCATTATGTTTTTATAATGCATGTTTTGGACCTGCTAATTTTGATGATGATATTCTTAATTACAATAAGGGGAGTCTACTGCATAATCATTATATTGAAAATGTAATATTTTAATTGAAAGTCAACATATAAAAATTTTTAAACTGTTTTTTGTCATGTTTTTATATATAATTTAATCACTTTCTAGAAGTATTAATTAGGATTTATGTGAAATATTTTATTTTGTGAATTTTTGATTCGATTAAAGATCAAAAATCAGTTTTATAATAAGTTTTATAATAAAAAAGAAAAAAGCATTTATAAACATACAGTAGATATTCTTAAAATAAGTTGTTTATACAATGCAATTTGAAGTCTGAACTATATTCTAAATAAGTCGTCAATCTTCTTTTCCAACTGTTTCTAAATAAACCAAATAAAATTAATTTCTAATCAATATTTTACAAGTTGATTACAGTGATTTAATCAAAAATAGTATAGTTAGAGTCCAAACATTCTGGCATAATATTATGTAATTACATATAATTAATTAAAATTTTTTAAAACTTAGATTTCTTGTCACGATGCACACAATTTATACATTAAAAATTCGGGCAATAGAAGAAGAAACATGTTTAACTCCAATTCATGTTCTTATATATAATGTCTAAAATTGTTATGTAAAGATATTCTAATGGACACCTGTTACTCTGAAGTATATAAATGCATAATTGTCAGCATTTATTTATATAATATAATTTGCAATTTTATTAGGTATTATTCTGTCTTTAACATGTAATTTTGTTCTGTTAAATTGTTTTTATCTAAGATTAATTTAAAAATCTTAGATGAACATTAATAATGTATTAGAATAATTTGGAAGTGAAAGATTTCATATTAGTGTTGTATATATACATATATGTAAGAATATATTGAGTATAATTTTATCTATTTATTAATGCAGGCAATGTCACTAAGACAAATAATTGTCAGCCCAATACAACAAACAACAGACATGTCCCATTAAAATATATACCAAACATAAAATAATAACAAATATGAAAGAAATAATTTAAATAATGATGAATACTACATTAATGATAATACTGATAAGTCCTCATCTTATTTTTATTTGTAAACTAGAAATTACTAGATTTCGTTATAATTGTAATATAATAGATCATTTTAATACTTAACCGGAAATCCACAAATTTTATCTGCATATCTTTTACATGTAATATTTTTCCAATAATTTTGAAAATGTTTTATTTTTGGAATTTAAATTATTTTTATTATTTTAATTTTCAGCTTGCTATTCAATTAGCTGTACTTATATCAAAAATTGCTAGATTTGATTGCCCAAGGGAATGGCCACAACTTGTCCCAACTCTTCTTGAAGCTTTACGTACGTCAGATGATCTGCAACAACAGAGAGCACTTTTGACACTACATCATGTTACAAAAGCATTATGCTCTAAACGCCTTGCTGGAGATAGGCGATTATTTCAGGAGGTTTGTGTCGTTTGTTTTATATAACATTTTCCTACAGAATTTTCAATTATTTGCATATGGTTTAAAATTTAAAATACTCGATTTTAAAATTTTTAATAGTTTAGTTATATTTTCAGAAGTTCTCTCTTTAATTTAGTTTTTATAAAAAAAAATTTATGTTTTAGTATATATCATCAAAACTTTAAATGGTAACTCGAGGACAATATAAAGGCAACTGAATCTAACATATTTTTATTACTTATTATTTGAAATTGAAGTTGTCAAATTTAGTCAAGTTTATGTCTTTAATTTTGATCAAATACAACTAAGTTTTTATTAAAAATGATAGAATCAAATTAAATAAGAGCTTGCATTTTCTTGCACGAATCTAGATATATTCATTTTACATGAGCACTCATTGAGTATCATAGCAATAGTATTCAGTGAGTGCTCTTGCAATAAAATTAGCTAGATTAGTGTTGCATGAATTCACAGGCATATTTTTCATGTTTAGTTATTATTCCAGAAAATATGACATTATTTTTTCAGATAAAATTAGCATCTAAGTAAACATGGGTGCGTGCTGCTCTACAACTTTATCACTTTTTATTGATAACTACTAGAGATTTGATCAGGATCAAATTATGATTAATCTTGAGTTTGGCTATCTCAGTTTTGTATTTTGATAGCTCTTTTTCCATTTGAATGCCATATTTTGTACTCATATCTTAAATTTTGACTCTCATTTTCATTCTCTCTCTCTCTCTTGCACTCGCTCTCATTTTTTTCCTCTCTCTCACTCTTCCAATCTTTCCTATTTTTTTTATTGCCTGTGAACCCGTGAATTAATTTGAATATAATAAGGCAGCGTTTCTCAACCTGAGGGTCGCAGTGATATTAAAGGGGGGTCGCGAAACTAATGAAATCATTTTATGAGAAAAAATCATTTATTATAAACTTATAAACATTTTACTTACAATAAGTATACATGTAAAGAAAAGAAATTAATGTAATGATTGCATTTGTTTACATTTATAATTATGGTCAAAATTCAATTAGTAATAGTAAAGTTTACTGTTATTATTCGTTTGGGTGGGGGTCACAAAATATTAATTTTATTTATGTTTACTATTTGGGGGGGTCGCAGAGCTAAGAAGGTTGAGAATCATTGCAATAAGGTATAACTTTATTGTATTCAAAATAGATCAAGAAATATTCAAATTACTGGCATTTGAGTCAGAGAAGCTTTACTGTATATTATATTAATATATCAAAAGATGAAATTTATTGATTCTCAAATGATTGATTCTAAATTAGTTACGGATTTATTTGTTGCTATTAATTTCTGAAATTATCATTTATTTAATTATTTATTCGTAGAAATTAAATGTTAATTTAAATGTTTATATATATATTTAATTTTCTTTCCCAGCTCACAACTAATATTTTTAGTTACATACTCCAATTATGGAACACTCATTCTCAGACATTTCTACAATCAACTATGCAAAAGCAAGATAACATCATTAGTTTAGAAAAATCATTGTTTTCATTAAAAGGTAAAAATAATATTTGTTTTAATATTTTACTAATTAATTTTTATTCAAAACAGTAAAGTCTCTAAATAATGTTTATTATTTAGAGCAGTGTTTCCCAACGTGGGGCCCACGCCCCACAGGGGGGCAATTTGATTGTTAAGGGGGGCAATTTGAAACTCGTCCAGAGTTTAAGTTAGCTGTATAGCCGCTGTACGCCATATTTATTGTAAATATTGATTTAAGTTAGTTTTAATTTTTTAGAACTTTCCTTTATAACCCTTTTCCCTTGGGGTGGGATTAACAATTCTGAGAACCACTGAGAACAAAGAGATGAACGAGGCCCTGAGGCAGGTGAAAGAAGAGAAAGAACATTCTTTGCCCAGACCTCGAGGTGGGCAGACGTGAGTTGTGGTGTTCCAGGCCGCGTTTGGCAATGACTGGAAAGTGCAAGAGACTTTGATGAAAGGATTGGGTTTTATCGTGGTTATGATAAAACAGTGTGGCAATTAAGTGCAAGAAAAAACATCAATGAACACGACAATGAGAGACTTTCCAAAAGAGTTCAACATATATGTTGGGGGGGGCATAAGAATTTTAGAAAGGCTTAGGTGGGGCATAGCACAAAAAAGGTTGGGAAACACTGATTTAGAGACTTATAATATTTGTAAGTTTTTGCTATTTATTATTGTTGTTTGTTGTTATCATTATCAATTTAATTTGGAGTGACAATACACAATATTTGTATATTATACATTATTGGATTAAAGTATTGCTTATTTCTTGTCTTGAATCAGTACTGTCCAAGGTATACAGATTCAAAGCTGTAATGATAAATAAAATCATTGCATTTTTACAAAAATTACAAAATTAAAAGTATTATTACTGTACCAGTCGAAAAGCCCGATGCAGGCATTGGGGCATACTAAATTACAAATAAAAATAATAATATACTGAATATTATACTGTAAAAATATAAAATAATTTATATTGTTAAATTAATTTAAATAATAGCTAGGGTGGCCCTAACGGCCGTTTTTGGCATACTGTCACAGTGACTACCCATTTTTTCAGCTTTATATAGTAGATATTGCAGTAGTTTAATATCCTGGACGTATGTTTAATGGTGCCCGTGACATCCATTTGAATCTTTCTGTGACTATTTTTTAAAATACAGTTTATCTTAAACACAGCTACAACATTATTAATCAGTTGCCAAATAATAAATGAGTAATAATGACTTGAAACTATATGAGGTCATATGAGGGATAAGTTGCCAAATGTCACCAAAAATTAATAAAAACAAAATGAGAGATTTTGATTAAAAATTTGGTTTTTATTTATTTATTTTTATTTTGATATTCTTTTGTATGCATGGTTATCTGAAGACAGATATACAAATTTCTGAAAATGTTTCTAAATAAATATGTATTTCAGTTACTGAAAATAGCAGTCCTAAATCCTTAAGTCTGTTTATTTGATATTATTGTTAAAGATTATTTGGCAGAATTAATTCTTGATTTTGTAAGTAGAATTGTGTGATTGGTAAAACTGCATTAGATGGATAATAATGCAATTATTTATCTAATGCATTTTTACCAACCACATTTATATGACATTTGTATACTTTTTTTATACTTGGAACTGAAAATTTTATCCCACAATGAATTGTGTGCAGGTGACAAGAGAAAATGTATTTGTAATTTTAATGCACAGTGGGGAAAACTCCTGTTGTTTTATCAATACTAAAGGTAAATAAAAATCATTGCCAACATATTTTCCTAAAAATTTTAACATGCCTTGTATGTCACATGATGGAGAATCATAGTATATTACAGGGATATAAAATTAATGCCAATGATAAAATACAACAAATTTTCTGCTGTTTAATGTTTTTTCTCCATCCCAGTTCACATGATATTAAAAATTATACTTTATGAACTTTTGATTAAAACAGTGAATAAATTAGCAATAAACAATTGCTATGCTAAATATGTTTTTATTTGTGTGATCCAATATGTAGTAAATACATATTATAATTCATTTATCAAAAAATTTAAATTAATAAAACAAATTTTATCTATATTTTAGTTTTAAGAATGCTTGTTGTACATGGTTTTAAAGAACCTCATCGAGTAGAAGAAGCCGTTCAGTTTATAACTATTGTCTTCCAGCATATTAAGCCTTTCCTTGAGTGCCGTAAGTGATTGTTTTTAAAATTTAATATTGCATTTTTATAAATTAAATTTTAATCAAGCAATGTGTTTTTTTAAAAATTTTCAAATATTTACAGGGAAAACTCTACAACATAATGACAATCTCAGGGAATTATGTGAAAAATATTTAATTTTATTGACAAAAGTTGTAAGTATATTGAATTTTAAAATGTATGAATGAAATAAAACATTATATTAGGAGTACAATAGAAGTTTGTTAACCCAGCACCTAAAGAACTATGAATGATGACATTATTTTTGTTTTATTTAAAAATTTGAAACTGTCTCTTCCTGTTTTCTCTATTTTCTCAGCACTATGAAATGCAATAAATCAGACACTAGGTAGCTTTTTCAATTTTTATTTATTCTTTTTTTGGTTGATACGTGTTTCAGGTTATCAATACCCCTCCTCAGTCAACTTTTATTTTGTTGTCTATAGTTTTAGATATCAATGAATTTTCGCAATACTAGAATATAATTTCTTAAAATGGGTGCATGTATGGTTGTTGGCTTTATTATCTTCATTTGACTTTTATGGTTTGTTGGATTAAAAGTTCATATTAATTAAAACAAGCTTTTTTTTTAAAAAAGGTTTTTTTAAATTGCATCCTTACAATTTTTGTTCTTTTTCTGTACTTCTTCATTATCATCTCTTAATCTTGAGATTAAGATGAGATTAAGAGATGATTTTTTTTTTGTTTTTAGGTGCACTATCCTAACATTAGCCTGTGGGAAAGAAAATAAAAGCATTGGTGAAAGTGTCTGACCTGGCACAAAGTGCTGTAATAAAATGAATTGTTTCTCTCCATCTGATGGTTGCCCTTCTAACTTGCACTAATATACAACCACACCTACTTTTGCTTTGATTTCTGCTTAAGATGTTTAGTGCATTACATATACAAACAAATTTCAATTTGTGGAAAATTATTACTATGTGCTGGACAATTTGGCATTATTGGCTATTTTTCAGAGGGTATTGGATTAATGGACATTCTGAATTATCAAATGATGGATTCGCAAACTTGTATTGTAATTATAATAATTTTGAACAAATTTTAGTTTCAATAAAAAATTGACTAACTTTTAATGATATTGACCATATGTTGATACTTAACTAAATGTTAAAAAATAATATTATTGTTTTAACTATTGTTGAATTTTAATCCAAAATGCATTCTTAAATAAATAGTTTTTGCTATAGAAGGGTGCTATAAAATTTATTATTTCTTTATATCGAAACTTATTTATTAAAAGACCTTTTAAATCCATTATGTTTATAATGCAGATCTGAGAAGAATTTATGTAGAAAAATTTCAAAACATTTCCTAGAAGATGCAAAATAGTAATTTATTCATTCTAAAAATAATTTATTTTAATTGCTACAAACTTTGAAAGATAAGCAGCTATATAATGAACAGGCTTATTATACTCCTAAAATATAATTGGGAGTATAATAAGCCTGTTCATTAATCCTAAGTATCTATGTTTTTGTAATTAAATAAGCAGCTATGTTTAACAAAATTGACTAATTCAGGAAGAATATGACTAAAGTTTTACTTATATTTTGTGCAATGTATTGGATTAAAGAAAAGGTTTTTTTTTCTATAATAAAATAGGCAGTTATTGACTTGATAAGGAGACTTTCAGATCAGTTTAATGTTATAATAGACATTATCTGTAAAAAAATTTCAGACTAAAGATATAGTTTAAGCCAAAAAATTATAATAACTATATTATAGAGAAACACAAAATAATAACTCTTTATTGTTGCAGTTTCTTAAGTTTACAATCTCTCTTAAAATTTATTTATATGTTTTTTTTCCATTATCTTATTTATAAAATATATTAAATTTGAAAGTATCTTATTATAAATAACTTTTAAAAAAATTTAAAATTTTACTGTTTTCTAATTTATATGAATAGAATATTTAGAGTTTAATAATTATTATAGAATAATTAAGATCTTTTTAATATACTGTAATTTTTCTAATAATATGATAATTACATATTTTTAAAAAATCAAAACAAATTATAATTACTTAATTATCTCAAACTGTCAATTTGTGGAGATAAATGAGGTTTATCAAGCTGTATTAGAGTGTTAGAAAATCAAGATTACATCAATGATCTTGACATACAATCTCAATTTTCTAATATTCCAATACAGTTTGATAAGCCTTTTATATCTTCACAGATTGGTAGTTTGAGATGATTAAGTAATTCGTTGGAGGCAAGAAGCTTATAACTATATAAATTATAATTGTTTAATTTGCAATATAATTAAATTCTGTTTTCCTTCATTCAGTTAAACAAAATTATTAATTAGTTTTTAGAGATTAGATGTATCAGAATATTTATCTTAATCAAATAAAAATAAAGTTTGAAATTTTGTTATTAGATTAAAATGATTATTTGTAATCATATTATTTTATTTTTTTACTTTAAATGCTTAGAAATACAAAAATATATCTAATTATATAAAAATAAATTTATCTATGAAATAATTTAGAAGTTTAGAACATTTTACAACAGAAATAATACATATTTGTTAAGGCATTCAAGGCATATTTTATTCCATTTGTTGTTAGAAATAATATAATTAAACAAATTATATAACAATAACACTAAACATGGTGGACAACAGATGCAACAACAACATCAAATGTGGTAAACGAAAGGAAAAAACTGTGCTAACAACTTGCAGTGATATCTGCTACTAAATATCCAGCACACAGTGATTTTTATTCATTTTTTACAGTTGTATTATATTGAGTCATATTGTCATGTGAATAGAATCATAATAACTTTTTTAAAACTCTTTCCACCCTGTGGGTGCTAAGATGGCCTTTTTAGCAAGCTTGTTATTTATTTGGCTAGACCTACTGGGGCAGATGGGTGATAAGGGACAAGACTTGACAGATCAAAAGATTTCTCCTCAAAAAACTCCTCTGGGTTTTTCTACCTGTCTGGATTTGATTCAGAGTATCCCAGAGTGGATGACATCTTAACTGCTCAGCCATTCAGCATAACTATAATAAATCTATATAATTAATGCACGTTGAAAAAATTGAACATGAATAGTTTGAATGTATAATTTTGAACCCATTACTTTTCAAAAATATTTTGAAATAAACAATATTATATCTGTAATCTAAATTATACATAGTAGTATAGGTATAAATAATTCACTGAACTATGACTTAAACCAGTGAAAGTATAGAATTTTAATTTACTAATGGAAAATAATTTTGTAGATTAAATTACAAAACAGTAATGTTTTGTATTTATTATATTATGTCTTTATATTTCATTAAATATGGTTCCAAATTTTAAAGATTTTTGGTGTATTTATATTATTATGGAATAATTTAAGTTGAAATTTATTTATTATTTGTGTTGATGTTCAAATCTTTTATATATTTACAGCTCCATGATCTTTTGGAATTGCATCCATTTTCTTACGTGAATTTTATTAGGCCATCTTTGGAATGTTGTGTATCTCTGTGCTTTACAGCAGAGGGAAATGGTAAATATATTTTCAAACATTTATAAACATTTATAAACATAATAAAAAACTATTCAATTATTGCAAATGGTTTATTGTATATGCACGCAACAAAATCTTATATTACTATGAATTCCTGGAGTACAGATGATATCACAAACCAAGAAATAATAGAAAATAATAATCAAAAAAGGCATAGATTAGATCAGAGAATATAGTCATTATTCTGAAATGAGTGACCAATTATTGAAGGCCAGAGATACCAAAAAATTTTGGAATATTATTAGTCAAGTCGTAATAAATCGCAAACTACAGAGCCTAAGTGCTATGTGATGTATGATAATTGGGAGCAATACCTAGAGGAATTTTCTATTACCTGTAAAAATAAATACAAAGAGCAGAAACTACAATGTATTAAGACTATGATTCAGCCAATAACAGAAATATTCAATGTAGAAAATTTACATAGATGTATTAAAAAAATTAAGAGAGAAAATGGCTTTTGGTGCTGACTCTATTATCAACTTGATAATCAAAAATTTTTCAATAGAAGGTATTCATGTATTGGCTAACCTATATAATAATTTTTATTACACGGGTATAATACCTAAAGATCCGAATAGAGTCATTTTTCAAATGATATTTAAAAAAGGAGTACAAAACTGCCCAGCTAATTATTGTCCTATCTCTCTTCTGTCTGGATTTTGCAAACTGTTTACAGCAGTATTAATGGAAAAGTTTAATGAGTGGACTGATACTAATAAATACCTCAATTATACTCAGTTTGCATTCACAAAAAACAGAGGTACTCAAATTGCATTATTCACATTGATGGCACTAGTTCAGTTGCTATTATATAAAAAGAGACATAAAGTCTACACTTTATTTTTGGATTTGGAAAAAGCATATGACTGTTTGGTTATTGCAGTGTTGCTAAATAAGTTGAGTAAATACGGAGCAGATACTTGTATGATTAGAATAATTGACTAATTGTTTGGACACTATGAAGTAATAATAAAACAATTTGACAAAAAATGGCCAGCATTACAAGTGGACAGAGGACTACTATCCATGGTCCCCACATCTTTTTGATTTTTTTCTATCTGATATAAATTAATGTTTTGAGATAGAAGACAATGGTTTCTATATAGATGGCCAAGTAATCTAGTCCATATCATATGCTGATGATATTGTAATAGTCGCACCCACAGCTGCAGGACTCCGTAGGAAAATCAGAAAAGTTCAAGACTATTTTGATAGGTTAAAATTAATTATTAACCCAAGAAAATCTTCAATTATGATATTTTGAAATTGTTCCAGACTTGCAAAACAAAAGTACATCACTCTATTTGAACAATGTACAACTTAAGATAACACAAGAAGTCAAATTTCTGGGAATTTTACTGACTCCCACTCTAACCTTTGAAAAGCAATATAAAGAAGCCGTTCACAAATCTAATCAACTGATTAATAACGTGGTGAAACTATTTGCTCAAATTAAGCTAAAAAACATATACAGCCATTTTAGATTATTTACTTCTATAATTCTTAATGCGATAGCCTACGCCTCACCAATTTGGAGTCTAACAAAATATAAAAAATTTGAAATAATCCAAAATAAATTCATTCGAAAAATTTTTACTCTGGACTATAACATAGCTGGATATGCTCTTAGAATTGAACTCAATAGATTCAAATTAACTCCCTTCTTTGTAAAAAGATTTATTAACTTTCTATATAAGATCAAAGACAATGGTAATTTACCAACAAAATTGTTACACTTGCTGTATAAAAAATCTTGTCAAAATTCCCAAAAAAGTTCCTGGATTAGTCAAATGAGAAATATTGTCATATTTATTGACAATATTTCTCATTTGACTAATATTGTCAATGAATATGACAATATTTCTCATTTGGAACAATGGAGTTATAGAAACTCCATTGTTAGAAAATTCAGAAATTAGCAATTTAATAAGGAAGCAACTAATCCAAAATACATTAGAAATTACTTTAGCTCAAGATATTGAAGAAATGCATAGTAGAAAAGAACCTAAATGGTGTAATATTACTACCCTTGGACTACTCTTTTAATAATAATTATATGTTATCTAATATGCCGCTTACAATCAAGAAATTTTTTATACAACTTAGATTAAATATTAAAATGATTATAGTTAATAATAAAATTTACGAATTTTCTAAAATAACCTGTCCAAGATGCCAAGATTTATTTACCAAATATCACATGTTTTGTGAGTGTAAAAAGGGACACGAACTAAGAAACAAAGCAAATTTAAACCAACTAAATTTCTTTAAAGAAGAAAATCAAATGTATTGTTTATTTCATGATACAAATTCTGTAATGATTTACAAACTATACAATTATGCAAAAACTTTTTGTAATCAACCTCTTTAAAGTTATAAGTACTTCTAAGTACCGATTCAACTAATGAAAATAATAAGATGAACTGATGATACCAAATGATATTATTATTGTTATGATTAATGTGAATACAATGTAATACCCTGTAATAACAGGCTACGGCCTAATATAACTAATAAATTTATTATTATTACATATCAATTTAAAAAAAAAATACATGTTTATTTTATAACTATAAATCATTTTAAAATTATATACAGTTATAAAATAAATATATATTTTTCTGCAGAAAAGTTTTATTGCTTTATTCTGTAAATCTATTTCTAAAAAATTGGATTTTTTTTTTAATTTAAGAATTATTTATATAATAATAATGTTAAAAATAAAAAAATTGATAGATTAATTTAGGGTACATTAATCTTAAAATATTTTAAATGGTTATATATATTTCCCATTGCATTGCTTTATAAATAACTGTGTTTTTACAGAATTTAGAAAATTAAAAGTAATTTTTATTATTGTTACTTAATGGGTTCCAGAAAAAATTTACACAAAATATCTTGAGTTCTATCCTATAATTTTAATAAGGCTGCATGTGCTTTCATTTGAAAGCATGTGGAATACTAAAAACATTCGTGAATCTTTTCCTGTATTCAGTTTTTTGCTTATTTCAGAATGGTAACAAAAGATAATGCTTTATACTTAAGAGTATACAACTTTCATACATTAAATAAAATACAATATTAGAAAAAAAGTTTACTATAAACCAATTTGCAGATGAAGGAATTTCAAAATGGATTATATGTTGCATTCTCCAATGTTTTGAGAGAGAAGTGGATTACCACCACAGTGAAGAAAAGAGTCTGGTAGAAAGGCAAAAAGTCTAACAAAAGCTAAGTTGGAAGGATTAAAGAGGATTTTTGAAGACTGCAACAAGGTTTCAATTCAGTCTTGAGCTCTAAAACTGAAAATTTTACACAGTTGGCTCCAAGATTCTTTGAAAACAAAAACACATACTAAATATCAAAAGAAGCAGGTAATTTTGGACAGAATGGACTTGCAAAGATCACTTGGCAAAGATGAAGTGCAGAAGTTATTGCAAAAATTCTCTGAAAATTTGAACGAGGAATCTTACACTACCCTCTTACATTCAACGATCAATGGTAATGGTGGAGTTTATGTCAGTGATCTCTCCTCTATACTTGCCAATGTAAAGTTTTTCAAGAAAAAGAAATTTGAAGGCAAAATTTTGGTTTTGAATGCAATAGGACCAAAAGGAGTGAGTCAAGCTCTAATCAGAAAATCAAGTTTTTCTACCAGTGTTCCATGATATTTAATGTATATGATGTTGCCCAATTCCTTATATTTGAAAGAACTATTCTCAAGCAAAATATGGCTTCTGGCCAAATTGAGCAAATTTCCATTATGCCAAAATCATTCTGGATTAATTGCAACAAGAAAACATTACCTTTGTCAAAAAAGAGGACAACCCTGCCAATGGAGTATTTTGGGCAATTCTCAAAACAGCTGTTTATGAAAAGGGGTGGAAGGGAAAAACACAATCAGATGATAATTGCATAAAGTACTGTCTGAAAGATGCAAACTAAATTCTTGTACAGGAACTTGCACTCCACACCTAGTTGAATTGATTAACTTGACAATGGAGAAGTGCAGAATTACAAAAGTAAAAATGTATAGCTTTTCATCATCTTTCAAATGACTGTTTTGTTCATTGAGTATATTTTCTTAGGTAAAAACTACATTAACAAACTTGTGCAGATTTTTTTCTATGCACTTACTAAATAAACATTTAAGGACTTTTTGTTGTATAAAATTTATACTTTCCTTGATAAGATTTTCATGTTATGATAGTGTACAAGATTAATAGTTTTTTAATTAAATTTTATATTTTATTTTTGTATTAGGTTATCTTTTTGAGAGATTTATTGTACAGTGCCTCAACTTGATAAAAGCAATTTTATTATGTGCAGAATATAAACCTGCAAAAGTGCCAGAAGGTAATTTCTTTTAACAAGAAATTCTGTTATTAAATTTAGTTTGTATGAAACATTATTTACATTAAAAACTATATTTTTGCTCTTAAATATATAAATATTGACTTAAATCAATAATTTTCAGTAAATGAACATTACATTCAGTTTTTTTTTTATTTTATTGACATACTTAATTGAAATGAACTGTATAATCTAAAATTAATTATTTATTATACGAGCACAAGAAACTGTGTGAACAAAAGTTTAAAATATAGCTTTTGAAGAAATTCGCTTAACATGTTCTAATGTACAGTATTTATATTTATTAACAATAAAAACATATATATAATTTTGATTGCTTACTTTTAAAATTAATTATCTAAAAAGGAAAAAAAAACATTAATCATTTATGAATTATGCATAACGTATTATCAAATGCAAAATTTGATAAATCCATTCGGAATATTGATAAATTTGTAATAAATCATAAAATAAATAAGTTATAAATTGATGATAATTTATCACGTTTAATGATGAGACACTACTTATTGATTACTTTAACACACTTTAAGTTGATTGATGATTCACATTCATGGAACAAATAAAATATTAATGTAAATCATTGTTCATACTTTGTGTAATAATTGAAAATAGCTTGATGGAAAATCAATTTTCTGATTCAGGATGATTTTTTTTTTAATCAACATTGTTTTTATAAGAATATTCAAAAATACAATTTAAAAATGAAAAAATAAAACTATTTTCAATAATAATAATTCCGTTATGAAATCAATTGCTAAATAAGTAGTAATAATAATTATTATTATTATTAAAGCAAATTTTACAGATACTTTAGTATTAAAAAAAGGGTTTTTTAAATAAATCTAAAATATAATTAAATATTTTTTAGATACAAAAGAGCCAGCAACTTTGGAAGCTCATAGAATAAAACTGGAATTTTTCACATACCCAACACTAATAGAAATTTGTAAACAATTATTGTCAAAGTACTTTTTACTTACAGAAGAAGATCTTGCAACTTGGGACAATGATCCTGAGTGGTTTGGTATGCAGTTTCTTTCTTTTGTTTTTTTTTAAATTTTATAATTTTACTGTTATTTAATTAATGCTTTTTTTACAGCTGCTGATGAAGGTGGTGAAGCATGGAAATTTAGTTTAAGGGTAAACTGAATAGTAAAATTTTATGAATAAATGATAATATTTACTTAAAATTTCGAAATATTTCTATGTTATTAATATTAAAGAAATTAAACATGTAAAACAATTGATTGCCTATATGTACAAATTGGTTTCTTATGTATAATGTATAGTATTATGCATATGGAATCAATTTTTTATGATTATTGTATTCAAACTATTTAAATTTGTTTAACACACAACACAATAATAACAATCAAATGATTGTTAAAATTATTAAAAATATATTTAACACAAAAATAAATCATAATAAAATTGATCATAAAATAAAAAGATATAATATGATATAAATATATAATGCTAAGGAGATTTTTGTTAGCCAAACTCCTCCCAGATTTCTTGGCAGATTTGAATGAATTAGGTATCGCTAGATAAGGATGAGTTTGAGATGTGCAATAAGCATTTTATTTTCTGATCTGATGATCTGTTCTGGAGATATGGGTTCCAAAATTCTAAAATTTCCTCCTCATTTTGTATAGGGAGTTGATAAGAAACTTTTTGCAACAATTCAGTGTCAGGTTCAGTGATAAGCCATCTGTTCCATGAAAATCCTTTATATCAGGGTCACATATTCCTTTGTACTTTACAAAGAAATGTGTGACCCTGATTTAAGAAATTTGCTTTATTCTGCAAGTACCACAGGTTGTCTGCCAGTTTTAATATAATTCTCTATTCAAATTTTAATGAATCTTCTAATAAGAACAATTAATAAACATTTTAATTAAGTAACCTTTAGAATCAGGAGTGATTATTGTGGATTTTTCCTCTCTAGTTTTTAAATCAGTGTATTGATCTAGAATTGATTAATTATTTGTCATGTTGTTCCATGTTAAATTTTTTAAAATTTGTTGCTTAAAATAGAAAATTTGTAATGCTTGACTGTTCTGATTATATATAGTAACTGCAGTAACTAGAATTTATATAGGCTATCAATAGATATTATAACTTTTTTATGTGAGAATTTTTAATATTTATTAATCATCCTCTTATCGATATGAGGAAAATAATTCATTTTCCTCATATCGATATATTCCTCTTGATACTTTGATTGTTTTTATTTGTATAAATAGATTGTCAACTATTAATGTTATTTAGAAATATATTTGACGATTAGTGACAAAATTTATTATTTATTTATTTATAAAATCATGTCAAATATAGGGTAATTAATAGTAACAATATTAAATAAGACTATTATAGGCATATCTTGCTACAAGTTGGGTTATCTTCGAGGCCACTGCCATAAATAAATGTCACTTTAAAGTGAATCACAGCTTTTTTCACTTGCCAGTGCATAAAAATTCTTAAAAATAGATTTTCACTATTTTATATTAAGTATACAATAGGCCTAAACAAAGATGAAAAAAAGGAAGAGTGTGAAAACAATAAACATAAATGTAATTGAAAAACTCATCTAAATATTTACATACAGGCATAGCTTGTTTTGATTTGTTAGTTTCTTATAAATGAAATGATGATTTAAAATATATTGGTTCATCGATTGGACAGTAATGTTTCTTTCAATATGAGTAAATAGTGTGAGAGATAATCAAAATGATATTAATAAAGTTAAGGAGAATTTATAGAAAAGTAAAAGCACAGTAGAACCCCGATTATTTGAGTTTATGGGACTAATAGTGTCTTAGATTACTGAAAAACTGATAATATGGACAAAATCATTTTGGATCATAACTTACAAATATAAAAGATTTATATGGTATATCACTTTTATGCTTTTTTTTTATACCTTAGTGAATTTAATCTTATAAAAGAACAACATTTATTATACAGCTAATAGATTATTTATAGTAATAAATGGATCAAATTAAACCAAACAATTTTTTGTTTTGACAATGAAATAGCTAATTCCATTTTCTTTTAAATGAGATCATTCTAGAAATCTTGTTTTCTTATGATTAAAAATAAGTATTTTTGCTGTCTATAAATATGCATATTCAGTCTTCTTGACTTCTCTATGGTATAAATAATATGCTCAAATGCCAACAAAATTGATTGCTTTGAAATTTTGATTAATGTCAATTTTATTTGAAATAAATAAAATAAATACACATTGTTTATAAAATTGACATTAAAGAAAGTATTGCAGTATTGTTTCAAAGTGTCTGTGTATGTATTACTGATTTTCTTAGATCAAGCTGTTTGTTATTTTGTCATCAAATGTCAGGGCTGGCCAAACCTTATCACAACAGGAGTCTTGTTTCACCTATCAGAAATACAAGAGTCACATTCTCTATTGAAACTGTATTTTATATGTGTACAACTTATATGGAAGCCACAGTAAGGGTCTAGAAGAGCCACATGTGGTTTGCAAGCCATAGTTTGGCTGCCATGATTATATGCTATTAAGTACCGGGTTGTTCAATAAGTTTTGTCGTTCAATAAAAAAAAACACAATTTTATGGTTTGAAATACATTTTATTATTCAATAAAAATAATCATAGATTTTACATGAAGACACTTTTTGTAATTTTTTCAGCCCTGTACAGAAGTTTTGTTTCTAACAATATTCCATGAATTTCGTCAGTCATTAATACCATTATTATTAGAAATGATTCAGAAAATGCAAACTATGACAAGTACAACAGACTTACAAGTAATTTTACAAAAAGATGCAGGTAAGATGATACTGGCTGTTATTTATTTATTTATTTTTTAATTATTACTAAATTACATTAATTTTTGTTTTCTTTTTTCCAGTTTATAATGCTGTCGGTCTTGCAGCTTTTGATTTATTTGATGATGTCGATTTTGATAATTGGTTTATGCAAGTTCTCATACCTGAATTAAAAATCAAAGAAGATAGGTAAGTAATGAAATATGATAATTTTCATACTTTTATAAGATGTCTTCAGTAAGAAGTTGTCTTTTTAGATACCGAATTATCAGAAGACGCGTTATTTGGGTGGCCGGACAGTGGGTAGGTGTCAAGTTATCACCCGAGTTACGACCGGCTCTGTACGAAATAATTTTGCCACTTCTAGATTCTAAGGAAGATCTTGTTGTTAGATTAGCATCTGCAAATACTCTCAGAGTTGATATCCTTTCTGAAAAATATTTTAATTTAGTTAACATTTTTATTTTATATTAAGGACTTTTAATATGCTTAATGTAAACAATATATAACAAGGGAATTTGTTCATTAAATATACTGTTTAAAATAGTTTTTCAGTATATAAACTGCTGTTTAAGTATTTTCAAAAAAATTATAAAAAGAAATATAGACAATATATGTGTAAAATTTAATATTTTACTGGATATTTCTTTTCTAGATATTGACTGTCTTATCGAGTAAAATTAATAGAACTTTCTGTGCAAGTTTGTATAAATGTTTTTTGATATTTCATATAAAGTAAGGAACTTGTAATAGATATGATGTATGTTAAAAACATTGAAAAATATAATTTAAAATTATTCTTTATACAGTTAATTTCACAACTTTCTTTATTATTTACTATACTAAAGCCTATATAAAATTGTCCATGAGTATTTTGATGATATTTTCTTGATATTGTTAAGATGATAACTTCTGTATTGTAGAAGTTACTCTACATGTAGTAAAACAAATACAGTGGAACCTTGCTTAATGAGCATAATTTGTTCCAGAATCTTACTCATAATGCGAAACACTCGTTAAGCAAAACAATTTTTCCCATATAAATTAATGTAAAATACAATAATGTGTTCCATGCTGAAAAAATTACTCAAATATTTTATGTATAATGTTTATTCAAAGAAAATTATACAATATACATTGTTAAAGAGCGTGAATCATCTTTATCTTTTCTTCTAGTGTGGAATGAAACAACCTGAATGCAAATTCGATTTGCAGAAAACAAAAAAAAATCACAGATAATATGTCTGATAAACATGCCAAATGATATATGAACTTCTTGGACTATGTAAAGACTATAATTAAATATTAGAAATTGATTAATTTGACTACAGGTAGGTAGTTATGCTTCTAGTTTGTATTAAATTTAATAATTATAAATAAATAATTTTTAATTTAGACATTTCTAAAATTTAATTTGGAATTGGTCATTAAATTTAATACGAGATGGCAGCATAAATGCCTAACTCTAGTCAAATTATTTAATTTCTAATATTTAATTATACCCTTTACATATCCCAAGAATTTGGCTTATCGTTTGGCATGTTTATTATATAACAGGCTATGATTATTGATGTTTATACATAATGTTTGTGAACACAAGTTTGAAAAAATGTGTGACAAGCGACACTAAGATGCTAGCAGAACAAGTGCTAAACACAGACTGATGGAGCATGTGCACAATCTGGGACTTCCCCTCTCCTGGTCACTCGTTATGTGAAACGTTTCTTGTTAAGCGAGTCATTTTTTTCACAATTTGCTCTGCTTGTTATGTGAGGTGCTCATTAAGCGAGTTCCACTGTAACTAATGCCAGATTACATAAAGCTACAGAGTACGATATGGCAAAGATTTAATTATTGTATTGAATTATTTGGGTTGTTTGTCTTTTGTCTTTATGAATATAAATAGTTACCTTTTTTGTTAAAATTCATCCAAGTATGGCTTAGTTTGGTCTCAACAAATTCAGGCCCATACAGTGAATGCAATTTGCAATCAAGGAACAATGAACTTAGTATTCTTTCAAGTATTTTTATTGTTGTTGCAATTTATTTGTATTATTACAAAGTTGATTAATTTTATCTTTACATTACCATTAAAATAAATAAATAAAATTGAAAAATGTTACTTTTTCTTTTAACACAAATTAATGTTAATTTTGGAGAAAATTCGATTCATAAGAAATAATACTAAAGATCAGACAGTACTCTTTCAACATTATCTATAATTTTAATTGAGCCAACTGATAACAATTTTATTTCTAGAAACTTTTTAAAAAACACATCCTGAGCCATACTTTTAAGTTTTATTAACTCTTATATAGGTTTATTGGAGATTATTGAAAATGCAATCTTTTTCTTTCATTTATAGTGACTTGGTTTTAGTAATGTCAGATTTAATCATGTTGGTTTTAAAATATTTTAAAGAAAACTCCATTGTTAATGTTATATTGATGCATTAAACTTTATGCTTGGTAATTTCTATTAAATTATGGTAACATGGTCAAAAATATTAGTCAGGGATACTTTTATCAATAATTTCATAGAGATCTTTTATATATACATAACATAAATTCTGTTATGTAATGGTGAAATAGCTTCTGAAAGACAAGCCCAATGATAGAATGTACAAAATAATTTTTAAACTTCAAATTATTGTTGTTATTTAAAATTTAGTTAATTGTAAACTCAGTTTGTCAATTCTACTATGTGTTAGAGAGAATAATAAATGTATATGTAATAGCCATTGTTTTTTATTGTTTGAAATTCTTAACCAGTTGCACCTGTAGATGATTTTGAATTCAACATTGAACAGTTCCTACCGGTAAATTTGAAATCATACATTTTTTAATAATTAAATTAAACATTTTTTATTTTTTTTTTGTAAAGTAAATGTGTTCCTTGTGTTATAATATTTGTCACAATGAATTGCAATATTTATTAGTATTTAAAAAATGCTTATATTGATTTTATATCTATTTGGTTTTTCTTTTTTAGTATCTTGAACCAAGTGTCGATCAGCTATATAATTTACTAAAAGAAGCAAAAGAATGTGACAGCAAGGTTGGTGAATTTTTTCAAATGTTTAAAACAAATAGAAAAAAACATTTAAATAACAGCAATAGTTGCTTGTTATATTTGGCTGATTAAATATATTTATAATTATTATAAAAACAAAACATTATAAATATATTTAAAAGCCCATAGAAGTTTTCAAAATACGATTGGTAAAATCAACCAATGTGTCAATGATATATTTTTACATTATTCTACTGCCAGATGGATATGATTTTAATAAGTTTTACATATTGAAGTGGCAAAGAGTTGCAAAATAAAGATAAATTTTGCACAGAGTATGACTTTGTTGTGTTCCTGAGGTGTGTGTAAAGGACAGATTACGGAGATGCCCTTTTAACTTTTGAGTGTTTCTTCTATTATACAGAATTTTTATTTTTTAAATATTTAAATAAGAGCTGTATCATTAATTAAACTTTTTTATTTTAAAACGTTTTTTGGTTAATGTTACCCTAGGTGCCAAGATGGCAGCTCGTCTCTGGTTCCAGCAAGGAAACAGTGGGACTCACGTTTTAACCTAACCTAACCTATTCTAATAAATTACCATAATTATTAGCAACCAGATTATTAGAATAGGTTAGGTTAGGTTAAAACGTGTGGCCCACTGTTTCCTTACTGGAATCGGAGACGAGCCACCATCTTGGCACCTAAGGTAATATTAACTCTTTTTTTTTTTATTTGAGTTTATCCTCAAAATTAAAATAACTTTTAATATTTTATTTTATGATGTATATATATGCAAATCATCATATTTAGAACCTTGCTGATACCAAAATTTAAAATATTGGTACAGTAGAGAGTCGAAAATCGGCATCAATTGGGGACTGGGGTTGTTCAGATTAGGGATTTGTTCCGATTACAGTCTATGTACGAAAAAATATATTAACCTGTCCGATGTTCAAATTTTTCTTCGTTGCGGTGTCGCTTCCTGTTGAATTTTTCTCCGTTGCGTGTCGCTTCGCATTGAATTTTCGTCGATTTTAAGCCTAACGAAAATTTTTATAATAATAATCGAGGCTATCGTATCGTTAAAAATTATTTCTGCATTTTGTACAAACAAAATAAATATATTGAAGAATATAAAAACATGAAAATTATACTTTAGAAGTAAATTTAGTATCAAAAACGTTCGATTCAGCACGACACAGTCCGACTGAAAATCGTGCCGATTATCGGGCGATTCCGATTACCAGGGTGCCGATTTTCGACTCTCTACTGTATACATTTGTTGTGACTATGTGCAATAACACAGAAAGGGTTCAGACTATGAACAATACACTTTATTGTTCATTCGGAAACGGATACACGGTTAACGGTGAGACATCGATACAAACATGGTGGAACAACGGTCCAACAACTCTACGGTCGTGTGACTCCACTAATTCCTCTTTTCGCTGTTGAGGGGTGCCCTCGTTGTTGCATCCCTCACATTAAATAATTTAAAATTTTATTATATGATACACTACTACTTTTTAAGAATTGAAGAATATTTAATCTAATTATATTTCATCTACTTTATTTTCAAGATGAATCTTCTGAATGTTCTATCATTCATAATTGAACGAGTTGGAAGTCAAATAAGGCCACACGCAGCAAATTTAGTTAATTATCTTCCTTTACTATGGGAAACATCAGGTGACCATAATATGTTAAGATGTGCCATAATAACAAATTTAGTCCATTTAGTACAGGTAAAATTTTTAATTATGCTACAAACAAACAAAATTTGGTAGCTATTAATTCCTATGGTTACAAATTTACATTACAGGGATTGGGAACACTCAGTGAAGAACTTCATCCATTCTTATTACCAGTTATTGCTTTCAGCACTAATGTAAATGAACCGCCTCATGTCTATTTGTTGGAAGATGGTTTAGAATTATGGTGGGCAGTTCTAGAAAATACGTCTGTATGCAGTCCCAATCTTCTACAGCTTGCACAGAATCTTTTTTCACTGTTTGGTAAATTAATATTCATCAATATATTAAAGAAATATTTTAAAAATTTTATGAAAAGAACTTAAATATTTTTCTTTCCTTTCAGAATCGGGAACGGAAAATTTACGCATATGTCTTCAAATTGCACAAGCATATATACTTCTTGCACCAAAAGACTTTTTACAGGTATTTCCTTTTCAGAAGTTTTAAAATACTGTCTCTAAGATTGAATTAAATGAATTTGTTTTACAGAATTACAGTAAAAATTTAGTTGACACATGCATTAGTTTCATTTCTGACGTAAGATCAGAAGGTATTGTCATGATAATGAGGGTGAGTAAATATAAGATTAATATTTTTATTTTATTGCTTTGTTAGGATTTTATATTTTTAATAAATTTAATCATTTTAGTTAATTGAACTTGTCTTCAAAGTGTTCCCTGAAGAAGGACCTCAGTTATTTCAATATATGTTATTACAAGTATTAACATTTGTTTTAGAAAACCAAGTATGTAAATGTTTAATTCAATTTATGAAATAAATTGAAACTTAAGAATTTGTGATATACATAACTTGCTCTTTTAATGTATTTTTTAGCCGTATCCAATGGTTATTACAATGTATTTATCTGTGTTATCGAGAGTTATTCTTTACAATCGACAATGTTTCAAGTTAGTTTTGCTAGAAAGAGCAAAAGCAAAAAAAGAACAGGTATTTTTTGTTTAGTTGTTTAGTATTTATTAAGTAAACATTAATTTTTTTATACTTACATGTATATCTTTTCAATTATAACATGCAGAGCTATTGCAATTCAATAATATAAAAGAATTATTTCATCTTCATTGAAGAATAAATATTTTGTAAAAGCTTTTAACCGAAAAAATAGAAAAATATATTTTCATTTATTATCTCATATTGTTTGTAAGTTTGAGAATTAAACATTTAATTTAATTATTAAACAATTTACTAAAATAATTATTGTACAGTTATTAATGATAATCATTTAACCTAAAAATTAGTAACTTTCTGAAATTAGTAAGATAAAATAAAACCATAGAAATATATTTGTTTTAAAAGATTATCTAATGTTTAAAAAAGTTTTTTCTATATATTTCAGTCAAACTATTTGTTTATAAATGACTTTTTAATTTTATATATATGATTAAATTATTTGAGGAAAATGACTGAACAGAAGATTTATAATTTAGTAATTTAAGAAAAATAACAAGTATGATTAGTCTTTTACAACAATGAATTGAATCTTTATACTTTGAATAACATCATTAAAACTGCATTTATTTATTTTTTTAATGGAATGGACCCTGCACAATTCTTAGCAGTTTTGTTCCTCAGTGAAGTTAGCTGAAATTTTAGTATGATACAGTCAGTCGTGAACTGATGAAAAGTTCTTTATGGGCACAAAGCTTGAAATAGCTAGTATTTTTTTGCTTAGAACAAGTCAAATATATGAGCGCTGTATATACATGGTGGTAACAAAAGTCACTCTCTGGCCGAAAAGTATTAGTATATATTTTTTATCTACAGTGATTGATGTATTACTTTTTGAAATAATTGGCTGGAGGAGACTTTTGTGACCACCCTGTTGTACACCTTTTGTATAGTTGAATGGATCTAGCAAAAATATTAGCATTTTCAAGCTTTGTGCCTGTTGAGACTTTATTATTTATTTAAAAACATTAAAATTTCAGCTAATTTCACTGAGTGCAAAAACCCATAAAAATTGTTTGTGGACCTTTTTACTCATTATATTAAAATATTAACAAAATTATTAAGAAAGTAGTAAATATTTTTGATAATTTGTAAATTAAATAAATATTTCCAGTAAATTTTTAAAAATTTGTTTAGAACAGGCATGTCAAACACGCGGCTCGCGGGCCGCATGCGGCCTACCAACACCTGGGTTGCGACCCGCCGAGACTTTAAAAAAATTTTTAAATATCAAGCTTTGACGCTCAAAGTTGGAAAGTTTGAACTTTTTTGAACTGTACGATTCTCGCCCTTTTTGTGTTTGTCCGTTCCGTATTTCGTCCAACCAATTCAAATTGGTCGACGCCAGGAAAAACGGTTGGATAATGGCCGTGGCTTTGAATCTACGAACGATGATTGGCCGATGAACATCGTGGAAGACTGCTACGTGCCAATTTGTCCATCAGCGATTGCTACAATTTGTATAAAAGAAAAGGTTTTGGCGCGAAAGTCAAGTGTTTGCTGGAACGTCAAGGCATACGTTTGTGTGCTCTGCCGTAAGGTGTTTCGTCTACTATTGCCGTGACGAGTGACTGTATCCGAAGTATAGGTTGCAAGGTGTCTTTTCGACAGATCTGTTCAGAAATAGCGACTTTCGTAACTTTGACTGTTTGTGTGAATCTACTTTGTAAACATCGTAATTTTTGTGATTTGTAAATTATATTCGAGCAGGTGGACTTAATAATCTCAATTTGCTTCATTTCTGGAATGTGAATACACTGATCTACCATATTATACAGAAGTTCGTTGGCTATAAAGTGCTAAAACGATTCTTCAAATTGCTGGACGAAATCACAATTTTCTTGAAAACAAAAAATTATGAATGCGCTGAATTAAAAGATGGACAAAGGATAAAGATTCTGGCTTTCTCGGTTGATATCACGAGTCATCTTAATCAACTTAATCTTAAGCTTCGAGGCAAAAATCGTGTTGTGACAACGCTATTTGATAATATTAACGCTTTCAAACAAAAATGATTACTTTGGCGAAAACAAATAGGAAAAGAAAACTTTGAAAGCTGCCAATATCTATTGCTTAAATCACCTAAATTAAAATATACAGAATTCGATCGAAGATTTTCTAATTTTAAAAGCTGTGAATTACAATTTCATCTTTTTACTTCACCTCTATCTATCGATATTGAAACTGTTGATGAAAACTTACAAATGGAATTAATTAACTTAAAATCCAATGTGATAATTTGCTGAAGCAAAAATATATGCAAGCAGATTTTTATACATATTTATCTGTAGATCGGTTTCCTAAAATGTTATCGTTTGTTACCCGTATACCGGCTATGTTCGGAAGCACTTATTTATGCGAGCAACTATTTTCTTTAATAAAAAATGAAAGGTTGAGGACCGATCAACATTTATCATCAATTTTAAAAATTGCATCGGCTGAATATATTCAACCAAATTTTGATGACTCGCTTTGTGAAAAACGTTGTCAAATATCTTCTAAAAAGTAATATTAAACTGTGATTTTGTTTATTTCTTATTATAACTTTTGTTTTTTATAAAAAATATAAAATATTTTTAAGATTAAAAAATAATATGAAATATAAAATGTCTATGTACATATAATATACAATATATTGAGTCTAATAAATACATAATATAATCATTCTAAAAATCGTATTTTATTAATTTTTTGAACATTGAAAACGTGCGGCCCCTGACTTATACAAAATAGATCATGTGGCCCGTAATATCGTATGAGTTTGACATGCCTGGCTTAGAATATCAGTTTATTATTCCACATTTTCAAGTTTTCAGTTTAATCATTTTTTTACACTATTATTAAAATTTATCTAGACAGTGATAACCATAGAGAATCATAATTTAAGATTTTTCTAATATAACTTTATCTTAAAATTATAGGAAAATATAGACTTCTTTTTCAGATGGCTTTCTAAATATTAATTTTCTTTTGATCTTTGACATTCTAAGTTTTATAAAAAGTGACTACAAAAATATTTAAAGATACTTGTGAAGATTCATACTTGTATTATCTGAATATAAATGAATGGTATCTATATATGAATTTGATAAGCCTCAAATTCTGTCTAACTTCATCTGAGAGAACAGCTGAAGGTACAAACATAGTTCAACTATCAAATTAAATCTTTTGCCCTATAGACGATGCTGTTGAAGAGAGATTTGAGAAAGGTGCAATGGTTCAGGTGTGATGGAATTAAGTCATAAAAATACACTGGTGTGCAAAACTTAAGCAATGATTGTTTTTTTCCATAACTCTGCAAGAAATCACCTGGGAAACATGAAATTCAGAATACAGAATACAGTATTTTGTACTTGAAGAGAGCATACCAGTGCAAAAATGTATAGAATGCATACAGTATGGAATCAAAACCTTCTTGTTGTAGTCTTGCCCTGCATGTACTGACTTCACACATTTTTCGTACCCTCACATCACCTGTGATGTCTTCTTCCTGCATACAGATCATCTTTCTACTGAATTTGGTGTTCATTGTACTGATCGCAACAAGCCATTTTCTACAATTTTATGTCTGTCTGCTTAAAATTACATTGTTGCCTACGTTTTGCACACCAGTGTATATTCAAACTGTGATGATATATAATTCCAGGAATCATTAAATCATAAGACATTTTTTGAATTACTTGAAAAGGAGAAAGAAATCCAAGAATATATCATTGAATTTAACTGATGCAGACAGATCATCACAGCATTTCTTTATTTTCATTTCCTTTAAATCTTGCAAATTTGTGTTCTGGAAATGATGAGAAGGAGAGAGATTGTAAAGTTTCTCAATTTCATATAAGAAAATTTAATCCCATCGCTCTGTATTCAGTTCTGATTTCATGATACTATTGTGAGTTTAAGCATTTTACACAAAAGAAATTTTTTAACACAATAATCAATTTAATTCTTTACTCTAGCTCTAATTCCATCTGTTTTAAATGTAGGAAAAAAAAATATTTCTAATTATATATTGTATAATCATTGATTAAAGATCAGTATAGGAATTTATAATTTTCTCTTTTGAAAAAGTAAATGTATGAATTTGTATTTGTGTGTATATATAATGTATGATGTAGAATTAAAAAAGGAAAAAATCATAATAAATCATACATTTTTTAATATTAATAGACTGAAGAAGTTTTTGGAAAGTTTTTGGATATTTGGTTAGAAAATATGCTTGTAGTTCATCCAGTAGAGAGAAGAAAACTTCTAGGCCTTGCTTTAGCATCTTTAATAACATCTAATTCCAGGTAATTGATTTACAATATCTCATTCTTAAAGATATTTATTTATTTTTTTTTTTTGTAATTTACTTTTTGATATCTTGCTTAAATTTATACCATCATCATTTATTTTAATTGTATAAAAATAAAATCTTCTATAAAAATAAATTTTATTGTAAAGTAAAAAATTTATATATCTGAATGCACTCTTATATTTTTTTACACACAATCAAGAACCTTTAAAGTTCAGTAACACCAGTAAGAATAATATATTTTTTACTTAAAAATTATCAACATATATCAAATATTTAAAATAAAGATAAGGTATTAATTTAACATATGTAATTATATGACTAGATTCAATTTGTATGTTAAACAATATGTTAGATGTAAGTCATGTACAGTACATATACATGAGAATGTCTTTGATCTGCTTTTGGTTTTTATTTGTTGGTCCAGAAAAATGCTACAGATATCTAGTAAAACTTCTAAAGACTTCCTCGATTGGCAATATTAGCAGTAATGTAATATATTGAAACTGTGATGATATATAATTCCAGGAATTGCACAATTATTTTCCAAGGAAGTTTATTAGTAGAAAATGTGGACAGGATTATAAATAGTCACTTCTTTAGGTGTTCTTTGATGCTATTTATTTTTATAAATACTATTTGTCTTATTGGTGCTAAAGTACAATAGTAAGAAGAAAAATTATAATTCAAGTATTTTTGATATATTCACTTAGATCACTGTCTGGAAATAACAGACTAGAATAACAGTTTCTAAATTTGAATTATTCAAGATAAAAAATGTAATTTTGCTTATATTTTTATTTATTGGGTTACAATTTTAATTTAATATAAAGGTAATTAAGAAAGCTTATTGTTTGATCTTATTATTAAAGCAATTTTTATTCTATATGATGCATGTGACTTCTTTTCTATTATTTTTTGACAATGACGTAATACATATATTTGAAGCAGTTGCTGATGATTTTAAAAAATGGCAGTACTTAATATTTATATGCTAATTTCAATTCTGGATTTACTATACAAATACAGTAAGACCTTGTTTAACACTACCTCGATTAACTCTAATTTGATATAACGTGGTCTGCTCGAAGCCTAAAAATAGCTCAAAATTTACAGTGATTCAAATTTTATCACAGCATTTCATTGATTCATGTATAATACAATTATTCCCAAACATGAACCAATCAGAAAAAGATGGCAATTCGTCGTAGCGCTGTACTTTCCTTAAATCTGTGTTTGTTTGGTGCAATTTTGGAAAAAATATAACATTTCAGATGCCATAGACAATATCGACTTTGCTTGGCAAAAATTAACTGATAAATGCATGAACAGTAAGTGGAAGAAGTTATGGCTGGAAGTATCCAAGAATTCTCAACGAGAAGAGCCTATTGTTGTATTGTTAGTTTGACCAAATTGTCAACCTAATCAATACAACAGGACTAGGAGATGATGTAGACAAGCAGAATATTGAGGAGTTACTGCAGGTTTCTGGTGAGAGCCTTACCAAAGACAACCTTCAAGAACTGGTAGAACAAGGAATTCATGTAGAACTGGAAAATAGTGATTCTAAAAATGAAGAACTCAAAGAATTTCTCTACAGATTTCCTTAGTAAAAGTTTGATAACAATAATAGAAATCGTTGATCAAATTGTAGCAAATGATCCAGATTTTGAGAGAAGTGCAAAAGCAAAATGAAGCATTTTGGATGTGATCTCTTGCTTCCGACATTTGCTTAAGGAAAGAAAAAGAAAGTGACAAATGAATTGTAGTGGATGGAATTGCCCAGGCGAGCGATTCTCGCTCTGTTTGTAAGATAACAGAAACTTTCGTAATTCAAAATCATAGCCATTACAGAAGAACCGTTAGAGAAGATCTGTTGGGAAAGCTGTTGTGGTTTGGATCGACGATTGGCTGTCGGAGAATGGCCGTATGGCTGGACTTTATGAAGACATCGAAGCTGATTGGCGGAGAATTTGAACGTCGGCTACGATATAAGAAGTAGTTTTCGGCGGGAAAAAGGATTTCTCTATCTCTCTTTTTGGGACCTTGCTGAAATCTGGTGTAAGTGGACTCCCATTGGACTATCACAAACTTTTCCTGACTCAGAGGTGTTGCGAGTACTAAGTCTCTTAACGGAGGTCATAAGGCAGTGGTTTCCAACCTGTGGGGCGCGCCCCCTAGGGGGGGCGTGAAGCTGTTGCAAGGGGGGCATGCTGCTCAACTATCGCATTAAATTTTTATAATGTTGTATTAATTATATATTCTTTTTTTTGTATTTTTGTAAGATTTGTTTTTATTACATTTAAAATTATTATTTCTTATAATAAATAATTATTTTTTTATATATATTTTTACATAATATTGTATATTATTTTGTAGCCCATTAAATAAATTATAATATCAGTTGAGTATTTATGAAATTAGATTGTTAGAAAAATTAGGGGGCGCAACAATTTTTTTTGTTTAAAGGGGGGCGCAGGTACAAAAAGGTTGGAAACCACTGTCATAAGGTGTCCTTCCAACGAACTCGTGCGGAACATAGTCGGTCGTCCTTTAGATTAGTGTATTGTGGATACCTAGTTGTAAACGTTATTTTGTATTTATTTTGTATATTAGTTTCGTCAATATAAATGTTGTGTTTTGTCAACCCTACTGGTTATTTTGAACTTTACTTGAAACTACACGACTTTATTGCAAAAACCAACAATTTCAGAAGAGCCAGAACCTTTGTCACAAAAAATGAACTTTACATTTCTGTATGCATATGTTTGTGTGTCGTTTAACATATATTATGCAAATTAATATAAAAATAACTCATAAAAATGCATACAATTGAACCTTAAAAGTAAAATTCCAGAAAAGTTTAATGCACATAAAACACAAATGTTTTTGATCTAAATAGGAGATCTTCTTCGGGTTAAAGCATTCTCAAATGGAATGTGGAAAATGGAACATTCTTAAGGTTATTTGAAATATCATATAACAAAACTTCAAAAAAAAAATGCTTTAATTCAATTGTGTGCATTTTATGATATAATATGTTCCAGATTTACAGTGTTTGAACTATAAAAATAACTTAAAATTAAAGTAAAATCTGTTTATTTTTGGTCACATGTTCCCCTTTCCCTATTTACTCCGTGTTAAAATGACCTCGTTTAACACTGTTTCATTTAGCTCTTTGTTGTCTAAGAACATATCCCCATGTTAAGTGGAGTCTTACTGTATTAGATCTGTTGACATTATCTAAGCATCATTAAAAAGTACAGTCAATCATAATGTTAAATCTATGTATTAAGAATGAAATCAAATGGAAAAATCTGTTGTTCTGCTGATTTTTTATAAAATCTGGAAGAAATCCATTGATATTTGGTTAGTTGATTTGCTATCAGTTCCAAGTTGATTGAGTTATGTCTTATCAAAAATTCATGAAACTCTCGGATATTAAGAATTTACATTTTATGATAAAAATTGTAGAAAATATTCAAGTAGGTGGTCAATTTTAATTGCTAACATTCACAAGTTCTTTTATCTCGATATTTTTCGAGAGATTTACGTTTCACAGAACTATAACTGTAATTATTTTTTTAATAAAATTTATTTATTTATATAATAATTTATATTATTTAGTCAGTAAAGTAAAAGGAAAATTTGATTAAATTTTTACACAACTATTAAGCCAGAGTTATTTTATTTATTGATAAATTTCAAGAAGAATTATTCATTGTTACATCAGTTTATGACACATCCTATTGTAGTTAGTTCAGAAGCTGAGAATTTAATTTTCTGAAAAATATTTAATAACAGCATAAACTCGAAATTATTTTGTAATGAAACAAAAGAGAAATGAAATATTTCATAATTAAATATCTAATATTACTTAAACTGCAATACCGATTTAAAATTAATAAATATAAATTGCAAGTTTACATGTGACCATAATAAGATTTAGTATAAAAACATTAAGTGATAAAATATTTTTAAATGTATTAGTATCCATTACAGTATTAATTATCAAATACATTACGGTCCAATTAAACAATTAATATAATGTTACCTAGATATATTGGCACTTAGAATTATGTATTTAATCAATTTGTACTTTTGATTTTATTCATTTAAAATCTTATTTATTTTTTTTAAAATTATTATTATTATTATTATTAACTAAATTCTAATTTGATTCAAAAATTCTTACTTCAATTTTGAAAGTAAACTTTAGATTTATGTTTAATAAAAATTCTTTTATTCCCCTGAAAATTCTGTTTATAAGCATAATTTTTACTAGAGAATATGTTTGTTTTTACAAAATACTGAAAATCATTTACAGATAAATTGTAGTATTAGAACATACTATAATACAAAATTTAATTATGTGAAACAGTTTAATACGGTTGATCATTTTACATAATGATTTTGAAATAAATTATGCTATTAAATTAATTAATAATTTACAAATTTAACACTATGATTACGATATGTTATACGATGACAATGATTGATTAAAAAAATACAATTGATCATTTCCATTACTAGTTTCTGTGGATTTTTTAAATCTTAAAATTTTTGGCTTTTTTTTTCCAATAACTTACATCACACAAGGAATTCGTATTGATATAGACTTTATTATTGGATGTGGATATGCATTTTGGATCTTAATAACACCTCTTCGGTCCTTATTTTTTATACAAATCTTATCGAAAGGAATAATAGTTATAAATTACATCAGACATGTATTTACAGGTAATATTTACAAAAAAATTCTTTTTTACTTACATTAGCTGATTATTGAATATAAATTGAAATTAAAAATTGGGTAATTAACTAGATATATTATTAAAAAATTTGCTTAAAAAAAGGTGCTGTATAAAATAAACTTGAAGTAGATAAGTAAAAAATATTAAATAAATAAATAAATTTTTAAGTGTTCATATAATTTCCTTTTAATAATAATTTTTTTTCTTTTTTTGAGGATTTTAACATTATCAAGTGAGATCTCGCAACCTTCTCCATTACAATGTATGGCTACTGCTGAATTAGTGTAATTATATTTTATAGCATGTAAATGTTCTCTTAGTCTGATTTTTAGGGCTCTTCTAGTTTTGCCTATATATATTGATAATTCAGTTGGCAACTGCAGGAAATTCTATATATAACATTATTTTGAATCATATCAATATTTTGAACAATACTTTCTTTAGCAAGTTTTTGATGATGATAATAAATACTGAAGCTAGGGTCATGTATGGTTTTAATAGTTTTTTAACTTTTTCAAACACTATGGGGATATATCGTAGGCATGGGGATATAATTAAGTATGGGGATATAATTAAGTAACATAAAACAACACCTTTCAACAGTCCAGCACAATGTTTAATATCTTAAAAACGTTTTCGATCGTTTTAAGCAATCTTCTTCAGTTAGTCTACCGACGAATCAAATGAGAAATTTGAATTTACGAAAAACAAAAATTCAAAATGCAGCTATACATTTAACAGTAACTTGCAAATCTGTTCTTAACAAAATTACAATAAACATAAAAATAAAATAACAGGTATAAACAAACTAATTAAAATCAACAAAAAGTATACGCTAAGTAAATATTATAGCAATTAATTAAAAATGCCGTCTATGAAGACGTAAAGGTTAAGCCAATTTATCATAGAAAGACTTCCAGGTCGAGGACAACCCGTCAGCATCCCTATGATTTATGCGCTGTGTGGTCATCCGTGCTTTGTGAAGTTCTACTTTCTCCAGGTGTCTCACCGCCTGCGTGGATCTTGTAACCCTAATAATCATCGCCTGATCCCAGAAAACTGTGATATAATTAAGTTTTTTATAGATCATTTGACTTTGTAATGTATTTTTTTGGCTTTATTGAGATCAGTATTGTTATGCCATTGTTCTAATACCTTATTTGGATAATCATTTAGTTGAAAGATTTTAAAAATATGTTCTATTTCTTTAGTTTGTTTGACATCACTGCTCGTATGTATTTTAATTTTAGTGATGTACATGTTAAATATATTTCTCTTGATATACATAGGTGTACTGGAATGATAATTAACAACTTTTCCTATATTACATGGTTTAATACATTTTTTAAAACTTAAGCTATTATGAAATCTTTGGACTGTGATGCCTAAAAACAGTAAATTGTCATTATTTTCAAGTTCAATATCAAAAGTTATGTTATTTGCTCTATACTATTGGCACAGTCATGGATTATTTGACGGTTGGTTAGAGTATTATCATAAACAATGAAACAATCATCTACACACCTATTATATTTAAGTATTCCACGATGGTTTCTAATAATTTGATCTACTTTTATCGTACACAATTCAGGCTAGTTCAGGGTCTATATACGAACCCATGAAGATACCTTCCAATTGTATAAAAAATTTTGTATTACAAATAAAATAATTATTATTTAAAACAAATTGAACCAGTTTTGTTACCCAATTATCACATTTTAAATTAGTTAATGTATCAATTACAAAGTTTTTATGTATAGATGGATACATATTTTTAACATCTAGTCTCAGCATTCTGCAGTTGTTATTAATAAGTTACATTTCAAAAATAATTGCAAAGCTATACAAGGTTAGTGTGACGTATTTGTATTTATTATCACTTTGTTTGTCGGATGGATTTAATATTAACTTTTTTAAGGTTTTCCAATGAATTAGTCTGTATTTTTAATACTATATTCAGAATTGTGATATTGATTCGATTTATTCTTACGGAATTTTTCTAAATTATATAAAAATAAAATTTAATATCTACTAATGTGATTCTTGTATTTTATGTGTTTTACTTTAATATTGAGTCTAGGAATTCTTAAATTGTAATATAAAATATTGTTAAAATCATTTACATTAATATTATTTGCTTTTTTTGAAACTTTAAGTATTTTTTCAAAGGTTTCTTGTACGTGTGACGTAGGATCTTCAATCAGTTCTATATATTGATATGAAGGGACTAAACTAAGTTTAATGTTTTTATATTTTTCTTTTTCCATTACAACGACTTGTATTGTTTTATCAGTGGAGACAATAATTAATTTGTACAATAATAATTATTACAAAAACATAATAATAATTATTATTATTTAAAAGCAGTGGAAACAATAATTAATAAAAAATTTGTAAATATTATCTGTAAACACGTGTGATGTAATTTATAACTATTATTTCTTTTGATAAGATCTGTATAAAAAGTAACGACTGAAGAGGGGTCATTAAGACTTGAAATGTATACCCACATCCAATAATAAAGCCTATATCAACAAGAGTTCCTTGCGTGATGTAAGTTACCGGGAAAAAAAAAGCCAAAATTTTTAGGCTTTAAAAAATTCAAATTTGTTTAAACTGATTGATCTACAAAAAGACTGAGTTTAAAGGATCATTCTGTCATTTGGGCTCTAAAAATTATAATAATTTTACATACAATTGTATGATTTTTTTCACGATATCATTATTGTCGGCATCAATACAATTAGTTTGAATAGGGAAGTGTAATAAAATTATTTTTTTGTTTTTCCTGTTATGAGTCAAGATGCTGATGTCTTTCTCTGTTATAATAAATACTATTTCTAGTTAACCAAACAATCTGTTTAAGTTGGATCATTGGTCTGAAAATAAATTTTATAGAGTAATTAATAAATTTCTGGTTTTTTATTGCATCTAAACTGTCTTTTAAAATAAATAAACAATTGAGTCTAGACTGCTAGAAGATATATTACAAAATTCATATTATTCAAATGCCACTATACAATATTATATATTGTATAAGTAATTAAATATTATGTACAGGCATAGTTATGGCATAGATTACATTTAAATTTCTACAAAATTAAATTTTTCTATTAAAAATTCCTTATCTTGGTTAGTATTATCATTCCATATTTAAATTTTAATCTAAAATGTTTTCCTTTGAAAGTAGGAAATAAAATATAATATCTATATAGATATTATTTAGGAAAATTACCACAGAAAAATAATTAATGATTGAATTTAAATAGGAAATATTATAAATAGAAGGAAACTAGTCTCAAAAAACAAAATATAACGATTGAATAAGTTTCATTATTATTAAACATTCCTAATTTGTTTTTGCAGAAGAATTATGGTAATTTCTGTATTTATTATTACATGAATATTTTTAATAGTAAAATTCTTTACACATAAATAAAGAAAATGATTTTTTTTAATTTAAATATTTAAATTATTATATAAACTTACTACAGTTTGAACTTAGAGATATCTTAAGATAAAAAAAAAGTTTATGTAATAAGCAAAAATCCATGTAGACATGTCAGATTAATTTTAACATAATTACTAAAATACACACGTTGTAAATAATGGGATAATTATCTAATGTGTGCTAGTATTTTTTGTTACTATACAATTAGAGATAACAGTAATTTTTATTTTTGAATGTTATAGTAGAATCAAATTCCAGCATGTTTTTTTCAGTTCATAGTAGCAATAATATAACCAAATTCTTTGTGACTTAGTTGTTTATTTCCACATTATATTCTAAAATGTAATTATTTTCAATTGCAAAGAAGAAATTGATATTTATAAACAACACTACTTTATACCTAAATAATGTTGGCAGCTAGGTGAGCAACTTCCCAGTAATTTTTCACAGGCTGTTAATTCTAGCTATCAGTCCCACATCACTTAGCCAAATTTACAGTGGATATGGAAAAAAAGACCGTATTTGTGTCCACAAAACAAAAAGGCTTTTTTTCTTATTTTTTTTATCTTTATTCTAAGTATTGTTGTTTAGTCAGTCAAATATGATAATACCTATGAGAAAAACATGTGGTTTCTACTTTTAAAGTAGTAAGTGCTTGTTATTTTATCAAGATTATTGTATATTATCTATAATTCAGAAAAACTTTTGTGGGAATGTAATGATTGATTAGTCGTTGGTTATGGAATCTATATCTGATAAGAATTTTATCTTAAATTATCTTTCGTTGAATTCGACATTTTTGCAAAATCTACAGGCCAGAGCTCTACTAATTAAGCTATACTTACACAGTGGAAGAGATAGGATTCAAACCTACTTATGCTTTCATGGATAGATTTACAGTCCTTTAACCACTTGATCACTTCTCCACATTTAAGAGAATTTGTTTCTCTTCTCTGAACTGCTATCTATAATAGATAATACTACCGTATTTACTTGGATATAAGACGATCTCGCATATAGGATGAGGTGTGACTTTAGAGATCAAAACAAAGAAAATTAGATTTATTAATACAATTCTAATTTTATTTCGTTTAATCCTAAATAAAATATTATCAAATGCACGTATTAAGGCAAACAACCATGTTTGCCTTGATACATGCATTTGGAAAACAAAACCAAAACATAATGCACATGACTGGAAAAAGTTTATTATTAATGATTCAGAATATGCTAATATTCATTAAAAATAACAGTTTAATTAATATAAAATAACTACATATATAATTATTGCTAATTGACCTGTATTTTATTAATGTTTTTTATAAATAATAGAAACTATTTTCTGCGAACGGATGAGATGCAACATGGTTTTTAATTAATGGACATAGGATTAAATCAATAAAGAAAGGAAAGTGTCTTAATTTGTTTACAGTAGGTGCTAATTAGACTGTAGACCTACAATGACAGCATGAAGTATATATGGTTTACAGAAATTATTGCAAAAACTCAAAGAATCTTTCACTCGCGCATATAGGACGACATAGGTTTTCGAAGCAGTAAAAAATAAATAAATAACCTCTTATATGCGAGTAAATACGGTATTTTTAATTATTTTGTAAACCTATATGAAAGCAAATTTATGTATTTAATCACAGTTTACAGGCAAATTTTTAAAAATTTTTTACATCTATATTTATATTAATAATGAATCTAATATAATGAAAATAATAATGAATTATATATGATCCATAAAACAATAACTGTGAATGTAATAAAATATCTTTATAATTTATTAATGTTAAGAAACATGTGTATAATTACATAAAGAACTTGAAGCTATTTATAGTCGAATAATAAGTGACAAAAGTAAATTCATTCATTTCTTACATGAAAAAAACAATTATAAATAATAAATCAAGTCAGAATTTAGTAAATAATAAATTAAGCAAAACTTTTGTTTAGATATTAAAAAAACTTACAGCAAGAATAATAATTAAGTAAATATTTTGGATTTTATTTATGTTATTAGTTGACATTTACATATTACTTAATTTTTCTAAATAAATATTTGTAATCTGTAACATTTGTATTTATTTATAATCATATTATGAAATAAATATTTCATTTGTTTTTCCAGTGTTGTTTATGATCGAATCTGTGGTATATTGCTTGGCATCGTTGAAGTTCTTAACGATATAACTAAAAGTGATGACATTGGTGCTCATATCGAGTAAGTTTTTTTAAATTTTTGAGCTATTTATATAGCTAAAAAAAAATCAGTTATTTAATATTATATATCTGATAACATTAAGCTTGCATTGTATTTATAGTGTTTTTTTAATATGCAACCATTAAATATTAAGATTAAGAATATAATGAATCTTCATTAAACAAGTTGATTACCTACTTATATTTTTATTGGAGAATTTTAAAAAATAATAAAATACAGTCATTAGAATGTACCTTTTTGTTAATGGTCATATAAAAAAACCATTTTATTATATATATATTTTTTAATCTTACAATAAATAAATCTTATTTAATTATTCATCATGTAATTGAATTGATTTGGTATTAGTCTAAAAGAGAATTTTAGAGTTGACTAATTTGTAAAAGAAAATTAATATTGATAAGTATAAGAGATATCATTCAATTTAATTGACACAAGAATACGGTAACGTAAATTTATCGGTCAGATGACTTATTAATAGGTTTTAAAAAATGAAATATCTCTATATCTAGCAAAATTTTTTAAATTATTGCAGTATTTTAATATGATTAAAAACAATAAATTAATTATTTTTTATGACAGTATTATTCTTATTAATTCTTAACTAAAAACCGTAAGTGTATTATGCGAAATAGAGATTTCTCGTTTTATTTTTATCAAACTAAAAAAAAAAGAAAATATTTGATTTAAATTAATTATTGTATTTTTCTTTTAAAATTTAGTAAACAACAAGAAATTAGGATGTTATAAATATTTTAAAATGCCTAAAATAATTTTTAAAAAAAGCTATTAAAATTAAATTAGTAACGTCTTATTAAAATGTGGGATTAATACATTAACTAATTTTGATCTGTTGTTTTTTGTTTTGTTTTGTTAAGATATTAATATTTATTTTAAATTACTTTTACAAAGTATATTGTAATTAATTAGATTTTTAATACATCTTTTTCCTGTTTTATTATTTAACTTATTATAATGTTTATTTTAACATGTAATTAATTAATCTACACTTTATCTTTTTACATAAGATATTATCTTGAGTTCATTTCAATATTTTAATTAATTAGAAAAGTTGAAAAGTTAAATGTAGATGATAATGAAAGTTTATTGCTACATTAAAACAGTATAATACGTTCTTTGAATTTATTGAAAATATTTATCTTGCTGAATAATGTTTTGACTTATAAAAATTGATGAAGAATTTAGTGTAAATGTTCGTGTATGATATTTAAATCAACGTACATAGTAAAAATGTTATTTATTTACTGATATTTAAAGCAAACCGAACATAACTCTGATAAAATATTTCAGTTTTTATGAAATTTTTATCTATAGTTTTCAAAAATCAAATAACTTTTCACAATCTTCGGACTGTTATTTGTTGTTTATTGAAGGCAAAGTTATCTCTAGAATAAAATTAATTACGGCAGTTTGCACTACTAATGCTGTTTTAAACAGTACTGCAAGTGCAAACTATTGTAATTAATTTTATTCTAGTTTATTTATCTTCTGAGTGAATACAACTCTGAAATAGTTTCTGAAATTCACTTAAATAACAGAGTTCTCTCTTATGCAAGATTAATTGTTATTAATTAAATTTTAATTTTTATATCTAGGAATAAGAAGTAAATTGCAATTTTAATTTGTTTTTGAATAGATTTAATGACTATCAAGTAATATGATATATAATATTATGGAAGTTCAATTCTAAAGTGAATTCTAAAGTTTTGAGTAGCAAAAAAAAATTATTTGTAAATTTTTCTGCATTTTACGTTTAGAATGACGTGTTAATGTATTATACACTGCTTTAAGTATATGTAGTACCAATTAGTGTATTTTGATTATGTATGCTTAATGCAGCATCTCCATATATATTATATTACATCAATAAGTATTCATAAATAGAAATATATATAACTCATTGCATTCTAATACATGACTATATCATATATAAAACACTAAATAAATAACATACATTATATATGCATGCAATTATCTAAAGATAAAAGAATGTTAGAAATAGTTATTTTTTTATGGAGACATTTTCGAATCAATCTTATTTATTTAACTATTATCAAAAGCAAATAATGCATTTCTGAATTTGGCAGCTCTGCTCATAAATAATCCAGAAAATATTTATTTGTAATGCAATAGACTGAAATTTCAATCAGCAATGATTTGAATGGCTATATGATATTTGTATATTATCAGACTTGACCGTTAGAATGAAATTATTTTAACAGTAATTTGATTATAATTTATCAACTATGAAAGAAACACATTAATGTAAACATGAGACTTTTTTTAAAGCATTCTTTTTTAATTTATATCATAGATCAGTAAAATAGAATGAAAGATTCTATATTTACTAAAATGATAAACAGTTCAGTTCAGTTATTTTATTTGTAACATAATAGAAGTACATAGCTGGTGCCGAAAAACATAACCAGGTTGTTACACAGACAAAGGAATAAAATATAGAACAATATAGATTACAATGGTAGTTACATGTCTACTCAAATATTTTGAAACAAAAATTAAGTTGCTGACTAAAATTAAAATTCAACAGTTTTGCTACAGATTAATATCAGAATTGTAATTAAATAAAACTTGAGTAAAAGTAACAGAAAACATTTCACTCTTTTGTTATCTGTCTTTCGTAAAATGTGTGCTTTACATAAACATGAAATTATACAAAATGTGGCATTTAGAAATATGTTCAGAATTATTTTTGTTTGAGCTGTACATTAATACCTATACTGTGTGCATTTCCATAATTTTTTAGTGATACTTAACAATTTAAACATTTAGGACACATCCATAATTGCACTGGACTTAAATGGCTTCCATTTCTTAGTAATATTTTTAACTCAAATTAATGAATGACTGAAATTTTACAAAGCTTTGAATGTTTGTTGAATGCAATACAAATGAAAGTAAACCATTTGTCTAAATTTGCTTTGATATGCCTAATATAAAAATTAAATGTACCTGGCCATTATTATTGAATAATTCATTGAATATTTATGAATCTTCCAACTTATTTTTGTAAATACCAAAAACGTTTTCTCATATTTTTAATATTGATATTTTATTAGAAGAGAGAAAAGAAAGGCAGGTGAGATGTTCCTAATGCACAGAATAATATATACAGTATCAACAAAATTTGAGTTATTTATTATACATACATAACATATAGCAGTTTATTCATTAGCACTTGTAATTGTTTACAAAATTAAATAATTAATTATTCTTTTACAGTATTTAATTAATTATTTAATTTTTGCAAATAGACTCATATCTGTTTTCAAAAATTAAATATTTGTATACATTTCTTTGACATGTTCTGTGCAAATAAAAGTCAAATATATTGCCTGCAGTATTATATTTAAATGATGCAGTAATGAATTTAAAAACATGAAAATTAAGTTTGAAAAATTTAATTCATAAGAATTTTATTCTTATTTATCTTTGAAGATAATTTACACTAAGTAATATTTAGTCAAAGCCATTTTGAAAAATTAAAGTCTTTCATTACATATAAAAGATAATTCTCTAAAGTTTTGAATACAGAAATCATTAATTATTTTTGCATTTTTGAAGGAAAACTTTGTTTTCACTTCATTAATCAATTTATAGAATATTAAATTCCTATTAATTATAAGAAATATCAAATTATATTGTCATCAGAAGCTTAAAAAGTTTTCGTGTGTCCATGCATTATCTAATATCTAATTATATATAATATACTATTACTTTTTTAAATTTTAATTCCTTTATGTATGTATCAACTATGTATTTGTATAAAATAAAAATGGGATTATTGCAACTATACCAGATTTATCATAATAACTCTTGTTAGGATAGGTTGCTTTACTAATGTAAGCAGATAAATTGAATCCACTAGACTCGTGTAATTTAAAAACACTTCGTTTTATTACGTGTTTATAAACACAGTCATTTAAATATAAGTGGAATAGATTTTAAACTTTATTGTACAGTACTAAGCTACAAAAAATGAAAAATCTGATTTTTGATTTATGCTTATACCAAAATGCAATGAACATTCATATTATGTGTATTACAAGTTTGACATTGCATTCTTCCTTTTTTTCTTCTTTTTTGAAAAAAATCACTACGCAACATTTTTCTGTAGGCAGTTTCCTAAGTGTTAACAGTTGGCATTTGTTGTTTACTATTATTGTTCCTTTCTTCAGCCCAGCCTTTTTTCACTATATGGTCTAACTAGTCCTTCAGCAAATTCTTGTAAAAAAACTCCTTTTATACTTCTTATATTCATTCTCTTACATAAACTTGTTGAGCCATATTTTATAGGCTACCACTCTGCAAATTACAACTCATGCAGATTATGACTGACTATTACTTGTAATTGCACGTATCACTGCAAGTTTGTGCAGATAACAATAAAGCTAGTTGAAACGTGTACAGGAATGCAACCATAAAATTTTCGAGGGTGTTTAGGTTTAGAGGAACAACTATTTTTTTGCCATAATTTAAAAATTAAGCCAAAATCATTTTAATGAAAAATATATTAAAAAAGTTTTGGAAGTAAGGGAAAAAGTATTTTAGCTTTTATTTTCAAAAATAAAACATTTATTTCAGTTAAAATAAATCTTCATGGAGATTTCCAACTCCCCAAAACCCCCTTCTGATCGCATCCCTGTTGTATATTGTGCATATTAACATTAGAGTCTAATGGACATTTTCATCTGGTAATATCATAAAATTTACTCACTCACTCTAATAAATAAAAAAACTTTATTAATATGATATTTGTTTTTTTGCAAATTACGTAAAAGGAATATTGAATGAGGAAATCACAAAAGAATGCAGTAATGTGTTATAGTTAAGAAAAATATAAAGTCCATTGGACCCACAATAACTGGTTAAAGGTTAACAATTATTTATTGTGATATTGTCCATTGTCACAATGCCAGGCTGCACTTTTTAATTTAAAATATATGCTCTCCACTTCAAATTACTACTGTAGTGTCTTGCTCCTGTAAATCATACTTTTCCACTAACAATGGAGTCGTGCTGGTCATCTATCTAACTCCTTTTGGGAAATATTTTAATTGAAATAACATGACTTCTGGTTTGCATAAGAAATTCATATATAGCTAATTGGGGCCTTCTGTCCTATGGTTTTCATATCTGGTCTCATCTTTCATCTATCTAACTCCATTCTCGAGATTAAGGAAAGACAGACAGACAGCCAACGGTGGGAATTTTTAAGGTTTTTTCCAAATTGCAGTCCAACAATCAATACTTTTTAAACAGACATCTTTACTACTACAAAATTTATTATTATTAATTATATAGTAATTTTGTGAATCCATTACTTGAAGTTTATTGGATTTCATTTTCCCTTTTAAGACCATTTTTAGCGTCTAGTACTCTCTTCAAATAGATACAAAATTTCAAAAATTAAAAATAAATTTTTACACGATTTTATTACTCAATTAATTTCTATAGAGGTATGAAAAAACATTATATTTTTTATTTACAAGTAGTTTTATTTGTACAACTAAATAAACGATTCTTTTCTTTTTTTTTTTTTTTTTTAATTCACAAAATCTTTACTTCTAACAAGTGCACTGTTCAAATCTACAAGTTTATTTAATAATAAATTGTTATTTCTGTATTTGTTTTAATTACATTTTCCCTTGATGCATGATGATTTTATTATATTTGCGCTAACATAATATAAAAGATTTGTCATTAGTTTATCAATCAAACTTTATTATCAACAGAACTTTATTAAGGTTTTTTTTTCTTATTCTGTAGCAGATTAAATTAAAAATCTAGTTTTTCTTCAATTTATGATATTGCTTTCAGCATATTTCCTTTTGAAATATCTGATGATCCTTATTTTTCTTCTTTCGCTTAGATTTTTTTAATATCTTTCTTACTATTTTCTTTTTTTAATATTATTAAAATCAACAGTTCTAGCATCATTTGGATAAAAAAAATCAAAAATGATAAAATTTGACTCTTGTATTAGAATAAAATTTATATTATATATATAAACAGCATAGGTTTCGGCTAGATTGAAGAGATCCGGATGATCCAAAGTGAAAATATATTAGATTCTTCCGAAAGAATTTTTAAATGCACACTTTTATCTTTATACAGAATTCATTTATTGGAATAATTCAGGAATTTTCTATTTCCAAAATAATTTATAAATAATAAGGTCCAGGTAAAAAATGAAATGTTATAAAATAAAAATAATAGAAAGATTGTTATTTTAATAAAATAATATTTTCATAACGTTAAATATTTTTTTAGTTCTTTAGTTTTACACGCAAACGAGACGCTACAAATAGACGACGACGACGAGACGGAACACGAAAGAAGGAAACAGGAGGTAAAAATTATTTTCCTCTACGTTTCGATCATCCTCGACAAGAATTAAATTTTGAATTCGTTTTTTATTTAGTTGTCACGTCAAGATCCGATACATACGGTCGTCCTGAAAGAATACCTATGTTCTCAAATGTCACAATTGCAGCAGTCTCTGGGACAAACTGCTTTCGAACAATTAATGGCAACTGTAGATGTTGAAACCATGCAGCAGTTGAAAGAATACCTGGAATCTTGAAAATTAAGTTGTAGAATATCGGGACTATAATATTACACGAATTGCTGTCGGATCTTGAAAGTTCCATTCTTCGGCAGATCGAGCAATTAACATTTGCATTGAACATCAACGTGCTAAACGATTATTAACATCATGGCTTTTTTGCTTTAAAAAATATTATATTTATGTCTAAAAACTGTTGCCAATTGTATTTTGTACAGCAAAAAGAATAATTTAAAAGGCAACAGATTTTTCTGTTTATAGAATTTAAGCATACTTATAAGTAATTGTTTATAAACATATTTGTTTTTATCATTGAATACTCCAAGGTATATAATAAAAAAAAAATAACATCATTTATTCTTTATATATATAGATGAGATATATATAAATAAATATATATAAAATTTTTAACGAAATTATTTCTGCATTTTTGATGCCTTGGTGTAAGTTTTTGTTTAATTTTTTTTATATATACTGTATTAAAAACAGTTTTAAAATTTCAAAATTATAAATAAAGAAGAGATCCAAAGTAAATTTTTTATGGAATAAAAGAAAAGGAAAAAACATGACATATATATATAATTGAAAAGTGAAACAAATTTATAATGTATGGATGTAATTATATGATAATAAATAATACATTACCTCAAAAGAATTATTTCAAAATAATGTATTTTTTTTTACAGTTTAAATCATAAAATTCTTTTTAACGATAATTAAAATCAAATGGATAAAGTATGTTCTTTATTTCAAAATGAAAAATAAACAACAAAATTTATTTCCTAGATTATTTGTAATAAATTGTTATATTAAAAGTTTGAAAAGTGTATTATTTTTTTCCTTAATTATTTTACAAAAGAAAGTAGTAACGTTTATTACGAGGATACATTAACTTATAAGTAAGCGTTTATTGGTATGTAAACTTAATTCAAAAATGCAAAGCAGACAGGCACAATATTTCTTCTAGAACTTTTCGAATGAGTTTCTTGTTCATTGAATACACTCTGGGGAAGATATAACAAACAAAAATACAGCTCTCATATAAAAATGAAGTAATTTTACTTTAGTTATCTTTTAAAATATGCCATCCTCTAAAAACATCTTGGGTCTTTTCTGTATACTCGTATAATGAATCTGTAAATACCCGTATTATAGTTGTGCTCGTAATGTCAATGTGGTGGAGTTAAAAATAAGCCGTTAGATCCATGAAAACTTTCAACTAGTCATTAAAAATATTAGTAAAGTGCAGTAGTATTTTTGTAACAAACTATTTTTAAATGCAATTCAAACTTGCCAGAAAATTGTGTGTTACATGGCAAAGATGATATAAAATAGATCAAAACTTTCCAGTTACTAACCTTAACTATTTTTCTATCTATATTGAAAATGATGATGCAAAGATTTAGATTTTACAGTAGAACACTGAAAAATTAGACACCATCTCAAATACCTATTGAAATCTTTAGCATTACTTCAGATTGACTGAAAATATGTTTGCCATATGAGAAAAAAAAATTACGTGAATTGAGATAATATCAATTCTACTTAGATTCATACGAAAGACATAATTTGAATACAACAGATTTAACTCGAGACCAAAGAAATGGTCTCTAACTCTACAAAAGAAATCCTTTAAAATTGATTGATTAATTTTGTAACGATAAAATTATTGTTTAGGTTTCAATAGATTTAATAATTTAGAAGAAAATGTGAAAGTGGCATTTAAGTTTTGTACTTTTTCTCAAGGTACGAAAGACACGACAATTCTTTTCGTAAATGTAACTTGCATTTAATAGCAATTTTATCTCATATGGTATCTGATGATAAAAGGAAAGCACACATACACAAACATTGATAACAATTAAAATTGGAGCTTATCACGTCGACTAATATAATAACTCCCGTAGCGATGATCAACAATGTTAATTGCCATTATGAGAGATACAAAGATGTAGAACATCTGTCTTAATCTAGTTTATTTTCAGAATTGTGTTAGAACAGGCATCAGTTCAGATACTCTTGGTTTGTACAGTATATATACATAATAATTTGGTTATATTTATATTAATAATAAATATATCTAAAATATTTAATAAAGAAGAAAACAATAAAAGTGTTTTAAATTTCCAAGCAAATATTGATTTTTTTTTTTTTAAAGGAAATTTTCAGACTGAACAACTTTCAAAATTTAGAATATGAATTTAAAAGTAGATTAATTTATTAAAATTTTCTTTATCAAGACAAATTGAAAATATTTCAAAGTATGCAAATAGCAATCACTGTCCTGATGTCTACATGTTCTCCTGTAATGACTGAAACAAAGCCAGTTGTTAATTTTACGGTAATGATCGATAATTGCTTTACATGGACCATTAATGAATGGTAGTTAAATGACATAATTGATTAAACGAAAATAAAATTAGTAAAATTAAAGTTTTCGGATAAAAATTTAGGACAAAGACAAATATTAGCATAATATCTTTTTAATTAATTATCAAACTTACAAATATTTTAATAAATATCAACTTTGTAAACATTTAAAAAAGAAAACAGTTAAATTTTTTTTCTTCTACTACTTCCAATTATTAAATCAGAATTAATTTAAAAAATTAAATTATAATATATCATAATAATTCTAACAATAATTAATTTTTAATTAACAAATTCTGTTATTGAAATAGTTGTTATTAAAATTGAATGATCTAACATTCAATTCTAGATGAAGAATTTATATGATATATTGAAAGATTCATGAAAATTTTGAAATATTTATTATGACTGCTAAGAGAATGTAATCTGCTTTAGCTATTGAATAATTATAGGATTACTCTTCGGTACATGTAGACTAATTAAGCAATGTGAATTATTTATTAGGCAGCGATTAATGATAAGATTGTTCGACTAATCGCAGATTATAGACTTTAAAATGGAACTAAATCTAGTATTATTGCTATTATGTTTAAAATAAATATGATCTTGTAGTATTTACTAACATTACAGAGCAGAAACAATGCATTTATTCTATCTGATCATATTATAACATTATAGATTCCTACAGTTTCATACCAACTTTGAAAGTTTGAAGCAGAGATGTCCGGTTTCATTACATTATACTATATTAAAGAGGTAAATAAAAATTAAATAAAGTTTATTGATATTAATTAATGTATTAAATGACTATATAGTGATAGAAAGTTAAATATTTAGTGTATTTTAAGAATGATTGATTGTCGACGTGGCTCGTAGCTTCCGGATCCAACCGACTCATTAGCGGAGTTCAAAGATTTGGAAAGTAAACGAAGCTTAAGTTCAGATTTAAATGTTTATACATTAAATTAATTTGGAGTGAGTGATTGTTACTTTTAAAATACATATTTAATTAAGTGATAAGTATTTAACTAGTGAGCTTTAATGAATAAAATCACTTTTAAACAGCACTCCTCTTATATAAAATGATTAACAGTTATAAAAATGAAATTTTGAATACAGAATATATATATTTATGATAATTTAATTAATATGTAAGATGTTAAATATGGCATTTTATAAAATAATTATTTAAATTTTGTCATAAAATTTTGAAAAAAATCTCAAATTATTATTTAACTTTCAAAAATTAATTTTACTTTTTAAGGAATTTGATAATTTTATGTATAAATTAATTTTATTTAAACTTAAATTGTTAAACTATTGATCACTTGTAAAACTTTTCTTTAAAGTTTATATCTATATATATATATTTTTTTATAGTCAAGATAGTATTTAACAGACGAAGATCAATTTTTAGTGGAAAGAAAAAAAAAATATATATATATATATATAGTAAAAGAATAGATTTTTATAGGTTGATAACTTATTTTTACAATACTAAAATTCTAAAGCTATAAAGTTACTATTTCTTTAATTTAGTAGCTAACATGATTCATGATAAGTTTCTTTTTTACCTTATAACAATACATTATGAATTATTGCAAGTATGAGAAATGACTTGTCATAGTAGTGTAAATGACAGTGACTGGAAAAAATCCACATGGCCAAAATACTTTCTTATACGTTTTTACCTACCAACAATATATCAAATTGTTTTCAAAATTTGTTTCTGAGTATTTCGATAAAAAACATACTCCCTCTCTCTTTGTTTAGAAGAGAGAGTTGGATAACGACACTGTACAGAATAATATCACATGGCAGTAGTGGTATCGATAAAATGGATATATTGCTTTAGCGTGTATTGCTTCTTCGCATTGTTCTGTTGCCATCTTGAATTTAATACCTAGATTTATGAGACAGATTACACTTACTTTTAAATTTTAAAAAATCCAGGTTTTTTTTAAATATATATTTTTCTTTCTCTTGGCGATTGTAATTGAAAGTTATTTTATTTCTTTTTCAGTCTTTTTTTTACATCAGTGTCATTAAAAATAAAACCTGTTATTGAAAGTCACTTCTCATTACCATGATATAATCAATATCATGCTCTACATATGTTAAATATTGACTTATTTAATTGGTATCAATGTTTACAAATTCTAAAATTATTAAAAATCTATTGATCAGTTTATATAAAGGGTGGCCTAAAAGTCTACCGTGTTTTCTACGCTTCACTGAGTTTAACAGTAACTTAATCACTTATATAAGCAAAATGAATAAAGTATTAATAATTATAGAAAATCTAGTCTAATAGCTCTTAAAAGTTTTATAAGTTTTTATATTTTAGTATTTGTTACATGGTTAGATAGGATGGCTTACTTGCTTGATTACTTTACCTTATTGACAGCTTAATGTTTGCAGGTTATAACTTCCTACTTGTATTAATAGCTTAGTATTCGAGGGCTGGTCAACGATCTATTTACCAATAGACAGCAACTCTTAACGATCTCTCTACACTTTTCATGTACAATAACTAATATAGAAGGTTACTGTTGGAAGATATAAGTGTGAAAATGGGAGATAGAGGTGACTAAGTTACAGGAAAATTGATTTGTATACTCAAAATTTTTACATTTAAGTAATAATTCAATAAAAAATTAATTTTAATCATCGTATACAATTATCGGCTAATCATTCTCTCGCATAATAAGCATATTAAGGGAACAGCAGTGCCATATTCGACCTTGCGACCAAATTTGGTCGAGATTTGTCTAATAGTTTTTTTTCGGCAGAGAGCTGTAAACACCTACTCTTTAATTATCATCACCCTGTATTATAGTTTTCCTACATCAAAGCATTAAAATCTCCGTGATAATATTTAAGTAATGATTTCTTTTAATAATTAAAGATAGATATTTTGATATTTTAATGTAGAAAAACTGTAATATAGGGTGATGATAATTAAAGAGTAGGTGTTTACAGCTCTCTGTAGAAAGAACTATTGGACAAATCTCGACCAAATTTGGTGTACAGTAGATATTTTCCACAGTCTGCGGTTTCTATTTTCGAAAAGAAATTTTACTTCAAAATTCGGCCGCTAGGGTAAATATGGCGCTGTCTTCCTCTTAAAACGCTTATTACGCACTAGAGTGATTAGCCGATCGTTTCCAATGTCACGGCTGCCACGATCACCTGATCAGAACCCGTGACTTTTGGTTATGGGGCTACTTTATCAAGACAACGGTTGTGTGTTGTGTGTGTGCAGAAAATGCTGTTTTTAGAGAATGGAGCTGACGTCTTTAATTGAAATTAAATTACTGCACTTTATTTCTCAACTCCAGAAATTCGTTAGAAAACGCGCACCATTAGGAAACAGCAGCGTCAAATTTCGCCCTAGTGGCTGAATTTTGAAGTAAATTTTTTTTTCCCGAAAATCGAAACCGCATGTTGGAGACATTACGTATATCAAATTTTATTCTTTCTACAGAGAGTGTGAACTCCTAATTATTATTATTATTATTATTATATCCAGTGTAACCATAATAAATTTTTGATTTATAATTTTATTAATTATTATTAACTCCAACTGCTTAATTCATTATAAATGCGCATCTTTTTCTTTATCAATGTATCCTTGTTTTATAAAATACATTTTTTGAAGAGAAAAACTCAACAAATTTTTATCGTAATGATTTTTAAAAAATACAAGTTAAAATTCAGTGGCAAATTACAAGAAGGAACTACAGAGCAAGCCTATCAGAAGCTATTTAAACTCTCCATCTTATTTTCAATAGAAGCGATGAGGCGATGAGAATCGATATATTATTGCCTATTTTTTCCAGTAACTCTACAATTTCAGAATTTGTGGAAATGCGCCAAAGCTTCTTTATTAAATGTTATCTCATTTTAAATAATTTTTTGCAAAATTTACCTGTCTTAAAGTATAGTTTTTACAGCGACCTTTGGACCACCCTACATATATTTTTATAATTATAATTAGTAAAAAAATTACTTTAAAAAAATCAAAGAAACATTACCATTACCAGACTTTTATCTCTCTCTCTCTCTCTCTTTTTTTTATTTTAATTTTTTTCAAATAATTAAAATCAATTATTTATATATAAATATATATATTGACGCGTATTTATGAACAAATTTCGTCATCAATTAACTTTGCTGATGGATTTTGAAGTGTGAAAGTCAAACATCTGTTCAAACAGCTATGACAAACTAATTATAGTTTAGGAGATTGGTGGCAATTAGGATAGGAAACTTAATTCAATTATACTTAATGACAAACTTGATTTTCCTAACCTTAGATGATTTTATACTTTAGATTCGATACTAAATCAACATATATAAAAGATTCTATTTCAATTCCCTTAGAAATTATTTTCCTCTTATTTTAATTTATATTGATTATATCATAGAAGAAAATTTACTGATGAATATTTCATCAAAATATTTAAACTTATTTTTATCCTCTTTTATTTAAAAAAAAAAACAAAATTTAAATTTAAATTTAGATTTAACAAGGTTTTAAATGTGAAAACAACTTAGTTAAATGTGTATTTTTAATGTAAATTTTACAATTTTTAATACTGAATTTAATTATAATAATGCAGTTTTTGAAAGTTTAGAAGCATCCTGTTAATAATAATAAATTTTAAAAAAAATAAAATAAATAATTATATTATTATTAACTGATTAAAACTAGATGATTATAATCATAAGTTATTGAATATCAAATTATGTTTTCCCATGCCAGTAATTTTTTTAATGGTTTCCTAATAAGTTTAACTTATTGGATAAACGTCTGGTTAACATCAACAATTATTAATGTAATAATTAGCTCTTCTTTTTTTTTTTAAGTTAATTTAATAATATTTTCAACTATTAATTAAAAGTTAATTTAATTATAAATATGTTTAACTTTTAAATATAATAAATGCTTTATTATATAGAAATTAATTTCTGTATTTTTTGATGATGAATTCATTTTTCGGCAGTTAAAAATTTATAAATCATTTTATTAATTGTTAGTTAATTTATAGAATTAATCATTTAAATTTTAAAGAATACATTAGTTAAAATATTTGATTTAATTGAAATTTAATTATATTTGATATTATAAATTAATTTCTTAATTATATATAGAAATTTATTTTTATAAAATTAATTATATTTAAATTGTAATATTCTAATAAAATAATTTAATTTAATAATAATTTTTGCAATTTTTAAGAGAATTATTTTATTGTATTTCATTTTTTATTTTAAAATGAATAAATTATTTAAATTAAAAAAAAAAAAAAGAGGAAATTTAGAAACACCATTAAAAAGTGGAAGGAATAAATACATTTTTATCTTATATTAATGTTATATTTTTGAAAATTTGCAGTAAATGGGTAATATAGTTTCTGTTATAGTCCCCTGATAACAATTTGTTTCAATAATTAAACAATATAAGATTGTTTTTATTCGTTTTATTCAATATATTTCGCTTCGTGACAATTATCGGATATGTTTTAAATATTAAAGTCAGCAGTTATCCAAAATCCGTGAGGAAAGAAACTATTTGATATGAATTTTTCCGCAGAAAGAATTACACTCCAGAGAATTGATGTAGATAGAAATAAGGTACATTGCACATTTAGACAGGAAAGAAAAGGAAGGAAAAAAAAAAGATAAATAAAATAAGGGAAAAAAAAATCTAACTAGTAGCAAAACATTTGGGAATATATGATTAAAAATTAAAAATTTCATCCACTGATATTTCTTTTGTTGACAATCCTAGACATCTCAATATATTTTTCTTTCTAGAGCTTGCACCAGGTGTTACTCTATTCTGGAAATTATGTCTATTTAATAATTTATCTGATAGAATTCAACTAGGCAGCTACTACTGCTGTTTTCTTACACAGATTGAAATTGTATGGTTTGAGGAAAAAATAAATAAAGAAAAATAAATAAAAAAAAAATATATATATATATATATATATTTTCCCATCTCTACTTTTACAAATATACCAATGTGAATAATATATATTGAAGATAGAAATGGAAACTTGAATTGTTTGAATTTTGTTATATATATTTTGTTTTTCTTGTTGATTTGTTGTTTTTTTTTTTTTTTTTCCTTTCTTAAATTTTTAAATTCATTTATTTATTCTTAATTTGAAATTCTTATTTTCTGATTTTTTTTCTATTTTATTTTATTTTTATTGCTACTGTAACTAATTGAATTTTTCAAGATGTATTTTTTAATGGAATCTATATTGACATACTTGAAATTTTACTAATTCTTCTACAAAATTTTGTAAAATTTTTTTTTATTTTTTATTTATTTATATATCTATAAATATTTCAAAAATATCGTTGATAAAAATTGTAAGAGCTATGTAGAATTTATAAAAATTCATTTTTCTCTAACTTAATTATATTTACTTATTCTTCCTTTAATAAGAAGGAAAAATAAAAAAAGAAAGAAAGAAAAAAATATTAGTAGTTTCGTAAACTATATATAAACTTTTAAAAATTCATTTTGTAGAAAATAAATTTTATTTTTATCGCATTTATTAAATAATACTTTTTAAAACTTTTACATCAATTTAAAAATTAAAAAAAAATAAAAAAAATTACATATTTTCCACTTTAAATTTTTAATCTGATGTTGTTTATGCTTTTGAGATATTATTTAAATTATTTCTCACTAATTTCAAAGAAAGTTTTTAAATAAATTTATCATGTTTATCATATGATGAATATTCTAAGATATTTTTTGTTGTTTTTATTATTATTATTATTTTTTGGTAAGCAAAATTAGATCAAAAGTTGATAAGTATTCTACATTGATTAGAAAACAAGTAGAATATGTTTTTCTTATACTTTTTGTGTTAAATATAAAACTTGAACCTTTATATTATTCATAATCTAAGGATAAATGTTGTTGTTGTCTAATAAAAATTGTAAAAATGCATAAGATAGAGAATAACAATATCCAGAAACCCACCTTTCAAAAAAATGATTGCTTGATTGCAACAAAATGGATATTAATGTACTCCATTATGCAATATTGTTGGCTGATCCAAGGTTTCCTATCTTTATCCAGAAATTGTGATTTGTTTCTCTTGTTATAATATGTGACATGTTTTCGGAAAACAGGCAAAAAAAGTCACAAAACAAGCTTGATAAGAGAACTTTTTTTTAGTTTTACAATGTTCATATGCTAATAACTATCTAATCTACGAGAAGCTGCGGAACTTATTCACATATTGGCTTTGTGATTAAATTTTTTTAATGTTTTAGAAGAGAGAAAGAGAGAGAGGGGAAAAAATGAGAGAGAGAGAGGAAAAAAAAAGCAATTTTCTTCTGTTTCTTTTCAAAATGCAAGCAACTCAAAAATAAAGTTTTGTTGATTTGATTGGAATTTTCAATTATCCTAATGATGGTTTTTGGCTTTATTTTTGAGATAATTATAAGTATGTGTAAATATTTCAAGAGATAAATATACTTTTTCTTTTACTCTTAAATGATATTTGAATTTTATAACTTTTTATATAATGAAAAATAGATGAGTAAGTTTATATTTTTGCTGTCTAATACATTCTTTTATATTAGAATATTGAAGAAATTATTATTATTTTTATTTTCTTATATTTAATTAGCCTAATAATAATATTTTATTAACATAATATTAAACATCTCATTAAAAAATCTTTAAAAATTATTATTATTATTTTTTTATTATAGAAAATCATTATTTTAATAAATTGTTTATTTTTATAAAATTGATACATTTAACTCGAATTTATTTACTTTCTTGTTAAAAGTTAGAGAAGAAATAAATAATAATTTCTGTTTTTATATAAATTGTACCAATCAGTACTTTATTTATTTATATATATATATTTTTTAAAAATCAGTTTTTCAGTTAATAATAAATTGTTATGTTACAAGCAAAAATTTAAAGCATTTTTCTACAGTTACTCTGTACTTATTATTTATTATTTCTCTGGCTATATTTGCAGTATAAATAAAATATCTATTCCTTGGATCTATTATAGAAAATTGAACCTCAACATAGAGATAATGCTTAAGTTTTGTTTTTTTCTAATTATTCGATTAGAAGTTTTTATTTTAAAATTATTTATGATCTTTTTAATGAGTTAATATTTTGTTAATAGACCATTTAAAAAAAATAATTGAAAATATTTAATCATAAACATGCCCAGATAAAGCAGTGTAACCTTCATAGCCATTTGATCTTCACCCCTGGATACAGAAGGATTTCCAAAATTTATCTTTTCATGTAAAAAAAACTTTAATTTATATCAACTTTATGCCGTCTTTCCTTTGATAAGTGGGAAAAAAATTTATTTTATTTAATTTTCTTTACACTTGTTTACATTTTTATACTTTTTACAGAAGGATATACCTCACATTTGTGACTCTAGATTATTACAAGCAATTTTAAATTATTTTTAATTAAATATTTAAAAAGTAATTTAAATTTTTTCCTAATTAAACTTTTTTTCAAATCTAGAAATAATTTTTTATCAGATGTTATATGTAATTAGTGGAAATAATTTATGTTTGCTTTGTTTGACACAGATTTCTCTTGATTTTTAGATAATTCTTTAATTAATTAAGGAGATTTTATGAGAAAAAGATAATAAATTTTGAGAGTAAACATTTTAGTATGTTTAAAATGTTAATAATAACAACAACAGCTTGCTTCTATGTTTTATTATTGAAAATTGATATGACTTGAGATTTTAGTGAGTGACTGACAGATTTATTCATAATAAAGTTTTAAGATATGACCATTTAAGCCATTATATATTGAAAAAAATATTATACTTTACATTGAAAATTGTTATAATTAAGAATAAAATCGTAAATTTTATTTATTTTAATGTTATAAACTTTTTATAAAGACTTAAACAGCCTTATTAATAATATTGTATCACTCTAATCTAATATTCATAACAATTGTATATCAATACATATATTAAATTTATTTTTTAGATAGTGGCAAGATTTATTGCTGTAATAATTGAAAAATAAATTATTACTGTATGCTCTAGTAACAAAGATTAGCCAAAGTTATGAAATATAAATCTTTTTGCAAGCAGTTTGGTAATAAAATTAAATAATACTTACAAATTTTTGGAATTAAATCTATTCTAATTTATGTTATTCCTTAAAAAAATTTATATTTTTAAGATTTTTATAGGATTTTATACCATTTAATATAATATAATCCTTCTTTGAATTTCCTTCATATACACATTTTACTGAATTTTGTAGATTTAACAGCTGTTAAGCATTTATTTAAATGTATGTTAATGATTTTATTTGTTTATTTTTTAAGCAAAGGTCATTAAAGAATAATATTTTTTATTTATTTATATAACATTATTAATATTAGAACTAATTGTAGATATAATTCTGATCCATTTAAATGTATTTAAAACAAATTTAATCAATTGATACCTTATTATAAACAATATGAATAAATAAATATTTATTTTAGTATATTCTACTACTTAAAACTCAAATTTTTATTTAAATTTATTTTATTTTAGATTTTAACCAATTTTCAGCATCATAAATTAATTTTATCTGTTTTTTTTAATCAATAATAATATTTAATTTTATGTGTTATTTTTTAATGTTATTTATCTCTAAACTTTCCAACTTTTATCATTTACTTTATTTTGATGTATTGAATGCTTATATTCAATTTTCTTTTGGTAGTTTTTAGAAATCCTTGCTATAATGTTAGTGAAAATTGGATCATAACCATAATACTTGCATATATATATATATGTATATAATTTTATTTTACATCTATCTGCTCTAATACTTCCAGATTTTTTAGAAGAATAATTTATCAAAATTATCCTATTTTTATATTCAATATTTTTATAATTTAACACTAGATAATTACAAGATAATTCATGCGAAAATACTATAAATATCGTTTATTATGTTTCTTCAAACCAGTGGATTCAAAATTGATTTAACCTTTCACTAATGATGTAAAATGATAATTATAGTAGCTATAATTGAGCATGCAATTTGTTAATTTTTTTTTTTAAACATCAAAGTTTTAAACTATTTTCTTATTTTTAAATATTTCTAAATCCTTTACAACAGCATTTAAAAATAATAAAATTGTTCTGAAGTGTGAATAAGTGCCATTTTAAGTGTGAAAAAGTAAAAAAAAAACCAAGCTACAAAAATTACATGAAGATGTTAAAGGAAAGAGGTTGTTTGAAGAGTTTTACTTGCTTTTTTTTTGTGGAAAAATCCTTAAGTATAATAAGGATAAATGAATATATTTAAGAGGTATTTCAGTATATTAAATAAAGGTAAGTATGTAAGATTAAAATGTAAAAATAAATGCTTTTATTCAATTGAAAGTGTTTATACTCCTGTTAAGGAAGTCTGTGAGTAGAAAATCTCTTTTAGAAGACATTCAGAGATAAAAATTGATGAAATTATCAAAGAAAAAAGGTAAAGAAAAATTTCACACAGTTATTAATGATATTAAAAATTGTTGATAAAGTAAATTAAATTTTAAAAAAATTGTATTTTATGTAGGTAATGTACTAAACCAATTGGAAACAATTAATATCATATTTTTTTATTATACAAAATAAAAATGTTAGAAAATACATTAATCTATTCTACAGAATAATTTATAGGTTAATTATTCAAAATTATTAATGAAAAGAAAGAATTTTAAAGCATCTTCTTATAGATTTTATATTTTTCTAGTGAATATTTTTAGTATAAATGATAACAAATATTTGAATATAAAGTTAAATAATCATTATAATATTAGAATTAAAAATCAGAAAGAAAAGCTTATAAATAAAATCAGATAAATCAAAATTTTTATTTATATAAATTACAACAAATTAATCATGTTAAGTTTTAATAGAAAGGGGTCAACAAGATCACTTGGCCTAGCCTCAGGACAGAACAGCTCCAAAATTTAGTATTTTATGCAGAAAAATGATATAAAAACAGACTTTTTTTTAAACTATTTATCAAACGATACTTGAATTTATATATTTTATTGATTTTATTGGTATATTTTAATGTCAGAAGACTGGGACCCCATATTTGTGATAAGCTGGGTTCAATCTTATCTCTCTCAGACTCTATACTGTATGTGTGTTCTATATATATATTTTATACATTAATTTGTATACTTATTGATATTGTATACAATATATTTAAGAGTTTTATTAGCAAAATTTTAAGGTTTAAAAAGTGTTCCCAATTGATCTATCTTTTAGTTTTCTCACTTGGATTTTTTTAATTCAGTTTCTATTTGGACATAGCTACGAAATTCATATTCTTATGATGTGTTATAACAGTAAAGAATGGCATAATTTTACTTTAAAATGCGGCAAGTTAAAGAAATGACGCAAATGATTCTTTATATTGACGTAAATTTTATGGTTTAGAATGGATATGTAAAGAATTTTGATTGTATGTACTTTAAGAAAGGTTTTTTCATTTCACAATTGTTCCTTCTTGGTATAGTTTTTAATAATAAGATACAATGATAATTTATCTTTTTTTTATTGATGATGATGCGAAAACCATTTTAAACATGCTACAAAATTCCTCAAAATATTCTCTTTTTTTTTTTTTTTACGTAAAAATGAATGAACTGTTTTATAATAACGAAACAAAATGCCGCCGTTTCGGTATTTCATCCTTGCACATTTTTACGTAAATTTGACGTCATTCTGTATTATTTCTCATTATGAAATTGAACAGATGACGTCAAATTGACGTTTAAAAGTATTCATTATAATAACGAAACGAACAGAACGAATAAATTTTTTTAAAAAATGCTCGAATTAACTTGTGTTATAAATTATACTTTTATTATAATAATAATTTTAAAAAAAATTATTTCCTATATTCAATAAATGATTAAAGATTAATAATTATTAGAAATGTATCCGAAACCATCATTATTCTTAATTCTGATGAAGGGTATTAACAATTCAGAATTCTCGATTAAGAGATGATTATATAAAATATTTAAGGATGATAAGTGATCAGTTGATTGGAGAGGAACAAGAATAACTTAGCGTTTTGTTAATAATATATCAATGAAAAGATGATAGATAGGAGCCTTGTGTGTAAGGAATGGTAGGTAAGAAGATTTGTATTGATTTACCTGCTTATTGTAAGCATATGTTCGAACATGGCATTGTCAGATTGAATTATATTACAAATAAATGTCGAAAGAATCTTTTGTATTCAAGAAATATTCTCAAACTTTGTAGAATTTTGAATATAAATTGTTCACAACTTGTAACTTTTACAAAGGATCAAAATTTAAATTATTCTATTATATTCTTTTTTTTTTTTTTTTTTAAGAGTTTTAGCCTCTTAAAAACCTCAATGTATTCTTAAATTGTAATAAAATTTTAACTTATAAAGACATTTTAAATAAGATTTATTCTCATTTTAATGATTAAAAAAACAAAGATTTATATGGATAAATCAATAATTCTCAATAATTATTAATTAGATAAATGAATAAATTAACATAAATTTATTAGAATAATTAATTTACAAAATATGATAAAATTTTATACGAATTTAAAAATGTTTATTATATTTATGTGAAATTCTTTGGACCTCTAATTCCATTAATTCAATTCAAAAATAATGTTTTTAGTATCATTAACTATTGCACGTATATGAATTTAATTATAGAAAATCGTTTGTATTTTTTAAAATTATATTTTATATTAAATAAATAGAATCTTAATGCGTTATTTGCGTGAATGTTTATCATTCTCAACAGTTTAAAGCATCATATTTTGCATCATTGAACAGATAAAATTTTGTTTCTATCATCATTCTGATGATTGTAAAGCGAAAAAAGCGAGGCAAAAAGTTTAAAAATGTATCAAAAATTTCTAAAAAATCTTAGGCCATCATTCTCAATTTGCATTCTTAGACCTGGTCCTTATTGTTTAGAATCTAAGACAACAAGACCTAGCCTAAGAATGCATATTTTTCCGAACTTAAAAATACATATTTAAATATTTTGTTGTATATTTTGTGTATACACATTTTTAAGAAGATTAAAAATTATTTTTAATTAATTCTAATTTTTAAATAATAAATTAAATTTGTGTAGAAGTGGCTAATATTTCAAGGCAGCAGTTTCTTTGATCCTCTTAAACACTTTATTATAAAAAAAAGAAGAGAATAACCTTCATAAAACGGACAAATTTATGTTCCCTCTTTAATTTTCATGATTCAAAAATATAAAAAAGTCAAAAAAAATCTTAAAGTTTTATAAAAATTCACGATACAAATGCTACAAGACCGAAGAGGAGAGGAGAGGAGGAGGAGGAGGATGATCATACATAAACTGTATAGATAAATACTAAAAAAATTTTGATTTTAGAGTAAATATTGGAACATATTTTAATCCTTTAACTAACTACTGCTAATGACTAAGATTAGATTTTGTACTAATCAAGCATTAACTGTATAAGTGACTACATGGCCTTCTCCAATTTATGTCAGATATAAATGTTATCCTTCTTAGTAAGTAGTATCATGGGGACAATTAAACTGGTACTTGTAATCAACGTATCATTAACCGGGGCGGTTAAAACGTAATAATTTGTTTTCTAGGTTTTAATTAAGCTTGCAGGGTATGCTATTAGGTAACTTCTTTTTAACAAGCGTTAATTTTTGCTGATATAGCAATAAAAACAAGGTAATTAAGTTTGAAATTATTGGTTTTAAAGATACGTTAATACAACTCTCGAAACCTTTGACATTATGAAACTTTATTTACTTTCGCCTTCATACGCTTTCCGAAACGTTTAATTTAGTTGATGATAAACGACGTTATCTTAATTTTAAGGGGTCACGTCTCTCGATTTAGCCATACACACACTCACCAAAAAGAAAAGAAAAAAAAAATCTAATTTTCCTATGCTAAAGTAGTCAAGTTCGGACTATCGAGTATCTTAAGGATGAAAGGTGTCGTTGCTTATTATTATTATTATTTTCGTTGAGTAATGTTTAAATTTTGAATATTTAAAATGTTTATTGATTTATGAAAATAATTATTTGGTTTAATATCGCTTTTTTTCCACTTTTCTTCTTTAGTTGTAAGTTAGGATCTGTAATCTTTTGTATCAAATTCTAACAAAAAAAAAAAAAAAAAAAAAAAATAGAAATGCAGAATTTTTTAAAATATTTCTAGAAAAATTTTAGAATGTCTTCGGTTATAGAAAATTAACTTTTTGCTACAAAATTTGTAGTTTTTCTTTCAATTATTTAATAATTCCTAAATTTTTTGTGTGTTCAATTCTAAAAATATTTTAGAAAATTCAGGAAAATTTTTAAAAACGTTTAAATATTATGCCTGAAATTTCGAGAAATGTTTAATTATATACTTAAAAAATATAGCGTTTATAAAATCTGGTCTAAGATATAGAAAAAGAACTTTTACAAAAAGTTCAATACTGTGAATCAGGATTCTGAAACAAAATAACTAAAAAAAAAGTTACAACATTTTTAAGAAAATGCTCAGAATTCCCATCCAAAAATTTTTGGAATATTTTATAAAATTTTAAAGATTTTTCTAAATTAACAAAACATAGAAGATTGGAACATTCTGCATCATACAAGCAATGGTAAAACACATGAAAGACACTTCTTAAGCTTTAACGATCAATTATTTATTGTGTCACGTTACCGGGCTGCAATTTTTAATCATATTTTAAATCTAAATAATTCAAAATATATGCTCTCCATCTCAAATTAGTAGTGTCTTGCCCCTGTACATCATACTTTTCCTTTAACAATAAAGTCATGCCGGTCATCTATCTAACATCGTTCAGGAGAAAATTTTAATTGAAATAACGTATATAGTTAATTGGGTCCTCCTGCCCCTAAGGTTTCCATATCTGGTCTCATTTTTTCATCTATCTAACTCCGTTCTCGACATTAAGGAAAGACAGACAGACACAGTGGAAAATTTTTATGTGTGTACAATTTTTTTCAAAATGCAGACCAATTAATTATTAAAAGTATGTAAAATTACTCCAAATTACTCCCGCTTAAATGACTAGTAAGTCATTTAAGCGGGCGCAACTTTTGACATACCTTTTTTCCCCCTCTCCTTTTTTTTTTACTCGTCACCCTTTCAACTATCAAGTTTCAAAGATCGTTATGATATATCACAATTTGATAAATTGTCAAGGTGCAACACGACAACAAACAATTTATTTTCGAAAAGCTGTGTATCATCTGACGTGATCGCAGGAAGCATTTACGTGAAGTGATGACACCTATAAAACCTTGCTCCCTACAAATCACGCTATACGATCTCAACAGATTTCTCTGTTTAGAAACTAATCTTATAGTCGTTCGACTCTTTATATATATATATATATTATAGGAAAATAATTTTATTTTAATTTTTTAAATTCAATTTAAGATAGCCCTTTACCTTACAAATTTATAATAAAAATCGCTTCTCAAATTTTGATACAAATAATTGCCTTTAAAAAAATTAATTTTAAACGAAATATTTTAAAAATTTTTATATATATGTATATAAAAAAAAAGCAGTTTAAGTGTTTAAAATGTGATTTTATATATATAAATGTGTGTTTTTATATACACACATATATATAAAAATTTAGCGAACAATTTAAAAAAAGTCAAGGCAATTTTTATTATAAATTTAAAAAAGATATGACATGTAAAGAATGAACTAAAAAATGTAATTTAAAAAATATAATAAAATATTATTTTGATATTTTAAATCAATTTTATTAAATATATAGCAGGTGTAGCGTAGTAAATATAAAATGATCAATTTGTTTATTTAAATTTTTTGTCTGTCTGGTTGTTTATCAGTTATCTATCCTCCTTAAACTGTTCAAAATGTTACTTTATCTGTTTAATTTTTTTATATTTTTAATATTTACATTTTTTATAATACAAAAACCAGACTTTTATATTATTTGTATCAAAACGTTAGAAAAATAATAATAATAATAATAATAATAATAACAAAATTCTTAAATTTAAATAAATGCTTTTAGTAAATTGAAAAGACAACAAAATACTCTTTATTGACTATAAATTTTTTATTATAAATATATTTTTTAAATAGATTTTTTATATACATTGAAATTCATCTAAGAAAACTTTTTAAAGTAATAATTTTTCTCGTATGTTATCTCATGGAAAACAAAAATTCAATTGTGAGAGAGTTCATTTTAAATAGCATTTTTCATATTTTCGATTTTAAAATTTATAATCTAACAAAAACAATTGACTTCAAACAATATATTAATTGTTCAAGAGTTGATTTCTACGATTGATTTATTTAACTTAAGGGATTACTTTTGTAGTTCTTCATGATAAATTTTTTCCCTTTAAATTCCTTTTTTCTTTATTATTATTTTATTACTTTGTTGGCGATATAATAAATTACAAAAGTGACAAAAATTCTTTTTTTTTATCCTTTCTACTTATTATTATTTTCTTATATTTTTTTACAACTTTACAGCTCATACTGCTAAAGTCCTTTAACAGTGATTAAATCCTTCTGTTTCTACAGCTTTTATTGGATGGCCAATGGGTGTAGAATATTGTTTCATGGGTAATAATAATAATAATGGACTTTCACACTTAAAATAATAATAATTACTATTATTAAAATTATTTTAATAATAAGAATAAGGAATAAAAATTACAATAATTGAATGTAACAGTTTTAATTAATTTAAGAGACTTTTAAACATAATTTAAGCTCTTTTAAATTGCATGAGTTTATTATTTTGAAAATTTAATTTTAATTTAGTATTAATTTTATAATTATTTAATTTTAAAAAATTTAATGTTTTATATATATATATATATATAAAGATAATATATGCATAAAATATGCATTAAAGTGAGGTAAAATCTTCAGGTTTATTTATTAAAAAATTTATTATTATTAATATTAAGTGTAATTTTTTTAAGATAGGAATAAAAATTATAATTAAAAACAACTGCTATTTACTGAATAAATTACAATTAATAATTACACTGTTAAGTGAGTCTTAAAGATAATTTAAGGCCCTTTAAAGTAAATTAGTTATATGAATTTACTCCTCTGTAAATTTTAATTTAAATTAAAAACTTTATAAAATTCAAGTATAAAAAAATAAGAATTTTTTAAAATATAAAATTATTGAAATAATAAGTTTTTTTAAAGCAAAAGAATTAAAATTAGAATTAAAACAACTGTGTGTTTTCTATCTCAGAAAAGTAATTATATTAAGTATAGTAATTTAGTCTTAAAAATAATTTAAGGATCTTTTAAAGTAATTATATGAGTTTATTTTTTTGTGTTAATTTAATTTATGTTTTAATTTTATATATATAAATATAGATTAAATAATTATAAAATGCTTTACATATAGATTCTTTTGCTTATTCGTGTATTAAAACAGTGTTGAAATTTAAGATTATTAATTTTAAATTTTTTAAAAATAATAAAATTACTTTTGCTAGAATTTACAAAACAAATATATTTCATCTACTCTTAAGAAAAATTGTGTACTTTTTTTATACCTTATACCTTCAACTATTATAATTTAAATTATAAATTCTGGCTTAATTAATTTATTAACAGTTAAATTTTAAATTAAAAATAAACTTGATAATGATGATAAAGAATTCGTTTAAATTGTAAACAGCAAAATACCTTAAACAAATGATGATGTTTACTTATAAAATAAATAAATAATTGAAGAAAATACATTTATAATTTTTTTTTTAATGTTTGAATATTTCTAATTTTTATTAAAATATTTAAATAAAATAATTATGTTGAAAGGAATTATATATATTTTTTAAAGTTTTATCTTCATTAAATTTTAAATATTTTTCTTTCTTTTTTTTAAGCTCAAGAGGATAAAGTAAATGATCATTGATGGATTCTTAATTTCGCATTAATTGACCATTTAGACGAAAGAGAGATTTACTAACTAATTAACAAGGTTATAGAGATTAACTGATTGTTAACCTATCACTAATAGATCACTAGTCTCATTCATTATTAAGCTCACTGTTAGTTCATTAAACTCTCAACAATAATTAGTTATTACATTGTTGAAATCTGATCTATAACAGCATTGCACAATATTATCATCATATTGTCAATTATTAAGGTGTCAAAGTTTCCATATAACGCCATGATTTGTGTGATGGTGTGCATTAAGACCTGTATTCAGTCATACGCATTTTTGATGATTTTTTTTTTACCTCAAAAAAGCAATCAAAAATGGTAAATTTTAAAGGGAAAATGGTTTTATTTTGTACAGAAAAAATTGTATAGCATTATTTTATACAGATATTCTGTTATTTTTAATTTTATGAGGGTGTGTGTGTGTGTGTGTGTAAAAGTTCTGTATGGTTAGTGTGATGATGTGTCGAGATTTGCAGCTAATTTTTCGCATTTTTTATTTGTTTTAAGATCAAATTTTGCATTTTTTAAAGACTCGTAGGTGCATAAAACATAAACAAAATTGTTTTTGCCATTGTTTTTTTTTATTTTTTATTAAAATTTTAAAGGTTTTTTTATATGACTTAATGCTACGTGTGATGATATATTAAGATCTAAAACTGTGTTTTTCTTCCTTTTTAAGGCATATTTTAAGGCAAAATTTTATTTTTTAATGATATTTAAATATATAAAGTATAAACTGAAATATACTATTCTCGTTATTTTTTTTAAATCAGATTTTTATTAAAGTATCAAAGTTTTGTATGACTCAATGATTCGTATCGTAATGTATCAAGATTTATTGCTAATTAAATACATTTTGTCTGTTTTAAGGACAAAGTTTTACTTTTTCTAATGATTTTTATGTGAAAAATATATTTATTTCTGCAATGTATAAAAATAAAAACGTTTAATTCGTTATTCTAGCTTTTTATTCTGATTTTTTATTATTATTAATATGTCTCAATAGCTAGTAAGATGACATATCAAGATTTGTAGCCAATTATATTTATTTTAAGATCAAAAATTGTCTTTTTTTTTAATGATTTTTAAGTGAAAAATATATCATTTCTTCTTGTGTAAAGTACAAATAAAAATATTTTATATCGTTATTCTGGTTTGGAATAGATCTACAATCTTCTATTTATAAAGATCTTGTGAACTTAGACCTCGAAAAGAGCTTTATAATGGTTTCTACTCCACTTTTTCCAACAGCTTATATGTGGGACATGGTAAAATTTGACGTTTTTTAGAAGGTTAAGATATAATAGAGAAATAGAAAATATATTATTTTTTAAGCTTATAGTTAAGTCTACGTAATCCAAGTTCTTATTTGAGTTTTGAGGGTATATTCTTCTAGCTTTACAGGTTTTGATCTATAAACTATTTACAAAGAAAAGTTTTTAACGATTTTTTTATGAAGTTTCATTCGGAAATTGGTGTCAAAATTTTTAAAATTCCATTCCAAATTACCTGAAAAATCATATGTTAAACGAGTTAAAATATAAACGATCAATTATTTATTGTGACAGCATCACAATACCGAGATGCAATTTTTAATCATCTTTTAATTTTAAAAAGTCACGCGACTTCCGGTCCAGACCGGAAGTTTATATACATTTTGTCGGATTCTCCGACTCCTAAGCTTTACATATCTGGTGTGGCGTGTCTAGCCCCTGTACATCATACTTCTGCTTAAAACTACCAAGTCATGCCGGTCATCAATTCTAGAGAAAATTTTGAATTGAAATCACGTGACTTCCGGTTCAGACTGGAAGTTCGTATATAATTATTCTGGACTTCCGGCCCTTAAGCTTTCCGTTTCTGAAGAAGAATATTCAGAGACAATATAACTGATGCTTGAGATTCTGGATCGTTAACTGCATGCAATTAACAAGATGTTAATTGCATACAGAAAAATACAATGGAAAGAATACCAAGCATTATTAACTTAAAGAAGAATCTTAAGCATCAGTTACATTCAGAGAATCTCAAGAGTTAACTGCATTCAGATGAGTTAATTGTGCTCCGTCGTACTTCGTTAACATTCGAAACGTGAGTATGGAAGATTCACTAACGTTGATTATGTATAGAAGATTCTCAGGTGTTAAATATGTTTAGGAAAATCTCGAGAGTTAATTTATATTCAAGAGAATATCTATCATTAATTTATATTCAGAAGAACTTGGAGCGTTAACGACGTATAGAAGAATGTCAAGCGTGATTACGTAAAGAAGAACTTGGTTAATTGAGTTTTTGGAAAATATCACCCGTGTTAATTGCGTTACAAGAGATCTTACAGCATTAACATTTACTAAATCTCGTTAATAAACTTAACCACAATAGAATAACACAGTTATCAATATAATAGATTCATTAGAATTATGTGAAAATACTTTGAATGTAAATGGAAAAATTTAATGAAACATTTAATACTTATCTATTCAGGTAACAATAGGGAGGAAGAGAGACGAAATAATACATTTTTTTAAAAGTTCCGTAGCGCAGTTTAAAGTGGAAATAGTGAGCAAAACTCCCATCGGCGACATTAATGTTTTCCAGAAGTGTAACGGATTCCGACTGATATCAGGGTATCATCTGTAAGTAAAAATAAAATTCTCATTAACGAACGCTAATAATTGCATCCGCTATCGGTCTAACAGACCAGCTGTTGTAAGTAAAGTAATGGGCCATTTTGTAGATCGCTGTATACTACGGTCGACGCATTAAACTGTAAAATAAATTTCGGAAAATTACCCACGACAAATGTAATAAGGATAAAGTAAGAGCGTAACTGGATTAGCTTTAAGTGTTGTGCTATTAGGTTTTGTCGGAAGGGACATCTGCTTTGTAACAACACAGCAAAATGTCGGAAGTTGAGAGAGAGAGAGAAAGATAGGAAATTGAATCTAACATATGGTGCTAATTGCTTAGAAAGATCTTTTCTGTATAATTATATTTATGTATAATTAAGAGTTAGAGATAAAGATAGGAAATTTTTGGAAATTTAATAGACAACAAACGTACTTTGCCAATTTAATTATTACAATGGCTTGTTTGTCGAAGTGAGGATCGAAAAAAAAATAAATAAAAATAAAATAATCACAATTCTCTAGAGATGACGAAGATATGGATTGTAGAAATAAAAATTTATCTCGATAAAATACAGATAAATTTTTCTATTAATTTATTAAATAATAATAATAATAATAATAGTTTAAAATTATATACCTTTTTTCTTTTTTTTTATTATTAAATTAAATAAATTAAAACGTTCTTCTGTTAAATTTTTAAAATGTTTAAGTAATATTCTATATATAAACATTTTATAATTTTTTTTAATGTAAATGTATAGGCCAATATATATTTTTTAATTAAGAAATTTATTTTTATATTAGGAAAGTAACTTAAATATTTAATAAATAATAGCGATTTATATTTTTAAAGGTAATTTATAAGTCATTAATAATAAATTTTTGAATTTTTTTTATTTTTATATTATTTTAAAAAGAATTTTTTCGAATAAATTATTAAAATTTCTAATTAATTAATTACTTCGATAAAATTATATTTTATTATAGAATTTTAATAAATTTTATATTTAAAAATTAGTATATATATATATATATATATTTATATATATGAAGGTATTTAATTATATTTCAAGGCATATTTTTAACGAGTATAAAAAGAAAAAAAAAATTAAATAAAAGATAGAAATTTACAGTTTTATGTAGAAAAAAAAATTTTATATATAAATTTTAAGAGTTAATTTTGTTTTATAAGATTTAAAATATTCAAAAATTACATCCTTGGAGAATTAAAAAAAAATTAAAGTAATTTGAATGGAACGAAATTTGATTTGTATATATCATTTCTTTAACTGTAAAAAGTCCAATGCTAACTCAATTTAAATGCTTCTTTTTTTATAATCCTATAAGAAAAACAATAAAGTTTTTTATTAATATATATATATTTTTAGATAATACAAATACTTTTTTTAAAAAAAAGTAAAGAAAATCTCGTTTACGCTTAAAAAAAATAGAAACATCTTCCTATTAAAATCAAGTTTGTTAGATACCAAGATAGGATGAGGATTTATGTGATCATTATTTGAATGCTATGATAAACTCTTAACATAATTAAGAAATGAAACTAGGTAGTCTTTTATCTGATTTTTATCGTTTTCCCCACAAGAAACTTGAAAATTCCATCAACAATATTGGTTAAGCTTGATTAAAGTGTATGATTTTTTTTTTCCCTTGTTATTATTTTCCAACACTTTTTTTTCCTTTCTAACCTATCCCCTATACCGCAGTTTGATTACTACAACAGGGAGACTACCCTAAAAATATCTTGAATGATTGAACTATCAGTTACTTGTTAATAAATTGAAATTTTTCAAATAATACCGTAAAAAATATATGTATAAATTTTTTCTTCTGTTTATACTTTTCATCTAGTGATCAATCAATAGGATAGTAACGTTGTTATTTGGTTGTTAACTTTAAAAAAAAAAAAAAATGGTTCTTTTATGTGTAGCCTAATGATATAAACCTATATCCTGTTATTTGTAACTTCTATTTTATCTTTTATTAATAAAATATATTATCAAATTTGTTTATCTGTTATTCTCGAATAAACTAAGATGGTTGCTCGATACGAGATAAATTACATACGAATTATAATTGATGAATTATGAAACTATATACGAGTAATATCGTAATCACTCGTGACATTTTGATACTCAATACGAGCGAAGTTTCGTTTCTGCGAACGAAATTCATTATCAGTTGTCAATAAGCAGCTTCTTCAACCCGTTCTGGATGATATTTTCCACGTTGGAGAAAGTGGAAGTAGTCATTTTTAACATGTAATACGAATCTATTGGAGAAGAAATGGTTTTGTTTCTTAACAATACTATAATCCACACACTATACAAAGTGAATAGCAACAGTTTGCTTGCGTGTGGATAGATGTTACTTCACTCTTTCTGATAATTTTCGGGCATTTTTATTAAAGTTGGAGTTTCATAGATGTGTTGAATTACTACATCTAGAAATAATCACTGTTGAAATACGTTTGTTTTTGTTTTATTTGTAAACGACAACGCGACACGTAGGCAGAGGGACGTCTTTCTATGGGAAACTGGCTTCTATTTAGGTGTTAGACACATGAAGAAAACCCGGAAAACTCCACGTGGCTAGCCTGTTTGTCAGGCGCGAACCCACGACTAATTACCGGTGTTTAGTGGTTTTAATCTACTCGATGGGCTGTTAAAATACGTCTATGCACGTTTTCATTGTCGTTAGTATCTTTCATACTTACGAATATTTATATTTAGAAAAACTCAATCCTCAGTTAATTCCTTTTTTTTTTCTACAAGACGTTTAACTTCTTTATAATTTACTCTCTCGTATAATATTAATTTACTTTCTAAAATATATAATTTAAAACGAGCTATTATTTACTGTGACATCGTCGCTATGCTCTCATTTTAGTAGTGTTTTGCCCCTGTACATCATACTTTTACTGTTAACAATAGAGTCATTGCCGGATACCTGTCTAACTTCGTTCAGGAGAAACTTTTTGAATTGAAATAACGTGACTTCCGTTGCGAACCGGAAGTTCGTATATAGTTAATCGGAGCCTCCTGCCTGTACGGTTTCTATATCTGGTCTCGTTTTTCATCTATCTAACTCCGTTCTAGAGATTAAGTAAGAATAGAGACAAACAGACAAACGGACGGACGCCAGTGAGAGTTTATAGGTCTGCAATTTTTGAAGCGATCGTTCTTAAACGAATGTATTAAATTTTAATTTAAAAATATTTAAATTGTATTATAAAATTTTTAAATATGTAGAATATAAAAATTAACTTCAATTATTATTTTTTAAAATCCAGAATTTCTCAAATTGTAGAGTTTTATTTCTAGAAATACGGTTAATAAACTCGTTAAACTGTATCTAAACTGAAATCGTAAATAAGATCCGTTGAATTGCTATGAATCTTTATATATTTAACATTGTTATGATTTATTAAAGTTTAATTGGAAACATAATTCTCTAATCATTATGCATCTGTTTCAGATCAATCATATCAAATATTAAGTTGTAAACAGAATATTCTTGTCGTATCAAATAATTTTATACATATCTATATTGTATAAGTTTACTAGAACTCGTCTCTTTAATATATTAATTCATATTATATATTTTCAAATAGATTATTTTTCCTCGGGCTTTAAATTGTCATATGTTTGTTAAAATGTATACCCGTTTGGTTGGGATTATTGTTGGATTTTATGTAAATTTGCATAAAACAGCAACACACTACAGCTTGAAACCGTGCAAAAATAAAATTTAAATAATTTTATATTATTAAATATATATATATTTGTAAATAAGTTTTTCTTCGGTATAAGAGCAACAAGTAATAGTAGTAGAAGCCTGAAATGCGTACTGTTACGATAGAATATTACAATTTGTAAGCTTCTGTATAAACAAAGATGGTGTTTTGCAAGTCGTCCTTTAATTAGTAATGGTTTTTTAAAAGTTTTTTTTATTTATTTATTCTTCTATTAAAGGCTATCTTTGTAATTATAATAAAGTCTTTTGAACAAAGGCTTGTGTTTAAGACTACCTTAATTTAGAACTTTAGAATTGTAACTGTAAAATGACTTGCATTGAAGGCTACATTTAGAATCCTAATTATAAAAGATCGTATCAAAGATTAGAAGACTTGCATTGATTACTGCCTTTAATTCAAGCCTTTATAATTAGGATTATAAAGACTATAATTCTAAAATAAAGGCTTATAATCTTTAACCTAAGCCTTTTTATAATTAGGATTCTAAAAGATAGCCTTTTAAAATTCTAATCTTTAATACAAGCTTTTATAATTCTAATTATGAAGGTATAAATTCTTTATAATTCTAAAAGTAGCCTTTGATACGCGCCTTTATAATCACAAAGCCGCGTATTAAAAACTACTTTTAAGAATTATAAAGGCTTCTATTAAAGATTACCTTCATAATTATAAAAAATTAATATAAATAAATGATTAATTTATGAATTATTTTTAATAAAATATTAAGAAATATGAAGAAAGAGGAATGGAAAAAATAGTAAAATTTCAACAGAAGTATAATTCACTTTGGTACAGGTTTATTTCTCTTTCACTTTTTGATTTACAGATCTTACCGGTTGTACAGTATACACAACATTTCTCGTACATCACTTTCAAACAAGCATTTACTTGATAGGAAATTTTTTTATTGATTTCGCTATCCTGTCAAAAATCTTTTATAAGAACAGAAAAACCATTATTTACTAGAAAAGAATTCATATTTTCTTCTCGCATTCATCAATTCTTATGAGCAGAAACTTGATGTAATGATGAAACATTAAAAACATATTTTACACACAAAAATCTTGAAATATGCAAATTTAATCGAAAATCATATTCATCCGAAAATTATTAATTTTTTTTTAAAAAAAACTTTCTTTCTTTTACATATAAATAAATTTTTATAGTCGAAGATATAATTATAAATGATATATAAGTCGTTATAGACGTTGTTTAAACTATTAATAATTGGAGAAAAAATATCACCAAACGCATTTAAAATAAATTATATAGGAGGGAAAAAATATGTCAAGACATGATAATCCTTCTACTCCCTAACTACCAGCTTCTATATATATATTTTTATCGCTATCATAAAATATTTTATATATTCATACTAACTTAGATATAAAAGTACAATTTTCATAATGTTTTCTTTGTCTTTCTTCACTTTCTATACTCTTAAAAATTCTTTCACGTATAACCAAATCCTGCTTTCTTGTCTTTCTCTTCATGTTCAACACTTTATAACCAGATATTTATCCTTTGCATTCTAATATATTGTTTAAGATTATGCGAACAGACATTTATACGTTCTCTTTGTATCAACAAAATCAGTTAAATACATTGTCTCAATTTTCTAAAGTTTATTAACAATGTAAGAATATACTGTATTTTAATTTTGATGAATTTATTACTGTTTATTATTATTTAAATAATAATAATAATAATAATCATGATAAGTAAATAAGTGAACGAATTATTGTAATTATTTTGTTAAATTATTACTTTTAAGTCACCACTAAAGCTACAACTTGTGTTGCCTAAGGCTGAATTTTATATTTTATTTTCTATATTCTGTCAGCACTTTTCTTATTCCACTTAACTTCAACTGACCTCGAATACTTGACCCAGAAGATAACTTTTGTAGGAGTTTTAGATATATCATCTTTTAAATCATCCACTAACATTGTTAAAAATACATTATTTTAATTTGCCAGAAGCATATTTTCTAATTTTATTACACTTTACAGGTTTATTTTATTTTATTTTATTTTATTTATTCAGTTTATTTTGCATTCTTAGACAATATATTTTATAATAAATTTTGTCTAGACAAAAATTTTTTTTTATATAATTTAATATATAAATTTATAACTTTCAAATTATTGTATACAGACACACATAAACACACACACACAAATATATATTAAATGTAATTGAATAATATCCTATGTTACATACATTTAATTTACCATTTATAATTTAATTTTTATAGATCACAATTTTAAATGAATATTTGTAATAAAAGTAAGTAAACATTAACCGCTTAAACCATAAAATTTAATAATTCATGTTGTTAATTAATCATAAAACTTTAAAATTCAATTAACTATAAATTAAATAATTATATGACACTAATTTTTAGTATATAAAATGGTTTTCTGGATAAAATAATTGGGTTATATATAAAGGTATATTATTTATTTTTCTAAAATTTAAATAATAATAATATCTATTTTTTAAATATTTTTTTATTAAAAGTTGGATTATTTGAAAACAAATTAATACAAATTTTATACAAAATTCAATTTTATTTTATTTTATTTGATTTTTTTTTCTATTATATACATCAATAAATGAAAGAAAATTTTATTTTTTTTGCCCCCATTCTTGTATTTGTATTGTATATGATATATATATATATATATATATGTTACTGATGTACTGTAAACCTGTACATAACTATGTTATGATTTAATATAATTTTATAAAAAAAATCAATTTTGAATTCTATTAAAGTTCAATTTATGAATATTAATTTTAATTTGCTTTATTATTAATTTTTCCTAAATTTAATAAATTAAAATCTGAAAAAAAATAATCAAACTCCCATTTCAATGAAATACAAGGATAAAGGAATCGATATACCTTTTATAAAATATGCAATAAATTAAGAAAATGATTTCTAAAAATAGATACAAATATACATATATATGTATGTATGTATTTTTCATTGAGTATAATGAAATTGAAAAGAAAATAAATTGTTTGAACAATTCTCTCACTAGTTTAAAAAATTGAAAAATAATATAAAAAAACAAAAAAATTGAAAATATAATAATACCATTTTTGAATTATTAAACTTTTATTATTTTTTTTTACAGTCAACAAATATTTTATATAAAAATTACAATTAAATAAACAATATTTTTATATTCTTTTATTAATAATTAAACAGTGTAAATTTATAACAGATTTTTTTTTGCTTTTAGTATATTAGTTTTTCTTATTTATTATTTTAAAAAGTATTTACTCAGTAGCATACAATAAATAATAACCTCCTCCTTAAAATTAACAATAGATGGTGTACACTACTAAAATAATATTTTTTAAACATATTTATTTACTTTAAAACACTAAGAAGTGTTTAAAAAAATCACTAAACACTATAAATATACATATATACTGTATTTTATGGATTTATTTACTGTTACTTAATACAATAAAACTTGTATAAATTGGCACAGTATTCTGCTAAGGCAGGTTTCCATTTTATTCAGGTTACTCTTTGGACAGATTTTACTGTATTACTGTTAATAAAATAATACAATTTTACTGTTATTTTATCTTACTGTTCTTTAGATTTATTTTTATTTTACTGTTATTTATTAACAGTTAAATTATTTTACTGTTTCTAAAATTTAAATTTAAATAATTTATTTAATTGGTTATTAATAACATAATATATAAACAGTAAACAAACAAATCCATAAAATATATAAATCTACAGTAGTTTAGTGATATTTTTTTCAGAAAATCTTTAGTATTTTAGGGTAAATATATTTTTTTTAAATATTATTTAAATAGTATAGATCATTTACTATTATCTTAACTTTACTAATACTTACTAAAATATTTCCTATAACCAAAATTAAATCAAGATTATAGGTTCCTTCCAATTTTTTTTAAAGTCAAAAAATCTGTTTTAGATGCTATTCCTCACATATTTTCTTTTATAGTTTAAATAAATATTTTTACAGGAGTTGTTATTCTTGCTGAATAAAATTTTATTTTTTAAAATTCGAAACAATAATAAAGCCAAGAATAAGTCTGTTAATTACTGTATTAAATATTTTAAATTAATGGTTTATGTTGTTTATTGGTAATGAAAATTAAATTAAATTTTAATTTATTAATTGCCTTTATTTTTTTTTAATTAAGCAAGTAAATAAGAAATAATTATCCATAAAATTATGTTTTTTAATTAATAAAATTTATTTGAAAAGATTAAAAGTAAACAATGTTTTATTTTTTTTAAAATTTGATAATTTTAATTTTAAATATTTTCAATTTCAAAATTTAAATAAAATCTTATTTAAAATAAGATTTTCAATAAATTTTATATTAAAATAAGAATTTTAAAATATTATTATTATTTTCTTTAATTTTAAAAAATGTACTCTTACTTTTATTTCTATTATTTTAATATTTTAATATTTAATATTTTTATAGTTATATTAATATAATTATTTTAAATTATAAGAAAAATCAAATATGGGAACTTTCTCTATATTTTATCAAATAAATTAATCAACATATTAATTAATTTTTTAAAATAATTACAATCATTTAAATTTAATTTTTTTAAATATAAATTTTAAAGTATAAACAGTAAAATATAGAATTATTTATTTATTTATCCTCTGCCGGTTAATGATAATATTCCATAGCATATTATGCAAAATTTTCGATTTACCATGCACTAAATTTACTTTTGAATTTTAACAAGATCTTATAAAGAAAATTTGATAATTCCATTTATTGTAAAAATATGCTAATTATTATCTGTGTCGCTCTGATAAATTTACGTGGAATTATCTTTATTGATAAAGTTAGAAAACCTGAATACTTGATTAGAAAAACAACGTTTTATAATTAAAAATGTTCAAGTTATCAAACTTTCTTTAATATATATTCATAAAAAATTAGCCTAGGTATACATTACAATTTCCATAGGACATAAAACTAAACTATAAATAAATAGCGAGTCAATAAAAAAATGACAATAAATACATATAAAGCCATAAAAACAATAAACAACAAGAATGAGAGATTGTTTCACAATGATTTAACATTAGGAAATGAAAGATGAATTTTTTATGAAAGGAGGAAAAAAAACTAATTCAGTTATAGGTAAAAGCAGATAAAGTTCGTGTTATATGCATCTATATTTATAATTAAGATATTTTTAATTAATTAATTTAAAATTATTATTATTATTAATTATATTAATCCTATTATTTCTAAATAAATAATTAGTAGATTATTAGTTACATTATTTTTATTTTAATTATTGCGTAACAATTAAAAACATTATGGTGAAAATTACAATTTATGAAATGTAAATGAATATTTTTAATGAAATTGTTACGTAATAAAAGAGTGACAGATTAAAATTTATTATTGCGTAACAATTACAAACGTTACAATAGAATTTAGAATTCATTTATTAAGGGGAAAAAATACACGGAAATAAAGATATTTTTAAGAAAAACTGATTAAAATGAATTTCTATTCAGTTAATCAGTGTTAAATCAATTCAAGAATAATGATAGACAAAATGAATAAAAATAAAAAATAAATAAAATTAAAATTTTATGAGACGAAGTCAAATCAGTAGAAAGACATACAAAAATTTTAAAAAATTCATTTATTAACAAAAGGTAAAAAAGAAAAAAATCAAAACCAAAGCAATAAAAAAAGTATACTGTTTTATATTCGGAAGTAATATCTGTAGTCAAAGGGAAAAAATTGTTAAAAAAAGAAAAGAAAAAGTAATAATAATAAATAATTTAAGTAGTTGTAACATATAGTTCGCTTTTCTACCGTTAGAGGAGTGTAACCGCTAGAGAAACAAATTATAGCTGTACGTTTAACATTTCAGAGAAAGAGGCGGTTGGGAGTTTGGATGGAGACCATCGTTCACGATTACTTTGTAAATGTTTCAGGAGGTTAGTTGTCTATACGGTCGATAGGTTCCACAAGCAATACACTATGCGATTGGTTTTGGCAAAAGCCTCCGGATAAATGATATAAGACCTCTAGTGACGTCACATAGAAAGTAATTGGTAAATTTGAAGTTCAGTGTGAAAAAACACAGTGTTTTGTTACTGAAATATTTACTACTTTCCCTCAGATTTAGAGTAACCTAACTGAATTTTATATTTTACAATTTGTAATACGATAGCTATGTTCTACTCCTTTTTTTATCGATAAGGTTTTTGTAATAAGTTCCGCTTTCTCTTGATATAATATGTATGAGCAAAATGTATATTACTGTAGTAATAAATAATAAAATGACATAGATGCTACACTGTAACATTTATTAATTTTTATATATCTTTATTTATTTGGTCTTTTTTATTAAAATAATAATAATAATAATTTAGTGTAAAATAAAATTAAATTTTTTCTTTTAAAAAAAAAGGAGAAATGTAAGTTATGTGTAATGGAAATGAAATCTATTGTAATGTTGTTGTGTTATTCGTGCATGTTACGTCTGTGCATAGCTCGTTTGATGCGCAGAAACCTATTCCAAGCAATTGCTAGGAGTGGCAAGACTACTAAGTACATGGCTGGGGGTACTCTGCAGTAATATGATTTAGACAGACGGCCGCAGCTCGGTTTCTGCATAACACAGAATGCGTGTGTGGTAAGTTGAACAGACGGTGTGAGCAAGAGAGGAGAGAGAGAGAGAAAGAGGGTGGGAAAGCAGCTACTACTATAGCTAGATAGCTTTAACGATAATGCTGAACGCTGATACTATCCTGTTCTTTTTCCTCCATACAACTTATTGTTTTTTTATGATATTATAATAAACACATTCTATAATAAATCAAGAATATTGTTAAATATACCGGAATTATTATTATTATTTTTATTTAAATTTGTAATATAAATAAGATCCTGATTATTTATTTATTTTTTTAATTTTGTGAGGATTTAAATTGATTTTTTCTTTATAATGAATGTTTTATCTGAAATTAATTGTAATTAGCCACATTTAATATTCTGTAATTTAATTACATGTGTGTTTTTTACCGTTGCTATTATTATTTAATCCTTTTTAATTGAACGTTACTTCATGTAATTTGTAGGAAATTGTGGCTTAGAATCTTGTTATACGTGGTTGTAACTGCTACTTCACTTGACTTCGAAAATGTTCCTTTTTTATATTACTGATGTTTGTTCTAAATAAAACTTTAAATCAAAAGTTAAAAAAATAATAATAATTGAGTAATGTTATTTAAATATAATAATATTTGATATTGTTATTTCGAAAACTGTATTTTTATTTGTTTGTTTCACACCTCTTTTCAGCATCTCTTCCGAAATTCACAATTTCTTCCGTCAATTAGTCAAAATTTTCGCGATCGAAATTGTTACCATAGTAACTAGAGAATGGAGAAGGTTGAAGTGGGGAGGGGCAAAATTCGGTACTCAAACAGCAGACCCGAGTAGTCAAAGGTGTGGCCGAAGCATTTGAAGGGGGTTTAGAATTAGGTGCTCTTAAGAGTTGTTTGGCGGTGTCTAATCTAATTACTGGTACCTCGTCTACTCTTCAAGCGTACCGTTCCGTAATATGATTTGTCATACCACAAACCTTTCCTTCTGTTTCTGAACTAATTAATTTGCACCTAACTTTAGAGAAATGCTAAGTCATCCATGTTTTGCAATGAAAGACTTTGTAAAAGCAAATGACTGACAGAATATTGAACGGTTCTTTAAAAGTTCAGCATATTTTAAGCGATTTAAAAATCAACTCATGAAAATTTAACTGTACCCTCGAGAGTGATTTAGTCAATGATTGGTCCACCCCTACTTTGGTTTATGTAAGCGAGGTTTTTGTCAAGGAAATAGATGAATGATGGTAAAAAAATATCAAGGCATGACTTCGTAATTGTTTAAAGTATCCCTTAAGTCAATTATAATAACCTATATTTGAGAAATTTTTTTTAAACTACTTCTCTCCATCTTTCTCTCTTCTATCCATTAACTGGCTTTTTAACTTTTGTTCTCTTTGATCAATTCTTTATATTAACTATTTTCTGTGTAATTTTTTTATTAAGTGAATAATGAGTCGAAAATATCTAACGACGTGGCTTGAGAAAAATACTTACCTTTTTTTATTAAAAAAAATGACAATTCTTTAATGTCATATTTTCACTGGACTGAAAAATTTAATTCCTGGAGAATATTTTTTTATCAAGAGAAGGGGAAAAAATGCAGTTGTTGAAAGATACGCTACTTAAAAAAATATATTTATATATATATATAATTAATTATTTTATCAAAAGCCATCTAATTCTACTATTTAAATTTCAAATGTTTTTATTGTCAATACATGCGAACATTTATACGGTGCCGTACATTATAAATTTATGGCTGTTGCTGTTTTCTCCTTAATACATCCAAGTTATGCAGGGAAGCATAACTTCTGCGCATCATCTCTCTTAGTGTGACATCAAGTGTGACAATGTGACAAAATAAGTTCACACCAACGATACAACGAGCCCCACACATTATTGATATCAAGATATATCGACAATTTTTGCGATTATTTTATTATAATTGCATACATTTATAATAATATCAGTAAAACAATAGGGATGAAAAAATTCTCATCCCAGTGATGGTGTATAGAATAACTCGAGAATTTATATATTTAGCAAGAACATAAAAAAATAAATTTCCGGTAACGATATTAAAGTAATGCATTAATAAATTAATTATTAATCTAATAAAAATATTAACACAGCAAATGATAAAGACTTCAACTATGCGTTAATAAAACATTTTAAAAAATGTTCAAATTTCACTAAAAATGATTAAATTAATAAACACATTATAAATAAATGTACCGTAAAATTAATTATTTTATTTAAGAAGTAATTTTTTTTATACTTATAAGAATAAAAAGGAGAATGATTAATGCAGAAAAGTAATTTAAAAATCCCATTTTAATCCATTCATCTCACTTTAAAACTTAGTGATATAATTAAAAATAATAATTTTTAATAATATTAAAATAGAGTATACTTTTCAATTTAATTTTATTTTTTATAAATATAAATTTTCAGAATCTATCCGAGTCATAAATTGTAATTTTATTAAAACCTTTCCACTAATCCTCCGAATCAATTCATGTGGCTACTCACATGAATTTTATAAGTAATATTTGACTAACCATATTCAATTTAAAAATTAGTTTATATAATAAATTTTTATACGTATAAAAAATTAATTAATAATAATAATATTATTATTATTATTTTAAGTCTAATTGTATTAAATAAATTTCAAAATATATATCATATAAATGTTTTGATTAGAAGTTAGATTCTCGAGTTTAACTCTAAATTAAAGTATAATTAAATAAACACTCGGTCTATATCAATAAAACGGCTTATAAATTTAATTAGAATTTTTATAAATATTCTATCTGTTAAATGGGTTTTTAATTAATTTTTTAAACTTATATATTAAAGAAAATTATAGAAAAATAATCGATTATTCGATTATTAAACTTAAATATTTTAAATTAAGAAGAGTTTTAAAATTTATTTTGAGTTAAAAAATGTTTTTTTTTTAAGTATAGTTTCTCGTTTATTTCTTGTCAAAAGTTTGTCTGTCCTCAGATAATATTTATATGTAGTAAAATTACTATTATTTAGTAAATAATACTTATGTTATCGAGATTTTTTTTTTTAGATGTTCAACTAACGTAATTATATAGTTCATTTTCTTACTCAATATTTAGTTTAGCGAAGAAAATTTTATGTAAAAATTTAAGTTACTGATAAAAATTCGTATAGACGTAACGTATAAAAGGGCAGCAATAAGTGTTAAGTATATGTAAGCTGTGTATAGATAAATTATCATGTTTTAGATGTATTTTATGTAAACTGAAGCTATAATTTTAACTTTATTTATACTTTTTTCTATATATGAAAGTGTAATTTTTTTTAATGATTTGTAGCTAAATATCGAGATTTATATTAAGCTATAAACTATCTGAAAAATTGTCTAAAAATACTGTATATCTAATTCAATATTTTCGTTTATTTTCTATTCAACATGTGGAGAGAAATAATGAGGAGGGAGCATAGAAACTAAATCCTATAAAAGGTAAAATTTTAATTTTTGTACTGCAATTTTCAAATTGCACGTTTATACATTTCCACTGTGGTCAGTTTGTCTGTCTGAACTTCGTTAATCTCGAGAACGGAGTTAAATAGATGAAAATTGAGATCAGATGTGGAAAGCTTGGCACTGGAGGTCTCAAATAACTATACGAAGTTCCGTTCTGGACCGGAAGTCACGTAATTTTTAAAATTAAATGATGATTAATAATCGCAACCCGGTATTGTGACGACGTCACAATAAATAATAATTATTAAAAAGTCTTTTATAAACTATTTACAAAACTTTTATTCATTAAATGTTAGAGATATTTGATGCAATTTTAATATATGTATATATGTATTTTTATTTTTTATTTTTCCTCTACTAAACATTGATTCTAATGCGCTTAGAATAATTTATTATTTGAGAAAATTATTAACGAAATTTATAAGTAATTCCTTCATAGAATAATAATTATGACTAAATTAATTATAAAGTTTGACAATTGTAATATGGTTAATTTCTTTAGATGATAGAAAGAGAATGATAATCCGATGCAAGCAAGCGTTAAAGCTTGAGAATTGCTTCAATTGATTTGCAAATGGCGGTTTCTGTCAACAGATGTGGTTAAGAGTCTCTGTTTCCTCCGAATACGTACGTTCAAATTAAATTAATTAACCAAACCGAATTCACTCACAACTATCTGTTATAGTTGCTTTTAACTCTATTAACTTTCATCTGTATTTTAAAATTATTTTTTCGTCATTTATATTTATTTAAACTTTTTAAAATGTTAATTAATAAATTAAAGAATAATTTCCTAACATTTTCAGTAGAATTTTACATCAAATATTTATTATAAAATTAATTATAAAATTTTATAAATGTAACCGAGAGCAATGCGAAAATTTGTTTATGTATTTTATTTTATATTAAATAAATTATTTTAAAAGTTTTCTGAATAAATTTAATTATTTTATTAAAAATTTTTATTGAAACATATTTAAAAATTAATTTTATTATTGAATTGTTTAATAACTGAAAACTTTTTCTTAAAAAGAATTAATTATAAATCAATATATACAATAGAATTAAAAATTGACAAATTTGAATGTAGTAATAAAACATTAAAAAATTTATTTTCTTATTTTCTTTAAATTTAATTAATAATAATTAAAAAATAAAATTGGATTAAATAATTAATAAAAAAGACATAATTATAATTGAATTTATCTTTAGCTTCCGGTTTTTTTCGTTACGTCTTCTATTGTTAAGTAATGAAAGTCGCGGAGTAAGATTTAAAGTGAATTTAATGACAAATGAAAGTAAAATGATCATGGATATAGATCCACAATAAGTTTACAATTATTCTACACTTAATTGATTTAAAAAAACAAAAAAGAATCTTTCTTTAATGATACTCTACAAATGTGGAAAACATTGAATAATTAAGTAAATCGAGCATTAATTGCTATTAACACCTCCATCATTATTGAAGCTTTACTGTTAAAACTTCACGCCCAGATTTATATTTCGTGTTTCAAATAAAAGCGATAACGTGTCCAGTTACAAATACGACTTTCGAAATTTAACACATTTTAATTAGGATTTGTATTAATATGTAAATTAAAGCAGTAACAAAATTACAAATTTCGTATAAAATTCTTCCATACGTAAAATTGAGTAGGAATAAAAAAAAAGGTATTTTTAAAAAAATATTTTTATTATATAATTAAGAATTTTACGTTTTAAAAATGTAGTTTTGGTATATATTTATACGTGTATAATGTTTTTTTCCTGTTTTATAAAGTTGATCTTACATAAAATTCTCGGTAAACATGGTAGTTACCGCATCATCAGTGATGCATCAGATAGGATGTGAGAAACCCATCATTTATTGTCTAGAAACTAAACCAAAAGCAAAAGGGATCGTTCGTTACACCCTCCCAATCACATGACTGACGACCAGTAGTAATTTTAGTTGCTGGCAACAGATTGCTATTTCTAGATCAAACCAATCTTTGTGTGAGAAACCAACCTCTAGAGATATATATGCATATTTTATAAGTACAGGAAACATCTTCGTTACATCAAATTTTCACGACTTATGAATTTTAAAACATTTCTTTCATGTTTGTTCTATATATATGTGAGTATTGTGTTGGTACATACGGTCCGGTTAAATGTACTGTACGTCATAGTAGTAAGTTTTTTCTTAACAATTTTTTAAAAGTAAGCTCCCTTGTATCATGAATTTATTTATTTATTCTTTTTAAATATAAATATCTAGTCTTACATTTATATATATATATGTGTGTATATAAATAATAAAATTACTTTAATTAATAAAAAACTCGATATAAAACTTAGTTTTGTATGTAATATATATATATATATATATATATATAATAGTTGTAAAATGTAATTTATGTAGATATTTTTTTATATTTTAATATATAAATTTTAAAGTATAAAAATCTTAACTTATAATTTATATAAACGACAAAACTTTTAAGTAAAATGCAATAAACATCTGTTTAATTTATAAAGGGAATTTTTTTCGATAATTAATTACAATTTATTTTAAATATAAAATAAAATTTTAATATATTTAAAAGCTTTTTTTTTCATTACTGATGTAATCTTCAGAATTTCAAGTATAATTTTATATAGAAATATTAATGCATATTAAGCTTTTTATTTACAAGTATTTGACTTGTAATACCTTTCAAGATATTACTTTAAGTCAGGATTTATATAATCGATCTAGAGTTTAAAGTGTTAGGTTAAATTAATACCACTTGACAACTTGATGTGGTACGTTGGGATTATGTACAGCTACATATCACTTTGCTTTATGTGACTACTAGCTCTATTCAGTTTATAATAGACCAACATTTTAGATAATTATTTCCTAAATAAATACTCATAATTACTTAACATTAAGCAGTTCAATTTTTCATCGCTTTTATACATTAAAATTTTAAATAATTTTTAAAATAAATAAGTTTTGCATATTATTAAAACGTTATAAATTCTACACAAAAAAATTATCTTATAAAAATTATGATTAAAAAAATTATTTATTTATTTATTTATCAAATAAACCTACAGGAAGCCCCAACTACAGATCTGTTTATAACATAAAACTATACTTGAGCTGCAATTTGAAAAATTGCAGACCTATAAATTCCCACTGGCATACGTCTGTTTGGCTGTCTGTCCTTCCTTAATCTAGAGAACGGAGTTAGATATATGAAAATAGAGATCAGATATAGAACGCTTAGGCAAGAAGACCTCTCTTGTTAACAGGAAAAGTATGATGTACAGGGGCAAGACACTACTAAAATCGAGAGCATATATTTTAAAATTAAATAAATTAAAAATATGATTAAAAATTGCAGCGACGATGTCAAAATAATTTTTTTTTTTTGGTGAAACTTATAAGAAAAGTTATAATAAAACATACGGTGGAATTAAAATTAAGTAGATTTTTTAATGTATTTTTAGTATATATAGATATATTAGTTTTCAGAAGGAGAAGAAAGAAAAAAAAAATTTTTTTATATATATATATATTGTAATAATTCATGCAGGATATTTAATTTATAAAGTTTTATCAAATTAGAAGTAAAAAATAAAACGAATTATATCTGGATGACGTATATTTCACGGATATATAGAAAGAATAACAATTGAGTTTGTTTCCAACAGAAAATCCATTTAAACTTAGAAAATAACGTCAGAGAAATTTATTGTAAAGAATAAAAACACAAACGGAAATGAAACTTTCGCAAAAGAGCTTCTGTTTCTAGACAATTCATTGGTTTATTGATGGATGTTTTGCTTATTGATATTTCTGTAAACAAGAAAGATTAAATAAAGTATAAAAGCAGAAGAAAATTTTTAAAACAAAAACAAAAATAATAACAATGATAATAAATATTTATATAAATATATTCTCAGATTTTAAAATTCAAAAATATGAAGAAAAATATAAATTTTGAGTAAATATTTTCTTTGTAATGTTTTTATTAATTTAAATATACTTTTAATGAATAATATATGTATACAGTTGAGTTTTCTGTTGTGGATTTTCTTTTTGGAAAGTTAAAATTAAAAATAATTAGTGTCTGTATTATTAGAAAGTACAGTAAAACTTGTGTAAGCCGGAATCGTGCGGTACCGAATAGTTTTTCCGGTTTAAACAGGTTTTTTTAACACAGAAAATCGCTGCTTTTTTTAAGAATTTTTTCTCGTTTATTTCCGTTTTAGACAGGTTTTACTGTATTTTTTTCATTTGACAGGCTTCCGTTTTGAAGAGGTTTTCTTAAACATGAAAAATCGTTCCGTTTAGGCAGGTTTTCGTTTTATTCAGATTCCGTTTTAGACAGGTTTTACTGTATTATAATCTTCAGAAAGATATACAGCCTTATACATTCTTTAAAAATTTTTTGCGGGTAATTTTAAAGAAAATGATATATACAGTTATATTAAAATTTATATATTATGATAAGTATAATTAGTTTATATTTTAATATTTAAAAAATACTAAAACAGTTCTTTAAAAGAACAAAAAGTAGAAAAATACTGTATAAATTTGCTTCTCAATAGAGTTATATCTATGTGTTTATTTAATTTTAAAATATTTTAAATTTAATAATTTATATATTATTCATATATATATATATATATATAGTTTAATTCACACACACACACACATATATATATTCTAAATATAATTATTTTTCTTTAAAGGCTAAGTTGAAGAATTCATAGGTTTATTTTTATTAAAGCAAAAGTAAATAAACATTTTGTATTTATTTATTCTGTACAAGAGCTATAATACATTGTATGTGGGGTTGAATTAAGTATAACGAAATTGAGGATGATACAAAATATAAATTAAAAAATAAAATCCATCAACGAGTTGCGTAACTTTCCCGGGTAAACTTTAAAATTGCGTGTGGCGCCATCTGTTACACGATTTTATTTTGAAAATTTTCTGTATTATTAATTATAAAATGGCAAAAAGCTGAATTTTGAGGGTAGAAATAAATTTTATAGAAAAAAAAATTGCAAATGCTAATAAGGAGTAAAATCTTCATTACGTCCGATTCTCCTCTATCTTCTCATTCCCTCGACCTTTAACCACCAAATTTTAGTAGAGTCAATTCCCCTAATACCCAAACCTCCTTGTAAAATTTCAGCAAGTTTCGACAGAAGGCACAGGAGTTATTAAGCTTCAAAGTGGGTGAAAAAAATCGTGCCCCCAGTACAAACACACACACAAATACCGATACGCACAGAAAAAACTTCCAAATTTTTTGCATCTCTCGACGTTTCAAGGTGTTCTGGGTCCAAAAATGTAAAAATCTTCGGAGAGAGGCTAATTTTTTTGACCCACCGCCAAACTTTCCCTATGTTGTATATAACAGAAGGAAAGTAATTATGACAACTCTACAATATAAAAATCAAAATTTAAATATTTTTTAAATAAAAATTTGTCTATTAATAAAAGAAAATGTATATTAAATTTTTATAAATTTGCTTATTAAATAAATTCCCATAAAATTTTTCATTCATCAGATAATAACGTTTTAAATTCTAACAAAAGTCGAACAGACTACATCACAGACTCAGGCCAAGTTTTTTTTTTAAATAAAATATTTTCAAAATATACACAAAATATGTTTTTTAAGGTAGAAAAAAAATTCTGTTTTTTTCCCTTATTTTTTACTCTTAAGAGCGAATTTTGCCACAACACTATTTTCTACACAGGTGTTACCATTTCACACAATCACAACTTCTCTACCCTATGGGGCAATATTCAATTCTGTTTAAACTATTCAACATTTATAATAAATAAATGGATTAATATATTAAATTTTACTTTATATAAAAGTATAAAGGAAAACATTATAAACAAAATCTATTATTGTCTAGTAAATTTTATATTTAAAACAAATATAAAATGAATTTACATCTGCACTTTTGAGGCTATATATAGAACAGAATCAATGCTATAATATTGATATTTGCCTATAAATTTTCTATTTTAATATTAATAAAAATTAAATAATATTAATATTAATGATCTAAGAGATCATTTTATTTTATTATTTATTATATTTATATATTTAGATACATTTTATTAAATTATAAATAAAAATAATTATTATAACTGATTGTTTTAATTAGTAAATTAATCTTTAATTTTTATGTATCAGATTATTATTATATATTATACATTAAATTAAACGTAATTTAATTAAGAAATATTTAAAATTTTATTTATATATAAATGACTTAATTTATGAACAAAATATTCATGAATTATGCTATTATTATTATTCCTTATATTTTATACAATATTAAATTGTTCTATTTATTTAAAAAAATTGATTTTTATTATTTTTATTTTATTAATTTTATTTTCATATATATCTATGCAAATATTTCATTTATAAAAATTTGCTTCCTTTATTATTATTATTATTATTATTCAAAGAGAAGAAGGAGAGAAATAATAATCATAATTTGCAATTTCTCTTTCACGTTTTAAATGAAGTTTACTTTAAAAAAAAAAATTGAATTAAATAAAATAATAATGTTTGAAAACATTTACAATACGATTTATTATATGTGTATATATATATATATATATATATATATATATATATATATTTAGAAAAAATAAAAAATACAATTGTTTCTTTCTGTAAAGGAAATTTCTTTAAGTGTGAAGACGTCGAGTAGAAAAGGCAATTTAAATAAGACCGATGTCAACAGTCTAAAGTACACTTGTATTGGTAATTCCTTTCTACCTACATCTTTATAAGTTGAGTCTTTGGAAAAATAAATAAAATATTTTATAAATTTTCTATATTTACTTGTTATTTTCATCAGCTCTCTTTTAATTAAAGTTTTATTTATATTAACATTTTTAATTTAATTTTTCTCCTTTTTTTTGTAAATTTATTCTATTTAAATTTTTAAAGTAAATTTTCTATTTATTAAAAGTTCTTCTTTGGTTAAAATTATTTCTATTTTTATAGATATATTCCTCGAAGAGTATTATTCGTTTTATTTTGTTTTTGTGTATAAATTTTCATTCTGTACTTCTCGACCCATTTTGTTTGTTTACTTTTCTACACCATTTCATCCGCCATTATCCTTTCCTTTCTCTCTCTTTTTTATTTTATTTTTTATTTTATCAGTATTCTATTCATGCAGATTTTTTCCTCAATATATTTTTTATTATATGTATATATATATATATATTTTACTGAATTTTTCGACTCGAATTCCACTCAAAAAATTACAACTTAACAACAGTTGCTCGTTTTTCAATAAGTGTAAATAAAATTATAATTTTAATGATAATAAATTTAAATAAAATGAAATATTTTTATACAATTTAACATTAAATAAAATCAATAACATCAGAAGCTTTAAAAAATTTTAATAAATGACTTATTTTAATTACAGTTATATTGTTAAATGGTACAACAACTGATTATCTTACACTAAGCTTAAATAATAATTAATTAATTAATTAAAACTGTGTTTTTAATTATTAATTTATAAGTTTTTATTACTGTAAAACCGAAGGAAGTAAATTTTTATTTTTAAATAATAAAGTTATGCAGCCTTTTCTCCCAATTTCAAAAAATCATTTGAACTTATTAAAATTCAACAAGAGCTTTCAAAGTAAATGTTGATAGCATAAAAGTATTTTATTTATATATAAATGTATATTTATAAAAATGGAAAAAAAAGGTATTTTCTGTTATATTTTCTTTTGTGCTTAATAGTTTGCAATCTAAATTTTATTTTATGTTAGTTTTAAAAGTCAGATTTTAATACAAATTGAATTGCATGTTTTTTGATTCCAACTTTGAACAAGTTAAAAATAAAAATAAAAAAATACAAATAATAAAAAAAAATAAAATAAAATAATTTAAAAGAGAATAAACAAATACTCACGTTCTCGGATCAAATTTTATAAATTAATTCACTAATCTACTTAAAGTAATCCTTGCATGCTAACAAAAGTACATTTGTTATAATGAATACAAATAAAGATTAAAAGAAAGTTCTTAACTATCGATTAATTTATTATATTTAGCATATTTTATATTCATTTCAAGATAATTATATAGCTTATATAATACATATAATTAATTAATTAATTATTATTATTTTTTTAATTTCATTCTTCTTAAATAAGTGAAATTCTTGTTTACTTTTCTTCTCTTGTTATTGAGGGATGAATTAAATAAATCGAAGGTTATGAAAATCCCGAAAGAATACTTTAAGGGAGAAAAAAAACCACAAAGAAATAATGAGTGGATTAGACTATTATGGCTTTTTAATTGGAGAAGAAACATGTAAACGAGAATTAGCATCATCAGGACATGTTTAAATACACAAGAGAATGAGAATAAACAGAATGGGTTATGTTATTTAAATTTTACTCGAGTCATTAGTCATTTTTACAGAGTTATATATTAAGAAAATGCACGAAATCAAGCACAAGAGTACAGGAGTGCTTAGTTTCAGACATTTCTGTGGTCCTGTACAGGAGTACAGTTTGATATACAAAAACTATAACAACTTTTACATGATACAAAAGGTCATTAAATTTGGCGACTTTTCTGTAAATTCATATTAAATTTAATGATTGTATTATATTCTGTATGACTATATACTGAGCTAAATATAGAAGATATTGTAGTAAAAATCGTACTGTACTTCTATATAAATCCCAAATCTCATAGATGTACAAAGTTAAACCAAAGGTGGATGTTAAATATGATAAAAATATACAATATTATGTTTATAGAAGTGTAAAGAATATAAATGAATGAATGTATTAAGAAACGAAATGAAGAAGGGAGAGAGATGTGTGCAAATATTGAAGACAGCAACGAAACAAATGGGAAAAGTGCATGACATTGTGCAATTTTAATCCAAACTACGATATAGAATTTATGAAGAGAGAGGATAATAATAAATCATTTAATAAATCAAAATATATAAATTTATATCCAGCAGAAAGTAGTCAGAAAATAAGAGTGTAGAAGAAAATGATAGTATTCAAAGTGGGGATATAAAAAAGGGAAAAGAAATAAGTAGAAAGAGTCTATTTAGGAATACGATAATAATAATAATAATAAAGCTAGACTTAAAAATGACAGGAAGAGGAAAAGTATTTTGAGAAAGTGTTAACAACCGACAAAATAAACAGAGGGGAAAAAAGAAAGGTAATAGTATTTGAGAAAACAGAAGAAAATGAAGATGAATTGAAGTGGGGTAGTAAAGAGAATAGGGAAGAAATCGAGATTGGAGAAGTCAACAAGTAGATGAGATTGCAGAAGAGATGGTAAGGAGGTTGAGGATGTTGGATATATCAAATATATGAAATGACAAGATTTGTTGAAAAGAGAATACACCGTGGGATTAGTGTAAGTGATAAGCTACTGTAATATATATGTATATAAAATTCTTTTCTGAAATAATAACTAAAACAAGAATGTAACGTAGAGTAAGGTGAAATAATGAGTTTCTTTGTTGGAATGAGTTAGATGTTTTTATAGAATTAAATAAAGAAATGAAAAAATAACTTTTATAAAATTGTTACTCGTGTAAAATAATATATTAACTTATAAATAACAATTTGTAGCTTATATTTGATTTTAAATATCGAAATCGTTTGATATATGATACCGTGTAAGTGATCGTTCTCTATAGATCTATCTGTTTAGATAGGTCCATAGGGGATGATAATTCTCAACATTATCAATATTTACAGACTTAGTAGCGAATAAAATTGAATAATTTTATAATTAAATATTTATAAAGGTGTATAATTATTTTTAGAAAATGTGTATTACATTCCATCAAATAATATAAATTAATAAATAAATTAAAATCGAATTTTTGACATTGATATAATAAATAATCATAAAATAAATGATTGATATTTAGATCAATAAGTTCTTTAATAAAATACAAGTAAAGGTAGTACGTATAATATAAATTATAAATATTCAGCCTCTGGAAAAGTGATAATTAATGAATCTTTATATTTAATAAAGAAGCAATGAATCTAAGCTACACTCAGCCTTGTGTGAGGTCAATATGTAAATAATTACTACAAGGGGGAAGTCTTTGATTATAAATTAAAGATCAGACCAATAAGAAAAAAGGTTAAAGTACTCTCTTTGCGTAAAACACGCCATGAAATTTATATGAATGATAGAAGAATCTTTTATATAAAACATTCTTTTAGTTTTACTTATATATGAAGAATGCTTTATTTCTCCACCAAGGAAAAGAGCACTTCTATTAATAAATATCGCTACTTTCTAGGCTCATATAAGGGCTCACCGAATATTTATACATTTAAAATTGACGTGAATTAAATGAGATATTTTAATATATATATAATAAATTCTAGTTTTTAAATTTGATTATTACTTTAACTATTCAAAATACTACTTAATAATATAAAGTATCTTTTGAAGATTAGTATAAACTATATAAAAATAATGCTACTATATAAGTCAAATTAACTTTTTATTTTTTAAAACGGCTCCATAAAAATAACAATCGAAGAGTTAGCTTACGTAAGAAGACACTTTAACTTATATAATTTTGTAAAGAGCAGAGATAAAAAGTGATTTTAAAATTTATTACAACATTTCGTAGGGGGGTTGTAACAATAATTTGCATAAAAGTGCATTAAAGATTTCCATTCCCTTCTCCAACTCGAATATCACAAAGTCATTTTTTTTCTCTGTCTTGTAAAAAAAATTAAAACAAAAATACAATTTGTTGGTTACTAAATCATGTAGAAAGTATTTTAAAAAATTGTATTTAAATGAAAATATAACGGAATTTATCGTAATTGTTATAAAAATTGAAAATTAATATACAAATCTATAAGTTTTAATGATGTATATAATTATTAACTATTTATTATTATGAAGGAATTGATACTTTTTTCCAGATGTTATGGAAAAAGTAATAACATCTGGATTTAAGTATCTATCTGATTATTACTTCTAAGCAATAAATTAGTATCAATTGATTACTTAAAAATCCTTTGCTGTGTGTTATCTTCTTCACGGAAAAATAATGAAAGTTTGGGAAATTTTATCTATTAAAGCTTCATTTTTTAAAACACTCATACCGGGCTTTAAATTGATTTGTAAACTTCGAATCAATATATAATTAACTTGCCATTATTTCTCTCTTCACGAATAAATTTCCCCTTTTCCCTGCTGTTAATGTATCAGTACATCAAAAGACTTAACGCGAGTCTAACTACTTCCTAGGAGATGTCACTTCAACAATGTTAAACTAATGAATTGTTAAATTTGACCCCGAGTGGGGTTCTCGAGATGGATAAAGGCCGACTATTTCATAATTGATGGAGTCATAGAGCAGCACTCTTTGCTATTAAGGTAACAGAGGTTATGTATAGACGAAGAACCGCAACTAGTCGCAAATACTAGCTTTTCGGAACTTGCATCGTGCAGCTGGAAGTAGCCACGACGGAGATAACTTTATCAATTTGCAACGGCGGTGTACGAGTCCCTTCTGAATAGAACTGGGCCTTGAGTGCAACATTCCAAAGGCGATTATCTCTCACGTCACGACTACAACCAACACTCACTACTGGCAGCCAGTGTATTAGGTCGTTTCACCCACAAAAGGAAAAAGTATTCTTTGTTTGATTGTCTACTCAATTGAACTTATTTCCCTGATGTTCTCAGCTATGTTAACCTAGGCTTTAGCAGATGTGAGAAAACATAACCTTATGTGCCCACAATATCTCAATTATTAAACTATCTTTACCTTTGTAATCAGTAGTTTTTTTATGTACTTTAAAATTCTGTATAATTTATAATCAGCTACGTGTTCTATGTTTTTTTGCGAAATTATATTTTAAGAGCACTCTCGTATTATACTTTCATGAAAAAGTCAACTTCGCAAGCATTTTTACTTTAAAAAATTTATTTCTAATCTGTTTCGTATATCTTGTTTAAATAAAAAATCATTCATGAAAATACACGACGAAACATCTCGTAAAATATTACAAAATATATTTTTTAAAAAGTAATGTAAAAAATTCACCAGTAATCTGTTTACAAACGAATTTTTATATAAAAATTACGAAAGGGATCTGTTTCAATTTGTAATTTTATTTAAAAAAAATCATTTGTAATCTGTTTCACGTTGTATTTTTTCAAAAATTCATTTGTAATCTGTTTCACGTTGTATTTTTTCAAAAATTCATTTGTAATCTGTTTCACGTTGTATTTTTTCAAAAATTCATTTGTAATCTGTTTCACGTTGTATTTTTTCAAAAATTCATTTGTAATCTGTTTCACGTTGTATTTTTTCAAAAATTCATTTGTAATCTGTTTCACGTTGTATTTTTTCAAAAATTCATTTGTAATCTGTTTCACGTTGTATTTTTTCAAAAATTCATTTGTAATCTGTTTCACGTTGTATTTTTTCAAAAATTCATTTGTAATCTGTTTCACGTTGTATTTTTTCAAAAATTCATTTGTAATCTGTTTCACGTTGTATTTTTTCAAAAATTCATTTGTAATCTGTTTCACGTTGTATTTTTTTAAATAAAAGTTTATTTATAGTCAGTTTCTTATTGCATTTTCTTTAAAATGTAAACATTTATAACCGACTTTTATGAGCATTTTTATTTAAAAAAAAACCTGCTACAATCAATATCGCTTTGCATTTTTTATAAATATACAAGATAAAATTGATCATATACAAGTAAATTTTTCAATTTAATTTTATTTTTCAGACATTTTAGCCAAGAAAATTGTCGTGAAAGAAAATTCGCTTTATTAAATTTTTGGTGCATGACCGAAAGAATTACTAACCGTCTACATCCAAAATTTAACTTAAATGGAACAAGTATAATTTACATTTTCATATATTTAAAGCAATGTATGAAATAATACACACACACACACACACACACACACACACACACACACACATATATATATATATATATATATATATATATACATACATACATAGAGTAGAGACGTTTTTGTTACACAAATTACTAAATATAAAGCAATTTATATTTCTGCATGGTTAAATTTTAATAAAAAAATAAATTTCATATTTGATGTCAATATACAATTAAATTATTTTTTTTTAAAAAATAAATAAATAAAAGTGTAGATTGTAATTTTATTAACCAAATTATTAAATTATCATTTAAGTGGTTAATAAAAAAATTTTCTTTGTTGTAAAATATCAATTTAACAAACCTAAAAGTACTTTAAAAAAATTGCATTTAAGATAAATAAATTATATATTTTTAATAAAAATGTTTAAATGTCATTTTTAATGTCAATAATTTAAGTTATAAAAGCAATTATCCAATTAAACTTTATTGTTATTGTTGTTATTATTTTTTAAAAATTTATTACATCGTAAATAACAATTATTACTTAAATACAATTATGTTTAATGATATTTTTTTTTAATTGTTAAAAATATTACAGAAGTATCAGTAATGTTTTAATGATGATTAAAGTAATAATTATGTTCTTGATATCATCATTAGCGCTTGATATTTTCACCCTTATCGGAATCAAAGAAGCTTATAATAAGCTTAATTAAATATTTAAAAAGTCTGTAATGTCATAAGGGAACATTATCTTATCTATTCTTTTTCACTAATCCCCATTCATCTGTAAAATAAAAGGATTTTAATATCGTAAAAGCCTACAGTCAATATAAAGTATTAGTAATTAGCTATATGGCTGAATTGTCTGACAACGATTAGTGTGTCCGAGTTGTTCCCAACGGTTTTGCACCTTGTAATCGCGATTGTTAACCCAGCAAAGGGAATTTAAGGAACAATTTTATCTAATCCCTATACTCAAACATGTCTCGAGAGAATTTTGGGTCATTTTCTGTTGCAATCTTTCATCTTTAAAAGCCACCATTGAAGAGAGTAGAGAGCTCTTCACATCCTATTTGACGTTTATGACTTTAAAATCAAGTTATTATAAATTTGAATCAAATTAAATAAATGTTTTTTTTCTTATGTAAAATCTTATTAAAAGTCTTATTTTTCCTTCTTTAAATTTAATATTTGTAGACACAAAAATTTCAGGTTCTAAATTTTAAATAAAATTATTGACATTATTAAAAGCTATAAAAAATAAAGTGAATTACAATTATTTATATTATTTGTTTTATTTTAAAAATATAATTTCTGTGCCCAACAATTACAGTAACAAACAAATTTCTATAATTAATAATTGAATTCTGATAAGAAATTAATGGTAACGAGCAAAAATTATTGTGACATGGTTAGAATGCAAGCTGAAATTTTTAATCATATTATTAATTTATTTAATTTAAAATATATGCTCGCGATCTCAAATTAGTAGTGTCTTGCCCCTGTACATCATACTTTTCCTGATAACAACAAAGTCATGCAAGTAAGCTATGTAACTCCGTTCGGGGAGGAAAATTTTTGAATTGAAATCACGTGACTTCCGGAAGTTCGTATATGGTTCATCGGGTCCTCCTGTCTCTAAACTTTCTAAAATTGATAAAATTTCCACATTTTCTTCCACAGAAACTGTAAAGTAGTTTGATGAAAGAATAGATTAACAATCAGCAATACACTCACATCTGCTGATGCTGCTATAGTATTATACTATTATCGCTAATGCTATTGATTCTCTACCTATTGTGGCTATTAAAAGTATCGTCGTTAAGCTTTCAAACAATTTTTTTTTTCATTTCCTAAAGTTTAATTATACAATTACAAAAACAACGATTTCATATATATATATATTTATTTATTATATATCATTTTTTTTTAATAATTAACTCCTTTAAGAAGAAAGAAAATAAATAAAGTATTAATCTTTTATTGCTTTACTTAAAAAATAAATAAAATAAAACATTAAAATGTTCTATAGAGCTAGAAGTTTTGAAGTAACTTAATCAAATTTCCGCTGTTGGAAAGTATATATATATATATATATATATATATATATATAAACAGAGATAGAAAGCTTATTACTGTCATGTTAAAAAATTTAAGCAGTCGCGTTAAAATAAGGGAAAAAGTAAGAAGAAATGTTATCATTGATGATATGATGATAAACAGATTTATGTAGAACATAGAAAGTATGACATTGTTTGAATAAAATAAGCTATTTTTTATTTATTTTTTTATTTAAAGAATATTCAGCAAAGTGTCACGGAAACGAAGGTAGGATAGTTGACAGATGTCACATAGCACCAAGAGAAGGTTTTTGTTAAGCCGTTAGTGTCTTGGTGTAGTATATATTTGACTGGATAAAACATTTATATTCTAAGAAATACAATCTCTGCTCAAAAAAGTATTTTGAATCAACAGGGAGAAAAAATAAAAATCTCAAGAAAGCGAATAGTAAAATGTACTAAAAAAATAAGGGTGAAGTAATCTAGACTAGAATATTAAGTTTAAACTTACTAAAACAATGGAAAATATATACCATAGAATATATTTAACATATCAGAATTTATAATAATAAATTATAAAACAAATAGAGTGGAATTTTATGTATAAATTTTAGAAATAGAAAGTGAATAAAATAAAATAAAATAAAATAAAAATACAAAAAAAAAATATGGGGGAAGGAAGCGAAAAAATCCAGTCTTCGTCACGTTTTCAATTTGTAATTTTCTTATTTATATAAAAGAAAAATAGAAAATAAAAATAAAAATAAAACATTTTGTAAAAGTGAATTTTTAAGAAAACTCGATACCTTAGAATATCAATTTCATGCAATTGAATATTAAAAATAAAAAAATAAAAAAGAGGGAAAAAATTTGAATTTAATCCTAAATAAATTTATTTTATTTTTTAATATATATTAAAAGTATATAATATTTTAAAAAATACAATTGAAAATGTACTATTAAAAGCGAAAATAAAGTTAATTTTACTTGTTGTTTGTTAGGTTTAATTAGGTATATTTTATATAAGAGTGTGTGTATTTGTTGTACTTTTGTTCTTGTTTCCTTTTTTAATTTACGACATTGAGTTATAATTAGCAGAATTATATTTTTATCTTATTTCCTACATAAGCTAGTAATTAATGATATTTTTCTTAACAACTTTGACATTTAATCTTATTTAAGATAAGTTTGGAAATTTTCAATCATATTTAAGTAAGTTAAATTGAAAAATAAACCAACATTTTCTATGTGAATTAACTTCAATTTTTTTCTAATTTTTGTCCTTTTAACTGAGGTTTTTTGCGTGTTTTGTATAATCTTAATGTATAAGCACTTGAATTTTCGACAATTCTAAAATAATTTTAATTAAAAACAATTATCATTTTCTTAATTTCGACTTTTTCAGACTAATTTAATTACATTTAAAGTTCAAACTTCCTTCTATTTTGCATCTATTTTATATGAATTTTTACATTTTAATGAATTTATTACTCAATTTCCTTATTAAAAAAAATAAATATATGAGTGTATCTTCCCGTCATTTTTATTTATTTAATATTAATTACATTAATCTCTTTCTCTTCATAACTTATTTAATATTATTTTTAATACCGAAATTTTAATTGTATTTTTCTAAAAATAAGAAAATAAATAATTTTAAAATAATCTTAATAAGTTAAAACTAAAAATATATATACAATACAACAATTAAATTCATGTAAAATAATTAATCAATACACACTCACACACATATATACATATTACTTTGATTTATTGTCGTAATAATCACTAAAATAGTAACAGTTAATAAAGTAATTGGAGCGTGTAAGGGAAGAGAAAGGAAAATACTTTAAAGAGGGGAAAAAAATAATATTTATTTATGTATTTAAATAGGGGTGGAAATCATAGAGGGGCCAAGCGACTGTTATTAGCAGGTCATCATGTGTAGCAAGTTGTAACAGAATTGACTGCGTAACTTCTTGGTTTTCGTTAGACGATTATCATTTATTTTCATATCTGCCTTGCCTAGAAAGCATTAACACCGACAACGAACGGTAACAGGCAAGTAGATTATAATGGTTTTCGTGTATGACATTTATAGATCACGGCAGGCGAGAAGCAAAGGAAAGTGATGCACGGAAGAGACCCACTATGTAGGATTGACGTGTGCCTATACAAATTGAATTAGGGTGGTAGAAAAATGTGGGTTCTTGCTTTTAGACGTATCGCTTGCGAAATTGGTAAGTGGTGTGATCTGAAGTTGGCGCTTTACTCAACTTTGACTGAACACTTAAAAAAAATTAAATAAGTAAAATGTGTAGAAGCTAACAATATATATATTGTTTTTTTAATATTCTTTTCTTTATATATTTGATTATAAAATTATTTTATTTCAATATTTTATACATATTTTTTTTATTTTTTTATTTATTTAAGAGTAGGGTGGGTTGCTTAATCTTACTAATAATCATCAAAGTCGTCGGCCGCTACGTTTGTTGATAAGTACGAAAATTTTAATTTTATCCAAAATAAAAATAAATATGTTAATTAAGGAAATTTACATCTATATAAATATTTTAATTTATGTTATATAATTTACTTATAGCTTTTTCTAAAATATAAAAATACATTTATATATATATGCATAATGTACTTTTTAAGTATAATGATTAAGTTTTAAATTTATAATATATATATATATATATATATATATTTTATAAGATTAAAATTTGAATATTTTAAAGATAAAAATTGATTTTTTTTCTATATAAATATATATTTTAAAGTGATAAATCCAAAATATTTTTGCATATAAACTGCTTTATCAACAGTGAATGTAGGAGTAAGCTCTCTCTCTCTCTCTCCCTCTTTTTTTCTTTATTTTATAAGGTTGATAAAATTATTTTACTAAGAAACAAGCGTTGAAAATGGTATTTTAAGATGTAGAGAATAACCATTTTCTAGTTATATATATCAAAATAATAACATAATGTCGACATTTCACAAAAAAGTAAGAGGAGTTTGCTATACACTAACTACGATTTTCCAGTCAATTTGACTTTAACAGGAAAATGGGTAGGTACAGCACAGTCAATTCCTTTACACATTTTTATTATTATTTTTTTGTACTTTTATTTTTTATATTTTTTACAAAGAAGCAGTAACGTTATTGATGTCTCGATATATCTTATTATTTTTTTAAAAAAATTATAACTTTATATAAATTAAAAGGTGTAAACTTTTTAATTTTTAAATTCGCTCGATAAATATCAATTCTTTATTTATTTTTACTTTATAAAACAAACTTCTAGTTAAATTTTTAAACTAATAGTAATTAAATTAAATTATTTATTAAAGTATTTAATGACATTTAAAAAGTATTATTATTATCACTTTTTTTAAGCTTGTCTGTTTGTCTGCTCGCGATATTAACTTAAACAATTTATAGTAATACTTTGCCTTTATCTAAGGGGGAAAAACACAGAATATGTATCTTTACTAACATTAAAAAAAATACTTACTTTCAGTTTTTATTTATCACTTTCGTAATATTGACTTCAACAATTACGTGAATATTTGTCGATATCTAGAAGTAAGGGGGAAAAAATAAAAAATAAAAATAAAATATGTATATATGTTTAAGTACATTTCTTGCATAAAAAATTCTAAACGTATATAGTACATATTTATAATCTTATTTTATTTATAGATAAATAACATTAACTTTTATCTAACCAGAAAGTTTTATAAACAAGAAGTAAATATTTCACTAAGTCTAAACCATTTAAAAATGCAATAGATCTTTCCTTTTTTTTTCTTTTTTCTTTCCTGTATTTTCTTCCTCATCTTCTTCTTCTTTATTCTAACAAACTGCATTTTCTACTTTAAAAAAAAAGAAATTTTTTGACTTAAGATAAAGTAAAATAAAATAACAAAATAATAAGAAAAGAAAGGTGAGAAGTTGTTCGAATATAGAAGTAATTCGATTTTAAATGAATTATTTGTAAAATAGTTTTATAAATAAATAAAATGCAGATACATTTTCTTTGTTGTTCGAGATGAAAAAGATAAAATTTTGTAAAGAAACCTCGAAGAAAGTTGCATTGAATTTTTGAAAAATGCATTTAAAAAGGAGGGGGGAAAATAAGATGAAAGAAGTGGGATATATAGAAACAAAAATTAAAAAAGACAGCAAAAGGATTTTGTAGAAACGAAATTAAACAAATAATAATAAATTTTATAAAAGACTTTCGTGTGTATTTATATATAAATTCGGAAAATTTTAATTTGTATATTCCCAAGATAAGAGGGAAAAGATGGAAATACAAGAATAATAAATCAATTTATAAGATATATTTATTTATATATAAAATTTCTATTTATGTAAAAATAAGCCAAACTGATATATAAAATTATTTAATTAAATAAATGATTTAAAATCATGTAAAGACAAATCAACAATTTGAAAAGACCGTGCAAATAAACAATCAGACATTACTCATAAGATAATTTCCCTCATCAGAAACTTATTAAATCTGTAGTAAAATATTATTCTTAACTTTGAAGATGTAGAAAAATTTTCCAGGGTTAAATTAATGCAATCAAGTTAACTAATCTTTGAAACCCTCTTAAATTAATAAAGCTTCAATAATTAAAATGCATCGATCTTACAACTAAACACAAACCAATTGTTTGAAGTGTACTGAGATTTGCAAACATTATGAAAGGATAATTCAAAATTTGCAGGAAACTTGAAGTAGTCTATTATAACAACACACATACTTGTTTCGTTTCCCTTCATTATATTCTAACATATAAAGTATAAGACTTTTAAATACGAGAAACATTAAATGACTTTGCTACACACAACATTATTATGCAGAGTTACCTTTCTGTGAAATGGTAAACTCTCATTGGTATGGAAGATGGTGAATATAGAGTAAGGCAAGATAAAGCAAACCACATCGTTTTGTATTCTGTAAGTGTTTTCACAATTACATCGAGTCTAGAAAAGAGAAAATAAATTCTCTCTGTGAAAACATCACAACAAAATCGCTAGAGATTTGTCCACTCACTTTTGTAAACTATTAGTGTGATTTTTCACTTTTTACCAATTTCCCTGTTTACTTTTTACAGTAAATTTACTGAATACCGATCGTAAAGTAAGTGTGATAATTATAGGTTGAGTATAAAATATTCAACCATGTTATTTAATAATTTATAAACGACGTTCCATCTAATTCTACTTTTTATTATTTAGTAGATAATACACTAGTAATTTACTGTATAAATGCGCATAGATAACAGAATTTAATAAAAGTTACAAGAGGAGTAGACTTACGTCTAAATTATATTAAAATTATACAGAAAGTGTACTTAAAAATACAATTATATAATATTTAGTAATTGTTTAAAAATAGAGTAAAAATAATAAAAATAACTTATATATATATTAATTATTATTTTAATACATCTTATCTTTAAATTCTTCCAAAAATTTTCATTCCTTTTGCATAATATCTAAAGAAAAACATTACAGAACTCCTCATAACAATAGAGAAATTTTTATAGATTTAAATAATAAAAAAATCAATTATTTTAAATCTACTTCTTGTCCTTGAAATCTTTACAAATTAAAATAATGATGATAAAAAATAAATTTCAAATATGAAACTCAATAGCATTAAAATTCTTTAATCTAACAATGAATTCAATAATAAAAATCACAATAATAACTATTATAAAATTTAAAATGGGATAGACGATAATAATAATAATAATAATAATAGCATATATAAACAGTAAATAGCAGCAATAACTACTATAAAATCTTATTATGCTATTTACAAATTAACGTTTAACGGTAGATCGTATAGGAAATTAGATAATACAAACATTAAACTTAAACTGAATCAATAAATTTTTATTATATTAATTTGTTCTATATACTCAAAGTTTATGAGGTTAAGCTCATTGTTGTTAAAGTTACTTATAAAAGGTTTAATATCTCATAATACTAAGCCATTGTCTACTATTAGCAATACCCTTACTAAAAGGTATTTTAGTTTAATATAATCCCTAAAAATTATACAAGGAAAAAAAGAAATACATAATTAAGTAATTTATGTTCATTCACGTAATACAAATATATCACATTTACAGTTAATCAAAGTAGGAAAAAAAAAAGTTATAAATTATGTTAAATTATGTTAATGAATTACATTCACTTTCACTTTACTTAATAGACTTTACTGGGATTTTCACTTTTCTTTTCTTTTTTTTAAAATGATAATTATAAATCATAATAAATAACATACACATTTTAATCACTAAATTTCATTCTTTTGTGTAGATTTTTATGAAGAAAATGAAGTATGTTGTTGTTTGCCTTATTATTTTTTTAAATATATATTTTTTTGCCTATCAAACTTTTACAAAATATATCAACAAAAGCAGGTTTAGGTGTGTACATTCGCTAAATGAATCCTCTGTTGACCTATAAACAGTGATTTTAAATTATGCGATGTCCGCAATATTTCAGTATGTTAAATTTTCAACCCTTAGCCATCATCAAAAACATCTCTTGAGAATAATATATCGACTATAAATCGTATTATGTAATACAAGTTTTGAAAGATTTTCTCTCTTTTATATTGACAAAACATAAGAGGAATAATTATGTAGATGCAAGCGTGCGGGTGTATATATTTAAAAAAAATTTTTTTTTCCTTTTTTTTAATTCTTAATAGATAAATAAATAAAAAACATGTTATAGAAGTTGTATACGTTATGCTTCGACACGTGATAAATACCGTAAAGAAGTGTTTACACGCCATCTTCACCTCACATAGTCGATTAGTGGTATCTAGGGATGAATTTTAACGTTAAAGCATAAACTTTACAAGGCATCTAATGGACAAAGTTGATTTATGTACAAATGCTCTTTCCTTAATTAATCCCTTTAAAACAGATTAAACGAAAAGTTGACTCGACTATACTCCTTTACTTATACAGCCATAGATACATATATACACGCAAGAAAAAATCAACAGACAGTATAAAAAAAAAACATTCCCCAGCTTTCACTCAGCTTTAGTGAAATTCTTTACTTTTTTTTACTTTAATTATTTTACCTTTTTGAAGTATTTAACCCGTTGTTTTCGACTGGAAGAGACCTCCTTGATGCTCAACTTAGTGTCGGTGACAGAGGAAAGATACATAGCTCCCAAAAGCTATACACGCTTCAGTCAATTCGATAAGCGTTTCCAAGTCTTAATTGTTTTAATTAAGAACGTTTTCGTGAACGAAATTCTAAAGGATCTACATAAGTAAATTAAGGTGGATAAACAAAACAATAAAGTCGTCTATGTATACAGTAGAGAAACTTAAGTTGACTTAAAGAATTTGATTTTATTAAGTACAAGAACGAAATGAAGATATTTTTACAATTTAAATAATACAAATATAAATAAAATTAATCGTGTTATATACTACGGAAGGGGGTTAAAAAAAAATTTATAAAAGACAATTTTCAATTATCCTTAAGCAATTTCTACTTCATACTGTTATATATTTCTTTTCTTTTCTTAAATTTTTTCTTAAAGATCTCTCTTTCAGATAAGTAAAAAGTAAAAATTATTTGATTTTTTTTTTCCTCTTGTAGAATCGAAAGTTGAATTTTTATTTTTATATAACTCTAATTTTAGTTAAGTATAAAATAGGAAAAAAAATTCCTAAAATAATTTTCTTTATACCTTTATCTTTATAAAAAAAATCTCTTAATTAATTAATTAATTACACAAATATTTAATTCCGATTTTAAAATGATTAATTAAACGAATATAAAATGTAATATTTGTTAATACTTATACATAATTATGTTCTGTGTAAACATATTTATTATCGTTTCGACTTATTTAATTATAGAATTAACTATTGATGTAAAGTTTAATGGTGATTTAGAACGTAAATACATGTAAAAAAAAAAAAAAATTACATTTTTACATTTAAAGCTAAAATATTTATTTGTTATCGATTTATAATTTGTGTATAGTTAATGTTTGTTATCATTTGATGTAGGCGGATATAAAATTAACTGTCTATAAAATTGTTTATAACCATTTAGATGAAGCTTGATTTAAAGTCATTAACTGTACATAAAATTCTTTATTTTCTAACTTAGTTGAATGTAAAATATTAATTGTAAATCTATATAAAAGTCGTTACTATTATTTATATACATCTAGATATAAATTAATTATAAATAAAGCCCATTGGGAATAAGCCTTTGCTGGTTAGACGAGTTAGATAGAAGAGGGTCAGCATCACGATTTAGACAGGACTAGACGTTGAAGGACCACAAAATTAGTCTTGTGTGTAGAGAAATATGGCATGCAAATGATAAATGAACGTTTCTTTAGGTATAGGCGTAAAATCTGTTTAGTTGTTTTATTGATTTTATTCGTATATTTTTATGGCTTTTCAAATAGAAGAAGCTCTCGTATTTGTGATTGCACCCTCTCCGAAAGCCATAAAATATACAAATACAATCAATGAGAGAGAGACAGGAAGGCCAGAGAGAGAAGTGAAAGAGATCCCTAATGTGACTAGCTCAAGCCACTTTTCATCTCTCAAGCCTTGTAATTAGATATAAATAACCATATATATAAATTTTTTTTTAGTTTTTTTTAGTAAAATTTGTAAAAAAATATTATTTATTACTTATATAAATAATAAATAAAAATCCTGTACATATCCATCTTAATTGTGTTCCTCTATGATTCATTCTCTCAAGCAATTTTATGCTTACTCAAGGCAATTAAATCCAAAAAAATAATAATGATTTAAATACTGTAATTAAAAATTACATTAAAAAAGAGTAAAATATACATTCTCACTTATAAAAAAATAATAATATTTAATACCAAATTAACGTTTTAATTAGAAAATTTACCAGAATTTATTATATGTATATTTCTAGAATTCATAAGAAAATTTATTTTTCTCTCTCTCCTCTCTTCAATATGTATTGAAAGTAAAGTCTTAGTCGGTCGGCATTCCTCTAGAGGAAAAGAAAAATTTTCGAATATCAGCTAGTGAATTAAGACATGCACCACTTCTCAATTCTCTCTGTGTACGGCTCATATCAGATAGACATTCTGTATAAAAAAAATAAGTAAAAAGAAAAAAATAAGAGTAAGATCTGGCTAAAAGAATTGTGTGTGTGTGTGTGAAAAGAAGTCTCTTCGTTATGAAGAAATAAAAAAAATCTGCCAATTTAATAGAGTATTCAAATTAGCTTGAAAATGGTAGATGTCTGGTCAACTGGGAATCTCAGTTCTATTTAGAATTAAGGTAAGAAACTGCCGTACATATAGGTAAGAATATTAAATTGTTTGTTTGTGAAAAGTTAAAATTCTAGTAAAAATCTAAATAAATAGAAAGTGCTTGCAGTTTTACATATTGCAACATTTTCATTCGACTTTATACATATTCAGACTCTAAAGATTTAATGTTTATAAATCAGTAAACGATTGGGAATATATTTACATTAAAAAAAAATATATATATATACATATACAGGAAAGTTGTACGTTAAAATAAAATAAAAATAATTTATTTTTCTATAGATTAAAAAAGAAAATTAAATTTTCATCATTTTTGAATATTTTCTTTAATATTCACTTTATAAATATAAAATATTTATTTATTTCGAATGTACATTTATTGAAATTGGTATATGAAATTTCGTTAATTATAATTATATCAATGAGTTATAAGAGGAAATATAGAGTTACATTCGGGAGCAGTAACGTGTGAAATTATATTAATAAAAAAAAATTATAAAAATATTATTAAAAATGGCGATTTTCTATGTGAAACAAAGCAAAAGTTCGAGCTCTAATTTGCATTTTTTAACAATTTTAATTGTAGATTTATATAGGAAATATTAAACGATATTTATTGAGAATTTTCCGAGTTGTTCGACTTAAAAGGTAGAAAGATATATATATATATATATATATATATATATATATATATTATCGCATCTAACCGATCTTAACAAGAAAATCCTTTAGAATGAAATAAAATTACCCGAGCCGGATTGATGTCCTATTGAAGAATGAAAATTTCCAGAGATAACTTTATCCTATCTTCAGCGCTAAAAAGCGAAACGTATGGTTCTATCCAACTCGATGCCAGTTTCACTGTCGCACTAATCATTACATCTAGTCCAAACGAGCCACGGAGAAGCAGGAGAGATTTCCTTTTTTTTTTTTTTTTTTTTTTTGTTGTTTTTTTCCTGAGAAAGGACCGTAATCTCTAGCCAATTTCTCATCCCCACGCGGAGAGGTATCCCCGAAGCTACATCACCGACACAAACCTAACGATTTATTTGTATCGAGTACGTTGAGAATAAGCGCTAGAGCAACCCCGCAGGTCCTGAAGTGGACACTCAAACATGTATGGAAGCACATCAAAGGTGGTAGAAGTGGATGATAATTAACTTTAGGACGTTCTTTTTACTCTTTGATAGCGCATCGGCTGTGTTGATGTTGGTTAGTCAGTAATTAGATAAGTGAATTGTAGTTGGAAAACGCTTATTATCTGATATTAAACAGGAGTGTTGCCTGTACAATTGATTCCATGTCTCAGCTGGTAAAGTCAACGTCGAAACACTTGTCTATAGCTAAGAAGACTTTACGCATCTGCTATACTTTTTAACTTTTTGAAAGACGGAAAGGTTGGGGGAGGGTGGAAAATTTTCAGTTTGTAGAATGAGAGGGAGGGGTGTTTTTCGTCCGCTCCCCCCCTCTCGATACCCATCTAGCTTACTACAACGCATGCCCTAGAGTAAATGCGCGCATGCGGAAGACAAGGCGCGAATGTCGATGAGCAACTCGTTAAAATCGCATTTTGTTGTGTGTTGGAAGACGTGAGAACATGCCTCCTACTAGGACTGATCCCGAACGCTAATATCGTTCGTTATCCTCTACAATGATTTAAGTCAAATGAGAGAACACTTTCACCCTCTTTCGATATCGTAGTTTATAGTATTGTTTGCTATAGAGGGATAAAAGAGAACACGTGCTGACTGTACGGGTTATGATTCTATTCAATACATTTTCCGGTTGGTTTGTGATGACGACGAGTTTCTCTTTCACCAAAAGGATGCTTAGACTGTCTTCAATCCTAATCGCCACTTTACTGTATTTTCAAGGTGAGTTCTAGAAGTGAGATGCACGTGGTCACACCCTACGCTTAAACCGCTCACACATGGGGATGAATAATATAAATTATTTATTATTTATTTATATATCCATATATAAATTTATATATTATCTATATACTTTTTTTTTAATTTTATGTAAATTATACGCCGCTTTAAACTATTAAATGTTGTTAATTAAAGCACGTCTCTCTGCCAAATTATACAGATAATAACTATTTTATTTATTACCTATTATCAGCATCAGTTGTGATTAAGTTGAATTATTAAAGTCTGTTGTGCCTTGAATATTTATAATAATTCTGTTTACCTGTTCAAAATAATAATAATAATAATAATAATAATAATAATAATAATAATTTTATTATATAATTTCTTAAATTAACATTAATTTATTATTAATAATAATAATAATGAAGAAAAAAAATAAAAAAATTATATAATAATATTTAATTATCCACGAATTAATCTTAGTTAAAAATCAATATTTTAATTAATAATTTAATAATATATTAAATACTTTTTCTAAGAAAAAAATATATCGTTAATAATTAATTTAGAAATAATTTTCTTTTAATTATGATGATGATAAAAATAAATTATTAATAATAATAATAATAATATTATTATTATTATTATTATTATTATTATCATTTCAATTGAAATATTTATTATTTATTTATTTGTTTATGAAAATAAAGCATTCATAGATGGAAAAATTATTTTAAAAAAAAAAATCAAATTTTAAATTTTAATATGTGTAATATGGTATATAAATATGTTATTTGCTTCAAGATATTTTCAAAATTTCTATAACGTCTTCGAATTAACTGTTATCATTTTAATAAACACAAAATATAAGTAATAAAATTCAAATTTTATAAATTAAATATATTAAAAATCTCTTTATTTTTTTCTTTTAATATATTCAAAATTTATATTTTTATGTAATTTTCTTATAAGATTATAATTTAACAAATTTTTAACAATTTTTATTACTATTTTCACTAAATAAATTTTGTATTTGATCCTTATTTTTCTAATCTATAAGCTTAATTTATTTTTTAAAAAAGAAATGTAAAAAGGAGGGGGAAAAAAGAGATAAAAATTAAACTTTCAAATATTTTTATCATAAAAAAATTTGTTTTAAATTTTCTTTTTATTTTAAAATGTATCTAATTTAATAAATAAAATACACAGACACAAAAAAAAATGCAAAAATAATAATTAATATGCTTTAAACATATTTTTAATTATAATTTTAATAAAAACACAATTTATTTTTATTTATTGAAGGTTTAATACTTTATAAACAATTACAAAAAAAATTATTTATAGACATATGATTATTATATATATATAATATTAATTTTGTTTATTTAAGAAGAATAATTGTAAAAATTAATAAAATTTTATTTTTAGAAGGTGAAAATGTTAATTAGAAAACCATTAAACTTTTAATTTAGGGATTAAGTAAGTTATTATGAAACATCTTGTAATGATTATCTTATAAATTTAGCTAATTTTTATACAGTTGACAGTTTTTAATACATATATGTACAGTACAGTACAGTACAGTACAGTACATACACACTCGTGAGAATTTTAAATTGTTATTTAATTCCAAACATTTAATTTTTATTTATTATTAATTTTAAAATATAATATTTCCTTATGTAATATGCATGTATTTTATAAGGAAATATTAAAAACAAAAAAGGAAATTCATATATTATACATGTTTATAATAACTAATAAACAGATGGGAATTAAATATATAAAGTTATTTATTTAAATAAATATTTTAATTAATTTTTCCAAATATAAACTTTTACTTTATACATTATTTTTTTTAAATTTAATACTGTTTAAATAAATTTTAATTTTTTTAATGATATTTTGTATCAAAATTGAAATGTTTTCAAGGGTATAAAATTATTTTTAAGTTGTATAATTTGTTTGGATTTATGTAAGAAATGATTACAAGTGATATAATTAAAGGAGAAATGTTTATGTTTATTTTAGATAAGAAATGTTGGAATGAAAATTACTACATGTTGGAATTATGTGTAAAAAATGAGTTAAAACAACATTAACTTAGTCTTAGAATTAATTACAGTATATAATTGGAAACTAGGCTAATTTTTGATATTTATGCAAACATAGTTCTAAAATTAACTTAGTTTCCACAACTTATATCCGTATTAAAGAAAGACAAAAGCATTCTCAGAGGTTTAGGCTAGAGGAGAAGGAAAAGGAGAAGGTGAACAGACAGATCAAAGCAAAATGGAAGCACCAGAGGAACTAAATGTTTTTCTCTTAAAACTAGAACTATCTATGCTAATTTCTGACATTTAGGATTGCATAGATATCAGAATTTAGCATAGTTTACTATTATATAAAGCAATTAGTCTGAAACTAAGTTAAAGTTTGCTTAAAGTTAAATGATATTATATGAACCTAAAGTTAGCCTGTTTTAAGATTGAAACTAAATATTTTTGAGCAAAACTTTTTATATTCCATGAGTAATTTTGATTTAGATGTAATTATAACTTGATTTTTAATTAAATCAAAATCAAAATAAACTAGAAGAAGAAAAAAAAAATTTTTAAACAACAAATTATATTTGATTTAAAATGCATTAAGGCATTATGATAAACAGTTAAAATGATGATAGGAACTGTCACTAACTTCTGCTAAAGTAAAGTTTTTATATATAAACATACAAAAAAACTGTAATGTTAATTTATTAATATCCATTCTGAATCAACACTTTAATTATTCAAACATCAGAATATAACATTTCATAAATTTCACAAAACATACAAGGAAAAAAAAAGAATAACATTTTTAAAAATCTTGATATAAATGTGTTATACATGTAAAAACTGAACAATTTATTAGAAGAAGCTACATTGATAAATAATAGTGCCACTGTTACTCATAAAAAATTTATATATTTTTCCAAGATATCTAAAACTATCAAAAAAATATATTTTTTTCCTGTTTTTGTATAAATATATATATATATATATATATGTATTTTGAGAGAGAATATAGTAATATCTATGTCTGTATCCTCTTTTTTTATGTTAAGTAAGGTAACATTGTTTGATTTGTAATGTTGTTACAGAGTTCCATACTTATACCATTATACATTATATAATTTATTAAAATATATATTTACCATATTATGAGTGTATTTATTATTATATTTTTTACTTCTTTTTCCCCATATATATATATATATATACATTTTTTTTCTATACCTTCCAGCATATTATGTAGTATTACTAACTGTAAGATGTTGACGATAACAAGAAGCCTTCATCACTGTATTCTCTATGCCTGTATTCTCCGGAGTTTACTTCTGACTTTATTTACTCTATTTTTCAGTCGTATTACAAATAAAATATTTATGCCTTCCGAACATTGATTTTATAACTTGAGGGGATATGCTTGGTTGCAGTCTCGCTCATAGGATTATATAGATTTTTTTGGATCTAAGAAATGCTGTTGTAAAAACCACATTTTAGCTACGACAAAAGGGGGACTTGTAGTTTTTCTCGCTTGATACTGATCCACACATGGATTCTGGAGTTACGATCATAGATACTATCTGTGCCAATGATTTACATATCCCTTTACACCACTATCCAGCGTATGACAGGGATCGACAATAGAAGAAACCGCAAAATAAAAGGAAAAAAATATATATATTTTAAGATATTGTTAAATAAAACATATTTTTCTAGAATTTAGTTTAAGAGTCATATACATGAATTTAATAATTTTATGAATAATTTATTTTAAAAAAGCTTATAAAAATGTTATCCTTATGAAGCTGTTAGCCTGTTTACGTGAAAAAATTATGATAATTTTTTTCATTCTATTTTATTGTAGCATCATTTAACAGATGTAAATTTATATGTATAATTTTATAAATAAATTTTACACATATAAATTTATAAAAATAGATTTTTATAAATTTTTACTAAATATAATTAAGATAATCCATAGAAACTGAAGGAAACTTTAAGGTAATTTAAATATATATAAATTAAATTAATAATAAAAAAAATAGAGCACAGATATATAATTTAAATGTACCAAGTTTTATAATTTTAAGGAGGTTTATATATTAAATTTATCCATTATTAATATTAAAAAAGATGTAATCTATTAGTTGATTACGGTTTAAACACATAACTTTAATGCTATAATTTATGAACGACGATTCAGATTTATATCTTTCACTTAAAAATTTTAAATAAACGTAAGTTTTTCAAATTTAAAATATATATATATATATATTCTAAGTATACGTAACGTTAATTCAGCTACACGCCGCATCTTTAGTGTGTTATAAGTTGACGTTAAAAATCTCGATCCCCTTCGCATTTTCAATGCTTAAATTTTAATATAAATAAGAGAAAATTAGAAAAATTTCTTCTGTTGAAAGAAATATAAAATTATCTCTTTTTTTCTTAATTTTTTTTATTTATATGATATTATATTACACAGAAATGTAAAGTTGTTGTTATTAAAAAACAAAGACAGGACAGACATAAATCACGCTCGATATCGTAGAAAAATACAAATTACCATACTTGTAGATGAAATTGTATAAGTTTCACTCGAAAAAAGAGCTATTTACATGTTAAACTTTATTAAAAAATTCAATTTAAAAGTAAAAAAAACAAAAAAAAATGCAAGAAAAGGAAACTAGACTTAAGCAATAAAGCTTTGCGATTATTTATTTTGCATACAACATCCATTTTACAAAATGTCATTTTTAGTTATTAAAATAATAATAATAATAATAGTAAGTTGTAAAAAAAACGTTGGTTTAACAACCAGTTATATTCAATATCCATACATAAAATTGAAAAGAAAAAGATGAAGAAGGGGAGGAAAAGAAAAAAAAAAAAAGATGAATGTATAACGAAAGAATGTATCGTTGTCAAAGTATGTAATAGTAAGTTTAATTCCATTTGACAAGTTATTCTCATACAAAGTAACGCGACCAAATAAAACTGCCATCACAAGAATAGTGCATGTCATTTAACCAATGCCTATATTACACCACTTATTAAACAGATGGTGTATAGTGTTAGCTTTCTGATAAAAAACGATTTCTCAAGAAATAGGTGACCTCGTAACAAAAAGGAATCTATAAATTCGTTGTCCATTCTGTCAAGTATTTGACATATGAAATGATACGGATCAATGAAAGGAATCTTAACTATGCTAAACACAGAACATCTTTTAAAACTTATAATAAATCTTACGATTAATATGTAAATATAAATGATTGATGATATGTGAATAATATTTAAAGAAAAAATATATGTTTTTTATTAAAATAATAACAATATTGTTATTATTAATAATAATAACAATAATACAATTCTTATGAAAATTCTCTTTACATTGGATACCAATTATCGTGCGCATTATACGCGGTACTTAATGTTTATCCTTTTCTAAATATACAAACTCTTTAATATGTAATCCATAAATCGTGCGAAAAGATATAAAGACTTGATTTGTATATAAAAAAGAAAAAACTTTAAAAAAATATATGGTCTTTAGTCTTTTTTTTTCCCCTAGGTTTAAAGCAGCTCTACTATGTCCAGTTTTTCACCGAATCTCCAGGGTTTAGAAGACATTTACAAAAACGATACTTTTAAAGTTACAATGTATATTATAAAAATATTATCTAAGAGTTTTTAAAATATATAAATTTTATATACAGATATACATTAAAAGGGAAAGGGGGAAAGGTAGTGATTATTTTTTCGAGACGTTTGAAAAATTCTGTTACAAGGACATAAAATATTTACTTGTTTACTTCAACTCACATTAAGCAACGACAACAACTTAATAAAGATAAAATTAAGTAAGAAAAAAAGAAATTTATAATAAATTGAAGAATAAAGTTTTGATAAGCAATTTGATTACACTATTGTTTCTAAATGAAAAAATAGAGAATAATACATATATACACGTATATATTTTTTATGAGGATGCAACCGTTCTAGATCCATTTTCGTTTCTACAGAACACCTTTATAAAAATAAAAAAAAGTGTAAGAAATATATATTTTTTCCTCTTTTTTACTTTTTTTATTTTATCTGTATGAATATATAAATGCATGTTGACAAGTAGAAGGATAGTGAAAGCGGATAGTTGTAAAGATTGTGTTAGAGAGCATGAATGATAAAAAAAAATATCCATTAAGATTTGATGCAAAGATATTTTTGAAAAATGATGTATATACGTATATATCTACGCGTGTAAATGCAATATTAGGAAACTAGTAAAAATGTAACATGTATAAAAGTTCCTTTAGATAATATTGTATCTTATAATAAAATGCTTGTTCTTCAGCATCTTTCAGCACCTCATCCAAAGTGAATAAGAGAGGGGGAAAAAGCGTAAGATTTTCTAAAATATATGTTACGAGAGGATCAAAAAATTATTAATTTTTTTCTAGGATATTTGGATATTTATTGTTGGATCATAAGGAAATATTTGGATTAATGTAAAAGATTCAAGCTTTTATAATGACTACTTCAACATCTGCAACCTAATTTATGGCATGGTGAAACGAAAGAGATATACTTTAAATAAGGAGTAAAAAATTAATATATGTATCATAAAACTGATCCTTGAAAATATAATTTTTAATTCTGATCAGCTTTGGATCGAATTTCACGAAGTTAGAGAATTATCATTTTAATTTATGGCTGCATTCGTTAAGAAATGGCATATAAATATATATATATATATTTATATGTATATAATATAAAAAGAGATAATGTAAAAATGATCTCGTACTGTGTTACGTTAACGAACGTAGATCAACTTATCAGAATTTATTCCTGTAATAAAGGCATCTGTTGCTGTAATCTGGTATACTTTTGAAGTAAGATAGTCGTGTTTTTTGCATATTATTTTATATATATTATGACGATAACGTTTGTTATAAAATCGAAAATGTAAGAAATATTCTTTAAATATTTATATAATGTTATTTCTTGGACGTAATTTTTCTTTTTCTTACGTACAAATTATATAATGTATCGCTAAGTAAACAGCATTATATTCTATCCCCTGCGTAATAGTTCCAGGCTGATATGTGGTAATTCGAGATTTTAGCTCGAAGTTTAGGTGAATTTGCCAGTCGATATAATAATAAATATGTTTGAAAATTATTTTTTATGCTTCTCTTAGGTTTTTTAAGTCAAATATAATAGGTTTAGTCGTCTGTTATTATATTGAAATGGTTCCTGTAAAATCGTGCGTATCTAATGCATTTATACTATTATTTTTTAGTATAAATAAATTAAATATACACTTATACTCTTTAAATTTATATAGAGAAGTCTATAAAGTGTTTAATTTATTTATTTAAGACATGTAAAAAGGATAATTTAAGTTTCTTTTTACGATAATGCCTCGATATCGTCTACACCGATCGAATTCAATCGAAAATAGGTTATTATTATGTATTAAAATAGGAAAAAATGAATTATTATTAATTATTCGAATCGAAAAGAATTGATTAATTCGAATTATTCAATAATTTAAAACAGTTTTAAGCTTATTTTCTACAGCTTTTAAAAGTATCTGAAAGCCTATATCGCTCTGCTTCACTTCCTCGTTTCCTTATCTAAAATCGGAAATTCGAATTCGCCTTTTCATCATTATGCCTCTAGTCATTCAGTTTATCATTTAAAAACTGATACAAAAGGGTAGCAGTTTTCGTATACCCCCAAGCTAAATAAATGTTGTGCAAGCTGTCATTCTTACTGAAGTGCTTCTATTCATAATCTTAGAATTTTTTTTATATATATATATATCTTCCTCCCTTTGCTTTGAAATCAATTCGACAGATTGACAATAAATTTATTAGCAGACAATTGCTAAGATGACGATAAAAGCTAAATACTTGATTGTCATAAAGCGTAAACGATCTCGTGATAAATCGGAAATATGCTATTATTCATAAAATATAATTAATATTAATTTACAAACTAAAATTCTGTAATAAATTGATCAATAGTACTTAAATTAGTCATAAAGCAGTTAGGATAATTATTGGGTAATAAGATACTAATTTTAGTACGGTTATAGATAATTTGTATTAATATGCAATCGAATTAAGAGGTGTACATCTTGCAATAAAATTAAAAATATCGAATTTAAAAAGATAAATTCTAGTTTTTTTTTTTTTTTCTAGAATTGAGATGCTAGCCGAATAGTTTTTGGTAAATGTACTCATGCGAGCTTTTATTTGAGAAAGTAAAGATCGTTTAGCGATTGCAGATCCGATAAAAAATGATTTGTATCGAAATAAAATCTGAAAAAATGAGAATTAAAGCTCAGGAAGGAACAATCAGATTTTTCAAAGTTAATCAGATTCTTATTTATTTTTATTTTTCAAATCCTTCGGTATATCGCGAGAAGGTTATTGTATCTTTTTTTTAATATAAATAATAAGCTTATAAGTTATGAAATTCGATTTTCAGTATAGTTTGTTTTTATTTAATGCTATTTTAAACAAAAATTAGATTTTTTTTTGAAGTTCAAAAAACATGTTTAAAAATTAAATCGTATGAAAATTGTATGATATATAAATATATTTATTTATTTATTTTATTATTTCTTACAATAGAATTAATCACACTTAAATTTTAAAAGTGGATTTTCTCTCGATACAATGATAATAGATTCAACTAAGTTTCAACTATGTCAGAGATGAAAAAGAATTGAAAGTAGTGTTGATAGTGAAGAATGTCTAGTGCTAAACACTATAAGCTTTCGAAGGAAACATTAACTGCTAATTTATAGAAGAATATCTTTAATAAATTTTACTTTTACTTTATGTTACTTTGGATTTAGGAGCCTTAATTTAAGCTTAATTTACTATATTATTAAAATAATAATAATAATAAAATCATAGAAAGTTTAGAGATTCATAACGTAATTTTTATTATTTATGTTTAGAAATATTCTTGCATTAATGAGATGACGGTAAGATAGACAATTTTATAGAGAATAACAAATATATGAATAAATAGCCTCGTGTGCATGAATTGTTTAGTGAGCGTGAATCAATCCAATGAATAAGTACAAATGGATAACCGTAAGAATCCAATGAATAAATTTCAGTTATGTTAAATGTAATCTGAATTCTAGAAAATATTCATGTATCGGGGGAAAAAAACTTCAATAAATGCCTTTTTTTCTATAATTTAATTTTAATTATTTATTACAAAATGAAACGGATGACTTTTTAAATCTGTGAATTTGACTTTCTAGAATTAATTTGAATTAAATTAATCGATTACAAAAAGTAATAGAACAGTTTTTCAAGAAATTTAAATTATATTCATCTATTACAAGCTAAGCAATTAAAATTTAGTTATACGTATATAGAAGAATTGTTTTTTCTATATATAAGTAAACTTTTATTTGTTCAATAAATCCACTCTTCTTTCTAGAATTTTATTTTAATTATTATTTATTTAAAAATGAAACAAACAATTTTTTATATCTGGAATTTGACGTTCTAGAATTAATCTGAATTAAAGTAATTTATTAAAAAAGCAATATATTAATTTCTCTAGATTTCAATTTTTATTCATTTGTTCCTTGAAAGTAATTAGATTTTCTTAGTAAATATAGAAACATTTTTTTTCTATAATTTAGATTTTATTTGCCCAATAAATGTACTTTTCTAGAATTTAATTTTAATTAATTGTTTTTAAATAAACCAGTTGAATTTTTCATCTAGAATTTGGCTCTAGAAATTAATTTGAATTAAATTAATCTATTACAATAAGAAATAGATTACTTTCTGTAGAATTCAAATTTCATCTGTCTATTGCAAGAATGTAATAGATAGATTTTTATTAATAAAAATAATTTTATATAGATAATCGGCAAAATTATTCTGACATTGTCATAATGCCGGGTTGCGATTTTTAATCATATATTTAATTTATTTAATTTAAAATATATGCTCTCGATTTTAGTAGCATCTTGCCCACGTACAGAGCATCATACTTTTCCAGATAACAATAGAGTCATGACAGTCATCTATGTAACTCCATTCTGGAGAAAATTTTTGAACAGAAATAACGTGACTTCCGATTCAGACCGGAAGTTTGTGTATAGTTAATTCAGACCTTTTGTCCCTAATCTTTCCATATATGATCCCGAATTTCATCTATCTAACTCCGTTCTCGAGATTAAGGAAGGGCAGACAGACAGACGGACGGACGTTAGTGGGAATTAATTTTCAAATTGCAGCCCAAAAAAAGAATTTTTCTGTAATTTAGATTTCATTCGTTTATCAGAAAAACAAGATAAATTTTTCTAGATTTCAGATTAAACTAATCTTTTACCTAAAAAAGAAGAGAGTTATAAGTTAATTTTTTCTACAATTTAGTTTATAAATCTATTTTAAAAAAAACGTAATAAATTCTTTCTATATCGAGTCTAATCTTTAATTTAATCAATTGACGTGTACAATTATAATAAATTACGATGCTTTAACTTGTACTGTCGTGTAATAGTTTTGTACACAAGCTCAGCGATGTTATGTTATTACCAGCTTTATTCAGTATACAAACCTTTCTTACTACTTATCAACATATGCCAAGAAAAATATTAAATTGATTTTACTTCAGTTTAAAGATAATTTATTACAATGATTGTTATTAATCTTATTCAAGCGAAACTAAATTTATATGACAAGCCAAGTTATTAGCATCTGAAAGATTATATTTAAGATTATTACACGATCTAGTTCATTTGGATTAATATATGGAAAGTTATTAATAGTGTAAGAAGGGAAGAGACAATTTTGTCTACAAGAAAAGACTCATTAGCATGATATCCAGGAAAGAAAAATCATATTAAAAATTCTACTAAAGATATTAAGCTGTGTTCGACAGAAATCATTCGTTCGAATTCATTACACGCTTATATAAACCTAATAAAATTAATCTTTATTTATTTTATTTTAATTTTTCTACGTAAATTGTATAGGGCAACATTAATATAATGTGTTAAGTGAGATAAGAGAAGTTCTTTCAATAAAAATTGTAATTTTTTGGACAAATTTTTAAAGAAATATCACATTTCAAACAGACTTTATAAGAAAATTTTATTTAAAAAGAGAAAATTGAAGAAATCAGTCAGGCATTAAATTATCGCCATTGAAGAAAAATAAGCATTAAAAAAAAAATAAATAAAACTTTATAAAGTGTTAGTATTTTCAAACCTGTATTCATTTCCTGTATAGGAGTCTAGAATCGAATGAATGACAAGACATCCTATCCTTTAAATATTTACGTTTCCGTTCATTGTAGTTAAAATATTAAAACAATCATTTACTAGGTATTGAATAATTGAATAGTCTGTAGAAAGATCAGTCCCTACATTAGTATAAGAGATGATTACTAGGCTCGTATAGGCAAACAAAAAAAAGGATAAAAAAAAGAATAAAATTAAAAAAGAAATAGATAGAGTCTTATCTTTAGAAACTTGTAACTAACTGTTAATTCTTTCACTCAGAATTAAAGTCTTGAGAAATGAGAAAGTATGATTAATGGTTGTTACGAGTAAACGATTCGAGTTTGTTTAGGATTAGTGAGTTAACATATATAATATTAAGTATTAAAAAAGTGCGTGTACATTCGCTTTACATTATCGATAAGAAGAGACATTTATAGCAATATAATTTTTATTTTATTATTGATTTTTTTATGAATGAAACTCACAAAAATTGGTTATAAATATGATAAATATTAAATTAGGAAATTAATAGATTGTGTTTATAAAATTTTCATACGAAAATAAATTTATTACTGTTTTTTTTCTTCTTCTTGTATTTCTTTTATCGGTTTAGGATGAGGATTTCTGTTATAAATTATACGATTTAAAAAAAATTGAGGAATTTTTAAATAAATTAACAATTTATTGTATAACAAGATTATTAAATATAATAAGTATAATTTTTTATGTTATTAATTATTTATTTTTCAATTTATTTTATGTTATTTTACTTCATAAAATGCTGTTGTTATTATTATTATTATTATTGTTATTATTTAATCAATTGTTATTTATGAACTCATTTAGTTCTATTCTTATTTTTATTGATTCTTAAAAATTTGTTTTATAAATTTTATTATTTTATAACAAATAAACTCGAATCGTGTATTATTTAAACTTCAAATTTTAAATGGAAGAAGGGAAAAATAAAGAATTTTCAAAAAATACAATTTTCTTTAACTCGATATCATTAAATATTTAAAGTTTACTATCGTTTATTCTTATTGTTTAAAAATTTAAATAAATAAATAATAATAATAATAACCTTTTTTGATTTATTTATAAAGAATATATATAGCCTTTTTATATGTTGTTCTAGTTTTAACTCAACGTTAACTTTATTTAGAAATTAAATAAACAGGAAAAAACAATTATTGTATTAATTTAAGTATGTAGAAAATCCCTGTTCCTATCACATGAATGCCTTTCTAATTACCAACTATTGGGAATTGCACTATCAAGATAGTAAGAATATGCTTTGGGATTCTCAATTTGCACTGAATAGTAGTTACAATCCTATTCACTTCAATTGAATGCCAGTTTGATGATAACCTTTATATATCACTTGCTTTGTTGAATTGATTTTGATGTTTTTCTTAAATTTTAATTTATAATTTCTTACTTAACTCGAAAATTTTATCAAATTTTACAAGTTAAAATTAAAACTTTTACAATATATTTTCTTTATAAATATTGAAACATTTTCCCCCCTATAATTTAGATTTTATTTGACCAATAAATGAAGTTTTCTAAAATTTAATTTTAATTATTTATTTTCGAATGAAACAGATGAATTTTTTTGATCTAGAATTAATTTGAATTAAATTAATCTATTACGATAAGTAATAGAATAATTTCTCTAGAATTCAAATTTTATTCGTCTATTGCAATAAAAGTAATAGGTAAATTTTATTAATTTTATATATGTAATGTTACAACTAAATCTAAAATAAACTATTTATATTCACGAGTGAGCTTTTCTGAAAAAATATAAAAAAATAAAAGAGGAGAAAAAAAATCTTAATTTACATAAAATTTTACTTCCTTTTACTTAGAAGTTTAGTTGTAAATTTAAATTTAAATTACTTAAACAGCGACTTAATCTTTGATTAAAGGCTGTAATCTGTTTAAAAATTATGTAAAATAACTTTTAACTGACATTTTTTTCTTTAATTTTTTCGAATATTTTTATTGAAATTACTATTAGATAAATAATTTATTATATTTGTTTATTTTTACTTTAATTTTTAAACGTTTAAAACTAACATATTTTTAAAAAATATATTCTTTTACTCTGTTTTTTTTTTCAAAATAAGATAATGACCGCTTCTAAAAGAATATGCTTTATAAATATATTAATTCCTGTTATTGAAAACTTAAATTTTGATAATTATTCTTACATACCAAACTATTCAGACTGCTGTAAATATAGACTGAAGTTTGTGTTTACTAAAATGTCTGCTATTTACATTCTGTATAATTGCAAGCTATATCCAGATGATTGGAAATGAAATTATATATATTAAAAATTATCGATAATTGTTAATTTAATCATTAAAATATTCGATTACGTAAACTTTTCTCCTATTATCATTGCAAAAGTTGTATATTTTTGATCATTTTAGGAACATCTTTTTGATCTACAGAGGCTGTCAAGTACTGTTTATAAATTTATTTTTGTATGTTCTATCGCGAAATTATACGTGATGATGAGCTTTATTAGCTACAAAATTCTAAATTTTCCACTCACATCACAACACAATTTATTTTATTGTACATGTTCAACAGTTGAGAAGCGATAACGAGTGTAGCCAAATCGTTAATGCCAAACATGGATAAGTTACAGATTCTGTAACTTGATGAAGGTGTTATTCCTAAGTATAAACCTGGAACAAGATCGTTCTTTAAAGCAAAAATAAAAAATAAAAATGATAATAATAAAAAGAAAACAGAAACCGTGAAGAAGTGAAGAGTATTTGGCACGTCGTCACTAAATGGATTTAAACAACTATGGCAAGTTCATCCAGATTGAAGAAGGATTACTCGATGGTTTAAGAAATTGGAAAAGTTGCAGCTACTAAAATTCCAGTTTCTGGTCTGTTGTTTACTAGACAAAAACCAATGAAACAGAGAGTAAACTGAATATAGAAAGTCTAATGCTTCGTCTAACTAGTTAAACAAGTTTAAAGGCAGATGTAGATTATGAAGAAAATCGGTGTAGAGAAAGCAAACAAAAGCTGTATGAATAAAGATACTGTAATATAATGTACTCTAAGTAAAAATTTTGAGAGAAATACAAATAAAGGAGGACGTTTTATTGAGATTAGCCAGCACTCTTCTTGAGTGCACTTTCAGAAAATTAGAGTAAAACGGCCATATTGGAATATAAGAAACTGAGAAAATTGAATATGTTTCTTGCTTTTTCTGATATTAGTTAGTGAAGAATATTTGTTTGTAAATTTTAAAACAAATATGTAAAATAATTTTTTTCAAGTTAAAATTTCCTACTTAATTATCAAAACTTAGATTACAAGATTAGCAACTTCTTATTGATATTAGCATAGTTTTAAAGGAAGAAAATTCCCTTATTTATGATTCATTATTATGTATACCATCCGACATATCCTTCCTGTGGAATATCAATGTAGAACTCTTTCCGGCTAATTGTACGAGTGAACTGCAGTCTTCTGACCCTATCATCATCAAGAACTACAGCAGAATGTTAGAGCAGAAAGCTGTAGAATGACGAAGTTATAAAAATAAACATACTAAAGTCACATTTTACATCACATTTAATGTCTTTTTCATTTTCATGAATAACTCTCATCCACAGAAAATAGAGTTTACTGAGATTTTTCTATATCATCAGCATTGGATATGAAATGTTTGTATTCTCCTATTGATTGAAATTCATAAAACATATTTTTTCATTATAAAATAGTTCAAAAAGACATAAATCATGTATTTTATGGGAGGAGATAATTATTTTTATATACTTTTAATAATTTTTAATGCTATTGATGCTGACAATAATTTTTAGTTAATTGATAAAAAATATTGCTAATAAGTTTAAGTAGAAAATAAAGATACTTCGCTCATTTTTAAGAATATAAAAGTGGTAATTTTGCATAGGGATGTAACAATAATGATACTACATTTACATCAATTCACATTTATCATTATGGATGCAACATGTTATAATTTACTAATGCAACTAATAATTTTGTTGTAAAGTTGCTTACAAGATATAAAAAATAGCAATAAATTGTATAATATGGATGATATAAAGCAATAGTTTGTGTGATGTGAGAATTTATATCACTCATTTCCTTAGAGATGCAGAAGATTACTTCTTAAGCAAACAAATCCTGCATTACAAATTTAATTAAATTATTTAAAATATAATAATTCTGTTTAAATTCTAAAACAAAATTGATTATTTTTTCCATAAATTCAAGCTTAATTGATTGTTTTTTTCCCCTTCTAAAAAATGCAAAAGCAACCACTAAACAGAATCTATGCCAAGAACATAGCCATTATATTTGGAATTATAAAGAAGGTAATTTATAAGTATTTATAACATATTGTAAAATGTGTATTGTAGCTATAAAAATAACTGTTCAGTTACAGTTTGGTTTAATATTTTCTAAAAATAAATATCATGTTCTCTATGGCTTATATCATGTCAATTGTATTTTAAAAAGCATAGAGGAGTAATAAAAATATGTAAGTAATGTTATAATGAGGATAGTGTAAAGTCAAAAAGTTTGTAACTTGCCTCATAAAATGCTATTCTAACAATAAAAGATGGTAGCTCAGGTGATAAAAATGCTAGTGTCAAGTGAAGAGGTTGTAACTTACCTTTCTACTTGAGGAAAAAAAAATGCAGGTTGGAGTTTAAATGATTTAACCCAATGTAAATCATAAAAAAGAGCATTTAAATAAATAAATATATTATATATATATATTTAAGAATATTTAAAAAATTAAACCTTTTATTCTTTATACAGGATATATTAACTTCACCTTAAGCAATATACACTTGACATTTACATTAATCTTTTTATAAACTGTTAGAAAATCTTCATTAAATAAATATTTTACTTAATTCTAACTTTTCATTTATTATTTTAAAAAGGAAAAATCCATTTAAATTTTGATGAAAATAGTGTTTATTTATAACTTTTGTGGTTAATGAAAAGCAAACTTGTGTAACATATTCCAATTATCTCTTTCCATCATCTCTGTTCATTGCTACTGTAGACTTTACTTTTTAAAAATAAAAAAATAAAAAAAATTAGAAAAATAAGAAACTACTTTTATCACAGAAACAACAGAAAATGCAATTAAATGATGTGTCTTACATATACACATTTTTAATGTTGAAAAGTAGGACTTTTGAAAGAACAGAAAGGTTATTTAGCTATTTCTTATCTACTGTATAATAACACAAGCTCTACCAATTAACAATTCTGAGAATGTACCTTTGGGATATTACATTCAGCTTATAAAAACTTTATTAATTTTATTTTGAAAAATTAACCTTTTCTCTTATTTTTATTATAATTATATATTTTTAGAAAGTTTTGTTATGTAAATAAAGGAAGTAATTAAATAAATTAATATTTGTTTTCTTGATTAAAATAAGCTTGTTAGTAAACTAGAAAAAAAATTATTAATGTTTATATATTATATATTATTTTGAAGTGATTTTTTAAAAGGAAAATACATGTAAAAATATAGAAATTTCCTTAGATCAATATCTATGACTCATGAAAATTAAAGAGATTTTCTATGTTGAAACACTTATTCCTCCTCCATCCCCCTCTGATAACATTAGTTTAATGATAATAGGGAGCAAAGTCATTACAACCAAAATTTATTGAGGTCTCTACACATATCTATGCTTAGAGATCCCTTACTTTGTCTTTGGTGGATTGATAAAGTACACGGAAAAAAATTAATAATCAATAATTTGTAGTGGATATAATTCTGATAATTTCTGTATTAAATAATTCATTTTTTAAGTAGAATTTTCAGTTCATTAGAGTAACTATTTTTTTTACCATTTTAAGTAATAAATATATTATAATAATTAAAAAAATAATACAGTAAAACCTGTGTAAACCGGAATCGCACGGTACCTAATATTCTTTTTTCCGTTTTGAACAGGTTCTTTAAACCTATAGAAAATATCGCTCTTCTCTGAAGAATTTTTCCCGTTTAGGCAGGTTTCCGTTTTATTTAGATTCCGTTTTGGACAGGTTTTAGTGTATATGTTAATTTTTAAAGACCTATAAATTACCACTGACATCCATTTGTCTGTCTGTCCTTCCTTAATCTCCAGAACGAAGTTAAATATATAAAAGTCGAGACCCCAGATATGGATAAAAATTGCAGCCTGGCATTATCACAATAAGTTTTGTTCGTTTTATTTCATTTTATTTCTAACGTGATAATTTAGTCAAGTAATTTATGTACTATTTTAAATGCATAAAAATTGAAGAGGTACAAAAAATAACTTAAATTTTGATAAATTATTCGTGTAGTATAGGCATAGGCGATGATTGTTCTAGATGATGTATGGTTTTCTTAATACTTAACAATACATCCCTTTAGATTTTTCTCAATAATTCATAAATATGTCGTTGTGGAAAAGTTTCCTTTGTGATATTAGTAATAATACAGTTATGAGAACTGAAATTGTCCTATATAGTTTTAGGAGAAAATGTATTATGTTTTATGTTCTCTGTTGGATAAGAAACTTTATTATTTATTGGCTCAAAGCTTGTAGGTAAATGACTCCTTTCCACTAGTGATATACGAATTAAGATTGACAAGTGAGTTATCTACAACTACATCTTTAATCTATAGGATAAACAATTCTTTACTCTTGAATAAATTATCTAAAAAAGATTTAAAAATTATAAGAAAAATTCTATTTTGATCGACGTTTCTAGGTTTATGCAACTAACCAGATTTCATTTACAAATACAGTGAAACCTGTCCAAAACGGAAACCTGTCTAAACGGGAAAAAAACATTCTTCGAAACGAACCGAATTTTATGTTAAAAAAATACCTGACAAACCGGAAAAATATTCTGTATCATGCGATTCCGGCTTACGCGGGTTATACTGTAAAATAAAATACAGTAAAACTTATCCACAACGGAACCTGTCTAAACGGGAATAATTCTTCGAAACAGATAGAATTTTATGTTAAAAAAGAAACCTGTTCAAAACAGGTAACATACGGATCCGGTTTACGCAGGTTTTATTTATTTAAATTTATTATTTGATTGCCATAAAGCTGATAATTTACATAAAATTAAGTTATAAGAACTCAAGAACTTTTATTTAATTCGGTGTAATTTTATGTAATTTAATCTTCTTTATTAAAAAAAAACTAAACTCCATCATCAAAAATATTATTAATATTACTTAAATGAAAGCATCAAACACGATTATTTTCATTATATAGCAGTGTAATTAAGATTTATGTAAGATGAAGTATAACTTTTTTTAAATATTTTCTTTTAATTATTTCTCTTTCTTTATTACATATTTATAAATAAATTTCATTTTCTAATCAATATGAAAATCTTATAATACGGTAAAACCTGTCCAAAGTGGAACCTCAATAAAACGAGAACCTGCCTAAACGGAAAAAAACTCTTCGAAACGTGGGAATTTTCTTATATTAAAAAAAAAACCTGTTCAAGCCGGAAACTTGCCAAACTGGAAAAATATTCGATACCGAGCGAGTCCGGTTTACGCAAGTTTTACTGTATATTATGATATGTAGGCTCTGTATAAATATATTTTTAAATAAAATAAAATAATTTTCTTAAATTTTACAATAAAACCTGTGTAAGCCGGAATTGCACGGGTACCGAATATTTATTTCTGTTTAAACAGGTTTTTTTTTAACTTAAAAAAATCACTCCGTTTTATTCAGGTTCCGTTTTGGACGGGTTTTATTATAGTTTCTAATGTTTTCCTATGCCTAAAATATTTATTTTGACATATAAAATATTCTCTCGTATTTATTTAGTAAAATATATTATTTTATAAAATAAATCTCAATAGAAAAAGTTTTTTATACATTTATAATTAAATAAAAAAGATATATATATATATATAATATATTTAAATGACAATATTTTATGGTTTGTACAGTACATTATATTTTATAAACTGTAAAAAACATTAATATTAATATAATAAATTTACTTTTATTTTATAATTTTATAAACAAAATTGATTTATTTCCCTTCCTAAAAATGCTAATTTGAAACGTAGTTTATGATATTTAATATTAAAAAGTAATATTAAATATTATAACCTCTAAAATTAAAAAAAATTAAAATAAATAAATTATATTATTACAACTTTAAATATAATAGAATTAATCAATTTTTTTGTATTAAAAATATAATATAAATTTTTTTAAACTAAAATTAATGTATTGCTCTATAGAAATTTTATTATTAAAAATAAATAATTAATATTCTAAAGTTTCTAGACAAAATTTGATTTAAAATTTATAGAATTTTTCTATAATTTCTTCAACAATTCTACAAATATATACAGTAAAAACCTGCGTAAACCGGAATCGCACGGTACCGAATACTTTTTCCTGTTTGGCAGGTTTCCGTTTTATTCGGGATCCGTTTCAGACAGGTTTTACTATAAAGGGTGATCCAAAAGTCAGCAGTTTAATCTTACATATGAAAACGGTTGTTTAATTGACCCTGTATTCGATCCTTGTGTCTAAATTGCTTTATAATATTATAAATAAAATTTAGAATAATATTTTTAAGAATTGATTATATTCAATAACATATTTTGAGTTGTTTCGTTCAGTTTTAAAGCTATTTTTTAATTATTGTTATTAATAAGATAAGTTATAGTAAATTTTTAGGAATTTTTAATATTATTTAAAATTTAAAAATAAAATAAATAAAATATATATATATATATATATGTATATATAGTTTTTAAATTTCAAGATTGTCTCGAAGAATATTCGAATGTTTTAGAACAAATTTCAGGAAAAATTCAAAAACATATGGCATAGGATTTTTCGAATTTTCTATCACTTTTACACATTCAAATACGAAAATTTTAAAGCAAATTTCATAAGGAAATAAAAAAAATTACAATTTCTACTTAAAAAATAAATCTAAATCTATAATTTAATAATACTTATAAGAGCGTTATAGATTATCAATTTTTTTTTTAGAAAGAAAAAAAAATTATGTAAAGAAATCTAAGAAGATAAATAAAATTAAAGTAAATTCGAACATGATTTGGATGCATTTTTGAATACGAAAATGTAATATATTTTTTCCGTCTTTTTTTTAAAAAAAAGTTCAATTTCTTCTTTTTTTTTAAAAAAAAGAAGAAATTGTTCTACTTAGTCTTCTCTTATAACAAATTGAAAATAACTTAAAGACGACGTGTAACAATTGTCACAAACCAAGTTGAAATTTAGTTTAGATTCGACTCTATTTAGGAAAAGGAAAAATATGTTAGTGGTCAGAAAGAAAATCTTCAGTATGCAAATTCTTTTCCGGCATGGATAAAAATATCCTTATAGCTAAAGCTATACAAGTGTTTCAAATGAAATCACTTATTCCAACGTAAAAGCTTATTTTATAGAGAAAGCCATCTCTCGTAAAAAGTTCATGTCTATAAAGACGTAAGAAGGGTCTTATTTCTATCAAAGGAATCTTCTTCCTCCTCCTCCTCATCTTTTTCTTTTTTTTTATATACTTCAAGAAGAAGATTGACTTAGAATCGACACTTTCCTAATGTTTCTAAAGTTGATTTAGAGTTGTTCATCCTTTTCTATTACCAATAAGACTTTCGGAATCTTTTATACACTAAAAAGTATTATACTTTGTAAAAAATTAAATTACTAAAAATGCAATCAAATAAATGTATGATTATATTTATGTATGTAAAATAAAATAAGAAAAAAGTTTTTTTTTTTATTTTCTATATCGTGCGTGTTATATATGTGAAAAGAGTGAGAAAATATTATTTTTATGAAGTAAAAAAATCGATTATTTTTATTTTTATTTGTCTTAAAATGTTCTGTATAACGTCTTATAATAATTTTCGGTTAGTCTGTTTGTCTGGCTGCGAATTGTTAATATATCTAATATAATTAAAAAAGTTTTAAAAAGTAGAAGTAATTATGAAAATTATTTTGATATTAAATTATTCTTGATATTTGTTTAATGCCACGTGTTAATTTACGAAATGGCGCAGAACCGGAAACGGAAATTACTAACAATTTTGTTTTTCGTTCGAGTAGCGATTTAGTTTTACAAGTTTTAAATATTAAAAATGTTTAAAAGATAATAATTTAAGTCATTTTTAAATATTAAAGTTCCTGGACAATATTAAATTATCAATTAAAATAAAATATTTTATAGCATAGATTTATTATTTTTTGCTAATACTTTGGACATGACATAGCTCATAAGGCATAGTTGCCTGTGTGTCATACACTGGTGTTATGTTACGTAACTGTCTAGTAACACCAACTTATTGTGTTATTAAGCAGTTACTTTGCATAGTTCCTTGGATAAGGATGTCTAGACACTATCTATGCAACGTCTGAGAGTATTGCCCTGTGTAAATTGCCTAATAATAATTTGGAAATTATTGAATATAATAGGCCCATATACCTTGTACAAAAGATTGCAGTTTTGCATAAGTCATAGAAGCTTTATATATAAGCCTTATGCATTTGCACAAGGCATGTAGGCTGTATAATATAAATTCATGAAAGTAATTATAATATTTTATAAATATAATTATTTTCTTTGACAATAAAGTTAATAAATATTCTCAGAAGTTTCATATTGTAATATAATTTATCAAATTAAGTATTGTTCGCCGCGTTAAGAATAATTATAATACAGTTAAGAGTTAAATTAACTTTAAAGTAAATCTTTCTTTTTTAATTATTTTTAAATTTTAGTAAACGCTTGCCTGTGTCTATAATTAGAATGTTATTAACTGAATCGAAAAATATAGAATAAATTATATACTTTTAACTCCAGACAACAACAGCAACAGCAAGGATATCGTTGTTATTCATAACAAAATGAAATCAGTATACGTTAGGTTCAATAAATTTCTTTGTTGTATTAGTAATTTTCCTGTTTGTTAAGTGATATTCGCTTTAATTATGCAGAAAATTATTAAGTAAAGAAACAATGTTAAGTCGACCGCTAGTCTGTTCATTCTATTTGAATTTTATTGTGTAGTGTTGTATTTTTTTTCTTTTTCTTTTTTTAAAACAAGACTTGCGAGAAAATTCACGATGTCTAAGTAAATTAAAATATGAAATTATATTAAAATATGCAATATTAGGTATTTTTATACGAGGAAGCTGTTTATATCGTGTTTAATTTAGAGTAGAATTTCTATTAATCAGAATGATTGGATACTTGCACTCATTTGTGAATGGGCGCAAGTGTCTATCCTTTAATCTTGACACTAGAAGCTCTTACCACTACAGATGGAAGTGTCTACTAGCAATAGAAGCGCGAGTATCCATTCCTACATTTCCTATGTGGGAAGTATTTACACCTACATCCCCTACATAAAAGTACGCTTTAGTACTACAGGCGCAAGTATCCATTCTTACATAGAAACCCTTAATAACTTACATCAAGTCGAACTAGAAGCCCAGAGTATTATAAGCCCTAGTATCTTACGTCAAGTCACACTAGAAGGCCTTTAAACACTAGACGTTGATACTTGTGCCCATTTGTGAATGGGTACAAGTATCAACCTCTAGTGTTTCTAGGTCTTCTAGTGCGACTTGTTGCAATGATGAAACATAAAAATAACTTTTTGGATATTGCTTTTCTCTATTTTTCAAATAAATTAACTAAAAACTAGCTTACAAGTAAATACTATGATATTTTTAATCAGCTGGCTTTATTTATTACAAGGTATCCCGTGGATGTTTATGCGACCTGCAATACATCAAACAGCCTCAGGAGATTTTACTAAAATAAAATTTGGCTTTCTGATTAAAAAAAAAAAAAAAAGTTCTTTAAATTTCCGACATAAAGGTCTAATACAATACTTCCCTAAACTGTAGTGGACCTTTGTACCGGAAACTCGAGGGGATTTCTGTGTATTTATACTTCTCTGTACTGTACCTTAGATTCCCTATAGTATAGGGAAGTACACACTCTACTCATTCTGTGTACTCTTTGCAGTGTATGAGAAAACTAAAGGTCGAGATATATTTCTACGTGGAGTATTAAATAAAGGAGAATTCCAATTAAAATGCAATTTTAAGTATTTTTATTTGAGGAAACCGACACAGATGAAGCTATTTGTGTCGTGTTTAATTTTAATTAGCATTTATATAAGTATAGCGTGTGTATAAGTACAGTGAAGAGGAGTCGAAATGTATTGGTATAGCCTATAAAGGATTAAATAAGTAAATTAAATAAAGTAAAACTTTCAAATATGATGATAATTTATGCTGTAGTAGGCTCTTGGAGAGCCAATATTACTTGTTCTTGTTACTTTATTGATAGAATTACCAGCTTCCAGTAAATTTGTAATAAAGGAACATAAAAATATTTTTCGATGATTTAATAATAAAGTGTCATAAATTATTAAGTGAAAAAAAGTAGGATAAATTTCGAATAAATTCATTTTTATTTGCCTCTATATAATTCTAGAATCGTTTTAAAATTCAGTTATAACAAAAATTCTTTTATATTTATTCATTATTTATTCAAATCTGTAAAGTAAACTTGACATTGAATCGTTGTAAACAAGAAAATATATATGTAGTAAAGTGAATTTGTTTCGAGTACATGGCCTAAACCACCATATAAAATTAGTTTAAGGCGCCATTTTGTTTCGTTTACTTCAATAAAATATTTATTTATTATATATATATATATATAGGCCGAGCTTAACTTTTTTGGTATGTGAAATGAAAAAATCTTATTCGAATCTGTTTATAAATCTGGTTTTTATATAGATATTAATGTGGAAATTGATAATTACAGATTTGAAACTATTTTACTCATATGTTTTTAAGTAAAATACGCGCAGACATACAAACAGGCTGAAAATAATATCTCAGTTAAGCACTTAATTAAAAAAAAACAAATCCAGCAAGAGTTGCGTAACTTTCCCGGCAAAAGAATTTAAAATTTCGTATGGTGCCATTTGTTATGATATTTTATTTTTTAAAAACTTATATTATAATTATTATACAATGGCAAAAAGCTTAATTTTCAAGGTATATTTTAAAAAATTGTAAATGCTAATAACCAGTAAAATATTCATTAAATCCGATCTAGATATGACATATGATCCCCCTCTATCGTCTCAACCCCTCGACTTATAGCCACCAAAATTTACTAGCATCAACCCCCCCAATACATAAACCTCCGTGCAAAATTTCAGAAAATTTTGGCAAAAAGCGCAGGAGTTGTTAATTTTCAAAGTGGGTGAATAAAATCGTGTCTCCTCCACACATACATACAGAAGAAACCCCTAAATTTTCTTGCATTTCTCGACGTTTCAAGGTACCCGAGTCCAAAAATGATCAAAAATATTGGAGGTGGGTCATTTTTTACCGATCGCCATACTCCGTTATACAGTAAAACCTGTGTAAACCGGAATGCCATGGTACCGAATATTTTTTTCCTCCGGTTTAAACAGGTGTTTACTTAACACCAGAATTCGCTCTGTTCCGAAGAATTTTTCCCGTTTAGACAGGTTTCTGCTTAATCCGGGTTCCGTTTTAGACAGGTTTTACTGTATACAACATCTGGGAAAGAGTAAACCAGATTATTTTTTCCTCCATGATATTTTTTCCTCCAAAGTGTAACATGATATTTTAATATTACAGCTGTTAGAAAACAGCTGTAATATTAAAATTGATATTTTGATATTACTATAATTGATATTTGATAAACTTGATATTTTAATATTACAGCTGTTAGAAAACAGCTGTAATATTAAAATATCAAGTTACACTTTGAATAATTTTATTTAATTTTTGTTTTAATTACTATTTTTTTACACTTATTAAGCAATTAACTCAGTAAAATAACTTTTAAAAAATCGCATTAATTTAATCAATTAAAAATAAGTAAAATAATAATAATAATAATAATAATAAAATATTCTTTGTGATTTATTTGTCAATATAAAAATATAAACATTAATAAATTAACAATACAATAAACATAAATATTGCTACTGTTGAAAATAAAATAGGTGTGTACAGTGTTACCGTTAAGTGTGACGTTGCTAGTGTCGATTTAAAATATGCATGATATTTCTAGTGTTAGAACGTGTGATGCTTCTAGCGTTTCAATGGCTTCTGTTGTGTTCAAATGTGACTTCAACACATGTTCTATAATTAATATTTACTGGAATTTTATTTAAAATAATTTACTTTTATTAAAAATAAATTACTCTACAAAACGGACACGTTTTACCTTTTCAGTTTTTACTAGTGTTTAATTAAGAATATTATAATTTAATGATGATTAATTTAATTAATCTTGAGGTTTTAATAATAATATATTTTTCGAGATATGTATTGGGTTTTATACGCTTCAGTTATACAATATAAAGTAGAACACAGGAATCGCACGGTAACGAATACAGTAAAACCTGTCTAAAACGGAATACGAATTAAACGAAAACCTGCCTAAACGGGAAAAATTCTTCAAAACGGAGAGAATTTTCTTGTGCTAAGAAAACTGTTTAAAACGGAAATCTACCAAACCGGTTTACACAGGTTTTACTGCGTGATTAAATTTATTAATGCAGCTTTAATTATGATACCTTATTAATAATAATAAAAAAATAACTATGTTTTATTTTAATCGTCCGTTTTAATATTAATTTAATACATTTATTATTTTATTGATTTTTAATTAAAATATTTATAAGTTTATAAATAATTAAATAAATCTTTTTTACATTTTGGTAATTTATTTAAATATTTTATTTTATTGACTCTAGTTAAGATGTATTTGATTTTATTCGTTTTATTAATGTTATTTAGTTATAATAAAATGTAATTTTTCTAAAATTTTATTGAATTTAATTAAATTTTATTCAAATATTTATATATTTACCAGTTTTAAACTCAAATTTATGCGGTATTTTTGTATAAAAGCAGTAAACTTTTTTTCCGCTTTTATGAAAATAAAATTGATTGTTTATATTTTAGTTTAAAATTTATAAGTGAGATTAAAATATATTTACATTAATTATTTTCTTTAAAACTTTTAATTAATATCTACTGTTCTTTTAACATATATAGGCTATTACTACAGAGCTTAAAATAATTTTAATAAAATAAATATAAAAACAGTTTTAACGTAAATATCATTTAGTTAATACAGTAAAACCTGTCTAAAACGGAACCGGAATTAAACGGAAACCTGCCAAAATGGTAAAAATTCTTTGGAACGGAGCAAATTTCCTTATGTTAAATAAAAACCCGTTTAAAACGGAAACAGGAAGAAATATATTCAGTACCATGCGACTCCGGTTTACACAGGTTTTTTTGTATATATTAAACTTTTTTTTCTAATATTATAGTAAAACCTGTGTAAATCGGAATTGCACAGTACTGAACATTTTTTCTGGTTTCCGTTTTAAACAGGTTTTTTTTAAACACAATAAATAGCTCTGTTCTGAAGAACTTTTCCCATTTAGGCAGATTTCCGTTTAATTCGGGTTCCGTTTTGTACAGGTTTCTTTAACGTAAAGAAATTTGCTCCGTTTCGAAGAGAACTTTTTCCGTTTTGAACAGGTTTTGCCATAATTTAGTTAAAATAAATGCACGAATTTCCAGTTAATAAATATGATATAGCGGCTGTTAATTAATCGAAAATTTATAGTTAGAAATTTTTATGTGAGAATTTTCACGCTTTAACTTAAGAAATTCGCGATTTTAATTAAGAAATTAACCAATTTTTATTATTTTCATAACGCCATTAAGAATTTAAAAGAAATTATTCAAGAGTTAATGTAACTAAAAGGGGAAAGGAGCAGGAAGATGAGGAGGAGGAGGAGGAGGAAAAAAAATTGGGTAAGAGTGTATTGGTTTTCAGCTTTCAAGAAATACTTTCTGGAGACATAAAAGCCTATTTTATGATCCTTTAAAGGCAACTCTATTAATTCCGGAGGTATTTACTACCTATAATTATTTATTATTCAACAAACTGACGTAAAGGAGAGATTAATTGAGATTACGTTGAGATGTTTAAAAATTGTTGAAAAATTTATGATGTTCATGATTTTTCTTATTTATATAAATATATAAAATTTATTAAAAATTTTATTTAAAAAAATAATTTATTGTTTACTTCCTTTTAAGGTTGTATTTCTTTTTTTTCCCCCTATATTTTTCCAAAATTAAAAGGTCAAGTTTATTTTAAAAATTCCAAGTGTGATGCTTGAACGTTACAAAATTAAAATATTCTGATATATTTTTAATTATAGTGAAACCTGTCTAAACAGAACCGTGCGATTCCGGTTTACACAGGTTTTACTATAACTACAATCAAAACTTACTGATATTAGTTTATGATGTAAAATGATGTAGAGGGGCCCCAACCTTCTGTGTTTAGGGGCCCATCAGGTCTTAAATCGCCGCGGTATATATCGTATATTGATGTATATGAAAATTATTTTAACAATGTATAATAATATCACATTACTTTGAATTTAGAAAAGGATTTTCTGGAGTATTTCTTAAAGTTAAGATACACTTTGTCATTTTACAACGAAAATTTTTGTAGTAGGCCTATTTTCTTTTATTTGTAATTTATTTTAAATATATTATTAATGTTTTTACTCCTTAATAAACTTTTAAAATTATAATTTCATGTAAAAATCATCCATTTTTACATTTAAAAAAAAATTATTTCGTAAAAGTCGGAGTGCTTGGTAAATTTGGTGTAATTTTTACAAATCTGTACACATTGTAAATATTTATAGCATTTCCTATTAATTGTATTTTATTTTATTAACTCTTCTAATCTTTAATGAGTACTTTAAAATCGAATTTACTCGAATTATCCTTAATTTTTTCTTAAAAATCCTTTTCCAAAGCCTTGAAAATCCTTTGAAAAATCCTTTAAAAATCCTTTAAAAATCCTTGAAAATTCGATATAATAAGATATTGTCTTTAATTTTTCCTCTCCTAATTTATTATATTTACGTATAGACTTATATTAATAACTTTTAACACGCTGCCACAGTAATATTATGAAAAATAAATTATGTATTTTATTAAATGTTAATTAAGAAATATAGCAGAATATTAATTTTAGTAACTTTTCAAGCATTAGTTATTATAACAACAATAATAATAAAGATTTAACTGAACAAACTTTCTTTATTATAATCATATGAATTTAAACAGTTGATTTATCTCAAGCCGAAACATCTTGAGATGATGTAGATTGATTGAAAAATAATTAACAATTCTGATCAGTTTGAATAATTCTCTAGCGAGTTAACACACTTATAAACTCCTACTTACTATAAACATATCGCAACAGGAAAAGAGAAAAATAATAAATAAATAAAAAAACAAATAAAAAAAATATGTTCCCAAATGCTAAACATTATGCTGAATAATTCAATGCAAATCAAATTTGTCGATGGAACGTCTTATGAAAACGCTTGTGGAATGGATCAACTCAAGAAAAATTTGATAAGGTGTCTGGTAGAAATTTCAAATTCAGGGTTGGGAATGGGAGAAGTTTTATTTATTTATCTGTTCCTAGGAGTTTGTTCAAGAATTTCTTATCCCATAACCTTACACCAACATACCAACTTGCTGTATATTGAGAAATGCTGCTAAGAGAATGGGACGAAGTTAGAAGGAATAAGAAGTTAAAGGGGGGAAAGGAAGCTTAAAAAATTCACTAACATCTTCATGAAAACAATATTGTGATTTCTGATATATTTTTTTCGCAGTATAAAAAAATAAATATATATATATATATATATATATATATATATATTATATATATATAAGATAAAATTACTAACGAAATATTCGAAACGTGACGAATTTTCTAAGGGGGTGGTGGGGAAGAGGAAATAGAAATTTCATAAATATAATCTTATTTTATATTTTTAACGAAAACGGAAAATTGTCGTATTGAATTGTTGATATAAACGTTACATATTAAACAGAATTTGTATTGAACAATTAACTTAGGGGAATTACAAGCCGACATTGTTGATTACATCTTCCATAATTCACACCAAACTCGAACTATTGACACTAAGTTGAACTGGAGCTTAAAATTATCCCATTCTCCCATTATATATTTACTTTACAAAATTCTCTCTACTGTTTTCAAATTCCAGAACAATTTTAAATAATTTACAAAAGGGGATAGAGCAAGAGACAGAAAGGAGGAGGAAGAAGAAGAAGAAGAAGGGGAAAGCAACGTTGTTAAATTTTAACGAAACAAAACTCAATTAAATATATTCAAGAAGAAATAAGATTTTTAAAAAATGATATATATATATATATATATATAATAGAGGGGGAGGAAGATGGATAGAAGAGAAGAGAAAGAAACTTTTATAACTGACAAATATATAAATGGAAAAGCTGAATTCGTTATAAATTTATTTGAAACAATCTTTAAATATTTTAGTTGTGTGTGGATCGATTTGTTAATTCTAGATCTAACATAACAAACATTCTAGTTTGTTCGCCAGGATGATTCTGTAAAATTATTTGGTTGCAACTAAAGTAAATATCAATATTGAAGCTTAAAATAATCGTGTAAAAGAATTATCAATATATCGATTATAATATAATTTATTACATAAATAAATAAATATATAGATAAGGCTAAATATACTAGAAATTTTAAGTATTGTTATTAATCGCCTTCCATTGTTTATAACTAATTAATTGCTTAATGTTATTGTTATTGATGATTTGTTTATTGATTGTTAGTAATTAATACTTAAGCTTATGCAAAATTATTTGTAAGTATCATTTTTTAAAAAAAATAATAATTATTAAATATAGTAAACCCTCGATTTAATACACCCCGATTTAACGGGTAAAAATATTTCCTGTAGGAGAAATTTAAAACTTTTAGAGCATGTCAAAATGGGTCAATTAGTATAATTTATTCATATTTATAATTATAATAACATTTTAAATTCATTGTTAATATATTTTTTACAATATATTCGATTTAACGTCCCAAATTATTCCGTTAAATCGAGGGTTGACTGTATATACGAACCAGTTTTCCTCATTACTTAAAATCAAGGAAAGAAACGTTTTTTTAAAATAAACAATTAATTTATAAATTTATAAAATATTTCATACCCTTTTACACAAATATATAAATTTAATTATAAACATAAATAAAGTAACAAGTGCTTTACGTTCTGTAGCAGATTTCAATAACTTTTAATGAAAAATCCTCGAACAAGACCCATAAACAAAAGACAAAACACCAAACTATGTTGTCAGAAGCAAAGGAGATAGAGGATAAGATAATTATTTTACTAATTAAATTGGTTTTGGAAAGCGCCTTAAATTATGGAACTAAAACAAGGGACATCAAGTAAGAAATATAAGAAAAGAATTAAAAGTTTTACAGACGTTGTACAAAGATAATTAAGAATACATAGAATTATAAATGAGAGAGCTAAAAAAGAAAAAAAAAGGATTACACGTTAGGTAATTGATAACAGAATCGTTTCCTTCCTATAAAATGCTCTTAAAGGAGGATAAAATTGTGTAGGAATATGTTATATCTTATTTACATAGAAGCTAGAGATATTCACTAAAAAAAAATATGTACACGAGAAACATGTTAAAGATAAATCCAAGAAGAAGAGGAGGAGGAGGAGGAGGAAAAATGGAGGGAAGAGAAAAAAAGACCGCACTTTGTATTTTTATCAGCATATTTCATATGAAAATTTCAGGAGAAATATAAAAATTCTTTTAATGTTTAATGAGTTTTCTGTTCATTCATAAATTTATATATATTATCAGATAAGATATTATGTTTTAGAATAAGATATCTTTCAATATTCGAAAGTTATATCATCAGTGACTGACTGATGGAGTGAATCGTAAAAATTTGCAACTCAAAATAGGCATAGAAATGAAATTTGGCAGGTGGCCGATTTGTTATAATAGGTTAAAAAGTTGGAAAAATTTTATTGACCAAAAAATAATAAAAATAAATAAGAATAAAAATGAAGTAAAATATATATATATATATATATATATATATTTTTTGGAAGAAGTATTTGAATAGAGTAATAATAAAAATACTCATATTTTTTAAGGTAATTTTTTTTAATTTTATAGAGGTAAAACAATTTAATTTTTTTGAAAAATCTATGTATAATTTATTTATTAATTTATTATTTTTTTAAATTAAATTTATTTAAAGTAATTTAAAGGTATGTAGGTGTATGTGTGAGTGGAAAGAAGAGAAAGTTTAAAATAATAACATGAATGCTAGAGATGTAACAATTGATATCCTCAAAAGACTTTTGGTAAAGATGAAAACAGGAATGTAAAAAAAATATAAAAAAAAACATTGTTTAGACCAAAGAATAGAGATCCTAAGGGCAAATCAGATTAACTTTCAGCATAGCTAGTTTGAAATAGAAAATCCTAAGGAAATTGGTAAACGTTGTATTTGTAGGTGTCTGTTTATTACGTTCGTTGTATCGAGACTTGGAAGTGCAACAGAAAAGTGAACCTTGGACCACAGTATTTGGAATTCATTCTCTAGGGACGAACCAAGTTGAAACAGATGTCTTTGCCTCTTCCATGTTGTGTTCTGCATATAACACCTGATGTCCTAGGGTGGATTAAGCGCGAGGTATACCCGATTTAAAATTGGGTTTTTGTGACACTCCGACTTTATTTTGGCACACCTGGGACAGGGTTTGAAAAAAAATGTCAAAAGTATTGACATCTATAACGCGTATTTTTGATATTTACATAAAAACCAACGTAAGTAGAAAAGTATAAAATAAAAGATATAACACTTCTCTACACTTTTCTCCTTCTTCTTTTTAATTCTAATTAAACAGTTAAAAATAATAATTAAAAATTTAACTTCGTAAATATTTCATTTTTTATACTTTAAAATAACAAGAAGTTTGTTGAAAAATATGTTTAAAATAAATGAATATTTAATGTTACGAATAATTAAATTAAAATTAATAATTCAAGATAATTAAATAAATAATAGTTTTAAAGTAAATAACTTGCCGATAATACAATTAATAATATCACTTTACGAATTATTAAATAATTAATAACTTTATAACTTAATTAATATATATATTTTAGATTTTTCAATATATTATTTTATTACGTGAAGGACTTTAAATTATTTATATTATCGTCTATACTTAATTAAATTATTTATATATACATATAGAAAATATTTAGTTATAATATAATCTTTATAATATATATTTGATAAATAATATGATAAAATATATGTTAAACGTAGGTTTATTTTAATATTTTATATATTATAGATTTATTATAAGAAATTGAATAAAAGTCTATAAGATAAAAAATTAAATTTACTTAAAAATATTTGATATAAACATTTCAAACATATTATATATTATTTAAAACTCAGTCAAATATACTTGTATGTAGTCTGCATTGCTTCAATACTATATTTTCTCTTAACGTAGTAAAATAGAAATTTCCTCCATTGAAAATATAAAAGTAAAATCAAATACTGATCCATTGACTGATATATTTTAAGTTTAAAAAAATAATATTAATACAAATTAAGAAAAAAATTAATTATATTTAAGTTTACGAAGTGAATTTTTTGTTTTACTTGTTTAAAAAGAATTTATTCTTTATATATAAATATATTTATAACATTAAAATAGGAGTTTTTCTTCCTTAAAAACAAATAAAATTTTATTACTTTTAAGTTTACTTTTATGTAATTTTTATATTGTTTTATACAAATATATACACATTCATTCATACATTTATACGGGTTTCTTATAGTAAAATACGTATAAAAATTATTTAAAATAAGCTCAAAAATAATAAAATTTTATTCCTTTTTAAGTAAGAAAAAACAATCATATTTTAATACTATAAATAGGTTAAGGTATTCAATTTAGAATTTATTTAAATATTTATAAATTCTTATGAAAGCATATATATATATTTATATATAATTTAAACGAATTTTTAAAAATATTTTTATCATTTATACGAGCGGAAAAAAAACGTATAGCGTATCTCGGGTGCGCTTTATACGAAAGACGAAGCAAAAATTCATTAGAAACGATTTAATATTTTATTAAAGGCAGTATTAATTAAATGTTTGCAAATTTATCAAGAAAATAATCTAATAGTGACTTACTAATAACTCTTATACAACTGAAGACGAACTAATGAACAAATTTACTAAAGTTAAACAAGTGAACAAGTACATCATCAGAATTTAAAATATCCTAAGTAAACTGGTTTATTTCATTTCCAAACCAATACACGTCATTTCCAGAAGTGAGTAAAGCCCATGGGTTTTCGTACCAATGCCATTACTGTCTATCCTCACTGTTTAATGTATCCGGCTAAGGTTAAATTAAAACCCAGGCTAGTTTCAATGAAAATCAGGACAACAGCAACAATTTTCTAGAGTAATCAAAACTCGGAGAATTCATGTCCGTTTTCGGAACCAGGAAATTACCACTGGTCATGTTTTAACACCAATTACTCTGCTGTGACCTCCCTCCTCCTCTTAGCATACAAGCAAAAGTCGCTATTGCATCTTCCTCGACTATTATTAAAACTTCTACTGGATGGGTGTAAGAGTTTATGACTTGTACTCATTAAAATGTGCATCCAGGTGGTTGTTATACTGTACGGAAACACTTACGTTATCTTTACATTTAGCATGCTCCTCCTCTAGTATATGAGCCTTACCTTCTAGAATTTTAGTACGTATGTATGTATGTATGTATGTATGTGTGTGTGTACACAGCACCTTTATACCGTGTTTTACTGTATATTTAACAAATAAACAAATAAAAAAAGCCAGCGAAAAATTCTTCTGTTTACTTGTTCATCGAGTTTAGATTACTTTGTCATTGTTTACATTAATAATAATAATACAAACATTTGATTTATTTAATAGTTATTTCCTTTCAGAATTCTCACCGTTCCATTAATACCAATTGATTATATCAAATAATAAATTTGAAATTTAAATCGAAATTAATAATTAATTAAATTCGGCTTAGAGTAACACAAAATGTTCATATTTCTACATTTTAGTTTATTACTTTATTTAAAGGTCTGTATATTAATCAAAGTTTTGTTGATGTTTACAAGTAAATTATCGTAAATGTACGCTTAAAAGCCAATAAGAGAATTGATTTTAAATTTCTTCCTTTGTAGAATATAATATATATTTAAAGGATACGTTTATTTTAAAATATTTAATGCGTTTTTCTTGTAAAATTCAACAGAGGCCACAAAGAAACTCGACATCTTAGACGGGTTCCTATTGTTTATGCCTAAAACAGTCACTGTATATTGCTATTATAGCAAAACCTGTCCAAAACGGAAGCTGAATAAAACGGAAACCTGCCTAAAAGGAAAAAAATTCTTCGAAACCGAGCGACTTCTTACGTTAAAAAAAAACAACCTGTTTAAAACGGAAACCTGGACAAACGGAGAGCATACCGGGAAATATATTCGGTACCATGCATTTCCGATTTACACAGGTATAAAGAATTTATTTAAAATTAATGGAGAAATATAAATAAAATAACGGTTAGAAGTGGAAACTTTACATTTAATAGTACTGAAAATTAACTAAAAATATGGACAAGTGTATATCATTAATGAAATACAGTAAAACCTGTGTAAACCGGAATCGCGAGGTACGGAATATTTTTTCCGGTTTTCAGGTTTCCGTTTTGAACAGGTTTTTTTTAATATAAGAAAAAGGATCGAATTGTTCCTTTTCGAAGAATTTTGTCCGTTTTATTCAGGTTCCGTTTTAGACAAGTTTTAGTATCTGCTTTTATATTTACGCTAAAGGGCAATACCGTAGGGGAAAAAATGTCAATTTTAGGAGTACCTTAACCTTCACTGGACATTACTAATATAAAATAATGAAGAATTTAATCAAAATCAGTAGAAATTTAGATAAAAATTCTACATTAGTTGTAATGAGAATTAACTAAAGATATTCACTTAAATGAAATATTAAAAGAGTTTTTAAAAAATGCATAACGCTTCCTATACTAAAATCAGAGTAATTTCAATTTTTATATATATATATATATATAAATTTTTAGATGATTTAAGGGATTCGACTAACATTAAAAAAGTATTACATATATTTTTATTATTAAGATCAAATTATTAAATAATTTATAACTTGATATTATTGCATATATATCAACATTAAATCTACTCCAAATCTGACATTTGATCCTTTATCACAAGTCTTAAATTTACTAATAGAAAAAAGAAGTAAGAGAGAATGCGAAAATTCAGCTCTAAGTATTGATTTACAAGATGATATAGAAGCATATCTCGTTTAAATTTCGGCTATAAAGGAAGATGGCTTAAGAATATTAAATTAAATATATTTATTCTACACAAGTTAAAGCTTATTTTAATGTAAATTCGAAATATGCTAATTAATTTAACGTTTAAATATGTAAAACCTGTTTAAGCCGGTAGCAATTTGGCAAGTTTCCGTTTTGAACAGGGATTTTTTTTTTTAACATAAATCGCTCCGTTTCGAAGTTTTCTTAGGTAGGTTCCGTTTTAGACAGGTTTTACTGTATTCAGAATTAAATAGCATTATCATAATCCAAGTACAAGAAAATCGATTTAAAAAAAAATTTTTTTGCCACAATCATCAGAAAGGAATATATATATAAGTTTTTATTCAAATATCTCTCAATAGAAAAGGGGCAAGAAGGAAAATGGGGGAGAGAATCAATTTTTCTTCAATGTCATACATTAATATAAATAATACCCAGTCGATACTCATTGATAATTCGTTTCGTGTATCATATACATTTTTTCCATTTTCATTGTGGATAAACAGTTGACTCCAGCAACACTAGACAATAATACAGTAAAGGTATTTCTTAATACTTTAGCCTTCATTTCCCTAAAGTGCAATAATAATGGTTAGAGTGTTACGTGAAGTCAGGATTTTGGCTGGCATAATGATGTTTATCTGCACGTGCTGAATTTGCAGATGATGTCTTTTACTTAGTTTCCGAAGATTAATACGATTATAGAAGGACGTAGTAGAAATTGGTAGTTTCTGGTTGCTATCAAGGAATAACAATAAGCTATATAGTAGTAAAGGGAAATAGTGCTATTATCCGAAACCATTGAAAGGGAATACCTTTGTTAAACATTGAATAAAGAACATTTGTGTAAGTTAGTTTGATATTCTTTTTTTTTGGAATTGGTCTATTTGATTTAAAAATAACTACGATTGCCTTCTAGTACAGAAATAAATCTTGTAATAAACGCTTTATTTTAAGATCGAATTGTTCTAAAAATAAATAAATAAAGTCCCCTTTTTATTTTTTTAAAGGTAATTTTGCTTAACGATAATGTTGAATGTTTAATTTATAACGGTTGTAAAGTGCATTAATAACAAGAAAAGGGTTTTATTTATTAAAAAAAAATAAACATATATTTTTATTATATGTACTAAGTAAGAGAAACATATAAATTACTAATGAAGTAAAGTTTCTGAATGTTTATGGAAAAGAAATCAATGTAAGTAACTAGAGTTTATGATGAGAGATTTTAAAATAGAAAGAAAAATTACGCCGATTTTTAATTTAAGAAAATGTAAAGTTTGTAAGTAATTTTAATTATCTTAATTGTAAATAATAATAATAATAAAAAATGGAGGATGAAATTTAAGATATTGCTTGTAGATACCTTTCATTCAATGAGGTAGTAAAAATGAATGAAATAAATTTAGATATTGAATATTCCGATAGCCGAAAAGTCGTCTTGACACGATTGGAGATGTTTGACAGATTGAAGATAACACTTCCCCTTTCCGGCAATGACCTATACTATATCTATTGTAGTGATGTTTAGTTTTAAGATAGAAAGCAACCAGAAGCATCCATATATTCTATACTTAGCATTCTTTATTTCTTTTCTACTTTCTAGTAGTTTCTTTTGACACATTTCCTACACTCCCTGGCCAACAAATAACTTCCATTCTCGGAAATTATGTAAAATCCGAAGTCACTTCAATCTCCTTCCGTACCCACCGTACAACAGATAGAGTCAATATTGTGCGACTCCACCACTTATCCATAATTTACTACACTCTGCACACAGCATTACATCTATCGTGTTCGGTTGTCTTACGTTAGCAAATGCAAGTGCATGTACTGTACAGTACCACTCCACCCCACTACTAAGGTTTGCTTCATTCTACTCTTCATTTTCTGACTTATTTTAACTTTTCTTGGTTTTACAACATTACTTCTTCCAATACTCAAAAATAAAAAGAATTCCTCTCAAAACGTACTTGTATATATATAGAGGGAGGAGAGAGGGTGAGAGTAGAAGTATTTTTTAAAATATTTTAATTTATATTTATATAAATATAAATTAAAATATTTTTAAAATACTTCTACTCTCTCTCTATATAGGCTATGTATAAACTTTACTTAAAATATTCCTTTAAAGTAAAGTTTATGTATAATTTTCTTAGATAATATATAATATATTTCTACATATTTTCTATATTTAAATCGACTTTTAATTAATTAAGTATTTGTACAGTTAAAGAATTTAATTTAGAGTAATAGAGTTTATTATAATACACGTATTTTAATTTTAAGTAAATATCTTCAAATATTCTTTTTTGATTTTCGTTAAATTTATTAAAATTCTTTACAGAATTCATTTTTTTTATTTTTATTTTTCTTCTTCTTCTTACTTTACGAACTTTATAAAACTATTCAATATATTATTATTCTTATTCAAAGTAAATTTAATTTATGTGAAAATTCTAATTTAAATATATTGGTATGTAAAATTAATTTACTGAATAAATTATAAAAATTTTTAGAATAATATCGTCTCGGATCGTGTTTAGTTGTAGATCAATTAATATCAGAACAAAATTAAACACGAACTAAACTAATGTTTCATGATCTTCATTTAAATATATTTTTAATCTTTAAAATCTTTAACAATATTTTTCCTGTTTTTATATAATTTTTCTCCTTTTTTTCTTTTTTTGCTTAGAATTATAGAATTTAGTTAATATTAAGTTCAACCTATTTATAATCTTGCCAATTTGACTCTAAAATTTCTAGTAAAAAAAAAAAGATTCCAAGACTCCATTAAAAGAGATTTGCGCTCATATTTTGGCTTACTTTATTTAATTCCTCAATCATATATGGAATTTTACACCGAAATTGTAACAGGTTAAATCCTATTACAATAAACTTACTTACTTACACCGAAATTGTTTACTTGAATACATACGGCCCGCGACTTTTAGAATTCCATTTTTTTCACACAAGCCAAAGAAGCAACGGAAATTCAGAAACTAAATACATTTAGTATAATATATTTAGAGAATATCTAACAGAATCGAAATATAATAAATTAATAAAATAAAATGACTCGAAATTATAAATATTAATATTTTTATCAAGGTATCACAAGCAGTTAGAACCAAGCGAGTCAAGTTTAATGGTGTTAATTTTGCCTTTAAATTACTTCGAAAATTATAGTTGTAATAAGCAGATTGTCATTAATTATAAAACTACAATTTGTATTCTTTATTACCAACCTCTTATCATTCTTTCAAATAAATTAAGAAATGGAGAAAAATGACTAAAAACGAAAACTAAAATTCTAAAATTTACCCATTTTAATCTATATTTAAGATAAGATGACGAATATGTTTTCATTTTCCTGTTGACGAAAATCACAAATTCATCAACATTATCATCAGTTGAGCAATTCTCATCTCATTATTCTTTGCATATTATCGAGTGATTAGCTTATATAGCAATTATGTTAATCAGATTTAACTTATATGACTTGGTCTGTAATTAGTTCAAATTCATATTTTATTTTTCAAACGAATAATACATACGTTCTGAATTTATTTATTTAATATTATATTTTTTAAAAATTCTGATATTTTAAAGTATTATCTAATTAATGAAAAATTAAATATTTTTATTAGGGTCTATCGTTGTTTTTATATTTGTCTATATACCTTGTATGTTTGATTCAGTAGAAAATAGTATTCCATTATAAAATTATAATCAAAATTAAAAAGTATATAAATAATTATAAAATTTTGATAAATTATAGCTTAGAAATTCCTATTTTATCATCATAGAGCGAGACTTTTACCACGAAATTTATACCTACATCTTTTTTCATCTTAGCATCATCCTCAATTTTCAACTCATGTTTTTTGTTAAACAAGCTTATTTCATTATTTAATAGGTACTTTTGACGATTTTATACAATTATTTTTGCCATTTTCGTTAATTTACCGTCTAAAAGTAGCGTGAAATGTGAATTAATTGATGTTAACAACATGAATCTACACTATAATAAAAAAAATCTCTACAATACAATGTTATTGTTTGTAGAAGTTGATATAAACAAACATATATACCGCAGACCATTACAGAAAGTTATAATAGAACAAATAACTTTTTTTGAGTTAAAATGTATGATACGAAGTTATAGAAAATGTCGACAAACTTAATATTACGAATTCTAAAGCTATATTAAATCAATTGAATTAACGAAATTATACACTGCATGAAAGTTATGCATCTGTTAAACATAACACAGTTATAATTTCCTTATTTAATAATAGTTTTATTAATATAAAGGTATATTCTAGAAGCGTGTTAATATCATGATTACATAATATTTTTCCTTAATAAAATCTTTAAAATTTTTAATATTGATCTTTTATTCATAGGTTAAAATTTTTAATATTTAATTGTATATATCGTTCACAAATTTGATTAGAAACTTAGTGTGAAAATTTTTTGATTTATGTTTATATATTTAGATGATGCCAATGTGGATGTATTGATTAATCGTAAGTTACATTATTGACTAAGAAAAATCGTACAGTATTATATTTTGATGCTATCATTTTTTATAAGAAACGTGGAAGCCAGATTACTTTCTATACAGACAATTGAATAAATGAATAATATAAATAATTATTTACGTATCTTTATTATATAGTCATATATATAAAAACTATTTAAAATTAATTAAGAAGGATCGATTTATAGTTGTAAATTGATATAAAATTAATTCATGCTTTACTTCTGTGATTTAATGTACTGTACAGTACTGTACAATACACTACCTGATTTGCACGAAACTGAGAGGATACAGTTTAGAGTCTGTTGCTTTTAAATTTATTATTACTTAATAGAAGGAAAGGCCTCTTATATATTTAGCTTAGGGCCACAACATGTCTAAATCATGTCTTGATATATGTAAGATTTTATGACTAATATATTTTAAAGAAAATTTGAATAACGATATTACTAGCAATATATTAGCTATGATAACGGTAATTGGTTTGAATTGTAAGAGATACGCCTACTTTTCTCTAGAAATAGATAAAAGTAGGCGTATCCTTTCAATGGTGTAATTTTCCTAACCAATAGTTGTGAAGTAAATGACGTCGTAAACTATTATTCGCTAAAATATTTAACGCTTAATATCTTACGTATATATGAATGCCGTCTATACTAATAGAAATTTTTAAAATTAATTTTAAATCTTTTAACATTTTCTAACCTTATTGTATTTATTTAATGATTAAATCTGCATGTAAAATGTGTCGTTACGAACAAATAACATAAAAGTAGGCCTATGTTTTTCCATGAAATATTCTAACAGAACGTAGAATCAGAATTAAAATAATCTAATGGTTTCGGTATTTTTCTACATTCAGACTCTTATTTGTTATTAATGTAATAAATATACAGTAAGGATCGCTTTGTTGATCTTATTCGTTACTGCTTATGAAGTCTATTAAAATCAATGACAAATAAATTAAATAAAAGTAGATTCAATCGTGAAATGAAGTTTTATTAAATAATATAAGATAATAATTAGAAATTTAAAATAAATGCATATATGCTCGATTAATTATTATAAATATTGTAAGTTAATAAGAAGATTGAGTTTGCTGTGCGGATTTAAGAATTAATACTACGAAAGTCTAGCCAAAAGGATGTTTTGGACCACTGATAATATGTGAAATTTATAATTTTTTAAGCATAATTTAGCATGTTAAACATTTATTTTTTGTAAGATTCTATACATATACAGGCCTACAAATTATCATAAACTTATAGTGATGTGGATCTATAGATTCCCTGGATGCATTTTGTGGATCCTCAAGAGTTCGCAGTTATTCTATGATTTAAACCATTATAAAGTATCATATATAACAGGAACATAATCGTAAATCATCAAATATAATCGTTAATACATAATCGAACCATTACAAACAGTTATAATAAATGAATTAAAATATAATCGTAAGCTATTAAAATATACAAACAGAATAAATAAATCGATCTATTACAAACCATTAAAATATACAAACAGAATGTAGAAACTAATTACAAACTATTACAAATCTAACTAACGTGTAATCAAACTAACAATCATTTCTAGTAATGGATCTTTTTACAGTTTTATATTATTTAAAAATAAATTATTCTACCAAATTAATTTTTACAGTTAATGTTTTAAAGAAAATTAATGTTAAACTGTAAAATGAAGATAGGATCATAGAAGAAATAAATCAAAAAGAGTAGAAGCAAAAATCATTTCTACACGAAGAGAGTTGGCGTGTATTCATTTCTAGTATAGAAAAGGATGTTTAAGCTTTCGTTTAACAGTATTACATTTTTGTAATCATGTAGCATATGTTAAGAGGTTTATCAAGGGACCAATAGGACGTCTACGAGACACTAATTATTATTCATTTTCACGAAAACGCTCACTATCGGACAAACCCTATAATCATTTTTCTTACATCTAAGCGTAAAAATGAAGTCATTCTGTTAACTTCATAAATTATTAATTGCTACTCGTCTTCAGTCGAGTAAGATACGTTCTACTAATATATTTTAATATAAGAAAAATAATATACAAGTTGTATAGTTTTTTATAATAATTTTTGCTTTCTGAATCAAAATTAAAATAAGAGAAGAGTCTAGAAATTAATATAATTTATGTTTCGGAATATCTCCATGTAATTTTGGTTGTCTAGTTTTTTTTTTCCTTTTCATTTTTACTTTAACTTACTTTTTTTTTATTTCTTTCCACTTTTGAATTATTTTTTTGTGGTATATCATATGCAAAACGTTAGTTTTTCGATTTACTTGAGAATGTTGAAGATGATATTAATAAATCTTTATAATGTGATTGCTAGATGCGTTTTTTCCATGGTATGTATATATCATTTTGGATTATTTGACGTGAAAGAATATCAAAATTCGTTCAATAATATACTAAAGTTTTCAGGAAATTTATCAGAATAATATTTTAAGAAAGAGTATTTGTTATTTTTATGTAAAATTTAATTTAATTTGATGTTTAATAAGTCTCTTTTATTCGTATTTTTCCTCTCATTTTTTTGTTAATTCTGACTTTAATAAATTACTTTAGTTTCTTTTATTTGTAAGATCCTAATTCAACTTACATTATATTAAAACATGTTTAGATCATTTTAAATTGGATATTGTTGTTCCACTTCAAAAAATTTGAAGGGAGTAAATACTAAATTATCTATTTAAGCAAGGAAATTAAACAGATATTAAAAAGATATTCTAGAATTTGTATAAATAGATCATATGTACAGTACAATTAAAATTTTAAAATATCATTCTTAAACTGTTCAAGATAAATAATTAGAAAAATGATATTTAAACTCGAAAATTTTGAATATAATCTTAATAATTATTTATATTAAAAATATGATTCGTAAAATAAATTAATTCAAAAATAAACCTTTAAAACTAAAATTTATATAATTAAATATTAAATTTTTATAAATACATTACAATATTTTGAACCACAAAAGAAGGATCGCACGTTTATATTATAGAAATTTACTAATTTTCTATCTACAACTTTAATCAATTTCACGCGACCACTTTGATTAATTAAAATAATAACTTTTATCTTTATATGTAAAATAACAAATTTTCCTATTTTTAAAAATAAAATTTTATCCAACAAATAAAAAATAGTTAAATGCAGTGAAGTAGTACCAAAATATAAACAAACCAGATGCCATTATCTTCATTATTAAGAGAGTCATGTTCATAATTGACGTTCTCCTGTTTTAAAAGATAATAAGAAAGCAAGTGGGAGAGAGAGAAAGAGAGAGAAAGAAAGAGAGAGAATTTTGTATGAAAAACAAACGACAAAGCCATCACTAGATCTGCAGTAAGCTGTTATCTTGAATATCAATTAAGTTCACATAAATTCACTGGAATTTTAAGAAGAGGAAGGGGGAAAAACATATATATATATATGTATGTATGTATGTATGTATATATATATATATATATGTTACTTTTGTTTCTCGTACGGTGTTAATTATACGAAGTGTACTCTATTAAATTATGAATTTAGATAATACAATTATAATAGAGGACGATAATGTAAAAACATTGTTATTATTAAAGTTAACATTTTTCTTACTTATTAGATAACTGCGTACTCTTTTTTTTCTATTATTTTATTATTATTTCTTATTTTTTTAATTTTTTCAAAAATTATAAATGATGCATTAAGAATATTACTTGAAAATTTAATTATTGAAAACTAATGTTTTACTCTCTTATCGTAATTCAATAATTGATAATAATAGTAATAAGTTGTAAATGTATTCTGCTTTTTCTCTAGTGAAACTAGTCATTAGTTATAAGAACTTTTTTTTATTTTTTTGTTAAAAAAAATTTATATATATGGAGGAAGCAAATATGCGGGAAGGAAGTAAATTAATTTTTATAGAACGATTTTAATATTTAATTTTATATTTTAATATGTTGTAAAGTCGAAAGAAGAGAGGATTTCAATTGTGGATTTTAATTTTAGAATTGAAAAATACGCTTTCAGAAACGACAATTAATAATTTTTTAACGTCGTTTTTTATTTTTTAAACATCGATATTTTGTATTTATTACTTTAAAACTTTTTAAATTTATGAATAAAATGCTCAGTTTTTAAAAGATAAAATATCATTTACAAGTTCGATTAATAGGCTTTTTTTTTCTAGTAATCACGTTTATCATCCTTTAATATTTATGTAGATCTACTTATCTTTTTTTATAAAATTTTGATATTAAAACTACGTTACAGATTTTTATTGTTTAAACTTTACGATATAAAAATTATTTTTCGGTCCCTTTAAAGCCTTAAAAAATAAAAAAATAGTTCATAAGAGTTGTTCTTAACTATATTTTAAATAATATGATTATAAAATATTTTCTAAAGTCTCAATTTAATTATAAAATTTCACCTTAGTAAGGATTTAATATGCAAGTCGTTGATACTTTATCTCTAAATTTTCTCTATTTTCTCTATTCTAACCTTTTTATGTATTTTTTCCCTTCAACTTTATTTCCTTCGATGGGAATTTATTAAAATTCCCAAAACGAATACTTGTCGTAGAATTTTTTAAAAATATTACTAAAATATAGCTATAGGTTATTGATGTTAAACATATATACACGTACATAAATATATAAGTTATAGTGAATTTACTATCATTCATCATCTCTTTGCATATAGTGAAGAGACTTTACTTAGATTCTTTCACGTTCTACTATATTTTTATATCAATAGAAATTCTTTAAAGAATGTCTCTTATAAATAATATTTTATAAAATATCTAATACTTTCTATTTTAAAAAAAATAATAGAGAGAGAAGTGAATATCGTTTATTGAAATCTTCCACATGTTACAAGAAAAATTTTAATACTTTAAAAATTATATTAAATTAATTAAATTTAAGAATTTATAAGGATTATTTATACGTGAAATTTTTGATTAATAACTAAAATTTACTTAGGAGGGAAAAAAATGTATTTCAATTAAAATTAGAATTTTTAATTATTACGCTTTGATAATATAGCTCGATGAGGAAGAGGGGGATGAAACGAATTATCTGTTTGTAAATAAACATTTAATTACAGAAAAAAATTGATAAAAAATTATGTTTAGTAGAACATATATCAAAATCCTAATATTATTTTATGTTTTTTTTTTTACTTTTATTATCTTTCCAATGCTCTTAATCATCAAGTTACATCGCTAATCCTGCATTTATTGTAAGTTTTCATTAATTTTAAATTGCATTGCTTAACCCTGTACATCAGTTTAGTTGCATTTAATCTATTTTATGTTTATGCGAATTGGTTTTTCTTTTAATTTGTTTTAAAGATGTTCCTTCTAACATTATTTTGTTTTCAGTAAAACTGTGGGCTACTTATTCTCAAAACCGTATCTATATTAATGCGTTCATGTAGAGCTGTCAACTTGGGTTTATGTTCAATCATTCACGTGACTAATTTTATTTTGTTTTGTTAAGTTTTGTTATAGATAAGAACACCTTGCTTCTAGACACTAATCTATTCTAGTTATTGAACTGTTGGATGGAAAATTTATCGTCTAATTTATCTCAAAACTTGTTGTCTGTTGTAAGGTTAAAAGTTTATTACGAAGAAATATTCAATTTAAAATTTTTACTGTATCGTATCTTACCAAAAACGAATCAATCTGTCGTAAATCTTTAACGATTTTAATTAAAGAAAATATATAATTTTTTTTTAAAACAATTTCCTACCACGATATCTTTTTATTTTACTCAGGTAGAAAAGAATTGATAACTTAAACACGCCCATTTAAAAATGTTATGGTGTATGCAAACATACTTTAAGTATGATTTATATATAAACATATTTAAGATGAATGTAATAAATTAAGGATAAACATTTGCTATAAATAAATAATTAAAGAATGTGTGACTTTTTAGCATTAATGTATAGCCTATGATCTAACATAGATTACTAAGATGTCACACGTTTTGTATGATAAGATACATACCGTGTGTTTTTTAGCCATAAAAGTTTAAAAAATAATTTAAATTAAATTTATTATTTAATTTAAATTAAGAAAATATAGCGTTTTTAAAACAATTTTTTTTTCTACTTAAATATCTTTTAAATTTATATAAGAAAAAGTAGATAAATTAAACACGCACGTTAAAAATAGTATGGCTTATACTGTGCTTTTAAATATTATTTATACACAATAATTTATATAAAAACAAAATTTAAGAATTAAAATACAAATTAAAGATACATATTTATTATAAGTAAACAAATTAAATATGTATGATCGTTTAAAATATACAAAAGGAAATTAGTAAGATGTCACTCATATCTGTTAGTTATAAAAATTAAAAAATAATTCAAATTAAATTAATTTTCTATATTAAAAATTAAAGAAAATAGATTATTATACGTAAAAAAATAATATTTATAATTAATTATTATGTAAAAAATAATATAATATAATATATTTTTATTTTATATATAAAAAAGTAAGGAATATTTTTAAGTGGGTGTTTAAGTTATGATTTATGTAGTATAATTACATACATGATTTATACATAAATTTATATATAAACAAGAAACTTAAGATAGATATTTCTTATAAGCAAAATATTAAAGAAAAAAATGTATGAACAGTTTATTATATAACAGGAATTAATGGCATGTTATACATGTTATGGTATTCGTGTCATCTTTTTTAGTTAAAAACATTGATAAATAATTCAAATTAAATTAATTCTATAATTAGACATGTCAAAGATAATTAAAAAATATATTTTTATGCAATTTTTCAAAGAAAATTTATATAAAATAAAACATTGAAATATGTCAGAAATCAAAAAATTACAGACGTAAAAAATTGATTTAAAAAATAGATAAAGTGCTTAGAGATTTTTATTTAATTTTTCTTTAAAAACTTAAATGAATAAATAAATAAATATATAAAATATTTAGCTATTTGTAATTATTTTTTAATTTACATTTAGAATGTGTAAGTTAGAGATATCCTACAATTAATCATAGGATAAAAAAGATCTGCGTGTTACAATCATAAATTTAAATCACGTAACTAATAATAAATAAAATATATTTAATTAAAATTTGATTAAAATGTATTTAACTTGATTAATATATTTTAATCAAATTTTTTAATATATATATATAAATGCTACAAATTCAATTATATTTATATTTGATTTAATACTGTACTTATAATGATTTTAATCATAATAATGCTTTTTAAAATTACTTATTAATTATTAAATATAATTTAATTCAAAAATTAATTACAAAGATATTTTTAAATTTAATTATATTTAAAAATACATAAATATATTTTTTTCCCAGTATTACTTTCATTGAATTTTTATTATTGATAAAGCTACAGTACTCTATATTATTTATAATTTTTTATAAATATTTTAAAAGTTTTTAAATATTTATTTTGTATAATAATTAGAATTAAAAATTTAACTTCTGAATATTTATTTTAGCAAAAGTCATAAACTTCATATTAATTTTTTAACGTATGAAATGTTTCATTTTTTTCTACATTTTTTTTAAAAATAAAAATACAATTTATAAATATTTATATATATTTTAATTTAATGCAAATGAATATTTACACAAAAAAAATTAATTTTTGCTTTTAAATATATTTTAATTTTTCACAATACTGACCCGTTATTTAAAGATAATTTTAATGGCGTTTAATGAATCGTTTATTTATCTTTTAAGTTTAATTAAAGGGAAAAAATTAAGTACTTCAGAGTTGTTCACGTAATTTAAAAAAAGGGGAAACTTTTATACAAGAATAGAATTAATACTTTTTATAATTTAAATAATTTAATTCGAAGTTTGTCTGGTGAATTACATAGAAAAAATGGTTGTAAATTACAACTATTTTTTTGTATTACCATCGATTTAACTTTGAATTAAACTATTTAAATTCGAAAAAAAGTATTAATTCTATTAAAATATTATTAAATCTGTTTTAAATTTATACAATTTTATAAATATAAATATAATAAGAATAGTATTATATACAGAAATAAGGTACAATAATTTATGGGGGTGAAGTTCACTTTAATTGAAACTACAAAAATTAAATTTAATAAAGTTTTAACTGCATAAAAACACTATAAAAATATATATTTACTTACAGAAAATAGTTTTATGCACTTAAATTTAATTCTTTTGTTTCATTAAGAGGAATTTTATCCCAAAAGTTGTGTACGATTTAATAGTGTACGGCCATACTTTTGTATACAACTTAATAATGTTTTGTGAAGAACAACGTTTAACTGAATAGAAAAAAAAGGTAAAATAAATTATTTTTGGGATAAAATTTCTTATAACTAAAAACTAAAATTAAATATTAAAAGAAATTAACCACATACAACTTTATAAAAATATGTATTTATCTACGTTTCGTACAGTTAAAAATAAAGTAAATATCTATTTAAATTTAATTATTCCAGTTTCAATTAAAAGAATTTTATCAAAAAATATTTATTGTATTTTTTTTAAATCGAAAGATTAAAAACTGCTTTAAAAAATACACAGTGTACAACATTAAATTATATAGAAAAACAGGTACAGTCAATTTTTTTAAAGATAAAAATTCTTCTTAATTGAAACTAGAAGAATTGAATTAAAGAATAAAAAAATTAGCAATTACTTTTGTTATTATTGTTAATTACTATTCAGCAGTAAAGTTAGTTAAAAGTTAGATCTATTTACATTAATTAATATTGTATATAATATAAGAGGGAATATATGAATATATTTGTTTTATTTTTTTTATATTTTTGTTACCTCTGCCATCTGCTCCTAGTTAATATAATACTAAGAAAATATCGAAGATAGAAAACTTGAAGAAATTATATTATCTTGTTGCAAGAGCGCTTCTAAAATGAGGGTGTGTTCTTTAAGTAATGACTCATCTGTTTTCTTTTGTACTTTTAATAATATTACTTAAAAATGTTATGGAGCTATTTTGTTAAAAATAACGATAAGAGAAAAGTTTAGACAGAGGAGGAGAAAGAGGGAAAAAAATAATAATAATGTAGATTAAAATAAAATTTAACACAAGAGAAATGAAAATTACTATATGATGGCAATTTAGATAAATTAAGATTAAAATCTTAATTTAGTTAGTTTTTTTAAGGCTTTAATCAAATTTTCTCTATATTAATAAATTAACTGGAAAGTTTTATCAATTAAAAAATAAGGGAAAAAATTTATTTACAAGAAAATATGGCCATTGTATTATTTAATATTTTTTTAATATATGTATAATTAATTAATATTTATGTTGTTAATTTTGTTTTAAAAAATATATATTTTTGGCAAATTTGATAAATTTTTAAGCGTTTTAAAACTATAAAAATAAATAATTTTTAAAGTTTTATTTATAGAAACTTTAAAAATTCAAACTAAATTCGTTTTTATTGAATTAAAACTTTTAAATTTTAATTTAAAATTTGTATAAACTTCAATAATTATTTACATCTAAGAAGAATTTACATTAGTTTAATGCAATTTCTAAATTGTTTCTATTATAAATGTTTCTAAAATGTTCGAAAATTAACACATAATAATATTTATACACACACACACACACACACACAATATATATATATATATAAATATATATATATATATATAACAGGGAAATTTATTTAATTATAATTAAAATATTAATTTGAAGTTTAAATAAAACGAAATTAAAAGTTATAGAATTACTTACAATTTATCTTTGTTAAAATAAACATTATCAAGTCTCTTAATTAGTATAATATAGCGTAAAAATATACACTTGATATATAAATATATATAATTCTGACAATGAAAATTAAAGTTGCGAACATTATTTAGGTAATTTAGTAAAGTTTAATGTATATAAAACTGAAAAAAACTTATATAATTTACTTAGAAAATATTTGATAAATGTTCTAGATTCTACCTCTAGAATTTCAGATGAATATGTAACGTATGCTACTTGAAGTTATTTTAACTCTTGAATATTAAGAAACTAATAGACTATATAAAATAAGTTTATATTTTCTTTTGTAAAACATTTTGTTAACTGGAAAAAAAGATACATAAAGGGAAATGGTACCGACAACAAAAGGTAAAAGAAAATAACGATCAAGGAGAAGATTACAAGTAAATAAATAGGTATTTTAAGTACCTTTCCCTAAGGTAATACAGTAGGTAAAATAGGTAATATAGTAGGTAAATGGGCAAAAGAAACTACATATTTTTATTTGTATTATTATTAAAAAATGGATAAAAATATTTATTACAGTTACACGTAAATGTGGGGTTTTAATTTATTTAATTTTTATTAAAATTAATAAAAGAATTGAGAATATTTACTTATAGTTACACGTAAATATGGGGCTGTATTTAACTTTTATACATCTAAAACAAAATTAATGGGGATGTTTTACACTTTTCTAACTATTAATTAAAAATTATTGATAAATTATATATATATTTTTCTATATTATAATAAAGTAAATTAAGAAATTAATTTTTATAATTATTTTTTAATTTTAAGCAATAAAGTAAGCATTCTTAAATACAATTTAAGTTTATGGCAATGACATAGTCAATGATGATAGGAAAATAGCAATTTTAGTAGAGTAATATATAAAATATCTTGCATTTTTTTACAAAGATTATAATTTTTAACATATAAATAAATTATTAAAAGTGGAATTATTAGAATAAATAAATAAAACATGAACGTATATTCATGCTACGAAGAGTTATTTTAAGTTACAGATGGAAAAAATATCGAATTTTTGGGTTAAATCTTAGTTTTAACATTAGATTCTGATCGAAAGATGTTCAATATGTTCAATATTGGTTCCTATCTAAACTTTAAATCTTTACATTTTATTTTATCATCTTTTTATTATATAAATAATTTAAATCTCATGTATTTTTCTTGATTTTAAATAAAATTGGACAGGCAATTTTACATAATTTTCTAAATTTTAGAAGAAATTAGTAGTAATAATAATAATAATAATAATAAGAAAAAATTTAATATAATATAATCAAAATTAATTTCAGAAATATTTTTATATAAATATATAATGTAAAAAGATATTTTACGTAAATAATTTTATTTATTTATTTATTTATTTATTAATTTATTATACAAAAAAATTAAAACAGAAATTAAATAAAAATAATTAGACTTGTAATTTTAAAAGGTTTATATAACGTCTGTAAATAAGGTTAAATTTCAAATAATTTAACAAATTTTCTCCCCTTCCTTCTCCCTTTCGATAATTATAATGCGAAATAAAATTGAAAATAAAACTCGAGACATTTTTTTCTATTTAAAAAAATAATAATAATAATAATAAAACTTTATAATCATTAAAATACAAATTAATTAAATTAAGAAAAATAATTTTAATTAAGTTAAAATTCGTATCGATTTTTTTCCTCAGTTTTTCTTTTATGTATTTTTTAAATTTATTTATTATTATTATTATTTTCTCCCCCTCAAGTGTGATTTATATAAATTTCGTTTTCTAACTTCACACTTGAAGGGAATTTTGTTTTATTTTGCGGAAATTATATAGAAACTTGTTCTGTATATAAGCTTGATTACACACACATACGAGGCGATGAACATTTGATATTTATTCCTCGATAGTTGCCATTGTAGTTGAGATTGGTAGATTTAATGTTTTTTCACCAAGAGTGACTCATCCAACATTTGTAACCCAATTTCAGAAATGGCTAGAAGTGTTGTCCGGGGTGATCTGCAGGAATCATGCTATAGTAGTGTGTGTGTGTGTGTGTGTGTGTGTGTGTGGTGTTCGCCAATTTGTCACGTGTGTGTAGGATACGTACCATCTGGAACATACCATCAGACTGCGGAGAGAGGATATACAGTCGTAGAACGTGACCACAACATAGGGCTGATGTTTGAGCGGAGAATATCTCCATTATCTATTGGCTATCCGATACATGAGTCAACTTGTCCATGGCTTTTTGGAGCCTAGAGCCACAGATCTTTCTGATGTTTGGCGATCTATCTCTAAACTAGCTCGATACTTGTAGCAGCGAATTGTTTAGTGGCGTGAGTTATATATATATAACAGTTAAAGCTGATTTTCGGTTATATGCAAGTGAATTAACATGTATGAAATTACATTCAAATATTTAAGGGGGTTTATACAGACACGACTTAGTAGAATATATTAAATTAGTTAACGTTTAACATCTGTAACTCGTATACTAGATTACCTTATCACATGTTACTCTAAATACTGTCTTAATGTTATTAATTATTTAATTAAAGTATATATGTATATACTAATTATTTTAAAATGGTTTCTAATTTTGTAAATTAAAAAAAAAAAAATAGTGATTAAATCTTGGTTTTAACAGGGAATAATAATTAATATAAGAAATAACTTCAGGGTATTTTTTAAAAAAAAAGTAAAAATTGACTTCTTTAATTAGAAGTTAATGAAGTAGTAATGATTTTTTGCACGTTTTTTGGATTGTTTATTTATCATTAAATGAAATTCCGTGTTTTTACTAGAATTTGCGTAGTAAAAGTTATAATATGTTATAAATTATAAAATATATTTAATGTTAGAATTAAGCGTTAAAGACATTATTCTAAAATAAATAAAGAAATAAAAATAGAAAGGAAGACAGATAAAAAAAAGAAGAAAAGAGAAAATGAAAACATTAATAATTCACAACTTATTCAATTTTAGCTGAAGTAATTATCAATGATTTTATGTAAACATCTTCCTAGACTCATTTAAAATTTAGATAAAACTGTCTTAAATGAAGTAATTCGCAAGAATTATTTAAAGAATTCAATTAAAAAAAAACCTCTACTGTCAAGCAATCGCCATATTTATTTGTCAAACATACATAATTAACGTTATTGATATGTAGAACCGTATTCTGCCTACAGTAATATAAGTATGGTTTTTCTTACTTTCTTATTCTAGCACACAACATGCTACAGCTTCATATATAACAATCTCTCTTACCTCTAGATTCAGTTGAATAAATAATAACGTGACTTACTACATAAATGCAATTGTATTTGTCTTTATGTAATGGGTAATGGTGTAAGATTGGTTGTCTTGTTTGCAGTCCTTTCTGCTTACTTTCTATCTTCCAATAAACTTACTTTTTAATAAATATTAAAAGATTTAATGGTTATTTTATTCATTGTTTTCTTCTTTTTTTTGAAGGAAGAGGATGAGGAAGAGCAAGATCATTTAATTTTTATCTCAAGTTTTTCTTAGAATAAATATATTTCGATGTAAAAATATATAAAAATTCCCTTGCAAAACTTCAATTATATATTAATTTTCCTATTTAAAAATAAATATAAGCTATTACTTACATAATTTTCTTTTATTATTTAAGTATTTCCTAAGTCTTCATTTCTCTGGAGTGATGATTGGAAGAAAAAAAAGATAACCGGGATCAAATTAATATTAATTTAATTATAATAAAGCCGTAACGTGTTTAAAAATGTATTATGTGATTTCCTGTTTATCACGTATAATATTTTAATTGCGGTTTTTTAAGTATTTAATTTATAATATAAAATTGCTAATATAAATATCTATAACATTCTACATTCAAGAAAAAGAAAAAATAATCGCTAATCTGGTGAGCTTATCGTGCATATGTACTAATAAAAAAGGCATTAATGCATCATAAAATATCAAGCTTTTAGCCAAAAAGAACATAGAGGCTTTGCAAAATCTATTAGGATCATGTAAATGCTTCATTGATTTTTCCTTCCTTTGGATTATGTGTATAAAAAAATCTTTTTTTATTATAATAATATTTAAACTTACAATTATAATAATAACAGCAATAATAAAGGACATCAATTTTAAATTTTAATTAAAATCTATTAACAATTTATGAAGAGAAATTCCCGTTACAAGGGGGAAATCATAGAAAAGCGGAACAATAATAAATATGGCTGTACAATTTTGTATTATTTCTAAGTTACAATTTATATCAATTAACTCTATGATTCGCTTTCTATGTTTTTACTTACATTCTCAGACATTTTAATATATTTATTGAAAAAGTTATATAGCCTAATTAACACTGTTGCACTTATTTGAAATAAGTTGTTATAGAATTTCGTGATTGATTTACTGTTAGACAGGACAGTAATACCAAATTGATTTCTGATCTCTGTACATTCCTTACATACACAAATTATATGATAAATCGAGATTTGTTCTTTACATAAGTTACACAAATTGTTTTTAATATTCAGATAATTCTGATTAACTATTACATAAAAACTATTCAGTCGGAGTTGCATGTAAAATCTTTTCATCGCGAATGGAATGGGAAAATGCAAATAAACAGACGAAGGAGGGAAAATTAGATTATCAATATACCAGGGATGAAATTTAGAGTTCTGTAGTTTATCCATTTCTTGCTGGATTGAGTTATTAAACATGTTTTCTATTAGAATGGAGTACCCAAAATTCCAATCTGCTTCCGTATTATTAAATAGTATAGGTGATATTCCATATTTTGCCAACATTCGACAAAATTTATTATACCAATTATTTACGTAATTTTCCTTTGTCTCAGTTAGACTCTTAAGTTTTTTTAATATAATATCTATCCAAATATTATGACTATTTGTCAATCTCTTATAGAATTTTAGAATTCTTACTACCAAATAAGACTCTAGTTGTAATCGATTTGTATCATGCCGGATCGCATATCCGGGTACAGCTCTGTCTAAGCCATATATTTTCCTTATGTATAATAATTGAATTTTTTCCAGTCGGGATATCCAGTCCATGCCCCATATTGGAAAGCCATAACATATTGAGTTTATGACTATTGTTGAAAAGAGCTGCATTTGTTTCTGTATAGAGTTTATTCTTATTTTAATTAATAAGTGAATAAGGTTATTAATTAATTTGTGTGCTTTGTTCCATATATATTGCGCATGAGCTTCAAAAGATAATGTTGAAGATAAACTAATTCCCAGGTACGAAATCTCCTCGACTACTTTTAGTTTCTCATTTAAAAGGTAAAAATTATAATCTTGTCTAGACAGTCTTCCACCCCTTCGGAATATCTGAACATACGTTTTGTTTGGATTAATTTTTAAACCTAGTTGTAAGAAGTATTTCTGCATTAAATTAATTTTTCTCTGTAGACCCATTTTAGTGTTCGAAATTAACACAATGTCGTCTGCATATTGAATTGAATGAATTAGCTGATTCTCTATCAAAATCCCATCCTCTTCTTTATTAAATTGCCCATTAATGTCGTAAATCATAAAATTGAATAAGTGAGGCGACAGTGGATCACCCTGCAGAAGACCACCATAAATATCAAATGGTGGGTATACATTTTTTCCACATTTAATTGTAACGGAGTAATGACCAAATAAAAACTTTATAGCCTTAATAAACAAAGTATCTGCACCATGATTTTTTAGTTTATCACATAATGTTCCTATTGAAACCGAGTCAAAAGCCTTTTCTAGGTCCAAATAAACTGTATATAATTTGTGTCTTTTTCTGGATAAATGGATTTGAATGATTGAGATTAATGTAAATAATGCTGTTTCTGTTCCACTCTTTTTAGTAAATGCAAATTGGGAGTCTGAAATCAGGGAATTTGCTTCCAACCATTGAATAAATCTTGTCGCCAAGATTGATGTAAAAATCTTCCTTAATGAAGAGAGAATTGCGATAGGTCTGTAGTTGCTAGGATTTAATTCATCGCCTTTTTTAAATATCATTCGGAAATATGACGAGCACCATGACTCAGGGTAAATACTGTTTTCATACATATAATTAAAACTAAGTGCTAACAATTCAGCCGTATCAAATGGTAATCTTTTTAAAAAACTATTTGGAATGGAATCAGGTCCCACAGCAGTAGTTTCTTTTAATTTTTTAATAATGTTTACTATTTCTAGAGCCTGAATTGGCGAATCCAATACACCCTCATTTCTGTTCATTGTATCCTGTCCTGATTCTAGAGTATTATTTATATTATTTGCCTTCCTTTTTCCAAAAAATTCAAACCATTTTTCAAATCCAACAAACACTTGCTTTTCCTCCTTTATCCTCGGTCGATATTTTTTAACTGTTGACCAGAAAAAATTATTGTTTTTCTCAGTAAGTAATTTTTGATTAATCGTATTAAAATATTTCTTTTTCTTCGCCTTTATAAGATTATTATATCCTTTTCTTGAATCTATATATTCCTTTAGTTGTTCTCTTAATCGATGTTTACGAAATAATACCAATGCATGTTCTTTTTTTCTCTTTGCTCTATAACACTCCATATCAAACCATTCTTGCTTAAATTTATATTTCTTCTTATTTAAGTTTTTAATTTTATGACAATTCGGTTCTATAATATAGTCTTTAAAAATTTTTATTAAAGAATTGTATATTTCTCCAATCTGTACTCTATGGATTAGTTTGATTCTTTCTCCTATTTCACTTTCGTATTTTCTAATGTTAAATCTACATTTCATCTCTTGTAAGTTCTCTTTTATATTTTTCTTTTCGCACAATAATAGGTTAGGCAGGTCTTCTCCTATAATTAGTTGTAAAGGGAAGTGATCGGATTGGTCGTTATCTAACACCTTAAATTCAATACAATGGTCCAATATAAATTCTGAACATATTATATAATCTATGACCGATGCTCCTCTTGGAGACAAAAAGGTATGTCTGCCAGGATAATCCTCTATAGTACGACCATTTAGTATGTATAAATCGTGACTTTTGGCAAGTTTAAGTAACAAGTTTCCTTTTTTATTACTTCCTGTGTCAGAGCTACTTCTTATATTGTAAATTATTCGGTTATTTCCTTTATAATATGAATCGTTGAGATTTCCAATTCTGGCGTTAAAATCGCCTATAATTAGCCATAATGGAGTAAAATGTAACCAGTTCGATAAAATCTTTTCAATTTCTTGATAAGGACTTTGAAGCGTTTCATAAGGCGGAATATAATTGACTATTATTGCCAGATATCTTTCGGCGAAATTACTAAGTTTTTTTGTTTCCAATTTGATCAAAGAAAATATTAAATATGAACTTGTATAAGAGTAAATCAAGCTCCCCAAAGTTTTATTCATTATTAACATAATTCCACCTTTAGGCCTGCCTACACCAGGATTTTTTAAAGCAGGGACCATTATGTAATCAAAAGTCTGTAAAATTTGTATGTCGTTTGTGGTTAATTTATTAACCCAAGTTTCTTCTATACCTATTATATCATACTTCTCCATCATCTTTTTTAAATAAGTTGAAGAAAACTTATTTCTGAATCCTTGGACATTCCAAGTGAGTATTCTAATTCCAGACTCTTTCATATATTCCATTTTAGATTTATCGCACTTACTGCTATTATTATTAAAAACATTAGTATTATTGGGTAAATTTAGTAATTGAAATTTACATCTAAAAAAGTTTTAGCATCCACTAGGCAGTTATTTGTAAAACTATATGTAATTTTCATGTTTTTATAAATGATATAGTCATTTCTTAGTAAAATCTGGACACCTTTTTTCTTAGCCTCTATATAATATGGAAGAATTTTGGCTCTACGATCTCTTGTTTCTTGGGTAAAGTCAGATGACATGCGCAAATTATTATATGGCTCTTCCAATGAAACTTTTTTATAATTATAAAAATAAGATATTATTTGATTCTTCCTTTGAACATTAGTTAAAGAAATTTTTAGAATAGTAGGTTTTTCCTTTTTAATTATATAAATGTCTTTAATTTCTTCTAATTTAAAGTCTGTTATTTTTAAGGTCTTCTGAATAAATTTAACTAGGCTTTCTTTTATAATTGTACTTTCTTCTATTGGGTATCCGAATAACATTAAGTTAGCTTGCTTAATTATATTTAAAGTGTTATTTACCATATATTGCTGGGCTTCCATTTTTCTGTCAAGGTCAGGAACCATCGCCTCAAGTTGATTTACTTTCTGCTCCAACAGGCCAAACTTTGTTTTGAATTCCTTTAACTCCTGGTGAATTAAACTTATTTCGGATTTAAGTTCCAGAATTTGTTCAGTTATGGATTTATGAGAAGCTTGTACAAGTTTTGACAGTTGTTCTATGCTGGTTGTTATCGGATTATCATCTCTCTCCCTCACTTCACCATAGATTTCCAACATAGACTCCTTTTCCTTTTCTCTCTCATTTTCATGTGTTATTTCCGTCCCTTCCTTCTCCTTGGATGATGTATGTTGTCTACGGAGCATTGTATCCACACAAGCTGCTTTAGACATCTTAACTGTACTTGTACTTCTAGTCAATGGCGGTCGTCCTCTCTTTGGCGGAGAATGTGACAATGGACCTGGGTTTTGTTCTATCCCAGCCATTATCAGCTTTATCCGTATAATTATTAATAAATATACCTGAATTAGCCACAAATTTAACGATAAAAGTTTCTTTTTTTCATACCAAAAAAGCTCCGACTTAATTTTCACCCTCATGGTTAAACGCCTGGAGCGCCCCCTAAACTTTAATTATATATATAAATAACAGCAATAATAAAGGACATCAATTTTAAATTTTAATTAAAATCTATTAACAATTTATGAAGAGAAAACGTCGTAAAAACTGTAAAGAAAAATCTTAATATTACTTTCATAAAAAAAAGGTTAAAATCAATTGTAAAATTTTACAGTAAAACCTGTGTATACCGGAATGGCACAGAATATTTTTTTCCGTTTTAAACAGGTTTTATTATATTAAAAAAAGGAACTTAATTACTATTATAATTTTATACAAATATTAATATTTTTAATTAATATTTATTGTATTATTTAAAAAAGAGAGAGACAGAGAGAGGTGTGAAGAGAGAATATAATTTGATTTTATTGAAATTCAAAATGTCATTTTTAATTAAAATTTCGAATTTATAATAATAATTTATACACAGTGAAAGTGAGAAATTTTTCTCTTTTGATTTTTGATATATATTTGCAGATGGAAGCAACTACAATTTAATAACTTATCATAAGTTATTAAATTGAAGTGCTTTGACAACTTTATTATAATAAAGGCAAAACAAAGTCTAGCATAAACGATGTAAATGCAATATTCTGACACTGATGACCAAATTTAGCCATAGAAAACTTATTAAAACAGACAAATATTATTATTAATGCAAAACTGCTTCCTTTAAAAATTAGTTTTCTTATCTGTCTTTCTCTCTCCTTATTTTCCTGTTTACTATTTTATAACAAGGAACTTGATTATGAAAGAATTTATATATAGAGCATTTAGTTTATACAAATTTTAATTTTTATTTTATATAAAATAATTTATTTATTTAAATAGTGTATTCTTAATGAAGTATTTACTGTCATGTCACAACTAATATACTGTATAAAAGTTTAATAATAAATTCAACTTTAATTGGGTTTAACGAATTAAAAAATGGTAAAAAAAAATTGAAAATATGTTATAAAAAAGCTGGCAACATTGTCGTTGGACTTTCCAGGCATTATTTTATTTGTTTTCATCCCTAATAATTGCTACAACTATTTTTTAAGTCTTCAGATTGGTTCGGGAGATATTAAGGGGGAGGGGTCGTATCTTCCGAACCAATGGTCCGATTTTCATGAAAATTTCTAGAAAACTTCTTCCTTAATATACAAATTCTTCTGCAGAATTTCAGAAATTTTTGACGAAAGGCACAAGAGTTATTAAGTTTCAAATCGGGTAAACGAAACCGTGCTTCCCATTCATACATACAGGACTAATTCCAACTTTTTTGCATTTCTCGACGTTTCAAGGTCCTCCGAATCCAAAAATGTAAAAATTTTTGGGCCATTTTGTTGAGCGATCAACACACTTTTCCTATGTTATATTAATTAAATAAATATTTATAAATTTATTTTAGTAAATTTTATAAATTTAAAATAATAAATGAGATAATTTTATTATTTTTTATTGTTATTTGCATCATTTCTCCCTTTCATTTATAATATATATATATATATATATTTGTTTTGTTTCTATTTTCTATTTTATTCTTTTATCATTTATTGTCTAAAAGGCCGTACATTGTTTAAAATCTTTCGTGTCAAAATTTTATTTTATTTTTATTAATTCAATAGAAAAGGAAATCAATAATAAAATTTTCTAAACATTTCTTTTTGCATTGATGTGAAGTTTCAAAAAGACATCCTGTAACTGAATTGGTTTACAAAAGGAAAATAAAATTACAGGGGAGGAGAAAAACATCTATAAATAGCTATTTGTGCATAAACAAACGTGTTTGTTTTTACCTTATTTTTTCCCTTAAAAGATCAGCATTTCATTTAAAATAAAATAAAAATTCTTTAAAAGTTTTATATAAATCTATTAAACAAACAAGACTAAAGATACATAACTTTAAATTCAATTTTTAAAATTATAATATTAATTAAATTCCGCAAAGAATAGGAAAAGATAAATAAATAAATATATATATATTTTATATATGTATACTGTATATATATATATTTATTTATTTATCTGGTTGTATTTTTACAACTTTTTTGATAGAATATTATATATTTGTTTTGAAAATAATATATATAAATGAATAAGATTAACTTTAAAACATGGATTAACTTTAAAAATACTATATTATATATTCATTATTCTAATATTTTCCATATATTTTGAAAGAATAAATTTTTCTTTTTGATAAAATAAGCAGTATATTTATATTTATTTTATTTATTTTCAAGTTTTATTTATTTAGTAGAAATAATATACAGTATATATATATACAAGTAATTTTATTTCTTGAATTTAATTAATTTTAGAATAAATAAATACAGTTATTTTTATAAATTATATATTCTAAAAATAGCATAGAAATTAATATTTATTATTATTTTTTCGTTAGCTTCAACTCGAACAGTTTACTTTACAAATAATATAAGGCCATACATCATTAGGTTACCAACAGCTTGACGAATTAAAATTTTATAAAGTCTAAAATATTTAAAGTGTTTTCCACAATATATCTTCGTTCCGTTGCATAAATTCAATTACTGTTTGGGGGATATAAAATTAACATATAATTTCTCAAAGTGGATGACAGTTTTCCAAGATCCAAAATCAATCTTCTAACACAAAATATTAACGATACTAACAGTAAACAATACTAAGGTAAACATAAGCAACACACACAGACACAGATACATACACACACATATATATATATATATACATACATAACCTCACCTACTAAACTTATGATTAATAATTCCTCTTACTGTTATAGCATGCGTCAAGTATGTAAAGTGAATCATGACAAATTGTCAAACTGATAACGTAGTAAAGTGCGGCTTTTCGTCTTACAGACCCTTTGAAATTGTACTTTGTGACAGATGGTATACACTATAGGCTATTTATTTTAATTTGCTCTTGACCATCTTCTGCTATTCCTTCATTAAAGACTAGACTAATCATGATAATAGTTCGGTAATGTAGTTAGGTAGCTTGGCTGTCAAGTCTGGGAGACAAAATAGGTCTGTGCCATGTAGGTGCATACGAGTCAACTTTCTCAATTCTCATGTGAATTTACTTAGTTTACACCGTACAATTTATGATAAAACTCTATTTATATAAATATATATATATAAAAAGTTTATTTATCAAAATAATAATTAAAGTATCGAGCACACAGACCTATTTACAGAAGAATTTTATGTTTTAATAATTAAGTAATTATGTTAAAAATAACTTTGTAGTGTGTTTAATTAATTATTTAATTAATTATGTTGTAAATATTCTTTAATATTTTAAAATTTCGACTTAATTAATCTACTTTTTTTTAAATTAGAGTTTATTAGTAAAAATTATCGATACATCAAATAATCCTGTTTTACTCATTAATTTTCGAGATTTTCTCGAATTTTTGTTTAGTAATAGATTTTTATATTTATAATAAAAATAAATTTAAACAGATTTATAATTTATTTATACGCAATTTTTAATTCAAAATACAACTTATTCGCACCTCCATGCATCCATACCAAATCATGAAGGAAGGGGAAATAAACACACACAAAAATTGATAAATTAATATTTTATTGTATAAAATTTTTAACGATGTAGTTCAACAAAGTGTTCTACTCCTTTCTTAAACATAAATTTTACGAAAATTGAACTAAGTAAGCCACTCGATTAGAAAATTCTTTAGGTCATGTTGTTGCAATCTCAGCAGTATTCACTACAGAGTATCCAGAGTGAAAGAAATCAAAATAAAAGAGAAAAAAGCAGCAAAGTTGACACTAGTGATTAGGTGATGGTCTCAGATGTTTCTAGACAGTGGGGAGACAATATATCTAGAGATCTTTTCATCAATTAGTTACTGTATACTACAGAGAAGCAATTGTTTAGTAAGTTATTCCCTAAGAAAAGCATGATTATAAAACTTTCTTTTTTGTTTTAGTAATTAATTTATATGACATATTTTATATATATATATATATATAATTTTATTCTTTAAATTCGAATATTATTAGATATTCGTTGTATATATATATATATTTTTTTTAAATGTATACTTTTTTTCGTGAGACTAATCATAGTTCCGTCACCTCTGAACATTAGATGAAAGTAAAAGATATCTCTGGAGTATACTGCATGGAACATTTCATTTGGAAAACAGAACTGGTAGATTAATTAAACTATATCCCATGGGGATACTCACCGTATGTCGTTTCTTCAAAGAATCTTACTTTTCATAAAACAATTATTAACGAAAACAAATTTTACTCTTTTGTATTTTTTTATCTTCCTCCCTCCTCGTACAGAATCTATAAATAAAAGAAGATATAAATTTGTTATAAAATTTAATTAGTAGTAAATTTTTTTAAATCTAAATTATTAAAAGAAATTTATTATTTAAGTAACTTTATATAGTAATAGTATAAGATTTAAATCATTATTTTTTTAATTAAAAGAAATTATTAGTGTAGAATAAATGATAAAAGTTGATAAGTAAGGAATTTAAATTAAATTTTTAAAGAATATTGTGATTTATTATAATTCATTTATGCGTATAATTTTAATATAATTTTCATCGTCATTATGATGTGTTTTTGTGAATAAGTAATAATTATTTAATAGGTTATATTTTATGAACAGTTCAATGCACTCTATGTTTAAGTAGCTAGTAAACATTCTTACTTTATAAATATAACCTGCATAACAACATTTTACATTAAACAAACATTGAATCTATAAAAAGAAATATAAAAAAAAGTACAAACAAACAACAGAAAGTAAGCAGATATACGGGTATAAAATTGTCTTTTTAAATGAATACTCTGTGTAAAAATACATGAAAAATGTTATCTTGACATCATTAATAATTATGAGAATCGTGTAAAAATCTTAAAACTTCACCCAAGTTTTTACTTTTTTTTTAAATGTTAGTTTTGTATTCGGATTTCAACACTAGACCTTAAGAAATATCTTCTACTTTCTATAATAGATGAAGATGAAGGGAAGGGAAAGAACGAAAAAAAAATGCCTTCAAAGTTACAAAGTTTCTTCTCGGCTTCTCTTGGGATACTTTATACATAAGGCGGGTGAGGGAAATTTTTCTCATTTTCTTCACACACCTAGGAGAATGGCGTACCCAGCCCGCATTATGCCTGTAAGTAGAGTCATATCCCCTGTGACCAATACTATACAAACCATATTTTAAGTCTTATCTACCACAGTTGCTCGGCAGCAGCATCAGAAGGTAAAAGATCAGTAGGAAGGAGTGAGTGAGAGAAAAACTACAGTGGCTAGTATACATTCGATCTACAGTATTCTGATCACGAATGGCCTGCCAGTCTTGTGTCTTTTGTCAAGTTAGTGTGCAGGTAGTGAGAGACAGCCAAACTATAAGAGCACTTTCTTAAAAGCTATTTGTACACTTGTTTTATTGGATCAATTTATAGAAAAAGAAGAAAAAATACTTGTCATAGTTTTAAAAGAAATATCTTATCAGTTATATATATATATATTATTAAAAGAGATAAACGAAAATATATTTTAATTTTTTTTTCTTCTGTTTCTACCTATTTTCTCTGTGATATATATATAAATAGCTTTCCTTCTTGCAATATGATCTCCTTTTTCTTTAGTTTTATATATTTCGAAATTCCATCAAACAACTTTAGTCATATATATTACTGTAAGAGAAACGAGAGAGAGAAAGCTGTCAATATTACAGACAACCTGACAATAACAGTTTCCATTCTTCACCCACAGGATAACTGTAAAGAAGCAGTTGTATAATTCACTGCACCATTTTGGACTTACAAAACCAGAGAAAAAGTGATTGCTTTCTTAGCTCCAAACCGACCCAAAACATATTTACTTGAAACAAAATGATCCGAACTGGTCCCTCATCGCCAATTCTCATATATACTGTAAGTCCATCCATAAAGAAAAGTTTCCCTGACAAAAGACTTACTTAAGTAACACCTTAACTACCTTACTGACAACTGTTATAATAAAATTGCCACTTAGAGTCGTTAAAAGGATTCCCTATTTTTTCTCTCACATTTTGAAAATGTTCGACGAAAAATCCGTTTTTTATTTGTACAGGCCATTAAGAAACATGGGAATTACGTCAACCTAGACTTAAGTTTTTCCCCTATCTCCTCTTTTTTTTATTTTTTTGGAAAGATCTTTCTGTCGGTCATGTTCTGTGATAGGAATAGAGAATATAGCATCCGAATTTTGTCCAAAGAAGCCGGAACTTATAAAAAATTCTAGTCGCGAACAACTTAGAAGTGTGAGTTTTCTGCAGCTGAATTGAGTTGTGTTGATCGCACTCTTTTCTCGTAACCTTTAAAAAACATATGCCAAAACTCACCAATAACATTCGCATAAATGATATAGACGACAGTAAAAAAATTCAGCATCAATCCTTTATTATATATATATATATATATATACATTCCAAATATAACGTGAAAGTATGATTTTTTGAAGGGAATAAAAGCCAAAAATCTTACTGTTATCAGTCACAGCTAACTTCATATACTTTTTACAAGTTCAGTGACTGACAACAACTTAGTTACCAAAGTTGTGTCGGAATGATTCTCATAATATATGAGAAGAAATGTGTTCCTCAACCTGTAGTGCGAATGCTACAGATTGAGGAACTCTTATCATCTTCTACGGCAAATTGACTTATAATACATATACGTTTTGCGATCTATAGTACGCGTGCTACAGATTGCGATCTGCTGATCCAAATTAATTTTGTTACGTAGTAATTATTTCTGTTTATATTATTTCTGTCATTATAAAGATTACATCACAATTAATATTTATTGCGTTGAGTATTGTTTACTTCTTCGAAAATATTGTTGTGTAATTGTTATCGTTATGTCATAATTAACTAATTTAAATTCCTCTTAAATGAAAAATTTTAAACAATAATAAATTATTTAGTAAATGTTCCTCAAGCTGTAGCATCCGTACTACAGGTTGAGGAACACAGTTTCTTATATTAATATATTTTTTAACTGCGTAGATGTATGTATAAATAATAAAATTTTAATTTCTTAGCAGAAAATTTTGCTTTAGAATTTTTTTTATAAATATCCGCAATTATTTATAGATCCATGAATTTTTTAATTTAACATATTCTCATAAAATTTGAATCAGTATAGAATATCAAAACCTTAATAAAAACCAACAGAAGCTCCTCAGTTAGTACACTTTCTAAAAATAAAAATTTGTTTAGGGAAAAAAATATATATATATATATTTTTTTTTAGTCTGTTCCAAAATGAAGTTTTCTGAATCTTTAATGTTTTTTTAATCATGTAAGTCACATATAATATATTTAATTTATTTGATTTTTTCTCAAATAGACGAGAAGAAATTTACATTTATGAACATAATTTATTTACGATAAAAAAATTTGTTTTTTTTTATTTTGCTTCGATATTTTAGCAATAAATACGGTAGAAGAAAAAGTTGAAAAAAATTGTACATACGAGGTATAGAAAATTCTATTGGTTCAAAGAAAACAAACGGATTCTTTTCATCAATAATTTGTTTTATAATCTCTTTGGAAAGAATAAATCTTACTTTATATCTTAAGATTTGTATATAATTCAAGACGATTCTCTACAATCTCTCTCATGTCAGATAAAAGATAAATTATGTTGCAAAGTATATTTCCGGATAAAAATCAAGAATAAACTAAGTCATGTCATTATTTAATTTCCGTTATATAAAATCTATTGAAAACTTTATAAACAGATTATTAATTATTATAAATTAATACTTCTTATACGTTGACAAGACCTTAATTATAAAACTTGTAAGTGTCAGAAAGACAGTTGTGTATCCAAGTGTCATTGTAAGGGGCATAGTTATGCACTTATAACATAAACAGTGTTATATTTTCTTTCTGAAATGTACTTTTGTATATATGCATATATTTTATTTATTTATTTTTAATTTTTGGTTAATAGTTGCACATATCTGACCTCCCCACGCATATATCTATGCAGAGAAAACACAGCTAATTTATGAAGATATGTGTTCCTCAACCTGTAGAACGGATGCTACTGATTGAGAAACACTTATTAAAATCTATTGCAAACAGATTCGTAATGAGATTGATTATTCAACTGATAGTACGCGTACTACAGATTGAATTCTTGTTTTATTAAGAATTATAATTATCATTTACTTTAATTGTACTGTCACAATTACTGTTTTTACACTATAATTACTAATACTACGTCATGATAATTGTTTGTAACTTTTGTTTTTTACTATAAACTTTTAAAAAATATTTATTAAATATTTAATAATATTACTGTTTGTTTTATAGTGTTACCTATATTCTATAAAATAAGCATAAATAATCTAGGATAAAGTAAATTCTCTTGTGAATAATTCTCGCTGGAGTTTTAGTATAAATAATATATAATAAAGGACAACTTCATCACGAATATTAAGCGTTAGAGCAGAACTTTAGCATGAATAAATGTTATAAACCGGTGCATGAAGTTAATAATTTGTACCCCTTACAGTCTCTTCATGAATATAACAGTTCCTATACGAATAATTTATATAAAATTACAGTTTTATCCATAATAATTTCGATAAAGCGAAGCCAGTGATCATTGTAATAAGACATTACGAGTATGATGCAATGTACAAAAAAAATTGTGATTGGATTATCGTGTAAAAAAGTATGATGACTTGCAAGTAAAAGTATTAAAATACCATATTATACTATACAAAGGCATGTTAAATTACTTTATCTAGCAAAAATCAAGACATATGCAAGGCGTACGAAACAATAACCTGCATAATTTACGTTTACCTACATATGATATTGTAACTTATCCAAATGTGACAATCTTCATAAACCTTACCCAAATATGATATCATAACCTAACCGAAAGTGCCCTCATAACTAAATATGTCGTCGTAATATATACAAAATATGAGATACGTAACAACTAAATATGATGTCATAACTGATGTAAATAGAATATACAATCAAATACTAATAATCTATCGTCGATTTAAGATTCTTTGTGTTTATTATTCTTAACCTATTGTTAGTTCTTATTAATAAGAAGTTAATTACTTCTCAATGTAACCAAATTATTTAATTTAAAACGCCAAATCAACAAGACCTTAGAGCAGGGCTTCTCAACCAGTATTGACCCCTTAGAGGTCAATGAAAGTTTGAGTGGGGGTCAAAAATTTTGCAGATATTAAAATTGTATTAAAATTTTACGTAATTTTTTTGCTTTCGAATAAATTTAGAAAGTTATCTTTTAAAAATTATATAAATGAGGGCTGTCGCACCTATGCATATTATATTATGGAGGTCTTTGAAATAGGTTTTTCTTAAAAGGTGTCATACATGATTATGATTACTAAGCCCTCAATATGATAATTTACAACTGCAGTAATATATTATAACCATGTGTATTACCTAGCTAAATACTTTATTTAGACATGATCCATAAGTTAATATACTTAAGCATTATTATTATAATATGATTATCATGTATGTTATCACTACTAATATTGTTATATAGACGTTATACGGTTTGTACTGTACATCTATATCACCTGTATATTATAATCATTTAGAATATTTAAACATCACTATTAACATGATATTCTATGTAATACACTAGCATTATGAAGATCACGTGTGTACGTAATTCAGTATAACCTTCCTCATAAGCTATTTAGAATATGATACTTTTAACATAATACTTATGATTTTTGATTATATTATATAATTAATAACTCATAAAAATGCTGTAGAATCGATTCTAAAGCTCAATACCTCATCAAAATTAATGATTTAGATACCGTCCTGACGTAAATGGATATGATTTAAAGGTAGACATTTGAACAAAGCGTTATATAATTGATGTTAAAATATGTTTATATATCCATAATAAAGAACTTAGAAAAAGATATTAAAAGACATTTTCAAGAATTAACTTGTTGACAATCGACGTAGACATCAAAGAGAATGTTAAAAAGGTTAAGAGACGGTATCATTGCACAGTTGGGAAATAAATAATTGATTGCAGCCAGATATGTAATTAAGGATTTCAAGACTTTCATTAAATTGAACCGTGAAAAGATTTAATGTATCTAAAAATTATTTATTAATGATGATATCTTCATTACTATATTTGTAAAATGTCTTTTTTTTTTTTTAAAGGTAACACTCTGCTAGATACACCATAACAAATTATATACGCGAGCATTTTAGGCATAAAAATTTTGTTAAATATACGATAAAATACATTATTTTTAAAAAATTAAACTTGTTTATGAGTATATCGTTAAAAAATATTTTAAAAATTAGCGTTTTTTAACGAAGTTTTGATGAAGTAAAACATATGTAATGGATTAGAGTGCATTATGGTAATTAAGACATCATCATCCAGTTGTAAACAATCAAGTTGGGAAGTTAAAAGTTAGCAACAAAAATTATTATAAAGGTGTCTTACGTATTTTTCTAGAAGAAAATAATCAACTTAATTGAAGTAGATAGCAGAAATAATTCTTATTTACTGATCCGTAAACTGTTACAAAAATTAGCGTCATGACATCAAGAAAAGTGTATAGAGCTTTTCGGTCTGTAAAATAAACTAGAAGTTCGTAAGAATTTCGTATTATATAGTTTATACTTCAGCAGACACATTATACTCGTAGTACAATCAACGTAAAATGTAGCAAGTTCAGTCAGATGGTGGGAATCATGGTTGCACGTTATGGGTTGTTGAGAAAATGAAACCTGTTGTAGTGAGACCACCTAAAATTACGAGATTTCCTTTAGTGGTAAGATAGGTTGAGAGAAACTCTCGTAAACAATCAAAACGACTCCCCATACTATTCTATAGCATTTCTGCTTGACTTCTTAGTAGATTCTATAACGTTTCTGTGTATTCTCTTACGCTTTAGTTAGTGATTTTATGATTTGATTTTTTTTCTCATTTATCTGAGTGATTTTGATATTTTGGTCTATATATATATTTACAGTTTTTCCATTTGTCACTTTGTTTATTTTTATTTTAAATACTGTTTACACACGATGACTTAAACGAGTTTTTTTGAATTTACTGCCATATTTTTATGCTGTTAATCACGTAAAAAAATTTACTGTTTCCACTCTTTTTAAACTGTTCTTTTTATTTTTAAATAATTCCATTTCATCTTTACAGAAAAATAATTTTTATATCCGTAAATAATAAATTACATGTAAAGAAATTCATGATAAATTATTATAAAATATAGATTATTATGAAATAAAAATTGTAGAATAATTGAAATTATTACGTTAATTCATTAAATTAGAAGGAATTAAAATGATCAAGAATTCAAATTGAATCGGATTAAGACAGCAATAATGAAAACGAAGATAAAATTAATTAAAATAGTTTAAGATAGTTAAGAATCAATAGAGCGTACACAGTTTTAGCGTAATTTAATTTTTATTACTTGGATGTTTAATTATAAGTAGTTAAAATAGTAAATAATTAAAATTATCATCGTCGAGTCGAGTCATTCCAGCAAAGTCCAGCTACATTTTCTTACCATTTCTTTTTATTTATGGCACGTTACTGTATAGTATTTCCTCCAGAATCTTAAATTTTAAGGTGTTCTTTTATTGCATTTTTCATCTACGAAGAGTTTAGTGGTTCAGGGTGGTGTACTGTACAGTATTGTACATAGTTCATGAAATGCACGTTCTATGTTGGTTCTAGAGTAATTAGTGCATTGAGATGATTAAAAAAACAAATGAGACGAATGAGGAATGATGTTTAATCGATCCATTCGAGGTCATAGGTCAAAGGTGAATCGATAAACTCCACCTAGAAGATTGGTAGACTGTAAATAATTTATTTTATATACACTAAATTATAAAGTAATTTTAAAAAAAAGTTTCCTTATTAATTATAATATTTTTATTTAAGTTTTTTTTTCATTTTAAACGTAATTATTTATTTATTTTTACATCAGTTATTTGTTTACTTTACGCTTCATTTTGCTAAATTTCTTATAAATAAATTATCGTTTAATGATTATAAATAGGATAAAAACTGTTATAAAATTAAATAAATATTATTAAAAAATAATAATGATGATATTAATGTAAGTATATATAAGTTTATTCTCATTTTAATAGCAATTTTAGTAGTTTAGAAAACAAATTATAACAGTTTCTGTACAATTTAATAGAACGGAGTTTACAATTACTGAAGTATAATTGAACTTTAATGAATTTAATATTAAATTACCTAAGAATATTTAAGAACTATAAGACTTCGTTTTAAGTCATTATCCCCAATAAACTTCCAACTAAACTAAATAATAAAAATTTACGAGTTAAAATGTGTTTATTCTCACTTCTTAACAGTAAACATGTGTACAAAACTTTAACCTTTTTTTTACTTTTTTCTTTCTTACTTTCCCTTATAAAGTCCAGTTTATTAAAATATTTATAAAGTTTTAAATACGACTCAATTATAATTTTATATATAAAAACTCACTTAATATAAATTTCATTAAAAATTTATAAGATTTTTAATTACTTAATCTTTCATCAAATGTAAACATTGAATGTTTCGACTTTAAAAACATTTTATTTATTATTAAAAATTATTTAATTTTTATAACAGATTTTTTTAGCCTATTAAAACGTAAAAATTACTTAAATATATTCCTTATTAATATAATTAATATTCATCTACAAGTTACATAAAAATAAATTATTGAAGCATTAAGTTTTTAAAAAATTCAAGTAAATTCACATATAATTTTAATAAAATCTTGATTAATTATTAGAGAAATATAATAATTTTTTTTAAAAAATATTTAATATTTAATGCGTAATATTCGTTAAATCCCTATAAAAATTGATTTTTAGCAAAGGCATGAAGAAAGAAGAAGAGGAAGAAGGGAAAAAGTTTGTAATTAATTTAACAGAATAAAGATATGCGTTAAATATATTAAAACCTTAATAAAATACAAAATTTTAAACCAACAAATTGTCGAAATTCGTTAGATTTAAGTGACAAAGACTATTGTAAAAGATCCTTTAATCTTCTGATTGTAAAGTAGATTTATAAATGACTTAATGAAGATATTTGAGGAATTTAGTACAGTTTCTCTTTAATAGATAATGAGAAAATCAACAATTATAATTCAAATTCATATTTTTCTAAGAAAATTATACGTTAAAATCTTCTTAATAACTCAAAAAATTAAATGTAAGATGCTAAAAATCGTTACTGTTTAATGGTGATTTTAATTCGAATTTTCTTTCCTATTAAATTAAAAATTTATCTATTGATTGTCATTAGGGTGTATACAGTATATATGTATACAATTAATGACTTATTTAATAATAAAATTGATCGATGTTATACATTATCGTAAGCGAAATGTTGAAGGTTATATAGGCTATACGAAATTGCTGTATAAATGAGCAAAATGATAAGTTTACGTTAAATACCTGTATACGGTAAATTTATGCGAATGATTTTAAAGCAATATACGATACGTAATTTATTTAATAAAGTTTACAGCAAATAGCAAGAGTTTAAGATTTAAATTCTCAACCTGTGGTCCGCGAGCATCGTAGAGTAACGAAACCCTTCCTAGATAATTTTAAGAAATGGGAAAGGTTGAGTAGTTCTATCTAAAAGCTCTCATTAATGAATATTTAACATTTAAAATACATGTGGATTGTTTATTAATAAAAATAATTTAATTTGTGCATTAAAATCGTACAAGTTTTAATAATTAAGATTTAAATAACGTTAAAAATGAATTAGTTCTATCCATTTTTAATTCGCATACTAAGTATGATAGAATTTCATCCTTGAAGAAGGTTTTAGCCTCATAAAATTCACATTTAGTTGAAAAGTAAGTTTTATTCCTCTAAAAGAATTTCTTTTAAATAATTTAATATATAAAAATCTTTTTAAAATTATATTTACTGTACAGTAAATAGAATTTTGTGAATGAAGAAATTAGGTAGAATAAGTAGAAATGATGTCATCATAGGAATATCTAAAATTGTTTACATCTTGCATCACAGTTTAGATTATGTCCCTATAATTTAGCAAGCTATACGTCACAATTAAATACGAATAAACGAATATAGTACCGTTGAACTGTTATATTTAAATGTTAAGTGCAACAGTCCACACAATGCAGATAAATTTAAGAAAATGTAAATTATTCTATCAGTATACAAAATGTTCTACTTAGTAATTATTTTCCTTAAAGTAACATTTTTAAATACTTTTCATATCACATTTGTTTACATAATTTACTTTTCCAATTTAGAATAAAATAAAATTTAAAAAGAAAAAAAAAAAAATGTGCTGTATTCGCTAAGAGATGCGATGATGTAGTTGTTTCTCATCTTTTAATCTCGTATTATTTTACTTTAAAATAAACATAACTCGATGAAAATATTTTACGTGAAACAGTTAAATGAAATATTTTTAATATTATCTTTCTCTACAATTACTAAGTTCTTGAATTATTGTCATTTTTAGAGTTAACAAAGCGCTATTGTCTCGACCCTTGCTGAAGAGCTTCGTCAATTTAAAAATATTTAGGCTACATTCAAACCTCTAAACAACGTCCAATTCCGGACATTAAAAGAACTGTTCTGAGGTGGCCGTTGTTTGGAAGTTATTTCGTATGCATTTATTATAAAAAAAAAGGGAAAAGATTTTTAAAATGGCCGCTGTTTACAGGTTATTTCGTATGCATTTTTGTACAAAAAAAACAGAGAAAAGATTTTTAAAAATGGTCGTTATTTAGAGGTGACTGTTATTAGAAGTACGACTGTAGATTTTCTAAAATAATTTTACATAAATATAACGTTTTATGAATAGAATATTTAAACATTTCCAACGTTTTAATTGGTTAATATAGAACGTAAACGTGACAATGCAGCATCGCAGCTTAATTTATGCATGGTTTTAAATTACTAGAAGAATATAATCATAATTTATTAAATATTTGCTAGTAATTAGAAATATATAAATACTCAACTATATCTTTCTGTGTTTAATAGTTCTTCAGATGTAAAACGTGATCGACAGACGTTAAAGAATTATGTAAATAAGAGTAATCCCAAACTCTTCAAATAAAATTTCCTTTATGTATGTTACTAATTTATATTATAATATAATAAAAAAAAATTTTAAATTTCTACAAAATATAATTTATATAAGAAGTTGTTAAAGTTAATAAATTATTTTAAATTTAAATTATTCTATTATTTAAATATTTAAAAATAAAACATAATTAATTTCGAAGAATATATATATATATATATATATTTTTTTTTTTAAATAATATTTTATTCACTTAACAACTTTCTACAATTTATTATTATTATTATTATTATTTTATTTTTATTTTTAATAAAAATATTCTTGACATCATCTTTATAAGAATTAATATTTTTATGCATAAAAAATTATGAATTTTTTTTGGTGAAAAGTTTTATCAACTTGAATATTTATTTTAATTTATTTTTATTTTTCATTCCATAAAAAAAATATTAAATTATATTTTATAACTTCTTCACTCATATTTTTAATAATTATAAAAGATATTTAATTATTAAAACAAAATAATTTTTAAAGTGTAGTAGTATTGAAAGGTGTTATGTATATATATATATATTTCTTTAATAAATACAAAATTAAGTAAAAAATAAAATAAAAAATAGAAAAATAAGGGGAAAAAGAGGAGGGGGAAATCTATACCTTATTAAATATTCATAAAATGATTAGTTTTATATTCTATTTAGAGATTTAAATATTTTTCTGGTTCTTTAGGATAAGTTAACCAGAAAAAAAGTTGTTTTCGCCTTCATATTTTTCATATCTTAAAAACAAAAAATATAAAATAAAAAAAAAGGTTTGTTTGTGCTACCTCTTGGGTATAAATTTATTATTTCATATTCTTCACCACTACAAAACTTTAAAAAATAAAAATAAAAATAAATTTAAAAAAAATCGGTTTACTTCTTTTTATAAAATAAATTTTTAAAAAATAAAAAAAAATTATTTTAAAATCCTTTTTTTTTAATTAAAAATCTTCGACTTTTAAGTTAATAAATACAATAAATTTCTTCGATGTTTGTATAACCAGATCAGCATTAAATCTTATCATGCAAATGTTAAAGTTACTGTTTACATATCCATATAATAAATCAAAAATAATTTTAATCTTTAAATTGTTTTATTTGACGATTATAACTTTTCTCCTTACGGTATGTGTGTAATAATAAATGACTTTAATTAATTACTTAAAAAGTTAAGATAATTGGGTATAAATATAAACTATTTATTAAGTAGTATGAAATGTTTGTTGGAGTATCATCATCATCATCGACGTGGTATACACGAAAGACAAGAGTGCGTGACACTTTAAACAATCTGATGTCACGATGCGGTGACGTTTGTCTTTTAAAAATCCCAAGAGTGACAATTCCCTCGAGCTAACTCTGTGCATAAACGTGATCAGAATTTTGGTTATAAAGGGATTTAAATGTACACGAATCTCCATTTGTTATACAATAAACATCCCTTTTAACACATTCGGATAATATCCTTTTAATAGGAGATGCAAATTTATCGCCAGCTTTCAAATAATGTCTACGAAAACCGTTTTTAATATACTTTTAAGCTTCTTTAAGTGTACAGAATTTTTGGTAATTTTCTTACTGACTTATCGTTAATGATTAAAAAAATAATTCAGAAAGTTTTTTGAAAAAAAAAAAATATGCCGGATGATAATTTTAGAAAACATCACTTCGGGGCTTTAATTAGGCAGCAATTGTCAGTTATATGCATAAAATATTAAAATTTATTTATTTAATGTTTTATAATAGATAATACTAGAGAAAAAATTTCAATTCGTACCCTTTTTAATAGGGTAAAACACCCCTTCTACTTTTTGATCAATAGGTTTATTCAGGAGGAGGAGGAGGAGGAAGAGGATGGAACATAAGCTTACTTCATAGCCAAAAATTGAAAATAAATAAGTAAAATAAAATAAAACATAAACAAAAAACACCCTTACTTTCTAAAATATATGTATAAGTCTGTTTTAGATTTATCTTTATGCACAAACCTACTTGGGATCCCTCCTTTATCATGCTATTTGGAGGATGCTCCACTGTCTTGATCGATCATAATAAAATAAATAACAATAAATTAGTATATAAATAATTAAAGTTATTTTTAGATATTTTATAATTTATAATACATTTAAAGTTTATTATATTATTTATTAAAATTCTTTGTAAATAAAATTTATATATTTTTTTAATGAGGCATATTAAAAATAAAAAGGTTTAAAGTCATTATTTTTTTATTATAACCCATTACGTTTAGAGTAAATTTAAATAATGATATTTAAATAATAAGATTTTTATGTACCAATTATATTTACCATTGTTTTAAACGAATAATAATAAACATAACAATAAATAATTGTTTCAATAATAATAACATTAAATATTGAATATTTAGAATTGTTCTTGTAGAAAGAATAAAATTTATAATAATCATAATTTATATTTTAAAAAATTACATATGAAATGTATTTTTATTTTAATAATTATATAAATATTAAATATTATAAAGTAAAATCGATTAAATATTTATTAATTTGTTACAAAAAGAAATTTTCGATTTATAAATTGATAATATATTAATAAATTATGTTAATTTCAAGTAAAAAAACCTAAATAATGTATTTAAAAGTATACATATTAATGTTAAATTATATTTAATTTTATATAAATACAATTTATTTTACTAAAATTCTCGTACAGAAGAACGGTTAATATGAATATTTATTATATTGATAAACTCAATTAGGGAATTTTCCAATTGCCAATTGCATTTCAGTATTTCGCTATTAAGATTTTTATCTAACGTTATTACATTTTGTACCATGTACTTAGATGCTGTAAAACGATTTTTCTACTCTTATAATTTTCTAATTTTTTAAATAATTGTATAACAAAACTTGCAAAACTATTAAGAAAATTATATTTTTAAACATATTAGACTGTATTTTATCAGGATAAGTTCTCATTCGTGTATATACTTAGCTCATAGGGACTCGTTAGTTTTGCTTAACAATGCATTGAAAATAATCATTATATATCATTTATAAAAATAAATACGTACTATATTCTTCTTCCTAACGTATATATATACATATAAATTATAAATATTTTCTATTTAAAGTTATATACTTCTTTATAATGATGTTTTCGAGTAAAACTCATGTTACGTGCAAGATTTCAGTAATTAATTTTATTAATGTACTTAAGATCATGTTACATAGGAGTAAAAAAAAAAATGTTGGAAAATTCGAAAAGAAATTCGTAATCAATATTTTATTCGAATTAAATATGTAAAAAACAAATTTAATCGCGTAATTTTAAAAGATGAGAGGAATGCGAATTATACATAAGATTTTTTTAATATTAAAAAATATGCAAAGTTTGCAAATTTTTATCCTTTAGATCACTATTATTTAATCAAGGATATAACTCAGAATTTTAAAAAAATATTTTTTATTAAGTTGTTTTCAAAAATATTTTAGAAAAGAACTTGAAACCATCTCCATATACTCTCAGATTGCTTTAATTTTATTTTATTGACTATGACGTTTGGCTCGTTTCTTTTTTTTTTTAAAAAAGTAAATAAATCTACTTTACTTATTAAAAATATATCTAAAAAATAATAAATAAAATTTTCTAATAAATCTCTACTTTTATAAATTTATTATTTTATACTCTTTTTTTACGTATTTTTAAAGCTTGAACTTATCAAATATTTTCGTGTAATCAATTAATGCCACGTGTAATCTGTTTCTTTTCATATTAGTGAATAATTTTGTTAGAGCATTTAAAACGAATATTAGATGGAAATTTAATCTTCTTTTACAAAATATGTATCATACATCATGTAGAATATTATGATCTTGTAACTAACTGTCAAGTCTTATATCTAAAATTCTGATAACATTTTCTTAATAGGCATTCATTGCAATAATACTGTAAGCAAGTATTGGAGGATAGTTCAATTTTCTAAAGCTAAACACTTTATTATTTATGGCGAGATTTAGAAAATTTGCATAAACATAGAATTAACCGTTTATAGGCGTAGATTGTAAAGCGTGATGTGGGCCATCAATTCAACGTCTATGGTAAAATCGAAGATTTGATCTGTTAACTCTATCTAATGCATATTCAAATTACACTCTATGTAATTGTGTGCGAGATATTACCGAACGTAAACCTGTAAACCTGATTAAATTGGAATTTCTCATTATTTTTACGTTTAGAATTAATTATAATTAAATTATTTTTAAATTTTACTTTCCCGAATGATATAGCGATCAGTGACCCTACAAGATTTTTACATTTTGGATTCAGTGGACCTCAAAACATGGAGAAATGCAAAGAAATTTGGGCGGTTTTTTTCTGTACGTATGGATGTTAGTGTGTGGGGAGCACGATTTTTTCGCCCAATTTGAAGCTTAATAACTCCTGTGCCTTTTGTAGAAATTTTCTGAAATTTTGAAGAAATATTAATGTATTAGAGAAGAATTTTTATAGAAATTTTCAGGAAAATCCAACCATTGGTTCGGCAGATATGGCCCCATTCCCTTAATATCTCCCGAACCAATCTGAAGACTTAAAGGTAGTGGTAGCAATTATTAAGGATGAAAACAAATAAAGAATACCGGGAAAGTCCAGCAACAACTTTTCCAGCTTTCTAAAACTATATATAAAGTATTTAAAATAATTCTTGCTATAAAAAGTCGTAAAGTGAAGCAAAAAGGGCAATTCTTCAATTGTTTTAAACTATAGCCAATTTTTTCACATTTAAAAATTATCTCAGTATTATAATAAATGCAATTATCTTTAACGTAAATTTAAAGTTTTTAAATGTAATATATCCAATTTTTATTTCTGTAAACTAGGCAATTGAGAGAAATTTCTTGAAAGGTGATGGAATTAGATAAAGCAACTTCTTGTATCGTGGCATACATTCTTGTTAGGTCTTGTCTGTGTTGTGTACAAGTAAAACGAGGAAGATGTATCATTGTCACAGTAAATCTGTAAACATGGACTGTCTCAACATCATGGGAATTGTTACTTTGGTTGCATTGCGTTTTGTTGGCATGTCATTCGATAAATGGTTGATCTCTTTTTTAAAGCAATTGCAATTTTATTTAAAATCGAACCCTATTCTCCTATAAATGTAATGATTCTTCTCTTTCTTTTTATTTCTCCTCCTCCTCCTCCCCTCCTCTCCTCCTCCTCCTCCTCCTCCTCCTCCTCTCCTCCCTCCTTACAAAAAATTACCCAGATAAAAACTATTTATCCTTGATTGACATGATGATAAACTGATGCTTTCTACTCTTGTTGATCCTGTTTTTCCTCCTTAATAGTAATTAATAAAATAGCTTAAAAGAACATTTTATTGATAGAATCTTAACTAAAACTAGTTATTTTAAGTAACGGCTATTAATTATTTATCATTATAAACTTCTAAAGTAACTTTATCTATCGGTTTATTTTCAATTCCCTCATTAATTGATCAAAAAGACCACGTGCTATATTCATTATCGTTTAATGGATAATTACGAAAAGGAATTTCTACACGTAATAATCTACGTAAAATAATTGATAAAATCAAATAGGTCCCAACTATCGTATAATTCTTATTTACGTGATTAGATTTGAAAATTAGTTTAGTAGCAATTTCCAATTATAAAATAAAGATTACTTATAAAGATTATTTATTAAATAAATATTCAACAATAATTCCTTCAGCTAATAATTTTCTCTGTACTTGTTGATAAACCAATCAGATTTAATGTTTATAATCATCTTTGGCTAGCGATATCCTTATTGGAGAGTTGCAACACTCTTCAAGGATTAGTTCGCGGTCTACTGATTGAAAATACCAATTTGTGCTCGTGCTAGTTTACTTAATGTAATGATTAGTATGTAGCCTACACTTTCATACTAATTTAAGCTATTTTAATGATGCTAAATTTATATAAACATGCATTATCCCAATTAATCAGAGCCAAACTTACGCTTCTGGAGGCCCGAAACGTTCAGCTCTTCTTATGCCTTTTTTATAGCACCCTAAAATTATTATCCCAAATAAGTAAGGGCACCTGATATTTATCTTTGTAAGTTTTACATAATAAATTTTATAGGGGCCTCTATATTTTAAGGCTTTACTCTGGCGCCTGTACCTAAGGCCTTGTAGATAATAGAGCTTTACTGGACGAACGAGCTATTAAAAATAAATATTTAGTAAATAAATATGCAATAAATAAGCTATAAAATATAATTAATACGTAATAATTGCGGCTTCGATTTTAAATAATAAATAAAATGTAAATTACATATTATTACTTTTGATTTACATCAAGTTCTTTCAAATATATGAAATACTTTTATAAATATTTGTTTAAAATTTTAAAAAAGTAGAAATCATATCAGTGTGAAGTATGCTGTTATCTATTTAAATATAATAAATTTAAATTTATTAAAATTGTACTGTTTTATTCCATTAAACGAAAATAACGATCCTTATCTCTACGTATGTTTTCAACTACTAGTTCGCGAGCTACGTGACGTCTCGTAATTATATTTCTGGATATATTTCTTTATTCTAGTACCTTAAAAGGGAGTTGCCAACTAAAATAAGGTTAAAAGTACTAATTTATATTATATATTATATTGTACAGTACATATATATGAGACTATAGTCTTGTTATACTGTATACCGTACGTGTATCAAAATAAATTATGCTTTAGTGTTGTTTACAATTAATTTAAGTAATCATTAAATTAATTCTAATTAAGTATTTTAATGTATACTTTTATTATTGAATAACTATTTCGTTAATTTCAATTTTTAAGATACTTTTAAAGATATTTTACCTGAAGTATTATTAAAAATATATCATAAGCTTAATTGTAATTGAGTATAACTGTTAGACTTATCACTGATTTGCAATTACTAATGCTTTCCAACTGATGCTAACACCTGAATAACAATTGCTACTACAGTAGTAGGTTATACTAATATGTAATAATTACCCCATTTAGTAGTTAATATACTCTCTATCACTTATAAATAACACTATTAAGTAGCCTTCTACGTAATTATGTCCTATACTACGTTCGATTTTATGTTATTTATTGATGATAAAAATCGATAAAAATATCCACAGAGTTACTTTAACTATCGAAGAGATGATTTGACTTTGTTATTCAATAGAATATTACTCTACGTCACCCTTAACAACTGCTAATAACTTTAATAAATATCCAGCACTTCTAACCTCTTATAAAATAGCTAAATTAGGCAATTTCCATATGTAAAAATTTTCTCAGAAGAAATTTAATATTGTTAATCTTCCAAAAAATAAATAAATAAATAAATAGTCTAGGAACATTACTTCTTAAGTAAAGTATTTATAATTTATCAGAGGCAAGTATTTATTTTTAGTATAAAAAATAAAATAAAATAAAGATTCACTTCTTTTTACCAACCGAATTTTAATTAGATACATGGCATCTTTTGGTTGAATGAAAATTAAAAGGTAGACAGAAATAATAATAAAAAATAAAATAAAGAATAAATTTTTCCTTTAAGAAGGAATAAAAATTGCAAATTAAACTAATCTTTACACATTTGTATTTTATAAAATTTTAAGAAAAGTAAACTCTTCTCATTAAATTAATACATGTAATATCATTTCCATAATGTTTGCCGAGCCAAATTCAGTTTGTATTAGCAGTTAGAGCACGATTTTCTAATAAATAATCTATTTAAAAATAAAAAAAGAAGATTGAAGATTTATTATAAATCAATATTATAAATTACTGACTAAATTATAAAACGGAGACAAATTGAATTATTAAGTTAATAAAAATGTTATAAAAATAATAATAAATTTATGTTCACGTGTAGTTACATTACATTACATACCACGTTTACATAATTTAAACCTTCGTGTATGTGTATATATATTATATGTAAAATTTAGCAATTTATTAACGTCGAAAACTAATATATAATATAAATACGGATAGTTTAATATCTCATCGTGTTAAGATTATTAATGAGATTAAATTGAATATATTAAATAAATTCATTTCAATTGAATGAAACTTTGTTGAATAATACAAAATTTGTCATTTTGTAAAAATCAAAAATAATTATTTTGGGAATTAACTTTTGTAGTAATTTAAAGTAACTTTTCCCTTTTCTCTTGACAACCAACCTGATTTTGTAAGTATCTGTTACTAATAGGACAATATTTAATCCTTATTAATCCCCAAATAATCATATTGCGTCAGTTATTATGACATATTAATTACTTCCATTCATCGTTTCTCTATAGGAACGAAGTTATCTTTTTTATTATTATTATTATTACAATTTTTTTTTCTTTAAAGTATCTTCGTGTATTCTGTAATAATTATATAATCTATCCTGTTGTAGGTATAAGCTTCAACGATTGGTTACACTTTTTCTTACACCCAAGAGATATATTGATGTGTTATTAAGCACTTTCTACTTTTTACTCTCTTAAAATCCGTTTATTCTATCGATTTTTTGGGGAATATTTTTTTTTTAATAAATAAAATTTTAAATTTTAAAAATACAGTACAGTTTTTTTATTTTTTTAAACTAATTTTATTGTAAATGAATCGAAATAATAGTAGAAAGCTACAAAGATGAATTGCTAGGTGTAATCTGCACTTGAATTCTGTTGTTTAAAGCTTATTATACTTGATACATTCTTGTAAATATTGATGATTTTTTCCTCTCTCCTCCTTCTTAATATAAATAAATATATAACTTTTAAATCCGATTTTCTGTTTTATAAAGTTTAGTATTATTTAAAAAGATAAGAAACTATAACCAAGAAAATAACATTCATAAATATAAATTTCCATGGAAAAATTGATCTTTTATGTCTTTCTTTGTAGTTAATATACAATATATTAATCTTATAATGCGTATTTTTCGAAGGTAAGAGAAAAAAAAAATTGAATTTAAAAACACCGTTTCTTTAAATCCTATCATTATTTTGACTCATAAATTTCCTAAAAATATACACAATTTTTTCTAAATATATATATTATACATATATATATATATATTTATTTAAATAAAATCACATTACGATATTTTCGTAAATATAAATTTGAAAATTTCCTTTAAATTGGATAACATCATCGATAGTTTACTTATGATAATAATATGAAAATTTCTCTAAACTTTTGTAAAAAAATTAATAAATTCTTGATACATTTGAGGTTTAGAAATTCTAAAAATAAAAATTAAAAAATATATATATATATATATTTATTTATTTATATATTTATATTGAAATTACTAATTAATAAACATAAATATAAAATATATAAATTTTCAACCTAATTAAGTAAAAAAGAATATTTTATTTTATTTTATTTTATTAAACTAATTTAAAATGTCAAAAACATATAGAATATATTCCATATTCTATATGTTTTTTGACTATAAAAAATATTTTTACATAAGAATTTTTATATTAATAATACATATTTCTATTCTTCCACATTTTCTTAGAAACGAATTATTTTATTTTATATTATACTTTTATACAAATGAAACAGAGAAAAATTAACCAAATTTTTGCATGTATATATTTTTTTTCTATTATAAAATTTTGTTTAATTGAATTTAAAAAAGAATTATAAAGTTTAAAAGTAGCAACTGTATAAAAAAAATTATTTTTGAATTTTCTATGTATTTTTAATAAGTATTTAATTATTTATGTTTTTTTTTTCCTTTTTATTAATAAAATTTTTGAAAATTATTTTCTTATTTTAACAAGAGGCACCATCTGTTGAGTAGTGTAAACATGAATATTTAAGAAAGTATTTTTTTTTATTATGATTTTTTTAATATATATTTTCGCTCTCAAAAATCATTAAATATAAGCAAGAGAGTGATTTTGTAGCAAGTTTATAAGCATTCTCATCTTATGAGGATTTTTTTTTCTATTTTTATTTTACCTGCAACAATATTAAATAAATCAAAAAAGTTGTAAATTCATGCAAATTCTTAGTCAGTCGTGCGTACTTATCAGGAAAAAACAATCTTTATAAATTCTTATTTTTATTTTTTATTTTTTAAATTTTTATTAAATATAATAGGGATTAAGTAACTCTTCAAATATTCCACTTATTTTTCTTAAATTACTTTTTATAATTTAATTAACAAATCTTTAAAGTTAATTTTTGAAGTAAATTGGTTTCTAGTTTGTCTTTTTTTATTATTTTTTTTTCCTTTTCTTTCCTTGTAAAGATAATTTTTAAAGTAAAAGTTTTCGATTGAAAAAACTGAATTTTTGTTGATTTTTTTATATAAAAAATTACTGAATAAAAAGTGAAAATGTAACAATAAAAAATAAAATAAATTTCACTTTTACTAGAAAGTGAAATTTAATTTTATTTACTTTCTTCTTTGTTATTTTTTTACTTTCTTTTAAATATGTAAGTTTCATTTTGTCAGTGAAAGCGAAAGTGAAATTTACGCATATTTTTTTTTCACTTTCCTTTTCGTTTTTGGAAATTTACAAATTTAATTAATGAAAATAAATTTCACTTTTTATTAAGTAAAAAAAGAGTGAAATTTACATTACTTTCACTTTCGTTTTACGAAAGTGAAAGTAATGAAATTTACAAGTTTTACTATAATTAACCGAAATTAACATATTTTTAACTTTAATTGTAATAATAAAAATTTCAATTTTAAATTGAAATTGAAAACAAAGTTAAATTTTCACTCTCGTTTATTTAAAGTTTCGACTAAAATGTGTTAATTTCGACTAAAGTAAAAGCGAAATTTACAAAAGCATTTACTTTTAATTAATTGTAAATTTACAAATTTACATTATTAAAAGTAAATCTTTGACTTTTATATAATAATATAAAAGATAGGAATTTATTTTAATTTGAAGTTTTTAATGAAAACTAAAGAAGTTATAAAAGTGATATTCATTAATGATTTTTCAACCAACTGTAATCACATTTATATTGTCATGCTGTGCTTTTATTTACGGGCTAATTTCCTTTTCCACTATAACCTGTATGAGAGCAATTAAGGGGATTGAAGACCATTAATTCCGGAGTTCTCCAGTCATTTTACAATAGTGCAACCACAATGGATGATCAACTCTTCTAAACAAGAGAATAACTTCACATATACTACTTACCTATTGAAACGAATACAGGAAAATTTTAAGAATTCTTATTCGACTAATTAAAAAAAATAACTTAAAATTACTTTTTTTTTTTTGGTAGTTAACCATTGCTAAATTAGAAATAGAAAATCGAGTTTTATTTATTTATTTTTTAAACACTTTTATTCCTATCTGGAATTAATTCTAAGAGCTTTAGTCTTTCTTGATTAATTTTATGGCTAAAATTTTTTAAAAATTTTTTAAATATATATATATATATAAGTGAAAGATATAAATTAAATTATCTGCTTAGACTGTTCTACTTAAATGGCAATCTTATATATATTTTTTATAATTGTCTTACGCTTGACTACTTAAAGAAAATAGGAAAAAAGACTGTTTCAAACTTGAATGTAGTCTATTAAGAGATGCAATTGAAGCAATTTTAGTGCAAAGAATTAAAAATAAATTTATTTATTTTCTTAATTCTGTTTTTTTAAATATAAAATTACCTCTTACTTTATTGCACGATGAAGATAATTTTAATTAATAAGCTTAATTTATTACTTGACTTAAAATTATTAATTATGAAAAATGAACAGTAATAGCTTCGTGCTTACAAATTGTTATGAACAAAACTCTTGAATAAAATTAAAATTTACGTTTTTATAACTCAAATTCTTATAATTTTTGTAGAAGTTTGCTATTTAAATATTAAGTTTTTAATGAGTTAATGATTTTTTGAGGAGTTTTTTTTTTTTATAAACTACTTTAAAGGTATATTTATTGTGCTAGTTAACGTCAACATAATTTACTTAATTTTTTTTAAAATATTTTGTAACATAAAAATCTCTATATCTGTAGATTATTATTTACTATAAACAAGTTATTAATATACGTATGAGCTTTAAAAAACTAAACATAAACAGTTTATTTTTTATGTAGAATTAGCTTAAACTTTAATTTATGTTTTGCTTCTTCTATCGATTTAATCACTAAATTTAGTCATTAAATTATATTATCCATTAATATAATATATTTTCCTTTCCTACGTGCAAATAAAAATTAAAAAGTAATTTTTAAAGCTATTAACTTGTTAAAATTTTAAGCAATTAAGCACGATAAATTGTTTAATATTAAGATAAATTCTAAGAATTATTCCTATATTTAAAATAGTATTTTCCTTTTTATATTCTTTAAACTATTAAAAATATTTTTTAAAAATTTTAATAAAAAAAAAAACTGCAAAATTTACAGTGTTTTAATTAAGAAAATTGTAAATTTTTAAACATTAATTTACTGCACAAAATTTAATTGAATAAAAATTAATTTTGCATTAAAATTAGTTTAAGTTTTTAAATATTTATTTTTAATTTATATATATGTATATATTAATGTAATATTTAGCAACATATTTTTGAAATTTCACATTTAAAAAAAAGCAAATAAAGTAAAATAAAACTTTATATTTATTATTATTTTCACATATAAACAGTGACTTTTACTTACAAAAATTGTCATACTGACAGCATTAATTCTTTAACATAAGAATAAAATATTCATCACTTAATTATAATCGTATTAATCATACAAAAGTTTTATTCGAAAAACAAACTTATTACCTGAAAATGTACTCAGCAAATTAAACATTTTCTAATTTTAATTGGTTAAAAAAAATACAGTAATAATTTATGGAAGCGAAAGGGCTAAAGAAAGTGATGAAGAAGAGGAGGAGGGATGGAGAAAGGAAGAAAAAAGGTGAACAGAATCTCTCTAATTTCTGATCATTCGTTTCCTTTCGAGAATTATTAATTAGATTTTTCATACAATTTTATTTATTTACTTTTTTTTACAATATTGATTTTTATTTTAGTAAAATTAATTACTTCGAAAAGTTGTAAGCAAAATGCTTAAGTTCTTGTTAGGATCCTCTTTGAAGGATTTTGTATATATGCCGTTTTCTATCGTTGTAAAAGATAATTTGATTGCAAGAGTCAACCCCCTACAACTTCTTTACCCTTAACTAATAAAGTACTGATGCTGTGAAGTGTATGATTGTGTTTCGCCGGCAACTTATTTTCAATTTATCAATGTTGGATGTTGATCCGATGCAATGGAGTGTACAGTACCTTGTTTATTCTAGTGAGCAAGACACCACAAATCTAAAGCAGATTACTTGCTAGCTTCTACAGCGTTTGCGACAGAATGATTGAAAAATCAAAAATATCTTACCCCCCCCGAAAACTAATATTTTTACTTCGATTGATGAAATATTATTAGTTTAAATACCCCTTCTAGAACGTGTTCTTTATTAAAAATTTCCTCCTTGTCTTCTTTATTTAAATGTAGTGAAGTGATTATTGGAAAAAAGGGGGTGGGAGAGCTCTTATGTGATTTTCCGGCATTCGAAGTGGAGGGGGGGGGGTCAGGAAGTTTTTGATAAATTTTATTATACTACGATATAAAATTTAAATAAAGACTCGAAAGAAGTAACTTTGTTGAATTATGATAAATTTCACTTTTTTTTTTTCTTTTGTTAAGTAAGAATATTGTATTTAAGTTTTAAAATTTGTATGTGGCACCATCTGTTATGAGATTATTTTATTTTAAAATAATTTTTATAATATTAATTGTTATAAAAGGTAAATGCATAATGTTGAGAGGTAGGGATGAGTTTTAAAAAAGAATTCTAAATCAAATAATAAGTAAAAAAATTTTCATTAAGTCTGATTTCGCTGGAGATATAACACGTGACTCTCTCTATCTTCCTACCTCCTTGACCTTTAATCACCAAAATTTAATGGCATTAATGCCTCATTTATCCTCATTTATAGAAATAACCCTTCAAAGTTTCAAAATTTTTGGTCCATTTAGTCTTGAGATATAATTTAAAATAGATGTAGATACTCACACACATACAGAATTATATATAAATATAAATTAAAATATTCGATTTAGCATTTAAATTTATAAAAATTAGGAAAAAAAATTGTCTATACATTGTTCTTTTTAAAAGTTTAATTAGTTTTTTATTAAGTTTAAGTTTAATTAAATATTCAAGAATAGGTAGGCTTTATTTCCAAAGCGACGCGACGCGACGCGACGCGACGCACATCCGCAAAGCGTCGCTCCTGTAAACACGTGGACCAAAAATTATAGTGTGAATTTCTTTAAATTTAGCTATTATTTTATAATTAATTTATACTATATTTATTGTTCTAATGACGACGAGAAGCTTGTAAAAAGTTTTGTGTATTCTTCTCAACGAAGAATTAAGAATTAGAGTCAGAAGTCAATCAGTCACTATTCATTTTATTTTTATTACGTGAATAGTTATTGGTTAACTTCTGACTCTGATTCTTGATCCATGATTATAAATACGGTCATTAATATCGAAGAATATTATAAATCGCATAATTTGTACGAGAAAACGATCAGATTATGCAATTTATTATAATATATGATCGACTAGTCGCACGCGACACGCGACGCGACAACGCGTTCGACTAGTCACTATTCTTTAATGTAAAGAAAAGTGCTGCTGTAATAATAAGCATACAATGAGGCTAAGGGTAATTAAAATAATTTATTTTTATTAAAAATATTAAATGTTAATATTTTTTATTGTGACGATAGATTTAAATAATATTATTGTTTTTTATGTAATTTTATTACATAAAAGTACTTTAAAAAGTTTTAATAGCATATTGTAAATATTTAGTGATTTATTAATTAATATAAAAAAAGGTTGAAATAAATAAATTCATTAAACAGGATATAATTAGTATATTTTATGATGCTGCCATCTTGTGGATGTTTTTAAAAACACTTTATAGTTTGCGTATTCTTCTCCAGATGGCGACACAAAACAGACGTAGAAAAAGACTGAACTAAAATGGCAGACGTTCTCATTTCAAATCCATTTATTGATGTGTATGATAATTATATTCATTAAGACATTTTAATTATTATAATACTTCTGTAATGTTTTCAGACTGTTTAAAGTACGTAATTATAAAATATTTTTGACATAAATTTATATGACCACCCAAATAAGGGACAAGATATGTATTAGGTGATTCATGATCTTTAATACAAATATCTGATAGAAATATAATAAAAGGGATTTTTATGAATAAATAACTGAAAGCTTTCTATACAGTAATTATATAAACTTTATAAATATCCTATAAAGTATATATTTAAAATAATAATAATAAAATATTCTAAAATATTCCAAAAGATGGCAGCATAAACAAACGGCTCCTGTCGCCATCTATGAGGAATAAAATTCATTAATATATATTATTTTTATATTTTAATAATTTTCAATATAATTAACATATGCATTTCATTCATAGCACTGGGCCAAGCACCAGAGCCTGAATTTACGGGTCCTATTAAAAGCCTTACTGTAACAGCTGGAAGAGATGCAACTTTGCAATGTGTTGTGAATAATCTTGGAAATTATAAGGTATAATTTTAACTGTTTTTTTTTCTAATTTTCTGAAATATTTTAATGCTTATGTGTAAATAAATTTCACATAGAAAGACATGTTATAATTTTAAAATTAATAAGAATTTATTCATTTATATTTTAACTTTGGATAGGTAGCTTGGATTCATGTTGACAAACAAACTTTGCTAACTATACACACATATGTTATAATTAAAAATTCAAGGTTTAGAATATCTCATAAAGATTTTAAAACGTGGTTCTTGCAAATTAAAAATGTACAGCCTGAAGATACTGGTTATTATATGTGCCAAATAAATACACAGCCTATGAAAAGTCAAGTTGGACATTTAGCTGTAGTAGGTAAGATATTATTTATTTATTACAAAAAATATATTTAAAATTTATATATTTTATCGAAGAAAATAATAATAATAATAAATAAATAAATAAAATAAAATTGTATTTTTCAATCTGCAAATTCATTTCTTAAGGGAATATTTCCATATTTATAAATAACGATTTTAAATCTATTGTGAAGGAAATATTCCTATACCAATAGCATTTCTTCAAAAATATCTTACACAGAATTTTTTCCTTCTTCTTTTTTTTGCATAAATAACTTATACCTCATGAGAATTTTATTCAGATAAAAATCCAAATGCATAAATACTAAATTACATCTGCATGATTTTCAAATATCTGTATGAAATTGCATTATTTTTGTAGGGAAATACATCCCTATATGGAAAGAATTTTTGGTTAAGGAAATATCTCTAAATTATTTTGTAATTCGGGGATATTTCCTTAACCATCATTATATCCTAGTTTCAATTATTTTAAGTAAGAAAAAAAAACATTGAAAAATTTTAGTTTGATTAAGGAAACTGTTAGGGAAATATCCCTAAATTATTTTTTATTTAGGTATATTTCCCTAACTTTCGTTATATTATAACATTATATTTCAATTTCAATTATTTTAAGTGAGGGGGAAAACATTAAAAATTTCGAGTTTGATTAATTTGTTTTTAAAATAAAATCCCTACTTATTTAATTTTAGAATGGATTTTTATAAGAAAACTTCTTCTATATTCTACAGGGAAATATTTCCGCATAAATTACAAACAGCGTTATGTTATTTATACGAGATATCCCCATACACGCATTTGAAATTTTCGTTGTAAGATATTCAGAAGGGAAATATCCCTTTAGGGAATTTTTCGCGATTCTTATTTTCAAATATCGGATATCGTTACATTATACTGTATGTAATTTTATCTTTGTAATGTTTGTAATAATAATTTATTAATTTAAACTGTGTTAACGATGCAACAAAATCAATTTTGTAGATCTGTAATAATGACTTAATTCATTATATACTATAGTAATATATTTATAATAGAAAAAGGGTAATAAAATTTTTAATATTGACATATGCTTAAATTGTTTAATAATTTATATTTTAACGTCTTTAATGTAATATTATTTTAATCGATTTAGTTTAATATTAAGTACTACTAACAGATGGCGACACTAGTTGCTTCAGATTCTAGCGAATTATTATAAACACTTCAAATAATTGTCAGTTGCAGAATTATCTTTTAAAATAATTTAATATTGCAAAAGTCATTTAATTAATTCTTAATTAATTTTTCTAAATTATATTTAATTTAAAAAGTTGTGTTTGTAATGTAACGTACTTAGGGAATTTTCCTGTTTACAGAAAATAAATTTCTTTAAATAGAAAAATTCCCTAAATATCAATCAAGCAATCTTTATTTGTAGTAAGGAAAAACCTTGTTACAGGGGTTAGTATTGTAAATAGCTTTAAGTTTACAAATATAGTTTGTACATTATTCTGTTAGCCAAATCTATAAACACAACAGTAAAATTATACAATTTTTTGATAACAAATATGAACATATAAATACATTATTATCCCTACATATTATGTTTACATAGTAAATCTAGATAATAAAGTAATGAATCAACAATAATTTTCAATTAATTCAATATCTTTTTAGCTCATTTGTGATTTGAATAAAAAAATTATTTATTTTAAACATATTGCTTATTGTTAGGTACCTATCCTAGCTCTGTAGTTTAAGTCTTGGTTCGTGTGGATTATTTCAATGATTTCATATTTTTTACGATAGTTTTCTAATGCAGCACAGTCCTTAAACAAATGAAGTAATGAAAAGTCCCTGGATTTGCACCAATAACAGAATTCTTTAGATCAATATAAGTATTATTGATAAATAAAGAGAATTTGTTAAGTCTGATTTGAATTAGTAAACGTTTAATATTCATATTTATATTGTTAGCAGGTAAAATGTTCGAATCTGTAGTCACATTTAGAGTTTCCAAGTACCAACGGTGATAAATCGACTTCATTATTAAATTTTGATCTTTTATAATAGACTGTGATAAAGCTGATTCCATCATTACTGTATAGCCGTGTTTTCAATTATCCTCTGAATTATCAAAGATTCTGCTTGAGACACCAAATGATTGAAGTACTTTATTAAATTTGTATTGCCATGTCTTTGTTTTTGAATTTGAATCGTTGATTTGGGTACAAATAATTTGATGTATAAATCTTATATTGTCATCGTTGGTATTTATTAATCGTTGGTAATTATTAGTAGAATTTGATCACTCTCTAAAATTCCCTAAATTACCGTGAATAAATTTTCTGCATCTATTCGAAATTGACATGGAATTATTAACAATTTCCAATAAATTTTTCCCTCGTAGGGAAAAAACAGCAAATTATCCCTAAAAATCCCTTTCTCCAAAATCCCTTTTAGAGAAATTTCTTTAAAAGGGATTTTTTAAAGAAAATTACAAAAATTTAAAAAAATAAAATTTTTTAAATATTTAAGATAATGGAATATTTAGAAAATTGAAAGAAAATTCCCATTTTAAGCACGATTACAGAAAAGCTAAAGTAGAACGGTAAGAATTTATTATTATCTTCTTTGCATTTGATATTTATATTGGGATTATTTCTTTAAATGGCTGGCATTATCGTATTTAATAATTCGCATCGAAATTTGTCTAAAATACTTAAAAATAAGATAGAAATAAATGGATAAATGGACGAGTTTGACTCTTCTTGATACCAACTATCAAAATATGAGAAGGAAGGCTTCCAGCAAAGAAACAATCCCTAGAGTTTAAAGTTGAGGGACGATCTTCGTTTGAGAAATGTAGCTGCCAAGTACAGTTGATGTTAGTCGATCGAACTTCTATTGTTATCATACATGAATTTTACTTTATTTTATCTCTCTTGCAAAAGTTCACCTTATATCAAAGCCGTTGGTATATAACAAAAGATTTTTTCTTCTTTTTTTTCTGAAATTTTCTTCTTAAAATTAAAAAAAAAATTCTAAAAAACTTCTCTTTTTACTAGACTAAATTGTACGTAAATATACCTTTACTTCTAAAATGAGAAGTATAAATAGAATAAAAAACAAAGTAAAAATTTCTGAATTAATTTTACATAGACTTGCCTTATATATACATTTTAGAACCGAAATTTTTAAATTTTATTCAAAAATTAAAAAAAAAATCAGTAAATATACGGGTCTGTCCATTAATTACATATTCAATTTAAGGAAGAAAGGAGGATCGCAAAGAGTACATCATCGCGACCCCCTTTTGGGACGAAGGGATTTTCCAAAAGTACATCTTTGTACACAACAGGGAGGGAGAGGGTCAAAAGTGCCTAATAGCTGTACACGTAATTAATAGACTGCGCTACATGCTGTATATAAATACTAACTTTCACTTAAAAAATTAAACAGACTACTTTCTCTCTCAGGAATGTTTGTGAAGTAACATTATTTCAGTATATGTATATTACAGTAAAACCTGTGTAAACCGGAATTGCACAGCACAGAATATTTTTCCGCTCTGGCAGGTTTTCATTTTAAACAGGGTTTTTTTATTTATTTTTTTTTTTTTAAATAGAAGAAAACTCTCTCCATTCTGAGAAATTTTGGACAGGTTTCTGTTTCATACAGACAGTTCCGTTTTGGACAGGTTTTACTCTATATATAAACTTTTAAAATAAATGATATATGTACTAAAATTTCGAATGGAATTTCCGCCTTTATACAAAATAAATAGGTACTTTTTTTGTATATTTTTAGGATATAACGAAACATCAAAGACATAAAAATGAGATTAAGATTTTGGACAATAGACTGGAGTTCAGGAATAATAATCCTTTTTTCTATTTTACTTCCTTGCTTTTGGCATATTGTAAATCATAGCTTCTTAAATTTCACTTTTCTTCCTTCTTCTCTCTCTTTACATTATTTTAAAACAATGAATTTGAAATTTAATACAGATTGATTTTAAATAATGATTAATAAATAATAATAATGATAATAAAATACATTCTGCAATTTTTGTTTTAATGAAATGCCAATTTTTTTTCTTATGTTCATTAGGAGCATTTATAATAGGGGATAATGATTTCGAATGAGGGATATTCCCTATAATTTTGTTTAAAACTTTACTTAAAATATTTTTAAAAGTTCTTTAAATCTTTTTATTTATTTTATTATAATTTATTTTTCCTAGATCCAAGCAAATATTAAACATGCAAATATAGATTTAAAAATATTTATAAAATTGTTAATTTTAGGGATATTTTTCCATTTTGTATAATATAATTAAAATAATGTCTTATATTTTGATATGTGCAATATAAACTGAATTTTCCCTACGTTCGAAAATTTCCCTTTTGTGGGGAATTTTTTAAAGGTATTTTTTCATATTCATTAGAAGATTTCATAATAGGGAAAAATGAACTAAATAGCTTAAAATGAATGAAATTCCTGATAAGTTCTTATCGTATTTTTAATTACAAAAAGTATTTATAATGTCAAATTATTTATTTTAAAAAAATTTAAATTCGATACGTGTCGATAGTTTAATATGAAAAGTATTTTATTAAAGGTTATTTTTAGGAAATATTTTTCAAACAAATGTTTTATATAAGATAAACAAATATAAATCTTATACAAATATAAATATATATTTCCTGACATTTAGAAATTTAGAACCGATTTTTCCTAGTTCTGAAAATTTCCCTGGCGTAGGGAATTTTTATTTTAAAATTGCCTTCAATCCGGGAATTTTCTTGAAATGTAGGGGAATATACTTAAAATGTCCCTAAATCCAAGAAAATGTATTAAAACGACAATCTAATACTAAAAAAAATTGCAAAAATAATTTGTAAATATAATAAATATTAACATTTTGAAGAGATTTTTTTTTATTTTTGATACAGAAAATTCGATTTTAGTAAAAAAATTAAAAGAATAAAATAGAGTGAGAATTTATAGCAATTTGATACGAGATTTTTAAACATTTTAACGGAAATTTTCTTTTATGAAAAAACTATAAATTCTCTAAGTTAATAAGAGAATTTTGAGCATTCAAAGGTAAATTTTGTTTATCAAAGTCTTTTCTACTGTCTGTAATATAAGAAAAAGCTGAAATGTAAACGGATCTGTAGACTTTTACGACTTCCGTTATAGATAGACGTTCCCTAGTTGCTCGTATTGGAACATTTAGCCTCACAAACTCCACGTTATTATCCTTCTCCTCATATTTATCTAACTACAGACTTTAGAAAATGTTATCGCTTCTGACATAATTAATTTGTATAATTTAAAGTGTCAAACTATAATAACTGAATATAATAGTTATCTGGAGATAGCTAGAAAAATCTTCCAACTCATTCCAATGATAGGGAAAATTTTTTTCCTCCCTCCCCTAATTGTATAAACTAAAATTTAACTCTCAAGAGATTATTGATTAGTGGAGAATGTTTATTTATTATCAGAATATTTTGTTACATTTTATAATTAATTCTTATGTGTTGATTTAACGTATTAATAAATGTTTATATATTCAAGGAATTTTTAATATTTTTCTTTAAAATTATTATAAAAATTTTAAATAAATTGTTTGAAATTACCATAATATATTAGTAATTTAGTTATATATTCTTTAGGGAATATTCCCTAAATTTTTTAGTTTTTTTTATTGAAAATTCTCTATTTTTCATTTTTTAAAAAATATTTACTGTAATATTACGTAAATTTAGAGAAATTTGTTTAAAATTATCCCTAGTCCATTTATAATTTAGGGAATATTCCCTAATATTTTATTGGTTCTACTGAAAAATTTTTATTTAATTGTTTTTTAAATATTCATTATAATTATTACGTAAATTTAGAGGAAATTGTTTAAAATTATCCCTTGTGCATTTATAATTTAGTGATAAATTCTTTAGGAAAAATTCCCTAATTTTTTAAAGGAAAAAAAATGTATTCCATTTTATTATTTATTTTAATTACAAAATAATTCATTTCTTAATTGAGTTGAAGAAAAATTGCTTTCTAAAATTCCCTGGAGGGAAAGGTATTATTTCTTTGTTAGGGAAAGATCCTTTTTATATTCTTTCCTTGATATATCCATATAACATAAGAGTAGTTTATTAGGATCTATTACAGACAGCATTATGTAAGCTTATGTAATGAGGTTAAATGTAACAATTACAAATTTAGCCATAACCTTAAATTAGTAAAGCGTTATATCATTTCAATAGGGTCCATTATGTCTTACAGAATAGCAATACCAAGAGATTTTATCATCATATCAACCCATAAAATAATTATAAATTTGAGAATTTAAATGTATTTTAAATTAAATTTCTAACTTTAATAATTTATATTATTTTTGTTATAATTTAATCTTTTATATCTGAATAATAATTAAATTTTTCGTCATAAAAATAATTTATATTAAATATAAGAATATTTTTTCTCCTTTCTTGAGGGGAAAAATCATAATCTTAGGGATATTTTAGGAAATAATACCGAAAAAAGGGATTTTTATTAGAAATCATTTTGTTATTAAAGCTATAAAGAATTAAGGATAATATATTTAATGTTAAAACTACATTTAGAAAATTAAATTAAATTAATGGAAAATACGAAAATTTTGTTAAAATAAAAATAAGATTCTAATTAAGAATAAGTTTTTAAATAGAAAATAAATCCTATTTAGGGAATTTTCTTTAAGTGAAACTAACAAATTTAAATTAATTTCCTTCAAAAAGGATTCAAACTTTAACACGAAATTGATTTTATTACATTTCGGGAAAAATCCCTTAAATATTTTCTCACAAAACATTTTAGGGATTTTTCTTCTATAATATTATTTAAGAGAAAATATTCTATATAAAGATTTATCCCTAATATATTACATATTTTAAAGCAAAGTAATATTTTACAAAGTAAAATACAGTAAAAACTGTCCAAAACGGAAATGCCTGCGATTCCGGCTTACACAAGTTTTACTATATTGAGTATTTAAATTTGTGGTAAAGTTTTAAAAATAAATTAATTTTACTAACGCATTTTATAATTAAAAATATTTCAGAAATAAATTTATTGATATTATTAATAATAAATGATTTAAGTTTGTATAAATTTTTAAAAATATCATTTTTGTTCCCTAGATTATTAAATATTAAAACATGTAGAGTCATCTTCTAAGTTTATTTATTTTCTTTTAGTAGATCCTATTGGATCCGCTAAGAGAAAATAGAAGATCTCTACAAGAAAAAACGAAATAACAGAAAGCCACAGATACTACTAACATTTGCAAAAGTAAAAAGAAATTCAAAGAATGGATATTTCTGTACATTCAGATGACAAACGGATAGATAACATTCCATTGTATCAGCACATATCATGTCAAAAAAATCCGAAACGTCACACTCATATTTTAAACAACATCCTTGTTACATAGACCATAGAACAATACTGTCAACAATGTGACACATAATAGATGTTTTGTTTTGTTTTATTTTTATGCAGTGGCACCGGAATTTCTGAATGAGTTGACAAGTAAAAATATGACTGTAATGGAGAATACAAACGTGACTTTGACATGTCGAGCTACTGGGAATCCTCAACCAGAAATTAAATGGAAAAGAGAAGATGGTCAAGGAATCATATTGGGGCAAGAAAAGAGTAAGTATATATATATATATATATATATGCCGTAATTTATTATAAACACGATAAATATTAGTGATAAATAGTTAAAATATTCTATTTTAACCTTTATTATGGATAGGAAACTTATGTTGAAAATAGTATACCTTATGAAGGAAAGTGTGTAGTGTTAGTAGATAGTTGGTAGTGATGAAGGGCCTTTGTTTCACATGAGAAGTCATAAAAGATGATATATGTGGTCATAACCATGGCATATGACTTATAATGAATAACTACAAAAATCATAGATTTTTTTACTATCTTCAGAAATTGTAAACAATAAACAATATCTGCAAAGACATATTTCTCAAAACTTAGTAGACTTTTATACCATATAAAAATATATATACTGTAAATACAATAAATACACTTTTTAAGTTAAGAATTTATCATTATATTGTCGATATTTTATAAATAAAATTCTTAAATATTTAATTCATAAATGAGACTAAGAATCGTGTTTTAATGCTAAATTGTATTCTTGTTAAGATGTTTATTGAATAATTAATTATCAACAATGTTCTATCATATTTATTAACTAAATAGTTTCACGAAATACGATTCTCAATTAATTCATTTAACTCTTAATGTATTACGTTCAAATAATGATAAATAGCGATGTACTGTACTTCGTTACTCTAGCATTATAGTATACAGTATACCAAATACTAGATACATACAAATATTTGCCATTCGATACTTTTAATTATGTAGTTAATTATTGATAAATTTTTGGATTATGTTACAATTTATAAATTTATTAATAGGAGCTTTATATTGTTTGATGGGCGAATCATGTTAAATTATTAACGTATAGGCTTTAAATTTCGAATTTAAATTATTTGGCTGCAATTTGAAAAAAAAAGTTGTAGACCTATAAATTTCCACTGTCTGCCTGTCCTTTCTGATTAACTTCCGATCTAGACCGGAAATCATGTGATTTCAACTCAAAAATTCTCCCAGAAAGGAGTTACATACGACTGTGTTGTTATCAGGAAAAGTATGATGTACAGGGGCAAGCACTAGCAATTTGAGAGCGAGAGCCTATATTTTAAATTAAATAAATTAAAAATATGATTAAAAATTGCAGTCCGGAATTGTGACGATGTCATAATAATTTTTTACTTTTAAAAAATTGAGAAATAAATAAATTTTTATTGAAAATTATACGGAATTACGTTTGAATTCTAGCTGATGGAGTCGAGTTAACTTTCTTCTTTAAGCATCGAGAGTCAAATGGTACATGAAGTCGATGAGATCAAACTTTTAGGAAATAGTCAAAAAGTTTTAAGAAAATTCTTTTCAATTGTATTCTATTTCTCTTTCACTTAAAGTTAGTGTTCTCAAAACACGTGATTTTTTTTTCTTTAAATTGTCCAAAGAAACTCGTAAAAAGGAACTACAACGTTGAAGAACCATAAAATTTAAACTGTCAATAAACACTATAATGGACTACTATTGTGCAGAATTGGAGAAAGAACTAAGTAAAAGAAGAAAGAAAAAAAAAAATAAAGCAAAGCTCTGTTTTACAATCTCTACCCCGTATTGAAAAGCTAGGGATTAAACAAGTATTCCCAGTAAAATATTGTGCACACTATTCAGTTTTAGAACTGGTATAAAAGTACAGATGTGAAGCGAAAAAAATAGAAGAAATTGAAATTACTACTGTTAATAGCTTTCTTTAAATGCGATAATGCTTTAAGAAATTGATAACAGAAGAAAAAACTATATATATAGGAAAAATATTTAAGATAATAATCAAACTTTAAAAGAATAGAATAAAAATAATGCTTCGATGACTATCTTAAATCAGATATAAGAACAGTCTATAAATCATTAACACTATCAAATCGAATCTCTCAATTTTGTTTTTTTTTTCCTCGCCTCACGTATGTATAATTGCTTATTGATTTACGTGTTTGAGAAAATAGATAAATATTTGCAGTTATAATTTAATTATAAATCGGTAAAGAATTTTTTTTTAATAATAAAAAAAAAATTTTTTTCCTTAGTTGATAAAGTACAACAACAACAAAGAGAAACGAAATACCCGAAAGGCATCAATGACTTCATCTGACGATTGTATTCCATCGTTGAAATAGCTTAAGGAAATTCGTGTTTTTCGCAGTTTTACCTTCAATTCGTTTTCCATATCGAATATTCCCGAGTTTATTTATACTTTTTTTTTATTTTTTTATTTTGGAATTTTCGATTCGCATTTTAGAAAAATATTCTTTTCGCTCTCTCAAATTTTTCTTATTTTCTCATCTTTTACACAACTTTCATGCATTCATATTCATGATAAATATATATATAAAAAATCATAAGATATATCTATTTATATATTGAATATACACCTGAATGTATATATGTAAATGTATTTTTTAACGTTTTGATTTTAGCTAGCACTTTACTTAATAATAAACTAGTAAAGGTTTCTCTCTGTATCTAGACGACTTCTTGGTTTCACATGAATATATATATATTTAAGTTATACATTTTCTTAAATAATAAATATATATGAACATATTTTATTAAATTTTCAAGAATTTCGAACGTATTTCTTTATGGTTTTCGATAAGAAAAAAGAGAAAACACGAGAAGAATTTCTTTCGTATTTTCGATATTGCAACCGTAGAAATCATCATTGTTTATGAGTAAAATGACTTAAAATGATCGAAAATTATATTATTTTTTTCTAAATTATCAAATTATTCACTTGAAATTATTAATAGAATGAGTGAATCCTGCTATAAAATGCCAGATGTTGTCGTATGTTGGAGAGGATTACCCACTCCTTTATTACTTCCAACTTGTAACAAGGTTCCAACAACAGTTTTAACGTTGATTATGATGAGTTGTCAATAGGTGTAGTATGAAGCTTTCATTTATAACAAAAATTTTTGTTTTTTCCTTATTATTTTTTGAAGATTTTTCTTTTTAAAATCTTTGTAACGTGTCTCTAAACAACTAAAGATTGTGTTAAGTCATCAAAATTCTTTAATAAAGATACTACATCGCGATAGCAGGTGAATTTAATGAAACGTAAGCTCATTAATATTAATGCGTTAATGTTGCCATACTAAAGTTTATAACGATTATCATCAAAGAAATGAAGCCATAAAATTGTAGCTAAGTAATACAATGTCATTAAAAGTGACATTTCTTTTTTACTTTAATTATATATCATGGTAAATGTGTGTTTCCTGTAAAGTATTTTAAAATAACAATCATTTACAACAGTTAAAAAATTACATATTATATTACAGATGTGTATATATATATTTCTTTTCTAAATATTTTAAGAAGTACAGCCTTAGTACAACATTTATTAATGTTACATTAATTCAATTTCGAAGTAATCTCTTCACTTTAATATTCTTAATAAAGCAGTAAAATTTTAAAAATCTAGCAGAAAATATTCTCTATATACTAATTATAAAACAGGGATATTTTATTATAGTGCAGTCCAATATAAGTAGTATCTCCTGTTGAATATTTGCAGTTTCATTTATATTATTATAATATATAATTTAATAAAGTTTTTTTTTTCTTCTTCTTCCCTCCTGTGTTGGAACATGTTTAAGTTTATAAATGAAAAGAAATTGATAAAATGTAATTTGTTAATTCATTTTTTTAGTTAATTATGATTTAATAATATAATAAAATAGTATTATTATACAATGTTCATAATTCATTTATTAATGGACTCATTAATTTATTGTAGGGTATGAATGTGCTTATTTTTATGTGTGTTTTTTTAATCCATTAATTGTTTAGAGAATGATATGAATATATTAATTTTACGAAAATACAACTATAATGTAATTTTTAATTATCTTTTAATTAAAAAATTCACCATAGTTAATCAATTTTAATATTTGGCCACGATTTTCGTCTAACTCTGTTCTCGAAAAATTAACGAAGATGACAGACAGTGAAAATGTATAGGTCTTCTGTCTGGAAATTGCATCCCAATAAGAAGGAAAACAAAGAGAAAAATTTAATACAACTTTAACACAAAGATTATTTTGCATTTTAATGAGAAATTTAATCAATTTATTCAAAACATTTTACAATTTTATTGCATTAATTCACATTCAATTTTTTACTTTCTTACAATTCTCATTCTGAAATTCATCCTTATTATCATTTTCTTTAAAACTGATAATGATGATGATGATGATGATGACTATCTTCAAAATGTAATTTCTAAATGTTCCTCTTTACATCAATACTCTCACCCTTCTCTTCAAATTCATTATCAGTAATGTACTCTGACTCTTCATACTTTTTCACTTCAATATAAATTTCTCAATTAATGATATTTATTTATCTACACTTCCTTTATTCAATTATTTTTAAATAAATATGTTTGTTGATGAATAATATCTAGTTATTTACTAAAAACATATTGATTAAATTTATATAAAAATTTTCACATTTTTAAATTAATATTTTTTTAAACAAAATAATGATTTTTAAAACTGAAATAATAATAATTTAAATATTAATTTAAAAACTTAAAAATTTCTTCAGAAAAATTATTAGATTTTATATATTCTATGTGAGAACTTATCATCATTTTTTAATGATTCTTTATTTATTATTATTATTTTTTTTAACTTCTCTAGTTTTAAATTTTAAAGCAGGTTCATTATATTTATTCATTCTAGCATTTAATAAAACTTATTTTCTTTTATTAAGTATGGTTTTTATCTTTTATGTTTATTACTAGACTAAACAAACACATGGATACATTTGAATGTACACAAGCTAATAATCTTAGTTAAATAAATAAAGAATTTAATTGGCATTATACAAAGAGCAAACTTCAAACTAAATTTTCTTTTAAACATATTTTAAGTTATATATTCTAATTAAAATAGCAAATATATATATATATATATATAATTTATCTTTTTAGCTTTACACTTTACACATAAAAGTTGTTTATTCAACTTGAACATGTTTATATAAATCATAAAGAAGTACAGTATATTTTAAAGTTAGACATTTATTAGCAGTTAATAAGAAAAGGGGAGGGAAAAAAATAAGATAAAAAATGATAGTCTTTGATTCTGAAAGTTTTTCCCCCCATCTTCCACACTATGAAAATACATTCTGAAAAGAAAACTGCTTGAATATTTTAAAATAAAAAAGACATATTCCTATGACATCAATAAGAAAAGTAACTGATACCTCGTGCACTATGATCTTCCTTTTCTTGATATCTGTGGATGCTATATGCATATAAAAGGTGTTATAATGCAGATATGCATGATCCCAGAGTTGATCTGCTGGGGTTAGAATTTTAACAAGGTTTTTCTCTTTCCTGCAGATGACAGATGAAACAAATTGATTTCTTATTTGACGTTAGTAGCATTATTGGACTTCGATTTTCACTCAGAAAATATCATGTGACGTTTTGTTTGAAATTATTTATGTGCTATTTGTCATTTTTATTGTATGAAGATTTATCATTTCACATGTTGTGGTTAAAATAAATGGAACTATCCTTGAATTTATTGTTGAGTTTTACATTGGATTCTCCTTCTACCATAACTATATTTTATTTAAAAATTATTTTTATGTTTTAAATTTTTTGCATATTTGAATATTGAATTACTATTTTTTTTTCTTGTTTGTCTTATTCTTCTTGCTTCAATTTCATGTTAATTCAACATTATACAGACATAAAAATGCTTAAAATAATTAGAAAATTAGTTAATAATAATAATAAATTAGAAAAAAATATTTTTATACATTTAATTAACTAATTAATTAATTAGCAGTAAGCTTAATTAATAAATTAAGAATTAAACAATTAAAAACACATTAAAATGAAGTTTTATATTAATAAATATATATATTTTTCTATGTAATATTTTACAAAATTAATTACCCATCTTATTTCTTTTCATGTTAATTTATAATATAGAAAGACATAATAAATTATTCAACTTTAACAATATTGTATTTACTATAATAGTTATTTAGTACACTGTATATAATTATTCTAAAATTTAGTAACTCACTAATTATATCATCTGCATTAGGATATTTGAAGATATAATTGCACCTTCATTTTCAGAGGTCTCATATTAATTAAATTGTGTGAATTTTGATGGAAAGTGTAATATAATTTATTACATTTTAATTTCTTAATTATTATATACAGTTTTAATCAATTTACTTTATTTATTCTTATATTTTCTCTTTAATATTTTATAATATTTAACTTTATGAATTATTAATTTCATGCATGAGTAGCAATTTTTTTTTCTTTCTTTCTACATCTTCCTCCTTATTTTTAAATATATTAAGTTCTGTTGTATATGAAGTAATTTATTATTTATAAAAATTTATTTTATATATTTTCCTCCATCCATTTTATCTTTTCAGAATAATATATATATTTTTGGTCATTACTTTCTTTCAGATCTTTATTCACTTTCAATTTTTTTTACTCAGATTCTTTCTACTGATCCAGGGAATTTTTTCTGTAACATAAAAGATATGTTTTTTTTTTCTGTCCTTACTTTATGCTCTTCTATAGAACTTTTTAAAAAATATTTCACTCTATTTTAACAAAAAAATAAACAAATTATTTATTAAAAAGACATTAATTAAGTAAACAAAAAAACTATATAAAATATAATAAAAGAACTTTTAAGAAAATCAAGTTTAAATATTATTACAAATAAAAAAATAATTCAAAATATTCTAAAGTTATTTAGTAAATTATAAATTAATTTATGTCAAGCACCAAATTTTATTATTATTATTATTTTTTTAAATATTTTTCTCCTCGTTTTTTTTAATAATAACTGCATGAACTTATACATCAACCTGTCTTTCATACAATTTTCAGGTAATTCATAAATGACACTCCCTAAAATGAGAGCTCATTACGTTGAATGAATATTAAGTCTTCAATATTCATTAAGAAATTTTGTTAATGCGAGCATCTGCTAGATGAAGACATCTAATAGCTTCATATAAGTTATCCAAGGTTGCTAATGACAATGGAAGTAAAATTTACTTTAAAAATATTCTTTACATATTATGTATTCCAGTAACTTTCTAAATTTGAATAGTCAATTAATTACTGTTAATTAAATGACCTCTCTAGAAGTTTGACAAGATTAAGTAATAGAGAATCTTTCAGAATTAGTAAGAATACACATTATATGCCTAAATTTATAAATTATAACGAGTAAAAGTTAATCTATCTCACTAATTATGCTCATATTAAAAGTATATTAGAAAATTTCTTTGTTTTTATATATAATTTCTTTACCTTATTACTTATTCAAAACAAACACGATAATCATCCCTTAAAAATTATTCTAATATTTTAATTTATTAAATAAATTTTAAAATATAACCATTAATTGTGAGGCATAAAACGTTAAAGCTTATGCCACATTCAACAGGAAGGGGAAACGATTCTCTACTTAATTTTCTTTAAAAAAATAAAATAAAAATAATTGATGATCATCCGAAGTAGTAAACATGTCTATTAACCTTTTAATGTTATAAATAAGCTTATAAATTATTGAATTTAATGTATATTAAGTACTTAAACGAATAAAAATTGATAAACACTTAAGAAAAAAAAAAGCTTTTCCAATTGCTAATTCATATTTCGTTACGCTTTTGTCAATGCACTGATATTGCATATTTTTATATAAATTTAAAGACCTAGAGCTTCATACCACTTAGAAATTACTACACTTGTTGAAATTACAGATAATCTATATTAATTAGAATGACACGAATGCTTTGATCAACTTGATTCTCCAATTCACCTTTAATTATAAATCCTATATAATTAAACTGATGACTGTTATTTATAAATTATTCGATACAATATTATAAATTGTCAACTCCATTACTGATAATTATTTTGTCAATCTTCGGATATTTTTTTTTTCCTCCTGTCATTTTTATTATTATTTTTATTTTATTTATTTTTTAATTTTCTTCTCGAGGCTATTAAATTCCAAGATTAATTATTCACTAAATAGTTTCAGTTACTGAATGCACGTTAAAATGAGTACATAATTATTGTATAAAACTAATGTAGTGAACTGAAACAGTAAATTTACCTTTAGGTCATTTTAAAATGAAGATAATTGCTCTATATTTAGTGGCGGAACCGTTTAAGAAAGTGCAAAAAAGAAAAAAAATATATAATAATAATAATAATAATAATAATAATAATAATTTTTGCTCCTATGTTGTTATTAAGTTAAATTTTTATTTTTATCTTAAAATTTTTATTAGAAAATTAAATTATTAAGCTTACGTTAAGTGTTTTAAATATTAATTAAAAAGAAATATAATAAATTTTAAGCTAAAATGAGTTTTTATTAACGTTGTAGTCACATTTCTTGAGTTATAAATATGAGATTAAAATCAAAGAAAGTTTGAGAATGCGGTCGTGTTTATTATTAAAAAAAAAAATCATTAAGGAAATTATATTTTTAAATAATTTAAATGTATTTTAATATGTTTTAATTAAGTTTTTCGCTATTTAAAAGGAAATTTTTAGCGGAAAAAATGAGAAAAATTACAATTCAACGAATAGTTATTTATTACGACATCGTCATAATGCCGAGCTATAATTTTTTAAAATCAAATTTAATTTTTTAAAAATCACGTGACTTCCGGTTCAGACCGGAAATCAGTATACAGTTAGTCGGGTTCTTCGACCCCTAAACTTTCCATATCTTGTCTGGATTTTAGTAGTGTATTGACCTTGTACATCATACTTATGACCCCTGTACATTCTCCTGATAGCAATCGAGCAATGCCAGTCATCTAACTTCGTTCTCGAGAAAATTTTGAATTGAAATCACGTGACTTCCGGTCCCGACCGGAGATTCGTATGCAGTTTAATGGGCCTCCGACTCCTAAGCTTTCTATGTCTTATCTCCATTTTCATCTATCTAATTCCGTTCTCGAGATTAAAGGACAGACAAACGACAGGTCTGTCATTTGAACATTGCAGCCCAATAAAAATCATGTTAACAAGTTAAGATAATTAAAGAATTTGGATGGATATTATAAATTATTTAAAAATATATATGTATTCTAATAAATTTTTAAAGTTAATCGATAGTTTTTAGTAAAAATTATATGAGTATTTTTGTTGCAATTCATGTTCCATGTTGGATTATAAATGATATTAATTTATGAATTTTTAAAATTTTCTCTCGTGTTTTTTTTTTAATATTTAACGTCTCTACAACGTTATATTTTATCTACCCAAAAATTAGCGAAATCATTTAAATTTTTTAAGTTAAAATTTTATATTTTTAATGTTATATAACAGACTATAAGAGAATAAAGAAAAAAAAACATGATATATTTTTACTATAAAATATAAATGCATTTAATTAACACTGATTAAAGCATAGACGATATTTTAGCATTTTAAACACATTAAACAATTTTAAAAACTCAATTAAAAAAAAATGTAAGAAAAAAAAATAATGACATATATTCTACACAAATCAACTACATTTTTAAAACTTAAAAACATCATTTTTACTTTCTTTTTTTCCTCTTCCTATTTTCTTAAATATTGCTGTACATTTATCTAAAACTAACTTTTAACAATCTAGAAAATAATTTGAAGGGAAAAAACAGTAGGAATATCACCTAGAATAATTACAAAGGAAGAAAGAAAGCAATTAAAAATTCCTTTGGTCCAAAAGTACTGTAATTGGACAGATGTGTAATATGTAACATGCAACATCTATCTGAATTTCGATTTAAACTTAAAATAAATCAAGAAGGGTATTTAAAAAAACAAAAAAAATTAGTCATTTAATCCAAATAAATGATATTGCAACTTAAGAATGTTTTCACCTTAATTGTCCACTTATGCTATAATTAGATAAAATATAGTCAACGCTTGAATTACTTTTATTATTTTCTTCCCTTTTTTTAAATTTATAATAGTTTTAATATTAAAAATAAAGAAAAACATTTGAGTTTTTTAGTTGATTTTTTTCTATTTTTTCTCATTTTTCTAAGTGTAAAATAGCCTTGTGGCAATTTATAATCATCTCAAAAAGAAATTAAATTGTTAAATCTATCGAGAAATTGTTTAAAATTAAAAAAATATATATATATAAAATAATAATAATTACATGCATTATTGTCATTGAGTTATTGTTTAATATTCTGTAACTGTTATCAAAACAATTAAATAATTAATGTTATTTGATAACAAAACAAAAAATGTAGGAAACTAACAATGTATTGAAATGAACTTAATTAATTCTTTTTAAAATACACAACTTTATATATAAATGACCTTTTTAAATTTTATTTTATTAATTATAAATTTGAATAAGTTAATTTAATTTCCAGTTTTATCGAGTGTGAATTTTAATTTTATTTGTTTCTTAATTTTAATCAATATTTTAGTTTATTTTGATATTTTTATTATTTAAATCTTACATAAAAAATATAATTTAAAAAAAAAATTAATTTAATGAATATTTTAACAGCATAAATGAAAATTTTTATTAATTGTTTTTAAATTTTAATAATAATATTTATAAATTTAAAAATTTCAACAATAATTATTAATATTATTTGAAATTTTTACACATTTTCTTTTGACTTTACTTAATTTTTACATTAAAAAATGGAAGAAGGAAAAGGGAAAAAATTTAGTGTATAAGTGTAGTATATATAAATGTATGTAATCATTTAATTTTGTTTAAGTTTAATTTTATAATTTAAATATATAAATAATAATTTAATTATTTTTTTAACTTTATTAACTTAATTTTATATATGTCTAGATAGAAATTTTTGAAAAAAATTAATAAAAATATAAGAATATATATATATATATATATATATATATATATATATTTTTTTTTTCTTCTTCTTCTTCTTCAACCATTTATCTAAGTTAAAATTGAGTAAAATCAATAAGAAATAAGAAGAAATTTCAAATAATAATAATAATTATTATTATTATTGTAATATTTATTTTTCTTTGTTTTAAAAAATTATATTTGTAGAGAGATGATGCCTATACCATTTATTACAATTACTGCATCTACTTATACTGATAATGTAGGAAATTTTTCTTAAAATGCAAAGAATCATTTATCAGAGATTATTTCTGCTTGCTTGATTTTCCAACTAGATATTTTTAAAACAAAAATACTGATCATTACCAGTCAAAACTAGAAAATTACTAATAACTTGACAGAATTATTTATGTCTCTATCTGCACAATTTACTCGGCATAACATCTTAATCCTGCTTTTTTTCCTCCATACTACAAAAAAATAAAAAAAAAATAAAACTTGAATAATAATTATAAAGATAAATAATTATAAAAATCACTAGTTTTTAAATTAATTAATTATATAATTTTAAAATAATTTAATTCAATTTTTATTATTATTATTTTTTTACTATTACTTTTTGTTTATTTAATACTTTTTAAAGTTATTATCAACAGGATACTTTATATGTTTAATTTATTAAATTTCATTACTAATTAATTAATTGATCTATATAATTTTAATAAAAATCAATGAGGTAAACTATGTTGCTAAGTAATTTTCAGGTAGAAGGATAAATAATTTATTAAATTAACATCATTTTTCAACTCTTGAGTGATGATAAATAATATATATATATATATATATATATATATATATATATATTTAGTTAGACTATAATTTATTTTAATGTTTTAAAACTTACAACATTCATTCATATTTTATTATAATTTTAAAATGTTTTCAATTATTCATATTTTCACTTTGGAAAGGAAAAAAAAAAATACCATTACAATAACATTTCACTTTGTAAAAATTTAAGACAGAAGACTTTAAATAATAAAAGAGATAGAGAGAAAAATATAAGTTCAAAATTTTAAGTGTGTTTTATTTTATTTTTATTTTATTATTTTTTTCAAAGAATAAAAAAAAATAAGAAAATTCTGTTAGTTTAAGAATTTAGAAAATACTATATATGTAAATAGAATTCTACAAATATGTTTGCTTTATCTGCCTTTTTTTTTTATTCTTATTCTTTTTTTCTTGTTTGTTGCTTGTAAAAATCCTTATTCCTCTTCATATAACGTATATACATGTAAAAAGAAATAGGATTATTTAAGTAAAATATTCATAAGATAGTTCTTTTCTCATTTTTTCCTGGATAATTTATAAATTAATATTTTATTATCTTGAAAAAATATGAAATTCCATTTCTGCTTGGTTAAGAAATGTTTGTGGATAAATTCTCTTCTTCCTTTTTTTTTTCTTTGATATATATATATATTTATATCCAAGAATAATATGTTTGTTTTCTCAATTGGATAGGTACACAGTATAATTTGATATTCTACTTTTTCAATTAATTTCTGGAATAAATTCTGAAAGCAGTAGTTGTAGCAGCACAAATATTTTATAACTATTCTTTAATTAAATAAATTTTAAATAAATATATATATATATATATATTATCATTTTTATGTAATTAAATATAAATGACTTAATTTTAATTATACAAATTATATTTTTTTTATTTATTTAATTAATTAATCTTTGAAATTTTTGAGTAAATTTCTGTATTTTTACCAAAAAATAAATAAATTAATCAAATTAATTTAGGTTTTAATTTATTTTTTTATAATTTATTTTTTTTATTTGAGAGTTTTTAACAAATTTCTTTATGCAAATTTATTATAAAATGAAGATAATTATGTAAATAATTCAATTATTAGCTGTTATATAAAATATATTTGGTAGTAAAATTAAATTTTATGAAAACAATCTTACAGAATAAATTCTTAAAATATATATTTTTTTAGAATATCTTTTATAACTATTATAATATTCTATAGAATTCCTGTTACAGCTATTGACAAGTGAACTTAAAAAAATATATCCTGACAAGAGAAATATCATTTTACAAGACATGTAAGAACCAAAACACCTGTAACTACTTTCTTTTTCTTTAAATTCCAGCCCAAAAAAAAAAGTTATAGATCTAAAAGATCACATCTGTTAGATATTTTTAAACTAAAAAAAAAGTAAAATGAATTATAAATTAATTTAAAAATTTATTTATTCTAATTAACTTTTAACTATATTATTGATAAATTTCACAAACATTAACTAATATATAAGGCAAAGTTAAAGGAGTAAACAAACTTAAATTTTTATCAATAATCTTATCCACTTATTAGAATAATTCATTATTGTTGAAAAGTAAACAACACTTTTCTCTTATTGAATTAATCTTTTGATATATTTCAATAATTAATAATATTTGATTTATTATCTGTTTTAATCACTGTCATTCCTTATAGTTAATTAGTAGTTATTTACCTTTAGTTTCAGTATAGAACACTTTCTAATTTATTTGTGAGTTACTGTGTTTCCTCTTCTGTCAACTTTGCTTGACAAAACAAAATCAACTTTTATTCCCATAAGTAAATAATAACAACAATAATAATAATTAAACAATGATTTATTTATTTTTAGTGTTATTTATATACAAAATTTATTCAAAATATTTAATTTAATTTATTTTTTGTTATATTAGTTCGTCAATTTTATATGTATTGTTAAAAGGTATATAAATATATTGAATGTTTATGATTTTTACGGTGTTACGTACATAAATATGTTTATTATGGCGTAAAAACTGTATAAAATTCTCTGTTTATTCTGTGTAGAAAGTAAGATAGGAAGTATATTCTAGTAGAGAAAGCCTTACTTTTGTAGAATTTTGTTATATAAAAACCTAAAAGCATTGTTTCTTTTTCCTTTTACTATCCTCCTTTCTGAAATACTTAAATGGTCTTGACGTCATTGCGAAACACATTATGGACCACATCGTATTTAGAAAAATCTTCGAATTTTTCGACATTTTCTGTTGCTAACACAAAAAATTTAATCGTAACAAGCAATTTCTCCCTTTATTTTCTATTTTTCTCTTACTAGATTATTGATTTTTGAGAGGAAATTATACATAGTCTATATAATAGGGCAGTCAAGAGCTTGTAAGAGGCTGAGGCAGGAGTACGAGGAGTATAGCGGGCCCTTTTGCTATATATATATTGACCAAATTAAATACGTAGAATCGATAAAAAGTGGTCTTAAATATCCTCAATTTATAGGGTAAGAACTATTAAAGCCTCTAAATAGTCTTAGAGCTTGAAAAAAATCTCCAAATTCCCTCCTCTCAAAGGCCCTGTATATAAGTACAGAATAAATATAAAATAATAAATGATTTAATTGTTTTAGCGTTTAAAAATATTTTTCCTTAATTCATATATTTTTAAAGAAATTTATTATATTTTTACGAGTATTTAGTAGCTGTTGTTGTATTTAAAAAAGAAAATTAGATAAAATGGAGGAGTTATAAAATTGTGAAGTTTATGTAAATATCGATTTTTATATTTTCTTTTAGAAAAGGAGAATGCATTTAGTAAAAAATTCAAGTTTTTTTTTATATTCTAGGTAATTTTTTATTTCTGTAAACCATCAAGAACAGCAGGTATCATGTCATATCCTGTACAATCCAGTTGAATCTTTTCTCTATGTTTTATATCTCTTATTCTATAGTCGATAAAACAAATAAGAAAAAACAATTGGTAAATTTTTATTACCGTCAATCTCTTCTCTTCTAAAAATTAAAAATAATAATAATAATAATATAAAGATATATTTAATTGGCGATATTTAAGGTAAAAATCTACAGTAATTCATTAAATTAAATAAATATAATTTTATAATATAAACTCGAGTGGTTTCATGTTTAAAGTCGAAAGTGGAGAAATAATATTAAAAGAAATGTTAGTGATTTCGTTTTATGATATATTCTTGATACGAGTTTTGATATTGAACGTTATTAGATTTTTTTTTGTAGGAGAGAACTTGATAAATTATATTATTGCTTTATATTAGAAACAAATTCTTTCAACTTAAAAACATTATAGACGTTTGTATCTTAGTATCAAGTAGTTATAACTCTGTCTATTACTACTGAACTTTGCTAATTGCATCCGTTTTTACCGACATAAATTGTGAGAGTTGGACAAGGAGCACTAGAGCACACGTCCTATTTCGTCTTAAATTAGGTTCTACTAGAGAAGAAATCTAAACTGGGAAATTGAGTAAAAGATTTGATCTAGCAAAAAAAAAAAAAAAAAAAAAAAAAAAAAAGAGACTTTGAAGGTGATGAGGTTGATGCTTTTACTTTACTTTGTTGAGTCTTTTCCGTTTGATTGCCTTTTCATCTATTGATAGTGATGAGTTTCTCTCTTAAAAGAACTTAAAGAAAGTATTAGCGAAGAGAATAATTTAAAATCTTAATCAGTTTTCAAACAGCTAGATGCCTTTTTAAAATTTGTTTATTTTTTATAAAAAAAAGTAACTTTTGTAAAGTAAAATTCATTAAAATAAATTCGGTTATATTGATTATGTGATTGATCCTTTGATTTTTCAGCGTAAAAAAAGTAAAAAAAACAAATTTTTTTTTGTTTTCTTTCTTTTAAAGGAGAGTTAAATATATAAATTTTACACGAATAAAAAGCAAAATATTTAATGTAAACAAAGTTTAATTCTATTATAGAAACACGTATCGAGAATAAACTACTTTTCTTAATAAAATATTCCATCAGAAAGATCTTTAAATTTTCTTCAGAAATTTTTTTCTTGTCTCAGCTTTTTTTTTCTTTTTCTTCTTCTTCTTCTTCTTATTCTTTGCCTCCAAAGAGATAGGAAATCTAATAATTTTAAACTTCATAGTTTTTATCAGTTTAGAATATATTGCTACTTACTCTACAACACACATAATAGATCGATTAAAGGAAGAAAATTTTGCATACTTCAGCAAAGAAATAAAAATAGATTTTGAATCCGCTGACTGTGACTTTAAAAATATCATTAACTCTTATATAGAAAAAGTTGTTGAAATTTTTTTTTTGTATGTGTGTATTTTACGAATTCAAATTTGTTCCTACGGTAAAATGTTTTTATTATTATTATTATTTCTTTTTCTGTAGTAAAATACGAGACGGATGTACTAATGCTATTACATTAGATTTGTACAGAAAAAAAATCCCTCTCTCTCTCGCTTGTTGAGGGACTGTTTTTACATTATTCAGTATAACTTTTTTTTTATAATATTTAAGTTGAGTAACGTAGAAAATTCCCTCAAGACTTTCAATCAAATTAAATTCTTATGTGTAATTTAAAGTTGTTTTCCTATTTGATTTTAAACTAATGGAAGAATTTTTTTTAATCTGATTCTTCGCTCTATATAACGAATAAATTTTTCATTTATAGAATTTTGTATAAGATCAACGTAGCAAATGTAAAGATTTTGCATCAGTTTTTAAATCTTATAGCAATTAATTATTATTATTTTTTTATATTTCTAATTATTTTAAATTTAATATAAATCTTATAAAGAAATTAGTACATAGTTGTATTGTTACTCAGCTTGTTTATAATCGTAGCAATTTTTTTAAATATTAATTTCTTTGTTTTAGTATTAAATAAATGTTTAAAACTGTTTAACTTTTACTATTTTATATATTTTAGATATTAAAATTATGAGATTTTTTAACATTTATTAATCATTTCTATACATTTTTTAAATATTAATTTCCACAAATTATGTTAAAACTATAAAATATTTAATACTTAACCAAATTTTATTGGTTTTTTTACGATTTTTTACACTTATTTAACGTTAATTTCGAAAAAAAATTAATGTTTTAATGTATAAAGCAATTTACACGTTTGATTTTATAACTTTTTAAGTTTTAAAATCAAACGTGTAAATTGCTTTATAAATTTAAAAACATTTCAAAATTATTCTGAAATTGATAAATTTGGAATATTTTAAAAATTAATTTCAAAATTATTACAACGAAATTTAATTCCATTTTATTTATTTAATAGATCCATTAAATACAATTAAAATTCTTCATGGAATGTTACGTTATACAAAATCGTATTTTACATTTAAAAAAAAAAATATTTTAAACTTATTTTTAAATTTATTTCAAAATTACTTTAATAATTATTTTAATGAATGTTATACAAATTAAATTACAAAAAATAAAAACTTAATTATAAACAGCATTACATTACAAAGAATGTAAATAAATTAAGATTTTTTTGTGTTTGCATTTTTAACAGATAAAATTAGAAAAAAAAATGGATACAAATATCAGATTAAAAGGTTAAATTTAAGTAAAGTAAATGCTTTTTATAATAACAACAAAACTTCAATACTTTTTGTAAATATTTTTTAATCCGTGGTATCAGAAGAATCTACTGTTATTGCAATATTATTCTTACAAATCTGATAAGCGGGTTATTACAATATCCCTTATTGAGGTGAGGATAGTATAACTCCTGGGGATATAATTCTCTGCAATAATGACATATTGTATAGATAAAGCCGAAGTGAAGGGAGAGTTTACTAGTGCTCTGTCAACATTATTACACACACGAAATGAAACTTTCGGAAAATCGTTTAGTTTTAAACGGAAGTTTTGCACAGATACAATGATTTATTTTTAAAAAAATAACAAAAGAAAATACGAGCGAAAATTATTGTAACGATGCCGGGCTGCAATTTTTAATCATACTTTTTAATTTATTTAATTTAAAATATATGCTCTCGATCTAAAATTAGTACTGTCTTGCCCCTGTATATCATACTTTCCCTGATAACAACAGAATTATACAGATTATCTATATAAATCGGTTCAGGGAAGAATTTTTGAATTGAAATCACGTGACGTTCGGTCTAAACCGAAAGTTCGTATACAGTTAATCGGGGCCTTCTACTCCTAAGACTTTCATATCTCTCCCGAATTTCATCTATCTAACACTGTTCTCGAGATTCAGGAAGGACAGGCAGACTGACAGATGGACGATTTATGTCTACACTTTTTTCAAATTGTAACCCAAACATATATAAAAAATTAAACAAGTTTCTATTTCTTACTTTTTTTTAATTAATTATTATTGAATAGATGAGTTTTTGGGTTTATATTTTGCAGAAAGTTTTTCTATTTTCTGAGCTGTGTTTACTTATTTATTGACAAAGTTAGTCAAAAACAGTGGGAAAAAAGTCTCGTTCGCGCCATTCTTAAATAGAATATCGAGAATTGCAAACAAATCAGCAAGTAGCAATGTAATTTCAAACAAGCGTCATTGTCTGAAAAGGAATAAGCATAATGAGATTCTTGCCCGACGTACAATTTACAAAGGGAAGTTATTTGTAAATCCTCAGCTGCCCGGAAATTCTTGTGATTCAATTTTTTCCAGTTTTTGTTTACATAAGGAGAAGATACTTAAAAAAAAAATCTGATTGAAACCATTATTGTTCACCAGAATACTGTTATGACCCTATTGAACGTGGATATGTCAGTCTTTGGGTAATGGCTTGGATTTGGAAACAGATATCTAGACTGAACTCGATTGCAAATTTTCCATAAGGGGCGAGTAAACATTGATTTACAAGCCTATTATTGTTTCACACTGACCTTCAATACTACTTTTCTTCGCTATACCTTTGACACGCTGACTATCCCAAAGGTCGTAGAATTCTACTTTATAGGGTAGTATTTTGATACTTTTTTGTAACTTTCTTTTCTATATATATATATGTGTGTGTGTGTGTGTATATATGTTATTTTTTTTTATTTTAGTAACACTACACAGCGGGGAAGAACTCAACATTATCCGTGTGTCGAGGTTTCATATGGGAGCCTATCTGTGTGTTGCTTCCAATGGGGTGCCACCCGCCATCAGCCGCAGAATCTACCTAGAAGTGACATGTGAGTGTTCAGATTTTCTATGTACTATTATTATGTGAAGGATTTTCAATCTTATGTGGACAGTTTGCCATCTCTTATCAAATGTTACTGTCTTCTTCCTATACCCATTTTTGATGGATGGGAAAAGACAATATTTTTATTTATTCATAAGAAAATAAGCTTGATATATAATATATATATATATATATAAATATTATATATTATATATATTTAAATTGTTGGTAGACTTTTTACATGAAAATAAACATCGTATAAATAATTTAATTTAATATTTTATTATATATCAGTTGTAATTTTCGAGTCAATTTATTAATATATTTTTTTATTTTCTTACTTATCACGTTATATATATGTAGAAGATAAAAATTTAGTTTTATTTTTTAGGTGGAAGTTGATTTATGTATATACATAAGGCCTATGTGAAGCTGCTTTTAAGGCTTATACTCGGTTCAAAGGGAGAACATACCCCAACTTTTAACAAATTACGAATGTTATTGACAAAGACAGATGATAGTATTTTATATCGATAAAAATTTAAAATTTTATAAGCGTTAAATCTATTTTTAAATTATAATTTTATATATATATGAAAAAAGATTTAATTTTAAAATCCTTAAAAAAAACTTTCCTTGTTTAAAATAAAATACTTTTTTTAAAATTACAAAATAATTTTTAAAAATTTATAAATTTAATACTTACAAACAGACATTATTTTTATAAAATTAATTTATGCGTTGTATATAAGTCAGAAACACGTTCCAGAGGAAAAAAAATATACATAATCTAGTATTTTTACAAGAAATTTACAAAATATCCTTCTTTCTTTTCTCTTTCACTCTTTTTTAAATAAAATTCTTAAATCTCTAGAAGAATTAACTTTACACAATTTACCAAGTTGACAATCTTGCTATTGCTTCGATACATTAGGATGTAAATATAAAAATGATTGTAACAAGCATACATTATGCAAATAAATTTGGCGTCAGACTAAACATCTGCTTTGAATGAGTTTTCAAGAAACTAACACTAATATAATGTTTCTGACAGATTATTGAAACTAAGAGTAGATAAATGATCATAGTTTTTTTTATTATTATTTTCGTTTTCTTTTTTTTTATATTTTTATTTTTGACTATCTTCCAGAAAGATATTTAATTTCCATAATGCTCTATACGCTATAAAGTTTAAAATAGCATAACTTAAAAGAAACAGAAGTTTAGATGAAGTAGCATCTGTTCCCATTCTATTTACATTATACACACTTTTTATTCTCTTCGATTGAAATAGAATTTGTATAACAACCTAATATGTGTGACTATCATTTCACAAACGATTTGAAAGTAAAAGTATGGATAGAATTTTTTATTTTTTACAATTCTCCCCCCTTGTTCTTCTTCCTCCTTCCTTCTTTCATCCTTTATTTCTACAAAGTAATCATATATCTTGTACAGAAGCAGATTATATACCTTGATTCTTAGAAGTACCTTACGACATAAGTCATAAAATAGAACATTAGGAACATTATGAAAATTTTTTATATTTTTTTATTTTATTTTTTCTTCTTTTCTTTTTACTCGTATTTATCGATAAGTTACGATTGCTATTGTCTACAATAATATTGAATTTCTTAGTTTTACGAGAGGGAATGTTATTTAATTTGTGTTGCGTGTTTCTTATTGGTTGAATATCAAAAGAACAAATGTAGAGAAATATTTTATGGAAAAAATGGGGAAATATATATATATTTTTTTCAAATTTGGTTCGAGTAATGTTATTTTTCAATCGATAATTGTTCATCACTAGGATGCAATTCTTTATATATATATATATAATATATATATATTTTATAGAGAAAAAGTACGAATTTACATAAAAACAATTAAATATTATAAGAAAATTTTATTCTATCTTTATTAAAATTAAAAAAAAAATTAATTTTAACTATAATTAAACAGCGTAAAAAATTATTATTTATAGTTTTATAGCGATTTTTTTTAATTAGAAATTTTAAAAATATATTTTTATTATTATTTTTATTTTTTATAAATATAAAACTTTATAACTTATTATATTATTTAATAACTAATTATTATTTCGATATCATTAGAATTATTTAATTTTTTAAATTATTTTTTGTGATTAAAAAGTGATTAAAAATTAATAATTTTTTAAAAATTTTATCATTGAAATAAAATTAAATATTTTAAGTAAGATTATAGTTACATGATTTTTATTTTTATTTGAATGATATTTAATTAATTAAAATAACCGTTTTTATATGTTAAACATAATCAATATCAAGCCCAGATAGAAGGGATCAGTAGGCCAGTTGGCTCAGATTTTAGATATAAAGAGGTCCAAAGTGATAAAAATTAAAATTTATTCCTAGTAGATAGCTAAGAATTTCTTTTAGTGCTTTTATTTATATATTTTTTATGGATTTCGAAGAGGAATGGAGCCTATATTTGTGACTAGCCACGCTTCCATCTCACCTCTTTCAATCTTTTTCATCGTGTTAAAAATTATTTCAAATATTTTTCTCTATTTAATTTTTTATTTATTTACAAATTTTAAGCTTTATCTTCAATCCTTTAAGCTATATTTTCATCCTTGTAAGCTTATTTTCGTCCTATAATGCGCACTCCATTTCTTTACATAATTTATGTTCTTCTTAATATATTTTTTAGCTGTACATTTACTACATATCTAATTACATTTTTCGCTCTAACATCTTATTATATATTCTCTTTAATATATTTTTTATTAAGTTTCAACTGATAGAATATAAATGTAAATTAAAAAAACAAAATTAATAAATAAAACACGCGTATACGAAACGGAAAAATTCCAAATTAAATAAATAATTTTTTTAATAAATAAATTTAGAAAAAAATAACCCATTTATATTTTATCGAATTTTTAATAAATTCTATTTTATTTCATTCATTTATTTTATATAAAGTTAAATGAATTTAGTAAATTTGTTATAAACAAAAGTCGATTTAATTTTTGAATCCATTTAAATTAAAGAAAAATTCCTATCGACAGGATAATCACAATGACAAAGAAATGGGCGAGAACAAATGTCTAGAATTTACCTAATCACATTACCAGTGCAGAAATCTTTTCTTACTTTAAAGAAGAACGAATGAATGAGGAACGTGTTTTGAAGTGAAATGTGGCTAATTGAACTACAATAACCGAAAAAGTAACTTGTAGAATTACAGAAAATCCTAAGATGATTATTGAGAATGAAGAAAAATAGAAAAATGGGAATCGAGGGAAAGAGAATTAAAATAAAATAATAATAAAAAAAGTGAAAGTAAAATTAAGACACGTGGTCTTAATCTATTTAAGAAAGGAATTAGAAATTTTTCGACTTAACATTTTCATTAAAGTAAATGTTACATGTCTTACGTATTATCTCAATTTAAATTATTTATTGGAGAATTTGAATTTTATATGTATTAAATTGGTTACTAAATGCTTGATACATATATATATATATATTTACTTCAAAAGAAATAAAATTTCTCTTTTAATCAGTAAAATTTTTTAATAAAAAAATTCTTGCAATTTTTATAATATTACTTCTACGAATTGGAGTTAAAATTATTTCTAGGAAAGAAAAGAGTAAAATAAATTTTTTAACATTATTTTTTCGTGTTATAATCGACTTATATTATTCTCAATAATGTCTGGAATGCGAATCTCCCAATGATTTTTTTCTAATGAACTCTTTACTTAAGTATAAAGCTTTTATTACTGAATATTTAATATTAAATAATTTATAAATTTATTATAATATTAAAAAAATCGAATTTTATACTATTCGTGTTATAAATACAAATATTATTTTATTAACCTTCAAAAACTGTATATAACTACATTACGTTCAAAAAATTAAAGCCTTAAAATACTTATAATTTAATAAATTTTAAGCATATTCTTTAGAAAATTATAAAGTTATATTCCTTATAATATGTATTTTTATATATATTAGTGTAAAAAAGGCCTAAAATTTAAAATATAAACATTAAAACGATGCTCTTATCCATGTTTCATCAATTAAAATAAAATTCCCTGCTGTATAACTACTTTAAAATATACTATAAAAGCAAAACTTTTTACGTTTATAGTTTATAATATTCTATATATATTTTAAAGAAAAAGTTTGGAACATATTACACATTAAAGTCTTTTTCAGAATATTTTTTTTTTTTTAAATTTCGATAGGATCGTTACTGAATAACCTCTCTGGATACATTCCATTTGTTAGTAAGGATAGAACAAGCTGTATTCTGTACTTCCCAGAAGAGATACTCTAGGGTGCCTTGCGAGAATAGTTGCACGACCAACTCGCAACTATTTCAAGTCATCTTTTTGCAATTGCTTGAGTTTTATTGGTTGCGAGAAAAAGTTAGATTCTTTTGCCTTTTATGACAGTCTTAGATTAGATTGGTTGCAAGTTGCCTATTGTACATTTTTTATTTTTATTATATATATATATATATATATATATATATTTCTTTGCTCTCAAAGTTGTAAAATATTACAATAAAAATGAGTTATTGCATTTATTTCATCAGGGTTTTTGTAATTTTGCGTTTAACAGTATGCAATTTAAAGTGGGTTTCTGCGAAAATTTTTCAAAATAATGTCAATTAAAGTAGTTTTTTTTATAAATGTAATTTTCATTCATGTAGATGAATAAGGAGTTGAATTTTTTATGAATGTTATCAGACTGTAGTAAAAAAAAAATTCTTATATATATATATTTTATAAATAAGAATTTATGAACGTTATTCAATTTGGAGACACGAAACTAATACAAACTTTTGCAAATAAGTCGTTATATTTTTTTCAAAAAATAAATATATATAGCCTATACTGTAATTTTCTATATGTAAGATATTTCCAAATGAATTATATATATATATTCCTGCGACGGAATTACATCCTGTTATACTATTTTTTTTTATCTTTATCTTCGTGTTAAATAGAGAAAAATATACGTGCTTTGTATCAATAAGATGCGGGGTACACTTTGCTAATTCGGAATTTAAGATTTAATTGTGATATTCTATATAAATAACGATAGCCAGAATGTAAAATATATAAATAATCAGTTCCAATTATGTTTCTGGCGAATTGAAAATGCTTCTAAGCATGAGCAATTTTCTATATTTTGATTCCTTCGTATGAAGACGAAAGTAAGGTTTTTTTTTTCTTACCTAAAACAATAATAAATGCATTTAAATCTTTCACAAATGACATTCGAGTTTGTTGTTAAGTTATTGAAATAACATTTTTCCTTCTTTTTTAAAAATAAAATAACTGTATTAAATGTAATATTCATTACACAATTCATTTGAGAGTTGATTAAATGCTTCCATGGCATAAAATGTTTGTAATTTTTAAAAATATTATTAAATATTTTTAGTAAAATTCTATTAAAATTCCAAGAAACATTATCGCTATTTTTTATTTTTTTAATTTTGATTAACCGTCGTAAAGCGAGCTTTCGAATTTCTATTAAGTTCGGTGTCTTATGTAGAGATTACGTTCCTGAAAATAAAAATTTTTTACCATTTAAATACATTATTTCATTATTATTATAATTATGAAAATATTTTTTTTTTAAATTTTCTATTTTAAGTGGTAATTTTTAAATTATCTTACATTTAAATCTATTTAATTCACTTTATTGTTAAAAATTACATAATTATAAATCATGTATAATAAAAATAAATTTATTCTAATTACTAATTTATACGTTTATAATTTTTAAAGTGATTTAAAGAATTTTAATTACATTTAAACTTTATTTTTATTTTATTTTTAAAAAAATTCTATAAAACTGAGAATTTTCTTTATAGCAACGAATTAATTTTTTCTATATATTTCAAGTCACTTTTTAATACAGATGCAGTTTAAACTATAAACATTATCAATTTTTAAAGTTTCATGAACATCATTAACTTTTTGAATTTTATAAAAATCATTAATTTTTGTCTGTTACATAAATGCCATTAAATTTTTTTCTTAGACATATCATTTATTTATTTATTTTTTACTTTAAAAAAATGTAAATTCTTCATTTACTTTTATTAATTTTTAAACTATGTAAACATTACGTGAATTTTTTAAAAATGATTTTATGTTTATATTAATAAAATCCTATTTAAAAATAACTTTATTTTAAAGTTTTTATCTCAGGAATATTGATATTTTTATTATTTGTTTAAAGACAAATTATCCACATAAAAATCTAATTTGCTACATACATATAAACAAATGTATTATATTTATATACTTAATATTGATATTATTATTATTACCATTTTTATTGTTATAAGCTGTTTTGGGATTTATAAAATATTCAGAAATGTATCTGGTTTTCGTTTTTCTTACTTAAAATATCGAAGGAAAATAAAATAAATTTAGAAAATATCTAGTTGAATGATATCAATATATATATAATATAAATTTATTTTATTATTGAATTCAAAAAGTATTTCTAGACAGACAAGTGAATAATCGATCCATTGGATTGTATCGATAGAAATATTGGAAAAGAAATTAAAGATAATATCCTAGAAGAATAATTCTCCTTTCAGTGAAATGACACATGGCTCTCACTTTATACCAAGATGAAATGACTTATCTCTCTTTTTTTTCAGTTCCTCCAATGATATGGATCCCAAATCAGCTGGTAGGTGCTGCTGAATCTTCGGATGTTGAATTGGAATGCCATACAGAAGCATATCCTCTGTCTTCCAATTCCTGGCTACGTAAAAACGATATGGTTATAACTGATAGCGATAAATTTGATATCTACATATCACAAAATACGTACAAGGTGCATATGAAACTAACTATTCGTAACCTCAGAGCGAAAGATTATGGTGCTTATAAATGTGTTGCCAAAAATACGTTAGGAGAAACTGAGGGGTCTATCACCTTATATAGTAAGTATTTATCGTAAATAATTCAACTTTTTTGAAGAAAATTTCGATTTAGAAATATCATATTGTATAATAATCATCATTTCTCCAGAAATTTATAACTGAATTATTGATTTTTAACGTTTATATACAGAAGATAGATACATGTTTACTTGTATACAAAATGTTAAAAGTTGCTTTAACACGAATTTATATAGTCGTATTCGTTTCCTAATTTATAATTGAAGAAATGATATTTTATGACAGCTTAAAATGATATTCCCTTGGTGAGAATCCAATGACAAATGACAGTAATGTTTCACAAAATCATCGATAGAAACTGCCTCTTTCTAACTTTACTTCTGTAAAGAGAACTTATACTGATAGTGAATGACAAACATGACGTATATATATATTACATATCAAAAAAATTTTAGTATTTTTATATTTTTTTATTCCTCTTACATATATAAGTTATATATATATATATATATATAAGATATGATGGATTATAAATCTGTCGAAAGACGTATTTACATTTATTTACAATGTAGCATATTTTTACTGGTTTAATTTAAGTATAGTGCTAGAAAGTTTACCAATTTTTATTTAATCTTTCATTTAATTAATTAATAAAATAAGTATATTAATCAATTTTCATACAAGAGAACATAATAAATTATTTACGAAAGACTAATGTGTAGCTATGGAGTTTATCCTATCAAAATTTAATCAAGTTTACTCAATTTTGGTTTCAAATCTAAATTACTACAACTTAATTAACTTATATTAGAAAATAAAATTGACATGATTAAAGATATTATCTTGATTTATTTTTCTTAATAATAAAATCCTGACAATAATTATAATTCTTTTATGTTCATTAAATAATTAAATTTATATATATTTGTGTGTGTAGTGTGTGTGTTGTGAGTGTGTGTGTTTGGTATGTGTAGAAAGTTTCATTACATAAAAAATTAAGAACAACATCCACCCTATTAAGAAAGTATTAAGCAGTAATCTTTTATGAGAATAGATAAAGTGTTCTAATTAACTTTCTTGATGAATACTTAAATCTTCAATTAAAAATGATCAAAGTTTATAAAATAAATATAAGAGAAAAATCTAATCTTAGTTTTCCTTCCTTTTTTTCTTATTATTTTTAATTTTATAAATTTAAAGGTTAACATATCCTTAAAGTTTATAAATGTTATATCAACTAGTGAATTATATTTTTAATAAGTGATTGTTAATTAACTGTAAGAAATATTGAAACTGTAAAAGAGAAAAAAATACTTTTTGGAATTGTTTTTTGTGTGTGTGTGTGTGTTAAATCTTTAATTAAATATGTTTAAATGAAGATATTCATCAAGAAGATAAAACTTTAGTAAAAAAATTATATGATTTTGTGTTAAAAAATAAAAAATTCCTTTTATTTTTACAAAGGATTTATTATTTATACACTTCATAATCTTTATATATCTATTACTTAATTGAATTAAAAGAAATTAAATTATTAAATATATATAAAATTTTAATCATAAATGAATGAAAATTTTTAATTAAATAATTATTAGTTTGTTAATTTTATCAGCTTAATCACTTATAATTAACATTTTTTTAAACTTTAGAGTATACATTTACATTTAGACATGTTTATTTACTTATTTTTTAAATTTATTTAATGAAAATATAATTTAAAACTTGATCAAATTTCTGTTTATTTGATAATTATGGAAGTAAATGGAAGTAAGAACAACTTAATTTTTATTTTAACTTTAACTGTTTAATTTGCATAAATCAAATATAATTCCAGCCATTACAGTTATAAATATATGAAAGGTGTTAATTAAAGAGTATCAAGTAACCTTAATCACATGTAATTTGCAATTAATAATAAAGAATTTTTGCTTTTTTTAAAAGAAATAAACATTTTGTTTTTTTTTAAATAAACAATTTTAGTTTTAATAAAATAATAAGTTACTGTAGTATGAAATTCTAAAAATTCCAAAAATTATTATACTTGCACTAAGTAGAATTTATAAAATATTGCAAGAATTTCATTCATAATTTTATTTAAATTAAAGCATGTATATCAAAGGTTTAAATTTAATGAAAAATTAATGCAAATACATACACATTTATATAAATTCATATTTAAACTAAGTAAATATTAATTAATTAAATAGATTTATTTTATCTTAAAGTGAATATTTGAAAATCTTTCTCTCAGCTTAATGTAAATTCATTATAATTGATTCATAAAGTGCAAAACATAAAAATTTATTTTAAATATTATAAAATTTTTTAAAAATTTTCTATCATTTTTCTTTCTTACAAGTTACACAATTATGTTTCTTAATCTAACATCATTTATTATTTTAATAGATTTGATTTGTTTTAGTATTTTTTTAATATTAACTCGTCTCTAAACATTGACTCTGCCTTCCACTCTCCATCTTCTTCTCTCTTCTTTAAACATTCTTCCAGGTTTAATTATTTAAAAAAAATGTTTTTTTCTTCATCAGATAAGATTATTAATTATGAAATTTTCCTAAAAAATACTTTAATTTTTTTATAACATTTTTCCACATAAGAAGTGAGTAAATGTATAAGAATTTATTGCTTTAAAAAATGCTAATTAAAAATATTACCATCAAATATTACATTTTATTTAATGAAAAACATTATTCTAAAAATTAATAAAATTAATTTTAAAAAAATAAAGAAAATAGTTAACATTATATTTATCCTTCAAAATATTAATTAATTAATTAATTAATTAATAGAAACTTGATATATATTTATTATTAAATTTATATTAATTAATTAATATTGTAGTTGTATTAATTAATTTTTAAAAAAATTCTTGTAAAAAATGAAAATATAACAATTTATTAGTTAAAAAATGCAATTTAAATATTAAAAGATAATAAAATAAATTTTGAAAAATAATTATAATAATTAATTTAATTTACTTTTTTAAAAAATAAACTAAAAATCATTTTAAAAAAATTAATTTTTTAAAAATTATTATTAATTTATAAATTATACATATATTATGAAAGAATTTATTTGAAATTGCTTAATTATTAAAGGATAAATGATGGCAAATATTGATTTAAACTTTCATTTTTTACCTCTATTACTTTTGCCTATTAAAATATTAAAATATTTATCTTAAAATCAGTAATTTATATATTTAAAACTAATAAGTTTGCATAAAAATAATTTAAATCATAATTTGATGTAAAAATGAATATAAATATAAGTTTAATATAAACTAATAGTTCATATGAAATTATTTGATATGAAATAAAAAAAATATAAAATATTCTTAATTGAAACTATTTACTTTATTTTTCATTAAATATTATTTAAATATGTATTAAAGAATATTTAGAACTTAAATAAATATTTATTTATTTACAATAAAATTAATTAAATTTTATTTATTCATTTATTTATTTTATTTTTTATAAAGTTTGAAATATTTGTTAATTTTAAGGTAACTAATTTAAACTGGTATTTAAATATTTAATAAAAAAGTGATCAATAATTAAATATATAATTAAAATAAAATTTTAACCTTAGATTCTTTCAAAGAGAAAATGTTTTTTTTATTGAATATTTAATTTGCACGTTGTAAAATTACATAAAAAATAATTTTAAAGTATTTTTTTAATATTAATTTTACAAACATCATTAAATAATATATTTTCTTATAAATGTATTAACTCATGTTATTATTATACAACATAATTTTTAAATGCTGTAAAATAAAATTTTAAAATTTAGGATTATAAATATTAGTTATATACATGATTTTTTAAAAAAAATTATTAAATACAATAACAGTAAAACAATTAAAATGTTATATTTTTACCTGTACATAAATATATTAAAATCATAAATCAGTATAACCACAAAATTATAATAATCCAAGAAAATTTCCAATGTAAACCTTTAAATCTTTATATCTACACGAACATACGTTTTCATCTGAAGATAAGATGTTCTCCTTCATGGTACCACTCTTCAATTCCTATCAAACAGCACTACTAAATCACAAGTTATGAATTAGTCGGTCAGTCTCCTAATGATCATTTAATCACTCCCACCTGAGGATAAGTTTATGGTGCTGTTAGTAGATGACTTAATCAATCCTTCTGATGGATCCTATATCCTAAATGATGCAATACAATATGGAAATGTATTAAATATCTGTAAAAAGTTGTTTCAGAATGGGGGGAAAAGCACATAAAAACAACATAAGCAATATAACTGATTTTTTTTTTTTATTTTTATTTCATAAGAAAATGTAATCATTATCGTGGATATTCAGTAAATGGTTTCAATGAATTCATAAAATGTTTTTTCTAGAAAGTTTTAATGAAATAAAAAAAGCGATTTCATTGGAGGAAATGTAATCAATTCTAGAAACTCATTATGTCACTGACTGAAAGTGTTTTTTAACATTTCTTTTCTATCAAACAAGATGAATTGTCCTTATAATGTGCAATGCTGTAGAATAATAAAATTGGTTTGGCAAAAATTATTTTTCCATACCATAAAAAAAAAAACAAATTAGAAAAATTATACATAAGCTTGATTAAAGCAGCTGTTGTTCATTTATAATATATATTTAAGTATTTTCTTAACTTAAATGATTAATAATAAAAATACACATTTAAAAAAAATGACCGCAACAATAGTTATAAGGTTAATATTTTGAGAAAGAAGGATTTAAAAACTTTTCGTCAATCTGTCCACTCTTCACTTTTGGCAACCATTACCGGGCAGACAAACACAAAGTATTGCGGTTTCTGTCAACAAGTTTGTGATGAAGTCTGCACAAACCCTCAGGGCTCTGAACTTCCTCCAAAACCTACTTTACTTTTCGCAGATGAAGGAAAGAAAGAGAAAAATCCTATGACAGATTTGCGCTGTTTGTAAACTGCTCGTAATCTACAGTCAACATCAAGTAAATTAAAAACAAAAAAATATATATATATATATATATCTTCCCTCCCTTCCTTCTCATTCCTTTCTCGAAACTATAAACACGAAAAAATACTATTAAGGAATGACTTTAAACTATTATATCACCGTTTGATGCCATAATAAAGATAAAAAATAAAGTTATATCCTCTCTTAATACTTATATCTTCTACATGGATCTAATGGTCTTATATATCTGGAGATTATCCTCTTGTAAACTGGAAACGGTTAAGATTTAATCTTGCAGTTATTAAATTTAAACTTCAATTTAGAAGTTGATATTTAATAAAAAAATTTTATTGGCATTTTATTAATGATTTTATTTTCTTTTCTGTACAAGAAATAGATGCTCCCACGTTTACAAGAAGACCTCCTTTAATTTCTCAACCTACAAGTATGCCAAATAAAAACACTGGTATGTATATTAATATATTTTATTACTAATTTAATTTTTTTTAAATAATAATTTTGAATTGATTTAATTAAATATATTTTAAAATTTCTTATTTTTATACGCCAACAAAGAATCTCGATTTTATATTAACAGAATTAGGAGAAGTGAAAGATTTTATTACCTCTCTTAAGTATCTGATAGACTACCATAAATTGTGCGAGTTCTTGTCAATTATAAGCTTTACAGCTCGCCAACCAACAAGGATTGTTAAGCTTAGTGTCAAGTGTAGATTGAACCTTGAACATAGTTCATTTTTACTTCAGAGAGGTAGATAATGTGATCAATTTTGTTGCGAGATATCCCTAAAGATTACAGACGTTTAAACAACTAACGATATTACATTTTGCTATAAATTACAGTAAAAATTGTCTGTGAAAAGTTATACAAAACCTTTCACAATCAAAAGATTAAATTATTTTTTAAAAAAACTAAAAATTCGAAAAACTAACTTCTTTCTTTGCATTAATTCTGACTTTTTTTCTTTTGTCACGAGGTTTTTTTCTTTGATCGATACGAATATAAATTTGACAAATTTATAAGAAATTTTATTGTTAAAAACCAGAAAATTTCAGTTTATCAACAAAAGAATCCCTAAAAATGTTTACAAATCTTATTAAATATCATACTATTACCTCAATCCTATAACTTTTATCTTCTTAACTTACAGATAAAAGCTTTTCTAAGCTTTAGTATGATAATAATTGGATAAACCACTATAAACTAATAATTTAATCGTTTAAAAATACATCTATAACGATCGATAAACTGTTAGAAATAAAAAGAAAAGGGAAAAAGCTACCATTTATAAGAAGCAAAGCGACTTTAAAGTGAAATACAGAAAACGAATTTGGACAACTTTTGAACATCAATTTATGATAAATCATTTCATCTGAAGTATTAGTCGGAAGAAAACCAATTTCTTCAGGTCATCTAGTAAACTGAAGTCGCATTAGAGGAAAGATGGCTTTTTAGAAAAATGGCTATTGAAAGAGAAATAAAGAGAGAGATTGCAGAATTGAGAACGTAACAGAAAGACAAGCTTGTCTGAGAGCTTCTAACTCGAAGTAAGTGAAAAGTCAGTATAGGACGATCGAATTTTCTAGCTACTTCACTAGAATTTAGACCTCTTGTCCTTTCAAAAATATCAATGGATTTGAACATGGGAATCTACCCCCGTTCTTCTAGCTACTATCTCTTTCCATTTTACTTTAACATAGAAAGGATAATGCAGAGGAAAGAAAGAAAGAGAGAGAGAGAGAGAGAAAAAAAAGAATCTTTAATTTTCTATACTAAATTAAATAGATAAAGTTCTGATACTGTTGTATTTACAAAAGGCTTTTCATTATCTCGTTGACTTATCTTTGATACGAAGTAGCAAAGGTTTTATCAGAGTCACACCAAATTACGTAATTTCGATCAGTTAATCTGTTAAAGAATAACAAAACGACGAAATTTTTCACCTCATTTCACTTTATTTTTTAAAAAATTAAATAAATAAGTATATTATACACATTTATTTCGATTTTACAGGTACAAAATGTAATTGCCTAAATTTTAGAATTCGATTTTTACTATTTTTAAATTAATATTTTTTAATTTCTATTTTTTAATGAGGCGATTAAATTGTAAATTTAAAGAAAATACGATATATATATATATATATATATATATATATATATTAAATGATAATTTAAGAGTAAATTTATTTTTAAAAAAATACATTAAAAAACACATTTATATAACTTATATTATATATAAATAAGGATATTATGATTATTATTTATTTAAATAATTTTTAAGGAGATAAAATCGTTGATAGAATTCATAACACGTTATAAATAAATAAATAAATAAATAAATATTCGTAAAAAAATATTTTTATAAAATTTTAATATTTAATATAAAAATTTATTTATATTTATATTTATTTAATATAAAAAAAATCTAATAGTTATAAATTACTTATATTTTCATTTATTTGATTATTTGAGTTTATATTTATTTACTTATATAAAATGAAATTAGCATTTTTTAAATTTGATTTAATTTACATCTTAAAAAGTATATAATTTTATGCAATTAATTAAAATTTTTATAATTTATTTAAATTTTAGTTAAGAATTACTTTAACAATTAATAAATTAGTATTTTGTTTAATTTTATTTAATTCTTTCCATTAAAAATAACAAAAAAAAAATACATTTATTTTCAGTTGATATTTCATTTTAAATATAAAAATAAACATATTTATATATTTTTAATGATTTATTATTTTATATTATTCAAACTTAAAATCAAAGTTTTAAGATTATTTTTAAACATTACTTTTCAATAATTTTTTTACAAAATGTTTACATATTTGTGTAATTATTTCTTCTCGTTTTTATTTCATTTTATTTATTTATTTTTTCTTTTAATATTCCTTTTCTTTCAATGATTATTTTTTCAAAATACCAATGTCTTCAGGGTAACAAAAGTAATTTTTTTAAAAAGTAATTTTTACATTTTTATGATTTTTTAAAAAATTTCTTTTTATATTTCTACAACCAAGTCATAAGAGAAAAAGCATATTTTTGTATGTGTGTATATAGTAATATATATATATATATATATATACTTTTTTTTCCTTTCCTTTTTATTAACTATGAGGCTATATTTTTGATATTTTTTCCTTCTTTTCTTTCTTATTGGAAACTATGTTCCTCTTGGGATTTTCGAGAATGGTTAGAATTGAATCTAAAATAAAAGTAGTCTTTTTTCTGTATGCGTGTAATGTTTTCCAGTGTACTTTAAAAGATAAAAAATTTATTTGAAGATGTTTTTGTTGAAAAATCAATTAAATTTTTGTGCTTTTTTTTACTTATACAAAGTTATAATTAAATTAAATCAATTTTTAAAGCTTAAAACTATTTATTAAAATAAAAGAGATCAAATTAAATGAGTCTTATATACAAAAGAAAAAAAAATTAAAATGCCGTCTTTACGGATTTTTAATTGGATCTTTCTAAAAATTTAAAGGAAAAATATATTTATAAACATTCAGACGAGTGAAAGAATTTCTAATTTCGAATTTTAGTACAGTTTTTGAATTAAAATAAATACATAATCTCAATGAAGTGGAGTGAAGAGTATATCGATTTAGCAATAATGTTCGGTTAAAATTTAATCTTAAAACGTTCGTAAAAATTTAGTAAAAATTATGAATTAATTTTGATTTTAATGGATATAAACTACAATTAAAACTTAAATGTTTAAAATCCTTTACTGAAGCGAAAGAGAAAGAGAAGAGAGAAACCATTTACTTTACTTACTGCATAGAATATTCTTGCATTGCTCATCAGTTGATTTTATTGCTTTGCGCAACAGAAAATGTAATAATGAATTTCCAACAAATGTTTTAGATGTTAACGGAATGTCCGGGGTGTGTCTAGCAGTCTTAAACAAGCACCAAGACATAAAAGAGGAGAGTAGGGCAGTAAAACTTAGTTGCGAGCAAACCTGTAGAGAAATGCACCGTTAAACACAGTATACAGTTAAAGCTACACAAACATGCTATGGTATCGTCCTTATTTTCTGCTCTCATCGTGTACTGAATTCCAGAGAACGTAAGGTCTACTGTATGGCTGTTGAGCTAACAACGCTACAGGAAGATTCATTACGCACATTTACTGTTATCTGTACTAAGGTACAACAAATGGTCTTTCCTCGTCTAGTTGAATGTGAAGTGAATGAATTTCTTACTCTTGCAATGCAGAAGCGGATATCTTTTCGTAATTAAACTTGATTAAAATTGCTTTTAAGTAAAACGATTTAGAAAAGACTTCGAGAGGAAGAACAAGAACGAAAAGAAGGAAGAAGAAGAAGAAGAAGAAGGGAAAAAATAACATTTTTCATTTAATTTAATTTTGTATTAAAATGGTTACTTTCTCTTCTAATTTAATCATTTTTTAATATCTTTTAAAAAAGTATAAATTCTTCTGAAAGTGTCATACTAATAATTTAATTTTTAGTAATTTTTTTAAATTATTAATTTAAAGGCTCTTTAATTCGAAACTTATCAAAATTATAATTATTTATTCTATTTTTAAAAAATATTATATATATATATATATATATATATATAAATAGAAGAAAGCTAAGCTTAATAGCCTATATTTATTTGTGTGTATACAAGTGAGATAAAATATTGATATTAGGGAAAAGTTTGGGATAAAAATGACCTCTTTATCCAAGGTGACTGGAATGCTCATCAAGATTAAAAGAGTTGGCCAATTCCATGGGAAAGAAGAAAAAAAGTGACAGTATTTGAATGGTGTATTCTATTGACATACAGTGAATTAAGGTTTGGTGAAAAGATGGTAGGACATCCATCAAATGGCAGAGTTGATGAACGCTTCGCTTTAATCTGTCAGATAAGGGGTAGTGGGTTTATTGTCAGTTGTCCTAGTCAGTCTCCCCAGAGGATTAACTCGCCAAATCCCGATGGTGTAAAATATAGTGATTTTCTCTTTGCGGATTTCCCGTTTTATTTGACAAATACTTTAGTCTAGGTTAGATTTACCGTTCTTCCTTTTCTGTTCCAGAAGATTTGTTTGATCTTTCTTTAAAATCCGAAACAACGGATGACATACAAATGGCTCCTTACACATTCCCCTTTAGTCTAACTCTTTTTCGTTCTATCTAAACTAAATCCTTGGATGTGTAGCAAAGTTAGGAATTTCTGCTTTTGTATGTTTACTTTATATTCATGAATTCTGGATTAGAAAAGAATAACAACTAGTAGGATGGGTCCCAACCAAAAACTTTTCTTTTCTACAATTCCTATGTAATATATCTAGATATTATTAATAGGAAAATTACATAAGTATGGTATTTACTTTCAGTCTTTTTTTAAAAAAAATAAAACTCTTTTCTTTCCTCGTTCTTTTTTCAATAAGCCTCTTCTGAAGAAAGACAGCAAGTTTCAGTAGAAGACAAGGATTATAATCCTAAACCACATTTGCCTGGAAACCAACAAAAGTACGGAGAGGGAAGAGGTATGTAACTTATGGTAATTAGATTTTCCATTCTTTTTTTTTTTGTTAATAATTTTTTTTTAATATTTTAAAATCCCTGTAAAACATTGATAGCTTCTTTAAAATATTTTATCTAATTTTTTATTTATTTATTCGTAAAGTTATTTAAAGTTTATGTTTAAAAGTAATTAAGTTCTCAAACTAATTTATCGACTAGCGAAAAGATTGACGTATAAAATTGTAAATTTCACTTTTTAAAGAAAACGAAATTTATAAAAATTAATCAAATTTCATTAAAGAGCAAAAAGCGAAAGTTAATTTTAATAATTAAGTCTTTAAACTGTTTATATTAAAGTTATAAAATACTTTTTTCCCTCCTCTTTGGTATTATTGAATTAAAAATTTAAATTTTGTTTTTTGTAAAAAAAAATCTGGACTATAAAGCAATTTATTGATTAATTTAAGCTTTAAATTCTACATTGATTAATTGTCAGAATGGAAGAAGTAATTGATACAGTCAAGATTTTATTTTAAAAATTTAAACTTTATATATAAAATTTAAGTAAAATTATTTAAATCTTATAAAAATTATGGGTTTTAGAATATTTTCAATTTTATCCCGAATATATTTTGTCCTAAATTAGGTCATTAAACTTCTTGAGAATAATTAAGATTGTGAAATTTAGTACACATAAATCGATATAAAGAAACGTATATTTTCTTAATTTCTATATAAATCGAATTATTTATAAACATTTCAGAGCATTTAGAACTCGATTTTATCTTTTAATAATCTTAAAACACATTTATATATTGATTTATATTTTAAAAAAATAAAATATAATTATGAATTTACAACAGTTTATTTAATTAAATTTACAGAATTAGCTTTCACTTTCATTTTATGTAAATTTCTTTTCATTTTCATTAAAAATAATTAATGAAATTGAATGATAAATAAAATGAATGTGAAAATGAAAGTGAAGAACTTTCATTTTCACTTTCATAAAATAAAAGTGAAAATGATTAAAATTAAAGAATGTAAATTTATCAATTTCATTAAAAAAATTTCTTTTTTAATCAAGCTTTATTTTTAAATTAATTTGATTACTTTACTAATTTTTAAAACAATTTCTTATCAATTAAACAAAAAAAAAAAAAAACATTTTCGAAAATTAATTTATTAATTCGTACTATAAATAAATATTCTCAATTTAGCTTTATTAATAAACGATATTAATATATTACTAAATAAGGATATAATGTGTTATATTAATTAATTATATTTATTTCTATATATATATATATATGTTTTTTTTTTTTTTTTGGCAGGTACCAGTAAAAGTTCGAGTACGAGATACTGTTCCAAAGTGTTCTATACGTTGTTATGTTATTCACTGATATTATGTTCCACTCGGTAATTTTACAATTTTTGAAAGTTTTATCTGTCATATCTGAGGCTTTTTTTGCCACAGCTGGGTATAAAGATAGAAAACAGCTCAAATTAATTCATTTTTTTGTATTGGTTCCTTTCAAAAAATGAGGAAAGAAAACAGGGGGAAAAGCATTGAACAACTTTAAGTGTGCCAAATTAAATTTCAAAATATTAAAAAAAAAAAATGAAGTGAGAAATTGAAAATACTGTACAAATTCTTAAATTCGCGATTATGTGACTTTTTTAATTTTTGATTTATTAAAAAAAATTCAGATCGAACAATTTATCCAATGAAAACAGCAGCAGCAGCAGCAACAACAACAACAACAACTTTTTAAGATTGCATCTTTATGAGAGATTATGTAAAATTTCTGTTTAATTAAAATGTAAAAAAATCATAAAATATGTTTATATTTTATTTACTTAATTTTTTAAAAAATTGCTGTTTAGTTTAATGAATAATGTATAAAAACATGTAAAATTGGTTTGTAATAATATAAAAATATATTTTAATTGCAATATTATTAATATATTAAAAATATATTAAAAATATATATATATATTATAGATTTATTTGAATATTTATACATTTACACAACATAAAAACATTATTATAATAATAAATTTAAATTTAATTTCGTAATATTTTCTATATTTTCATAAAGTGTAGATTCTATTTATAACTTGCAAGATGTCTCTCTCTCTTTTTTTTTTCTATGGATTATTAATGGAATCATCAGATTATCACTTAAGATCAACTAACCCTCCAATATGATTTCTGGTATCATAACAGAACAGATTGAGAATCACCTTAAGCATCATTAGCACTTCTCATAAGGAAACGGCATTTATACCAGGGGAGAAATGATTCTCAACAACATATGAACTTTTTCCCAATCAATGGATAGTCCACCTGCTGTGATCATAAGACCAACAGATGCGGAGACTTAGGTTTATTACAAATCCTTGATTACTCTCTTGCCACTTCCATGTGCCTATCTTCTTTCAACATTCTTTCAAATGGACTACATAAATTTTTATTGTATATTATAAAAGAAGACAATAACGTCTATCAATTTGTAGTAAAATTTCTTTAATCTCGTTATTGTTCGGTTCTAAGCGAGGAATTAAACATTACAAAAACTTAGTTTTATGTTGAAGATGTCATACTTAAAGGATAATCATTATGTAAAGTATAGTTAGTAAATTTTGTTTATCTTCTAGAAAATTTGATTAAGATATAAATATAATAAAGAAAAAAAATAGAAGTTAGTCTTTCCTACTTTAAAAATTTTATAATAATATAATTTTCTTTATAGACAAAATTCAATTTTGCTTTTCTTATTTATAGCAAGTGAGTAGTTTTAAGTATCCAACTTCTACTTTCAAACAGTATTATTATTATTATTATTTAAACATAAACTTGTTTCTATTCAAGAAATTAGAATTTTATCTTCAAGATAAACATATTAAAATTTGTTACAAAAGTAATTAACAAAGCATATAACTAATATTAATTAAAATTTTAAGATTTTCTAAACGCGTTAAGCATCGTAATCACCAGACTGTAAATGCATTGGAGAAAGAATTTTAACACTTTTATAAATATTTTAAACTCGAGAAATAATATTTTTTAACAAGATAAATCTTCAAAACATTGATTTTTCTCTCTAGATAAGCAGTCGAAAATTATTTTCGACATTTTTTTTTCTGTTTAAAAATAAAAAAAACCTTCAAAAATTATTACGAAACGAAAAAAAAACCCGACAGTTTTAAGTGAGTAGAAACTATTAGATATGAAAATATATCAAGAAAAATTTTAATACCCAAGTGCTGACATAATTTATTAGAGGCAATATAAAAGATTTATGAATTCACAAATTTCCAATTTCTCAGCCCATTCAGAATAACAGTTTTTACTTGAATGAGCTAAATAAAACTCATCCAGTCATAAATGTACGACTATGAAAAAAACTTAAGTTAGACAAAAGAATCCTCATTGATTACAGTTTAAGGACGATTATACACATAATGGCGTTAGAATAAAGTCTTTGTAGCTATATAACGCATGGCGTTATTATACTCAATGAAAACTTGTCATGAGGAAAATTAATCATTTTGAGAGAAGACAAAGTTGACAGCGATTCAATTGCAGAATCCTTAATCTTTGCAAGACTAGAAAATGGCTTCAGGATAAAAAATTACTCTATATCTATATAGCAAATACTGAAGAAATTAGATAGAACGAGGGAGAAAAGGGGAAAAAAATTCATCTGGAAACAATAGAATAAAGACTATTAAACAAAGTGATGTTTAAAGGAATAGAACGTACAGACAAGAATAAGGTGACGAAAGCGTTGAGGGGTTGATGCTATGGTAAACGAGCACACTGCTCACCAACGTTACAACATATGCCACCAAGTCGATGAAGCAGTGGTGTCTGTACGCGAAGAAGACGGGTCGTTAGTCCTAATGGATTGCATCTCAAACCCCTCCTTTTCCGTGTTCTAGCGTGAACTTTATTGACAGCAGACGGAGGGTGTCTAAAGCATTTAAAGCGAAAATGAGTCTTATGCTATAAAAGAACTTTCCACCTTCTCCAGCGAAAATATCATCTTTTGCCATCGTTATGCGAAAGGGTTTTTAGTAGATACAGTATTTTAAAACAGAAAAAAATTTTTAAAAAAAATAAGGTAGAGAATTTCCCTTAGGACTATATCTACGCCGTTGTCTCAGGGGGTGTAGAAGAGAAAGGGAGAGAGAGAGAGAAAGAAAGAGGGAGGGAGGGAGCGTGAAAAACGACTTTCAACTAGACAGATATTAATGTAGCTTTGTAACGCCAGATGGCCCTCCACAACCGGAAAACTGATAGATCGGAATTTGATACGTTTCAAGTGCGATAAGTTGTTAACAACGACTGATTTAGCCCAAAGCAATGTTACTTGTGCAGGCGTCATACTCGCTTGTCATCAAACCTTGTCAGCTCAGGTAGCGGTGATGTACGGTTTAAATTCGTTACTAAGGAAGAAAAAAAACCATCGTTTAATAATTTTTACCCAACTCCCCCATCCAGAAGAACAGAATCTTTTCACGATTTAAGTTGAAAATAACGATATCTTCTCTTCTCTCCTATTTTTTTCCTGCGAGTAAACATGTTCCTCATCTCACTCTCTCTATATATAGGAATTTTATTTAGGATAAAATTGTTTAATATTCTATGAGTACGAGACATTTCTCTATCGGGACAACTCTACGCTATCATTATTATGCATTATCTGTAAAGATAACGGGGTTCGTGCAATTTTTTTAATGTTTAACAATTTACCTCGACGTGTATAAGTATAATGTCACATTAACAGCTATCAATTATGATAAAAAGATCGTTGGAGAAATGTACGAATCTTGTTTTTTAAATGAATAATTATGTTTAAATTACGTTCGAATTTAATAAAATGCAATAAATTAAGTATAAATAAGTCATTGGAGGGGGGTGAGCGTTATATGCGTAAGTTAATCTAATTTAAATGTTGAATATTTAAAATATTATTTTGTACGCTGTACTGCTTGCTTAAAATGTAACAGAAACGTAACGCAATAAAGTAACGATGATAAAAATTAAAATATTAAAATTGTGCGATAAGATTTTATATAAACATTGTGTGGAAAATTATATTTAAAAAAAGGAGTTATGATGTACTTTATCTGTTATATAATCTTGTTTAAGTAACGTGAGTGGAATGTTTTATTATTTATAATAAAATATCACAAAATTTTCGAAATATATACATAAATAATGAAATGATTACAAATGTAATATGATAAATATAAATTCTCTCTAACAAAACTGAAAAAAATAAATAAATTTTACGAAAGAACATTGTTTTATTCTAGAAGTCTGTCGAGTAATTTAGCTGGAACGTATGTAAATTTAATAGATTACTAGTGTATTGCCTTGTCTTCAATTTAATTCAATAATATTCATATGTAAACTTCATAAAACAAACATTCATTAAATCGTAAAAACGACGAAGTATGGCACATAAAGTGTCAAGCATATCGTGTTTTACGTTGGATATTTTCAACAAATAATTTATGTTGACCTCACACAAAACTTGGTTTTATGTTCCTATTGTTAGTAACCGGCGATTTTAATGTCGCATTTGAGGTATCCTTTCAGACTTTAATATATAATATCATCCTTTATATCTGCCACTAAATGATTCTATTATAAATTATACACTAAAGGATGGATATACTGTTACTTCAGTTCGCTGAAATAATAGTTATGAATCACAGAATGCGTGTTAAATTATTCTGAATGGGCTTTTTTTAGATAGAAAAACACACATTTTTTGGTTTTTTTTTAGTTTTTAAACGTTTAAAATTAAATAAACTTTTATAAAAAGTAGAAGACAAATTTATATTCGAAGAAAATCTTCACCAGAAACCATGTAAAAGTTTTGATATAGCATAGATTTTTGTAGAAGATATAAAAGAAGAAACGTAACAAAATAAAAGAAAAAAGTCAATACAGTTACAGAAGAAACCTTGGAAAAAAGTTACCTCTACTCCATTAATGAAAGATTAGAAAAGAAATAAAACTGTAGTTTAGACAAAAGGTGTAAAAATAAATTTAATAACTATAATTCTATATAACTAATAAAAGTTTATTAATATTAAGGAAAGAAGAAAAAAAATATCTGTTTAAAGTTTGTAAGAAGAAAGTTGTGTTATCAAGTTAGAAAGATAGCGATTGTGCTGATTACCGAAGCCATCTACACTCTTCAACATTTAACGTTACCTCATCTCATCTGATTGTTGCAGGATGTTATTAAGAAGATCATCAACAGCAAACCAAACCATAGATACATCTATTTTTCTTGGTGTTGGTGTTATCTAGCTAAGAGACAGAAGAAAATGGAAGCCGGACAGTAGAGGATAGTGTCAGAACGGATGGGATCTGTGTCTACCCCCTAAGTATGACCGTCTAAGCCAATAAGACGTCTTCCTGGGGGCACCAGCAATCTAATCAATAGTCATCGTACGAAGCCCCTGGCTAGCTGGCTAGACTCCAAACTCCCCTTGAGATTTTAGTTCCGGGATTTGAGGGAAAATGACTGCCTGCTGAGGCCCATGTACCTTCTTCTCAAGGATGCGGCTTAAGTATCTTTCCTACATCCTTTGAATCTTACTGATGTTTGCTAGAAGTGAAAAGACACAAACTATGACTTGATACAATCGTTTGTCAAGTATTGAATTGAAAAATATATCTTTTAAAATGTCGTTTCTGCTTAAATTTCTTCTCTATACTTTCTTTTTTTATACATATATATATATATATATTTATTTATAACATTTGAATATATTTTTATTCAGTTTATGAATATATATAACATTTAAACAGTTATATACTTATACATTAATTTTAAATAATAATAATAATAATAATAATAAATATTTAACGATTGTAAGTACTTTCGCTTCGGGAATATTCATGAGTGTATTTTTTTTTCTATATTCATTTTTTTATTCCGCTTAATCACCTCTCAGGAAATGGGTTAAAATGATACGTCGAAAACTCATTCATTAACTTGATGAAGGGAAACATTATAAAATTAAGAATATAAATTCAGTTTTTTTTATCGATATTTATTCATATGTTGAATTTTTATGTACTTTTTTCAACACATTCACTCGAAATTGATACGTGTTAATTCACCACAAAAAAAAAATTTATCATTCCGAAAATTTCATTATTGAAATTTAACATCTTTATTATTGATCGCTACTAACTCATCAGAAAAGTATTATTATTATTATTATTAATATTTTATACAAAAAAAAATTTAAATAAATTCATTTACTGAATTAGATTCCTGTAACATTTGTTGAAGAAACTAAGCAAACAAATACAATATCCAAGAGCTGCAGGAAAGCTATTTAATAGGTGAATCGTATGTTCCGGTCACTGGATATTGACGAGAGACACCAAACGAAAGGAAGACCAGTTAGGATTACATCTTGTGTGCAAACAAGCGTAAACAACTGTGGCAGGACCTCGTCACCTTTATCCTATTCTATTGGATATATATATTTTTTCATTCGTCTATTTATTCAACATATCTCTTATAATCAACTCCTTATATCCCAACGTTGACAGCACTTACAACATTATTTGCATCAATGGGTATTATATACACACGATCTACATGAATACATGTGTAAGAAAGATCGCTAGAGCATCCTTTTATATGTTTTATGCATTACTTAAAGGCTAAATATTTCTCTTATTTAAATTATAAAAAATTTATATTTATTTTGGATTTACGGTTTAAATTAAACAGTATAAAAATTTTATGGTTATACTTAAGTGGTAGTGATATAATATAAAAGCAATTAAGTTAATAGCTAAAGAAATAGCAGGAATAAAACAAGAATGTCCTTCTCCCTTGGGCTAGGTTAGATGATGTTGTTTATATATTTGGGCTTTATATATCTATAATTTATTTATTTTAAATATAAACTACAATAATTTTAACGTCTTTTTCTATATTTTATATTATATTGTTACTTTATAATTAAAAATAAATAAATTATTTTTTTCGTACTAATTCATCATTAAAGCATTATATTTTGATGCTTTATTAATGATTCTTTTTAACTTAAATGCTGAAAATATTTATTTAAATAAATATATATATTATTAATTTAGTAATTTATTACACTCGATAATTATTATTTTATATAAAATTTTTAAATATTTTCTCAATTTTAAGCTATTAAACGTGTATGGAGTAGTGTAAATAATTTTAAGATTTTCATCATTAGAATTAATTCCGATATAATTTTAATAAATAAAAGTAATTTAATTATTTAAATATTTGAAAATATTCTATTTTTAAAAAAAAAGAATTTATTACACGTTTAATTACAATTAAATACATAATTAGATTTTTTAAAATTACAATATTTCATATAAAATTTAATAAGAAATTTTAAATTAAAATAACTTAATAAGCAAATTATACATATATACATAAAATATAAATTAAATATATTTATGAAATATTCATAAGATACTCATTATTTTGATTTTGTATCCAGAGAAGCTTCAATAATCTCAATTCTTATCGGAAAATTTTAGTTTATAAGATTACAAATAATTCTTTCATGGGGGGGAACGGAAGAAACTTGACAAGATAAAATAAGTTCTGGAAAAAAAATATATATTCATTCATTATTCAAATCATAATAATAATAATAAAAAATGCTGCAAGTACAGCTTCACTTCTATATTTATCAGTAAAAATATATATTTTTAATCTCTCTATCACGAACCTTAATGAGATGAATGAGATTTTCCGATCAACTGGATGTTTGAGTTTAGTATCTTTCTAATCTACTTCAAGCTCCCAATTCATCTCTTCATCCAGAATAATTCCAAAATGTTTAAACCTTACTACAATAGGAATTTCTTGATCATTTAACATAATCTTAAGAGATTTCATCGAATTTTTCTTCCTTCATCTCTCTCAACTCTTACTAATAATAAACACGGCAAAAGTATTCTTTAATTTGTGATTTAATATAAATATTTTCCATTTATATAAAACAAATATAGCAATTTTTATAAGATTGTAAATTAATTATTAATATTTTTAAAATTAAATAATTAAATATTTACGTTGTTTTCTTATAAGATGCTAATAAAAGATCTCAAAGGAGATGTTTCGATCTTATGCTTGGTATTAGAAAATTTTATTAAATTTTTATTCGGAATGATAAACTTTTCAGCTTAATTGAATCATTTATAATTTGTAAATAATTATCTTACTAGATATTATTAAATTAATAAATTCTAATGCATAGTATCTTCAATAAATAAATATAGGAAAAACACCAAGATTCGAAATTGAATGTTGTATTAGCGTATAATCTAATATTATTCAAACAAAATCACGAATATTTTTGCAAGCTTATTGGTCAATTTTAATAATACATAAAGTATTTTTTGTATACAATTAAAAGAATATTTAGTTATAAAGAGTTATTAGAGACTCGATATATATATATTCGATTTTTACCTCTTTTATATGGCACAATGACTTTATTTTGCAATGGGACCAATGCGTGTCTATCACAGAGACTGGACAGATTCTCGTGATGGGTCAAGCAGAGAGATAGATGAATAAAATCAACGGGAATCGATCCCGGATCCTCCTGGGAGTGAGTCGGAACCATTCAACTTGACTACCTGCTTGACGATATCAGTACTACTTATACCACAGAAACAGAGAAACAGCTAAAGTTTGTGACCTTCTACTGTAATTAATTGTATTAATACATCTATTAATCATCAGTTTAGATACCTCTAAACATTATGTACGATGTTAGCTTGGCTATTGATAATCGTACATTAAATTTCTTGCTTGCTTTCATCTAAAGAATTTATTAAATACAGAAATTCTGTTATTAAGAAAATTTATATGCGTTTTGTATCCCAGTACCATTATCAGAATTGGAATAATGAGAATTAGTTGATCCCTAGTTCCACGTTTATCATAGCCACCCGGATATAGCGCGTATCTATCAATAAAGTAGCTCATAGTGAGCTTGTTTTTCTTCTATTCTACATGTTAAATACAGTTTTTTATGGTGTAGGACCGCCTTTATTTATTTATTTGGATATCTAATCGATTTATACGTTTCTCAACTTCACCATTCAACATCTTTATTGTGAAAAATGTTTTTCTAATAATTAAAAGCTCAACAAACTGTTATAATTAGATAAATTAGAGGTTAACACATTTATTGAAAAAATAATAATAATTTAGAAATTTTTCATAAGAAATTCTTCAATTTACAACATAATCAATGTTTATTAAACATAACAAACATCGCGAAGTCCGATATTATATTTTAATGTCTAAAGTAAAGTATAAAGGCTCATTTTATCAAAATTAATGTGAAAAACCTATAGGATCTTCAAAATTTTCTTAAATTTTGATGGTGTTATAGGTTTAAAATAGGTTCCTAAATGATAAAACGCTCAAGAACACGTTTCATGTGATATTTACGCCTAATTTTAAGGTAAGGACCCTAAATTTATCAAAATTTAGAGTCCTGAGGGTCTAAAACAGCTCCAAATTAAAGTCTTACAGGTCTAAAAGGTTAAAAAAATTATAAAGCATTAAAAATGAGCTACAAAACCACATTGTATTTAAAAAAATCTTGTGAGGTTTATAATTTGAAACTTATGGGGCCCGAAATTTTAAGAAAATTTCAAGGATTATATAGGTCTAATGCTAAAAGAACAAAAATATAGGCCTATATATATATTTGTAAAATAACGTTCAATAAATAATTTTTAACAGTAAAAAATATAAGACGTAAATATAAATTGTTTTTATTAATATTTTATATGATTGGTATTTTCAACCAGTAGATCCTTCATCCCTTGAGATTTTAAACTTTATTTCTTAAAAATGTTTCGACTTTCAAAGAACTGAAAACAATCTTAAACAAAAAAAAGAAAGAAAAAAGTTGAGAAACTTTGGAATAAACTTCTTAAAAATTTCTTTAAAATTCTTCCAAATTAAGATTTTTTTCCATAAATAACATAAATAATAAGAAAAATCATATTAAATTAAAATAAATAAATTATTTATTTTAATTTAAATAATTTTTACAAGAATTTTTGAATTTGTTTTCCATTTTTTAAATATTAATATACAAATTCTATTTTATTAATATTTTTATTTGTTATTATGATTTTATAAAATAAATAAATAAATTTATTTATTTATTTTATAGAAAAATCTTCCAGGATAACTTTCTAAAACTTCTTGGAAGATTGAAATATATTTTTTTTTTTTTTTATAAATATTATAAAATATAAGTTATATATATATATATTATTTTCTTTAATAATTTATTTTTTAATTATCAAAAGTGACCCGCGTGTTTATATATTTTAAATTAATTGATCTGGAAGTAATTGGCAACATGAGTTGCGGGTTCGAGTTCCATTCCCGATCGATTATTTCTTCCTGAATATTCTAAATCAATTAATTTCATTTTTCTTATTAAATTTAGTACAAGATGGTGTCTTAATTGTCTACCTTTAGTCTAAATTACGTAATATCTGTACGCTTAATTGGCCAAGTTATATCCCGTTAATTTGGCTAATTGTTAATATATTCTTTTTTAATTATCAAAAGTATTCTTATATATATATATATATATATATACATTTTTAAGATTTAAATGTCTAGTAAATAAATGAATTTAGAAGCTAATTATTCTTATAATTTATTGAAAATTGTTGAATTTATTATTAAACATTTAAAATCACGTAACGTAACATTAAGTTACATAACTTCGTACGCCAATATGTCACGCAACGTAACGTTGAAGTCATGTAACTTCATACGATTGTATTATTTAAAAATTTTAAACTTTATTTAACTAGTTAAAACGCAATTGTATTCAATTAATTCCAAATTTTTCAATAAATAAATATTATTTTATACTTCAAAACACGGCATTAGGATTTGCAAAAATACTTGATTAAATTCTCATATAATATAAAATATTCGTGATTATTTATAATATAAATTTATTTTATATTAATAGAAATAATCTTCCTCATACCCTCATCCCTGCCTCTTCCTTATCCCTCCACTCTCTTCCTTTTTTTTTCATCCTAGATCCTTGAATAGACTCTACCCCCTAATAATAATCTGCACTTTAAAACGTGAGTGTAGGTGCTCTAGAGAGGGATAGAGAAGTGCTCAATCAAATTGTAGCAATTTTCTTTTGTCAAAAATAATTTAATTGTTAAAAAAATTTTTTAAATTTTCTTGTAAACAAGAGGGGAAAACAATTAAAATCTTAACAAATCATCGAAATCTGTTCTTATTAATTTCCTTTATTTTCGTCAATTTAATATTAACAAATTTCAAGAGAGTATCGAATTTAATTGTTTTTTTTAAAATACTTCCTAACATCTCTATAAATAATCACTTTATTATTTTCTAAATCTGATTAATAACACTTTAATTGTTTTTGACAAAGAAGAGAATTAATAGAAGTATGTTTTTGCTAAGACAATTTTTTTATGCTTAAATAAATTAAAAACTTATAGTGATAAAAAATGCATTTGTTGTGTATATTTAGTGCTGTATACAATTAAATATATTGATAATGATATTGCTAAATATAATAAAAAGTTTATTTTTATACAATTAATATATTGTTTATTTATCTATTTATAAGTTTTAGTGCATGAATCAGATATATTAAAGCGGAAACGTAGGATAATTCTCATATAAACGTGAAATTTTTTTATTTTGTTTGTGTGTGTGTGTTTGGAGGAGGAGAAAGAGGAGGAAGATGGCTTCAGATATTCAAGAGTTGAATAAGTGTAAATCTACAATATATTTGTATATATTTCTTTATTCTATATATATAGTATATCATTGAAGGATATCATACATACTAGCTTATTTGCATAAATATAAACACATACATACACATAACTACAAACATACGCACATATACATAGGTGTGTGTATGTAAACTAGTTCCTAAGGCGTATATTTACATATACATCACAAAAACTAAATTTTGAAGTCTGTTTATCTGTCTGGATTTTGTTTTTTAGGTGATTTACAATTTATATTTCAAACAACTAACTATACTTTTTTTTATTACTAGGTCATCCGTTCTGGTATTCTACAGAATTATTTGATTATTTTTCTTTACTTTAAAAAAAAAGTGTAATTTTAATTACAAAAATGATCATTTTCGGTGTTAGTTAATCAAATGAACCTAACAAATGTAAATTCAATCCATTTCCAGAGGGAATCTTTCAAGTATTTTCAGAAGCATAATTAATCACGAATAAATTATGACATTCTCCGAAAAATGTCAATTTTTTTATCATTTTTTTTCAATTAAAAAACGTACATTAAAAGATTTTTAAAATAATTTCATAATTTACAAAAAAAATATAAAAAATTCGTTGTAGATATCACTCACAATTATTAACTTTACGTGTATCTTAATTACATTTTGAAATCAAATTAATAAATTAAAAACATTAAAAAATTATTTTCAACTAGGAAAAATCAGAATTTATTATTATTTTTTTTATATTATATTTAAAAGAATAATTTTAAAATATTTTATAAATTTATTAAATTAAATTGCGAGTTGTAATTCGTGTATACAGCAACGATAACAATACAAATATTTAATTTAAACATTAAACAATTAATAATAGCTTTAGTATATGTAAGTATATATATATATATATATAATATATATATATATTTATCTGTATTTGAAATTAAGTTATATAATAATTAAATGATTGAATCATCTGTTTTTGATTTTATGAAAGCAGATCGATAGAAAACTTTACTTTATATCAATCATATTCGCATGATTGATTTTGAATTAATATTTAAATTAATTATTATTATTTTTTCCCTTTTATTTTATTCCCTAAACTACTTTAAAACTTCTTTTATTTCCCTTGAAAGTTGTTAGAAAATACATAAAAAAATCTTTTAAATTTCCCTTATCCATCCAACCGATAGGCTATAATATAAGTTTCTGTGATTTTCAATCAAGTGACTGATTTTTAGTTTAGGAATCAACTAGGATTATTTCGCATCTTCTACTTTAAAATTTCATTGGTTAAATTGAAATTTAAATTTCAAATTTTTTTTTTATTCTTAATACTATTTTTTATTTATTTATTTATTTATTTTATTTTTTGAAGGCATCATCAATGGTTTATTAGGTACATTAAATTTTATCATCATGAGACTTTTTTTTGATTTCCTTCTAAAATTGAACTTTAGTGCTACTTTGATAGAATTTAACGTTATTCCAGTAAAATTTTATTTGTTTCTGATGAAACTTCAATTAAAAACTCGTTTATTCGTAAATTTTTCAATGGATTTTTACCCAATTAATTTTATTTATTTATTTTATTTATTAACGCTTAAAAATAGTTTATAAATATACATATTCAAGAAGTTAAAACTGTAAATATTTTAGAATTAATTTAATATTAATTTTACTTTTATAAAAAAAAATATAAAAAATTAACATTATTATTAGATGTAGAGCTTATACAAGAGGAGTGAGAGGAGAGGATAAGATGACGTATCGACTTATAAGCATAAAATCCCTAATTATAAATAAATAAAATGTTTATGAGCATTTATTGTAATGCTTCCCAACCTTTTTTAAATGACGGTTCGCTTCTAATCCTTTAAAAAGGAGCGGTATTGGTAAGTCTCTTACTCGCGATCTACTAGTTGACAGGCATGCATATCTGTCACATATTTTTCATGTTAAACGAAACTATAAATTTAAAATATTAATTTGGAACTTATGAACTGAAAGATTGATATTATTTGCAATGATGAAAATTTCATTTTCATTCATGTATGAAGTTCAGATGATATATTAATGTAATAAATTTCACTATAAAATAAGTAACAAATATGCTTTCGACCGTGCCGATCAAACTTCAATATATTAAAAACACGCAAGTAAAAATTTAGAGTAAAATATTTTTTTAATATAAATTATATCTAAATAGATATTTTTGCTCAGTGATAATTTGATTTAAGGCTAATATTTTCTTTTTAATTTGTTTTAAAGCAATTGAATCTATCTATATTCAGAGGTTGAGTGAGGTGTCGGGGAATGTGTTGTTCACAATTGTGATCTTCACCCCTTTCCTAAAGCCATAAATATGTAAATAAAATAAATAAACATAAATTTTTTTACTCTTGACAAAAGGAAGTTTATATTAAATTTTAAGGCCCCTTTCTGTGCCAAAAAGACCTATTAGACCCTCTCTATCTGAGCAATTTAGTCTATACTCTATATTAATATATATTCAGGGGTTAAGAACGTTATTGGGAATGTTGGGGAACGTGTTGTTCATAAGTCTAGGTTTCACCCCTCTCCTAAAATCATAAATATGCAAATAAAATAAATAAAAAATAATTCACTCCTGAAAAAAAGAAACTTTTTATTAAATGTTGAGGTCCTTCTGTGTCTTGGATCTGTGTCAAAAAGGCCTGTTGAGGCCTCTCTAACCTAGCTTCAATACATTTATTTAATGTGTACTTTTAATTACATTATAACCAGTTTGAAATGAAATAATTAGTGTTATCTACAGAAAAGTTATAAGATAAAAGTCTCTTAATTTATAAATATATAAATTCCCTTAATGTAAATTGATTTTAATTTAACAGGTTAATGCGAAAATTATTCTATGCAAGTGTTACACACAATGATATATATATATGTATGTATATATATATTTATTATAACTGCATTTATAAAATCATTAAATTATTTCTCGCAAGAGAATTAATTGTTTCAGAAGATTTTATTTTATAATTTTAAAATTTTCTTACGGTAATTAATTACAGTAAAATAAAATATATAAAATTTAAATAATGATTTATAATAATTATATTTAGTGATAAAATTATTTAATTTAAATTTCAAATTAAACGTTATTTCAGCTAATAATTAGAATTAAATTCTATTTAAATCAATAAATGACTTTAAAATTATTGAATTTTCTTTATTTTAATTACTTTTCTGGGTTGTAATAATAAAATAAAACTGTATTTTTAATAAATATAAATTCTTAATATAAAAATATTTTTCCTCTTATAAGGAAATCTCCACTTGGTGTAAAAATAGCGTTATCGTCGCTTTACAAATCTGCAATTAGCCAATGTAGACAGGTTTAAAGAACGTGGAAAATATCCAGAATTCTTTTAAAAAAAAAAAAAAAAGGTATGGTGTGACGTGATACGATGCGTACTATTCGACCAATTGAATAGCATCAGTCGCCTTATGATTGACATCATGCCTGACATGTTATGATAGGTCATCGAAAGTAATGTGACTCACATGGAACACTTGCTTATCAACAGTTTACACAATATTAAAAGGATTTTGAAGTGACAAGCCATCGACGTTTCTTTCTTCCCGTTAAAATGTGTCAATTTTTTATATTTTTTTATATTTTCAAATTAATTTCTTAACAATTATTTTCTTCACCAACTCGTTAGAAAAATCATAATTTGTGTGTACGTAAGTATCATTAATACGAAGGGGGAAAAAAACCTAATTAAATTATGTGGTTAGTCAATTAGATCTTAAGATAAATGTTAAGAATTATATTTTCTGATGGTTAGTGGAAGACATGATGTAAAAATGTTCCTAATAAAAAAAAAATAAGTTGTAAAAATGCTAAAAATATTGACTAGGAGTAAATTGTTAACTGCTTTTATAAATAAATTAGATTTTAATATTTACTATTCGGCAATGAGACTGTCAAGTAAGTTGCTTCGTGTGAAAAACTTGTCAATTTTCATATTATATCACTATAAACTCCGCAAAGTTCCGCCTTTATCGTAGAATTATTTAGCTTCTAACCAATCAAATTAATGAAAATATAATTTCAAAATGTAGATTTATCTATAAATCAATCTGAGTAACGTTTTTATACGTATTAGTGATATTTATCTAAGTGTAAAGAGTGACTGTCACGTTACGTTCCACCCTGTTTATCCATGGAAAAATCTCTCAATATTCAGCACTACTACCCAAATAAACATTAATTTCTATTTAATAATTCTATATTATACAATTTTTACCTTCAAAATAAGATATATAATGTAATAATATAACTACTGGCAAGTCGTCAGAGTAGAGATATGGACTTACAATCACTATCAAAATCAATATATTATGAAGGGAATAAAGTAAATTATTACCAGATCAAATTCAATTATCTTTGATAAAGTAAATAATAAATCAATAATTATTTTATTAAGGCTGAACGAACATTTTCTGAGTTATGGTTCAGCTCAGAGATAACACATTTTCGACCGTTAAGAACGAAGTTAATATAATCAATAGCATATCTCCTAATCCATATCTGTGTTTCTCAATCAGTAGATCGTGAACTACAGAAACACCACGTATTTTACGTAATAATTTAAAAAAAAACAACAAAAATTATTCTAAAAATATTAAATTATAACAAATTCCTTAATTAAATTTTCAAAATTTTATATTAATAAATTAATAATTAATTGATAATAAATTATTTAAATTTTAGTGCTAAAGTTTGATAAGTTTTGCATCTTCCAAGTTCTTTTTAAAAAAACTATTTTAAAAATTTGCTTCTATTAATTAAAAATCTTAATTAATTTTATAAATCTATACATAAATTCTAAATTAATTATTAAAAATATTACATTTTTAATTGAAAATTTATGTACTGTACACCAATATTGCTAAGATATGTAAGTAAACATTGATTAATAATTTTTCAAAATAAATTTTAATAAAATATATTATTTTTATAAATAAATAAATGTTGTTTACGATATTTTCAAAATTAAAAATTATATTTTTTTAAATTAAACATATATAATTTTTTATAAAGGAATAGTATATTCTAGTACATAACCTTTGAGAAGAAATTCTATAATAGTAATTCTACCATTTAATTTTTAATTTTTTTATGCTAATAATATATAAGTATACATATATATATATATATATATATGGATTAAAAATAAAATATTAGATTTATAATATATCAATATATATATTTTTATGCATAAATAAAAATTATATATATTATTGTTAGTGGCATTTTAATATATAACTGCATTAATAAAAGTTGAAAGTTTCAGATTTTAATTTGTTAATGTGTTTACTGTTCATCAATGCTAAAGCATGTAATTTATATATATGAAAACACTCTCAGCAAATTTAATTAAACTAAAAGATATTTCTCTCTTTGAAAAATAACTTTTTATGTTGTTGATTTATAAGTAAAGCAAGATATCGTATAACTTTCATTTTGATAGAATTTTGTTGTTCACTTTCAGATGAAAATTATAATTTAAAATAAATATTTTCCTAAACTTTTTTTTTTAAAAAAACATTTTATATATTAAAAAAAATTCTGTGTTAATGTATATATGTATATATAAAAGTATTCTAGAACTTTTTTCCCGTTTAAAAAAAATTAAGTCACATGTCACCCTTCCAAAAAAAAACGGGTGGGGAATTTATTCATTTATAATATTAATAATTTTACTATATTTTCGATTAAAATATATACTAAAAATAAGATATGAAAATCAAATATTTACAGTCTGTAAAGTTGAAATCCTTAGTTATCAATGGAAAATATAACCAATCTCTGACATGAAAGGAAGATTTATCTGTTAAAGTTGTTTCTTCGATATAACATCAACTGTCTATTTTAGTAGTATTCTGGTTGTACAAAGTTGTCATCGAATCGTCAACAGACGAGTCTCTTAGTTTCATCTTCATGTAATCCCTTTGTTACTCATGTAGTAGCTTCAGGCCTTCCTATCCTCATTGCGTCGTGAGTAGCATGGACATTCCCGTAAACAGGGCTTGGTGTCTATTATTTATATCTCTCTCTGACTTACCAACTTTGCCCCCGTTATATTACCTCCGGATATAACGTATTGCATGCAGAGTTTGTAGTCAGAGTAGCTTCAGGGAGAAAGTCCAAAGTCGCTGAATAGAATGCTTAAAGCTTCATATTAGAAATTCGATTCTCATATAGTCTAACTTGTGTAAGTTATAACTTATCCAAGATAAAAAATGGATATCGTGTACATAGTTTGTGAAATATATATATATATATTTTTTTTCCTGTAGCTACATACCTTATATTTTGTTGTATATTTTTGATAAAGCGCATGTTTTTCTATGAGAGTAGACTTTATAAATTTATTATTATTATATATACATATTTTATTTATAATCTTTTACTATTAAAGTTTTAAAGTAAACTTATTTTATAAAGTGCTTTAAAATTTTTTTTAATATGTTTAAAGTTCCTGTTCATTTGTAAATAAATTATAGTTATATATATATTAAATTATATTATATAGATTAAAATGCCTGTCAAGCAGTATAAAAATCAGTTTAATTTAATCGCATGATGGTCCTTTCTGATTATTAAAATTAAAGATAACATGATTTGAACATCAAAAAATAATAATAATTCAACTAAAAATGAGAAAAAATTATTGTGACATTGTTACAATGCTTAGCTGAAAATTTTTAGTCATATTTTTTATTTAAATTTATTTAATTTAAAATATATGCTAGCGTTTTGCCCCTGTGCATCATACTTTTCCTAATAACAACAGTCAAACCAGTCGACTGACTCCGTTCTGGAGAAAATTTTTCGATTGAAATCACGTGACTTCCGGTCTCGACTAGAAGTTCACATAAAGTTAATCGTGGCCTCTTGTTCCCAGCTTTTCGTATCTGATCTTGACTTTAATCTACCTAACTCCGTTCTCGAGATTAAGGAAGGACAGACAGACAAATAGATGGATGCCAATGAGAATTTTATAGTTTTGCAATTTGAAAATTGCAGCCAAAATGTCATTATAACATTATAAATAAATCAAAAAAGCTTCTGAAAATTTAATTTATTGATTTTAAAATTATTTTAAATAATAATATTACTACTTAGGTTTCGTTTATTTGTTTATAGCAACGTGACGCATGAGTGATCTGCCGAGGGAAATGCCTCTCTGGAGGACTTAAACTTTTCTATGGTAAACTGGCTCTTATTTAAATGTTAAAAAACGTGAAGGAAACCCGGTAAACTGCACGTGGGCAGCCTGTTGGCGAGGCGCGAACCCACGACTAACTACCAGTGTTCGGTGATTTTAACTTAAGTTTGCCATAAAATATTGAATATATATATTATTAACTTTACATTATTAGGCCTACATTGTAACATAAATACGATGTATAAATATAATGTTACAGCCCTGTTCGTTTTATCCAGAAAATGCACTGTACACTTTTAACTTCATTTTGACGTCATCTCTCTTCAATTTTTTAATGAACAAAGTTTAAAAAATGACGTCAAATTAATGTAAAATTGTACACTGTCTCAACCAAGCGAAAAATAAAACCTGTTAATTCATTATATTGTTACGTCACTAACACAGTTTGAAATACAGTAGAGCGTCGATAAGTGGAACGTCGGTAAGTGGAATGGTCGGAAAGTGGAACGATTTTCAGTCGGACTGTGTCGTGCTGAATCGAATGTTTTTGATACTAAATTTACTTCTAAAGTATAATTTTCATGTTTTTTATATTCTTTAATATATTTATTTTGTTTGTACAAAATGAAGAAATAATTTTTAACGATACGATAGCCTCGATGATTATTATAAAAATTTTCGTTAGGCTTAAAATCGACGAAAATTCAACACTAAGCGACACGCAACGGAGAAAAATTTGAACATCGGACAGGTTAATGTATTTTTTCGTACAAAGTCGGAAACTGGAACAAATCATTAACTGGAAGGACCCCAGTCCCCAATTGGTTCCACTTATCGACGCTCTACTGTATCACGTCCGCATTATTGCGTCATAAACATTTTAAAAAATATTATCCACTTAACATTATTACGTCACGACGTAAACATAACGTAAAAATATAATGCTAAACTATTACATTGTTAGGCCGCTTATACAGGCATTTTCAACATAGCATTATTACGTCATAGCATAAATGAAGTTATACTTATTTACTATTTAATACTATATTTTTATCTATACTTTTATAACAGACATAACCAAAAGCATTTAATTTAAAAAATGCCTTTTTAAAAATATCATTACTTAAATCGATTCCAATTTTTAAACACAAAAATAAGGAAAAAAAAAAGACATACATATATATTATTGAGAAAAAGGTATAGCTCACTATCCATCTAGATATATATATATAATAATAATAATAATAATAATAATAAAAAATAAAAATGATTTCATTTCTAGATTGTTTTCTATTTTATCATCGTATAAGTCAATAAAAATAACAATGAGAAAACGGATTCCGTTAAGAATAAAATGAAATGACAGCAGTGGCTAGGACAAAATTAATGGTGACACATATCTTGTTTTACTCTTCTATTTCAATTTATTTCTGATCTGTAAAAGAAAAGGCGACATGTGAAATATTCTTTCTTCTGACATAAACCATTGAAGTCAGTAAGAATTTAAGAATTGTGGCTTGGAATAAACAAGGATAACAATCTAAGGAAACAAATTTCTGATGACATAAAAATGCATAAATTGAATATTTTCATCAAATATTAATGTAAAATACATTAATAGACTATTATTTACATATTTATTTATTTATTTTTAATTTCGAAATTTTTAAACGAACGAATAAAATATATATAAAATTTATATTATTATTTTTTATTTTAATATATAAAATACGAGTAATATGCATTTTATTTATATTATTAAAATTGCGCGATCAATAATATTAATTTTAATTATAAAAACAAAATTAATCGCACGATTTTAAAAAAAAATAAAATTACTAATTATTTATTATTATTTTCTAATACATCTATAATGAATTAAAAAAATAAATTTCACTAAATTATATATATATACATATATTTTTTTTAATAGTTAAAATATAAGACGTGCCTTTTTATTTCATAATATGAAAACTTTATTTATTAGATAATTAAACTTTAATTAATTAATTAAGTTTAAAAATATGATATTTAAAGACGTAATTTAATAAATTTTATTTTCTAATTCGGATAAGAAAGTTTGAAGAGAAAATTCAAATTCAGAATGAACAAATAAATACCTTAATAATTTAAATTAAATTAAGGAAAATCTTTTAAAAAAATCCATAATGTAATTATGTTCATATTAAACAGAATAAAAGATAATAAAGTTAAAAGACTTATTAATAAATTAATTTGATTTTAATTTCTCGATATTAATATAATTTATTTATCATTATTAAATATGTATGTATCTATAAACGGTATAAAATTTTAATCAGTTTTAAGCATATTGATTATTGTTATTATCATTTAAAGTTAATTAGAAAACAATTAAATAATATATATATATAAATTACAAAAGATGGATACAGTAATATTTTATTTAAATCAAATATCAAACATATGAAAGTTCAATAAGCTTTAATATTAGATAAATATTTTAATAAGGTTTATTATGGTATATAATATACAGTAGAACCTGTCTAAAACGGAACGGGAATAAAAAGGAACCTGGCTAAACGGAAAAAATTCGTCGAAACGGAGTGATTTCCTGTTAAAAAGAACCTGTTCAAAACGGAAAAAATATTTGGTAAGATGCAATTTCGGTTTAAACAGGTTTTACTGTAGAATAAATTAAATAAAAAAATAAAAAAAATACAATCTTAATTGTAAGTAAACTTTCCTTATAGATTAAGAGAAAATTCAATTTATTTCGGTATATTTAAATATAAATGATTAATACAAATATAATAAAAGAAAATGCTTCTTCTTTCTATAATAATGATGATAATAAATAAATAAACAGTAATAATATTTGTCAAAAGAGCAGAGAAATAAAGTAGATAGGAACTAAAGAGATCTGGGAAACATCACATCAACAACATCTCTTTGCTACGAGATATAATGGATAAACTATGGATGCCGTATGTGCACTTTATGCAAATTGACAAATTTAGATATATTTATTCGGTTATTTTCTGTGTTATGTTTGAAATTAGTTTTTTCTATTTTAGTTTTGCAAAAATAGAGAGGGAGGGGAGGAAAAACTGAAAAAATAAGTCATCTAATTGGATAATGTATTCCCCAGACAATAGTGATGCTGTAGTAGATTAGAAGTGCAGTCGTCATTTTTTTTTTCTCTTTCCTCCCTCCATTCCCGACCCATTCTGAAGCATCTAATTAGGGAATTGTGGTCTCTGTTGCAGAATCGTATGGTAACTCACTAGGAAATGAGATATTTTTACTGCCGTTAAAGTTCGAGATACAGAAGAGATGAGGTCCTCACTTTTTTCAAAAATAAATAAATATATATAAATATACAAATGACAAATTATTATTATTATTATTATTATTAAGTTACATAAAAAATATAATTGTTTTTTGAGTATAAAAAATTTAGAATATATAAATATATACTTTAATTTTTAAAAATATCTTCAGATTTCCTTAAAATAATTAAATAAAACTTAACTGAATTATGATACTATAATGGAGTAGAATCATTGAAGAGAGTTGATTTTAAAAATCACTCTCTCGTTTTAAATTTGCAAGAATTAATAATATTGTGCATAAATCTTCGTTGTTACCGTTTCTGGACAACATCAGTGTGTGTCACTGGTTGCATCGCTTCACATTCTACTTAATTAAGCAAGACGATGAGGGGATGCATTGCTTGTCGTTTGCTCCAACACATCACTTGTAAACGGTACAGTACTCCATATGTACGGCTGACTGATTTTGATAAACAGGATCGTAATAGAAGGAAAAGATAAGATAATCATGTCTTGCAATACTGAGCTAAGATCTGAAAGTGATAAGAGGACATTGAAGGGCAGAAAAAACAAAAAGTCTTCTTAGTAGAAAAATCAATGAATGCCTTGTATACCCTGCTCACTGTATATATAATAACATCACCCAACGAATTTTCAATGCTCTTATAATACGTTAGTCAAGAGAATAAACATCTTTATTATCTTATAATTCACTTCAGTTTTTCACTACGAAGTCTCTTAAACTTCTAAATTAATATGAAATTAATAAATAATCCATAATAGACTTCTATAATGTAGTTTAAAATACTTAAACTACACCTTAAAAACTTTAATAATTGAATTTTAAAGTAGGTTTGCTTAAAGCTTGCTACAACATTTGTAATTTTTGCAAACATTTATTCACATTAAAATCAGTGGAAGCGGAAGGTAAATGCTTAAAATTATTAATAATAGTCAACCTTAAAATTATTACAGGAATGTGACATTTAATTTCTGCATAACATTCATATTATTACGAAGTAGCATTAACTGTCCTCGTTAGTTGTTTATATTCATTAATCTGATAATGAATTTTAATCAATAGAAAAATTTATATAATATATATATATATATTAATAATATAAACTTATCAACAGATTTAGTAAATTAAGAGTCATTGTACTCATTTGCATTTTTATAAATCAATGAATTTTTATTTCATTTACTCTTTCATTTATTTTTAAAATATGTTTTATAATTATCATCTACTAAATTATTATCTTGATCAATTATAGATAATATTGTCATTAAGAAAAATTAATTTTTATTCAAATTTCATTTCTCTCTGTTATTTTTGATAATTAGGCCCATTATTTGTTTGAATAAACCTTTAACCGGATTTATAAATTTAATTATAATTAAAGAAATAATTAGTTAATTAAGTAAATGAGTTTAGACGAATTATAATTATGTTTACAATTGTTCCAAAAATTTAATGTTGAAGTAACGTGGATTATTTTATTTTTATTAATTCTATAACTTGTTTTTTTTCAATTGTTAGATTGAATGGATGCGAAAATCGGCGTTTAAAAATTGATAAATCGATCAGTTTGGTAACAAAATTTGTATCTTTCACTACGTTAATTTCATTCACTTCACTTTCTATTAATTTAAATATAATGGAGAAATTACAGTTATTGATTATGGAAATCGATATCGCTTACTGTTTTAGGTTGGAAAATTGTAGTGTTAATTAACGTATGACGTTTAAGTACAGAAGTAATTGTAACAAGCCATAACAAAAAGAAATAAAGAAAGAAAGAAGAAGAAGAAGAAGAAGGAAAAAAAAAATCAAATTAGCCATCATCAATTCAGCTGTGAGTTTCTACGCCACACCAGTCAATTCCTGTACTGCCTCAGGCTGACACAAGAAGGAACAAGCTATCAGGGTAGGTCACTAGGGATACATCAGTTCATTGCTTCACACACTACCTGTCAAGTTGGTGACCACCCATGCAGTGTTCCCAACCTTAGTCTATCAGCCCGCCAGGCAAATGCGTAAGTGGAATGTGCCCCAAGGTTACTGAGAACAAACAAGCCTGTCCGTTGTTCTTTTCGTCCAAGAAGTTGAAACGAAGGATCTCATTCATTCTTGCCAGAGCACAACCGATCGTTCGGATCTCTTCTCATCATTCACATCCCTCCTTGGCAGAAGAAAGAGGAAAACTCTTTAGGTATTAGTATGAATGGGATTGGTTGGGTAGGATACAGGAAAAAGTGACGTTTGTCCCTTACTTGACGAGACATACGACATCTAATTTTACGATGTTCTATGCTGGTGGCATCTGGGTTCCTGTCAGCATCCATTCGTCAAAGACAAGTCAGATACTGTCCGATAGTCGGTGCTAGACATTGAAGTCACTTAGTAGAACGCTTTGTCACAGATACTTGATGGACTGCTGCGATTGCAACTTCGAATTGAACTTTTAACATTTTTATTCTATTTCTTTTTTATCAAAAAAGGATACTTTTCCAACAGTTGCATTTTATAAAGACTTTCAAAAACTCCTCCTCTATAAAAAAAAATAATAAAAACGTTTCTTTAACTCCAGTTCACGACTCGCAATTTAATGTAATTATATTATATATATTTTTTTTAATTTTAATTGAAAAAATTAACAATCAAAACAATGTAAGATTATAATTTTATATAAACAGTTTACTTTTTTCTTAAATAAAAAAAATAAAATAAAATAAAATTTATTAACTTTAATTCAATTTTTTCTCCTTCTTACATTTCTTTTATAATGATACCTTTGGGCGAAAAACTTATCTCAATAAAATAGAATTTTTCTTGTTTTTAATTAAATTAAATTAACATTAAAAATGTAATTTGAGAAAAATATCAATTTAGAGATTATTAAATTAAATATTACAATTTTTTAAAAATCTTATAAAATAATGTGTATATATATATATATATATATATATTTCTCTTCCATAACATATTTATATACATATATATACTTTACAGAGCCATTTAAATCCCCCAAAAAGAAAGAAATGTAGTAAACACGTTGATGTTTACTTTACGTTGTGTTCGTTCCTTCATTCTACTGGAATATTCGTGACAATTTTCGAACTCTTCTCAAGAAGATTGATGTTCGCTTTTGCATAAAACAGGAGTAGAAAGTTGTATTATAGGTGGCCCGGTTTTAGACGTTGAGATGGTCTTTCTCAAGATCTCTCGTAAAGAAATAATCGGATTTGTTGGAACGGTCGATGGCTTCTTACAACAGAAAAGAATGCAAAAGTATCCGATCAGGTAAAGAATTCTCCTGTGAGGGTAGTAATCGAAGAAAAAACTAGAATATAAATGGCCTACTAACCTGACCGAAAAAGAATGAAGAATTAGACAAAAGTACTCGAGCATTCTGTTTTCTATAGAACGTAATTTCTTTGAGAGCCAACTGGGTAAATGTCGTTTCTGAGATTAATGACTAAGTTTATACGGCTGGTAATAGTGTTCGGTACTTCTTCGTTTATTTAATTAACGACATTATCCCATCCAAGCTTTTACGTATTACGGTCCCTACTCGTTCTGGTCAGAAGCATTAATCAGGCGACTGCTTAGTTCCTTACCTTTTGCAGTTGAGGTTCTACTAATCCTTCGAAATACTTTAATTGATTTCTGCTTTTCTTCTTACCACACGTTTTTCTCAATTTCTTTACTTCCAGATTGTAAATCATTTTGATTTTTCTATCTTCTTATTCGTCTTTATCTAAATTGCATCTTTATGTATGATCGAAATTATATTTTAAAATAATCTAGACAATGATATTTTTGTTACCTAAGGAGAGAGGGGAGGAAATTAAAAAAAAATAAAATAATAAAAAAGAGAGTAAAGTTAATAATAGAGAAAAAAGGAAATACATTCTTGAATTATTTTTATAATTTTTACATGAAATAGTTCTACAGAAAGGTAAAAGTCTAATTAATTAAACAAGGAAGAAGAAAAAGAAGTATGACAAAAATCATTAATTGAAAGAATCCTTGACATTTGCTTTTATACAATTTATTAAAAGAGTAAAATGTTAAACAAGACGTGATATAAGAAAATGTAAAGAGGAAGTAAGATAAAAAAAAGAAATTAAAAAAAATAATAATAATAAAATATCAAACAAAATTAACGAAGTTGTAAAGAGTAAAGAAGCTGTTGCTAATCGGATATAAAGAAAACAAAAAGATAATAACGAGAGATTAATTAATGTAACAAAATTATTAAGTATAATTTGTGATAATATACTTTTATCTGATTCAAGACAGTGTAAAGAAGAATTTAAAAAAATAATAATAATATCAACAATTTCTTTTATTTTAATAAAATATAATAAAACGAATTGTTTATTAATTAATTTCTTTAATTTTTACTTCAATAATTATAAAATTATTTAAAAGATAAAAATATCAATTTTACACACCAATAAAATTTGATTTAATTTGTTCAATAATTAATTTAATTTGTGTTATACATTCAATGAAAAGGAAACAAACAAAGAAAAGATAACTTTAAATTTTATAGATTATTTTATTTCTTTTTTTTATTTTTAAATTGAATTTCTGATTTAAAGTAATAAATAAATTTTTATTTTCTTTCCTTAAAATAATAAAGGTATAAAAATATATTATATATTTTTTCCCCCTCCTCTGTAAATAAGAATATAAAATTAAACACATGAAGAAGATAAGAGATAAATTTTCATTGTGTAAATTTCCGATCAAACTTTGCGTTTTTTTTTCTTTTTCTTCCGTGAAAAAAATAATTTGCATTTTTCATTTTCTTAAAGGTTTGGCTACTCCTTAACATATTTTTTTATTTATTTTTTAAAAGTATTTCCAATATTTTGGAGGTGTTTCTTATTTACAAAATTTATTTAGAGACTTAACAGGGAATGAAATCATTAAACTCTTTCATATTCTTACAATAAAAAAAATTATATATATTAAAATAATTTTATTTAGTTTTATATTAAATTTAAACGTCTTTTTTTCCCCCAAACAGTGAAGAAAAAAGAATTTTAAAATAAAAAAATCGCGCGATTAATCGCGTCTGATTTCAATGCAAAGCGACGCGACTATCGCAGATTCGCAACACCTAGAATACTTTTTTGTATTATGCTCTATTCTATATTGCTAGTATAATTTATACTATTATATTCTGTATTTTATATACTCTCATATTCGTTGTCACTTGTTACTTCTGAAAGCGAGTAAAAAATTCCACAAATTATTTTCACAAAAGTGATTGAGATATACAACCTTACACCCTCGATCGTGGGATGCTTTAATGAGATTCTGTATTCAATAATCTACTCAAGAAAAAATCCCGCAAAATTAAATAATTAACTAAAATATTTATTAATGTAATTATTTGTCTCCAAGTTTTGTTCCCCTATATATAAAACAATTTTCTGCGGATGCAATGCTCCTATCCTATATGTGATATCGCAACGAAACGCCATTATACTATCGCAAATTCACATAGAAAAAGATCTTATCTTATACATCGCCTTCTATCCTATATTATATCGTTATACTATCTTCTCTTACCTCATCCTACACGTTATTCTCTCCTATTTTTCATATGGCAAATTCACGGCGTGACTATCCAATTTATGTCAATTATAATTAAATATAACCTACTATTAACCTATATATAATATCCAAATATAAAAATAAGAATGAGTTTTCAGAAAATTAATTAATAAAATATTCTTGTAATCCCAAGCGACGCGACAAGCGATCATCGTAACTACTCTCTCTCTCTCTCTCTCCTCTCTCTCTCTCTCATCCGTAAGCGATGAAATACTACAGAATAAGTAAATACAATGATACAAAATTAAAAAATATAATAAATTTTAAATAATTAGAATGATTTTATTAACATTTTTTTTACTATAAAAAATAGCATTTTTATTGTTTGATAGCTGATAAAAAAAAATGGTAAGCGAGGAATATATATACTAGATTCTATTGTTTACTCACAGATATTGAAACGATATTGCTGACCTGTAGGATGTATCCAAATTGTATTCAGGACTAAAAAAGAATCAAATAAAATCGATTTCTATACCCAAAAAATGAATCTAGAAAATTACATTTTTATTCTGGATGAATAGTTTTACTATTATGTGTATGCTTACTATATAAATAATAATATCCACAAAGAAGTAATTTCCCTTCTACATAATTACATTCTGTAAAATTGATCACGAGAACAAAGAATTTTTTTTTTTGGAAAATAGTTTTACCTTCTTATAAAATATAGAAAAGTCACGAAGTAGAAATCGCATATATCTATTTACGAAAAGAATATAAAGTCGTTATTGATGCATTTTTATATTCTTTCATCTGTCCAAGTCGCTCTTCTTTGATGTAGAATTAAATAAAAGATTACAGTATTTATTTCTGTATTTATTTATTTTTTTCCTTTTGAGTATCATAAAGTTTCCATAAAAATAATATACTTTTAGCGAATTTTCATTCGTTAAAATTGGTGGAAAAAGTAAAATTTTTATTTATAAGTTCGACATTTAATCCCCCATTTAAAAGAAATATTTTTATAAATAGAATAATGAAAATTCCAGTTAGAAAATCATAAGAGAATAGAAGATAAATCGTATTCTTAAAACCTTCTTCTAGCATCAGTTACATAATTAAATAATATAATTTTATAAGATATTTTTCGTAATAAATTTCCATTATTTTACTTAGAATTTATTTGTTATATCGTTTTAAATACATTTATAAAAATGCCTTTATATTTAAATGCCTGAAATATTATATACTTCACATATTAATGCTTAAATTGTTATGAAAAATGGTTAGTTTTCCTTTATTATTTTTTACTTTGTGTACATTATAAAATGCCTGTTTATCCTTTTAGTTTTTATTTAAAATATTAATAAATTAATACTGGATTTTTTAAATAGATATTATGGAATATTTCGATTATTTATGAATGATTTTGAGAGTTATACGAATTAATTTCACGTTGTAAAGACGAAATTATTTGATAAACTGGGTAAATATTTCGCATCAGAACTGTCTAAAAGTAAAGTTTTTGTTTACTTCCAACAATTACTCCAAGAGCCAACAATATTTTATTTTATTTTTTTTCTGTTTTCTTCTTCTTATATAGGAAACTATTATTGTAGATATTGGATTCAGTCAAAAGTAATATTTTCTAAATTAAATTTTACTCATACACTCACAGATTTCTCGACTTACGAGCTTAAAAACATTACCTAAAAAAAATAAACTTAATAATTTTTTCCCCTTCCTCTCTTACTTATCATTGCTATCTTCATAATCATTAAGAGGATATAACTAATTGGCAATTAATTAATTAATTATCAATATTAAAAAAATCAAACTTTTAACTTTAATTGTACTAGTTATTAACTATAGAATATAATTAAAAATAATTTAATTAGTTAAAAACTCGTTTAATTCCTCGATAGATTAGTATCAAAGGCGTTTAATTTCTTTAAAAAAAAATTGTATTCATTCCCATTGATCGTAATGAACAATACTGTTAAGCAATAGACAGTCAGTTATAGCCCATGAATGACACTAAAGCGTCATTTATTGCCATCTATAGTGTCTGCATTGCCATGTTAAGTATTGTTTAGTGGTAATATTACGAGAGTTTGGTACTAAATCTGCATTGAGTTCAATACAAATAATACTACATACGATATACATACACACACATGAAATCAATTGAAAATAATAAAAATAATAATAATAATAAATAATATATTTACAAAGCAAAATAAATTAGACGAAGTTTTATTTAACTTAAATATATATATATATATATATTTAATATTTTTAACAGCATTTTTGTGAAGTTCTATAAATATATCTTATTGAAAAATCTTGCTGGATGATCTTCTTGGTTAGATTTTTTTTTTAATGCTTTAGGCGTTTGTTTTTATTTTATTCTAAAGGTATTACTACTGCAGTTGTGTCAAGCAGTTATATTGTTTTGTTGAAAGTGAAAAATAGACGTTTGTTACCTGAAAAACATAGAAAGACAGTCTGAAACTTTAAAGATATATAAGTTATATACAACATGACAAAATGTTATTGCCATTAAATTTATTTGAAATTAATCAAATATGATCGGATTATGGATTGTTTATATTTTATTACGATTTGTTGAAAAATTTCTTGATATTTTTTCCTCCTCCTCTTGTTGATAAGATTGATAGAATGAAATATAATCTTAAAAATTGAAAATAAAGATATTTTCATTTTATATTTAATGATTTATTTTGCTAATCTTTATCTTTGAATTGTCCTTTTTTTTTTTTTTTTAAATCTTACGGTTGAAGAATCGATTCGTAGTAAGCCTTATTGTTATTTCATATTGTTGTGTATACTACTATTGTTGAAATCTGTTTCGTATTTTTATTATTATTTTACTCTCGAATTTGTCTATTTTTTAGGCTATTGATTGATTTTATTCTTTAATTCGTTTATATCTACATTGTTAACATTGTTTTTAATGTTTAATTTTCAAATTTTTGCATTGTTAACTGCTATATTTATATATATTCTTTAATCTGTATACAGTAAAAACCTGTTTAAACCGGAATCACCGAATATTTCCTTCCTGTTTGGCAGGTTTCTGTTTTGAACAGGTTTGATTATAATTTTTATTTTTATTTTATACTTTAATCAGTATAATTCTACGTTGTTTTTTTTTGAAAGGTTAACATTATTTTTTCATTTTTTCATTTATTTTTCCGCATTATTGGTTGTTAATATTGATATTATAAAATATTTACTGCCTCATTTTATATTGTTATATTATTCTTTAATCTGTTTCTACTTTGTATTGTTTGTTGCTAGGCAAATATTGTTTTACTTTTTACTTTCTCTATTTCTGTATTGTTTATTGAAATGCTCACACAATCCTTTAAAATTTTATATTGTTATTTCACTTTTAATTATTTAATTTTTTTATTGTTGAATGTAAAAATTAGTAAATGAAAGATAAATAACAGTTAATTTGTTATTTATTTCTAAATACATTTTTAATTTCGTCTAATATTATTCTTTATACATTAATTTTCCTACTTATAACTGTTTCATTCTTTACACTACTAGACTATTTACACAGTTAATTATTCTTTTTCTCCAATGTTTATTTCGTTTATTTACTATTTGCTTCAAGTTGTAGCTTTAATTCTTTATACAGTTATTTATTTTTTATTTTTTTTCTCTTCCTACAAAGTTTTAATGTCATTTACTAACTTTCCTTGTGTTATCTACCCTTTAATTTTACCATTTAGACTATTTCATTACCTTAAAACAAGAAATAAATTAATATAAAAAAACAACATGTATGCAGTAATACCTGTTTAAACCGGCATAGCATGGTACCGGATATTTTTTCTCTTTGGGAGCATCTGTCCGTTTTAAACAGGTTTATTTTGAAACATACAAAATCGTTCACTTTCGGAAAACTTTTTCTTCTTGGACAGGTTCCTTTTTAATTCAGACTCAATTTTAAACAGGTTTTACACTGTACACAGACAAACCTGTGTAAGCCGGCATCGCATGGTACCGAATATTTTTTCTGTTTGACAGCATCTCTTCGTTTTAAACAGGTTCATTTTAAAACATACGAAATCAATCCGTTTTGAAGAATTTTTTCCCGTTTTGGACAGGTTTTAATGTATACACACCAGCAATTTAGCTTTCTCTACTTATAAACCAAGTATTAATTTAAATTTTGATAATACAACTGGAAACGTTTACATAAAAAAAAAACTCGTTAAAAATTACTATAAAAATATATAAATAAGCACAATAAAATTTATTAATGTCATTTCCAAGATAAGGCAACAAACTACATCTTGTAACTACTAAAAGAGAAATTATTAATGTAGCGTGTTTCTATTAACATATTCAATCTTTTTTATAGCCTATTAATGTTAGGATTTCTAATTATTTCACGTCGTTCGGTTCTTGACGAGGAATTATTTTTACACCTCAACGAACAATGAATTTTTTTTTATGACTATATAATTGTAGTAAAATAAGATCTGATAATAAAGAAAGTCGCCTGATTCACTTTTATTCAACCATTGAAAAATTATTTACAGATCTTTAATGACATTTAAATCTTGTTACAAATTTTTAAAAAAATCTTTATAAATATCAGCATAACTTTTGTATTGTTTAATTATTATTATCATTATTATTAATTTTTCTTTTAAAATTGTCTTTAGTTAGTTTTACAAAGAAGGAAATTAAGCAAACAATTAAATGAAGTGAGAATTTTACGCAAGAGAGTTCATCAAAAATTATAATTTTATATAAATATGTGAAAGAGTTTGCTAATGTTTATATTCATTCACATATTCTAAAGATAATTACTGCATTTAGATAATAATAAAACAAAAAACAAAAAAAAAACAGGAAAAAATATTCAATTTTTTCATTCTTACTTCCTCTTAATGTACGATATTGTTAATGATATGAATGAAAATTTTATGCTAATTTCATTTAAATTTAAGACATTATATTCAGTTATAAATGAGCATTTGTTTACGTTTTTTTTATTAAATATATTCTAATATATATATACATTTTTTTAAGATGCGTATTTCAATGTGTAATTAATTTATAATATACATTTAAATAATAAATAAAAATATATTTTTTTATATTTAAATCTTTTCAAGTTTATTTCTTTATTTATAAATAATTAATAAGAAAATTTAAGAAGTAAATTAAAAAAGAAAAATGATATTTATATTAATATTTTAGAAAACATTACTTTTTTTTTTCTTTTATATTTAAAACAAGTAGAATTACACTAGAAATTTATTTTATATTTATAAAAATTTTCAAAGCTAAATTCTTGTTTTTCTTGTTATTTTTTAAAATATTTTTCTAGAGAAAATGTTTGATAATGAATTTCATTTTCTCTCATTATAAAAAAAGCAAAGATACAAATTCCTGCTTGTTGTATTTTCTTGATATAAAAAAAATATATATATAAATCTGTATTTTTTCTACTTTTAAACGAAAATTTAAAAAGAAAAATATCTTAATTTCACATTTTATTCAGACTTTTTAAGAAATTAGTTATTATTTGAATGTTATTATTTTTTAAAATATATTTATAACAATAATATCTACTACCAAAAAAAATTACCCTACATATGTATTTACAAAAATAATAGTTATAAAGTATAAAAAAATGATAAAAGTTTTAATTAAGCAATGAAATTTTTACTTTTATTCTCACTTTTTTAAAGATTTTTATATAAATCCTTAATTATATATATTTATACTTTAATTAAACATCTGTAGCGTGTGATTTTTTGTCTGGCGTATTAAAATAAATCTGTTGCAAACAGCAGTGTTTTCTTTTATATTATGTAAAAAGACTGCTGCTTTATAAATATTTATATACATATAATTTCGTTAGGTATATAATAATTTAATCAGTGCTATAAATATTATGTATATGTATATAAAGGGTGAGGAGAAGGAGGGGAGAAAACTAAGACTGTAGCCCTGAGGTTTGGATCTGTGAAGAGATGAGCTGGAACACAAATAATAAAATGTTAATTACGAAGTCTAGAAAATTAATTATGTAACTTTAAGTGCATAAGAAGAGAGAGAGAGTGAAAGAAAGAGAGAGAGAAAAAAAACATGTGTGATAAACAGGAGTGTGCAGTTAGAAAAACGTATGATGGGTTGGAGGATCATGTGATCTCTCTTTTGTATATATATTCTATGAATTTAAAAGTTATAAGGAAAGCTTACAGAACACAAGTCTTACACAGAAGATTATACAGAGACTTAGACTCGTGGCCCTGAGCTATAACATAATAGATCCTTTCCCTTTAACAGACAATGACGCATGTAAAATTGTGATGGCCTAAGCTTACGTGCAAATCTATCCTATATAGGGGTTATATAATAGAAAAAATATATAAATAATGACATTTAAAAAAATAAAATAAGTACTTAAAGCCTTTCTATATATGCAGAAGTTATGCGATGTTTGGAGCTTATGCAATATAAAAAAATGTACAATTGATCGATGATAACATAAAAAAAATAAAATAAATATAAAAAAAAGTCTTCTGGGACTTAAATAGAAAATAGCTACAGTTCTCCAAACAATTTAATCGGTAAGAGTCACTGTAATGCAGAAATTTTATTTTATTTTATTTTATTTTTATTTTTCTTTCCAAGTATAGTACAGAAATTCCAAAAGATAAGCAAGCTTTGAAAGAGATTAAAGAAAATAATGCTAGAGAAAAGATTAGTGCATTGCAGCTCAAACAGTTGAACAAAAAAGTATAATTCAACTTAGAAGAACTTTACTACTTTCTTGACATTTCTTTATTGTTTAATAATAAATTATATATTTACTCTACCTTATATACTGTATATATATATATATTATATATATATATATATATATATATATATATATATACACATATATATAAATATATTATAGTAAAACTATTAAAATATGCAAATAACTTGATGATGTTTTCAGATATTTTTATTATTAATTTTTAAAATATTAAATGTTTTTTCCGGAAAATATTACAGTAAACTTTAGAACTAACTTTCTTCTTTAATATATGTATATATATATTTTAATTATTAAACATATGAGCTTATATATTTTAATTTATAAAATTTATAAGTGAATTTAAAATTATATCATTAGCATTATCGAAGTTATTAAAAGTTAATATTACTAGAAATTTAATGTATTAGTTTCTGTGTAATATAAAATTATCATTAAGGAAATATAACTTTAGAACATTACGATATTCGATCGTTGTTATAGCATTAATTAAAGTGGAAGTTAATAATTTCGTAAATAAAATTCGTTTATGTTAATGTTAATTAGTGCATAGGAAATTATAAACTGGTTAATTTTCTTTAAATTTCTTCATTTATAATATATATATATATATATATATATTCTTGGGTAAATTATATCAATTTTCTCAATAGATAATACATTATAATAAATTTTTAATCTTTCAATTAATTTTGAAAAAAAAATCTCATTAACTTTTATAAAAATGTTCACAAAGTAAATGTAAGAGACAACATTCAATCTAAAGTTTCCTCTTCTTTTTCTTCTTAAATATATTCATTTAAGCTTAGAAGTTGAAGAAATAACTTAAAAGGCGATAAAAGAAAATGCATTAGATGAATCTCTTTCTCTCTCTTATACATACGGTAATTTTTTTTCTTCCTCATCCCTTCTTCTTCCTCTTTTTTACATTTTTTTTCTCTTCATTTAGTTAAGAATGAAGACTTGATTGAAAGCAAAACAGCAAATATATAACGCTCCAATTACCGTATTTTAGTTCTTCTATCGATAAGATTCTTTGTTAAACATAGATAAGATGTAGAAAGTAAAGCGATACAATCTATCAATCGTGTAAGATTTAACTCTAGCAAGATGCTGGATGATACAATTAGTTTACCTTTCTCATAATGCATGAATGCAAATATAATTTTTGTTTTCCTCTCACACATTTTACTTGTATTACCTAAAGAAAATGAATGAAAAATTAGAAAGGGGAAAGTAGAAAAAGAAGAAGAAGAAGAAGAAGAAAGCCAAGTAAAAGTATCTTCTTCAGAAGTTTTAAGCAGATCGAAACGGGTTTTATTTATATTATTTATGAAAATTTCCTTGAAAGAAAAATAAAAAAAAGAAAGTAAATTAAAATAAATTGAAACATAAATCAAAATAGTTATTTAGAAATACATTTTCTTCGTGTGTATGCTTTTTTTTTATTTTTCGATCAACTTTACTTATTTGAAATCTGATATTCTTCTTATTATTATTTTTTTATAAAGATTATTGTATTTTTTGAGTGCTTTTAAAAAATAAAATAATAATTTGTATATCTGTTTACATTATAGAATTTTATGTAAATTATTATTATTATTATCATTTAAATTTTTTTATTTTTATAAAGGAATAAAAATAATATGTATCAAAAATTATCTGTAACTTACAAGATGTTTAATTAAAAATTAAAATGTTTTAATTATATTTAATGCGATTTTTGATTTAATTCTTAAATACGTTAGAAAATCTCGATAAAAATAATTAATTAGTAGAATTTTTATAAAGAAACATTAAAATATAATTTTGTTTAATTGGATTTTTTTTTAATCTTTTTAAATGCAGTTTAAATCCAGTTATATTTTAAATATGAAGAACAATACACACACCATCGAGTCTCGATGTAGAGCCATCATCTGTTTGCCTCTGAAATTAGCGCTAAATCGAATACGGTGCTAAACTAGAGTCTAAAACACTAAGAATTATACGTTGTAACGAGGTCTAGACCCAAGTTTAAGTTTGAAAGTCGTTTTCATTGATAATTATATATTTAGTAATTCACAGATACTGCATTTAAGAAAAATCCGTTTACAGAGTCAACGCTATATCGAGGTTTAACTATATATACAATAGAACTTGTGTAAACTGGAATCACACGGTACCGATTTTTACAGGTTCCGTCTTAGACAGGTTTAGATTAAGTTTGCGTGTATAGATGAGTTGTCTGTGTGCTTATATATGTATTGTACGCTTATACACTACAACAAGTAAAATTTACTGTAAGAAAGAGCAGAGATGTATAATTTTTAACACTCAAAAAATGATAAATAATGTAAAAATATCAGCTAGAAGCTAAAACAATAAATTTCCCAGCAATGTACGATCCATCATAAAAGATTATTAAAGAAATTTTGTATATATTAGAAAAGAATAAACATTAATCTATAAAACAAAAAGAGGAGGGAGGGAAGAGAGAAAGAAAAAAATAATAATAACAAAAAATAATATAAAATTAATTTTAAAAATATAAAACGAGTTAATAAAACTCCCCACAAACTTTGATTAATTTTCAACTTTATTAAGTTTTCAACATTAAAATGTATTTTAATTATAAAAGCAATATTTAATCTTTGTAGATACTTAATTAAAGTTTTGCTAGGATTTATACAGAAATATTTCAATAAAGTTCTTTAATAAATAAATATTTTATAAGAGAAGGAATCAAAAAATAAAACTAAAAATATATATATCTATTTATATTATTATTATTATTATTATTTTTATTTTTATTATTATTACAAGAGAGAATTTTGTAATTTAAGCATTCAGAAAATTATCTTTCGTTTAATTAAGCAAACGATATGCATCAAGCAATCATTTAGCTTGATTAGACCTAATTTTTATTCCAGATATCTTACTAATGTAAACATAATGTTTGTATTAGAGATTTTTGTATATAATTACTCTTACATAAATGAAAACTTTTAGGCAATCAACTTTAACATTCTATTAAAAGATGAAAGTGAACAAATATTAACTAAGAGAATAGAAAACAAAAAATATTTTACTACATTTTTCATTTAAAAATTGCAATTAAAACACGTTTCTCTTTCACATTTTTAAATTATTTTTATATATAAATAAGTAAGGATTATGTTAATTAAATAATAACTTATTTAGAAACATTTTTTAAATATATTTTTTTAAAGTATAAATTTAATAGAATAATACGATTATATTTATCTGTAAACAATTGAAAGTGAAGAACGAAGTAAAATATTTAAAAACTTAATGATAATTAATTAATTAATTTTATACAAATTTACTTAATTTTGTTTTCTTCTTGGTTGTTAAATAATAGAAAAAAATATCTATATATTGAATTGATATAGTTATAATTTATTGTTATATTAAGGTAATTCTTTAAGAATTTGCTTTTAAATCTTCTATTTTCTTCTTCAATTCTTCACTAAATAATACACAAAAAATCTAATTAAGTAGTTAAAAACTTAAAAATTCGAAATTAATTTCTAAAATTTTCGAATAAATATTTATTTATCACTTAATTATAATTATAATAGTTTAGAAAATGAACTCATATCCTAATTTCAAAATTTGTTTATATCATAAATTATTATTGCTTGATAGAACCCATTTAATGGAATTTAATTGAAATAAAGTAAATTTAAATAGTATTGTCTTAAACAACATTTGAGAAAGAAAACAGTTCGATTTAATGGCTTAAAATTTCTCATGGTTGATCTTCTTTGAATAGATTTTTGTAAGAAGTTATATGCATCCATATATATTATATATATATAGATAGATCTTAGTCTCTTGTCATCTCCCACAGAGTGAGTGATAGATTAAATTCTGTGAAAGACATATCTTTGTCATATCGATTGTTGAGCGATCAGTTGCCTTTTTCTTGTTGCATCCCTTTTGCTGTCAAAGATAACTTTTCTTCCAATTGAATATTTCATTAAGATCAATAATAATAATAACAGATTTAACATATATATATATATCCCTTTTTTATAGTTTAATAATTCATTTTTTGATATAAATTTAATATTATAAATAATTTTTTTTCTTTATATATTGCAATTTTAAAGAGTTATATATATATAAAGATGAAGAATAAAAAGATAAAAGCATCTTCTTCTAAGAAAAAAGCATCACGAAGATGAAGCAATAAAAAGCTTTCAAAAATAAAATTTCTCTCTTATCTACTGTATATTTGTGTCTAGAAGTTTTTATCTTAAATTATATAAGTTATATACTATATATACGCACACAGAATTTTTCAGGTTTAAACATCTTTTTTCTAATATTGTTTTTAGCGTTATTTTATAAATTATACAGTTTATTGATTATCTCAAGCTTTTAGGAAATTTTCTCAGAATTTAAAATGAAAATTATAACTGAAAATTTATATCGAAAATCTATTTTTAATGGATTTTTCTATCCTATGAAGTATAGAAGAGATCTTTCTATGCTTTCACTGCATCAGCACACACACACATACACTCACACACACATACACATATTATCGATAATGGAGTAGAGACGTCAAAGGAAATGACTTTTAATTCGATATTTTAATGAATAATTTCTCAAGTTATAATATTATTTGAGAGAAATTATTTTGAAGAATTTTTAGATGATGATACTCCTCTGTTAAAGCTGTACTAGGTTATCGAGTGTAAGAAAGTATAAAAAGAAAATAAATAAATAAAAAATTACAGCAGGAAAAAACAAAATTTTAATTTCTTTCTGGCACACGAAAAAAAAAATTTGTTTCAACGACAAACAATGTTAGAACTTTAGTAGATAAAAAGGAAAAGGGTACTAGCTTCGTAGCAACGATATTTATTAAACTTACTATCATACACGTCACAATTTATTAGCAGATGGGTGATGACTAATAACAATTAAGGGACGTGTAATGTTGTTATGTGCTATTTATGAGCCTGAAGCTTTGAAAATGTTGAAGTGGAAACTCATATCTTAACTACCGAAGGGTGTTGTACTTTGATAAATAAATCTCTCACAAAACATAACAATAGATAGGCAACTATTCTTTTTAACTGATAATTTGGCTCTTTTGTTAAATGTATTTTTCGTACAGATAACCAGAAGCGTGTACAAGTATACAATAGACCAAAAAAAAACAAAATAAACAAAAATATATTTATTTTATTTAATTAATGTATTACTTAATAACAATTAATTAACAGGATTTTTTTAAATATTTATCCACGTTTCATAACGAGTAAATTTATAAGTAAAATTAAGTTAATTTAATTCAAAATATGAATTTATTGGGTTGCAATTTTAAAAAAATTGTAGAACAATAAATTTTTACTCTCGTCTGTCTGTATGTCTGTCCTTCCTTAATCTCTAGAACGGTGTTAGAGAGATGAAAGTTGAGAACAGATTTGGTAACTTTAGGGCAGGAGGATCAGATTAAATGTATATTAACTTCCGGTCTAGACCGGAAATCACGTGGTTTCAATTCAAAATTTTTCTCCAGAACGATGCTACATAAATGACCGGCATGACTGCTGTTATCAGAAAAAGTATGATGTACTGTACAGGAGCAAAACACTACTAATTTGAGACCGAATGCGTATATTTTAAATTAAATAAATTTAAAAATATGATGAAAAAGTGCAGCCCGGCAATGTGACGACGTCACAATAATATTTTTTGCTCGTTTATAACTTTTTTTTTTACTAAAAGCAATTCATCATAGCGACTTATCTAATATATTAAAAGTATGCTGTAATAAGATAAATAAATTAAAATAATCTACCATTAATAATTAATACTTTAGCAGCAACAGAATTCATTTGAGTAGATAAATAATATTTTAAAACTAATCCATCACAAGTAAACCTAAGCATCAACATTGATTCAATAACCAAACCATCCATTATGTAAAGGGAAAGTAATGAAGTTACAATCTCATTGATTAAGATAAATGTATTTTCATAATGTATTTTCATATATATATATATATATATATATATCGGAATTTATTCAAGTTGAAACGTGGTAAAAGTTTTTAACTGGTACCGTGAAAGATATCAACAGTAGCAAAAAGCTATCGGTTCCTTAACCCCCTGAACAGATCGTAGTATCTATTGGGAGAAAATTCAATCAACTTCAGATGGCAAAGCTCGCTTTTCAATCGATCGAAGTAAACACATCCGGGTTTTTGGAGTAGCCAGCAATTGCTGTTACTCTCAAAAGCTTTCCCCTGCTTCTAATGAAATGAATTATGTACAACAACATAGAAGTATCTTGATAGAAAAGGAACTAAAAAAAATAAAAAAAATAAAAATAAAAAAAAATAAAAAGTAATTGTTACATTTGCCTGCCGGGTACAGTACTCAGGTGCAGTGGTGGTAACTCGATGACTCGTACAGAAGCCCACAGTATGTGTAAGAGGAGCCATAATTACCGTTGTTCGGAACACTCCTTGTCAGATACGCGATCTGTTAGATGGTTGGAAGAAAAAGTTATTACACTTACCAGAGACGATTACCTGAAAGTTGAAACGTGAGCAGAATGCTTTTTCGTTAGTTTAGTAACACACGTTCATACGAGAGAGAATAGTAAAAGTTGGGATGTAAGAATTGTTTCGTAGGGAAGAAAATAGGGATTTTTTTTTCATTTTTTACGTAATAATTTACTTGCTTGATCACTTTACTCTTGTAGTATCATTTTCGTATAATTTAATTAACCATATCAAGAAAATTGGGGCGTGTTAGGGAATATTATAATCCCTTTTAATATTTGTGATGGAACGTTTAATGATTGTTTAATAAAATGAGATATGAATTTAATGATCTGTATACTTTACGATTCAACGAATTGCTGAATTATGAATGATGATTTTTGAATATATTTTATTATAATTATTTTTATTTTTAATTTTAAAAGTTTTAAAAATTTAATTTTAGATTTTCTTTACACGCGTTTTTTTCTTTATTTATATTATTACTGTATTATTATTATTTTTTTTTACCGATCGATTTTATGTGTATTATATAAATATAAACTCGAATATTTTAATAAAAATATAAAAAAAAAGTACATGCGATTTTTATTAATTTAATAAATGCGTTTTTAGTGGATGTAAGTAACAATTTTTGTGGAAGGAAGGAGCAAAAATTAAAGTACTCGCTTAAATTGATGCTAGATGAATACTTCAATTTTTTTTTAACATTATATAATAATGATGTTTTATTAAACGGTCCTGCATTATGTTATATAATTGAGATTTTATTTTTTTAAACATTTTTTTTATTAAAAAAATTATAGACTTATATTAAAATATTACTTGATTTTTTATGTTGCAACTCACGTTGAATATAACCAGATTAAAGTAGTAATAAAATAAAAATGAAACTAATATTAAAAATATAATAATAATAATAATAATAATAAAGAGAGAGTATTTTATCAATTTTTAAAGTATTTTTTTCTTCTTTTTAGATATTTTAACTTCTTTATCATCTTCCAGAATTATAACTACATTTATAAGAAAATTTTTATTTAATTTTAATCATTTTAAGTGAGATAAAAAATTATAATTTTTTTCCACTTAAACGTGAAAAAATATTAATTAAAATTAAGCAAATATTACAGAAAATAAAACGAATCTGATGAGAAATTAATCAATATTTTGTGTCTTCGGTACAAAAGATATAAAAATAATGATGAAGATGGAGACTTAAAGAAGTAAAAGAATCATAAATGGACAGTGACCTGAGCATTCATTTTCACCAAACCGAGTAATATCAGAAAAGCTAAATGATACAATAAAGCTGAATGAGAATTGCAACAGTATTATGCCATTTAGTGATAGCAACTGGAATGGTTACAGGCAGATTCCACACTTCTAATGGTTTCAGACATTATCTTTTACTTTTAGATATGTAATTTTCAACGGCAGATCTTTATAAAAGTATAAATTTATGGAGAAAGAACTTCTTATTTAGTATCATGCAACGTATATTAATATTAATTTGCAAATTAAAACTTAGAATGTTCGACGATGCGAATGTCTTTTCTCGTTATTATCTTCTAAAATGATAATTGTTACTATCTCTGTTTACATTTGAAATTTTATAATATTTATTTTTGAATTTAATAACAATATTTTTATGTTTTTTCTGTGTGTAATTCTTTATCTTTTCTGTTATTTTAGCTTCTCTACTAATGGCTGTAATCCTACTTTGATGACTACATCTTGCTACATTTTGCGCAAAACATTTGAATGTAATAAATTAAAAAAAAAAAAAATATGTATGTATGTATTTATAATATTATATTTGAAAGTATGGATGTTTTTGAAGCGAAAAAATTAAATTTTTTTATTATATATAATTATATTTACCTTTATAAATTATCATCATCAGTTAAAATGAGGAATCGGGGTGACATTTTTAAGTAAGTTTTCTCGCCATATTTTCTTTGAATTAATTAAAATTATACATTTAAACATGTTAAAATAACTTTTAAAACGTTTTTTAATTAAGAGAAACCTTATAGAACATTAAAAAAATTAAGTTTTTTGTGTATTAATATGAGTTAATTTACTATAGAAGACAACGTTCATTACACAATACCAATTAAATGCCGCTTATTAAAGTTTTTTAATGAGTTTATTCGCCATGTTTTCTTTAAAAAAATACGCCAAAATAAATTTTAAACGTTTTTTTAATTGATAAAAATACTGAAAAATATTTTAAAAAATTAATCTTTTGTATGTTAATGTGAGTTAATATGGAGAAAACACAACACTCAGTGATATAAAAGAAGTAAAACCAATGCTTTACAATTATTTTATTTCAAAAAACACTCTTAAAGATCTTTTGTTGCTTACCTTTTTTTTAACAATCACCACTGGAATTTTTTTTTGTTTTTTAAATAATTTAAAAGGTTCTCATTTCGTGTCATGCGACAACCTGAAGAAAATATTTCAACACAGTCACATAGACTAGTTTGAAATATTGAAAAACAGGCAATATATTTATATATTTATATATATATATATTTATATTTATATAAGTCTTATTTTACTAAAAACACTACAAACAAACTGAACCTTTAGGAATTAAATACAATCCTTTGTATCTTGTTATTATTATTATTATTTATTTTTTTAAGTCTGTTTTTTTTTTTCTTAAAGAGAAAGGACGAAATATATATATATATATATATATATTTATATATATATATATATTATTATTATTATTATATTTTTTTTAATAATTTTTTTTTATATCTACTTTTCTTACTCCACATTGCAGAAGCTTTTGGCAGATATCTGCTATATTATCATTATTATAATTTTTTTTTGTATTTTTTTCTTATATAAAGATCTGAAATATATCACTTATAATCTTAAATTGTCACAACAACATACACATGTACTATAACCATCTTATCCATTTACATACCTGACCTTTCTGAATCATGCAAAAATTTTACAATAAATATTTCTTTTTTTTAAATATATATATACATATATTTAACCAAATATACATTATTATAAATATTATTATTACTTTTTAAAATTAAAACAATTATTTTTTTAAATATATATATATATATTTTAAACTTTTTGAATATATCTTTTTGGAGTTTAAATTAAAAACATTTATAAACATATAAATGAAAAATAATATTTAACATTAGTGCTTATTATTTTTAATTATAATTAATTAATTAATTAATTAATTAATTATTTTTGGTTTTGTTTCTTTAAATAGCACGGACACACACTTGAAGAGAGAGTATCACGGATGCCACATTGAACATTTCGAACACTATTTAAACAATAATATGGGATATCTAGAGCCTTCTATCGACTTTTTCTTAAGCTTTTTTTTTAAATAATTTAATAATATTTCGCCATCTTGAATATATATTTTTTTCTTCCATTTTTTTAAATCCTAATTTTTTTTTTGGTTAATGAATCGAACCAATCACGCTCGTTAATTTTTTTTAATAATAATATATAATAAATTATCTTTAGTTTGAAGTAAATTTAGTAAAAATTAATCTAAAAATGTCTTCAAATTTCGTGTTATAATCTGGTTTCACGAAATATACAGCTTTGTAGAATAAAATAATCAGTTTGTTAGTTTGTCTGTCTGTTTCCACTTTTGTTAGAAATCTTTGCTTTTTTTGGGGGGGGGTTTCTTTATAGATTTCATATTCTAGCAAAACATTCTCTACTTCTGTAAATGATTTTTGTGTGTGATTACTATATAAGTTCTTAACAAAAAAAATCAAACCGAAGCCTTGAGCAAGAAAAATTGTTCTTGAAGTTATCGGCTTCTTCTCCCGCAAACTTATTGGCACGGGGTTGATATATATATATATTATTCACTGTTCATTTATGCTCACAGTCACACCCAGCCACTCTCATGTGTAGCTTTAGCGTCACAGATTCACATTCGCGAATTGACACAGATGCACAATATAACTTGGACAAACAAGCGGCACTGAGTAATTTTTTTTATGGGTTTGTTTCGTGTTTTTTTCTTTTTTTTTTAATTTTAATCCTCTTGTACAATCAATGTTCGATATTATGATTAGGTATCGCATTCCGTTCCATTGTTCACAGTTTCCATTTGGTCGTCTTCAGTCACGAAATCCTGGGCACATGATTCATTATCATAATTGCACTAAACATCCAGAAGATGATATTTGGTTTAGATGTGTTAGCCCCTCCAGTTGTTGTTGTTTCTATTAAGAAAAATGAAAAAAAATATATTTTTTAAAATAATTATTAAAGAGCGAAATATAATAAAGTTTTTTTGCATAAGAATATTATTTTAAAAAATATATAAATTTGTTCTATTTTATGCTTAAAAATATAAAAATTTTGCGTTAAAAATTAGTATTATTACGTATTAATGTAAATTTATTTTATATTATTGCGCAATATATGACGTAACAATAGTTCGGGTAAAATATTTATTATTACGTAATAATTATCTATTTATATTTTATAATTAACTGTTATTACGTAGTAATATACGTTTTTTACGTAATAATAAATCTTTTACCCGAAGTATTGTTACGTCACATTTTGCGTAATAATGTAAAAGAGAAATTGATATTTATACGTAATAATGTTTATTTTTAATGCAAAAATATTCATATTTTTAAGAATTAAAATATAATCAATTTATTTCTCTAAATATTTTATTGCGTAAGAATATTTTAAAAAATATATAAATTTATTCTATTTTAATGCTTAAAAATTTTATGGCGTTAAAAATGAATATTATTGTTTATAAATGTAAATTTATTTGATATTATTATGTAAAATATGACGTAACAATACTTCGCGTAAACAATTTATTATTAAATAAAAAATTTCTATTACCACATTAAAATATCTTTACACGAAAATATAAACTATATTATGACGTAACAATATTTTAAGTAATTAATACTGTTACATAACAATGTTATTATTACGTTGTACTGTATTTGTTACGTAATTAATTGTTAACTTGTTTTCAACAATAGTATAAAATAATTAATATTGTTACGTAACGAAATTTCTATTATTACGTAGTAAGTATTTTCATTTATAATTTACCAATTAAATATTTAATAAGCGCTTTGTTGTTTTACGTCATTTGTTTGTTGATTTTTTCGAATTATTTTTTTATTAACAAAATCAATAATAAAATTTATATTATTAGAAAAAAAAAGTAAAATTAAAAATTATAAATGTAGGTAAAAAAAATTACGTTAAATTTAATTTTTAAACGAAATTTTTATTTTATTCTCTATAAAATAATTTTTTTAAATATTTATTTTATCAATTAAATCATTAAAATATTATTTTAAAAATCAGTATACAAAGTAAAACCCGTCTAAAACAGAAACATGTAAACAGGAAAAAAAAAAATTCATACCGGTTTACACAGGTTTATTGTATATAAATTTTTAAATTGATTGTATGCCTGAATTTATTATAATTTATTCTTAAAAATGTGTGGCAGATATTAAAAAAAAAAAAAAACTGAATTTTCAACAAAAATTACATAATTTGAATTGTATACAGAATAGATTTTACCTTAACACAATAAAAAAAACAAAGTATCACAAATGATTAATTTACAGTTTAAATTATAAAGAATAAAACTGTTTAGTTAATTAAGTTAATTGTTCAATTAACTTTCAAATAGCAAATTCAATGTAAACTGAAATTAAGTTTTTTTTTTAAATTTTTAATTGTATTTACTAAATCGTGATGAAATTTTTCTTGCTCTATCCAAAAAGAATGAATGATTTTCATCAAGTGTATAGCATATAATGACATGACCGATAAGAGTTGACTGCTTACATCCCACCTACTCTTTTCATAGATTCTAATGAGATTTTCTACTGCTATAGTTACTGTTCTTCATCAATTTACGCCTCTAGATGACGAGTTGACCTCGTTTATTAAAGTTTCTTTTGCCTCTTCCGCGATTAACACTAATTGAACATTTCTTTCTCTACTAAATTTCCAACTTTTTTCAAGTTAGTCTTCCCCCCTCGAACCCCCTTCCCTTCGTTTTAAAAATGATTACAATTTAAAAACGTTTATAATTTCTGTATAGTTTGAGTAATTATGAATAAAGTTAGAACAACAAATTACTGGCATTATGATAGGACAACAGGAATATTCTTTAATGACATGAAATGCCTTTAGGTTACTTACCAGATTCTGATGAGACTTCTGAAGATGGTGGATAAATATTTCTAAATTCTGTTCCGCCTCCAGCATCTTGATCTTCCGGCGAATGGGAAGGAATATCTATTTATTTATTTTTTTAGGGGGAAAAAGAAATAATTTATCATATGAATAATCAAATTGAATGTTTTTTTTTATACCGCACAAAATTATGTTTCGGTTCATAAACAGCATCCGACCATTCAAGATATAATAAATTCGATGGTTAAAGCTTATAAAAATTGCATTTTTCTTTAGTTTATTTCTAAAGAAAGTGAATAAATTATAAATAACATATTTGAACTAATTAAATTTTAATATTTTAAACTGAAATTTCGACTTTAAATAGCATTTTTTAAATAAATATTATAAATCCATTCTAAAATATAAACTTATAAAAATATCTGTTTAATATTTATTTATATTAGATAAAAATTCAAAATATAAAATTGTAAATAAGATTTTTTTTGTGTGTTTTTTTAATGATAAAATAACGTTTTGTTTACTATAAAAAGTTCGGCCATTTTTACCTTTTATTTATAAAATTACTTTAATGTTTTGAATAAAATAAATAAATTATTATTCTAGAACTTTTTAGTAAATGAATAATGAATTAATTAATTTATTTTATATAATATAAAAGCATAAATAAATATTAAAAGATGGAAGTAACATTACGACGAATTCAATATGGAATAATGTTAAATGAAAATGCTTCGAGTGCCTACTAATTAAAGATATTTGAGTGAAGCACGGCTCTATGCCTGGGTTTTCAACAAAGAATTTCAATAAAGAGAAAAGTTTAAAAGCAACATAAATGAAAGTTTCTGCCATTGAACAATGATCCACAAGTTTTAATTGGGATAATGAAAGGCAGCAGTATCATTCCTTCTCAACTGTCATTAAGCAAAATGAACGGGTTTACTTTCCTTACAACTATTTATTTGCATATAGCTAAATTAAAAGGTCTTAATCATTGTAACAAACCGAATTTTCCAGTAGTTAAAGGTATATGTATATACACACGAACATTAAATAAACGTTTAAAATAAAATAAAAAAACAAAAAAAGCTAGAATAGCTTTCTGTATCGAGTTTTATGGTAACTTATAGCAGCTTAGAGGTTTGGTTCGAGTGTAACGAGGATAAATATAGGCCTACTAGAAAAAAATATCATACTAGAATAAGAAAAAACACAAGTAAAAACCGCAAAGTGGAATAAATCACATAAAATTCAACATAAAACAATATAAAAAAACAAGTCTAGCAAAACAGATAGAAACCCAAACAAAACTGGCCGAACAGATAGGAAAATAATAAAAAAAAATCGCTTAATAAATTTAAAAACTTGGAAATAATTAAATTTAAATAAATTTTAACTCATTTCAACTTTAAAAAAATTCGAGAAATTTAAGCTAAACATCGCCATTAACTTTAAAGATTTTCTCCCCTATGCGCTCGTGTAATAAAGTAAAAGAAGTATTAGCGATCTCACGTAACAATTTACTCATATTTAAATCGATTAAATAATTAATTAATTAAATTTCGAGCAAAGAAAACGATCGAAATTAATCGATTATACCAAGTTAATTTGTAATAAATGAATGGATACCAGTCGATTGTACGAACTAAATCGAAGTGTCGTATAGTATATTTGCATGAAGGTAATGTGTCGTTAATATTGTTTTACAGCTCACAGACGAAGCTAGAGCTACATCAAGGGATAAACTAAACTATTGCTTTGGGAATAAATAGCTGAAGGCAGAAATATATTGCAATCAGGAGCACACGAGGCAGAACTTTCTATCCCTTTATGAATTTGCATATCAAACTGTAATTAAACTTTGTAATAAAGAATGGAAAATTCTTCATCAAAATACTGTATAAATTGTTTAATTAAAATAATTTTCTAATGAATCTTTAACTTATAATAATTATAATTTATAAGAAAAATCTTCATATTTTCGGAACGATTTTAATGTCAACTGATTAATCTAGATTTATGCCAATCTATTCTGTCCATTCGTACGTCAGGCTGTCTGCACATGACTTTACTAAATTAATTTCTGTCATTGCAACTGTCTAAACTCTTTAATCTGACAAAATGGTTCCTCTTAAATCTGTACAAATTCAGTAGCCGGTAAATTTGATTATTTAGGCATTAATTTTAATCATTTTACTAAAACCATTTTACCTTTTTATATATTATATATTTAAATTAAGCTAAAATCTTATAAAATTAGCGAATTAAATTAGACGAATTAGTAGTAATTTTTATAGTTAAATCTGTTTATATAATTTTTTAAAATAAAATTAATGCACAGTACATACTTTAATTAATTTAATTTTGCTATAACGAGATGGAATTGTATTATAAATAAATTTAAAATTATTCTATTAAATTATACTAAAGTAAATAAATTTCTCATAAAACTATTTTAATTTTAATTTTAAAAAATAAAAGAGTAAATTTAACGTATAAAAGAGAGAGAATTTTAAACAATTTTTATGTAATTTGAGAATATTTTAATTGTTTTAATATATAAAAGAATAAATATGTTAAACATAAAGTAAATTAAATTTAAAAATGCTTTATTTAAAATATAAATTCGGTTATAAAAGTATTTACTCGTTATAACAAAACTTCGCTTGATTGCATTAAAACGCCTCTAATTTTTATTATAATTAAAAATTTAATTTATTTATAAACGTTTTATAAATTAAATAACATAAAATGATACATTTTACACGATTAAAGTCGTAACTAATTTCTAAAAATCTGATATAACGGCAATTAAAAACGACTAATTCACTGTAACGAAACTTCTGTCTTAAAATACTTAAAATTGAATGGAAATTTAATATATTTAAATAATATATAAACATTTAATTTAGAAACGGCATGTGTTATTGATAATTTTCTTTGATAATAACGCACATTTATGCATTGGTGTAAAGTGGAGTAATTCATAGCAAAGTCGACGTACTGTACGTTGCATAATATTTCCATCATAGTAATCAGTGAAGAGGCATGACCGGAATATTATTCATTTGTCATTCATAGTGTAAACCTTTACATTATAAATGAGAAATGCAAATTATCAAAATCATTCATTTTGACTGCGTATATCGCTATTTCCTATCAACGTCCCATTCCATTAAGCTCCATTGACATAACTTTGACCTAATGCCATAAATGTCTAAACTTAAAATCTGCATTTAATATTTTCCTCATGTTTAAGTAATACGTTCCCATCAAACTTATGTGTAAAATAATTTATAACATTTAATAGAAACTTTTCCAATCATCATTATCATCATCATCATCATCATCTATATAAAATATCATAAAATATTTAAAAATTCTTAAGGAAAACATTAAAAATTAATAATAATAATAAGATTTAATTTTTCAATTCTCATCTCCATCCTCCCATTACAGAATTTATTCTTTATTAAATTTAAATGTAAAATAATTTATAATATTTAATAGAAACTTTTTCCAATTATCATCATCTATATAAAGTGTAAAATATTTAAAAATTCTTAAGGAAAACACTAAAATTTAATAATAATTAATACATATTCGTAATAAGATTTTATTTACCAATTCTCATCTCCATCCTCCTATTACAGAATTTATTCTTTATTTGCTTTTCCATTATCTTAATTATAATAAGATTAAGGATTTAGTCTTAATAATTCTTAAATATTTTGTTATAATTAAGGGTACGCATGCCATAATAAAATAAGATTACTGTTTAGCTTTCCCAAATATAAACCCTATTAGTGGGGTGTAGTAATCAATGTTATTCAATTAGTGAGCGGGGTCTGTCAAACCTCAGAATAATAACCACTAATTTCATCCAATAACCCATAATAACTTACATTTAGACGGTTATATGAAACTAGTTTCGTTACAGGCAGACAGACGGACAGTTTAAGTATACTTTATAGCGATTTTTTTCTGAAGAATTTTGTTTTTCCTTCGATTATGAGACGGAGAAGAGCGTGGATTTTGTAATTTTTTTCTAAAATAAAAATCTCATTTAAAATTAAAATGATATTCAAAGATTTAAGAAAACTGATAAAGAAGTAAAGTGAAAGAAAATAAAAATTTTTATATGTTACAATAAGCTTTGATATCCTTTCAAAAAAGGAAGAAAAAAAAGGGGGAAATGTATAGAAGATAGAGAGGCAGCAACGTAATATAATTGCTTGAGTCTTTGACATAGTAGAAAGGAGATGAAAATTGGGACTTTTTCTCGGTTCCTGTCAAAGGACTAGAATAGGATTAAGTGCAGTGACTGTGTTACCTTTCTCTGCTGGTCTGGACATAGCACTCGGTGGGTGGCCATTTAGTAACTTCTCTGACTTGGCATGGAAGGCTTCTGGACCTTGGGAAGAAGATGTTGAAGACGGAGGTGGGATTTCTAAAAGACGAGATCAGATAAGGGATTAGGAAAAAGGGTGGAAATATTCTGTAGATGCTATCTGAGATGTCCAGAATAATACAGAAATATATGTCACGGGTAAATTTATTTTATGTGACAAGTTACTTCATTCCTGAAGATGTAAAGAGTGAAAAATTACAGTACAATTTAATTTAAAAAATTTTAAAGAAATTTTTATATACTTTATAAGAAAAAAATTTCTTAAATCATATTATTCAATCGATTTTCTTTCTTTAAAAATCGAGGAAACGAAAATTAAATATATATAAATACATAAATAAATATATATAAATATTATTATATATATTAAAAAATTCTTAAAATCTCTTAACCTTTTCTTGCGAGTAGAAAAATTTAATAATAATAATATAGTAGGAATAAATAATTTATAAAATACTTATATATAAGAATACAAGAGCCCTATTCACTGCACTTATACCTAATTCTAGTTTTAATTATATTATTATTATAAAAGAAGAGTGGAAGTCGTAAGAATGTATTTTTGAGTGTTAGCGTTAGAAGATAATATGATGACCAGCAAACGACCAGTAGAGCACTAAAATAGAATCCTATTTTTCAAAATCGAAATCCTTACTTTCATTCGTGCGTGTATCTTCCATCTATTCTATATCTTTCACCTGGAGTCTTCGATGAAATGCGTTTTCCATCAAGCGATTCACTTCTATCGAACATGATGGTCATTGGACCAGAGCGTGAACTCTTATAGGAGGTCGAGAAAGAGGTCTTACTTCTTCTTAGCAAAAACTGTCGCAAATTTCTACTCCCCCGTCAATAGCAGGAGCATTCTTTACCAAGGAAAAGAGGTCAAACTGTAGGGCATGGGTGTTTTACCCACCCCAATATGACATCTTGGCCATCAGATGTTCATGACACTCCTGTCTGTTGTTGGAGTGGAAAGACCAAGAGAATGCCAAAGAATTGCTTTTCAAATGAAGATAAACGTTGAAAATTTACTAAGGAATTTTATTTTTCTTCTTAATTCCTTATAAACCTTTTATATATACTAATATAAATATATAAATATATATATATATAAAATTTTTAATCTTTGTTAATTAAGTAAAGGATCAAAAAGAATCGAAGGAAAATAATTGAATTTTTAATAACCTACAATAATTAGTAAGAAAGTAATTAAATGTAAAAAAAAATATATATATTAAAAAAATTAACAAAATTTCAATTAAAATGATTTCTAATGATCGTATATTAATGCGTTTAAGGTTAAAAATATAAAAATTCACGAAATAAGAAAAATGTTTAACTTGTTTAAAGATTAAAAAAAGAGGAGAATTAATTTTAAAGCCAAATACTTTTAAAAACAACTTCGTATATCATTTGCATTTTTGAAACTACACTTTCAATTTTGGTATTTAAAAAAAAAGAAAAAAAAGGATAATAAATAAAAGTGAAAAAGCCAAAGAATCATCGTTCATCTTTCCTATGAACTAGAAACAGAAAGCAAAGGAGTGGAGTTTAAGTCAAGATGCTTCAGTTTTACAGCCGACATACGTTAGAGTTAGGCACGTATGGCATGTACTCCTTCCCAAATTGAGACTGCACCATATTACAGTTTTTTCTCCTATCCAACTCGGCTGCCATGCCACAAAAAACAAAAAAAAGAGGGGAGAGAAAAAAAAGAAGAGAGACTTGGCATTCTTGGACTGTAAAAATCTCTAGTGCGTGCTCTTTTTTTCTCTCTTCCTCCTCCTCCCTTTCTTGTCTCCTCCACCTCCTCTTCCGTTCTACTCTCACATCCAGTCGTAAAGAATGTAGATCTTCCTTAACGGCTGGGTCATGTTCAACTTTCTCTAGTGATCTACGTTACACTTGTGAGCTATTTATTGTCATCGAATTGGTCTCGATTCGCACGTTATCAGTAACCTCCCTGGAATGGTACAGACTTTGTACTGAGGCTTGCTAATGCGATCAGCCTTTCCTTTAAAAGTCACCAACAGGAAATTAAGTGCTGGGTGAAAGAGCATTAGACAATTCGTTAGCTATAGAGTTTGAATTATCGTTCCGAATGAGTAAGGAAAGAAGATAACGTCTTGACAATATATATATATATATAGTTAGATAAAATATCGTTCGTTTCCTCCAAGTTTAGTAATTAAGTAGACGAGTATTCTTTCGGTTTCGAGAGTTATAAATTTTATAAAGGTGATAAAAGTGATAGAAATTCGAATGTTCTTGATATCTAGCAGACAGGAAACGGTTGATGCCATATTTGACGTTTTACCCGATAGCATCTAAAATATATCCCCAACTTCAACAGAATAGATCAATTAAGCGTGAAATCAAACTGTAAAGAGTTTTAAATTGTAAATTTATAACAATTTGACTTTATCTAAGTAACAATATGTTCACTCCTTTACGTGTTCTCCCTATTTTAAAGTGATTTTTTCCACCTCATCCGTGCGGGAATTCGCTCAAAAATATCAAAATTTGATACGATCTTTCAGCGAATATATTTTAATATTTCGAATTTTTAAACTTAAATTACGGCTTGAAATCGCTTTAAATTTAAGAAAAAAGATATTGTGACAAATTTAATCAATTTTTTTCCGGATGATTTTTTAATAAAGGATGTGAAAAGTAGGTTTTGAGAAGTTATACAATAACAATTTAGTAGAAAGCTCCATTTAAGCAAAGAGAGAGAGAGAGGAGTAGAAGAAAGTAGTAGAAGTAGTAGTTGCATTTTAGAATCTGATTTCCCCCACTTTCTGTTTTCTTTCGTACTCTGCTAGATTGGTTTTATGTCCCACAGCACCTGTAGGTTAATTCTCTTTCGGCGGTGAAAAGCTTACAACTTTTCGTAAATATTGACTTGCCTTATACAATATACCTTTAGTTATGTATAGCTTTAGGGGATACACACGAAGGAAGATATTGTGTAGAAATTCCTATAGAGAAATAAACTGGCAACATTCGACTCTGCTTCAGGCAATGAAAATGTCTACTTTATTTTATTTTATTTTTATCGAAGATTTTAGTTTTATTCAAAGTCGATTTAATCTAAATCCAAATATACTTTATTTTTTTCTATCATTACACTTCAATGCATAAATTTTTATAACCGATACGAAAGTATCCTTCGTTTCTTCCTCTTTTAGTCAATAAATATATGTTTGGATGATCAGTCAATGCCACAGGAAGGTCATTTCACCTAAAGATCTCCAGCTGAAGAGGAGGAGGAAATCTAGCAAGATTTCCTGGATATCAATCCAAGATAAATTTAGTATTCTGTATATATTTATATATATATGTCTTCCCCTGAAGACAGCTAAAGTTTTATTGCATTAACTACGTGGATCTTTAATTCCTAATTGCTTCAAGGAAATTTATTTGTCTTCAATTTAACAAAGTGTTTCCTTTTAATTTATTATTATTATCGTTATTTTTAAAACAAACTTACTCATTTTTCTGTCCTTATCCTTAATTAATTTACAGAATTTTTGTTTATTATTATTAAGCTTGATTATAATTAAATTTTATTGCCATTTTATTCGTTTATTCCACTCCCTTTCTTCCATATTTATTAAATTTTTATCATTAATTTTACGTAACTACTTACCGTAAAGTCTAATGGTTCCTTCCGTTTCTCCTAGAGAATTTTTGGCAACACAAGTATAGGAGCCAAAATCTTCGGGACGGAGATTTCGCACCCTTAATTTCATTTGCACTTTATAAATTCCAGTGGGTAGTAGCATGCTGTCATATTTGGCATTAGAAAGGATCATGACTCCACCCTCTCTGGTCCAGTATGTCACAGATCGTGGATGTGACTCCAAATTGCAGTCTAGAGTGACGTCAGTTCCTAAGGGAGCTCCTATCAACTGATTAGGTATCCATATCATTGGTGGGACTAGTAAAAAAAAGGGGGAAGAAGATCGGTAAAAAAAAACTCACAAAAAAATGTTATCTAATAACTATTTCGACAATTTTCTTCAGGCAATAATGAGTAATTTTTAAAAAATATTCACAAATTTTTTCCACTTAAGTTGCTATTTTTAGAATATTTTATTCTATTTTTTCCCCTCCCATTAGGTAATTTAGTAATCTAGTAACTTCCTAAATTATCTATTATTAAAAATATTTTTTAGCAGAAAATAAAATGAATTTTAGTCATAATTTCGCTTATTAATTGATAAAATAAACGTTAAATAAACATTTTCTTATGAATTCGAAAGAATATTTCAGCTTAGTTATTATATAATTAAATGTTTTTAGATTATTTTTTTCAGATTAAAATACTGAAAGTTTATACTTAATAAATATATTTAAAAAATTAGTATTTAAGTTTCAAATAGTTTTTCGATAAAAAAAACTGTAGAAAATATAAAAATACTTTAGTAAAAGTAACATAAATAATCGATAAGTGTGTTTACTGCGAAGTATGAGGGTGAACCTCGTACATCTTTTGAATATATTTACATTTATGATACAATATTTACAAAACTGCAATGCAGAAAGTTGTCAAATATAAATTTGACAGCTCAAATTTATTCAATTATTCTTTTTATTTCGAAAAAATATTAATATAATTAATTATATTTACGTTAAAAATGAAAATTTGTAATGATTTTTCTTCGTTACACCCTCTAATAAAAATGAACTGAAGGAAGAAAATATTGAATATTATATTTAAAAATATATAAATATATTAAATTTAATACGTTGAGAAAATTAGATTAGAAGCTATTAAATAAATAAAAAAAAGTGATAGAATTATAAGATAAAAATCTTAAAATGAAAGAAATGTTGGGTAATAAACAAAAGTTATATATATATAGAAGTCATACTAAAACTTAAAGGGTACTTTTCAAAGAGAATGGGGAAAAAAACAAGAATGTAAAGGTAACATTTCTATTCTTCTAACAAAAATAAAGCCACAAATTGAAGTAATCTCGTCATTTCAAAGGTTTCGAGAATGTTGAAGAGGCACCATACAAAACTTTGGTAAACTAACAGAAATCAGAACGATATATAAAGAAATCTAAAGGAATAGAAAAATAAAAAGAAAGAGAGAGAGGTTGCAAACATCTTGTTATATAAATATAAGAGACAAGAAAACTTACAATTTACGCTGAGAACAATACGTTTGCTAACGGATGTAGGAACACCATTAGATGCTATACATAGATAGGCACCCATGTGAAGACGGCTGATTTTTGTGACATTCAAGTAAGGACCTTTCACAGACGCAACTACAAAATGAAAGAAAAACAAAATCCAATCATCCATTAGGAAAAAAAAAGAGCAAACAAAGGATAGCGGTTCTTTAGTTTGTCTCGTCTGTTAACTCACCTTTCTTTCTTCCGAATGCAATTTCTTGCCCATCCTCTCTTCTCCAAGTAACTTCTGGTTCTGGTGAACCAACGGCCACGCATCTTAAACTCATGTCCGCTCCTTCTCTTACTTCCGAATCAGAACTGGTGAGAATTTCATCAATTTGGGGAGGTACTGCAACAAAAAACAAGTATAAAAATAGTCTCTTTTATAGTCGGCTTAGGAGCTAGTGCACCATTACGCTCGGTTTTCGACCTCCTAGAGGTCTTTCAGTCTGACTATGATACAAGAAGTAGTCAGCGATACTTGTCAAGGGGATAGGCCTAGAGGGATTTACTGTCCGTGTCACAACTGACAACATGATACCAATTTAATGGTATTGTAAATTTCTAGGCATGGGTTAAACTCCACCGAGGCTTTCCTACCAATCGATGCAGGATGAGTGAAGCATTCGCTGTTGACAGCGAGGTGAAGCTATTTTGAAGAGTGTAAAAGGGGCTACTGGTTAAGAGTGGGATAAAGTAAATGGTATTACATACTCTAAAAGTCTTAGTTCATTGCATATTAATGCTTAATGAGTTGTAGCCCGAATAAATTTTTAAAAAGTAAACTTTCCATAACATTTGCCAACGAATTTCTTCTCTTATTACACGTATTCTTTACATAAAAAAAGCAGTAATTTTACTTGAAATTTTTAGACTCTTTCGAGCTTGCAACGTTGTAAAAAATCGTATATAAAGTTTAATTTCATTCGTAACTAGAATAAATAAAATATTGTAAAGGACATTTTCATTCGTGAAAATTTTTACAAATTACAAAAGACGTTAAGAAAAATATGAAATAATTTGTGTAAATAAAACAAAATGCATTTTCTACCGGAGTGTGTTGTTAGAGATTACAGATAGCGATGCCATCATCAACATGAAAAGATCACTGAGCCATCTGTCTTGGTTCCCGTACATTAGATTGTTAGGTTACTACATAAATAAGAAGCACTATGTTCGGTGATGAAAGGAGAACAGCATTAATCGCTCCCTCTTTCTGTTGGTTGTATACTAGAATAAGACAGCAGGCTACCTAAGTCGTATTATTAAAGAGAAAACTTTGCTTCTAGTAATTTATACGCCGAATTTATTTGCTGTAAATTAATAAATAAATCAACTACGAAAAAAACGAGTAATAAATAAAATACAATTAGAAACTCACCGACAACTTCTATATATCCTACTTGACTTTTCATAGGTGAAGTGTTAATTTGACACATATACTGTCCACGATCTCGTTCTTGTACATCATCAATGTGAAGCCACCATGTTCTATGTGCATTGTGTGTTACACGGTAACGAGAATTTCGAGTTATAACACGATTCTGTAAGGTGAGTAAAGTGTACCTATCTGTATGGATCCAAGCCACCTACAAATTTTAGCATAAATTTTAAAATCAATATAACCAATATTAATATAGAAATAATATAAAAAAGTATAATATATATACGTGTTATTTAATACAATATATATTGGCTTATATATATATATATATATATATATAGAAAGAGAGAATTTATACGAAGAATGTCTTTATATCGAGAAAAGTTCGATATTTCAGCAACGTTTCTCCTTTCAAATAACTTATAGGCGAAGAATAGAAATTGCAGTATTGGGTTCATAAAAAATCGATCTTAACTGAGCAGGTGATAGAATCTATCCTTCTGTTCCTGATGCTCAATAGCGGATAAAATCGATAAGATTACTGCATTATGAGTTTATAGAAATGGTTTCCAGAAGAAAGAAAGAGAGAATTTATCGTCACGTTTCAACCATTTTAAATCATAATAAAGTAAAAGTTGTGGTTTCTTGTATAAGTAGTGACATCGTAACGGCAATGATCAATATTAATATAATTTTCTAAGTTATCTTCTGTCACACTTTATTAAATTTTCGTTTTGCGGTCCACACGCATCGCATCGCTGCTTTTTCCTGTTCATCCAACTGATTGTAATTAAACTTGCAACATGTCTATTGACCAATTTAGTTCGAGTTTGTAATATAAATCATTGTTTATTTGTCAAAATAATGAAAACCAGAAGAGTAATTCAAACAGAATTAGAATAATTGATATACATATATACATGTGTGTATAAAGAATTTTATACATAACATTTAATAATGGTTTAAGATGAAGAGATAAATTAATAATAATGTCGTTTAAAATTTTAATGTTATTTATCTTTTGTATGATAATTTATTGTGTTTATTATATTTTACAAGAGAAGAATTTAAAGGTAGAAAAGTGTAAAAATGATTAAGTGTTTAACAACAATAGAAATACAACATTAACAAGAATCTTGCGGCTCCTGAATTTGAAAAGATGCTTTATAAAAAAAATGATAAAAAACTTTGTAGCGATATAAAATAGTTCAACCGAGGAAAAAGTACTTAGAAATTTTGGAATAACAACGAAATGATCCATGCAAATAATCAAAAATATGTAAACAAAGAAACAATTGAAGAAGAAACACTAACAAAAAAATGTAGAATGGCCTAAAGGGTATAAAAGTTCTTATATAAAATTAATCATAGAAACAGCCAAATTAAAGACACATTAATTAATTATATAGGCCGAAATTTATATATAGGCCTATATATAAACTAAAATATAATTGATATATTTACAGTATTTATATCTCTTACTCGCTGTCATGAATATTTACTTCATGTTGATTTTATAATTAGTAGCAAACTTTTACATTAACAAATGAGTATTTGCTTTATTAAGATTATTTTTAGAAGAATTTAATCGTTATTATAGTTTTAATAATGTTTATTATGGATTTTATCAATTATAATAAGTGCAATTATACGAAAGTAGAATATTTTACCTCTAGAACTTGGTTACTGATTGTTAAAATTGAGACGTAAGATCAATAGTAATTCAAAACTTGATTAATTGTATCGTTTCTATGATAACATCCCTCGAGCTAACTGTTCTATCTGTTATCAAAATATTATGATTGAAAATAAGTAGAAAAATCTATATCTAGTAGTGAAATATACATTAAAGTAAGTAAAATATTTTGTATTTAAGACAGTATAAATGCTTACTGTAATTTAAAAAATAAATTTCTTTTGCTAATTTGATAAACGGTAATGCACTTAAAAATTGATATATGTCTTTATTAAAGTGCCTGTAGGCGATATCTACACATATTTAATATCTAAACCCTCAGAAACATCATTTTCAATTGGTTTGTACGAAGCGACATCACGTGATATCATTCGTAATCAAACTGTAAAATTAACCAATAAAACTTTCTCAATTTTAAACATCTAAACTTTATTTAACCAATCGCATCGTAGAACAGCGCGGTATTTTTAAATTATAAATTAAAAACGAATTTATGTAAATAAATAAAATTATATAAGTAATTTTGAACAGAAAATATTCTAGATTTTATAAATAATATATTCTAGAATAGAAAATATTTTAGATTCTTCACGAGATTAATTTGTATTCTCGCTTAATTTTTGCTTGATTTAGACCTAGTCAGTTCATACTTGATGTTAATGTACTGTACCACATCATTTTCTATAATAAAAAATGGTAATAAATCTATTTTAAGTAACTTTATGATTTCAGTTCATTACGAAATAGAAAAAGAAGTATTTACGATGTGTATATAGGCTGATATAAAAACATGAAAACTTCAAAAGAGGGAGGAAACTATGAAACTATTTTCTTCTCTCAATATTATTCATATTTTTTTTTTAATGTTCTTTAGAAATGAATTAAGAGTTTTAACATTTCTGCCAGATTGATGTTGACGAATCAGTTCACGTAAAAGAGGCAAAAACTAAAGTGGATTTACTTCAAGTTACCATTACTGCACAAACGAAATGACTTCAGGTCTCGGCAATGTCATCAACTCGACTTTGGTCCCGTTACTTCGCTTGTCTGTCAACTGTAATGGTCTTTTAGACAGAAGTTTTGGGATGTTCGACTTATGTCTAGTTTCTTTTGATTTGTTTTTTTTTTTTTTTTTTTTCTTTTTATATACACTTCTCTCTTTTAATCCTCTACGTTTAACTAAAACACAATGCGAATCCTCGTAAACAATTCTAAGTTTTATAAGAAAAATAAGAAAACAAGTTTTAAAAATTGCGATAAACTGTCGTTTTCCTTTAATCAAATTACCAATTCAACTTGTTTAATAATAAATTAGTGAAGCGAACATTTTTAAGATATTTATTCTCTCCAAGTTTTTCCTTAACTGAAAGTTGAGTACAACGTTAATGGATTTCAGTCAAATAAATAAACCACAATAACGTTACAAGTTCTTTCAGAATAGTTCTCGATTTTTGTTGCATGTGGAACATCGATATAAATTATTCCACACATTATTATAGCCGAAAGCTGGACTTTATTTTGTTTACTTTGTTTAAATTATGCACATTTACAATGAGAATTCATAAAGTTTTGATATTAAATTTACGTGATAAATTAAAAAAAATAATAATACATAAAAATCTGTATAAATTAATTCGTTTAATGAGATGTGAAGTTGAGAATAAAAGCGACAATAAAGAAATTAACACGCCTACTTTAACTAGATTGGTTAACGTTTTTTTTAAATACGGCCAATAAGTTTTTAAAAAAGTAATCTTTTCAGTTTCAGAACGTTAAAGAAAGGCGTGTCGTATTTAAATTTAACTTGATTGGTTGTATTAATTAGACCAATAAACGATTAGATTTTAATTTGAATTTTTTAATCGAAAGATTTTTATTGATTTTTATTAGTAAAATAATTAGTATTTGAGAACGTTTTAAATAAAAATAGAAAAAGTATTTAATCTTGAGACTTTTGCGGTTTCCCAAATTCTTAGTTAATTAACTATTATTTTTAAATGTTTACTTATCCTGCAATTTTGTGTTTCTCTCTACTGAAGAAAAAATTTTTTAATTGGATAAACAAAACATCTGAAAGAAAACAATTCCATTCGATTAGATATTTTTCCAATTTAGAAACATCCCAAGAAACCAATTTTCGTTTGAAACGAAAGATGCCGTGTTTCGGTCCATCTCTTTGCACATAGAAACCATACAAGACTGTGAAAGTGTATAACCATAATAACTATTAAGATTGTTAATAGTCATTCTTCCTTAAGGAAATTTGCATCCAGCTTTTACTACATCCCATTTTAAACTTTGTCCGGATGTAAAGTAGAGGACAATGTGTTAAGGAACAGAAATTAATTACTCAGTCCTCCCTGCGGAGTACAAGAGAAAGTATAAAGATTACAATCCGATCATAAAACCGCAGCCGAGAGGATGTTGTAATATCAACAACGAAACAATAGTCATTCAGATGGAATGGCTTACATAAAACTATATTGTAAGCATTAATACAATGACAATGTACAAAGTTAACGTCAGATTTACGAATTATTAGTTCATTATTCATCTTAAGTACAGTAATTTCATTCTTTTCTGTATTTTCTTCACTTTTTTTTTACTTTCATTATTATTGAAGATTAGATAGCTGACACTAGAAAATGTTTTATTGTCTAGAAATACGATAGTTTTTATTGCTGAATCCGGATTTTTTCCTTTTTTAAAAATAAAAGATTTATGAAATAAAATGCATAATGAAGATGGGTCCATACAATATCCTATTTCTTTTTTATTCTTATTTATTTTTTGATGCAAACTTTACGATAATTGCAAAATTGGTTGCATGTAAAGAGATTATTTTTTATTCTAAAGTTATAAAAGACTTTTTAAAATATAGTATTTCTTTTTTTATGTAACCCTATTACGATTTTAGGAAAGGCATCAATTTATCAATCATGAAATATTATAAATTTCTAACACCGTATGAAAATAAGTTTACAGGAAAGTATAGAAGAAAACTAATAATTAATTTTGTATCTAAAATTCTTCGAATTTAAATAGTTTCAAAAGATAAATTTGTTTAAAAAGGATTAAATTAAGTAAATTTTAATTTAAAGTAATTAAATTTCAAGTTTGAAACGAAATTGAGTACAAAAATAAAATTTGTTTTTTAACAAATACTATATTACTCTGTAACTGATACAAGGTTCACATTCATTAAACATCCTATTATAAGTTATAAATATATATATATACTTATATAATAAGAGTAAACTTAATGAATGTCCTTTTCTAAAAATAAATTGCATTCTTTTATTTCAAACTCCATTAATCAATTTTAAGCAATTGACATGGTCAACATATTAACGCGGTACAACGGAGATTCACAAAAGAATGCTTAATTAAGAGAAACACAATTAATGAGTCGAATTCTAAATTATTACGACATAAGTCACCAATGAATTATTTAATTTTCCATTTTTAAAAAATGTTCAATAAATTATTCATTTAAAGTAAGATAATCTATATCTAAAAACTTAATTAATATGTTTAACTTTGCTTTTATTATCTTATTTTTTTTTTATTTAAATTAATAAATTTTCGGATTTATATAAGTCTGTTAATTCTTTTCTTGAAAATTTATAGTAATTTTTTTGAAAACATATTTTAAGTTTTAACTATTTTATTTCTTAATCCCATTTTTTTTTTTTAAATTCAATTTTAGAATTCAACTTCTACTAATTCTTCATCTTTAATGCATATTATTAATATTATTACGATTTTTTAATTTTAAACATTTTTAACATTAATAAAGATAATAATTTCAAATTCGTAGTATTTAAAAATATATTTTTTGTAGTTTTTTAAACCTTTTTAGTATTTCTGATCAAGTTTAGAAATTTACTTCTAATATTTCTAAAGATATTTTTCCTTTTAAATGTTTTTAAAAACAGACTTTTAACTAACAAAATTATATAAAAAAATACAATTTTATACATTCTAAACATTATTACAGATATAATTTTAACATTTTGCAACGTCTAAAATATATTTTTAATATTTCTGAACAATAAAAATTAGATTTCTAGTATTTGAAACACGTTCATGTTATGTAAATAATTTAATAATATTCCTTCAAATGTTTATAAGTATTATTCTTATAATCTTAAAAACTTTTAAAATATATTTTTAATGTTTTTGGACGTATAAGAATATATTGTTAACATTTCTAAACGACAAAAATTAGGCTTTAGTATTTTAAACAATTCCATTTTATACATAAGAATTTAATAAGTTGAAGAATATTAATGTATTTTTTTTTTTTTTTTTTTTTTTTTGTATTCTCGAACACTTTAAAAATATATTTTATTATATTTTGGTGTTTCTAGACACTTGAAGTTTACTTTAACTATACTTAAACATTTGAAGAAGAACATTTTTTAAATATTTTAAAACATTCTTTTAAAATATGAATTTAACATCACCTAACCAAATTTTCTCCACTAAAAATAAATCCAAAAAAATGATGATAATTCTGTCATAGCATCAGAATAACATTTAAAAAAATACTTACCCATTTATTATTAATTTTATTATTTTTTTGTCATCACGTATCGTTTTTTATAACGCAAAAGAACACGAAAAAAAGAATAAGAAGAAAAATATAACATATAACGTATAAAATCTACTATTTCTGTACAAGTATTTGTTCATAGCACGCCATATGAATAATAGATTTAGCATATATTTTTTTTTTCTATACATTTGTTTTCAAGATATAAAAATAATATTAACAACATGCTAAAGTTAGATTTTATTATCATAAAAATGGAAATATTATCATCTTTTACTCTCAAAAATGACTATTAACATAAAAGTAAACATTTCTATGTTTAAGAGATGAATAAAGAAAAATATAAATAGTGAGAAACAAAAGTACAAAACATCCCGTAGAGACGAGTACTGTAGGGTATCTAGATTTTAATAATACATCCAAAATTTAATTATATTGTTCTCAGTCTAATGAGATTTCGTCACTCCTTTGCGGCAGGAAGGTATTGTAGCAACAACAAAGCTAATCAAATCGACTTTTCTCTCTTCTACACGATCATATTTGAATAAAACTTCATATTTAATATACCAGTAGGTTTCGTGTAGAATGCATTAATTCAATTTCGTTGCTGTACGAGAGTAGGAGATCTTAGTAATTGCGGTTAGAAATTATTATTATGATTATTTTTCCATTCTACTCTATTTAATCAACGTCGTTATGTAATTAATGAATGTAATAAATAAAATAATTCTTTTGTCATAAGAGAGAAATAAATATTCTTTGCTTTAATTCGACTGCATATCTTCATTTTATTTTTATTTTATTTTTTTTACAAGATATATATTTATACAATACACGTTAGTTGTTTGTATAAATTAAGAAATGAATATTAATAACTGTGTAATTTCTATTAATAAAAATGGAAAATTTGTCCTTGTTATAATGAAAAATGTTATGTTTAAAGATAATAAAATTTGTGTTGTAGGCTACTGAACTGTACCTTAATGAGTTTATTATAAGTGTAAAGTAAATTATCTCGTTAAAATATTTTAAAATACTTTTTAAAATTAATTGCTAAAATTCACATTTATATTACATATATTATAAATTATTATCAAGAATTAGACGTAGAAGGTGATAGAATTAGATTAATCAACATAGACGACATTTTTCCGTAAATGCGTAAGATTTTAAGCGATGATTGGTCGTAATGATAAACAAAATAGACCAATGTCCGACGACTGTTTTTATATTTCAATTTCCTTAACCAATCATTTTTAAGATAAATTTATTTATTGATTAATCTTCGTTAAAGTATTTCGCATTTAATATCTTATTTATATTACAGTCGACCAATTTTAATTAAAACCTTTTCTAGCATATTTTATTATTTAATTATTAATAATATCGAATTTTAAAACGAAAATTTATTGTAAACATTCTCAGGCATAAAATAAAAATCAAACCAATCAAATTTTAAAATTTTCTCAAAAATTCTGTTAAAAAAAGTCACAAAATTTTCAACTAAATATACAGGTAATTTCAAAATTTAGAAACTAATTACGCTGTAGTTGAATTGATATAATAATGCATCATAATCTATTAGTATAAATTGTGATTATGGTAGATTGGAATGCTTAATAAATTAACATAATTTCGAATGATATAAATTAATATATTAATTTCTAAAATTATGTAAACGTAATGAATAAGGATGCAATCCATTTACGCCAGGGTTTAGTCATAGCAAAATTGAACGAACATCTATATACTAAAGCCTAGATTATACAACCAAGTCAAGATATAATTGAACAGAAAATAACGTTATCATCATCATCACTAAAAGGTTTTAGAGGTAAAGCAGATAAGATATCCGATATTATCTACTTTGTCATCTTTTCTGCTACCGATTGAACGATGACCATTTTAAGAAAGAAGAAGACCAGTAAAAATCTTGTCACGAACACTTAGAATTCAACTCCTGTCACATCACTATGGGAAGTTATATCACCGGCTTTTGTCAGTAGGATGGAAATAGGGGTATCCCACTTGCTGCTGTACAATGATTTACGTATTCCCATTGTTACTGGTCTGAGACTCAAGACACGAAAAAAACTCAACATTTATGGTGCGAGACGGTTCGTCTCATGCGTTCGTAAATTTTATCGTCAGCAATAGGGAGTGAGGAAAACAGGAGAAGTTAGAAAAGGCAGAAGAGAGACAGGCTGTTAAAAGACCAATAAAGTGTGAGGCCGAAAGGCGAATACAGAAAATACCAATCTTATTTCTATCTGCCAACAGTGGAATATTCCAAAAGTAATTTTATAATATTTATGTTACTATATTTTACGTTTTTGAAATTGAGAACTTGAATTTTTTACTCCTTTCTTTCTCTTTATTTTAACCGAACAGCTTGATTTGTTTTGTAAATTAAAAACCAAAAAAATTTATTACTTTTCGGTATAATTGAATAGTTTCGTTTCCTTTCCCCTTTAAATTAATAACATTTCAATTATTGTATGTAATTCAACTTGATTTGTTAATTTGTAATTACATTTAAGCTTTATTATAATTAATTAATTTTTAATTTAACAATTACGATATTTATTAGAATGTTTAAACGTTTGTTTTAAAACTAAAATTTTATTTATTTTCGAAATAGTTAATTAATATTTAATGTAATAGTTCATTTTTTAAAGTGTATATTTACCTATCACTTGATATGAATAGATTTAAGTTAATATTCTGAGTATGCAAGAAGTAATGTGAGGTAGGCTACTCGATGAAGAGTGAGAAAAGAGTAAATAGTCTAATACAAAAAAATAAAATGAAGAGGAAATGAATAATAGGAGCAAAAATTGAATGGAAGGTAGAAGTATTCTTACTCATTCAACCTGAAACGATTCTGGATAGAAAGATATACGGTCACCATACAATAGGTACTTTTATGAAAAGAATGTGTTTCACTTAATAAATTTTTACATTAAATTAATTTATGGAAATATTTTCATGCATTTTTTTTACTTTTATTTATTTCTTTGTACTTTCAATAACATTCTAAAATTTAAATAGTATATTATTTTGCATTCTATAAATTTTTATGAAAAAATAAAAAAGTAAAATAAAATAAAATATTCTAATAAATATTTATTAAACTTATCTTACTACTACTATTCCTTTTTTCCCCTCTTCCTTTTTACTGTTTAAAAATTTAAATGTTTAATATTTTAAGATAAAAATTCAAATTTTTATTTATATAAGAAATCATAGATTTTAAGACTTAATTAATGAACGATTTTAATATATAATTTTGAATAAATATGAAAAATTGTGTTAAAAATACATATTTTTCCCTCTTTAAATATTTTTTAGATCTCTTACATCATGTTTTATTCCCCGCGATAAACTTTTTGGAAATTTCTTTATAGTGTAAGTCTTTATCACGTTTCTTTATGAGAGACGTGATAGCCTATATATGTTAGAACTATAATATATATATATATAAAGTCAATAAAATTACATTAAATAAGTTATATTGCTAAAATGTAATTAATAAATTTATAAAAAATATAAAATAAAAACATTTCCTTTTCTTAGACGTAGTAGAGATGATAAAACTTTGCTACCGTCGAGCGTGGATACTTGAAAATTTTGGATATATTGTCGATGAGATACATTGAATTGGATGCTATAACATAGGAGAAATGATTGAAAAATAAACCTTTCATCTTAGTTTAACAAGATGAAAATTGTCAGATTTATGCTTGGAAAGTAATTGGAAACTAAATGGCATGACTTGGAGTACTTAGCAAACATAGCACTTTCTCCTGTCCAACAGCCTCTTTTAGCATAATGAAGCGGAATGTAGAGTTAGAGAGTTGACTATCGAACTTGTGTCTGTTAAATGACTAATCAACTGAATGATTAGTATGCCTGATTAAATGAAAGTTTTCTTCTTTTCACAAAAGATCATTGATTCCTAAATTGAAATTATTGACATTGTCTTTTGTTGACATTATCGTGTGGAAAGCTACATTTACTTGATTGATCTTTTTCGAATTTTTTTCCCTTTTCTCCCGCTTAAGCTCTTCAACATATTTATTCTAAGAGCTTAACTGGCAAAGTTCAATTGTTTAAACCATTAGTCAAGTGTCTGATTCCTGATTGTGTGTGATAAATTGAGATTTAGAAGAAGGTTTCTTTCTAACAAGAAAAAGTATATATACATATACTAGTGAACAGATAATTTTTCATCTTCATTTCAATAAAAATAAATAAGACGTGACGAGATATACTCAAAAAATATAATTTTCAGATCTATATCCTAATATCATATATATATAAATAAATATATGATCCTATTTTTATTTATACAGGACTAGATTGATATACGTTATCGAAATCTTATATTTTATTTTCTCTTCCCTGTTTTAATCTTCGAACTTAAACAATATGGAATAGCTGTTATTATATTATATGTATTTTATGATCGATTCCCTTCTAGATAAAAGAGAAAATCTTTTAAGAAGGGATCAAGAACATTCTGATACGAAGATGGATCAAACGTTATTGAAATTTTTTGATTGATTAGAAATATGTTTAAGTATATTAAAAATATAATTAATTATAAATAAAATATATATAAAAACCTTTAAATTAATAAATTATATAACGAGATAGACTTAATTCATTTTAAAGAAGACGATAAGTTATTTTTTAAAGTGGAAAAAAAGTGATAAAATATTGATAAAAATCCTTGCAAATGTAATGATGCATAATTCAAATATATGACTTTTAAAAGCATTTTTCTTCACTTGTTCAAAACAAATGTGGAATATAATAAATAAAAAAGTAAATAAAAAAATACTCGTCATCACAAAGATATTTTGATATTTACTATACACTTCATTTTGCCATGTCAAAATATCAGAAAACGGAATAAACAATGGCGAGTAAGTTTTGTTCTGTTTAGATATCGATTTTTACTCAAAGTACAACATTAAGCGTAGTCACTGAAAGATAGACACTCTTCAAATTCCATTTGAACAAACACATTCGTTCAGTCTGAAAACGAAACTGCATGAATAAAGAGAAAAAACTTCGATAGTATATATTCTGTAGTAAAGGAAAATGTAAAGAATTTTTTACTGTTTGTATAGATTATATTTGATGTTGGCTGTTAGAAAGAGTCATTTCATACTTGAACAACATCAAGTTTCGACGTTATTGCTTTCTATATCTTTTCACACATCTGTGACACTTTGTCTTGAAATCAGAACTTAGTGTATAAAGAAATGTTAGTAATCATTCATTAAAATTTTAAATTAAACATTAAGACAAAGGAAAACTTGCCTATTTTTTTGATGGTAAAAATATTTATTTTTTTATTGCGTCAAGTTGTCTGCATCGACATTTTATGGATATTAAGTGCGACAGGTTTTTTACCTCTCTTATTGTTTTCTTGAATAAATAATATATAAAAAACACAGCAATATTTGAAATTTTAATCTAATTACATACCAAAAAAAAACCACAACCGTAAGTAGGTAATTTAAAGTTATAATTATTGTTGTATAATAGAATTTTTAATAACATTGCGCTGAAGTTTACAAGATGCAATAAATTTAACGCATTAAATATATATTTTTAAATAATAAATGTTAATAAAATGGCCGAAGTTTTAACGTTAACGGGCATGTATACGCGGTACAAGTGATGGAAATTATCTCAAAGTAATTATAAATTCTCATTACTAAGAATATATTAGGGGAGTGTTTAATAAAAATTATACTTATAATAATTAGAAATTACAAGAATTATGTACGTTTGTATACACCAGGCGATTTATGTAAGTACATTATTGAATAACGCTCATTAATTTAGTTGTATCTCTTGAGAAAACAGTAAGGCATTTACCTTCTAACCTATTTACTATTTGTTCAATAGATATCCGCTTTGAGGCTCTGAACAGATCTCTGTCCGATGAGATTAAACGTTGACATCTCAATTCCCGATACAATCCTTACTCCTATATATATATATATAGACCTATATATATATATATATATATATATATATATATATAGAGAGAGAGAGAGAGAGAACGACAGACAACCATAAATGTCAACCCAACTTATGACTCACTTCCCAATTACTACTAGAAAAATCATATCTTATCACTCTATAAAACATTATATTTTAATTTTAATCTGTATAAATTATCGATTTTGTTTACTTATATAATTAAAACGATATAATTTCTAAACAATAATTAAGGTAAAATAACCTTTTCTAACAAACTTTTAATTAAAATAACTTTGTAACAAAAGATGTCTTAATTATTTCTTGGAAACTAATTTAATGCAGATAACATTAATATATAGAATCCATTTTGTAGTTTGTAAATAAATGTTTTTAAAACGAAAAAAATATATTTATTTATTTATAGTTATAATTAATTAATTAATTAGCTTTTTATATATTATATATATATATATATATATGTTTCATTCCTGAATAAATATATTTACAGAAAGAATAATGTAGGATTGTTGTTATATAGACTTATAGAAAAACTTTTGAATAAAAAATAAAAAAACAGGCTACAGAATTTTTATTTTTTTAAAAATAAAACGAAAATCAGAAATAATGCATAATACAGTTTACAAATAACACATTCTTTTGAATAAATAAAATATGAGTATATTTCTTCAATTTTCTACAGAATATTTCTTTGGAAAATCAAGAAAATTTCTGTATTTATTAAACGGAAACTATACTCTATAATTATCAAATAAAAAAAATATATGTACGTAAAGTCCAATCTCCAATAAAAGCCACCCTCCAAAAATGTCTTTTTTTTTTACGTTCCTCTCAGTGGCCATTATTCAGAGGTTTGATTATATATAAAAATTGCTTAAAATAAATCATGTTAAGCTGATATTAAGAGATTTTATAGAGATTAATCTTATATTTTGATCAGATTTTTCGAGTATCGATCGCATCTAAAGTACTGTACAGTACTGTACAGTACATATAAAAATATTATTTGTAGTAATAGTTTAAGTTGTATTTCCTTTTTAATTCTATTAATTTTAAATTTACATTTTCCTTTACTCTATAAATATTCATTTAATGACATTCTTTCTTCTTACAATTTAAAAAATAATAATTTTATTCGATATTAAAGAACCGTACGACCCATTTTACCGAGAGTTTTAAAAATGGAAGTTTAATTTTTTTTTCTTTAGAAAATTTATAGATTATTACAAATTATATTTTATTTCGATATAAAGAAATGTGCTTCCTATATAAAAAGAGCAACAAAATATTTAATATTTTTCCTCTTTCCATTATTTTATCCAAAAAATAATCGAATTTAACAGCTGTTTATAGGATTATAAATTATATTAAGAGATGAGATTATATACATTTTTCCTTTGTCTTAAATTAAATTGGACTTTTATGCGCTCATTCGATCAAAAACAAGAGAATTTATTTTATTTTATTTATGTTTTTCTGTCTGTATATATACATATATACACATATAGATATGTTGTATTAAATTGAAAGTGCTATTATTATAAAGACTTGTTGCCAAAGTAGATTTTTATGAGATTAAATTACTTGTTTCTTAGTTCTTTATTTTAGTTTTGAACATTTTTTATATTGATTTTTTCCTTCTATGCGAGACATAAATGGATTTAATACTTTTACTGAACTGATAAATGCATAAAAGGTTAAAAAAAAGTAAAGATAATTTTAAGTAAATGTTTAAATTTTAAAATTTTAATAGTAATAAAAAGTTATATTTATTATTATTTAATATTTTATTATTATTATTATTTTTAAATGTAACGTTAAACTTTGTAAAAATTTATTCATTGAAAGATAAAAGATAATTGAAGAAAAAGACGTTTAGGAAAAAAATGAACTAAATTGCATAATAGAAAATGAGAACATGAAAGTTAAGAGTTGTAGAATATAAAAGAAAATAAAAGGAAAACTAAATGCAAAAGATGCTTCTAAGCTTTGAAAATAGAGTAGAAGAATGCAAAGATTTTAAGTTGAGAAGAAAGAAAAGTTGGAAAATAACATCAAAATGTATTTAAAAAAACAAGTAAAAAATTAATGAAAGTTAATAGAATAAAAAAGATACATTAAAAGATAAAACGAGCATAAATTTACATGAAATAAATTAAAGCTCCAAGAAAAATTTTCGTATGTAACACTTTAATTAAAAAAAGGAAACTGTTTCTCACCTTTTTTTTTTAAACAAAAATTTTCAAGCTGTATGCGTATTTATTAAACCATAAAATTCTATTGACATTTAAAAGATCTTATTAACTGCTCATAACTTGTTGCCATAAGAAAGACCATCATTAAGTATAGGGAAAGATGTCTTTCGCACCTGTCTCTCAATATCATTATGTAAACACTTTTATAATTCTAATGGAATATCTTTCTACACTTGATGGACCATCGATTTCTCGGTAATTTAGTCTAATGTTTGACGTGATTAACCCCAAAGAAACGTTCAATGTCAGTTTTAGTTCAACAGAAAATTACTGGTATCCAATAGTGGGTAATTAGCTTTACTGTGAAAACCAAGTCACATGCATCGTTAGTTTTCGCTTACCACAAAAGGAACTTCTGTCTATCGCCTCCTTTTCGAAATTTTCTTAAAACATTAAACCATCTATACCGACGGAAAAGTATTGATTAGGTTAATTATAGCAGTACATTACTAGCAGCTCATTCATTACTTGATAGAAACATCACTACATAATTTAGCGAACCATCCAGAAAATTACGGTGTTTAAAAGAATTAAAATTTTTTAAATCATAATTATATTAACTCAATTAAATTATAATTAATTAAATGAGTACTTTTTTTGCAAGTATTTTGAAAATTTATCTTTGATATTGTTTGTTGTGCAGAAGTGTTTTCTATTTTTAAGATGAAAGATATGGAAATAAACATTGAAGTTTATGTGTATGTAAAAGTAAATCACAAGAAAGTTAAATTGGCTTTATGTTAGGTGTTTCGTAAACTTACCTTCCAAAATTTTATAATGTTTTCTTGAGGTGTCGCCGTTTAGAGCTAAAGGAGTAGCTCGCGTATTAAAATTTTGCTGACATTTTCATATAAACGTAAGCATATCACACAATACTAATATCTAATGTGTCGTAAACTAAATATTTGATCAATAGTTTTATAGAATGACATTTAGAGTTGGTGTTTAGTAGCCTACTACAAATCAATTGATAGGAAGATAAGAGTGATGATAAAAATCGAGTTAAAATGTTTATATAAGCAAAATAATCTTCTTAAAATTAATTATAATATAAAGAATAAAACATGGTTAATCATTACTAAAACATTTATCAGATTAGAATTTAGAATTAACGCCTACTTTTCCAATACTGTATATACATACTTCTTATCTTTCTCGCCTACTTCTCTATACAACCTACTTCTTACACCTACTTCTGTTTACATCCTACCTCCTTCGACTACTTCTGTATACAGAACTGCCTACTTCTTACGCCTACTTCTGTTTACATCCTATTTCCTTCGCCTACTTTTGTATACAGTACTGCCTACGTCTTATTCCTATTTCTGTTTACATCCTACCTCTTTCGACTACTTTTGTATACATCCTACGCCTACTTCTGTATAGTTCCTACCTTCTACACCTACTTCCGTATATTACAAAACATTCCATCGTTAGTAAACACATCCATTTTTCTAATTTGTCTTTATTATTGATATTTGCCTTGAATATTTGGCAGAGGACTACGTAAACACTAAAATATTTATGTTAGTTTTATATAAAAACTAATAAAGTCATCTTCCATAATTTTTAAATCTACAATAATATAATGTTAAGTAACTTTATTTATCCACGATTTTATTTATTTTTTATTTATTTTTAGAGATTTATCATATTTATTTTTATTTCAATAAAAACCAATGCTTGAGACAATATTTTATAAATCGATCATTGAACTAATATTTTATAAAACTGGAAACGATCATGCTCTATTATCAAAAGTCAAAGCTATGCTATTTATCAAAACTCGAAAACTATCATTTATATATGTTTTTCAACTGAAAAAATTTCTATAAAATAAAATCTATAAAAAGAAATATTATTATTATTATTTAAGTTATTCAATTTATAAAAAATATTATTAAATTTTTCTTATGAGTAATTTTTGTAATTATCTTCATAAAATAATATGAAACTTTTGTAGAAAAATGATTTATAAGGACATCTTTATAAATTGAAAATAGTAATTATATATATAAGTTTATAAAATAGAATGATTGTTTATCTGTCTATTTGTTTGTTCCCTATACATTTCTAACCGATCTATACTAAATTTTTCAGAATTATTCTTTAGGATCCTGTAGAAAATATAGGCCAGCAGGATTTCATTCATCCCTTTTAGATTGTGATAATTTAAGCTTAATGCATTATTAAATTAACGTTGTTCATTTGAGTTGGCCTAAAATAACCAAACTTTTAACATGATTTTAATGTTAATGTTTGTCCTAATTAAGTCTACTTTTCTTTCGGACATTGCAAGGCCTCTTTATTATATATTTATATAAATTGATTTTTTATAAACTAAATATTACATAAACTTTTTATCAAAATTCTGTTGTAGGAAGCTAATATGAAGGTTTTAACATTAATCTACTTAACATATATATATATATTTATGTAAATATTAAGCTTTTATTTAGTTTATTTATTTAATAATTACAGGATTTATGACAAACTTGAGTCTGTGTTCCTATAGTTAATATATTTTTAAGGATTAAAATACATTATTTAACTATCTAAAACAGTTATTGCAGGACTTTATGTAACTTTTTTGTTTTTTAGTCAATGGGGATGAAAGGAAGGAAATTTCACATACGTTTAGAATAGCAATTCTTTTGGGAAATTACTCTTGACAATAGGGACATAAATGTTACATTGAGAGTAGATTCTTTTCTCTGTAGTAAGACAGAATTCAGAACTTTGTTATCACCCCGATCAAGTCGAATCATTATAAAAGAATTTGATTTAATATAAGTATGCAAGAGTGATTCAGTATCTTGATAACAATAGTCAAATCAAATGAACAAACATTGACTTAACACGAGCTTTTCTTGGTGAAAAGACACAATCCATTTATGAGGTCAATTAACAATAATGGATAGAAGACCGAAATAACAATAGAGTCTCCATCTTTGACGAACGGACCCCGAAAATTGGATTATTGCAACGTGTTCGGAACAATATATCGAATTATGGCTATTAGATTATCTTTAGGCAACTATTGTTCTCTCTCTGAGACATTAAATTGAGGCTTACCCTATAACTTCCCAGGTTATCCACAACACACGGAATGCTAACTTGACGTCCTGCTGAAACGGTTACATTTGGGATCGGTTCTGCAAACACTGGTTCTGCTGGAGTCTCTACTTTGGTTGATATGCCTATAGAATAAAAAAAGAAAACGGAGAATAAATTTTAGCTGAAGGAGGAACAGAAGTTTGAGTGCATATTTACATCACTTATAGGCAATATTTTACAAGTATATAAGATGTTTGAGCAGCTTATTTGAAGAATTATACTTATAAAATGTCATATAAATGCTCATTAGTAGACTAAAGTGAACGTCATTTAGGTTCTGAAAATGATTTACTGGAGGATATTCTGTGCTTGACTTAAGTATATAATATTCTATTATGAAGTCTAAAGTAGTTTATCTCATGTATATTTTATTATTTTAAATGAACGTGAGTAAATAAGATGAGGATAGAAAATATAATTTCGAATAAAGAATAAGTTATAGAATGAATTATTTATAAAATGGTAATTGTGATAAAACATTTCCTTAAATACAAGTATCAGTCAATACGCATTTAAGAGATAATTTTCTTACAGTTGAATAATTGATACGAAATATATATAAATTATATGTTGAAGCGTATAGTATATGAAGGAAAAGCTCTGTTGTTTATATTATAAAATATAAATCATGAATTCAAGAAGAGATAGAATTTAGAACGCGTTTCAAAAATACAGTACTTTTTGATTAATTCTATCTCTTTTATCATTTTTTAAGTTATAATATATTTAATTTTTTATAAGGCTTTTATTATATTTATTCGTAGATAAAGTAATGTTGAAAAAATTCCATAGAACTTTTCACTACAAAGCGTAAGATATGAGAGAAACTCTAATATAATGACTTCAAAAAGTGATAAGAAATCAAATTAAGCGGAAAAAATGTTATTTGTAGGCAGTCCTTATAAAAAAAAAAATAAGGTTGAGAGATTCAATAATGATTTAATAATAATTAAATCTCGCAACCTGTTTCGTTTTCTTTAATCTAATAAGGCTAAAGAAAGCAAACAGATTCAAGCAGGCGTAACTCCTCCTCTTTCAATTTCATCAGCCAATGTCATTAAAGTAATCTTATCTACAACCAATCATCGTTCCATCTCTTATTCTTTCTATCTTATTTATAATGCAGAGGACAATAAATGTTTTTAAATATATCTTACTATAAATTCTACTATTTTTCTCGAATATATTTTATATTTAGCTTGCTCAAAACTAGTTCGTGCTATAAAATAACTTACTAAATATTCTAAATAACCGTAAAAAGAATTTTTTTTCTTCTAAATAATAAACTATAAGATAAAGCAAAATTTCAACAACATTTCAGTATCGTGTATTTAAATATATAAAATAAATTTTCAAAAAACTATATATTCTGGAAAAAATCACACCATATGTCGACAGTGAAACGATATTTTGAAGGTATAGAAATATGTTCTTTCTTCACTTTACGAACATTTATATAGAAAAATCGTTGAAGAAATAACAACGTTGCAAAGCCCAACCATTATCGGGTAGTATACGAACCATGACAGTAGCCAAATTGTCAAGGAATGTTGACAAACGGCATCTAAAGGACAACAGCGATGGTGTGTGTAGGATCATATTGTGAAAGTGTCATTAAGCATCACGCCCCATCAATCTGGGATATATTGATCAATTGATACGACATCAACTTGCAAGAGGAGAGAGAGTGTGTGTGTGCGTGCGTGGTGTCTCAAGTGAGAAAAGAGCTCCAACCAAAACTAGTAAAAGCCAAATCGATTTTCTCCCCCTTTTAGATATTTTTATCTATTAATTTTGAAAGCAGTGATGATTCCAGTTTACTTTAGCACTTAGAAGATATTATAAAGCATTAAATGTTATGTTATAAAGATTTTTAAAGTATAAAAAACCTTACAAATTATTAATGTAGTTATCTTCTTGTCGATTAAAATACTGAATAAACATTAAAGTAAAGGTGTAAGTATGTTTATCTGATGGCTTTTTGTAGTAAGAACTCATTTGTTTACAGTTTTATCATTCTTAATTTGCTTTTGTAAGATAACAATAAGCTTTTACAAGAGAAAATAAAAATATTTATTCTGTAAAAAACGTATGAAAACAAAAAATATTTTATGTAAAACATTAGATTTATTTGAAATTCCTTCCAAAACGTGTTCATGCAAATTTAACCAACACAAACTCGTGTCTGTGCAAGATTAACGATACAGGAATCGTGTTTAAGTTAATTAATAATATAAAATATCGCATCTTATTAACATATAAACAAGAAAAGAGTATCAAAATATAAAAGTCTAAACTGCCAAACAATAGCAAGTTTTTCATATTTTAAAATATTTAAGGAAATTTCAAAAAAAATTTTTATTATAAAGAAAAAAATATAAAATTTCGACGAATCCTACTAATTTTCTTAATTCCAGAAAAATATTAATAATGTTAAAATGTAATTTTTTCCCCTATTATCGGGAAATTTAGGGAATTTTTAAAATCGTTTTCTTGTTATCTGTGAAAATTTTCTTAAACAAAAAAATTCCCTAATCATTTATAGAAAACATTGCTTAAATATTAGGGTATATTTTTCATAAATATAACCTGATATTTAGGGAATATTATTTCTCACGTTATATATTATAGGCCTACAGTATAATATTTTAAAACATCTTTCCAAATAAAAATTATCATCATTTGTATAAATGATGATAATTTTGTATTGTATTGTAAAAGTATTGTATTGTATAATGCAATACTTTTACAATATTCTGTGCAAGATTAACGGTACAGGAATCGTGTTTAAGTTAATTAATAATATAAAATATCGCATCTTATTAACATATAAACAAGAAAAGAGTATCAAAATATAAAAGTCTAAACTGCCAAACAATAGTATATTTTTCATAAATATAACCTGATATTTAGGGAATATTATTTCTCACGTTATATATTATAGGCCTACAGTATAATATTTTAAAACATCTTTCCAAATAAAAATTATCATCATTTGTATAAATGATGATAATTTTGTATTGTATTGTAAAAGTATTGTATTGTATAATACAATACTTTCGAAAATATTTTAGAAAAAAAATCTAAATATTACATAAATACACCGAAATCATTTAAAAATAATAAAAAATATCTTTAAAAAATAATTATTATTTCTTAAATGTATTAATTAACTAAATTACAATTACCTATTCCCAAAAGTAAAATTAAAAAAAAATATATAACTTTATAATTAATTTATAAACTGAATATATAACGAGAAATTTGATTGGATCGTAATAATAATAGTAATAATAATTTATGGATAATTTTAAACTGGAATGTCATATAATCAATCAACGTAACGATATTTAAATGTCAAAATTGTAATAATGTTAACGATTTAGGATAAGAATAGATTTTTTTAAATATTAGTTATAAAATTATAGATCTATATTTTTATATATTTATAGTATTTATTCGCGCATAAATAGTTTTTTCATCCCCCATTTCTCTTTAAAAAATGATGCTATTTTTTCTTATCAATATATCTTTTCTTCTACTTTTTTTTTATACGCCAGATCTAACTTTGATTTCCATATATCACCATTTTCAATGTGATATACGGAAATGCATCCCTATATTCCCTTGAATTATTATTCTTTCCAATATCTTTACATCAATAAACTTTGTCACATTTTGCAATGATTCCACTGTTTCGGAAAGATATATTTCAATTTTTTTCTTCTTTTTTATACATTTTTTTCTGAAACTATATGAATATATACGGTATATATTATAGTTCACAGTTAGTTAGTTTTTTGTAGGATAAAGTAAAAAATATTTTCTTCACGTGTAAACTAAAAGATGTGTGTGCAGCATCCTCCCTCCTTTGCATCCATAAACTCAAAAGGAGTGTCAAGAAAAATCATAAGAACGGGATTAAATTAATTTTTGAAGAGTGAAAGTAAGTGAAGAGGAATGTTTAAAAAAAAAGATTAAATTAACATTTAAGTTAATTATAAAACACGAAGATTGTTTTCTGTTCGCTTAAACGTCTTATAAAAATAGTAAATTTTATTAGTTTTAATTAGTTAGTTTTTATCGGCTTATTTTTTAATTCCTGTCTTACAAGAATTGTATTGTTTATGTCTTAATCTTAGTTTCAAGCCTTCGGGTTAAGATATAAAGATAAAAATAAAAAATTGTTTAAGTACAAAACTAAATTAACAACTTCAAGTAAAAAACAATAACAAGCTCATTCGCATTGTTAAAATAGTTTTAAGTTGTTTATTATTCTTGTAACACGTTTAAATATATTTTAAAAAATATTAATAAATTATTTTTTTTATTTAAAATTAAATTATTATTTTAATTATAATAAATTTACTTATTATTTTAAGTAGGCGTAATAAGGTAACGTTTCTTAATATAAAAATGTAATATAAAAATTTAAAGATTTTAAAAAATAATTATTTTAATGATTTTACTTGATAACTTTAATCAAAATGATAAATTTAGCGTAAAAATTTATTGCAGTTAGAGATTATCGTGATAAATATGATCAAAAGTTTAATAAAAATTAATAAAAATTGAAATTTTCGATGGTATATTTTATTAAGTTAAAAATAAATTTTAAAAAATACATACGATTTTTTTTGGTTTTAAGATAATTAAATGATTTTTTAAAAATATTTTATATATAGAATATTTTTTATATATAGATTTATATCATGATAATCTCTAACATTTATTGATATCAGAAGTTACTTGATATAGATCTAAGATATGAAGTAACAAATAGATCAATGCCAAGTTCTTGAAGCGTTTAAACGAAATCACGAATAAATTTCTTTCTATAATAAAAATTTAATAAGATAAAATTAATATTCTATTATATCTAAATATATAAGTAAAAAAAAAAAACTGTTTAAATTTAAGAGATATGTCTTGGAATTTTTTTAAAAATTCAATGTATAATGATGAGATGTTAGACATGGTTCTTAAGATTTTCCCATTTGATTTAACAAAATTTAGATTAAAAGTATAATTTTTAATAAAAAAATATTTAATTTTTTAAGCTTATATGTTGTTTTATATAAGATTTTTGAAGTTAAAAGTTGTTTAGTAGAGTATCGATAGGGCAATGTGACTACAGACAATCACATATCTTCAGAAACGTTTCATTTATTGTTAAGGTTTTTTCAGCAATGGCGCTCATCTCTCATCCAATATCCCTAGTATAGATATGACAAGAAAAAATCCCACAACTATAAATGGTCTCGGTATCTTCCTTTGCCAGACTGTTTCGAAATTCTCCCAACGGTCTTCTTATGATCACTTGCTTTGGACAATTGGAATGTCAACTTCTGTGAAACCAGATGATAAAGGTATTGAGCTAGCGGGATTCCGCTCACTGCAACGGATTTCCTGCGAGCTGAAACAGCTAAATAGAAAACAACGCCCGGGATATCCTGTTTCTATCGTACTGATGTTTTCCATTATTTTCTCTGGAGAGGTTTCTTCTGCTGTCATCTTGGAATTGCTTGCTTCGTCGCTCTTGAAGGAAACACTTTCAATGACCTCAAATGCTTACTCGAATGCGAATAATCAACTTTCTACACATGAATAGCAAAGCAGACAGCCGTACTTATTCAAATTACCAAGATTAATTTAACGTTCATGTGATCCGCTACATTAAAATCAATATAACTGCAACAAATGTCTATAAAATAAAGTTGTAATTCACTTGACCGAATTACTAGTTTGACTAACCAAAATTTAATAAATTAATCGAGTATTTTTGCTTTATTTACTAAACTAAAATTGATATATTCTTTATATATAACTTCTTACAAGTGCGAGTAATAGGCATCATCTTTAATAATATATATAAGTAATAATATCGATCGGTAATGATATTTTTTTTTTCGATTTTCTTCCTCATTTATTTTCCATAGGTTATAGTGATTTTTTTTCATTTATCCTAATAGAGATTTTCATGTTACGCTATTACGGATTGTAGGATTTATTGGTTAGTGTATGGTATATGTCATGGTACTAATACCGTTTATATTGCTATAGTCATTTATCCTCGATACAACGATAAATAATCTGGAAATGTCATGAAATTGATTGTGTTTTTAATAATTATCAAAAAAACTCCGTTTTCTAAGTCAAATTTTAGAGAAATTCTTTCATTTTTTTTTTCGTTTTAAAGAATAGAAATTCTATCAAATGCCACTTCTAGAAATGTGTCAACCTCGTTTAATCAGCTCATAACTGCTTCTAGAGAAACGTTTAATCGTTAGGAAGTGAATGGAAATCTTTAAGAACTTCCGTTCTTCGCCCCAATACAGAAACTACTAGGGCCATTTAGAAAAGGAACAGTATAAAGGTTGATGTTGTTTAAGAGGAGAAGCACAATGGAAGGTAAAGTAGCAGTCAAGTTGCCAAACTGACGGTTAGTTCTTAGGTCGATACGACAGTTTTTCTTATACTAGTAGAAAATAATGGGGTTTAGTCTTGGAGGGCTGGTCACCTATCTTCTACTCTGTGATTTGTTTCCAAAAGTGATACCATATCAATCTCCTTTAATATAGCGGTCAGCTTTTCTTCTTCTGTTAGTCATTAGTCTTGATACAAACAAAAAAAGAAGGTACAAAAGTAACCCTTTAAAACTATCGTTCATACGAATTTAAAAATGTGTCATACGATCTATCGTCGTGGCATCATATTTTATCTTTTTTTCCTACAACAATTTACGAAATCTTTGAATTATAATAATTATTAAATAATTAATTATTATATTAATGATGCAAAAAACACGAGAATTTACACGAGAATATCTAATTATTTATTTTTCTTCCTCCAATGAATTACTTTCTGTTTATAACCATGGAGATACTCATCCATAATTAGCTTGATTATTGACATATTTTCTAGTAATTGTTGACATGAAAAGATGTCATTTAACACTCTCGCTATCTATTAACACGTTGTCGGTTTTGAACTTACCGCCTTCATTTAATTGAAGAGGAAATTTACCTTTTTTTAAGTTGATGTTTTCCTTTGATAGATTCCATATAGAGCTTAATTAATAGAAGTGGAGAATAAGAAGGCATTCTCTTCTAAGAAAGGAACTATTTATCTACCGAAGAGTAATATGAACATCAATATTTTCTGTAGAAAAGATGAAATTCTTATAAGTAATAGGTTTGAAACTTAATTGAAAAGTTCATTTCTTGGAAAATTAAATTATGAAAAGGGGGTGAAAGGTATATAAACTATTGACTTATTATGGCAATTAAGTGACTAAAATTCTCACCTCACTCAGGTATCTTTAAGAATTATTAAATCGTACTTGACACATCGCATATAGCTTGTGTCAAGTAACTAGGGTGGCAAGAGAAGACGATAAAGAAAAAAGTAAAGAAAATGTTTTACAGCGTAGAAACTCTCACTGTCAAGTAACACTCCTAAAGTCTCCCAATGAGAGGAAATTAATTTCTAAATTCCTTTCTCAAGTGCTCTGCACTAAAGTTCATTTCCTTGTCCCCTGTTTTCTAAGTAAACTAGTTTGAGGTTGAAAAAGCGAAAGTGGTAAGCAGGATTAATTCGCTTGACTAGAAACCAAGCAAATTGCATTGACACGTGAGTGGTATCTAAATATCTAAGTTTAAATTCACTGTTTTAGAAGGTTAAATCACACAGGGAGGACCACTTGATCAAACTCTTACTAAAGATTAAAACGTGTAAAAAAGCTTCGTCTACTGTATAAGTTATACGCTTCGGCTTAAACTACATATATATACACACTGAAGTGATGAATATATATTAAATTATTTTATTCCCACCTAAAAAAAAAACAAAAAAAAAAATTAAATTTTAAATTATAAAATTTATACACGAGTGTGCACGACCAGTTAAAATATTTAAATTTAAATATTTTAACGGTGAATTTAAGAGGGTTCTTCACTATTTAAATACCATAACAAGTACTACGAAATCCATTATTAAATATAGAAGTTAACAGAATAAAATTAAGTTTGAAGTATATTTACTTCGAACAGGTTGTAGAAATAGTTAATTTTAAGCTTGTTGTAGAATATATTTTGAATATTTTATCAGAGAAAATAGAGGCTACTGAAGACAATTTAACCAAGGATGTCATTTAGTAACATTTCCAGTGTTAAGCAAGCGACGAAGCATACATTTGAAGAGAGTTGGTGAAGTTGGCTAATCACACAATGGCACTTGAGACAAGATGGGAAGACGCAAGACAATCAGATTGAATAGTGACTAAGGAGAACTCCACTGAAATAATTACTCCCTCCAATGTCTTAATTCATCTAATTTAAGCAGACTGATGCGAAGTGTACATTCCCTACTGGCATGCCATGACACTAAACCATTGCTGAAGTCTGACCAAATCCTCCTGATACAACTAAGCTTTAGTCGAATGTAGTCCCACACACATATCCCTTTGTAATTACCAAACAGCGCTAAGAGAATAGCCCCTTTACTGTGCTAATAATATAATCAAAGTTAAGCAAATCTATGGTAGAATGATAAAGTAAATATTAACTTATCAAACAATATTTTATATTGTTAATATCTATTTAAGTATATTATATATTTAGTGATAACGTTACATGCGATATGTAACTAGGGTATACTTCGTGTAATTAGCATCTTTAATGTATGCGTGTGTATAGGATGTTTGGACATTGATCGTTACATTGTATGAATATAATTTCTTGATAATACGTAAGCAAAATGATCGTAAATATGTAGATAAAACCCCCCTTTTATTAATAAAACGAAAGAGTTTGACGTCACTTAATGAAACCCTAACGATTTATAATTTACTTAATTAACGTTATATCGAGAGAAAACGGTGAAGATTTCGCGAAATTCGAAATATACGAGGAGAAAATTGTCCTCGATGGCATAAATTATAAGAATAATCGATTCGGAGATTGAATATAATAGCCAAGAAAGTAAAATTAAATATTAATTATTCTTTTAATATACAGGGTGGCTCAGAAGTCAGTTGGCCCACTTCAAGAGTAAATTGCTCCCTCGTTCAAATACTTAATTACTTACAAACTTGAAATGAGACCCTTCAAAGTTCAATACTTAAATTAAGATTGCTTTAACAGGTTCACATTCCGAAATGTAGGCGGATTGTATATTTGAAGAGACGATTAACTGTCTTTGTCTTGGTCCACCCTGTATATTTAATAATTTAGCCTTCTTTCACTTATATTCTATTAAAAATCATTAATTCTACGTTACATTTATTAATATTTTATATATATAACATTGATACTTTTCTGTAAACGGCGCTTTTTTTCAACATTACGAATAAGGGGTGTCGAGTTTCCATTAGTTTTGTAAAAAGGAAAATACTGTTATAAACTCAACTTACGATTCACATTTACAGGTGTACTTGAATGCTCAGTACAGATCGCGGTTAACTACGTTTTGGTCCTATATATATGTATAAAGGGAGGACCAAAATAACCGAGATAAAACCTGTGTAAGCTGAATTATCACGGTTTAGGCAGGTTTCGTTTTACACAGGTTTTGCTGTGCCTAAAAATTTTGTAGTTTATTTACCGATTATTATTATTATTATTCTTATTATTATTATTGTAGCAATAAATAAAAGTCCAAAAAGTAAACAAATTCATAAATTTTGATCAATGTTTGTATAAATTTTCAAAGGAGGGAGGAGGGGAAGGAAAAAAGGAAGACGATGATAAATTCTTGTTACTAAATAATATAGACGTTATTTGCTTCAATATGAAATTTCATAAATAGGAAACGAGTAATATTTCGTGCACATTTATTGAACTATAAAGAAAGATGCGAGAAGTGATCTTTCTTTTCCTCTACTTTGGCATTTGCACGTGTTGCTATGGTTACTCCTAGAGCATCTCATCTCTGCACTTACAAAACATTTCCTGAATTTGATGTAGGTGATAATACATCCGGTAGATACTCGTGCCTGTTGACAATGGAGAGAGTGTGAAATGACTTATTACACTTTCCTAGCTGCAAGAGAGAAGGAGAAGAAGGAATTCTTTTTTCTTTCTTTTTTTTGGAGTGATTGGCACATATTTAAAAAATAAATCAGTACAGAAGATGAAAACGTGTCTAGTATTCAATAGGAAATAGTTTCTTCCCCGTTTCTCTTCTAATTAAAAATGAATAAATTTTTATATCTTGACATCATACAGCTTTCCTCGAAAATAAAAAGAAAAAAATGTTAAAAATTAATTCGGAGATTTTATATCATTTAATAAAAAAAATAAATAAATAATAAATCTTGATACACTAGGCCCTCGATTTAACGCGTTAATTGGGAGGAAAAGTGTCGGCAATTGACGAAAATTCGTTAAAACGAATGCATTCTAATTTTCCAGTGCGCTTTATCCTAAAATTTGTTTATCCGTTAAATCGGGGAATGTTAAATCGAGGAACTGCTCTTATTTTAAATTAATATTTTATTATTTTTAAAAATTCAATGGCGACTTTCCTTCTTTCTTTCTCTCTCTCTCTATTTCCGTTTTTCCGGATGTTTCAACTCATATTTTGAAATATCATTTAGAATTTATATCCGCATACATACAAAAATATATAAGAAAATAAGTTATAAATTGATATTAAAACACTAAAAAAACAATAAAATTATTACTTTTTACCTAATATTTACGAGGAAAAAATATAATAATCATAAAATAACCGTAATCTATCGTGATAAAAACTAAGTTTAGATCAATATCGACTGGTGTTACGAATCAGAAATTTGCCATTGTAGATATTTTAAGGTTAACAATAAACTTTACAGAACGTAACACATGATATAAGTAATAATTTTTTCCCCTATTTTCTGAGCTCTAAAAGAGGGAAATGCTTAGAAAAATTGCTCTTAAAAAATTCGCACTTTATCTCAAATGTGGTTCAGCAATAAGGACATATTGAATATTTGAGAAGATTAATAGCCATACCTCAATATAGTGCCCTCCCTTATAGCGTTACCCTGATAACGGATCTTCCTCTAAAATATTAAACAGAGATTGCTTTGGGTTGCATGACTTATGCCAATAGTAAGAGGTGTTTGCATTGTTAGAACCCCGAATCACGTGACTTCAAACTTGTGTTTCCACCTCGCTATTGTTACGTAATTCTTACTGCTACGGTTTAGCGCCAAAATCGATTTAGTATGCTAACAAGTGAAAGCGCTACATCGAGGTTTGACAGTGTATGTATAGAGCAAAGAATATATAAAAGCAGGGAGGAAGTGATAGTAAAAAAAACGAGTATCGTAAATCTTGAAGCAGGTGAGGAATAAGAAGATAGCCACATATTGATCAGATAGAATCACTTACAAAGGACTTCCTGCTCGTGCAATTCCCTTGGATACGTGTAAGTTTGCTTTTATACAGTGTCGTCCCGATTGTGTCTGTCTTCATTCTGTTAAGGTCAAGCAGTAAAGCAATTCAATGTTGTTCTTTTGATTAATGGTGTTATGGCATGTACAGCAAATGTTCTTTATACATTATTAAAGAAATGAAGCGTATAATCACCGATTAACATTCTGTTAATTATTAACAATAATTTATCCTTGATGATACTTCCATGCAAATTTCATTATCGTGACTTTTAATCATTAAAAATTAGACGAAGCGGTGTTAAAATATGTTTTTCCCCCCTTCTTTCTATTTGAATTTTATTTAATTTTATTAATATTCTTAAAGAATTATTCAATTTTTAAATTAAATTCTAATAGTTTTTTAAGTGTCTAACACTAAAGTAGTGTTAGAAAATGAATTTTTTTTTAATGCTAAAATGATTTTTTAATACATTTTTTAAAAAAATTTTTGTAATTTTTTTAAACTAAAATTTTAGTTTTTAGTGTTAAAATAATGTTAAAAATTTATTTATTTCGCTGTAAAGTGTTGAAAATTTTTGCTTTTTTTTAAATTTAACTTTAATTTGATTTTTTTATCGCATTTTAAAAAAATTTTAAAGGAATATTATAAAAGTTTTATTGGTTTTTAGGTATAATTTTATTTATAATTGGATAGCGTTAAAATAGTATTTAAAAATTGATTTTTAAGCTTCTTTATCATGAAAAAGTGTTAAAATGCCTCATTTTTATTGCGTTTTATTAACATTTTAATTAAATTTTTTGTAATTTTATAGAAATTTATAAATTTTACTAATTTTCAAACCAGAATTTAAAATTTTTTTAGTGTTAAACAGTGTTAAAATTTATTTTTAAAGCCTTTTCATCAACAAGAAGGTGTTTAAAGTGTCCCCCTTTTTAATTGTATTTTATTAACATTTTCATTAAAATGTTCGTAATTTTAAGGGAACGTAATGTAAATTTTATTAAATTTTAACTAAAATTTAATTTATTTTAGTGTCAAAACTTATTTTAAAAGACTTTTTAACACTAAAAAATGCTTAAAATATTTAATTTTTAATTCAATTTTAATCCTATTCTTCTGCATTTTTCAATAATTTTAAAAGGTCAAAAAATTAATAATTTTTTAAAATATAATTTTATTTATTGTTAAAAATTGTTAAAAAATTAATTTTTTAAACAATATTTTAATACTAAAAAATGCCTTTCATGTTTAATTAAATTTTATTGAATTTTCTCGATATTCTTTTGCAATTTTTTTTAAATATAATTTTAAAAGGGAAAATCTTAGGAATTTTAGTTATTTTTTAATTGAAATTTTATTTTTTGCTTTATTTTTTAACCAATAAAAAAAAGCAAAAAAAAATAAAATAAAATAAAAAAGTTTAATTAATGAAGTTGAGAAAATTCGATTCGAAAGAGAAAATTCAAGATTAAATAAATTAAAAATAAATAGATCTATTTTAATATAATTCAATTTAATTGTCTATTTTTTAAGTTTATAAATTAAAAAAAATACAATTTATTTAATTATATTTAGATTTTTTATACATTTTTCTTCATTAATTAATTAGATTTATAAAAAGGAAAAAGTGTCGCGTCGCGTCGCGTCGCGTCGCTTACGATAAAATAATTTTATTCATTTATTTATTTATAAATATACCTACGCAATTTCTTTAATTCTATAATTTTTTAATGCATTTTAAGGATTAAAGTTGAATATAAAATAAATATAATCCTTAAACATTTATAATAATATATTTTTCATGTTTATAAGTTTTTAAATTTTGTTTTTATATTTTAATATAAAATTTTAAACATCTTCTTATATTTTTATTAATTTATCTAACTGTTAGATGCAGCTGTTTGGCACAGAAGAGGATTAAATGTGATATCTCTTATCTATTAATGTAATGTTATCAATCTCCTTTCGCGTCGCGTCGATTCGCACTCCAGACATGATATTTTACTAAAAAATAATCCAGTTTTAATAATTTATAATATAATTTACAGTTTATATTTCGTAACTTGTTATTATATTTGCTTAATTATTGATTTTATATAATTAAGAAAGTGTAATTTATTGTGTTATTTATTTTGAGCGCGATGCGACGCGATACGAAGCGGTGGAAAGCGTAGCTTTATAATTCATATTATTAATAATTTTTATCGGAATATTTATGTCCTTCAAAGTAAGTAAATCTTTTAAGTTTGTTAAATATAGGAATAAAATGTTTTATGTAAAATATATCTTGCTTTAAAGTATTTATGGACTGTATGAGCTAAGAGCGACGCGACGAACGAGCGCGTCAATTCGTGCGCATAAAAAATTTATATTAATGCTCTATATACTTTTTATTTTTACATAGACTTACTCTATACACTCTTATTCTCTTATTTTAACATTATTTATTTAAAGTGTGTTTTTAATAAATATAAAAGAAGTGTACTATTGCAGTAGTCACGCGTCAGCGCGATCTAACGCGCGCTTTGCATCTCACGTAATAAAAACACATATAACATTATATTTGCTTTTAGTATCGTTTTATTTGTGTGTTTTACTTCCACAAAAACACATAAATATTTAAAAATTTATCCCAGAAGAGTAAAAGTAAATCATTAATAATGAAAACTCTAAAATCTGGACGCGACACTAACGAGCGACGCGAAGCGATGCGCCGATTTTATCACACATCATAAAAAATGTAGATAATATTCCATCAACTTTATCATTATTAAAACACCAAATATACGTTACAAAATTACATTTTTAATATAAAAATAGAGTAGAAAAATAATTAAAAGAGTATTTATTAAAGTAATAAATGCGCATTATATATGAAAGCGCACTTTAAGCGTTATTTTCCACGTTTCTATAATCTCAAAACTAGCAAATTAATTTTGAAAAATAGAGAAATATAATTAAATTTTATAAATTTATAGTTTATTTTTTAAAGAAAATTTCATTCTTAACAAGAAATAAAACAAAATAAATAATTAAAATCGCGAGAAATGCGGGGTGAAGCGCATACAAAACCAACATTTTTTTACACCTTAAAAGAAGAAAATTAATTTTTTTTAAATGAAAAACTTGATAAATATTTAGCAAATTTAAACTCCCCCTTTTTAAATAAATAAAGCAAGCTTGGTTTTCGATAAAAATTAAAATAAAATCGCAAGAAATGCGGACGATAGACGAAAGCTCACTTCAAACGTTATTTTACACGTTTCTACGTCCTAAAAATAATAAATTAATTTTGAAAAATGAAGAAATTTAATTAAATTTTGTAAACCGATAATTTATTTTAAAGAAAATTTAATATTCAACAGAAAATAAATAAATAAAAATAATTAAAATCGCGAGAATCGCGCATTATATACGAATGCTCACTTCAAGAATTATTTTCCACGTTTCTCCACTTTAAAATTAGCAAATGAATTTTAAAAAATAAATAAATAAATAAATAAATAAAACTTAAATTATTAATTTATAAAAATTTAATTTTCAACAAATAATAAATAAATAATAAAGTAAATAAAATTTCCGGAAATGCAGCATCTCATATACGAAAGCGCACTTCACGCGCTATTTTTCCACCTTAAAATTAGGAAATAAATTAAAAAAAAAAATAAATAAAACTTAATTAAATTTTATAAATTGATAACTTATTTTAAATAAAATTTAATTCTCAAATTAAAAAACTAAAATAATAATAATAATAATAATAATAATAAATAAAGGAAATAAAATTGCCAGAAATGCGCATTATATACGAAAGCTCTCTTCACTCGTTAGTTTTCCACGTATCTATACTTTAAAACTAACAAATTAACTTTGAAAAATGAAGAAATTTAATTAAATTTTATAAATTTATAACTCATTTTTAAGAAAAAAAAAAAAAAAAAAAGAAAAAATCACTGAAGATGCGTAATTTCGAGTAGTAATGACAATATTAGTGTCACTGTCACTACAATATTTATACTCGTATATAGCGTATAAGGTGGTGCATTTAGAGATATATTTCTTAGAGGGAAAGAATAACAATTGTAATTCAAATTTATGTTTGTTTTAAGTAAGTATTATTACTCGAGTAATCATGAAATATTTTCCAAAACACATTTAACTTGAATAATGATTTTAATCGCTTAGAAAAGAAAATTATTGCATATGTTAATGGTAGAGAAATGAATATGTCATTAAAGAAGTGATATTACTTAATCGTTTTACGTATTATAATCATTAGAAAATGGATTTTCTCTACTTATCTTTTATGATCTATGGAAGAAAATTTCATTTAAAATCTCATAATATATATTATTTTCTGATAAGAAAAATCTGTAATAAATTTAACTTTATATATTGAATTAACCTCATTTAATTACAATTTACTTTATTTTTAAAGGGAACAAAAAAAAAAAAAATTGTAATTAAAATGAGGATTTAAGTTTGGAAAATTTATACGTAGGCCCTATATATATATATATTTTTTAATCTTATAAATTATAGCCTTTATTAAGGAAATAATAATTTATTTATAGGTATAAATTAGTTTTTTACGCAAACCTAATGGCGTATTTTTGGCAGATTAATAGGGAATTATCGTATCTGCCTAGTGAAATATTTAAAAGATTGTTTATTTTGATATTATTTAATGATTTACGGTCTTAACCCTCGATTTAGCATGCATTATACAGTCAATATATCGTCAGATTTAATACCCATAAACGTTAAATCGAGAACCTTTTTGTAACTGTGAATTGTTGAATGTATTGCAAACTTGTGTGCAGACCTCATTACTCGAGCTGTTTCATTTTAGCGCCGGTGTGGCGCTAAATCGAGAGTCGTATACAATAGAAAATAGCACATTTAGTGGGCCTATATCACGGATATAAACGAGTTTTTTTTTTATTTAATATTAAAGTGGAAGATCCTTATCAATTATACACGACTATTCGCTGTTTACGAGATCGCTATATCGAGGTTTCGGGTGTATAATTATTAAAAATCTGGGTTTAATCTGCATAAAATTGACTTTAAGCGATACGGCTTAGTAACGGTTTAATAATAATAATATTAATTTATGAAGAGCTGTAAAAGGCTCAGAGTTATAAATACTTTTATATGGATTAAAATATTTATTTTTCTAAATAATTATTAAGAGTAAAGTGTCGATTTAATTGTATTTTATTATTTATAGAAGGAAGAAAAGAAACATAAAATAAGTCATTGATAAATTCCCAATAGACCTCATTACAGCTTTTGGTAATTTAACACTTCAGCTCATAAACAAGAATCTTGGTGTAATGAATGATAAGTTTAATGAAACGATGTAAATAATAAGTTAAGGTGTTAGAAAACAGTTTGAAATTTCCTCTGGCATCCCTCTACATAAAGTTTTATAGCGTAGTTTCGAGGTTCTGTTCTCTAACTGCGATTAAAATGCATACGGAGTATCCGATCTCTATTGTTCTCTACTGAGGAAGCAATTAACATAATTTGCTTACCATTAACTTTGATAAGATTCCAGGTAAATGTAACATTTAAAAGTAATCTTATTTTTCTGTATAAAAGTTAAAAAAATTAAATTAAATTATAATGAAAATTTATAGTACTTTTAAATTCCGATGTTACCTGGCGTTTATTGTGAGGAAATTTAATGATAATTTATTAAAATTAATTAATTTTTTTTGGAATTTTTACTTCTGTATATTCTACTAATGCTATTTTTATTTAAATTTTTTGATAAAGTTGTCATTTTATTGAAATTTAGCCTACAGAAGAGTAGTGTTAATACGCGGTTTATAAACGTTTCTAGTTGATTAAATGTTTAAAAATGTAATATTTAGTTGCTGTATATAATTTTAAAATGTGTTATACAATTAAAAAGCCGGAAAACTTTTAATATAAAATACTGGAATGTCTCAAAAAAATTAATTAATTAATTAAAATGTGATGCTAGAAAGTTTTATACAAATGCATAGATACAGCACTAGTAAATATAGCATTGAAAACACTACAGCTTCATAAATATCACACACTACACACTATACACAGATTTATAATTATAAAGGAAAACAATATTAAATTTACAGTAGCATTTGAAAGAAAGGAAACAATACTGTAAATACACGTATGGAACAAACAATGGATAGTTTTTAATTTTTTTATTATAGTCTTTCCAAACTGCTGTCTACGTGAAAATTGAATATTTTACATATATACTTCCCGCTTATATTTATAATATACAGTTGTGTGTTGTGTGTGTGTGTGTGTGTGTGTGTGTGTTTGTGTGTAGAGGAAAGAGAGGAAGGAAGTATAAAGTTTAAAAATACTTTTTGACGTAAATTCAGCTAAATCCTTTGAAGAAGTTGGTCCCATCTATAGCAAAAATGACAAAAGAAAATATCTACAATTCTCCATCCCAAACATCTTGGTACGTAAACATTTATTCTGACAATTGAGCCTCTATTCAATTCCCGTGCGTAAAAGTGAAAAATGTGCATTAACTTTAACTTTGTGTAAGAAGACTTCATATTTTCGGAGTAAATTCTTCAACGTAATAATAAAAAAAAGGCACAAAATATCAATTTTTTTTAAATAATATTATTCTTTTATTTTTCCCTCTTTACTAAACAAATAAGTTCATTCCTCCATTTCGACACGTTGAACATCCATTGTATTCTTGCGCATTACCTTTATTGTATATTCATTGAATAGTAGAGAATGAATATCATTTATTTTATTACTTTTATTCATAGAAAAATATTTATTTTATTTTTATTCTATTTTATTTTCTAAGCAAATTTACTTTCCGCAGATTTTTTTTTTCCTCCCTGTGATGCGTTTAATCGACCTTCACTCAGAGTATTTTGGATTCTTCGAAAAGTAATGCCAAGTTGCTGGCCGTATTGGCAGGTTTTCGTTTTATACAGGTTTGCGCTTTTGGTAATTAACTCTTTGAGAGATTCGAAGAGAGGAGACAATTATTCTTCACACGACGAAAGCACAATCTTAACAAAGAAAAACGATGATAGAATGCAGCTCCCATGTTACATTAATTACGATTTAATACTTAGTACTTAGCTCAGGTTACGTTACACAACTGTCCTCTCATAAAAGGTCTTCGGTTTCCGCATTAGACAGGTTTTTTCGGCTTATAAGCCTGTCTAACACGGAAACCGATGCATTTTTACGCAGCAAGTCGTTCCCTTCTGTACAGAGTTCGTTCTAGGCAGGTTTTGTCACGTAATTTAAATTTCTTTTCTTTTTATTTAAATAACAGAAAATCTTTTGATAAAAAACCGGAATTTTATTCTTAAACCAATTTAATTTTCCAACAGAATGCCTCAATAAATATTTACTTTATGATATTTAAAATCGATTGTTACTGTTATAATGACGTTTTTTTCCGCGTAATAAATAAGAGGGTAGACGTTTTCGTATTATAATATTTATGAAATAAATTATAATTAATAAAGTATAAGCTATATTATTATCATCATCATCATCATTATTTTTACAATATATTTTAAGAAGTTTTTTTTTTGTACAGTTTCCCTGCCTCTGCATGTAAGAAACTGTTTCATCTTACAGAATAAAATCTCGAATTAGTTTATTATGAAAGATTTTTATGAATATTTAATCAATTTTATATTTGTTTTTAAAATTAAAATTGTTAGAAAACTGTAACACACACGGCTAATATATAATATATGTAAACTTGTATTTCAATGTACACGTGAATGTATTAAAATGTATTTTGATATAAATATAATACATTTTTCTTCCCTCTGTAGATTTTTATGGAAAATGTGAAGTAAAACCTGTTTAAAACGGAACTTGAATGAAACGAAAACCTGCCTAAACGAGAAATATTCTTCGGAACGAAGCAATTTTCTATGTTAAAAAAAAAAAAAACCTGTTTAAAATGGAAACCTGCCAAACCGGAAAATAGTTATGTATCGTGCGAGTCCGGTTTACGTAGGTTTTACTGAATATTATTTTAAGAATTATTAAGAAATTAACATAAAATATTTTTTTCTTTTGTTTATGTACGTACTTTAGTACATACCATATATACGTTATATGTGTATATAAGTTATACATGAATATATGTTATATACTATAGTATATAACATATATTCATTTGTTTCTATAGGAAAATAAGAGTAGACTCTCTGTAATCCGATCAAATTGGACTGGGGGTATCGGATTACTGAATTTTGAATGTATGTACAGTACAGTACAGTACATCAGTCTCTCTGTCACGAAAATTTCGTGCATTGTCGGACTGGCGAATGAGAACGACAGACTATAGAGACTCTACTGTATATATTTACAGTAAAACCTGTCCAAAACGGAACCTGAATAAAGCAGAAACCTGTACTAAACGGAAAAATATTACTTCGGAACAGAAACGTATTATTTAGAGCACTATTTTGAGAAATAACCTGTTCAAAACGGAAAAAATATTACGATTCCGTGCGACATATAGGTTTTACTCTATAATGTACGAGATACTTCTAACGAGCATAGAAAGAGTATTGATGAATCTTTCCTAACATACTCTAAGGTTTAATATTTCTCAACGGAAATATCCTGTATATTGTCCATACTTTTTCATTTATCCTATCACGAATCAGTAAGAGACTAATAGGAACTTTCCTACACGCTTTCTTGTCCTTGTACCTCTCCCTTACACCCTACTTCCTTTACTTAGTCTAGACCTTTCAACTAGGTTCTAAACCCTAATAATATCCTAATAATATGCTCTCAACACACATGTAAAATAAATAGCATTTTTGTCTATTTTATTAAGAACATTTATAATCTTATGATATTTATGAGGTACTTCTTCAATATTAAAATACACGCTTATATATACTTCAAGTGTATAATTTACACAGATGTCAAAAGTTATAATTATAAATGACTAGTTTATAGGTTACATACTCTGTTGATAGAAATAAAATAATACAGTATTTATTTAATAATAGATTAATGAAAAAACAAGCTAGTAAGCAGGTATTATTAAGAGTATTGTAGATAGTAAATTACTAAAGGTTTAATAGGATGATATAAGACTATAATAAAAAAATTCCGATAAGAGGAAATAAAATAGTTGTTTCCAAAGTATTAAGATTAAGGTGAGATAGAGCCTAAAGAAATAAAATACAGAAAAATTTGATTGATTAAAAAAAGAAAATTTTAGAAACGGTATAAATTAATTTTTAAAAAAATCTATAGAGAGTAACTAACAATCAAGAAGGAAGAGAAGGGAAAAAATAATAATAAAAATTTTCTGCATAAATTTGAGTGGAGATAGATAACGAACATCCAAAAAAAACATATAAAAAAAAAACTAATAGTCCGTAGCACTTTATGTATTGGATTCTAGAGAATCACGATGTCTTTATGTCTGATGTTTAGTTGGACATTCTAAAAAAACGTACGCCATTCACAGATCCCACTTATTGTGAGTGAAGGTAGTGCATGACTGTCGTGCTTGTCTACTTTATAGGTAGGGTTTAATTTCCTCGTGGGACACTACACCACTGAGATAGGAAATCGAGGAAAAGCGCTTTATAATAAAAGATAGACAAACACAGGTGTCTGATAACGGCAATCTTTTAGGCAGGAAGTAAAGGTTTTATCACGAGAAAAGAATTAAATTGAAAACTAGAATACAACATTAGTATGAAGAAAGAAACTTTACTTTCAGCATCACTAGTTACTATTTTTCTCTATGCTATTACTTCAATTACACTACTGTATATAAGTAAAATATGAAACACAATCCCGGTTTTACTTGTATTTTCAAAATTTAAACAGTGTTATTCAATACAAGGAATTTGATTCGCGTAATTACAAAAGATAATAACTCTCCCTAAAAAAAAATAATTACTATCATAATAAACTAAACTGTAACTGTTAATATATATATATATATATTTTTAAACTTAGAAAATTCTATTTTATACCCTAACAAAAATGTTTAGAATTTTAATAACGGTTTAAATTATCTTTTCTTTACAGATAAATGTTTTAACGACTTCATTATTATTTATAATTAAGTCAAGAACATTAATTTTACTTTAATAATTCTCTATTTTTTTCGTCGTAATCACTATAAAATATGTCCAACACGAATTTTAAAAGCGAAAAATCGTTAAATCATCCAAGTGAATGAACTAAAAATATAACTTTCGCTACTACAGTGTGCTGCAGATGCGTATACTCCTGTATATTTTTAAGGTGTATACTTAATGATTTTATAGTGATGAATAAAATATGTATATAAATTAAGCAGCAAACGGTATAAATTCTAGATCTTAATCTAGATAATTAAGGACTCTTATGATAATTCAAGAAGGGGGCATTTTATTTTAATATTCTTCGCTACTACTGTTGTATATATTATACGTGCACTCATGTATACTTTTAAGGTTTATACTTATGATTTTATAAGGTTAAATGAATAAAAATGTATATAAATTAAACATAAAACGATAGAAATTCTAGATGTGAGCCCTAGATAGTCAAGAACTCTTATGATAATTCAAGAAGAAGGCATTTTATTTTCACATTGTTCCTGGTGAACCTTAAGGGTTTTTTTGGGGATTTTTAACTCAAGAATAGCATGAGTTACTAGTTTATTGCAATGCAGCAACTGTATTATTTTGCCTCCAAGGCCATTACTTTACAATATCAAGAGATTATTGCAATAGAAAGTTTTTTTCGTTTTTTTTCCTCCCACCCTTCAACTTTCAATTTCTTTTGCTTAGAGAAAGAATTTGGAGACTAAAGACAACAAATCAACTGTTTTTATGCTTATAAATCGAGTTCGTCTTTCTGAATTTATGTCTTGAGGGCTAGAATCTATCTCTGTTCATCAATTGAAATGCATACTATTAAGAAATAAAATTTATTACACTAGATATACTTCAAAAGAAAGTGTGTACATTTGCTTAAGGGGTATTTACATGATGTGGCATATACCTTGTAGATTAAAGCAAAAGATAAATTTCTATCGATAGAATTCATTTAACAATTTCCTTTCCCTTATAACAACATGGAATTAATCGGGAAAAAAATGACATATTTTTTTAATTTTTATTTTTACTTTCTCATTATCATAATTATTTTTCTAAACGTCATTTAGAAATTATTTACGTTTAAACACGGCAATTAAAAATAAATTTGGAATTAAACTTAATTATAATTACGTTAACGACACAGATTTAATAATAATAATAATAATAATAATAATAATAATATAAAGCAAAGACGAAGAGAAGGGCGTAAAAGCACTAAATTTCTGTTGCTACATCTTGATGTAACGTCCTCTTCCTTTCTCCAAGCGAGATAAAAAAACCTTAATTATCACACATAAACTGTGTTTTTGATTTAAACTTAATTGTAATTACATTAATAGCAATTAGATTTAATGATATCGTAAAGCAAAGACGAAGAGAAGGGAGCAAAACAACTAAATTTTCTGTTTCTATACCTTGACATAACATCCTCTTCCTTTCTCCAAGAGCTGAAGAGCGAGCTAAGAACTCTTAATTACCCCACATAAACTGCGGTTTTGGGTTCGAATCTCTTATCGATTACTTCTAAACACTCAGATAAACAAATTAAGAAGGAACACAAGATGAAATTTTTCATAGAAATATTATAAACAAGTAAAAAAGAAAAAAAAAATGATAACGATAAACAATTTATGTCCTCATTGAACAATCTTCTTTGATACTCAACTACTTTTAGATTTCCAAAACATTCTTTTTAATAAATTTGAACAGGGAGGAAGTAAATACAATTAGCGTGATTCACAGAGAAGAAAAGATGCACCTTTCTTTAATCATGCCTTTAGGCAAAGAATCTATAAGTTTTGCACTTAAGAAACTTTATTTTTATTATTTTTTTTCTTCTCCTTTCTTACCTTGTCTACTTGTTAAACATAAACATAATAATTGTTAACAACTCTTCTTTATTAAGATTATTATATTTTCTTGGTTTTAATTAGATAAAATGAAGTTTTATTTTAAATTTTTATATGGAATGTTATGAATTCAAGTTAAAGAATTTATATAACTTATATATATATTATTTTTTATTACAAATTTAATTTTCTTATATTAAATATATATTTTATTAAATTTAAAAGTATATTTTTACATAAAATATTTTAATATTTAATGAAAATTCTTCTAACATACTTTAAATATTTTAAAAGAATTTTTCACGTGAGCACAATTTTAATTTTTTGTTTTCCATTTTTTTTTTTAATTTTTAATTTATTTTTTTAATATTTTACTTAGTATTTAATTATTATAAAATAATTTTATTATTATTATTATTTTTAATTATAAAACAAAAATAATTAAGTTATTTGTTTTTAAAATTTATTAATATAAAATTTTTTGTTGTTTTCGTTTTGGAGTTTAAAAATTCAGATAAAAAGTTTAAAATTTAATCAAATAAGTTAATTAAAATGGAGGAAAGTTAAAAAAATATTATTGTTTAATATGTGATTTATTTATAAGGATATTAACTATATACTTTTATATACGAGCATCCTCATCAATTGATGCTGAAGATGCATTGATAAATCAGTGAATAAACTTGAAAATATTAATTATTTAAAAAAATTTTTTAATGTATGCAATGTTTTATATCTTTTAGATATGTTTTATAATAAAATATAAGTAAAATTATTAAAGTATTTTATAAATCAAACACAGTTTTTACCTTATAACTTTCTACTCTAAACTTAGATTCTTTATCATTCACTTGATCTAAAGCTCCTTTTGCTGTAATCTTCTAGAAGTGGATACACTCGAAAAGTTACTTTAAAGGAATAGAAAAATCAAGAATGGAACTAGACAAAAAAAAAGTAAAAATAAAAATAAAATGAAATTTACAGAAAATAAATGCCCATTTTTCCAACTCTCATAATTTTAATTTAAATGATGATAAAACTTTGATGAGAAGAAAAATTTATTTACTGTTAATTATAACATTTAAATACGTTCATAAAATGATCGAGATGGTTTATTTTGCCATTTCGTTAAGCTGTTTGGCCATTTATTGCACTTATACAAGACGAATAATTATTTTAAACTATGCATAACGATGCCATTAATTTAAACTAAATGATATTTCATTGTTGTATATAACGATATGTTTACCGACTTCATTTTCATTAGCGACAATTACTTTTATCCTCTGGGTAAATTTTCTATAATGCTAAACTACCTTTACAAAGGTACAGTACTGTACATAACAATATCTTCTCCTTTATCATGAATAAATATAGAAACGTTTTAAGTATGATTTAATTTAACAAAATACTTATTTAAGTGCATTTAATAGTAAAAAAATTCATTAAAGAGTTAAAATTACTAATATATATTTTATTAATTTATATTTAAAGATTTTAATTAAAGATGCGGAAGAATTTACAGCATCCCAAAGGATGCTACAGTTGTAATTGTTTATATATTAAATTAAAGAAAATAACGCTGAAAGAGCATTATAATGTAATTTGTTTTTTCAAAAGTTTATATATTTAATAATGTTTTAAGAATGCAAATGAAGTAAAATATTTCTCATCTGCTTTCTTAAATTTTCTACGATGTTAACTACTTTACAAAGGTACAGTACAGTACAGTACATAAAGATATATTTATCAACAAACACAAAAACGTTTCAGACATAATTTTAATTTAACAAAATACTTATTTATATAAATTTAACAGTAAAAAATTATTTAAAAAGTTAAAATTAATAAAACATATTTTATTAATTTATATCTAAAGATTTTAATTAAAGATGTGGAAGAGTTTGCAGCATCCCAAAGGATGCTGCAACTATTACTGTTTATATATTAATTAAAGAAAATAACGTTGAAAGACATCCCTATAATGTAATGTTTTTTTCAAAAATTTATATATTTAGTAATGTTTTGAGAATGTAAACGAAGCGGAATTTTTCTTATCTGCTTGTATCTTTAGAGATTTGAGTTTGTGTTGTATGTAACAGAGTTGATATGTCTCGTTAATACTGAGAAGATTACTTTGCTTGGAAAATCACAAGGGACATTCTCAATTACTTCAGTTGTCCAATAAGTATTTTCTATTCTCTCTTAGTACTGTGAATCGAATGCGAATTTGTTGAAAATGTAACAACCAGATGCGGGATAGTTCATTTAGAATAGAGCTTAAGCCAATCTACAGTCCTATTGGGACAGAGTTCATTCTGCTTTTGTAAATCCTCGTTCAGTTACTATTTAAAGTCAACTTTCAAAGTTGTTTGTTTGTAAATAAAAAATTTTATTCACTTTCTTCCTTTTGTTTATTATATTTTTCTCGTGTTTAATGCTTTAAATTTTCTTTTATTTTATTTTTTTTCGTAAGTAACGATGAGTTTTACTTTCAAAAATGGCAATAGATGTTGTACTTATAAAGTCGTTTTCCGGTGCATTTTTTTATTATAAAAATATTGAATTATTTATTTTATTATTGATAGAATGTGTGCCTTACTGTATATATTTCTAGTGAAAGAGAAGAGAAGGTAAGAAAATTAAAGAAAAATGTGAAATAAGAAAGCGAAGTTTGCTGGTGTTGTAAAGTAGTTTTGAAGTGTTGAAAAATGGAATTTAGTAACATTTGTAAAATAGCGATTCTTTTTTTTTTTAACTTTTCAATTCATTTAAATCGATATTTTTTGTTTTCTTACTCTTACTCTTTTCTTCTCAGTCTCTCTCTTAAGATAAAAAAAATCCTCCTCCTCCTCTTCCTTCTTCTTCCTCTTCTACTGTTTTCTCCTGTTTGGAAACAGGTATGCAATTTCCACTTTCTGCAATATGTAAAGTGTAAGTTCTTTCAACAGTTTGTTTCAGAAGCAGTCGTCAGACAGACAGACGAGAAAGTTGGATAGAACAGTTTTTGACAGTAGTTGGTCGAATACGACAATATCCGTTTTAGTGTTCGTGTTGGAGAAAAAGTATTGAATCTGCTGTTCTTTTACAACGTAAAAAGCTGGAAAAAATTCGAAGAAAAATTCTTTTTTTTCCCCCTTCGAATCGACAAACAGACGTGCCTATACTCGATTTAAAATAAATTATAAATTAATAAATCGACATAAATTACATTTACTTTACATTAAGTATCTAATATATTCACCGCAATTAATAGAATAATTAAACTAACTAAACTTGGATTTTGGTTGTTACAATAATAGAATATTATTTCACTCGTTCCAACGAATTATCCGATAATTACAGATTAGAATTAACCTTATTAACCTGTCAGAAACAACCTGAAAGAGGTGTGTATGTATACTCTGTGCCATTCTCTAAGAATCGATAGATGCTACCTCATCTCTATCTCTCTCTTCTCTCTCATCCCCATCCTATATTATTAACTGTTTTCACTATTTAAGATTTAATCGTGCTTGAATTTAATTTCTAATTCGTTAAAACAGTTTTAATTTATTGAATAAAACATCAAATTTCCTACAAAATATCTAGCAATTTTTAGATGCAATTAAAGAAAAAAGTAAAGTTTCGTAGATCTTATGTGAATCATCTAAATCAAGTATACCGTAAGAGGAGACTTGGCTTATTGAATCTACACAAAAATATCTACATTGATTCAACTCAACAAACAATTGTAAACATTCGAAATGGGATATATTGCCTAGAGGTTTGTTATAATTGACCTTTCACTTATACCTCACCTGGTCTTTGGCTATTAAAGCTTCTATATCCCTGTTGGGGTACTTCACCATCATGTGCATCATTACTGTCTCATGAGGGGGCAGTTTACAAGAGGATTTGAGATAATAATATCATTTTACCTTGATTCTCTTTAAATAAGAAACTAAATTAATAAAGTTTTGAAAGTAAATTCCATTTCAATTCTATAAAACTCAAATTTTCATCTTAATCTATCGATAATTTAATATTTATACCTTCAATTATATATATTTACTATTGAAGTTTTGTTTTACCTTTTTCGATTGGATTAATCTATTTTTCTATCCCATCTAATAAATATTTTATTTTCTTAATTTGCTCATAATGCTTTATTCAATAGGGGAGGGATGTTGTAGGAGCATTAACATGATAGGTCTATAATTCCTATCTCAGAAAGATCTTTAAAAAAAAAAATACTCATTTTTAACTTAATATATTTAATATTCTCTTAACAACTGAATTCATAAATAACAAATTAAGTCTGATTTCCCTTACATACTTTCTCTTTGAGGAATTTAGAAAATTTTCTACATTAACTTCCTCTCATGTATGGTTTCCATCAATCTTCATCATAATCTGGCATATACTATAGTCTAACGTGAATAATTCATAACATCAACAGTACTTTCAGCATCGTATTGCCACATAAACTTTACCTAAATCCAATATACGAGGTTTGCTATATAATAAGGTATAACATGATTTAAGAACTTGAGCTTATCCTTCAAATGAGGAATTAAACGCCTTTCATATACCATCACACATTGTTATTCGATATAAATATTACTATGTTACTTTTATATAATTCTACATTAATTTAACTTAGTATATATCATAAAAAATAATATTAAAATGATGACATAAAAGACATTTCTCTCACTTTCTATATCCTATTGAAAACTTGGATCGATTCTTCTTTATTGAGAAAATTGGGAATTCTTTCTAAGCATCTTGTCAAAAGTAATACTTTCAAATTTAATCTGACGTATTTCTAGGAAAGTAAATCAGCCAATCCTTTCTATTTACTATACCTCACAATACACTGGCAGACAATCTCGAATCGAGGACATTCTTAGCTTGAAATTCAACTTTGTCTTTAGCAAGACCACATTTCAACTATTGCTAAAATCTTTCTCAAAATAGAAAAGATTTATTTATTTTCTTTCTTCTCTTCTATGCTTCAAATATAATGCAGGTTTTTTTTTCTTTTTCCTCTAACCCTTCGCAAATCTTTTGTAATCTTTAACGTTATTTCTTAACTTAGGCTTTGATGCAATTGTAACTAACATCATCATTTTTCATCCGAAATCGAATTATCTTCCTGCTATATCTACAGCTCCAGTTGATGTAATAGTATGAATATTAGATCGAGTGATGTGGTAGTGATGCGAATATTAAATTTTCACCAAGATAATAATAATAATAAAATTCGTTAAAATATTCGGTCCTAACAGCGTGTACGAAACACCGAATCTTTGTTAAATTCGATTTGAATTTCATCTTATTTTAGCTTCATGTTTTTAATTTTTACTGTTTTATAGGGCTGAAATTTTCAAGTTGCAGACCTGAAAATTTCCACTGGCGTCTGTCCGTCTGCCTGTCCTTCCTTAATCTCGAGAATGGAGTTAGTTACATGAAATTCGAGAGTAGATATGGAAAGCATAGGGACAGAAGGCACGGATTAATTATATACGAACTTCTGGTCTAGAACCGCATGAATATTGTTAACAGGAAAAGTATGATATACAGGGGAAAGACATTACTAATTTGAGATCGAGAGCATATGTTTTAAATTAAGTAAATGAAAAATATGATTAAAAATTGCAGCCCATCATCGTGACGATGTCTATCAAATTATTTTAGAATCTCTCGTGTTATAACATTTTCTACTTCTATAGATTTTTAATACATAATTCTAGCAGTTCTTAGTTACATGTGTAACTTGTAATATCAACTTCTTCCTCCAATTCTCCAGCTTTATGTATTATATTTTGCTTCAGATAATGATTTTAAATACATTTTTTTAAAAATTTATTCATTCTAAATTTTGCTTCTAAACCTTGTTACATACGTGTGTAGTTTAACCTTGTATCAAACCACGTATATGATACAGATCATACATATTATTCTTTGTTCTGAGCAAGATTTCATAGTCTAAAGTGAACACAATGATATTCTACAACCTACTGATATATTATTGCATTATATATCTAGATAATAGTTGTTAGAAAATGTCAGACGAGGATAGAAGACTAATTAGTAGAAGGATAAATTGGAAGGATAAACCAAAAAACGCTAATAAAAATCGATAAGAGGGTGATTGCTGATATTCTACACCCTTCAAGGTTGCTTCATAATCTATAATTTTTGTTCCTTATGCTTCATATTTTATACTATTACATATTTTCCCAACTAGTCATACATTCTCATATTATTTCTAGTCAGAATAATATTATATTTAGCCTATTTTTACACACATATTCCTGGTATTGCCACATAAAATAATATATAACATATCAATTCTTCTATATCAAATATAGGTTAATATCCATAATCTTACAATCGAACATTACATCTAAGTAACACATTAACCCATTTATATAACGGATTTTTAACATAATTTTTTACATTTAAACAATGAAAAATGTTATAAAATTTTACTTACGACTACTGAAAAATAATTTAGACAATCAACTACACATACAAGAGTATGAGAAACATGAAAAATATCAATGAAATTGAAGTTAATACATATTAAACATGTACCAAAGAGTGTATCGATTCTCTGTTAGTCCCAGACGAGACATAAAATAATAGTTATTAACTCGGTACACCACAATTGTTACGAAGATTATCGATATCTTTACAACTCTAACTTTGATAGGGTCATATATTACGAATTAAGTCATTTTTATTAATTTACATAGCCATAACAATGAATAATATTATATTTATGCATCGAAAATCTTGTAGAGAAAATCACGAAAATTCAATCTATAAAGTCTTTTTTTTAAATCACTTTACAGCTAATTCGTAAGAATGTAGAGTTATAGAGATTTCGTATGTGTCTACAACGCTCTAATCGTGTTTTGTAAGGTAAAAAATTATGCAAAATATATAATTTAAAGGCAAAGAAATCAATATTTAGTAAGAATAACATAGAGCAATTTAGAAAAATTAAATAATCGAATCTCTCCATGCGAACTGATGTAATTTAAAATAAAGACAATTGATGCACTAGAATTTCTTTCTCGATTAAGTTTTAATGATATCTTCATCGTCTCGAGGATACTTTAACCTTTGGGAATAACAAAACATTGTTCTTCTGGTATCATTACAGCGATAGAGTCAGATTCTGTCGTCATTTATTTTCTGAGACAAGAGCTAAGATTGGTGTGTGACAACTGACTTTAAGGTGAGACAGGTATAGATAGAAGGAAGCCAATCAGCATGAAACAAATTAATGATCAAATAACAGACAAAGACATCTGTTGAGAGAAATGTTCCCACGTCTGCTATTTGTCTCTATTATCTGCAGTTCAATATTTTACCTGCTATATATATATATATATATTATTATATATATATATATATACACTACACAATGCTTTATACTATTAATTGGTGTTGATAATAATTTACTTACTGGAAAGCATAAACAGTACACTAATAATTAATTATATTGGAATATTTATCTTTTATTGATCTCCATACAAGTTTCTCTTAAGTGCTAATTATAATTTAGTTAAATATTTTATTATTTAATGTAGTGTATACATAAGAGTATAGCAACAATTTCTTGCTGTTCTCAGCTGATTACAATGTTTAGATGTTTTGAAATATAAATAATGTTAATTAATTATGCAAAAGTTGTATATTTTATTGGCTTGTATACACTATTTTAAGATTAATAGTGACATATTTTCATTTTATTAATATTTTATAATTAAGAATCTTTATAAAGTATAAATCAATGTAATCTTTATTTATCAAATATAAACGTTAGATATTTATTATTTATATGAAATTTGATCGAATTTAAGTGATAATTCCTTGTAAATATAGATGATAAAATATAGATAAACTGTATGAAATTATAATTATTCTTAATGTAAAAGAAGAAACAGAAAATAAAACAAGGATAAATCATAAAGAAAAGTTATATTTTAAATGATAAGAGTTCAATTTTTTAAAATTAATTTACCTTTTTTTCTAAAGATAAAAGAGTATTATTTAAATTGAAAGAGATAAAGCAGGGATATTAACTAAATATTTTAAAATAAAATAAATGTCATAAATGTCTAAGATATATAAACATATTTATATATTGTGTTTTTTTGGGGGTATATCTCTTTAAAAAATTGAATAAATATCTTGGAGATGAGCTCTCAATACTTGGCTGTCAGATGAGAACTGAATGTACATTTTTACGTTCTGTGCTTACCTAAAGAAGATAGAAGGTTTTTCTTTTATAGAAAAGTGCAAACAGATCAATAATTTTCGTTCTATACATATAACAACGGAGCAAGTCGTTTGTCGAGCTCTTGTTAGGTTGTCGAAGAACATTAGGGAAAGAGAATAAACAGGTCTGCAATATAAATATTTTATGTGTTTATTTGTTTGAAGTGATTTTGAAAAATCGATTAAGATTTTTACGATTTTCTTTTATATAATAATAATAAATTAAGAAAAATTCTCAGGAAAAAAATATATTTTTTTTTAAATCTACTTTATTAGGCTATATTTAAAACTTATTTAAACATTATTAATTATGTTTAAATATGTTTAAACAAAATTTGTAACTTTATTATCATCATTTTTGCGGGAGTAAAGAAAAAACCTTTTACTAAAGTTTATTATTATTACTATTTTTTATTTTATTTTATTTTTTATCAAAAACTTCTTAAAGTATTAAAGCAATTTTATTATATTTAATAAATTTTTTTATTGAATTTTTTATTCTTGATAAAATTAATTAATTTTTAGCTTACAAACCTTAAAAAAACTGGTGTCTAATATGCAGATATTAATGAAAATTCACTGTAAACATTTAACATAATGCATCACTTCACATTATAATAATTATTATCAATAAAATTTTTTTTTATTTTAGGAGTTTAAGGATGCATTATATATAAAGAGATGCATATTATTTTTTAGAAATTTTTATTAATTTTTCTCCCTTCATATATATTATAAAATCTGTCATATTTTGATACAGTACTTTAACGTCCACCACTTAATTTCATAAATTACCAAAACGTTATCATTTTTGGAAAGGTTTTACGTTAAGAGAAAGTAAAGGAATCAGCTAGTCAGTTTATCGATTATAAGTAAACTTGAATCAATAACCTTAAGCTTTAGGAAATCTTGAACCGTTAAGTTCCTTATAGTATGTGTGGCCACAGTTACTACGTTTGAGTTATTAGCACGCTTCTGACGTCAACCGTAGTCATTTGTCACAAGCCAGATGGTAGACTTGCATCGGGGGGAATAAAACTAACACACCATCCCTGGGTTAATGAAACACGACCGAAAGAATAAAGCTAATTCCCAATGTGTTTGACGTGGCCACACCAGCTTTTATGAGAAAGGATGTTTGATTACAAAGGTCTTAACATCGGTTTACATCTCTACGGAATTGCTAGATATATTACCCTATTTTCCTTATTTATTGTTCACTCCAATGTTAAAATACATGTGAAAATTAACATTTGAACAGGATACAAATGCCTGCTTTTGAAGAAAAGTAAATTTGCTCTATTTATTCTGATTAAAAGTATATAAAAATAATAGCTGTTTAAATTTTAAAAAATACCCTTCAGGTGGATATTCTATTAATAGATTTATATTCTTACAGATATTATATTAAAGTTTTTTTTTTAAATCGAAAAATCGAAGTTTTTTAAAGCTTAAGCGTTAAGTAACTTTAATTTAACGCGATGCTTTATACTTAAATAAGTATATTATTTGTTTTTCTAATCGTTTCTTAAATTATTTACTTTATTTTGTACGTATTTTATATCTTTAGGCATTGAAGAGAAATTTTTAAGAGACGTTTTCTTGAGATAAATGCATTTTTCCTTCTGCAAATACAAGCATTCTCTAGACGTTGTGAATATTCACACCACTCAATCATAGTGAAGTGCTATTGATAGAACCTATTGACTTTGTATAAACATAGAAAAACATTTTATGTCAACTCTGGTCGCAAAAAAATCGTCTCTTTTCAAAATTGGACTTGAGATTTTCTCCATAAAAACGTTGATATCATTTGTAAGAAGCAATATATTTTCTAAAATCGTTAAAAAAAGCACTTATTAAAATAAATCCGAACAATGCGCCTTTATTATTTAATTATATGTAAAAATATATAATACTAAACCTGCAGATTATACATCAAGGAAGGTTACAATGCGCCTGCGAACGTTGCTTTCCTGTCGCACCATCGCTATCTTGCAGGGAAGCGACATGTACAGGAGCTGCATTACTATTTGCAGTATTGTATTTATAAATAAATAATATATATATATTGCTATAAAAATTATACTATATATGACGTATTAAAAAATGCTACATATTTATATAAATACATACTCACATCAAACTTTTAACATAAAAAGAAAACTTTACCAATATTTTTCTACCTTCAAAAATGCGGTAATCTAAAATGAAAACTTGTGCTAAAATGTTATCTAAAACTAGTATAACAACCAACCTTGAGTTATTGGTTGCAGGATTTAACAGCTCGTAAAAGCGTTTTAGTTTCGAGATAAGAGCGTTTCTACCATGGCTGTCAGCAACTTCTGTTAAGGAATATATATATATACAGTACATCAAGTGTCAAGTTTATATACTGTTTGCACAGTTTCATGAAATTTAGATATAAAGCATTCTTGTCATTACGAAAATTTGAGTAACGATAATGAAAACTTCTACCTCTACTCTTCTATTAAATAAGAACAAGGCGTTGTAAACTGTTTTAAAGATTGTTCGATGTAAACATGGAGAATTAAGATTAAGATAATAATTGAAAATAATCTTAAAATTAAAATTTAATTTGGTAGAAGGATCAAGGAATTTTTAAACCAAAAGATATTGTTTGCTTACGAAATTTTAATATTGTCATCAATGATTAATATTTGTCATCCGATCTTCATTTTCTAAATATAAATATGTGTGTACTTTAATAAATTTGACGTGTTTACTTCTAATCTATTATCGTATAAATCACTGTTAATTATTAATAAGGATGGAAGTTATTAATTTCATCGATCAGCCAACTTGTATTGATTGTTAAATTTTCTCTTCCTAAAGCACAAGGAGAGGCACTTTTCCTTTCATTTCGATATAGCAATTTATCTTATCCGAAACCACCCTGTAATGACTATTACGTCTTCCTGTCACATCTTGGCACGTGCTTTGGAGTATGGGGGAGAGAAACTGTTATCCACCCCCATCACGGGGCTCCCGAGGCACCAGCTGGCATCAGGGTCGAAAAGTACCCCGTAAAGCCACCAACGTTTAGCCCTCATCGCTCGAACTGCCAACGTCCAACAAAATGAATTATGTTCGCAGCGTGTCGAGCTAAATTAACCGCCAGTGGTAACAGACTGACCGTCCTTAGGGGGTCGAGAAGGAAATTCCTGGTTTCTTCAATACACATCAACAATGCACTTTCACTAGTTCTATTAATACATTTCAAAAATTTCTCCAATGAATTTTATTACTAGCGATATAACCACTTTACAACTTTTCTTGTTATAATAGTATCAAACTTTAGACGAGACAATAAATTATTATTTTATTACTAAGGCTCCAACTTCTGTACGTTGAACTATTATTTATACTCTGATATAATAACGTTATTAGAAAACTTAAATTTACAATGTTTAATCTTTGAAAGAATGAGAAATTTATCCGGAAAATATAACTCAATTCGCTAAGATTTCAATGATGAAAGCTGCACAGAGCTTGCTAGTTACACATACTTTTAATTGCAGGAAATAATTTTTAAGTTTAAGATTTATACAAATTTTTTAAAGTTATTTCTAAGTCTTTTAGTGAATGAACCGGGTTAATTATTAAATATTTTTTACTCATCATATCTTCCTATAAACATAAATAAAAATATCTATACATTACAATTACATAACACATGTTTTCTATCTGTACAGATGCACCGGATGTACAGTGTTAACAATTTACAGATATTTTACTAATGCATCAATTAGATCATTCCAGATTGATCTAATTGATTCATCAATCTATAGAACGCAATAGAAGCTCTAGATTGACCATTAATGAAAATCATTCGTAGAATTAATGAAGATCTAAACTATTAATGATCATCATATATAACACTGTGTTTCTAGATTGCTTTTTCATGACAATTATTTATTAATTAATGGGCAATTAAAATTAATGAGGATCATTCATGAGGTGCTTCTATATTGCTCATTAATGCCAGTTATTTATAGTAAAGCGCTTCAGCATTATTCAATAATAATCATCATCCACAGTCGAATTTCATCTTCATTAACCAACGTGTAGAATTGTTAACATAAGATAAATATTCATTGAAAATCATAAAAAATTTCGTTATTTTTACTTAAAAATATTTAAATTATGCTTTAATCATTTCTATTTTTTAAGATATTAAGCATCTTAATTAATATACTGTATACTGTTTTTTTATTAATAAGGAATAAATATTCTCGATTTTTTTACATCTTTCTAGATCATTTATAAAGTCTAGAATAATAATAACCTTCAAAAATCCCCCTTAACATTCTCTAAATTTATTAAGGTTCAAGATAATTTTTTAAAATAATTGGTACCAAGATTTAGATTTTCATGACTCAAGTCATAATTTAGCAAGTGAAATGTTTATAAAACAACGTAGTGCGGCCCAAAAGACGATTAATCGTGTTTAGTTTCGTGTGTCCTGGACAAATAATGAATTTGTTAGAGTTGTAATCTGCGTATTGAACAGGAGAGTTTGCTCTTCTTACAATGAAGTACTTGATTACAATGAAGAATGTTACATATATATATAACATTAAAGATCTCGAAGAAGATCAATGATAGAAAGGACAAAGTTTAAACCTCAAAAAAGAAAGGAAAAAAAAAATGTAAGAAGACATATTTGAGTTCTGGTATAAGTGCAGAACACTCTAAAAGGAATGGATTGACAATCGTGTGTATCTGTGTGCGTGCGTGTGTCTGTCAATGCTTGTCTTCAGAGAAAGGTAAATATGCAGATAAGAGTTCTTTTGAAAGCTCAAGGGATTTTCCTAGAGTAGAGAGAGTTGTTGATAGTGTGTAAATAGTAATATTCTAACAATCTCGAATTTGTTTTCTCATACTTTTCAAAAGTGTTAAAAGAGTGTCAACTCTACTTTGACCTTTTCTCCATTCCCTCTTTATCAAACTAATGGAAAGCTGCATTAGAAAGTGAATAGAGCATTGACATTTACTTACTTTGATATAATTTTTTTAAAATAAAACTTTAAAAAATGCATGTAAATAAATAAAAATGTAATTAATATGAACATAAACAAACGTCAATGGATTGTCAATCCATTGACGTTTGTTTATGTTCATGGAAATGCAATTAATATGTTCATAATAATTTAAATTCTTTTTCTTATCCTCCACTCTCTTCCTTTTTTCAGTTTAGACCCACGAGTAGGCTGAAGAAAAGAAGAAAATTGGGGATAAGAAGGAGAAAGGAAGAGAGTAGCTCTTAATAATAAAAAAATTATATAATTCAACGCTTAAAAATTAAAAAAAATTAAATTTTTAAATAATATTCTTCAAATTATGAAAAATCATATATAAATTTAATATCATAAATAAAAATTAAAGTTTTTTAAACTAGAATTTGAGTAGAATTTAATAAAAAAATATATATTTTTAAACTAAAATATAATATTGAATGTAATAAATAATCTAATATATATATTTTTTTAAAGAAAGTTATTTTAGAATAATAAATGTGCTTGTGAATGACAGGTCATAAAGTAAGTATAATAAGCCATTCTTATATAAATATATCTTGCATCCGAGTAAAGAAAAAAATAAAATAAAATTTTAAGAGTTTAGAAGATTTACAGACTTTTATAGAAAAATATCATAAATTATTTAAAATTTTATTAAATGAAATTGTTTATATTTATCCATTTCTCTGAAAGCATCACTAGATTTATAACTTAACAATGTATATAAAATTTTATATGCTTTATAACCTTTATATTCATTTTTTTAAAGATAAATTTATAATATATAAGTTTATATTTAAGTTTATAAGCACTTATAAGCGCTTAAAAGTAGTCTACATCTCTTAATTTAACCAATAATAAGCGTTAAGATTTATTGCCGAAAATTGAAATAAATTATCGTTTTATACATATTCTTAGTTAAATTTAACGCTTAAATTAGATATTTTAAAGGATTATATAATGTTTTTAAACTATAAATAATAGAATTTAAAGAATAATTCTTAAATATGTGGCGTAACAAACGTTGATGGCTGTCTTATGCATTGAGGATAAAGTAGTGTATAGAAACATAACAATGCGATGAGTCATCCTAGAAACATTTTCCTAGCATCAATTTACCAACTAAAATATGCGGTGTATGTTAAAAAAAACAAGAGAAGAACGTTGCAGTTAATGGATTCATTACTAAAATTCACGTGGAAATTCGATCGATAATATTTACCCTACTTTTTATTATAAACTTTCAGATGATGATGATGATTTTTCTCATATTTGATCACTTATAATATCCAGAATCTGTGAAGAAATTTAATTATTTCCTTGTCTATCCTATCAACAAAAGTCATAACTTTGACTTCGACATACGATACAAGAAATAATTGATCTAACAAAGGACAATTTATTATATTTTCTCTTCCATCTACCATTAAATAACATTATATGTAGTTAAGAAAAAGTAATAATAATATAGGGCATAAAAATACAGTTAAATAATTAAATAAATGCATCAATTAATTGTTTTTATTGTTATTATTTTTTAAAAAAATGTAAATATTAAGTTAATTTAATAAACATTGTTAAAAGTTTTAAGTAGTAGAGAATAAGTAATATCAATTGTGTAAGATACATTGTTGAAAATTCTTTAATACTTAAAACTTTGGGAAGAGATAGTAATTATTTAATTCACCACCAGCTGTCGTAGAATCTTCATCCAAGTAAAACGGTTTTGTGTGGTGAGAAACAGTATTAGATTTATTAAACTCGTTACGTGAAAACATTAGAGACAATGCAGAGGTAAGATTTTTCATGTCTTTTACTAACATTAACCTGGGCAATTAGCCTACTGTATCGAGTATTAACGTTACTGCAACCTACCGAAATTAAGACCTGTACGTAAATATATATGGCAAACCCCCCAATAACGGACACCCCTCAACAATGATGCATAAGTACGTACTAAATAACCTCCAAACGACGGCCGGTTTCTCCGTTTATTTTTTGTGTGCACTTTTGTTTGGTCGTTGTTTAGAGGTTTGAGTGTATACGTATATATATGAAAGGTAGACGTTACAGTGCTATCTATCGAGTATTAACGTTAAATCTTTACTTCAATCTAACAAAATTACATATAAATATACGCAATCGAACTTCTAATAACAGCCACCTCATCAATGGTCAACTCTAAAGAGCGCTACTTTTTAAAAAATGTATACAAAATAACCTCCAAACAACGGACAGTTTTTATGTTCCCGTCAGTGGTCGTTGTTCAGAGGTTTGACTGTATACCTTTATAAAGAGGAGGTCGATCTATTTTACGAATCTCTTTTGTGTTTTTAATTAATTTTTCTATTAAAAATTACAGGCCCGTGTATACGTATAATTACTGATACCTTATCGCCTTATTTATTATATTTATACTGTAAATATATAAGGGAATATTCTACAGGATAGAGTAACACACTGTCATCGATCTTTTTATGTTTTTAATTTATTTTTTCCGCTTCCATTTTCTCCCTGGTGCTATTTTTATCACCTTCTTTCCTTCAATTGACAATTCGAATTTATATACAATTTTTAAAGACGTAGCTTAAAGTATATATCAGAATTACATGTATGTATGTAGGTGCGGATATTTACTGTATATTATCTACATTTCTATAACGTTTACACCATAAAAATATATGTGTAAACGTTGAAGTAACTTGCTACCATCGATCTACTTTATGATGCTCTCTTTTATTGTTTTAATTTACTTCTCCGCTTCTCTTTTCTTTATTTTTTTATCTTTTATTATGTGCTTTTCTTCAATTGGAAATTCAACTTTTATACATTTTAGGAATTACGTATACAGTAAAACCTGTCCAAAACGGAACCTGAATAACATGGAAGCCTGCATAAACGGAAAAGGATTCTTTGGAACGGAGCGATTTTTCTGTTTAAAATAAAATCTGTTCGAAACGAAAAAATATTCGATACCGTAAGATTCCGGCTTACACAGGTTTTACTGTATATGCATAATGGTGGATATATATTATATATTATTGATATATGTGTCATTATATGTCTAGATACAGATGTAGATCTATATATAGATCTACATCTATATATGTATGTATATATATATAAAGTGACGAAAAAGGCATCTACCATGTTTATACCGTAAAATTTAAGTACACAGTAAAACCTGTTCCAAACGAAAACCTGCTTAAACGGGAAAATATTCGATCCGATTTACACAGGTTTCACTGTAAATATTGCAAAATACAGCTATTCATCTATTTTATATTAATTAAATTCTATTTTCCATTTGTGTTTTCCTCATTTTTTATCATCTCTTCCTCAGTTTCTAATTATTACATGAATTTTTTTAAAAGTATGTTTTTATATTGATAATTGTTGGCGTATACAGTATATTATTGGCGTTTTTACTGAAAATGTGTAAACGTTACAGAAACAGACTATCATCGATTTATTTTATGATGTTCTCCTTTATTTTTTCTATTATTTATCCTGTTCTTTGAGTGGTACTGCTGTACAATTCCACATGCTTTACGCTCCTTCAAATTTTATGCACGCCTAAATATCTGTAAAAATTAAGTACACACGCATAAATTAAGGCTACATTTACATTTATTTGGGAAAATTACATATTTTATTTTATATTTAAATTCGTTTTTTTATACGCTGCAACACAGAGAATAAGAAACGATACCATGAAAAATCATCTTTGACAAGATTTAAAACAATGTCTATCATCTCTAGGGAATATATTTTTATCATCCTGATGTAATTTATATCTTGAATGCGAGCTTCCATTAAACTAATTCGCGTATAATGGTTTTATCTAGACGAGAAAATGCCACTCCAACACACTCTCCATACACACACACACACACACACACCTCTACACGTACAGTACTTGGGTATATTTATACATCTAGAGCATGCGTAATAGCTTCTGGGGTGACGAGTTATGTCATAGATTGAGTGGGACGCGGGACCTCCGTCCAATCTCTTTGAATTAGGTTATAAACGTTGAGTCGGTGGTCCCTAACTGCTCCGTGTCACATTCAATCCTGGAGGTGGTACATTACTAACCTCCACAAGACTACTAAATTCCTCAGTTGTGTGGGGTGAAAACTTCCCCGAAACGATACATTTGAAGAATTTTTAGATGAATTACGTTGGAAAATACCACTCCCAATTCCTGAAACTACCTGGAACTGATGTTTCAACTACCCACTCGAGACCTCTTTCTATCGCTGATTACAATAAACCGAACGCATTTTTACTGTCGATAGCAGCGTAACACATTGCTGACAGCGGTGCAGACATTATAAACGTATATATATTTTCCTACACAGGTATTGTCTAATGTCACAATTGACATTTATTACTTCCATCTTTCAGGAAAGGTCATAGACCACACTCGATTTTCAATTAGACTTAAGCTTTGTATATACTGAAAAATATTTTTAATCTACACAAACAATTAATGCTATTTTTAACTCCATCCTCTCTCTAAATAATTGGTATATTTATTTAAATAAAAAAACTAATCAAATATTTATTTTTCCTAAACAGAAAGAGATACAAAGAATCATTGTGCTGCAATTAAAAAATATATATATAGATCTATAAATTACCACTGTCGTCCGTCCGTCCGTCCGTCCGTCTGTTGTCCTTCCTTAATCTCTAGACAGATAAAAGTCGAGACAAGATATGAAAAAGAAGATCCGAATTTAATTTAAATATTTTCCCCAGAATAGAGTTATTTAGATGACCGGCATGATTCTGTTGTCATCAGGAAAAGTATGATATACAGGGGCAAGACATTAGATAATTGAGATCGCGAGCATATATTTTAAATTAAATAAATTAAAAATATGATTTAAATCGCATAAAATTTGCACGTTTTGTGTTTATCTAAATCAAAGAAAGAGGCGTTAAGAAAATTCTCTAAACACAACTTTAAGAAATTAATTTATAAATTATTTTAAGTAAATTAAACATAAATTTAAGTTCTGTGTAAGCTTTAGAAAGAAGAAATTAAAGAAATAAATGTATTTTTTTCACGATTCTTTAGTGAAATTGTTAGAAATATAAATTTCTTGAAAGAAGATTATCTCTTTATCTTATAGAATAAATAATTTATTTTTTTTCTGGAATAACGAGATGTTTATCACCAAACTGGCGTAGCAGAAAAATAAAATAAAAAAAAAATGAAAAAAGAAGAAGAATTTTGTAAATCGTTGAAGTAGGAAAATTTTCAAGCGAAAGGGAGAGAGAAAAGAGAGAGTTGCAACCAGGGAGAAAGAAACACTCGTATAAAAGTGTTTCTGCTAAAAATGTTATTTTAGAACCGAGGGATTTATCAAAGAAAATAAGAAAGAAATGTCGTTGGCTTACATGCTAATGCGAAAAGTCAGCTTGCGTTGATGGCTCTCACGGTGCGTTGCTGAATGAGAGGATTCTCCTTTACGATTCCAAGATTCGATACAAGCGATAAACAGCGAATGCTTTCCAATCACGTTTGCAATACATTTTCCCAACTCTTCTTCTCTTTTCTGGGCAAAACTCATCCCTTTTTTAATTAGTTTTAACTCTTAAAAAATCATTTATGAAATTGAAAAAAGAAAAAGATAAGCATCCGTTCTCAACATCACACAACCGGTAGTTCGCGCTCTACTGGTAAAGACAGCGAGTTATTATGCGCCCTGTAAAGGATTTTAAAAATCTATACGTTTTTCTATTTTTATAGCATGAAAGAGACGTACAAATATTGAATTTTTAGTTTAAGCAACTTAGTTTTTAACCGTTTTCTTGTCTGAAAAGATATCCAACATACATTAAACTGTTTCTGGATTTGGCTCGCTGCATAGAAGATGCGGAGTTTTTTCTATAATTTAGTAGAAAATTTGCAATTTTTACACAGTTACTATTTGAAATATTTATTTATTATACTAACATTCTAAGCAATTCACGACGTAAATAAATATGTATTTTATTATTCTTATTATTATATTTATTTTTTTCTTCCCGACTCATAATAAAAGTGTATAAATTTAAATAAATAAATATTAAATATAATCATTAAAGTTATTGTTTATTTATTTTAAAATATATTTTTATCATTTAAACACAAAAATTTTATTAAAAAATTAATACAAATATACAGTTTTGTATAGAAATTAATGTGGAGTTAAGTAACTAGAGAAGCGAGTTCTGTGATTAAAATTATATGCACATGTTTAATTTTAAAGTAAAATATTATTAAAATTATGTTACAGTTTTTCAAATATATTATATTTACTGAATAATTATATTGTATTATTATTATTTTTTCTGTTAATAAATTAAACGTGAATGATTTCGTTTCCTTCTGACAACGGATGATGTTTACAATGTAAGCAGCTATAAAGATTTCTACAAACGTAGTTATCTAAGAGAAAAACCAATTTTCTACCGAAAGAAGTGTCAACAGGTGACAAACATCATTAATTGTATACAGCACAAAGCATGTAGTAGTTCTCTTCTACTAGATGTACTCTATATTATACATAATATAAAGCTTCTTTTTCATCTTCCTCATCTTTTCTCCCTCCATATATTTTATTACTCTCATTAAGAAATTATTATTTTCACATATTTTACTGGTTAATATAATAACAATAATAATATTTATTATTATTTATTTTAAAAATAGAAATACATATATAAATAGGGCAATAAAGTTTTGAATAATTTTTACATAATTGGATTTTTCCGTGACAATTTCAATAAACATTTTTCTATTGTCAAAGCATTACAATAATAACTTCAATCTGAGATAATAAAATTCTTATATTTTTCAATAAAATAACGTTATGTAAATATATTTTATTTAGACTTTTTTTAAAAAGTATTTTTAAACTGAAGTGATGCATTACCGCATCACTGCAACATCATCACTGCAGCATCATCACTGTACTTGAGATATTCTTCAATATATAAAATATCAACGGTAATAAAGATTAAATGATAGTATTTAGAATTAATTTAGATTATTTTCTTAATAATTTTTTATTAATTTAAATTATTATAAAATGTTATATTGTTTGTTCGAATCTTAACTTCAAAATGGCTTAAAAATTAGAAAAAATAAGTTTATATCTATAAATTATCACAGGCCTAGGGCTACATACTTGTCACCTCTCTTATCTTTCAGAAACAAGTTTCCCAATCTTTCCGTTTGTTGATCCGTTTTAAGTATATTGATTAATGTAAAAAATTTGCATCCATAGCGATCGCGATCTACTAGTTGAAAACTTACAACTCACTGAAATTATGCATATACTGGCTTAAAGTTCCTCACATAAATCAGTTTATAATTATATCTAGAAGAAAAGAAATGTTAATAATAATTCAAGTTTCTTTCATAAAATATAGAATTAATACATAATTTACAATAAATCATTTTATTTTACACTTCGTATAAAGCTGTGCAATTTGATTATATGCAAGTAAAATATTCGATATTAATTCATATTTTTAACTAGAATTTAAACCAGAAAATGGAAATTTTAGATAAAATTTCATTTGTAAATACAAAAAATTTATGAATTTTTAAATACATTTTAATTTTAAAAAAAATTAGTTAAATAGCTTCGACATATAAGTCATTTACATACTCAAAATAGTTTATTACTATTATTATTTTTATTTTTTAAGGAGAACTTTCAAACTTATTTTAACACTGATTGACAGAAGATATTAAGAAATTTCATCTCATTTCATACAGTTAGACAAATTTTAAAATAGAAAAAATACAGACAGACATAAATACAGCTTTTTTTCAAATTTAATCACACTTCAGAATAGTTTTGTGCAATGTTCTGAATAATTTACAACAACTCAGAAACACAAAACTCATGAATTTTACAAAATTAGTCAAAAGGAATATTTAATGTTTGATTAAAAAAAAATAAAAAATAAGAAATAAATATATATAAATTTAAATTAGAAAATATTTTATTTTAGAAAATATTCGATTTTTATCTCATTTAAAAGTAAACAAAATAAAATTTCTTTTTCGGTTAGGAAATTAAATATAAAAGATATTAAATTAGTTAAGCAGTAAAAACATTCACATATATTATTTACATATGCATCTTGTACAACTTTCATCTTTAAATATTAAAAAATATATATATATATTTTAATAATATAACTCTAGAAGTTTATATTTTATATTAAACTAGACTCTCTCTAGTTTAAATTTTTATATATGTATATATATATATATATATATATAATTTTTAGTGTAAAAATCTGCACAATATGTTACTGTATGTAATATATTTTGTATGGATGGAGAGAAGAGAAATTTCTTTTTTAATTTTTTAATTTGTTAAAAGAGGAAAATTATAAAAGACTCTTCAATGTTTCTCCAATGTCACACATGACAAAATCAATTAGTCTTTCCATGGTGACAGCTTTGGATAACTCATCAAAAAAGCTGTATATACAGTTGTAACCCGTTGATGGAAAAAAGGAAAAAATAAAAAATAAAAAAAAAGTTTGTGGAAGCAATGCCGTGTAGTGCCTAAATTAAATTCAGGGGTTTCTTATGGACGATTAACCTCGAGCAGGAACTGATCAGAAGAATCGAAGCTTACATAGCTCTAGGTTAAAAAAAAAGGCATTTTCCTTAAGGTAAAAACCTGGTGTTCTCTACTATACAGACATCCGATACAATCAGGAAATCGCAGATTTTTCCATCGTATCGTTTTCATTTTAAGACTCGATGACTTTTACTCGAATAAATTTTAAATTCCTGTAGAAAATTCTTCAAATTTTTTTTCTATATATATAAAGTATTTACACCTACACGCTTGGCTTGAGAATTTATTTCTTTAATCTCGTGTATATCCGTATATATATATATATTTTTTTTAATATTTGAAGGAAAAACATCTTTACTTTCTATATTTTTAAAATGCTCTTATCTTCATGTTCTCTCTTTTTTATTATTTTTCTATTGAAGTTTAGCAATTTGATGATGGCCAAATAACTCAGTAATAAATGTTTCTTGCATAGTACAAGAAGAAGACTGATTCTCCATCATTGTAGGTGCCATGTTTTTACTCCATCCATCACTTGATCTATCAATCATACTTGTATCATATGGGCAACAAATTTTGCATTAAGAGAGAGGGAGAGAGAGAGAGAGAGAGCGAGAGAGAAGAGGGAGCATAAATTTTAAAGAAATTGAATTTTAGATATATTAACCTGAAGTTAATTTGAATTAAATTTTACAACTAAAAATTAACGTTTGCTTATCTCTCGACGATATATATTTTTACATTACAAGAGACACAATCAAAGATATCTTTGTATTTTCTCTCAGAAGAGGGGATCTTAATGGAATCTGGAACAAACTCGCTCTCATTCTATTCTCATTTTACGAATTTGTTAAAGGAATAATCTATTTATAACTCAAACTTCTTCATCAAATTGACATTCATTAAATTCCTACAATGGTTTTGTTTCATCCAGTTACTAATGAAGTCAGCATCAGTTGGGGGTCGAGCATCTTTAAGAATCTCGAAAAATTCTTATGAATATGATAATAAGTAACAAAATTTTGTTAATTTTACATTGAAAATTATCAATTGGTCTTTTATTTTAATCAATATTTCAGTTAATTTTTTAAAAAAATCTTGTATTAAATTGTAGATAAAGATAGTGCATACGTATATATGATTTATGCACTAAAAATGCAAATATAGAAAAACATTTTTAATATCTTTTCGAATCCGTAGGGAAATTTCAAACAAATTTAAAGTAAGATAGGGAAAAAATAGTCAGAGAAGCTATCAAACAAAAACTAGAAAACTTAAGATAAGCGAATGTAACTAGTAGAGTAGTGATTTGAGAATTTGCGACCGCGATCAGAAGGGAAAAAAATCTAGAAAAAATAGCTTTTCTATAATGATAAAATATCTTTAAGGAATAAAATAACGTAAAATCATCAGCATTATTTAATGTATACATATATTTAAATTCACTAGAAAAAATTTTGTAGAGGTAGAGGATAATCAAGGAAGGATTATTCATGTATATATTTTAAAAAGTATTTAAGTTAAACACGAATATATAATTATAAATCTCTATTGGCGAAAATTCATTGAATCTATTTGGATGTCAACAGGATAAGTTACGCGTGTGTCAACTTGGAATAATTAAAATAAACGTAGTAAAGCTTAACTCTTCTCACAGTTATGTACGAGTGTACATAAATTAATGAAATTAGATTCGATGTTTACACGGTAAACTATAATACTAATGCAGTAATTACGCTAAGCAATTTCCATGTATTAATATCAGCATTCATCATTACACTTCTATGGAAAACTTTTATGTTTACCATAATATATTTTCAGGATTTTACAGATAAGTAGTGAAAGTTTTAAATGTATTAAACTTATCTTTCTAATTTAAAATTTAATCATAATTAATTTTCGTAAAAAATATTTATAAAACGTATTATTTTTCTACGTAAATTATTAAAATTTATTTATTTTTATTTTTAAATTTATATATATTCTATCTCTTATTTTTCCTAAAATATTTTGGATTGTATTTATTTTATCCTTGTTTATACATCGAGTAAATAAACAAAGAAAAAATTGTTTTTTTTTATAATTAAAATTCTTAATAAAAATTCTATAAAAAGTACAAATTAATTAAAATATATAAAGATAGAGTTGCATTAAAAATATTTAATTATATAAACATTAATTTCGGCTTAATATATTAAATAAAATTCAAAATTAAGCGTTTAAATAATACAATTAAATTATTTTTCCGCTTAAAATATTATAAGAATTATATAATTTTATATAAATATTTTAAATTTTATTGCTTATAAATTATATATTAATATTTTCGGAAATTCCATTTGTATATAATTTAATATTTATTTTCTAATTTATATTATATATTAATATCTAGTAGTAATTTTAATTAAATTTTTATCAAATTAAATATTTTAAATATAATTTTTGCTTTTCTATAAATTTAATAAATTATTACTATATTTTATTTATTAAAATTTTTATTTTATATGCTTTAAGTGATGTAATTTTCAGAGGTTATATATATAATGTTAATTGAATTTTAATATCTAAATCTTTAAACTTAGATATAAATTAATAATTTATATATATTTTTATAATTATTTTATCATAATTTAATTTTAGTTAGAAATTAAGAATTATTTTTATTATTTTTCTTAATATTATCATTTTATTTATAATATTTTAAAGTAAATTTTTAAAAATATTACGTTATTAAATTTAATTTTTCGCTATTCTTTTAAACTTATTTTCTAAAAATATTACCAGTTTTATTCAATATATTTTTACATATTTTCTTTTATTCTAAACATCATTTAAAATTTACATGTTGAATAAATTATTTTATATTTGTATAAACCACTTAAAACTTTTATTTTTTAATAATAATTTTATTTTTATTTAAAATAATAAAATAAAGTAGAATTTTTTAAAATAGTATTCTTCAGTCTGCGTTTGTAATTTTATAAATTAAATAAATAAAAATTTTTTTAAAGAAACATTTTAACTTATTTTATGAACCGAGACAGAGAGAGAGAGAGAGAGAGAGAGAGAGAGAGAGAGAGAGAGAGAATTAGATAAATATATTTATATATAAAAATAATAAATTTAATTGAATTTATTCACGAATACCTAAATTAATAAATCATTATTCATCTGTTGCAAAGAATATATAAGTAAATAATATATAAAAGTGATAAGAAGATGAAGATGAGCAGAAGACAAAGTAGAAAAATATATTTATATAAAAAATAAATTTAATCAAAATTATTCACGACATTCTAAGTTAAAATTTTGTCTCTTTCTAATCATTTCTAGTACATAATATATAAAAGAGATAAGATGATAAGGATGAGAAGGAGAAGAGAAAGTAAGGAAGTATATTTTATATATATAAAAAATAAATAAATAAATAAATTTAATTGAAATTATTCACGACATTCTAAGTTAAAATTTTGTTAAGTGATCATTATTTTGTTTCACTATAAATATTTGTTGCGTGAGTGCCAACCGTTACTTCACTAGAATGCTTTTGATCGTTGACTTTCCACTCTTCTCTCACTGTATTATTAATAGTGTTGCGATGTGAAATGACGCTTGCTGCAATAACAGCATGTTGTATTACATTCACTGTCAAAATATAACATTTTGTTAGCTATTTTAATTCCAGGCTTTTCCTAAAAATCTACTAAAAATCCAAATAGTCATTTTATTTAGCAGCATATTTTATATCATGAATTATAAATTAATTTTTAAAAAAATTTACTTATATGTATATGCTTTATATATTACGATATTAATTTAGATTTATTTTATTATTATTCAAAAATGTTATTTATGAATTAATAATATAATTTTTACTCTTGAATTATTTATGAATTTCCTAGAAATTAATATTTTAATTAAGACAATGAGAATTAGTGTATATACGCGCGTAGAGTGTTAAAATATTTTTAATCAATTTTAACTAGTCACGTTTTGTTGAATTTGTTAATATATATATTAAATATGCGGAAAAAATGATAATTAGTAATGATTATTATAATTATAAAACGTATTTTTTTTATTTAAAAACTAAATTAAATTGTAAGAATCATTAGCTTTTAAGGATTAGAGAGATGGTGCTTTAATGCATTTAATAGTAAATTTAGGTATATAAAATCTTCTAAAATAAATTTTTATCGTGTTAATTATGAAATATATTTAATTTTTTTGTTATATAAACTTAATTTTTACTATAAAACAATTATTATTTTTTTTTTTATAACAGTCCACCTTACTTAGAAAGTGTGCATGTCTATTGAGAAATCAATGGAAAATTTTAATATTCTGTACGTAGAAATGATATTGTTCTGTTTATAAAAATCCTCACTTACTAGTAATAAAAGTTTGTAATAATTCCAGCGAAAATGTTCTTGAGAATTTAACAAGGAAATTCCTGATATATTCGAAAATATATTGATATTTTCAATAGGAATAAGTTGATACTTTCAATAGGGAAGAAGTTATAATACTTTCAGAAGGAAGAAATTTGCAGTACTTTTAATAGAAGAACTTGTAAAGCTTTTAGTATAATTTATTTTATTAATTCACTTTAAATTTAATTCAACAGAAAGTATTATAATTAAACACTAAGCTTATAAAAGATTAAAATAATTTTATAAGAATAGATGTATAGAATTGTTATCCATAGAGACATTTTATAGAGAAGATTGTACGAGTGGCAAAAAATGTCAAATCAATAGAAGTAAATAGGAAAAAGTGGAGTTTATATATAAATATAAGAGAAGAAATATCAGTAAACAGTACAAAAATCCTGGATATAAAACCAAAAATGAAAGAAACTATGAGCGTTAGGTAAGCCTCAAGGGCCTATTTCAAAATATTTTATATACTTTATCCACGATTTTCCAAGAAATCTCATTGCTTGTATAAAAGATTCTGGCAAGTTGCACTGAAAAAATAATAATTTAGACCAATTTGCAGATTGTTTTAAACTAGAATTTATAAGCAATAAATCAATTTATTTATAAAAAATCTTAGTATAAGTTTCATAAACTATAAGTTATAACCTTTATAAAAGTCCTCGCTTCGGCAATGTTTTAAATTTTCAAAAAATAAAAAATAAAAATAAAAATAAAACTAACCTATTGAATAATAGTAAAAATTTATTTTTTAAAAAAAGCTTTAAAAAGTAATAAATAATTTACCAAAATTTTATATAATAAAATAGATGAAAAAGCTTAAAATTTAGTAAAAATTTTATAAAGTATGGAAGGGAAAGAAGCTTAAAATTTGTAATACAAAGTATTAAGTCGTAAATTAATAAAAATATTTAAAAAATTTATAGCATTTAGATACTTTTTGACTTTCAAAAAACCTCAAATCAATATGCTAAAAATAATAATCTTAATATAAACCTATCGCATTAATGATTAGATGACAACTTCACGTATCTAATGAAGCTGATGATGTTCAATCATTTATCAAAATCCATAAATAAACTAGAATATTTAACGATAAAAATAATTTTTACGTTTAAAATATAAGATAAATCGTTGGAATTTTTTATTTAATTACGCGTTTATAAGATACGATTTTTTTAAAAAAATATATATTAATATGTTTCTCGGATAAACATTCATCATCACAAGATGAATTTTAAGAGAGAAATGTAACTCTGATATACAGACGAACGGATCAATAACTAGAAGGATAAAGAGAATCAGATATAATTATGCAATGAATGTCAATCATTACATGCACGGTTAGGAAATTTCCAAAGTCAAAATAAGCATTATTAATTTTGAATAATATTTGATTGACTTTAAGCGATAAGGTAAAGATCATTTTTCATGTAATAAAATGCGATAATATTAATGAAAATAAATACTAGAGCATCACTAAATGCATTTTTTTAATTACAGAAAAAAATGTAATTTGTATAATTTTTTCTACCTAAAATTACCTCTTATATCTTCCAATATTTTTTTATTAATTCGACAAAAATCTTTCTGGATAAATTTATAATGTTTCCTGTAATAAATTATTAAAATTTACGAGTATAAGTTTCTTTGTTATATTTATATGTATATATATTTATTTAATTTAATATAAGCCTCGTCTTAATAATAAATCTTGTGTAATATTTTTAAGAATTTGTAAAGATTAAACGCAGAATTTTTAGTCATGAACAGGAACTTTAATATATAATTCTTGTAGAAAAATTCTTTCTGGAAACTTGTAGATATGAATATAAATTTTAGAAATGTTTTTAATCAAAGCTACAAAATGGACTCGAAATTTACATTTATGTACAGGAAACGAAATAAATGAGCTATTTTCCAGTACTTTAATTATATATAACTGTAATAAAATTTCAATTAAATTGTTAACAGTATTTTATATACATTTAAGTGGGATAACTGTAAAATTTCAATTATCTAGATGAAATTACTAATTAAATAGGATTAAATGATGTTTAAAAATATGTTAAATTACCATATGAAAATCTGGTAACTTTTTTTTATATTAAAAGTATCCAACCGCATATAAAATTCGTTTAGAATTATTAAAATTTGATTGCTGATTGAATAATAAAAAAAAAACACACACACACACACATCATACTCTAGCTCTTTCTACCTAGAAAATAATACTGCTACATTCAACTGAATCATAACAAATTCATGAGGAATATTGCAGAATCAAACAAATCCACCATTCCATTACTTTGTTATGGGTTGGAAAGTGAACAAGCGTGAAAATTCCGACCCCTCCGTTCCCCTTTTTGTAAAAAAGTGGGACATGGGACATTAGCAAATTACTTCTCTCTCTCTCTCTCTGCATTTGTTCGCATGATACCAGGTAGAAGAGAATAACTAAATGTAGAAAATGAAGAAATGACGAAGAAGAAATAATAATAAAAAAAAATATATTAAAATTATTACTTCGATTCCATTTGGAATTTCATTCCGTTTCCTTACCGAATTTAATTTGATGGAGCAATATGATGGAATTTAAGAAAGAAATGATTCGGAAGGAATATATATGTATGAATTACATTCTCGACTTAGAGTTATATAAATTAGTACTTTGATTTTTCACATATCCAGGAAATTATTAGTCTGCTATAACTTATATATTGCTATAAGTTAAGATTACTGTTAGATATTTTTAGGTAATTATCAGTTTATCCATCGTTTAAGCAACTTTATGCAACGATATAATTTATTTCTTCATTTATCAACTTATATATAAGTTTCTTCAATCATAAAATAATATAAATAAGTAATTTTTAAAGTATTTATAACGCTCTTTAAGCCCATTTTGAATTTTTTAAAATAAAAACAGCAGATATGTAAGGATGCAAAATTAATATTTTCTACATTAAATTTAATTTAGAAGCAAAGAAAAATTTTCTAAATATATTAAATTAAACTTTAAAAAATGATTAATAAAAATCTTTACAACAAAATAAAGCATAAAATATCAAAATTAATAATTTAAAACGTCAGTTTTTGTAGTAAAAGTGAGTATGATGTATGAAATTATTAAGTTAATCATCACGAATCTAGCTACAAATTAGGCTCCTTTATCTTAATAATTTTTAGATACTATCTAGAACAATGTTGTAGAGCATTTTAAAGGGTTTATATCTGTAATATTTTTCTATAAGTTTATCTGTTGTTTACACACTTTTCTGTATATATATATACTTTTTCTTCCTGTTCCTCTCTTCTAATCCGAAATATTGTCATCTTTATCTCGATGCTCCTGTACACAGACATAGCTGTATACAAAGGATATCGAGTGAAGTAACATCAGCGATAAATTGCAACTTTCACAAAATGTGTTTCTAGTATAGATCATCCTGCACCTGTTCTCTTAGTGAAGCACATGCCAAGTAAAGTAAACGCGTTATGAATTTTTAAAAAAGACAGCTAACAAGATGAGCCTTTTGTTATTTTCTCTAATTATATAAACGGCATAGTTACTTTAACTTGTTTACGATACATAAATTATATTAACGAAACGTCAATAATCATACAAAGAAAAGGAAGAGGAGGAGGAGGAGGAATTAATATAATTTTATATTAAAAAAATACACTTTTATGTACATAAATCTTTTTTATCAGTTAATTATTTAATCGATATATTAACGAGATATTTATATATCTAGTTTTTATAATTTTTTAATATAATTTTAATTGGTCGGGGTGTATATATAAATATATATATATATATAAATTAATAATGTTTTCATATAAATTTTGTCTTGTTTACAGGGTGTAAAAAATATTTAAATTAATTAAATGAATTAATTACCCTCCCCTACTTCGAACGTAATGATATTATAATTGATCGAATGATTACTTAATCAATAGTAAATATTTATTGGATTGTTTATTTTACTTTTTATAGAAAAAATGTTTTAATTATATTTAATATTTTAAAAAATAATTTAATTAATTATTATAATTAATTTATGTTAATTATATTTAAAAATTTCGTAACACTTCTTTTCGTTGTTTAAAAAAGAAATTTCTTCGTAAATTTCAACCAATTATTTACGTCGATTACATTTTAAATATTCGAACAACCAATCAGAGTAGAAAGTTTTATTGTTACGTAAAACGCTATTTATCAGTGTTTACGATGATTGGTTGACTAAGACGGATCATAGATCCTACAAGACTTACTTTACTTTCTATTGATTAGTTTAAAATTGAATAGACCAATCGAGATTTATGGGTGTGTCCGATTGAATTATGATCTGGATATTTATTGTACAGTACTGCACGCATGAAAATCTAGAATAATTTTATAGAATAAAGAAAAAAACATATTTTTAAAGGCGTAAATATGTTTTTTTTTACATTATAAAAATGTAATATTTATTTAAATAAACGTATAAAAGTTGTTTTTTTTAAATGTAGAAGCTTGTGAATATTCGTTTCAAACAATATTCGATTTTTTATTACAGAAAATGAAAGTTGAAACTTTGTATCTAGTAGAAGATAACATTAAATAAGAAAAAGTAGAGAAACGAACAACTTGTTAACTTATACAGATATAGTACGTATACTCTGATGCTTCCTTTCTAGTGTGATTTTGATGTGAAAAATCACCCTTAGGTAAGAAAAAATAACAAAATATATATATATATATAGAAAGAAGGAACTAACTGGAATATCGACAAACTACCTACAGTAACGGAAGTATATTATCAACCTTACATTTTCTATATACTTTCTTTAAAGTGCTACAATTGCACAATATAATATACCCTTGAGTAATTTACAATATTCGTAAATTATACTTTAAATAATATAAAATTTTAAGAAAAAAGCGAAGTAGAATTTTTTTTTTTTACATTTTTTTCTACTTCATTTTTCTAAGATCCGTGACATCTACTTGTCTACAAGTATATATAGGGATATAAAAATTTATAATTTATAACTTTATTTACTTTTCGTGTATAATAAATAAATAAATTTCTCTTGATAGGGGAAAAATATCTTCTTTTTTTTTGAAAAAAAATAACAGTGCATTAAGGACGAATCATATTATCTTCCATCACTTTTAATAAGATTGCATCAGTTATCCCCAATATGAATACGTTACTACTTTCAATCTCATTTGCTTTCCTGCTCAAACTCGTTAGAATTTCAAAACTTCCATTTATTTTCGTTAGTTTGAAGGATTATGATAAGTTTCCATTTATGTACACTAAAGGAAATTAATCGTTTGTTGTCGAGACCTTCAACCTCGATTTGCTATTGCACCTTTTGGTTTTCATTGAAGAGAAAAGGCGTTTTGTATGACTAAAGATGAAGAGAAAACAAAAATAAGAAAGGGAAAAAAGGGGAAAAAAATACTTGGTTACATGTCTAGAAATATCTTTTGACGTTCATTGTGAACGGAACACTCCCAAAAGGGATGTTCGATCGGGAATATTCATTGACAGGACATAGGACGACCAGTGGATAGTTTGAAGAAAGACGAAAGAATGTCGATGAATGGAAGCAAGATATCGTTTATTTAAATCAATAAAACACTTCTGAGGCATTACTTTTATCTTATTTTTTATTAATTTTTATTTTTTATATCTCTTCTCCATTCTTTTTACTATTGATGATAATATTTTAATAGAGTTTCTAAAAAAAATAGCAAACCGTTTAAATCATTGAAAAACTTCTCCGTGAAAGATAACTGAAATATTTAAGACAATATAAATAGATATGAAGATTTTATTATTCTTTAATATATTCTTTTCTTTTTCTTTTTATTTTAGATAAGAGAAAAAGAAATATATATATATATATATATATAAGTTGTAGGTAGTGGTGAGTCACGCGAATTCTTGAGCATACGAAAAGATATTCTTGATGCTTTCAATATTTTAGAATTACCACTGGTAATGCCTCACGAATAAAATGAAATATTCATATATTAAGTAACATATTTATTATGATATAATTGCTTTAAATTATTTAATTACATTAGAAATTAAACAATTTTATGCTAATTTGTAGTTATGTTATTTAATAGTTTCGGTTATTATTGCACCGTCAGAAGATAAATATGAATTTATGAAAATTATTTATTGAGCAAGTTTCAGTACAGAAGGATCCTTAAATAGTTCAAAAGAATCCTGAATCGATTATTTTCCATACTTGTACAGTACCTTTCATCTTAAGGGTTTGTCCAACCGTGTCAACTGGTCTAGGATCTCTTTGATGTAACCCATTGTACAGTTTAAATGTATCGTAAATCCTAAGATAATCAACTAATCTGTTTACAAGATTATGTAATTTAAATCTGAATGGTGTTCTATAATTGTGCAAGGAATAATTGACAGATGAACAGGTTGTACTTTGGTATTAATTAAGTAAACAAAATATGCGTAGCTCATCAAAGGTAAGTTTTGAAGATTTATTCTGATCTTTATTATATATTTATATGTAATCCTTTATTGAAATTAAGATGGATAGTATAAAAATGAACAATTTACAGTACATTAAGCAAATTTTAATTGAATCGAACGTTATTGTTGCTGCAAAGTAATGGGTTTTTATGTTAATGTATCTTTATTTTTCTTATTATTTTTGCTTGAGATGTTACGAATTTGTTGATAATGTAAGTGCTAAATAAACTTACTATAAGTGTAATTTACGTGAAGATTAAAAGAAAGAAGAAAAAATTTTGTTTAGGCCAATCCAATCTTAAGAATTTATCAACAGAATAGATTTAGAAGAGTAAACATTATTAATGAAACTTATAGCTTAAAACTGATTAATATATAAATTAATTAATAGAGTGGAGACTAGCAATAGAGTAGAGAGTAATGTTTACATTATTAAATTTGACTTATAACATTATAATTTTCAATTATAATGAGTTATTCTGTTATTTTTTTAAAGCAAACTTCCTACAAATCATTCCAGATTTTCTCGTATAAAGTCGGATGACTTTCTTGTAATGCATCTCCGAAAAACCTCATTTATATATCTTTAAAAGGACGTTTCAGTTTAGGCGAGTGTCCAAATTACGCATCTTTCTTCCAATACGAAAAGCCTGTTGCTCAGATTGCTTTTATTTATTTTATATATATATTTTTTATATTATTATTTTTGGAACAATGTAAGAATGTTGCACGTTTACTAAAAGTGTGAGACAAGTCGAAACAAAAGAATCATAAGATTATCGAAAGCTAAACAAGTAGGATAGGCCGTACTTGTTGTTATTGATAAGAAAAGTTGATATAGCTTGTTTCTTCCATCTTGTTTGTCATTGTTTTATCCTTCTTTCGTTCTTTTGTTTCGATTGTTTTCCGGTTTCTCTACTTTACTGCTTCTTATCTGCGATACGTCTTTGGTTAGTCTCGATCTTTGGGATCATTACACGCAATTATCATTTTTATCTTATTGAGTAGGTTAATTCTTCTTCTATCTTGTTCTTAATTTTTCTCATTACATGCTTCTTTAAGCCTGTAGAATTCTAAATTTTAGCTTCGTTAACTCTTAGGCTACCCATCAGTTCTGTAATCTATATACTTCTCTATACAAATCTATGAAGAAAAGATGAGAAATTTCTAACATTTTATAACTAAAAGAACGTTATAATTTTTTATATATTATTAGTTTTCACTTTCACAAACGTATTCGGCAAGAAAATGGGAAAAATGTATTATTAGATGATCATAGGCCTATTCTCTCATCTTCTATCTTCAACGTTTACAATTATAAATAAATATCTTATAAATACATCTGCACAAATTACTCGGGTTTATTTATTTTTCATTAAATAGATGTATAATTAAACTTTATCGAATGAACTTTTGGTGAAAACGAAGGAAACAGAACGATAAGCATTTTCCTGGATGGACGCTCAATTTCTATTTGGATGTACAGTACTGTACAAATGTTGATGTAGATCGAATGATATCAGACTTATTTGAACTTAATTAAGGAAATCAGTTCACTAGACTCACGGGAAGTGCACTTGTCAACTGTTTCAAATGAGATTTCACGAATTCTATTCCCCTAAACAGGAACTTATCAGAAACTCTATTCTGCTCCAAGAGTCTCTTCGCATGGAATAGAATTACAAAGAAGTTCTTCAAAAACTTCTAAAATGACTTGAAATTTTACGATAAAAATCGAAATGTAAGATAAAATATTTAATATTTTGCAATTTTAAAACGTCGATTTTTATAAACTGTTTAAAAAATATTTTAAAAAGTACATTTTTAACGTGTCGCGAATGCTTTTGTTAATTAATTTACATAAGATTTTTATAAATTTCTTGCATAAATAGGCCTAAAAATTTATCTAACTGAATTTTCTATTATTAAACCGTTCTATTTATGATAAAATACAAATTATATATTTATCTAAACTGATTTCGGGTTAGTTTATAAGAATTGAACATTAATTACGAACGGCACGACTTTTAGAATTTTAATAGTTTCCACGAATTGTGTGCAATGTCACATCATCGGAATACTTAATAGGTGAGAAGATTAGAGAAAAAGGAGAGCAAACAGCGCCAAAACTTCCACTACATTAAAGTATTTTCACGCTTAACAAGTAGCAGAAGATAAAGATTGTTGGAAAAAAATCTAATTGGCAGATGTTTAAGAGAAAAAAAAAGAAGAAGAAAGAAATCGCAAAATGATGTTACGACCTTTCTTTATCCAATTATCTTACAGGAGTTTGCCTTGTATATCGACAAACGAACTGAAATTTATGTGGTCTTTAATTTAGGCTAGACATATCGACTAAAAAGTCGTCCCCCATTAAACAGTAGCAAGACATTAGTTGGAAATCTGATTGTTCCCGACTTGGCAGAGCGAAGGAAGCCATTGTCCCGAGAGAACGGGTTGAGTCGTCCTTCCTAGCCTTACACTTTCGCTTTAATTAATGGGTCGAGGATAATAGAGTTAGCAAAGCCGCCTGTGTAGAAACTCAACCTCGAAGGACGAAGGGACACGGACCGTCAACTTCGTGGTTCCCCACGGATTCGAGTCAGGCCAGTTTATTTGTTGGTTTACTCTATTAATGTAGCATACAAAAGAAAAGGGGGGTCGTACATCAATCACATCAAGCGACAAGTCATACATTATATAGTCCTGTCTAGTATTCGAATCGACAGAGCGTAACATTGGTCACAAACAGAATTGCAGGTGATAGGATGGAGGAGGAGAAGGAAGAGGAAGAAGAAGAAGAAGAAGAAGAAGGGGTTTAAAAAAATTCCAGGATAGCAATTTCGGAAAAGGACACGTCAAGAGCAATGTACCGATGTTGAAACAATAATCTAAGGTATCCACGCAGAAGTGTGAAAATGTCCCACAGGCCTGTTGTTTGGCTAACCACACCTTTCGTTTCCTCAAACCAAGCGTTGGTAAAAGAGATAAATGTATACGCCTCATGTAACCAAGCTTATCTTAAACAATTCGTTTCACTTTTGCAACATTAACCTTAGGAGAAAAAAATAAATAAATGGCTATTATGTTGAAGTGAATGGGATGAATTGTATTACACTCATTTAATACGACAATTGTTTACGCGTGTACACCGTGTTATTAAGGTTAGAAATTATTATAAAAATAAAATATGATGATTAATTATAGAAGAAGAGATTGGAGAAAAAAGTTAGATAATAACTGAATCTAATTTTGATATCATAAAGAATTTTAATGTTTGAACAAATTTCTATTGTTTATGGAAAAATTTCCTGGAAAATTCCAGATAAATCTTTAAAATGTGGAAAGTGTAGATAAGTGGGGATTATAAAAACAAATATTAAATGTTAAATTTTACATTTGTATCTTTCCTCAATTAAAAATTGCATTAAATTAAATTAAACAATGCTTATTTTTGTTTTATTCCTTCTGGATATAATTAAATTTATTATTACTAATATAGAATTAAATTTATAAGTAGAACAATATTAATTATAATTTAGATAATAAGGTTTCCAAAATTATATTTATTATACAATAAGAATTTTTAATGATGAAATTCTAATTTATTCTTCATTAGTCAGTGAATGAGAAATTTGTGTGTAATGAAAATAAATAAATGTATTTTATGTTATATATTTATTAGAAATAATAATAAAAAATATTTATATATAAAATTCTGTTCGTAAAATTAAATATTTATAGAATTTGTGTATAATTGTAAAGAAAAAAAAATTAATAATTATTATATTATTAGAAATAACTTTACTTGAAACGATTAAAATATTAAGCTGCTTCGTTGATGTGTTTCTTGATTTAATTTTAATTTTTTTACAATAAATATTTCAACGCTCTTAATGAGTATTCTGCAAATTATATAAGAAGAAAACATTCCGGATTATTTAATTAAAATTGAAACAGGAACTGAGGATTAAAAAAAGGATAAAGTAACTTCTAGACTTGTAAACATCACCTAAAAAAGTTGCTAGGATAATTCTAATCACATTAAGTTTCGACTTTTATATTTCCTCTTTTTTCCTCTTTTTATTGACGTCATATTATTTATGCAGAATACGTAATTCGGTATGAAAAAGTTATATATATTTAGGTGAATAAATCTGCGTTTGTCACATTCAATATATCTAGCAGAGGAGCGATATGTGGCAGTATAAACTAAACTCTTTCGTATACTACCCAATCAATAACTGTAACTTATATGTAGAGCGTAACGAATCCACGTGTTAAGAAAGAACATCTTACCTTGATGAAGACATCCTAAGAAAAAAACGTTAATCCAAAACACCGTCATCATCATAGATAAGAGGCTCAGTAGATACGAAACAATCCTTGTATTTTATCACACGTGACTCGTTTGACGTCAAAGATGAGGATTTCAGGAGTGTCTTCGTCTTCATCAGATATGTATAGTTATTGATATAATCTCTGTAAATGTTTCTTGGAAACGGACATCGTTAAGCTTCCTTGTGAAGTTCGTATGGATCATACCCGTTGTACAGAGTCGGTGGTTATATAGGAAGGAAGCAACTACACTGAGCATGCTCTCCTGGATTTGGACGATGCTACTGCAGTAGCTGTTAGCTAGGGCGGGGAGAATACTAGCTTGGTATGGGAGAGACAATAAAGCTGGACTCCTAGATATTACTAATTTCCATTGGACTCTGTTATGTTCGTGCTGGGAGGTATAAAAAGGGTCACCTTTGTACTCCACCCTGTGTTAAGTTGTTACTATTAAGCGAGTCTAAGAATGTTTTATATCTTCTGTGTTGTGATGGGTGCTTGCTGCCTTCACGAAGCAACAAGTAAAGCTAACATTTGATTGATTCTATTGAAACTGTATTAAATCAGCCGTTTAAACAACGCTGATTCTTTACTTTAAACTTTTCTTATTTATTGATTCTATTGATGTTTTAGAGTATTTTTCAATTTTTCTAGCTTTACGAAAGCGAAATTATTCATTGTAAATTAATTTTTAAATATATTTCTCTTAGATAATATTTTTAAATCGTGTTATATCCTTCATTAGGCATCTTTAAATCTTGGAAAAAATTATTATTTTTTAAAAGACTTTTTATTAATTATTTTAAACGATATTGGTTATTATTTACTTTACTTAATTAAACATTTATATACGGTCTATTATAATTACAAATTCTTTTGTCTATTAATAAAAAAATTAGAATAAACCTCTACTCTAGCAATATGAAACTTGCTTTCATAACAGCAGTGATTAAAGGGGAAGAATCATTTACAGGGGCAAAGATGATAATGTTTCGCTACTAATTTTAATATCGCATTTAAAATTACATAAAAATTAAAAGATAAAAAATAAATTTTAATTAATAAAAAGGAATATAATATATTATATTACGCCATTTAAAAGTTATAAGATTTTATTCGTTAATTATAAAGTTATAGCACATTTTATAAATTTCCAAATAAAAATCTGTCGGTCAAAGAAACTATTAAAGAAACGCATTAAAAGTAATTTATTCTAGTGCCAAGATAACAAAAGACTTCGTGAAACAATGACTCATCTAATTAAAAATAAGATCTTCTCTTTGGTGCTTGGAAATTGTCTTGATTAACTGCCCAACATTGATTAACTTACTAATGATGAAAAAACATTCGATATGGCTGATCTTAAACCGAAAAAAAAGGAAAAAATTAAGGAAATTAACTAATTTTAAATATGTTTAAAACATTATTTACGAATATAAATAAAGAAAAAAAAATAATTTACAAAAATAAAATAAATTAAATACCATTAACATTGCTTAAACGTGTTTATTTAAAAATCGGAATAATTATTTTTTTATTTTATTTTATTTTTTATTTTTTTAATTTAGAGAAATGAAATGATCGAATCTTACCTTACAGATTACAGGCCATCTGTGGCATTTGATAGTATTGAAAATTAATTCGATTATGCAGTTAAGGTGATTCATGAGTCATTGTAACCGTATCTCTAATACTGGGTGTCAAGTGCATCTCTGTTAAATATCTCTCAGAATTGATTATAAAGTATAATTCTTTCTTTCCTCTAAAACGTAATTAAAAATGTGATTTTTAAATGCAAAACTTTGCATAAATTTTATTAAATTTTCGTAATATCTCTGCCATTAAATAAACGTAATAAAATAACTAAACGTGCTTAGGAATGTCTTAAACAGTTTAAAAATAAATATTCGAACCCAAGCATATAGGTCAATGATCTTATTATACGTTTGTTTTATAAAATAAAACATTATTTTATGATTTTAATAAGTGACATTTAAAAAATATATATATATATGTTTATAGTCGAATCTAATAAATTTGAATTTATAAAATTTAAAGAAAAATAATTATATTACTGGAATAAAATTTTAAATATTTTTTTTTCTCTCATTTAACATAATAATAAAATAAATTGTTATATAAGATAATTTGTTAAAATTTTTCTCTGTAAAAACTAAAAACATACTTATAAAAATTGATATATATTTTTTTATTCTTATAACATAAAAATACATATATTTTTTTTATCCTGTTTTGAATTTATTTATTTATATTTTGTAATTTAAATTTTAAATTTCGCTTCTTTTATAGGCGGAAAAAAAATCTATAAAATTTTCTAAATATAAATTTAATTTTTTTAAAAAATGAATATACATATATATTTTTTAAAGAGTAACTAATAAAAGAATTAATTTAAATTTTTATTCTAAGTTTAAATTACAAAATAAAATACAACCGAATTAGGAAACAACCGACAAACAAACAGGAAGAAACTCTGCAAAGTTTCATGTTACTAATTGCAAAAATCAAAGAAGAAAAAAAAAATGGGGAAAAAAAATCATCAAACATCTTTATTTTCAGATAGGAAATAAAAAAAAACAAACTTTATTTATCTGCAGCGAACAAGTAGAGGAATTGGATATGGGGCTGAATATATATATATTATATTTTTTTTTTTCTTATAGGTTGAAGTGAAAAGGGTGTATACCTCACAGTAATGCTAACGTCGATAGAACGTACTTAACTTCGAGTGAGTAATTTCCTCAGGTCTGAGTCGCGCCAGTTACGGTCCCCAAAGGAAATGTTTTGTGGTACCCTGATAGAACCGCCGATCTAATAATTATGTTGGGCACGGTTCTGACCGTCATCTAGATAGCTTCAAGTCGATAGTTAATGGGATTAAATTTACCACTTTTATTTAAGTGACGAGATGATTTTTTGATTTGTAGTCGTTTTTTTTTATGTTGGAATTTTTATAATAAAATTGAAACCGAATGTAAATACTAGATATAACCCAAATTAATTCTTTTTATTTATTTCTTTTTACTAATTAAAAATAGTGTTTAAAAATATTGACGATTTTAACGCATCTTAAGGATTTTACGACTCTCTGTGGATTTTAGGATTCTGTGGGATAATCAGAAAGGACCTTGTGTAAATTTCAGGACTCGGGATCATTAAGATGCGTTAAAATCTTTATTTTAACGCATCCTAATGATCAGAGAAATGCGTTAAAATCACCAAGATTTTAAAGCATCTCTGTGTAATCATTAGGAATTATTGTTACTATTATTAACGATTGAGACGTTTAGAGTAACGTTTCCGTTTTTTTTTAATATTTAAATATAATAAAAAATGAAAGTAGATATCATATTTTGTGGGATTAACAGAAAGAGAGAATATGAGAGTTTTCAATATTCTTTCGACAAACATGACATATCGTCAGTCAAGTAATATATCAAAAGACAAGATGTGTGCAGTTGCGAGGTTTGGCAAACAAACACTCAAGCGAAGCAAAGCGAAGGTTGGAAGGATTACTTCGCTCTCTTTGGCTTAATTTCTGTAATCTTTGATTGATGGTTGCTTTATCTGGTATGTCATCACGTCTGGCTTAAGAATCCCAATGTAATTATGGGGCAGTAAGTCTTTTGAAATTAAACGTTACGTTTATTAAAAATATTGGTCGTTCCGATGTCAATGCTGAAGCTTATTGTGTCTTCCCCGCTTCTCTACGGATTTACGATATTTAAATACAGATTTGTTCGATTTTCTACTTGCGTCGAGCTTATTTGTTGATTTATCGATTTTCAACTTTTCATATACATAAATATATCCGCATTTTTTCGTATATACAACTTTTTAAATTTAAATATTATTATTATTATTATTATTTTCTTTTTCTATTATGAAACTTTATATTATCACAGAGTTAAAAGGACAATAAAAATATTGAATGGAGCTTAACGATTTATTGATGTATCGCATCACTTTACTTGTAATTTAATTTTATTACATAAATAATAATTTAATATTATTCGTCGTTGTATAAATATACAAAATTTGTAATAATTTATATATATATATATATATATATATTTTTAATTAACATACAAAAAATTAATTAATTTACATTAATCATTGTTCTGTTTTTTATTTTTTTATTTATTATTTTTTAAATTTTGTTTTCCTACCTCAGATAAGGAAAGCTTCCTGTATATATGTATACATATTTAATAAATAAAAAATATAATTTAATATTTGTATAAACGAAAGAAGAATTTTTAAGTAAATAAAATTAAAACATAAATTATAAATTATAGTTTCTTGAATATGTTTGTAATATTTGAGGAGAAACACGAAGCAAGAGAAATTCGTTTCTCTGTTAACATGTGACGATTTCGATTTTCATCTGGGATTCTAAATTTAGAAAATAGTCCTAAAAATTTATGATTTGATTCTCTTCATTCCCCTCTCGTTCCCCCTTTCTTCTTCCTTCTTTTCTTTAATCCTGAAGCAACAGAAAGTTTAAATCCGAAGCCGATTACAATCAGATTAGTTCAGTATAGATAAGTGAAAATCAAACAAAATGCGTTTAAACGAAAAGTTTTTCATTTAATTATTTGATATTTATTAACTATAAATAATTAAATAATTTCCAATTGAAAACTTATTATTGTTATTTGAAATAAATATTTTATGATTTGGTTTAATTTATAATAAATATTAATATGTTTAACAACATTTAACATTAATGTATAGGTTTCAATTATAAACTACTGATCATGATTATATTAATTAGAATTAAATTAAAATATGAAATTATTATAAACAAGCAATTTAAATAATAAATATTGTTTATGTACGAATATCAAACAGAAAAATTAATAATAATAAAAGAACTGTGTAAGATGTACTCGAGCGAAAGATAATAGAAAAAACCATGAGAAACATATTAAACATTGGATATTTTAGCCTGAAATTGTTATGTTTATTATTAAATTTCAAGGGGATAAAATCAGGGGTATGTTCAGATTTCATGGTATGTTTTCCTCAATGTCCTATAGAATAAGTATGAAATATTTAGTGCAAATTACTGAAATGGTTTAGAAGCGTATAGAGAACAGACAGACAGTCAGACATTCTTATTATAATGTTAATAAGAATATTAATAAATCACAATTTTTAAGAAATAAACAATAGAAAATTAAGTTATAGATTACATTTAAAAATATAATAAATTTAATTTTAAAGTTTTGAATGTTCATATATAAATATATTATTGAATATAATAATAATTATTAAAGCAGTGGCACAACGTAAGATAAGAAAAGTAATAAAATGAAAGAAAAGATAAAAGATCAAAATCAATAAATTCCAATTTTTATTATAATAATAATATGGACAATAATGTAAAAATTCGTCTTTTGCCTTAAAGATATATTAATAAAGAAAATATAATAACAATAGCAATAACAATAATAACAATAAAATCATATTGATTTTAATTTCGAATAAAAAGATTATATAATTGATTTTTATTGTTTTATAATTTAAAAAAAAAACAAGAATTCATTTAATTAATTTATTTACTTTTTAAAATAAAGAATATATTTAATTATATATTTATTTATAATAAAAACTAATGATTATTATGATTATTATTATTATTATTTGCAACTTAATAAAATTCCTACAAGTTTATTTATCAATTATAATTGCTTTTAAAATTTTTATTCTATTAAAATGGTAATTATTTAACATTTAAATTTATGTTATTTATCTATTTGATTATTTTAATTACTTTTTAAAAATATTTTGTAACATTTAAATTTGTCACTCTTGAAGACTTTTATTTCTATAATTATTTAAAGGGCCCAATTAAAATAAATGAATAAAGATCGTTAAATATAATTAATAAAATTATTAACTCGTCTTATATTCTTTCTAAATAATAATAATAATAATAATAATTTATTTTATATGCCTTAAAAATTATATAAAACGTTAAATGTATAATAGTTTAATTATGAACAATTTATGTATTTTCGTGCAAAGCGGTAGTATTAACATTAAAGTATTGTTTACTCGACGACATTTGTTGCTAATTGTCAATAGGGTTTCCGATCGAAACCATCAAGTAAGTACAGTTTCCTTGTCGTCAAAAGCGAATATCATCAACGAATACAGTTTGTCACCCTAACAGCAATTTTAACATCCTTTCACTGCATTAAATAGAAATTTAACTGCTTTATCTTTAATGTTTATAATCACTGTACCTTTGCTTCTGTCTAATTCGTCAATGCAGTTTGTATAACGAGTAAGAATATTTAAGATTTAATTATAAAAATGAATAATGATTTAAAAATATATATATATACAATAAAATTTATATTGTTTTTTCTTTCGTTTGTTCTCGGTAAAAATATTTAAAAATATTACGATGTAATAATACGTTGCCTATTCTGCTACGGAAGTATTGTGACGCAACAATAAGTTAACGTATTAAAATATCGTGACGTAATAATTCTTCCGTCGCCGAAGTGATGTAAAAATAATATTTCAGTTGCTACAGAGCAGTGACGTAAGAATATTTCTGTCGCTAAAATATCGTGATTCAACAATACTTCTGTCTCTTAAAATATTGTGATATTACAACACTTCTGTCGCTAAAATATTATTACGCAACAATATATCTATCGCTAGAGTATTGTGACGCAACAATACTCTTGTGTCTGAACTCGCTGTGATGCAATAATACATTTTTCAAACGTGATATTAGAAATTTACATGATTTCAATAATGAATAAATAATTCATTTCAGAATTTTATTTTTATATTTATCAATATTAGAATAAATTTTTGTTTACTTAAGAAAAAATATGACGAAACTGATTTCACAAAACTAATTAATTAATTAATTAATTAATTAATTTTCTTAATGTTAAAATATTTTAATTTCGTAAAGGTGTAAAAATATTTATATTATTAAAAATTGATTTTATAAAATAATATTTTAAAAATTGTCAATTATCTTTTATCATTTCAGCAAGCAATTGTGTGTTATTTTGGTAGCATCGAACAATTGCTGTAATGGATCTGATATCACATACAGTGTATGATATATAAGAACCATTTTAGCAGATAACAAAACGTTTTCTACTGATTATTGTTAATGATGAAACTGTAATTTCAACGTAACAGCATTATAACGAATTAAAAAGTTAAATAAACAAGATTAATTTATATTTATAAACACAACATAACACCGTTTTTAAATTATAGAATTTAATTATAACTTTTTTTTCCGATTAAAATAATAAATTTACATTTCGATCTGTAAGAATTCTCATTTAATTTTAATAAATAATAGAAAAATATTTTTAAAATTAAATATATAATACATGCTTTCTTCTTTTTGAGAGGATAAATTTGCAAAAAAATAAAGAGAAATTTTTAATATTTTTCTAATCAATTCTATAAAAAGTTTTTTATTTTATAATAATAATTTTTAAAAAATTCATTTAAAAAATAATAATAACAATAATTTTAATTATTTTTTCTTCGTTAATAAGAACAATAATAAAATCTAGTAATATAATACTTTTTTTAAATATTTATTTTTATTTAGCTAACAAACAAAAATATAAATTTTCTGTAGCATCTAACTGATAAAAAATAATTAAAATAATAAGATAGATTTTTAATTAGTTATATGGAAAAAAATAAAAGAATATAAACATTAAAAATTTATTTGAAATGAATAAGAAAGAAGAAGAGAGGGAAAAAAGCAATCATAAATTTTGAAAAATATATTATAAAATTTTAAAGAGGGAAAAAAAATTTCTTAAAGAATATCCTCGGATCAAATAAAAAAATGATGTTTTCATTTTATTTCAAACATTTATTATTTAATCCATAGGATAAGTAAAGTAAGCTATAGGCAAAGTAAATTTAAAATGAAGAGATACTCTTCAAACAAATCCCAACAGCAAGGAAATCCATCGCTTCAGTTTGGATAAACTTTAAGAGAACAACTTTTGTCCACAACGGAAATTATTCTTTTTGAAAGGGTTCTCTATCCAACTTTGTTGCATTCGGATTTAAATCTGTGTTCTTAGTATCGTTGAAAGTTTAATTGGAAATAGCTAGCTTTCTAACGGATATTTAAATATAAGAGAATGTCAAGGGACAAAACGGATCTGCCTTTTATATAGGAGAGGTATATAGGTTTTCTGTCTTCTCATTTTTCCTTTAAAAAAGAATCGTTTAAGTTAGGTTAAATGACTACTGCTACGTTCAATTAAGAACACGACAAACACGACATTTTCGTGACTAGTAGGTGGTTGGTTCTCACGCAAAATCCGCCTCTTTACTTATTCACTAGCAATCTATCCATTAGATTTATGACAGGTGAAGTCTGTTGAGCATAAACTAGACTTGTTGAGTATTGTTTGCAGCTTATTTTTAATTCTTTATAATAAATTTTTTTATGTATTGCTCCTAATTTTTCAATAGACTCGTTTCAATTGAGTCATTTCAACAATTATTAGAGATTAGGGGGAGAGATTTTTTTTAATAGTTTTTTTTCTATCCTCCTCTAAATTTTTTTTATCATTCTACCATGCACAATGGAATCTATTCAAATTTTCTGCTTCGTTTTTACACGGTTCTGTAATTTTGCTTCAAGAATCCGCCGACGTGGTTCCATTTTCTATGTTCTGATAGTTGGAGCGTAATGTTCGATTATTGCATCTAAATTCTTCCCTGTACTATACATCACTTCAAAAATTATTTTTTTGCATAACACTTATGTAACTAGACGTATTTATTTAATTATATCATAAATACTTCAAGCTACGTAGCCACTTATAGCCACGTCATATAGCGCGTATCACCTCAACATAAGATTAAATGTATTGCATTTTTCTATATTTTAAATTAATTTTTAAATAATAAAATTATAAAAAAATTAATTTAGAAAGAAAATAGAATTTTAAATAACAAAAATAAACAGGCTTTTTGAATGATTATATCCACTTCAATTAGAAAATTTCTTACCGTTCTACACATTTTTTTTTGAATTTTAATGGAAAATTAGCAGAATTTTAAAATTTTTTTAAAAAAATTATAAATATATATAAATGCTCTTAGAGTAATTTAAAAAATAATTATAAAGAAAATAAAATATTCGATAAATTTATTAAGTAAATGCAATTATATATAATCCGGATGCTCTTAAGAAAATGAGGGTGGGAGAAAACAGAGAATAAATTAAATTTACTGTTACTTTAAAGTTAAAAGTACAGAATATATTTTATATTCTAAAAAGCCGTAATGTTACGGCCTGAGGTATTTTAATGCCAAACCATAAATAACAACTATTGTAAGGACATCACATGCCCGAAGCTCTTAGCCTTTGGTATATTAAGCAAGTGGATAAAGGTGACCGTTCCATGGATGACTGACCAATGATGTAACCCTTCCCCCCGGACAGAAAAGCTATTTCGTGCTTGTTGGCTCTCATCATGCGTTCTGTGCTTTCTTTCAAGCCTGGACAGAACTTCTCCTCCGTAATGGAAAGAAGTACATTTCTTGTGGAGAAACCTAGTTTTTAGAAGTAAAGAAATTCAATCCAACCGGTTATAAGACAAAATAGACCTTTTAACTTATATACTAATGCAGTTGGAAGAACAAAAGATTTGTTGGAGATTGCCACAAAGCACTCGATTCTATCCAAAATGATCATCAGCTGTTTGAACAAGAAAGGAGTCCAATGTCAAAACTGTCAAGCAAACTGCCATTTCGAAAAGTTTCTGATATTTTCCGACTGATTCTTTTCGAAATAAATGAGATATTTTAATATTTTATTCATAACATAAGAATTCAATTAATATTAAAATCAGTTGTCACTTTTCTTTATGTCTCAATAAATATTCAAAGTTGATTTTAAGTTTATCTTTTAGTACAGAGAGATTTTCTAGAAAGTAGTTATGCAAATGATTATTATAATCTCTTGATTAAAGCAATCATCTTGACGTTTAAAGAAATTGCTCACAGTTTATTATACAAATATAATATATTTTTAAAGTGATTTTCGCGGAATGTATAATTTAAAAAAACTCAGTTTTATACGTGAAAACAATTTATTTTAATTGTCTAAAATAATTTTTAAGACAGAAAAATTCATTTTTAATAGTACAAGAACTAACATGAAATGTTATTTTTAGTATTTTTATTTTTGTTTTTCGATCGAGCGAAACAATTGCTGGTTATTCTTAATGTAGTTGGAAAGGAACAAAAATAAAATATGTTTATATTGATTGATACGAGAGATATCATCTTTCTATTTGTAATTTTAAATTTAATCTAATGATATTTTGAAAAAGAAAAAAAAGAGAAGAAGAAATAATAATAATAAAAAGACTAAAAAGTCGTTTTATTGATCTATACAATGCAAGAGAATAGTCAAAGTTGATAGAAGGAAACCATCCATCTAATTTCAATATCGTCGACAACTCATCTCCAATGTATACAAAAATTAGTATGACCACTCACGGCCATATAACGCTTCAAAATTTCCAGAACCACTTCTTTCTTTCTTTGGTCCACTCCATCATTTGGCAGACGTGCTGGTGTTTTTCAATTATGTCGCATAGCAGCGAAGAAGTTAGATTCTGTCAAGATCCGTAACCTAGCGGATCAATAGCAGCCAAACTCTGCAATGTTACTTCTTTTCTTATATATATATATATATAACACTGGTTTTTTTAATGTTTTTCTTTGAATAATTGAATCAATAGATAGGTTTGTTAGACTATTGTGTTTACGTTGAATGAGTGAGGTTGTAAGGGGGAAAGTGGAAAAAAGTAAGAAAACTTATCCAAAAAAACACGAGTTTAATATATAGTTACGTCATATGATCTCCCGGGATGTAGTTTTCAATTAGAGTGCCATACCGACTAGACGTGAGTAGAAGTGAAGCAATGGAAAACACTCTGATGCCTAGAATGTTGAATTAGTTGTCTTATATGGTGGGCAAAGTTTAATCTCTTTCTTAGAAAATAGTTTTTATCCAAGAACAATTACGCTTGCGAATTGCGTCTATTTTTTTCTTGGTGTTTATGCTTAGTAGAGGTCTTAGACGGGGGTGGGGGGTCGGAGAATCTTGCTTGGAATGCCGCTAGGAGAGGAGGAACAAGAAAAAAAAAAGAAATGTTTGGCTCTTGTAACAACCTTATGGTATGTAAAGAGGTTGACGGTACTTGTCGAAATTTTTCCTATATATTTCTTTAAATAGCAGTGAATTTAGAATTTTGTTTAGCATATTCGTTTCTTTTTTTTTAATTTCGAGAAAAATTTATGCGTTTAAATCCAATTTTTCTTTTAGAACTTTATCCTTTAACATACCTAAAACTTTTTGTAACGTTATAAAACGATTTTTTATACCCCTATAAAGAGATTGAAGGGCAAAACTTTTATAGTAGTAGCTGACAAAGTCCTCTTTCATTCTATAAAGAAAATAAATAAATAAATAAATAAATATTTATTATTTATATTATTTAATATATGAATATATATATATATATTTTAAAGATTTAAAATAGAATTAAAGCTCGTGAAAGAGTAACTTCTGCTTTATTTATTGTAAGGAAAGTAAAGAATTTCATTTGGAAAATAATCAAGTAACAAATATCCTTCCATTTGTTGTTCAATGTAACAATTGCAATAGATTTAATGAGAAAGCAAATTCTAAATCTCTAGAGATTGTAATTTGTGTGTAATTTAGAAAGTTAAGCCAGTTACCATAATTCAGACAAGAATAAAATATAGGAGTAACAGTTAAGAAAATTGAATTGATTTGAAATTTATTCTTAGAATTATCTAATATAAATAGGAATTAATTAAAAATTAATAATTAAAATTTTATTTCATATTATTTTCAATTATAAAAATTATATACGAAACTATTATAAGTAATGTTTTGAAACTTTTCCTACTACCAGAAAATTTTCTTTTTTAAGCATGATTAATGTTCTCTTAATTACTAATTTGTTTATGTTTCATATTTATATAATTATTTATGATTTAATAAACCATTGTCAAATAATAAGAAGAGTAATTACTGAGTGGAATTATTTTATTTTTACTTTCAAATCTTATGCAATAATGATGTTAATGTTGCTGTAAAAGCATAATTTAATCTAGAATGGTAATAATGTTAATTTTTGAGATTTCTCTGGACTCGTCAAATGATTGCTTGTAAAAGGAGTTAAATCTGAAGAAAAATGCCGTAAAATATATATAATTTTATTCATAAGCTTTGTAATAAATTATATAAAGGGTGGCTCCAAATCAGTTTACCACGAGAAGGGCCAAATTGGTCTATTATTCAAATGTCTTATAAGAACTCTGGAAGAATTGGGTGAATGGCTTGAAAGTAACGTGATTTTGACTGATTTTTGGGCTGCCATTAAATATATTTTATCAATTAACAATATGACTTTAACAGCGACAAAAGTGATGCAAATTAATGCACGAGATAATGAGAGAGAAAAAATAGTAACAGGAAAAAAAATTTAATTTAATTAATTTTACAAAAGTCAGTAAACCATTATGCGTTATTTAAATGCATTATAACTTAGTTAACCACATAAAATAGTGACGAAAGTGATACAAATTAATGCACATAAGCTAACGCGAAAGAAAGTAAAATAGTAATTAAAGAAAATTAATTATAATTAACGCATGGTAAATAAAGGAATAGTTTGGTGTAACGTAGTTAATAGATGTATATAAATAATTATAAACAAATATTTCAGTAATAATAATTTTTACGAATGATACATTTACTTTAGTAGAACGTATACAGATATTTCTGGAAAGGAATAAAAAAATATTATCTAATTATATAAAGTGTTCTATAATCAGTTATATATTATGAAGTGTGCAAAGATTATAACCACGTTCATCTAACAGACAGATGCCTGGTGACAAAAATATAGGCAGCTGTAGTTAGATCGATATGCCCGATTACTCCCATCGGCCTAGATGGTTACAGTTGTCAAGTTTTACATTGGCATGGCAGCTGTCTTCGAGTTACAAAAATAACGGTAAATTTGACGTTTCGCCTGTTCTAACTCTTTCCATGTGAAAGGTTTTTGTTTTAATGTGTCAAATACTTTCTATGATCTCCAAATTTCATTATTTCTCCATCACTTCGATACTACTGTATCACACGTAATAATAAAAATATTTTTCAACTTTACTTCATTTTTCTTTAATTTTTACATTTTATTCAATTTCTTTTCTTTCTTCCTTTCTTTTTTTGTTTTTGTTTTCCTTCAATTGTTTTTAATTCTTCCTTTGAATAATTTTGATTCCTTATCGTTTAATTTATTATAATTTTTGCTTTATTTTTCTCCACATTTTCCTCCAGTTTCTGCATTTCTTCTAATTGTTTTTAATTTTTTCTTGAAATAATTTTGATTTTTGGTCGTTTAATATTAATTTTTACTTCAATTTTGCTTAAATTTTTTCCAAATTTTTTCCAATTTTGCTTAAATTTTTTCCAAATTTTTTCCCAATTTAGCTTAAATTTTTTCCAAATTTTTCCCAATTTTGCTTGAATTTTTTCCAAATTTTTCCCAATTTTGCTTAATTTTTTTCCAAATTTTTCCCAATTTTTACATTTTTAACATTGTTTTTTAAATAATTTTGACTCTTTATTGTTTAATTTGTCTTAAATTTTGCTTCAACTTTATTTTTTCCAAATTTTTCCCATTTTTTTCTAATTGTTTTTAATTTTTTTAAAAATAATTTTGACTTCTGATTGTTTAATTTGTATTAATTTTGGAAGGATTAAATAATGATTTTTCGAATTTTTAGTATTAATAATTAAAAAAAAATTATTTATTTATCCAATTTAATAATGAATACTAATTGGATTTAATTTAATCCTTCACTCTTACATCTTTAATTAACAGTTTTAAAATTGGATTAAATGAATCTTTATTTTTTGCCTTAAAAAAATCATTTAAAGAAATATATTATACATTTATAAAGTTTTTTTAAAAATAAATATTATTGTTTTTAATAAATTTAAATAGTTATAAGGGAAGAATTAGTGTTATAAATATACAACTTTATTACTTTATGTATAAACATAAAGTAATAAAATTAAAATTATTTTACATAATTTTTTCCTTTAAAAAACACTTATTTAATTGAAAATTATCTAAAATTAATTATTATTTTTTTTCTTTTTATTAATTTTTATTTTTTTAAATAAACAAATGGAGTTATGTTAATTGAATAAAAAGATGTAATCGGATGTTTTTATTTAATACAATTTTTTAAAAACAATTTATAATTTACAAATAAAAATTGAATTAAAATATGTTTTTTTAAGAACAAAAATACAATTTTTTTTATAATAAATTTTATTCTAAATTATTTAAATTTTAATTAAACATTATTTGCAGTTTCTTGTATCATTTAACTTCACATAAAATACCGAACGTTGAATAGAAGTTTTATATAATAAATTTTAATTAATTTAAATTAATTTTCACAAATTTAAATTAAACATTTCGTATATAAAATACATACAAATTTATAAATAAAAAATCTTCTATTTGTATATAAGAAGCGCACACACGTTTAAAAGGCGGATTTTTGGAGAAAATTTGATGTTAATTTAAATTAAATATCGTTATTATGCTGTAAAAATGTTAATAATTTATCTTAAATAAAGTATAATTAACAGAAATATTCGTTATAGAATGAAGGTTGAGAAAGAATTCACACAATTTAAAAATTATCCCAATATTTAAGTTCAGAAAGTCGAATTCTAAATGATAATTAGAATTAAATATGGTTTAAAATAATATATTAAGGTGTCAAAATGTTAATAATGTAATTAAGATAAAGTATAATCAGTAAAAATGATAAAATAATTAAGGAATATTACACAATTTACATTACAGATTTTACAAGAATTGTATTTGCGCTTAGGGCCTCTCATCATTAAGAGTCTATAGTTTAGGCCCTCACACTTTTACATTCATCATTATTTGATGAAGGAAAAGGGCCTGTTACATGTTATAGCTTAGGGCCACAATTAGTTCTGCGAAGAGTATTTCGGATTTACAAAGCACCCCACCTTTAAATAATGTAAACTTATGAGAAGAAGAAAATAGATATGAGAAAAACGTGTCTTAAAATCAAAATAATACAATATTTTCAAGGAAATATTATATATAAAATTAAATTAATGCAAGAAAAATGTACTTAAGTACGTTAAAATCGATTGGATTTCCCAGATTCTTAATTGATCAATTAATACGATCAATTAATACGAAAAACAATAGAAAAAAAAAATATATATATATATATTTTAAAGAATATATGAATATTTATTTAACAAAATTATATTTAATGAAAGCAAAAAATTAAAGTCAAATTATACATTTTTGCAATTTTTCTAAAATAAAATCTCTTAAATTAATCCCAAATATGGAGAGAGAGATTAAGAATAATCTAATCCAATTAGCCTCACGTTAATGTAGACAAAATTACATTTATTAATATTCATAATCGAAAGATTTTAAAAAGATTAGATTTCATTTAAATTAGTAATGAAATTGTCTCTAATTTACTAATTTTTTCTAATATATAAAATATCGAATATCAATTCGGTATCGTGGATACAATTTAAAGAGAAAGAAACGTCAGAAATTTTAATATTTAAATTTCGAATTTAAATAATTATTTAAATTAAATTTAAAAGTTGAAAGGGGGAAGGGAAAATTTAAGAATAAAATAAATAATAATTTATTTTTATATTTTTATATCTTAAAAAAAAAAGAGGAGGAGGAAGAAGAAAAGAAGATAAATCTATAAATGTGAACAGCTTTCAAAATAGAAATTCTTCAAAGTTTTAATCCCTAAAATAAATAATTCTCCAGTGTTCATCAATCTTTTTTGATATATATATATATATATATATATATATATATATACATTTGTTTTTTCTTTTATAACTGTTCTTTCTTCATGTGATACTAGAAAAAAGTAATTCACTCTAAGGATACTATTATATATATCTATAGCATCAAGCAAAATAACTGCACCTCCTTTGATTGACTATTTCATCAGTTAGCAATGATATTCCCAGGAGGTAAACGTCATTCTTTCTTCAGTTTCAGCTTCACAATCTCGTGAAGTTACAGAGAAGAATGTAACTTTGCGTCATAGAATGAGTCATTAGCGGAGAAGAAGACATTGAACTTCTTCTAAGGTTATATTTCTGTCTAACCCCCCCTCTTACCAGAACTCTTAAAGACCTGCTTTCTTCGTATCTCTAGGGAAAAATCGCCGTTAATGTGCCTTTCTGATCCATTGGTTCCATTTCTCTGGGACCCAGCTGGCTCTTTCCAACGCTACTTATTTACAGATAGAAAATGCATGGGTTTAAACTTTAGCTACCTATGCAATACCAATTGATGTGCTATTTCGTATCACGCTTTGCATTAAAATAAAGAAAAAAATGTCTAAAGAAACCTAAGAAAAATATAATAAAATTAATTCAAGTATCATTCGATGGTTAACAAAACTCCTTGTTATGATAGGATTTAAAGATTTAGAAACTTTTAATGGGTTACAATGACTTCTTTATATGTTCAAGTTACTCTTTTTTTATTATTATTTTGCATGAATTTTCAATTTAAATGTATATTTAAATTTGAAATCATTATATATTCGCTTCCACTAGTTAAATTGTATTTTTTTTTAAAACGTTATTTACAATAGTAAATAATTATTTTACAACTTAATTAATTAAAATTATAAATTATTCTTACAGTTATTTGTTAATAGTTTATTTCCACGTGATCATTTTTTTTTGAATTTATGTGTCCATTTCAATTACTGTGTAACTGATTAAATTTGACACGTGTTTGAAACGATTTTAATAAATAATTTCTTATAAATTAAAAAATAAAATAGATAATTGTGTATATTATATAGCTTACACAATTTTTTTTTCTTTAGTATAATGCATTAATAATTTGTACCATTGTCCAGTTGAGTCCTGATCATGGATAAAATCAACTCACCAATCTGGTCACATTCTTGGAACGTGCTGTTTAGTGTAGATGAAAGGAAAGTTTGGCAATTACTACTATTACGATCATCGCAAACTGGGAATGTCACCACGAAGAGGCATTGTTGGAGCTACTATGAGATTACTTACTCGGTTTTTATTCTGCTATTATAAAGTTTAGATATGTGGCAATAAAATTTCATTCCTGTAAACAAAATATAACCATCAGTTGCATTTGTTTTAAGATAATTCTAATGACTTTTTATATCCTCAAAGTTTCCTTATTTAATAACGTTTATCTGAATTATATATGTATATATATATATTTCCCACAATATAATGATTAATTTAATCTTTAATTTTAATTATTTTATTATTGGAAAAGATTTTAAATGAATATAATTAACTCATTCCGGAAAATTAGCCCTTAATACATTTCTCATCACTAACAGATCTTTAAATTTCCAATAATTTAATGTTCTTAAGCTACTTAATGCCGTGGTGAGATTCTAATTTTAAATATGAACCATCAATAATAGAGGTTTAAAAATGCCTTAGGGAAAATTTCGAATTTTGATATGGATAATCTCATTGATATCACTTCTTTGATACTTTTTAAAATGAAAAAGGCGAAGGAAAATCGTTTTTTTTTTTTTAAATCTATAAAATAACATTTTTCTTAATAAATTTAATAACTATCGATAGAAAAAGGAAATTTAATTTAATTTAATTTAATTTAATTAAAAATAAATGATTTTTCTCGTTAAAATTCGAAAAGAAATTGATAAACTTTAACAGAGAAATGCTTCTAAAATATTTTAAAAAATCTACAATAATTTTTGAAATATTTTAAAGAGAATTTTATAATAAAAGATATTTATAAAATATAATTTTTATTGTATTTAAAAAATTGTGTAAGTTATAATCTCTTGTGTAATGAGTCGTGATGGGTTGTATGAGAATTAGTAGTGAGATTATCATGTTAATCGGATCATCGTCGATATCCTGTGCATAAACATCGCATCAGACGATCTTTATCAGCAATCACGTTACAATTAAATACGCAACGTAAGACGGTATTTATAAATATTCTTGATTGAAACTCAATTATGCAATACCTTGTAAGTTATCAGGTAATTTGCGAGATACAAGTTAACAAGCTACTTTGTTGATACTGTATAATCATCAAACACTTGATTCCGTCAGCATTAGTTTCGACTAGCTATTGTGTACTTTCAGATAACGATACCCAGTGGATCAATTTTGTAACAATAGATTGCTCTGAAACAATGTGATCAGCAAACTCACCAATAGAGACTTCAAGCAGTTGTAATTAACGAAAATCACACATAAATCTACTCATCCCACGAGAAAAGAAATATCCGAGAAGATAATGGAGTTGTAATTTACTTGACAGCTAAAATGCAATCTGGACTATATAAAAATGTTCTTTATGGTTAAAATATTGTGAATAAAGTGATTTTTCTTTCGATAAGATTAAGTATATACTAATAGTTATAACAGTTTCTGTGATTGCTCCCTATGAACTTCTTCATTATCCCGAGACTTAAGTAGGACTTGAATAACTTTTCTGTTCTAATGAGACCTTTTAAAATAGTATACATGTAAATTCTTAAGTGTAATTTAGGCCTTATACAATTTTATTATTATTGATAATAATAATAATTGTGTTTTATGTGTAGCGAATAATATAATTTTTCTCTCGATAAGATCCTATCAAGTTCGGCAACATCCCAAGCTAAATACAAGCATTATCATGTTTTAAAGGTGTTAATTGTATATTTTAGAAGCGAATAATTGTAAGTATAACACTATAAAGAATATAATAAACGTAAAAATATATAAAAGTATTGAGAACGTCTAACAGTTTCTGTGATTGCTCCCTGTAAACTTCTTCATTATCTGGAAACTAAGCACGGACTTTTGTGTTCTAATGAGACCGTTTAAAAGGGTATAAGTGTAAATTTTTAAGTGTAAATTAAGCTTTATATAATTATATTAATGATAATAACAATTGTGGATCTATATAAAGCGAATAATATAATTTTTCTCTCCATATGATCCCTATAAAGTTCTGCATTATCCCCAAGCTAAGTATAAACATTACAATGTTTTAAGGGTGTTAAGTAGAGATTTTAGAAGCGAATAAATTCAAGTACAACCCTATAAAGAATATAATAAACGTGGAAACATAAGAAATATCGAAAACGTCTAACAGTTTGAGTTATTTCTTAAATTCCTAAGTCATCCCTAAACTTAATTAGAGACGATAAAGTCGAATAAGTGTAAATATTTAAGCACGAGTTAGACTTAATTCAGTCGTATAAATAATAAAATAAATGTAGATCATATAAATCAGAAAAAATGAGTATTTTCTCTGTAGTAGAAAATAAACATTATATTGTTATATTCATGAAGTTGTTATAGGATTTTTGACAGTCAATGAAATAGTACATCAATTTTAAAAGTTACTTTAGCTTGTGTATATCCTATAACATTGCTTTGTCTTCTTGTCTTCTAGATATATGATGATGCGAAATGGTGTAAGACAAATGGAAGATTTCGCTTCTGGCAATTGTACTATTCCTGTTTAAAAAGTTGATATCGGAAGGAGATTCACGCACATTTACTAAATGTAAACAAAAAGAATTTAATGTCTCTCGTTAGAGTAAATAAAATTAGCTTTTGATTTTAAATAATATATAGCAAAGTTCAACAAAAAAAAAAAACTTTAAGCTTTTCTTTGATAGAAATAAATAGCCTCAGGTTCAATTGAAAGAAGAAGAAGAGGAGGGAGGAGGAGGAGGAGGAAGAAGAAGAAAAATAAAAAAATTATACAATTTTTTCCTACTTTAATAATGTATTAGATGGATTAATTTAGTAAATGTAATTATGTCGAACGAATTATAAATTAAAATTGTTTCTATTAAAATTTTAATTATGTATTTTCAATTAATTTTATTACTCTTATAAACGATATTTTAAATGTCAAAATATTATTATTTTTTAAAAAATATATATATATAAATAAAATATTAATATTTTCATTTCAATTTTATTAAATTTATATTAATTTTTTTACTGTATAACTTTGATAAAACTTTATACTATAAGAATTCGTTCATATTAATTATTAATTTAATAAATCTAATATATATATATATGTAAATCTGATTAAAAAATTTAATAAAAATGAAGAAATAAAAGAATTAAAACAGGGTTTAAACCATTTTTATTATTATAAAAAACTGTTTAAATCTTATTTTTAATCCTTTACTCTTTTAAAAATTAAATAAATAGTCTTTTTTAATTAAAGGTGTACGAATAAATGGATTAGTGTGAGATTAAATTCCTTTATTATTATTACAATTATAAAATAAACCTGTTTTAATCGTTAATTAAAGAAGTTAATAAAGGGTTTAAGCTCTTGATTATCAGTAAGAAACAGAATATAAACCTTATTTTTAACCCTCGAATTCATTGCAATTAAAGAAGTTAACGAAAGTAAACGAATAAAGTGATTGAAAAATAAGGTTTAAACTGCTTAATCGTTATAAAAATTATAGATTGAGCCTTATATTTTAATCTTTGTATTCTTTTAAAGTAATATAAAGGAATAAAGATAGTTAAAATAGGGTTTAAACTCTTTAATTATTATAAAAATCACAGATTAAATCATATTTTTAACTGATCCATTTTAAATTAAAAATAATTTAGTAAAAAATAATCTTTAAAAATATATTTTAACAGCATAAAATAAAATGATTAGATTTATATTTAAAAAAATTGTCACACAAAATATCTGGCTTTTACAACTTTTTAACTGAGTTGGCTTCTTAAGCCCGTATTGGATCTAGAAGAAAGCCTTTTTTTTACTAGGTTATCAACTGAACAAAGACGTTAGATACATGACGGGGAGAGTCATCATTGTTGCACCAGAGACTCCTCAGCGATAAGTATATGTTGTGTCAGAACCCAGAGAGGCGAAGGTTAATGTAATGTTTCTCCACAAACTCAGTTATTAGTTGTGACTTGAGACACAGTAAATCCCCTATTACTTCTAAAATCGTTTTTCCACCAAATCATCGTCTTATTCTTTATATATATATATATATATATATATTCTTTTATATCTTGTTTCTTCATTGTAGAACTAAACAAAATATAATTTCGTATTGTATATTTTAATAAATAAAATTAATTTAAAATCAAATAGTTAAAAGTTAGATGACTCTGAAACCTTATATACTTTATTTGAATAATGAGCTTTCGCCATACTCTGATGATTCTCCATTATTCACATCGTTGCTCTTATCATATATTGGTATCTTTTGACAGAAATAATAAATTTAGCAATCTTTGCATCAATATTATCATCATTCATTTGTAAATATCTACCTATTATAAGGATGTAAATGATGGAAAGGATAAAATTTATATACGTTTTTTTTTAGGGGGGAGTGGGCGAGTTTTTTATAGTTTAAAATATTAATATATAAGGAATTTTTTTGAATGAATACAAATCTAGATAATAAGAATAATAATCTTGAATTTATATAAAAAATAAGGCGTAATTATTTTTAAAAATTGCATTTTTTTCCCTTACGATTATTGCACGTATCAGTTCGCTGCTCCCGAGCTTCACGTGATGCTATCCTTACTTTATTATATACAATATACATGAATTGCTAAAAATTTGAATATTTTTATCTTTACTCATAAGTAAAAAGAGTAAAATTGTATAAATAAATATATATATATATATATATATATATATATATATATATATTTTTTTTTTTATTCGAATAGCATATAATGATATCATATTTCAAATATCTGCTATTGCTGCACAGTAGAAAATTGATCATATAATTTAGACGTCAAGTAAAAACACTTTCTATAACGACCACCATTTCTCAATTTTTAACATTTTCTACTGATAAAAGTTTTCTTTCGACATTTATTCTTTTTTAATTACTACATAATTTAAAGTGTGGACAGATGTGGCCATTTATGGTTTAGAAGAATTCGTAAAAAAGAAACCATTAGAATTGGCTTATTCTAATAATAATAGGATAATTTCGCCGGTTTAAAATTATAAATCACAATGTATTTTTTAAAATTATAGAAGTTTTTTTTAATATATACATATATATATATATATATATATATATATATATATATTTAAAATAAAAATATTTTAATAAAATTCTGCTTATTTAATGGCCCTACTTTAAAAATTATTATTTTAATATTTAATATTTAAATAAATAACGTTAGAAAATTTTCGCCTGTATTAAAATCGTAGAAAATGATATTTTTAAAGTTTATTTTAAACATTTTAACGTTAATTTTGCGTTAATATTAATAATTTCTGTAAGAATCTTCAATTGCATCCGAGATAACTGATGATGCGGATGCTTGTAATTATTAGTATTTTGTGTAAGGAGGAATATATATAAAAGCATTTTATTTATTTTCCAAGACGTGGTACTGCTTTAATAAAGTTCATTTTTATCCAGAAACCATAGATGTACAATCTACTTGGCATGCGTGGGTACGCAGCTAGGTCCTTTGTCAACAGAATGCTGACATGACTTTCACTTTTTCTTGGCACACAGAACACAAAGCCATGGGCCATGCTGTAATCCTCTTCCGCAACTAGCTATTGGCATTCCTTTCGGACCATCTGGCTCTACTCTGCTGTCATTTCAACTAGTCTTTCATGGCCAGTTTGGTTCTGAAGAGATATATGGGGAAGGCTAGAAGAATTCAAAATCTCCAAACCTTCATACTATCTTATCCAATAGTTCAGAAATGTTACTGAATTTTCTTTGTATTATATCCATACATACAAGATACAGTGTAATAACGTATTGTTTTATGAATTTTAATTGAAGAACGTTGAAAGAATTCGAGTAATATACATAAAAATCCATTAAAAACTAGAAAATGTAGAAAATAATTTACTTCATTAACGTTAAATAATGATATCACAGTTAAAATCTACGATGGCGATAACTATTCGAATTAATTTATCATAGCAAATGACGGAAACCATCATGGAGGTGGAGAAATATAAGTTTGAATGGAGTCATCTTCCATTCATTTCTAGAGATATAAACACACACACGTATATATATATATAGTATCTATCCAATTACTAGAATAGCTTTGTCTATCACTCATCATCTATTGTCAAGAAGGTTATTATTTACACGTAAAAGGCAACATATTCCGGAACTCTTCCACATAATTAAATCCTGAACCTAATCTTCTATTTCCGGAGATCCTTATATTTCCTAGTTCAACGTCTCGCTTATCTTGAAATACTGCCAGACAGCCGAGATGTGGCAGGTACAAGGAGAAAATGTCTGATAACAGACAGTAGTAACCACTTTAGCAAGGAGAACGGGAGGAGGGGTTGGAGAGAAAAACCAAGATGTAGCAATTGGTTGGCTAAACGGACCATGGAAAGCTTTCATTTTACTCTTGATGCCAACCTTTGGTCACAGCCTTCTAACCGTGCATGAGCATTTTTGAAACGGCATTGCCTGATATCTATCAAAAGACTGTTGCTAAGCAACACTCTATCGCTGCTACAGAAGTTATTCATGGCTTTCCGGTCTTAGACGTACCTCATAAACCTTGGATTACTATCCCCTGCCCTCTGTTTTTCTCCTTCAAGAGCTTTACATTTCTTACATTGTGAAATTTGGTAAACATCTTATATATATCGAATCTGACAGGAAGATATATATGTATAAGTATACAAGAGAAAAAGAGTGAATTGAATAAAGAATTTCTTCTTTAAAAGTTTACTTTATAGTTTTTTAAAATCTCGTTATTTGTATACATTTGATATAAAGTTTTATAAATAGTTTTAAAATAAATACAGGCAGATTTTTTTACTCTTATTTTCACTTTACTTCAGTCGATTTTCATTAAAGTTTTCAGCATTACACAGACGTAAAAGCTCTTAAACTGTATTATTATTATTATTATTATTTTACAAATATCGACATTTTAGAGCACTGTAAAGGAAGAAAAATAGAATAATAATATAAAAAATTCAATCAAAAATTTTAATATTAAATTTTCTCAGAAATTAATGTCAAGGCAACTGTCATGGAAGGGTTGGTTTAATATGCATCAATATCTTTATAATAAATCCTTTTTTAATAGTGAAAATGAATAGTTATTGAATAGAAATAACTTTGCTAAAGAAATCTTGAAAAGATCGGAATCACTTTTCCAGATCTGTAACAATATTTGCTTAACTCTTGTGCTTGCGAAATCTATATCTAGGAAGCAAAGGTGACTCGCTGTTAGTCGTTGGATATTTTCTTCTTTCCTTAATGATCATGGATGTCGCCTTCCGTTCTTATCTCTGTGGATAATGTTATTAGCTTTTGTTGCCTACACTAGCGTTACTGACCCCGTATTGACAAGAGACTCCTATATTGTCGCAGGAAACCTGCTGTGTTTGACGCGGTACCTGTCACCAGATGGTTGGTCCAATACACCCCTGCCTGTCAAGTATACAGCTACAGAGAAAGTGTCGAATCAACTTGCTTATCATCTGCAATGTCTGACCTATTTTCCTTGTCAGCATTCGATGCTATACACACGTCTAGATTTATATCCTATTAAGAAAATTCGATACAAAATCAATTTTTTTTTTACTTCCATCCTCTTTAATGCTACTTTAAAATTGGATTAATTACCTTCTCGCTATTTAAATTTTTTTTAAAAAAATGTATTTTAATAAGTAAGAAAAATATTTTAAAAATAAATTTATTCACTATTTTATTTTATTTTTTTTATGATGCAAAATAAATTCATCCTATACAACATATATCAAAAGTGGAAGAAAGTCTATTTTACATTCGAACCTACAAACATATTCAGGGTTTACTGACGTTTCTTAAGATTAAAATTCAAAGACTTATCTATAAAAATAAAAATAAAAAATATAAAAAAAACCTATAAAATATTACATTTGAAAACCTCATAATTTACATAATCACATATTGATGAATAAAAATCTATACTTGTCAGTGGAAAAAAAAAAATTCTTATTGAAATTTTCAATATGATAGATTTAAATTTAGAAAAAAAAATATATATATAAATATAATAAATTTAAAATATTTATTTATTTATTTTCTTCTTTAAAAAGACATATTCTTCCCTCAAGTTTAAGGAATATCGTTTCAAGTATAACAATATGGCATAGAAAAGATGGTTTCGACCCGGTATTTTATGACACCCCAACTGAAAGAGAAAGATTATGCTGTGCCCTGCTTCATCCTTTCCATCTTCCGTGAATAATAATAATAATATAAATATATATATATATATTTTCTTCACCAGAAAACAGCGCATCCATCGGGTTATAAAATGCAGACACGAGATGCTTTCTTACTATTTCCATAGAGATGTAATATCCTTAGATGTATCCTACATTGAATGTAAGCCGTTAAAAGCAGATGGCATCCGTTAAAATCATTGTCTTTATTCTTGACCGAAGGTATAAACAGGTGCAGCATCTCACGTAAATTATACGCTTGCTTGCTCTCTATATGTATTACTTTAATAGGAATGATTAAATTGCAGCTTTCTTCAATTAACTGGAAGAGAATATCTACCTTTATGCAATTTATATAAGTAAAATTATCTTAAATATAATTTAGCTACTAATTTTTTCTTTATTTTTTTTTTTTTTTACTTTAAAGTGATGCTAAAATAGATTTTTATTCCTTATTGAAGAGAGCTTAAATAATTGTATTTTTATGATTTTTAAATTATTTATACGGTAATTTAATTTATTTTGAATATATTTATGATTATTTTATTTATAATACTGAAAGAAATTGGGTTTTTGTATAAGGAGAAAACAAAGGATAAGTCAAAATAGATTACATGTCAAAGCTACTGAAATAGGCTGCAAAAAATAAACATATGGTCAATGCTGAGAATATAACTCACATATTTATTTTTTTTTAAATTCCGGAAGATATATCAAAGGTTTTTTTGATTTTATAACGTATAAAAAATATTAATATTAGTATAATATATATATATATATATATATTAATACATCGCCATCATCTACGTGCACTCCGTCCGCATCTTGACATGAATAAGTACGAATAAAATGCAAATATGTTTCTAAATATAATAATAATTAATAAAAAAATCGATTTTCTAATAATAATAATTAAAAAATTAGATTTTTAAGCGAGCCAATAAAAGCCAAAGAAACTTTAAAAAAAGGTAATTTACCACAAAAATATTAAAACGAGATGAAAAATGATCATCAAATTAGAAGGTATTTCACATTAATTACGAGGAAAATTTCATTTGATATTTCACCTTCGGAGTAAAAATATGATTAAGCAAAACCAAAACTTTGTGTAATATAAATTTTTACTAGCAAATTCTCGGTGTAAAAGGGTATTTATTTGAAAATTTTCTAACTACGTTTTCTTACGTTAATGCTTTCTAATTAAAAACGTTAATTAATCACCGTAGAATATTGCTGTATAATTTACTCTATCATGTCGTTGTCTTAGATTTCATTACAGTGATTAAGTCTGAAATGATTAATTAAAAAGTTCAAATATGTTTTTATCAATTGAGTTAAAGCAAAATGCCAGATACAGTATTACATTAATCAATGCTTTTCTTTTAAAAATCTCCTTATATATGTGTATATCGATAGTTTTTCTTGATTTAAGAAGGCGATTTTCTTACATATCTTAAGTTAATTTTTAAAGATAGATTAAAGATATTTTTATATAAATCCTCTAAGTTTTTTCCTTTGAAAAAAACTCAAAGATTTTACTTAATTATAAGCTGAAGAAATTCCTTTAAACTTGACGAGTTTTTGCTTATTAATATACGAAAATTATTATAATTTTTTATGTTTATAAAGTAAGGTATATATGCTATAAAGTAAGCTAATAGAATTTCGATTTTTTATTTTATTTTATTTTATTTTTTTATAAAGTGTATAAAGTAGAAAGTTTTATAAATTCCCTGCAAGTCATCCCGCATATATTTTCTTTTCCAGTTAAAATTCCGTAAGCAATTGTACTAAAACTTTTTTACGAGTTTACTATGAATAAATACACATGCTGTACCTTTTTTTAAATACTAATCAATGAAATATTTCTTTTATTTTAAAATAAAAAAATTCCTACGGAATAACTTGATAAAGATAAAAACATTTTTTATAGATTTTTCTACGTTAAAACATTTTCTTCTTTGTAATTTTTATTTAAAAATTTATTTTAATATAATAAAATTTATATATTTATATACAAATATAGAACATCTGGAATATTATTATTATTATTATTATTTTTTTTAAACATTTTATTTAATTTTATTTTAATAAAAAAAAGCTTTAGTTATAAATAAGTTCGTGTAGAGACTATAGGATTCCTCGTTAAAAAAAACGTAATTTTGCCCTCCTAATTTGCAAAATTTAATTTCTTATACATAAAAAAATACATAATATGGACGGGTATTAATTAAAATTATTTTTTACAATCATAAATCTGTTTATATTTTGTTTTACTCATGTACTTGTATGGCTTCTATAGGAGTGACTTTCTTGACCCCTTCTCTCTCAGGCTCTGTAAGTCGCATTTAATAAATTAATATGTATAAAAAAATCTTCTCAAATATAAATATATTAATAATTAAATGATACCGTGTTAAAAATTTTATACTAACACATTTTATCCTAGGCTTGTAATGGTTAGATGTTACTAAGAAACTCACTCTCCAACTCTCTCTCTCTACACATAAACCTTTTTAAAGTAAGAAAAATGGCAAAAAGAAAGAATAAATTTACATAAATTTCATGTATAGGCATTGCTTGAATGCCTATATAAATAAAAACGATGTGATACTGATAGCAGATGGTTTTCAGGTTACGTAATGCAACCATAGGCATAGGAGCAGATATCTTCAGAGATAAAGATGTACAGAGCTTTTACAAGTGTTTATATCTAAGTAAATATATCAGAAATTTAAATTTAAATATAAAAATATATATATATTTAATAATTTATTAATTTTTCCCCCAACGTATACTTAGTAGACAAGTATGCATTACAGGAAGAGGTATCAGGTATCATTATCTTAAAATAAATTAAAAATTAATGAAATACCTTTATTAATTTGTAAACAAATTGATAAAAAGGATTTTAAAGCGGGGATTGATTAATTTTTTTTCTTATAAATTATTTTAAAAATTTTCCATTAAAAAAAAGGGGGGGAAGTAGAAGTATCTTCAACAATTAATTACAAACTTCGTTTAAAGTAGATAAAATATCATGGAGAAATTAATTTAAATAACATATTATCAATTTACCGAACAGCTATTAAATTTTAAGATGTTGTTAGAAATTGTTTGTCTTTTATAATATTTTTAAAAGTTACTTTTATTTTATGATACTATAAAACTACTTAATTTTAATGATAATAGCAAATCACTTTCGGTTATAAAATTGATAAAGAAAATTTTCAATTATACTAAAATTCATTGTAACATTTATCAATGTCATTTTATGTACATTTTCGAAATTATACAGTAAAACCTCTGTACAACGGACACTGACAAGAACATAAAAACTGGACGTAGTTTAGAGGTTATGTCGTATGCATTTTTATAAGAAAAGTACCGTAAAGTGGCCTTTATAAGAGGTTCTACTACAATTTAATATTTTATTTAAAAAAAATTGATAATTGTCGATATCTTTATCAAGGTTTCTGACGTGTAGTAAGTCGAATCGTTACATAAAATGTCGATTTATAACAAAAATACCAGTCGATAATTCGTTGTGTGAGAGAGAGAAAGAGAGGGAGAACAAGTAGAATGTCTCATTCGTTGATAGACTTCATGTTGTACCTTTTCCAATTAAATCAACTTCCGATCCTTCTTTCATAAGTTGGATGTTAGTTGTTATTGATTCAGGAATGCGAACCATTTAGTACTACTACTACTCCTCTTCCTCCTCTTCTAATATTCACTGTTAGATACACCCTGGAATCTTTCCTCCCCCTGATAAAATAAAATAAAAATAAAAATAAAAAGGGAGGAACTTTCATCAAACGATTTGCAGTATTTCAAAATTAAATACTTCACATATTTCTAAATTAGAAGTACTTATTCGTGATGTAATCAATTCTCCTCCTTGATAATTATAGAATAACAAATCTGTATTTAGTTTAAAAAAAAGAAAAAATAAAATAAATAAAAAATAAATAAAGAAATAAAAGAAAAATTTGAACTTGACTAATGATTTTTCAACTAGTTAAAGAACTTTTCGGTTTCTTAATGTATTGATTGGATTCATTTTATTATTATTCTATTTTTATAATAAAAAAAAATTGATAAATAATAAAAAAATGTCTTTAAAGTATGAAATTAATATAATATTCAGCAGTTATTTATATACTTTACATTATATATATATATATTTTTAGATTGAAGTATTCATTTATAACCCTTTTTTCTTGCTAGTTAGCTTCATTAATCTTTTTTTCTCATTACTCAACTCGTTATTTTTTATTATTATTTTTTTAGTTAAAAAATATAAAAAAATAATAAAATATTTTTCTATCTTACTTCACAATTTTCCACGTACTCAATGGAGAAATCTTTAAATAATAAATTTAATTTATAGTGTAATTAATTCTAAACCATCAACACCAATTTATTCTTCCTGTTCTTCTTAAATTAATTTAATAAAATTTTCTAATTAATATTCTTTAAAAAATCGATTCTTTTTTTCTAAGATTTCTTCAAATATTATTATTATTATTATTGTTATTAGAAGTATAGTATCGTATGTAGAAAAGGTAAGGTACATTATCAAACAAGGCTTTTACGTTTCTTTGAAAGTAACGGCGTATTTATGATAGTTTTGTCAATTAATAACATGGCATGCACCCTCACGTATCTGGCCTCTTAAAAGGATAAGTTGAAGTGAAAGAATGCAAGACCACGTACTCAGTCACATCCATTACATTTTACTGGTGTCTCGAGCGCAGAGTAGCATAGTTAGCACCTGCTTAACGTCAGCAATAGTACCATACTGTTCTAGCAAGTGTGACGTTGACTACCAATAGGATATGACTGAGAACTCCTACTCATAAAGACTATTTCTTGATCCGGGAGCATCATATTAGCATTTCACTTTCTTTATTTCCATAGAAATCACCGAGTTGAATAGTTAAGGATACGTTACGATAATAGTTATTCTCTCTTTCTAATGGAAGCAAAAATTTATCTCACGAAAATTATGCAGGATTTTTTTCCCTTCCCTCTTCCTCCTCCTCTTCCTTCTTATTCTTTTTGCTTTACTTTTAACGATTTATCTGCAATTCTTTTTAAAAATTTATTCGTATTAATTACTTTATCCGGAGATTGACTAGGGAATTTTTGACGTCTGAAGATTTTTCTTGATTTTTAAATTAACTGTATGATATTTAGAAGGTAAAATTATGTTGAAACTAATTGATTTTTTCGTAATAATATTAATGATCGCTCTAACAAGCACGCAAAGCGTTAAAAAAAATCATTTTATGATGAGGAGATATTATCAAAGACATTTATAACTTGTGCGGCGATTCTTGTATGGGATCTCTATCGGCCTTCCAATACGTTAGATCTACACATTTGCTAACTGATTGCCCAATTTATGACTCATCATTTTTATATATATTTAATCGGTGTTCATTCTCTTATATTCGTGTACTTGTGTATAAAATTAACACTAAGCTAGATAAACATTTTCTTGTGTAATTACACACCTATTTACATACGTATCTAGGTACAAATGTACCGATTACCTGTGTATGCAGATACAGTACCTAAGTATATATGTACTGATCACCCTATGTACAGTACACCGATCTAAACCTTTACATAGAGTACATTCTCGATATAGTGAATTTCCAAACGATTCAGCTAATTCACTATATCGAGAATACACTTTACCACTTAAACACTTCAAATTTAAATAATTTCAACTTTTCAAAATTAATTCTAAGTTAAAAATATTTTATTAAATTCTTCTTTAAATTCGAAATTTTTGTGTGCCAAGTCATATAGATACAGTACAGTACATACGTATGTATGCGAGAGAAAAACTTTATTAAAATTTCTAAAGCTTTAGAATGGGCCAAGACAACTTGTACGTAGCAAAATACAAGGTTTGGATCCCTCGAGGTCTTGATATTATTCATATGTCACCTGTCATCTCTCTTGGTAGATGGAATTTAAATGTGATATCATATTGCACTAGGACGGAATATAAACAAAGAAAATATTTTTGCATGATGCTTATTCGTCACCATTATCTAGCATATGCACTGAAAATATAATATTGTTGAAAAAAGGTGGACTAAAATGTTTTTTTTTCCCTAGATAAAAAAAAATACTCCAGAAATTCTTCTTTGTTTGGACGTAGTTTTACCAAAAGTTTTCTATGATTTCTAGGGGTGAATATATTAATTAAATTGGCTTAGAAGATAGCTTACACTGCTGATATTTTCTTAAATTACTTCTCTAAATTAATAAACAGAAAATCTAATATTTATTTTATATAAAACACGTGCCTTTGAGGCAATAGTTTTTATATACCTCGAGACGTTTGTTCGAGTAAAATACAAATTTTCCTCATGTGTTAGTTAATATTTATATATACGTAGAGTGTAATTAGTGCGTTTTTAAATCAAATTTAATCATTTTAAATATAATTAAGCTTATATTAAAAGAAATACAACATTAAAATACATTTAAAAAAGTGATGAAATGTGTAAATCTCTTACAAAAATGGGTGTAATTGCTGCTTAAAAATCGATTAAAAATAGCTTTTTATACACTAGTTTTATACACAAATCAGAGCGAAATTAGTGTGTTTTTAAATTAAATTTAATCATTTTAAATATAATTAAGCTTATATTAAAGTTAACTGTACACGAAAAAAAAAATGCTGAAATGTGTAAATTTTCAGGCAAAATTATGCCTTAAAATCAATTAAAAAATGACATTTTTTTACATAAGAAGCTAGTTTTACACAAATATTTCATATTTACGAGAGGAATGATAAGTGAAAACATCATCAAACAATTCTAAACTGAAAATACAGTAATTTAGAATTAGCTCTGGAACTTCCTAACATGCATGATGAACAAGAATTTACTTTCAGCACCGCTCTCTCGTCCAATTATTGGCAAATCGAATAATTGAAAATCCCTTTTAATTGCAAGATATCACGCTAATGTACAATATAAGATTGACATTCCTGAGATGCGGTTGGCCATACTATTTAGATTATCAAGTATTCTATACTTTGCCATATAAAGTATATCGATATTCAACAATTAAACTATATTAATTAGCCAATAATATACAGAAAACAAATGAATAACTTCCACTTTAACTCAATAAATATTTATAAATAAACTGTTTAACGTTTATTTAAAAAAAAAAAAAAAAAAATTGACACTTGATAGAGTTTAGAAGCCGTTATACAAAAGATACTTTTAAGAATTTTTTCCTCATCTTCTTCATCTTCTTCTCCATTCTAGAGATGTAAATACTTAAATTGCTTAAGAGATTTGTTATAATTCAACGTTTTCTCTTCGTGAAAAATACATTAAATAGGAAAATAACATGACAATGAGATTTACAGTTTTTTTTTAAGTCGTAAACTTATAAAAATTCGGAAAAATATGTATAAACATGTTGAGTAATAGCATTACTATCTTTAAATCTGTTATAGCTCATACAGTATGATTTTACTTGTGCTCTCTCTCTTCCTTCCTCCCTCACCTTCCCCTCCTCTCTCTCTCTGTATATATATATATATATATAAGGAGGAGGAAGAAATTAGAACTGTACAGCACTCAACTCAGATTTATTGTTTACTAATATAATAAAAATGACAGAAGTATGATCATAAAAACTGTTTATGATTTAGAATGGCCATCTTGCAAACAGTAATTTTTAAATTTTTTTCTTCGATTTATATTGCTTACTTTCACATTTTAATATATATATATATAAACCCTATAAATAAATATATATTATATAAATTTAAACGTTATTTTTAATATTTATTTTAATCTTTCTAGCGTATAATTTGTTTAATTCGCGTTAAAAAAGCGTAAAAGTATTACAGTTTAAATTGAATAGAGTTTTATCGTTTATCTTTAAAAAAAAAACTAATAAATTATTGTTTGGCGCGTTTTTTTACATAAAATTTACACTAAAAATATTTGAAAAAATGCTTTATCGTTATTGATATTACGTATTTTAATTTATAAAAATTCGTATAAAATATTGCCATTTTCAAGCCTTGGTATCTCTTCATCTTCTGCCAGCATCTTTATATTGATTTTGGCTCCAGAGATAGGATATTTTATACTCAACAGTTATATATTAATATTACTTTCTTTCCATTTTTTTCCTTTCTTTCTACAACGATAACTGCACCACAAAATCTGATGGATTTTCACAGCTCAGGCCAGTTGGTTTCCTGACTAAAAACCTGTGGAGATGTGCAGCAGCACAAGGTTAAATCTAACCATTATAGAGGGTGGAAGCAGTGGATAGCAGCACAAGAACTCCAAGCTCTGAAGAGACTGCAACCAAGTTTACAGCTCGTCGTAAATCTCTTACTGTTACAGAAGAAAACAAACCTAAAAAAAAAATAAGATAAATTTAGTCTCCTATACAAGTTTTCACTCCAGGAATCTGATGTATACTAATGAATTATTTGCAATTTTAAAGGGAGAGGGAAAAAATATGTATATATATATATATTCTCTTACCCTTTTTGCTTAAAATTTCCAACTTAAATCAACTCGTTCTTATATTTAATTAAAAGTTTTATACGTATAAAAAAAATTGATTAAAGTTGTAAATTATTAGAAAAAATATTCTTTAAATTAAATGAATAATTAAAATTTAAATAATTTTATTTGGATGGAATCGGGGGAGTCGTGGACGGTGCTGGTGACTTTTTATGCGAGGCTAGAAGTGACGTTTTATCGTAGTATTGTGGAAAGTAATTGAATATGGCGTATCAGAAAGTTCACGAATACACAAATATTTTAGGAATAAGTTTAATAATGTGCTTATTGCAAATTGCGGGGATAGAGTCTAACCCTGGGCCTTTGGCTAGATCTCCTCAGGAGATTGATCGTGCAGATATGCAAAGTAAGAGGCGTGGAAGACCCCGGAAAGGTAGTGCGAAAGAATTAGAGAGTGGAGATGAGTTATTGAATCTGATGCAGGGTGAACAAGAACAAATTGTAGAAATCCCTTCTATAACTAAAAGTGGGATAGTGAGAGATTCAAACATTCAAGACTACTTTGCAGTGGCCGCGGAAGAGGACGAATGTGAAACGGAAGAGACCCAATATACTTTAAAAGGAATATACGAGTTAATTCAGGAAAAGTTTATGCAGTTAAATTCAGATTTAAGTACGATAAAAGTAGAAGTAACCTCACTAAAAGTAGAAGTAACCTCACTAAAGGAAGAGAATAGAAAACTGAAAGAAGAATTGGATAAAGCCTTCCAGAGAGTGACCGACCTCGACCAGTTAGTTAAGTCTGGTAAACAACTGCAAGGTAAGCTGGAGTTTCAAATTGACTCTTTGAGAAACGAGAAAGTAAAGAATAATATTATAGTCCTGAACTTCCCGTTTAAGACAAACGATCTCGCGGATGAAATTAATTATTATATTAAGAACGAACTAGAATTACCTGACTGTTTGCCTGATAGTTTGGTCAGAGTGTCGGGCGGGGATGATAAATCTATTGTGAAAATTATATTAAGTTCTATCTATGAGAGAAACTCGATTTTGCGAGAGTTCTGGAAAAAGAGGTCAAAATTGTCAGGTACAGGAAAGGGAAAGCCTCTATTTATAGCAGATCTATGTAAGAGATCCAGGATCAGAAGGAAAAAATTAACTTCGATGATAAGTCAAGAAAAAGCAAAGGGACATAAAATAAAGGTTAGAGACGATTGCTTCATAAAAGATGGTAATATCTTTACGTATGATTTAAATTCGGAAGAAGTAATACAGATTAATTATTTTTTATGAGTCGCCAGACTGTTGATAGAGAGAGGCGGGAACAGGAGAGGTTGAAATCTGATGTTAAAAAACTGACTAATATTAAGGAAAATAGTAATCTCTACCAGGAGAGTTCATTAAACTTGTTACCTCTAGACCAAGTCGAGGAAAATATTCAGGCTATCTTAGACAAAATTAGTATAAGCTTTTGGAATATCCAAGGCCTTTTTAAAAAAATCTATAAAGACCCTGTTAAGCAGTTTTTACAATCGCATGAAGTAATGGGATTCACAGAGACTTGGATACCAGATATAAATAAGATAGGGAAGAGACCCCTAGAAGATAAGTTTTGGATTCTATATAGTAATGCTCAAAAGCCACAAAAATTTGGTCGACCAGTTGGGGGCTTGTTACTATTAATTAAGAAATCGTTTGGTCAACTAGTGCAAACACATATTACTTCCAGTTTTATATTCGCCTTGGTGGAATTAAACCAGAGGCTACAATTGTTGTGGGGAGAAGCGAGATTGGGAATCGTTCTAGTATATATATCCCCATCGTCAGCTGCTATAGAGCATATTGTAGAGATACAAGAAAAAATCAACCAATGGTTAATATATTCCGACCTTTGGGTGTTAGGTGGAGATTTTAATGGACGTATAGGCGACAAACTGGATACGATATATAAAGGAAAAAGTTTGAGAATTGATAATGCGAGGATATCGAAGGATAGAGTGTCGAACAATAATGGAGAAGTACTGTTAAATTTTACACGTGAAAATAATTTCTTTATGCTAAATGGGAGATTTACCGGAGATATTCCAGCGGAATATACGTTTATAAGCCACACTGGCAAGTCAGTCATAGATTATATCATTTGTTCAGAGGAGATGCTTAGTAAGTGTATAAAGTTGTCGATTCTTGACCTTGATCACTCAGATCATTTTCCAGTACAGTTGTTGTTGTCCGGAGATAGTCCAAGAGTGGAGTTCTGCCAGAACAAACTACAGAAACATAAAGAGGCGGGATCGTTGGGAAGTAGAAGGTTTGATAAACAGAAATTGTCACAAGATTTGCCAAAAAAGTTTGAGGAGATATTAGTCCAAGAATCACTCCACAGACCGATTGATAATTATGAGAATCTAATTGCGATAATAGATGCGTGTCGTGTAAAGTACAGGCAGGGATGTGAACCACGGAGATTTAAACAGATTTGGTATGACAATAGATGTTACTACTACAAGATAAGGAAGCAAAAGAGTTTAGCTCAGTTTAGGAAAACAAATCAAGAAGCAGCCTGGAAGAAATATGTACAGAACAAAAGATGGTACAGGAATTTTGTGAAGGCAAAAAAGAAAAGATATTTATCCGAACTTAACGATAGGCTGATAGAAGCTAAGGACTCGAAAGTATTCTGGGATATCATAAATGATTTTCGTCGACCCACTGGTTATTTACGAGAGCCAAGTTGTGTACCGTACACTAGTTGGCTACAGTATTTTGAAGGGTTCTCAGCCGATTATCGTAATAAAATGGATCAAGTTTATGTGGAAGAATCTTATACTGAGGTAAAAACTAGTGAAGAAGTGTTTAGTGTCCAGGAATTACAAAGATGCGTTGCGAAACTTAAAGTGAAATCAGCACCAGGTATAGATAATATTCCTAATAAATTAATTAAAAATTTACCAGTATCTATACTTAGTTATCTTGCAAGACAATATAATGGCTTTTATTCAAGAGTAGTAGTTCCAGTTGACTGGAACAAAGTAATATTCTTCATGTTATACAAGAAAGGGGAAAGGTTAATACCTGGCAATTACCGTCCCATTGCATTATTACCGACGTTTCGTAAGCTGTTTACATCAGTGCTGCTTTCCAGGTTTATTGCATGGATTGACAGAGAAAATCTTAGGAATCCCACGCAGTTTGCCTTTGTCAAAAAAGGTGGGACTCAGTTAGCTCTATTTGTGTTAATGGCCATTGTACAAATTCAGCTGTATAAGAAGAGACAGAAAGTTTTCGCCTTATTCCTAGATATAGAGAAGGCATATGATGCAGTAAATATTAAAAACCTTCAAAATAAAATGCGATACTATCAAGCGGAGACTTTAATGGTAGAAATGATAGGATTGTTATTTGGAAGCTATGAAGCGACTATTAGACAAGAAGACACGCAGTGGGCGCCGTTTAGGATAGATCGTGGGCTGTTACAGGGTGACCCATGGTCCCCCCACCTCTTTAATTTTTATACTTTTGATTTAAATAACAGTTTTGAAAGGGAAGAGGATGGATTCTTGATTGAAGAAAATATAGTTCACTCCATTGTCTATGCAGATGATATTGTGATAATCGCCCCCACTGCTGCTGCTCTACGGAGGAAAATTCAGCAAACAATGTTATATTTTAATAAATTAAAATTGAATATTAATCCGAAGAAATCGGCTATCATGGTGTTTAGAAATGGTTCTAAGCTTTCAAAGAGGAACATGTCATTTTATATTAATAAAGAGGAATTAAAAATAGTCAATGAAATAAAGTTTTTAGGGGTAATCTTAACCCCTATGTTGTCCTTTGAAAAACAAGTCAAAATGTCACTGGTCAAGGCAAATAAGTTAATAGGAAGTATAGGAATGTTATTTTCAAAAATTAAATTAAAAAACACCCAAACGCAATTTAAACTGTTTAATTCAATAATTGTAAATGCAACAAGCTATGCAGCCCCAATTTGGTGTTTGCCAAAATATCAGAAGTTAGAAGCGATTCAAAATAAGTTCATACGGAGAGTGTTTTTACTGGACTATAAAATCCCTGGAAGCATACTAAGATTAGAGTTGAATAGATTCAGAATGACGTCAATGTTGGTTAAGAGATGTGTAAAATTTTTAATGAAGGTGAGAGACAGTGGGCAGTTGTTGTTTAGTCTTTTGAACCAATTATATAGGAAATCATTACGAATCGAATCGAGAAAGAACTGGGTAAGTCACCTGACTAGAGTAATTAATAATTTTGGATTTTCGATGGGCCCGTTTATACACCTTCCGGAGATTAGTGGAGATTTATGTGGACAGCTTACTAGAAATGTAATGGAGAATTCATTGATACTTGATGTGGAGGATATCCGGACACGAAAGATGCCGATTCCATATAATATAATACTGGACTACCCTAATATTAATAATTACATGTTGTTTAATCTCCCCTTTGGTGTTAAGAGGTTCTTCGTCCAGCTTCGCCTTAATAATGATGTAATAACGATTGAAAACAAGATTTATATTTATTCTAAAATTGAATGTCCGAGGTGTTTAAAAAACTTCTCTAAATTTCATCTGGTCTGTGGATGCGAAAAAGCAATAGTGCTAAGACAAAGTTTCGATTTAAATAATTTAAATGAGTGCTCCTCGGAAAAAGAAATGTATATGTTTTTTCATGTGGCTAAGTTAAAATCTATTTATAACTTGTATAATTTTGTTAAAAAATTTGTAACTATGTAACTGTTTATTTAATGAATGTTGATCATAACTCCCCTTGTAACAGGCCAAGGCCTATTACAAATAAAGATGAATTGAATTGAATTGAAAATAATTTTATTTGGGTTTTTAATAGAATAAGAATATTTCTAACGTTAATAATATTTAAAATCAATTTAATAAGTGAGCATTTGTTGATTTTTTCCCCCTTTCTTGAAAGCTTGTTAATTTGTTTTCGTTTTCTAACATGTTTAATTATTTTAATAAATAATGAAGTAATGTATATAATTAGATAATCATTAAATAATTAATTAACGTAATTTAATAATATTCAATAATAATAATTATTATTCTTTTTCTCTTCTCTAATTTGTATAGTATGGATTTTAAGATGATAAAAGTTGAGTAAATAAATAAATATATATATATGTATGTATATATAAATTTTAAGGATGTTTTTCTAAGAGTAGAAGAGAACAATGTAAAGAGGACCATAAAATTTTTTAAGGCTTTCAAATAAAGATGGTTTCTCGTTTTTTCTGGTAGAAATTTCCACTTAAATCCTGATAGTGAGATGAAGATTTTTGAGGAGGACGTCATAAAGGATCAATAATTTTATCAGAACACCACACTTTCTTCTAAAATAATACGTAACAAATGAAATTTCAATAAGTGAATTGCCTAATAGATTGATGTCAGCATAAAATATTGTCGAAAATAGCAAGAATTTCGCTTTAAAAAATTGCATTATTTGAAAGAAATTCTCCACTATGTTTATCATATAATACCTAAACTTATAGAGGTGTTTATAAAAATACTTTGCTATTATTTTTGAAATATACCAATCATAAAGTGTTATATATATATATAAATATAAAATCCTTTTACTTTGGAATTTTTTTAAAGTTTAAAAAGTAATGTATATATATATATATATATATATTTATTTATTTACTGAGCGTAGTATCATTGTTTCTTGTTAGATCAGATCATATTATCAACTACACTTGGGAAATCTTGCAAAGAGAAAGTAGAGAATCTTGTGTATATATACCTGGAAAACTGACAAAAACATTTTCTGTAGTCGTATTAACTTAGAGAAAAAAAGAATATATTTTTTTTCCTTCTCTCTATGCCTTGTTAGCTCTTTCTTTCAAAGGCTTTATTGTACGATCGGTCTATCCAGTAAAGGTCCTTGAAGCTTCTCATTGACAGCACCTTGCTTGTGATGCGAAATTTATGAGTGCAAGAGCTGTGGGGAAGAACACCTCATTGTTGGAGATGCAGTGGTCTCTGGGATGCTATCATAAAGTGTCTTTACGAGAACGGACAGCAGTGAGTGGCAAAGTACTGCTATAAGATGGGACTAGAAAACGTAGGGTCGTTGAAATAAGTGTGTGTGAACTGTGAACATTCCTTTATCCCTCTGTAAACATTAATGTAAGCGTATACAGATATATTGAAATCGTCTACTTCGATATATTTCTATAATAAAATATATAGAATATGTTCACTTTCGTCCCTTTTACAATAAAATATTATACATATAAACGTGAGTAATATAATTATATCGGTTCTTTTTAAATGGTTTTATTCTATTTTTCGGTAGTTTTATGGATTTAAATATTAACTAAGACGATTTAAACCTCTTTATTAATGTGATATTTTGATTATTTGGGATGAAGATGTGTAGAAGTAATTGAACTAGAGTCATTTATTCTGAAGGACTATAAAGGAATTCTGTTTGGATTCCTCTATTGTCTACAGTAGCATCTTTATAGCGTAAAGGTTAGTTATATCAGGAATTCCTCTCTAGAAAAATAAAGTAGTTATCGTCATAAACCAGTAAAAATCAACAGAAAAATTACTCTTACAAAGTAAATATATATAAATATAAATTTAAGTTAGAATTATTATTTTTAAAGCTTCATACACGAAAAATAATTATAGAAATATTAAATTCACACCACATGATCAAAGTTTAAACAATTTACTAATTAATTTTGAGTATGAAATATGAATATAAAGTTAGGTAAATGTGTATATTACTTGGGAGTTAAACACATCTCTCTACTTTTAAAAATGTAATTTACGTAAGAAAATGTAGATGAAAAAAATTATTACAGCGTAGGAAACGTTAATAATGCCTTTAAAATAAATTATAATTAACAAAATATATATATATATATATATAATAAATAAAATTATCATCTTAAACATATCTTCAAAGAAGCGCATCGACTTTAAATTCATCGAGGTGAGAAAAGTAATCTTAAATTAAAAATAATGATAATTGGAAGTAAATATAATTAAAAAGAATATATTAGAAGAGTGAAAAAATTAATAATATTTTATTAAAAATAAATTAGAGTTAACAGAAAATACAGAAATCTACAAAACTTCCATAGAAGAGGGATAAACGACTTGAGAAGCATCCCTAGTTTTACACGTAAAAAATCAGTATAATTAGCTCAAATTTACAGTAAAGACAGTAAAATTTGTGTGTTATAAATGGGAGAAATTAAAGATTATTTTGGCGGTTCCTCATATTTTTCCCCCTTTTTTTTACGGCGCGAAAGTTACACAGAAGTTTCCAAAATAAACACAATCTGTATTAGTCAATAGATCATGATGAAGAGAAAAAATCAGTATCGGGTGTGATTAGTAGAGTTAATGATAGTAAAGCAAAGTATGTTATTTCTCGGGTCAGCGAGTACGTGGAGAGAAATCGCATCCACAATCCACAGATATCGGAAATCTATGGATGTAAATCGATTGGTAACCCACTAGTAGTGTAAAGTTTTAAAGAAAATTATTCTCTAATATTAATTCAATAAATTATTTAAAATATTATATATATATACATATATAAATTTAAATACCGTATACAAAAATTGAGTTATTTTTATAAATTACCCAAAGTAAATTTTCGTAGGAATTTTAATTAAGAAATGATTTATGGAAATTAATTATTTTGTTATTAGAAAATGTCGATGAAATGTTGCTACTAATGATATTAGTTATTTTTCTGTTACTCGCGAATGTTGGAAAGTTATGCCAAGTTTTGGTTAATGTGCAGTAAATTTTAGAATATTTTAAAAATTGATTAGCGGATGACATTTTGTAGATGTTGGAAAATTGGATTCCGTTGCAGAAATGCAATCGCATAGACGAAGAAAAAAATAATAATAAAGAAGTTTTCGGGAAACTTTTCGACTTCAAGAATGTATAAATGTTGAAATTTCTTGCGATTTTTTACCATATTTTATGATATTTCAACGTCCCGTATCTCTAGTTTATCTGTATAAATGCATAAATTAACTAAATGTGACTTGTAAAAATGTGTTATAAAGCTAATAAAATATTTTAAAAAAATTTAAAGTTAATATTAAAAATAAAATATAAAAAAATGTGCTTCGTTATATATAAAAAGTTTATGTTACTTTACATCAAAATATGTACAAAATACTTGGTTATATACAAAGCATTTAAGTTAATTTAAAATAAAAATTTACAGCTACAAAATTTTTATTTATTTATTTTTCTATCCAGTTACAAGTTCTTGTGTGTAGTAAAATAATATAAAAATATTCTTCACACTTCTACGTAATGCTAGAAATGTAGTAAAGTCTTAACCCTTTACACATTATCCACCCACTTACACATACAATACACATGCACTGTATCATTAAAAAAATAATAAAAAAAAATTCAATATTTACTTCGAAAAACGAAGTAGAAATTGGTATTGGTGAAGGATATAATGAAAAATTTCCATACAAAACTAGTCAAACTCAGAGAATAGATTAAAATAGGTCCAGATAGTTCATCAGAAAGGAGAGAGAAGGAGGGAGAGACTATCGAACTGAATAATTTATAAAATAAAAATCATTATATAAGTGCTGATTATTGGATATTCGGATCACGGAAAAAGACATCACGAACGGAGTTTGTGATCCAGGAGGGCCATATCATCATACTGTTTAAAATGAATTACACAATAGCAGGAGAAACCCTGGAGAAACACACCTGTCATTGTACATGGTTCAATCTGGCAGAAGATGTCCCTTGTGCCCATTGTCCCATGATAGAACTGACCACAAGCGAGCTTTTTCGAAAATAGAAACGGCAAATAACTGAGTATTTGTCGTGTAAAGAAAGCGAAGTGCTTGCTTATTGATGGAGTGTTCTGGGTGCGGTGTAGATAGTGAAAAACTTTTCCATTACTTGCACTACGATTGTTCCATGATAATCAGCATTTTTTGTTTTCGTTTTCTGACCATACCTCTTGCACCTAAATTATATTCCACTTAGAAAATGGAAGAAAATAATAAGATTTTTTAAATAAATATACGGTATATTTATTTTTAAAAATTTAACTACGTAATAATTAATCTTCTATTCGTCATTATTACATAATCGAAACGAATTCTACGTCAGAAAACGACAGTATGCACGTTTCCTTGTTACGTAACAAAGCATTACAGTTTTTGACGTTATTACGTAATAATGACAATGATTATTACGCAACACTTATGCAAATCTTTTACAGAATGACGAAGTTGTTACGTAAACAGTGATGCGTACAAATTTCTAATCCAATCGCGACGTGCATACCAATTGTTGTGTAATAATAATACATGCATACTTTTTAACGTAATAATAACATACACAGAAAACTGTTATGCAACAATGATGGGGGTTATCTTAAGCACGTGCAAGCGTTAATTAGTACGCAACAATAACAAAATTAAAAATATTGCGTAATAACACCACGCAGGCTAATTATTACGTAACAATAACGTTTAAATTGCTTACGTAATAATTACACGCGCAAAACATTGAGTACATACTACGCAACAATGTCGGCGTCGTGTAATCAGCGTGGTATCATTGTTACGTAATAATTCGACTAATTTACATTTTTTACTTGTTTTCGATACGAATACTTAAACGATTAAATGTTTTTGATATCGGTGTTGAAGAGTGATAACAATTAGAGAAACAAAGCTCCTTACATTAATTATAATATCTCAACTAATCGGTTTATGGAGTGAAAACTGATTACATACGTAAATATCGTTACGTGTAATTAACTTGGTTTTCATAAGTCAATTACGCTTTCATAAATTTATATACACGTAAATAAACAATTGATTTATAAAAATTGAAATCAATTAAACAAATAGTCTTTTATAGAACCTGAAAAAACAAAGGAAGAAAGGTAAAAAAAGAATAAAAAACGAGAAAAGTCATTCGGTTTGTTCTTCTAAGAAATGCGGGTAATCTCAAATGTCCCCTGACAGCTCTTCTGTTTCTTCCGTAACCTCAAGGAGAATGTGGATCGTGTTTTTTTTTATTTTATTTTACTTTTTCTTTTTTACTTTTCGTATTTCCTTGATTGTTCCTCGTCTACTGTCGCTATCATTTTTCATGACACCATCTTCGTTTTCACTGCCATTCTCTCCTTAGGGATACGTTTCCCCATAGATCCGACTCACTTCCTTGATGGAAAAGGGGTCAAGCCTCATCACCCCTTTACTCTCTGTAATTTCGCCAAACTTTCTTCATCACGATTCTCCATTATTGATGTGAGCGGCAAATGGTGTAAAGTTACATCCAAGCTCGAACGTAAACAAGTGTTAATGATTTGATTATTGCCTTATCTTGTTTAAAAATTGAACGGAAATTAAATATTATTGTTTAGACTTTGATAGAACAAAATACTCATTAAAATTATGTAATTAAATGAAGTTTGTTCAACGTTTAATTAATTTGCATCAATGTTTTTTTCTTGTGCTCAAGGAAACAATTGATTGTTTTTCCTTCCGCATCACAAATGATCTTAAGAGGCAGAATTGTTTTTACGTTGTATATAAATATTTTTAAACAAATTTTTTTTACAATTTTACGGTTCTCGAAACTGCTTTTTTTTTCTTATATTTTACGTAGATTTAATATTTTTACGCTATATTAAAATATGTATGTTTATCCGCATCACCAGTGATTTTAAGAGGCAGAGTCGTTTACACGTTGCAAGCATACATTTTTAAACAATATTTTTTACAGTATTTCTGTCCTTAAAAATTTTCCCTTATATTTTACATGTATTTAATTCAAAAAAATGTATACATATACATACATATATTAAAATACGTATGTATATCCGCATCACCAATGATCATAAGAGGCAGAGTTAGTTTTACGTTGAAAATATACATTTTTAAAGAAAATTTTTAACAGTTTTACGGTCCTTGAAATATTTTTCCCTTATATTTTTTAAATATATTTATACAGTTTAGTAAATTTAAGAACTAGAGATAACTTGGTTGTAAATTTGGTTTACGATAGAAAGCCATTTTACCTCTAACAATAGAGATATGACTTTACGAACAAATGACTGTGTATATATGCACAAAGAAACACTTTAGATGTTTTTGGCTTTGGAATGCCTTAAGAAACCATTTTTCTAACTGACAATCGGTTTCTCGACTGCAATCTATCTTACTGAATGGACAACGTGAAGACGACAATCGTTAGGATTTCCTCCGTTCACATTGCAGAAGTAATGCAAACGCCTGGACACGTCTTCCTCCAACTTCTGAGACTTGTAGAAGATACATCGACTGAAAATCGTTCTTTTATGTCTTTTAACATTCTCATCACGTTTTGTACTCTGTGATTAGTAAGTCATTCCTTTCTTCTTCCAGATTTTAACTCTAAATCCTATCTACTAAAGTGGATACAATATTACACTAACAGTAAAAACTTCTTTTACATATCCTTAGATTATATTTATGTATACAATTCTAAACATTTTTGTATACAAATTAAAGAAAAATATACAGTTTTTTTTAATGTTAAAATCATACTTAAACTTCTATATGTTAACATAAAAAATAAATATGTTACAACAAAAAAAATGACTGCATTTTTTCTATTGTATTGTAAATATACAAATTTCTTACAAACATTTATAAATTGTAATTTTATACACGTTTAAATCTGTAGATTATGCATCTAATTTGCATATCTTCGAGTTATTTCGGTTTATTAAACAGAAAAATTACATTAACTAAAACTTCTCTACATATTCATTGATTATACTTATATATACAGGATTATATATATTTTTTGTATATAAATTAAACGAAAATATACAGAATATACAGTTTTTTTATATTAAAATTATGTATTTTGTGCAGTTTAAAATACTTAAGTGTGTAACACAAACAAAGACACGTAAATTAGAATCGTAGTTTTCATTTATAAAGTTGTAATCTATAAATTTTAGTAAATAAATTTGTAAATTTGTATATTTATTTTTTTTGTAAAGTTACAAATTACATTGTAATTTACTATTATTAAATGGAACAATAATGGGATTTTTAACTTACGACATTATCAATAAACAAGTCAAGATTATAATTATAATTGTAAATTATTGTAAATTACAATTGTATAATAAAAAGAAAAAAAAAAGATTACAATTTACTATTTTCTCGAAGAAAATGTATAGATTATAAAGTAAATATCCATTAATTATAATTTATTAAATAATATAAATAATACACAAGCTATATTATATTTAAAACAAGCAATTTTAAAGTAAAGAAATGAATTAAATATAAATTACACTTGAAATTTATTGTAATAAATAACAACATTATTAAGTAAATTTGAAATTTATAACATAATTACTTAATAAATTACAATTAAAACGATCGTAAACTGTAGATAAAATATAAAATTTTAAAATACAATAATTTAAATGCCCGAAACACGTATAAATACGTAATATACAATGGAATATCAGAAAAATCTACAAGTTATTAAACATATAAAATTTATTCTTTTTTAATAAATTATCAAGAGAATAATGAATAAGACAAGCAAAAATTATTGTGACGATGCCAGGCTATTATTTTTAATCATGTTTTTAATTTATTTAATTTAAAATATACGCTCTCGATCTCAAATCACTAGTGTCTTGCACCTGTACATCATACTTTTCCTGATAACAACAGAGTTATGCCGAACATCTATGTAACTCCATTCTGGAGGAAGTTTTGAATCGATATCACGTGACTTCCGTTCTAGACCGGAGGTTTTTATATACTTAATTGGGTCCTTCTGCCCCTATGCTTTCTATATCTCTCTTAAATTTCATTTATCTAATTCTGTTCTCGAGATTCAGGAAGGAAAGACAGACTGACAGATGGACAGTTTATATCTACAATTTTTTCAAATTTCAGTCCAAATAGAGCAAAAAAAGCAAATTATCTGTAAGATAATTTGCTTTTTTTCAAGTATAAATGAAGTTGTTACATTTAAAAATAATACAAATGAAAGTAAATTAAAGACAGGCAAATGTAACCTAACAAACTCGTTAAACACATCCCTTAGACATAAAGAAACCTTATAAATATAAGGTTCAATACCCTTTAAGCGTTGTATTTATTTAAAGAGAAATTTCTCTGGAGAGAAATTATCATCGCGTGTTTAAATTTCATTTATTAGATTCGAGTCTAAAGTCGAGAGGATAATTCTTCCGTTTATATTAATTGATTATCAGTGAAAGCAATTATCTCTGAAACGTTAATTTAAATTAAACACATAGAAAAGCATTAAGCGTTTATTGATAAAGTAAATATAGAAATTATAGTAATTAAATCTTTAAATGATAAATTACTATAATGATTTTACTTAAAAGGAATTTTAAAACTCGAAAATAATTTGATGTTTACTTAGGGAATTAATCTATAATTATTTTTCAATATTTCCCTAATTTTTAAGGATTTTTTTCCCTAAAAAACATATAAAAGGAAAAATTGTTTTTCTGTGTTTAAAGTATTTCTACACACTGCTGAGAAATTGCATTTTTGATAACATACAACATATATATATATATATATTTTTTAGCTTTTAAGCTCCTTTTTATGTTAGAAAACAAGCAAAAATATTTTCTTATTCGCTAAAAAAAACTTAAAAATATATATTTAGATACAGTTAAACCTGTGTAAACGGGACGGAACCGAATATTTTTTCCGGTTTGGCGGGTTTCCGTTTTGAACAGGTTCTTTTCTAACACAGAAAATCGCTGGTTCCAAATAAATTTCTTCTCATATAGGCAGGTTTCCGCTTTATTCAGGTTCCGTTTTAGACAGGTTTCACTGTGCACGCTGTATTTTTAACGTGACTTTAAGCATATTAACATCGTAAAGAGAAGTATGTACTGTTTAAGGCATTAAGGGTGACCCCTAAATACATATTTTATTATTTAACTTTAATTATACTTTGTAAATATTAAATAATCTTATATAATCGAGTTCTAAAGTAGTTTTGTGACGTTTAAAAGGGTTATAAAGCGTATACGATAGACGGGAATGAGAGAAACGATATCCAAACTATCAGATTGCAGATTCTATTATCTATCTTTGTGCATCGCATTGGGAACTACAGGCAAATATCAAACGTTCCGTGAAATTCCACAAGGAATTCCTTACCAGATGGAGGTAGTAGGAGCAAAAGATCGAATAACTGAGGGTAACTTTGCGATTACATTACCATTTCAGTTAGTATAGTGCATTTTTTCCTCCGTTTCTTCCTCATTACCTCCTTCCTGACATCTGCAGTACATGTCCTCGAATTGGTTTGGTAGATACGTACAAATGTGCCGTTTATTTCTTTTCTTTCGGAAATTTTTCCCTGTACCAAACTGGTTTACAGTCGCGCGCGGGGTGGGGGGAAGAGTTAGAAGTACAAATCGGGTACAGCGCGCGCGGGGCTGGGGGAAAAGGAGAAGGAGGAGGAGGAGGAGGAAATTGTGCTGGTAAGATGATTACTTTCAAATCGATTTTGGAAATTGTCTATCCATTCCTTCATGCGTTCATACAAAAGGGCACCGCTAAAACAAATGAGAATATATTTTTCTGCATCTCTTGCACATTAGTGGCTAAGAGAAAGGTAGATCTGTTCTGTTGTAATGGGATACCTCTCATTCGTCATCTACTTGATGTCTTTGCCTTAAGGACCTACTAAACCAAAGATACACCAGGAAAAGTATCATAGTGATTTTATATCGATCTTAAAATTGTCGAAAAATTGTGAGTACTTTACTACTTTTTCCTCCCTCCCCTATACTCCTCCTGTACGAATTGTATTATATCGTGAAGAAATCATTTGCATAATGTTGGCTTCTAACGGTTAAAGTGTACTTTAATATACCTTTATAGGCGATATTAATGTATTTTTAGAAGGTATATTACTATTTATTTAATATTTTTTTAACTTGTAAGCGTGGTCGTGTCGATTATGTACGTGGAAGTGCCTTCACTACGTCGTCTCTTATAAGACTCCACCCATTAAAGATTATTATTTTAAACCTAAAGAGAGTTTAATATATATTTCAGAGACGATATTTCTTATAAATTTATATCTTATAATCCAATAAGATCCTCCGTAACATCATCCACGCCAATTACTTTTTACGTGATTAGATTTAAACATAAAGTTTCGCTTCGTCACACTACTACTTGTTACTCGATCCTCGGTAAAAAAATATGACGTTTATTTTATTAATTTATATATATATATATATGCATTTTTAGAGGTACATTTAGCAGATTGCATTCTTAAAAATAAGTACATTTGTTTGATATTTAATTCAATATATAATTTTCTTTTCTTCCTTACAAAAATTCCATATCTTTGGCAATAATTCAAATTGAATTATGACAAGATATTATTAAGCAGTTTATTTTACCATTTTTCTGCGATTTTCAATTTAAATATCAATAGGACTGGAACCAAATTTTGTTCTTAGAGTAGACTTTTCTAATTTCTTTTTTTCTTCTTCCTCCTCCTTCTTCTTCTACTGTTTTTTTATTTTTTTTTATCATAGAGAAAAGTACTGTATACTGACAGTTAAATAGGGAGAGAAAATTAGATTTCATTGTCAGTGTAGATAAAGAGAACAGTTTTTGTTGCTGTTTTCATTGTGTTCGTTTCCTACGTAGATAGAGAGGAAGCTAATCAGCTTAAAGAAATTATCTTATGTCAAAAAGTTGCCTATAAATCCATTAAAGAGGAAATACTGGAAACGAACAACTAATGACATCTAATTGCTCTATTATTCAATTCCCTTTTCTTAAATAATCTATTTAATTCGCCTTTTGTTAATACGTTTGATTATCGAAACAAATCAAAATTATCACATTTGTATACAGTTTAAGCAAGGGATAACAAAATAAATCGAATTATCTCCCTATAAAACACGAAAAGTACGTCATAAAATCGCCAAATTTCCTTTAATAAATGGTTATAAATAATAAAACTGATGTTATTATAGCATTATTATGAGCTATCGAACCGACTTCTAACTTGATTTATTACGGAAGTAACAGTCATTATTGAAAAAAGGGAGGGAATGTTTGTTTCCTTTTTCCTCCCCCTTCTCCTCCTCCGCATCATTTTTCTCTCGTTAGAATAATGTTACAAAATTCACTATTACAATAACACTGATGCTTTTAAACGGAGTATTTATTGATTAATTTGTGTTTTTTAAGGCATTCTATATTAAACTTATGTATCTTTTTTTTTTCCTAAGCGCCTAGCATCGACGTATCGATAACATTATCTGCTTTGTATCGTGTCATCCGTCATATGTGCACTGGTATGCTGACTCAGCATTGAATGGGCGACGTCACCCATAATCAACTACCCAATCGTGTTTAGCGGCTGATTGAATCTTAGGAAGAAACACGCAATAAGACATAACCTAGATTGGTACAAATCTAAAAATATAAGGCGCATACCCCTAAAGGGAAAGTAATGTTATATAACAGATTAAGGATAAATTTCTATGCTTTTCGCTAATTTCTATAGCATTAAATAAAGCATAAAGCATAGATATGTTAATAATACATACGAAATTCTATGCGTTATTTACGTGGAGGAAACTCAACGCTAAGTGGATGATCGTGATAAAGTTTTCCTGTTGATTATCTCGGTTATTGTTTAATTTAATGGAGCAAATTAATGAAATTTTATTAAATGAACAATGTTATCTTGAATACACGATCGAAATTATGGATTTAACTCTGTGTTATAATTAAGGAAAATGGTAAGAATTTAAAACATTAAATACTCTATTAAGTAGGCCTACACAACCTTCTCGGGATTAATTTTTATGTTATTTTTAATGTCATTTTATGTCAAATTAAGTAATTTTTCTGTTTAGGAAAGTAAATTACACAAATTATAATAGATTTTAATCAAGAAATTCGCTTCTTTCTAACCGAATCTGACGGAGGAAGAGGGATAAAACTTCCACTTAGCATCGTTAATCGAGAATAGAAAACAAATATATAACCTATATTTACAATTGTTTATAATTAAAATTAAGCAGATTTTATTAGAAATATTTTAAAAAATCGACAGAAAAATTCAGCAGAAAGTATCGATTCGATATTTTGTTGGGTGTTGATTTCTAAAAGTGCGATATCGATTCTGTTTGAAATTTTTCGGAAAAAAAAAAGAAATTTCAAAGTTCGAAGTGAATAAACAAAAAAAAATCTAAGATAAAAATCAGCATTTTTTTTCCTTAAATTTTTCAAACTATCTTTATCTTAATTTATTATTATTATTATTATTCGCTTTTATTAATCCAAGAAGGCATTAAAGCATGTAGAAATCTCGTATAAACCCGTATAAAGAAGCAAACTCCCTATTGCAAAATAATTAATTTATTACATTTTTTTTTAAATAAATGAATAAAAAACAGCACATTCTTCGACTCGCCTACGTCATTTCCGAGATATGGGAGAAATTCGCCTAACGATTTGCATTAAGAAAGTGAGTATTACTAATGGTGTTCACATTCAACGGATCATTTAACAGAAAAATCTTGTCGCGTACGATGGAAGCACTTGATGGAGACAAACACTTTCATATACGTGCATAACTCATGGATAATCTCTTTTTGGACACGGTAGCTAGTTACTTGGTGACGGTCTCAGAAAAGAGGATTTAGTCTCTTAGACTGTAATGCTTCTTCAATGATCCTACTTGTTTTCATCGCTCTTACCGATACAGCGAAGTCCACTTAGCTAGGTTTGTCTGTTTGACGGAGAGATGTGACAGTTCCGATTTATTTCCTAAATTTAAGGATCAAGAAAAAGTTACAGAGAGTGTGTGACAGTGAAAAACCGAAACGTAATCTTCCCCCTCCCTCCCTTTCTTCCCTTCTTCCCTCCCTACTCCATCCCTCCTCCTTATTGCATTTTTATTTACAATGGATGATGATAAATAACTAAAAATTGATAATGTACGAATGCATTTTTTGTAGTTTTTGTAGTATCCAAGTAAAAAAAAACTAATAAAAATAATAATAATTAACGGAATGTTTACATAATTAACTAATTTAATTAGTTAATTATGTAAACATTATTTTAAAATCTGGATGAAGTAGAAAAATTTTTACGTTGTTTAGTCAATGTTTATGTATATTTAAGGAATTTTTATACTGTTTGTTTCTTCCGTCTTTATGTTTTCCGAAAGCTTTTAAACATAATTTTTTTTTTTGTGTTTGTTTGCACTTTTAAACACTTGTATAAGTTATTCTATGGAGAATAAACAGAATTAAGGATATTTAACGATTTTTTCCTTTAGTTTTCTGCTTATAAATATAATTTTTTTTGGAAATATTAAGTATATAAAAAGCGCTTGTACTGTACAATTCTTTCTACAGATGGCATGATTCTATACAACACATACTTGTATGTACTGTACAAATAAATCTAATTTTATAGTGGTTTTCTTCATCTTTCTGCTTCTAAAACTCTTTAAAGTACATATTTTTTTGCTCAATTATACATACAGAAAACACTTATATACAGTTATACATTCCCACTGTATGTCTGTCCTACGTTAATCTCAAGAACTGAGATAGATAACAAAATCTGTCCAAAACGGAAAAGTTCTTCAGAACAGAGCGATTTTGAAAGTTTAAGAAAAACCTGTTTATACCGGAATAATATTCAGTAACGTGCGATTCCGGTTTACATAGGTTTTACTGTACTAATCTCCATTTTTCCTCTTTTAACAGGTTATAAACAAAATTCCTGAACTTTTATACACGTAAAAATCACTTTTACATATTATTTTCAGCATTTATAATTGAATAAAAGTTGACTAAATAATTTTTATGTATCAAAAATGTTCACTAAGATATAAATTTCGAATTCAATAAATATTTTTATGGTTGTATTGGCCAAATTTTAGTATAGAATATTGTTGTAAATATATAGAAAAATTCTTCTTTGTTACTATAGCTGCATAAACGTAGAAAATATTTCTTATATAAGATTTTATTCATAAATATATGAATGAAACTACAATATATAGTTAATAAAAATTGAGGAAACGATCACGAAAAATATTCTTAATTTTACCTAAATATTTACGAGGAAATTTGAAATTTGTATCCCTTTCCAATAATTGTATGAATGGATAAAGAGTATTTTTTAAATATTTTTCCATCAAAGTATGGCTTCTAGATCATAGAACATGGATCCAAATTAATATTTATAGTTCAATAAAGTTACTAGCAGATGGATTTTGAGTTAAATTCGGTAATATTTTAGTACTTAATCGTGTATTTTGTGAATGAGAACCGCGTACTTCCATCATTGAAAAAGTCGTGAAATTCCCTTCCAGTTTATTTAATTATACTTATAAAATCAAATAAAAATTCCTTTTATGAAATTCTTTTATGTTTTATTAATTTATAAATTATCAAAACCTTGTAAGAACTGATTTTTGTCGCCTCTAATGCACTTTTCTACAATGTAAATTCAATCTGGATTCGCAAGGAAGTGTGAAGAAAATAAAGAAAAAAAAATGGTATATTATCTTCAAAATTTATTAGAAAGTAAGATAAATATGTCAAAATATTTTTTGATTTTCAAGTGGATTCCAATCTACACTTGTTAATCTGTAAATATCACTCCTTAACATCACCTTGTCCTCAGCATCCCACAAGTTTACATAAACTCTTCTATCCAGGAATTGTGATCAAAATTCGCAATAAAATATGAAAAAATAGAGAAATAAATGATGTATTATCTTCAAAATAAAGTAAATTTGTCTAGTTAATTTATAATTTGAAGGTGGACCGAACCTGTTTAGACCATTCAATAAACCCCAAACAGATGAAGAATCAGAAAAAAATATGAAAAATCCTTTAGAAAATAAGTTAAAGAGTGCAAATATTTTAGATTTGGAGATGATTCGAACCCACATCCAACAATAAAAGAACTTTATTGATCGGAGGTGGGTTCAGAAACTCTTCGATATCGCACGCTTTCATCTATTTTAATCGCAATTTCTTTCATTTTATGGAAATGTTTATAGACCGAGGCTTAAATTTTGTGTATTCTTTCTTCATTAATGCAAAGTAACCTTTGTTAACCGCCTTTTGAATAATCCTACACCCGAAAAAAAACCTGAATAAATTCAATATGGAAATGTAATCTTTAGTTTCGTTTCCAAAAAAAACAACAACAAAAAGTCAAATTTGTTTCAAAGTGTTTTGCGTCATACGTCATATATGAATTTTTAAAACTTCATATTTTGTATCTTAGACCTTACTCCTACACAAAAAGATAAAAAAAGTATACAAAATTTCATCATATTTTCTCAGTTCTGCCGTACTAAAATTACAACTACTACTACTACTACTACAGCACGGAGTTTAAACCATTAAATTATATGTAATTTTAATGCTAAATATAGTTAAAAATAATTTAATTGATTATATAACAATGATAGGATTATATTTAATACGATTTTCTTATTTATCGGATTAAAGTTATGATACATACGCCTATATATATATATAAACATGAAATCTCCGTCCATCTTCCTGGGGAAAAATTGCAATTTATAAATTAATTAAACAGTTGTATAACATTTTTACAACTTATTCAATCTCATTCGAAAGCAACACTTTAAAGTAAATATCCAAGACATTGTTTACGTGTAAGTACTGAGAGATTTCAAATAATCTTTGTCATTAAGTACGACCAGGAGCATACTCTAGACGATTAAAGATGTGGAATTTTATGACGAAGAAAATTCCACATTTGCAGCCTCAGTTGCTAAGCAACGTCTTACAACTCCATTTTGTTGCTACAAGTTAAACAGACCTGATACAAATAGAAATAACAGTAATTTTACGGGAATGAATATTAAATTTTATACAAGAAAATTTACCGTACAAGAACTACTTTTAAATCTTATGACGGATATATTTTTATGTTATATTATTATATAATTAAATTAAGGATAATTATTTAAGAGTTTACGTGCCAAATTTCGGTTGTAGATTATTCTATGGTTGTTTTATTCGCGACTTTTGTGGCCTTATAAAGGAGGGGAATTAATATTATTTCGAGGGAATTTTTATCAGATTTAGGTTCTGTAGAGCGTAGATTATGAACAATAGATGTTTACTACGGGGGTGTAGATAATAAAACATCGATTTTTCAACCTATTCAGTGAGATTTTCGAAAGTTTGATCGTGCAAGAATTTATTTAAACTAAAATCTCATTAAATAATTAAAAAATATAAAGGAAAAAAATTACCAAACTTAATCTTTATCGCACGCAAAATAAGACATTAAGAATAAGATCCTGTTTCTCCTTAAAAACCCCTAAAACTTTCCCTATCGAATGAAATAAAATATAAGATTTAAGACAATTAAAAACAGAACAATGCTTAAAATAATCGTAAAATTCACGCATACATTTTTTTAACGCGAGAAGTAAAATTTTTTGTATTAAAATAACGAAAATTTTATTTAAAAAATAAAAAAGATAAATATAAGCTAATGAATTATACGAAAAATTGGCTTAATTATGATATTTTAAATCTTAATAATTCGGTCTTCAGCATCCATTAAAATAGAAATTGGTTTCTTTATCATTACTCGATTGGAGTGGATGTTCTTCAACGTACTTCCCTTATTTAACAATGATTTTTAAGAGGAGGAAGGACCACTCAAGCTATGAAAAGAGGCTACGTACAGTTTGCTCTCGTCAATTTATATATATATATACACACACACGCACACACACGAATAGAAGACGATGTCAAGAGACGATAACGTTTTCAGTTATATAAGATATTCATCACCGTGAACTGTAACATCATCCTTAATACGCCGGTAAAATGCATCTATCGATTAATTTACTTCCAGCTTACTGAAGTGACATCAACAAGATGGCTACCAATGTTATCGGGGTGAATAAATTGAATTATACAGACATTGGCAACTAAAACTGCTTCCTTTACAACACGCCAAAGTCGGGGTATTTGTTTGAATAATTCGATTACTTTTGTTAAAATTCGATACTAAATTTTCCTATTTAAATGCGTGACAAGTGGCAAAAATATTCGACACACACACACACACACACACACACAATGATGGGGGGAAGGAAAAAATGAAAGTTTGTTGCTGAGAATATTACATTTATACTTAAATTAAACTGAAGAAACGTCTCTCTTTTTCTCCCCCTCTCAAATTCCCCCTCTCATTTTTTCCCCTCAATTTTTAGGGATTTTTTTTTAAAATCTCGATATTACTTTATTAAATATTTCAGTTGGTTTTTGGCAAAATTACAAGTGAAATTTTTAATATAAATTTGATTGTTTTTTTAAAGTTACAAACAGAAATTAATTTTTCATTTTAGTTTTGTACAAACGAATTTTTTTCCTATATATATAATATATATTTTTTTTTCTATAGAAAATAGAAACAGGATAAATGTTACAAATAAAATTGATCGTTACAACTTCTATTAGCGATTTATTTTATTTTTATTTACTTTTTTCCGAATTAAATACAATAAAAAGAAACCGAAAAACTTTATAAAATAAATGTTAAATTCATTATTTAATATATATATATTTTTTGTTTTCCTCCTCCGTTTTTCTCTGGATGGGGGATGCTGAATGTTTATCATGCTTTTATTCCTTTGATGCTGAAAACTTAATTGAAATCAATCTTTTACTGATTAAATCGTGATTAGTTACAAAGATAGAACATTTCTTTTAAAAATATATTTATATAGAAAAAAGTGAATTGCTGGAAACGACAGTTAATCCTCGGAGACACACTCCAGCAAGCACTAAACTTAATGGAATAAATCTGTCACAAAGTTGAGTTAGAGTAAGTCCAACATTTCAAATTTAAGCAGCGCAAGAGATCCCTAGTGTTGTTAAAAATCCCACCAACGGGATTTTTCGTCCTCACTCCTGTAATTACAACTATCGAAATACAAGTCATGTGATTTATAAATAACGAAACTCAGCTATAAATTGTATAACGTAAGTCAGTATGGCGTTTCCTAGATTTTCGTCGCCCCAGACTGATTTACAGCGAGCTAACGTCGAGAGCACCACATTTCAACTGTCAAACACAGCTGACGCTCATCAACTGCAAGGGAAAACGTAAAGAGAAGAAAGATTTTTATTCATGGACTGACTCTCTTCATGTTTTAAACTTGGAATTTTTAAAACTATTTCTCAACTTTCTATTGTTTAAAAGTCTTACTTTCTCCTCCTCCTTTTCTTCCTCTCTTCCTTTTCTTACGTATAAGCACGTGCAACATCCCTGTCTAAGCTCGTGCTACCTTCATCTATATACGATTACGTTTACGTGTTTACACATATGAATTAAAATTCGAAAAATATACTTGACCTCAGTCGATTTTCTAACTTTAGTCTAACGTAATTAGCTAAGCTCGTTAGTGTTTTGTAAAAGAATGAAAAGAGGAATTAGATAGATAACAAAAAAAAAAAGAAAAGAAAAAATCCCGGACATTAGTCGCTAAAGTCTCCTTTTCTTGCCTTTTGCTTTAAGTCTAATGACGCTTTTTTCTCTCTTTAGATGGTGTTGCTATGAACTGTATTGATCTCTTGATTTGCTTTGGATCGGTTGCAAGAAGTATAAATTTTCCTTTGAAGAGATTCAACGTTTCTAAATCTAGATAAACGTCTCCATTTATAAAGTACTATAAACGTTACTTAATTGAATCAATTATTAAAGTAATTCTACATATTTTATTTAATAGAAAACAAGAAGAAGAAGAAAAAAAAATGTTTTCTTTTTAAAATATTTGAAGAAAAATACTCGTTAGACAGAGATAAACACGAGAGCATATAGCCGGAGGGTTAGAAAATCGCACGCGCCAATAGCATCAATCATTGCAATATACTTCTTCTAATAGAAATTCCACAAGAATACACTTTACCAGCACCGAAAAAAAGTAATAGTATTGCTAAAAATCGTTTAAAAGTATCATCTAATCTACACACCTACCGACATATTTTTCTATAAATATAATTTACAGTTTATCTTGTGTAAATCTATAATTGAAAAATACAGGAAACAATTATCTTTTATTTAAACTTTATATATATAAAAAAAGGAATTTATATTATAAAAATTCAAATAATAACAACAATAATAATAATTTTAAAATTTATATAAGAAGAAATAATCACAAAATAAATTCCAAAGAAATTACACACACACACACACACACACATTTCTCTCTCATCCCTGCAAAGCATCATCTATAAAAAGATGTAATAATGCAGAAAGAAAATTGTTCTCTTATAAAATTCGTATTTTAAAACAAGAAAACAAAAAAAGGAATTATTTTCGGTGTTGAAAGAGTGATATTTTGTTATTATTATTTTATTTTTATTATTTTTTCCGTCCTTTATAAATTTCGTGTGTTTCTCTAAGTGAAGACGTTGAATAAAATATCAACTGCTTATAAAGTCTTTCTATTCTTCTTCTTCTTATTATTATTATTATTTTTTCCTCCTCTTCTTTATTAAATTACATAATATTTTATTTATTTATACATTAGTATATAAGAATAAATATTAAACGTTAATTTAGTATATACCTCTTTAAAAAACGTTTCGATATATATAATTAAAAAATAATTATGTTTAAACTTTATGGAAAGTTATAAAATATATATATATAAAGTTATATAGAGTCAAACCTCTAAATAACGGACACTAAAGGAGATGTGATGTAAAATTGGCCGCTGTTTGGAGGTTATTTTGTATGCAAGATCCTGAAAAAATAATAATAAAATGTCCTTTGTTTATAAGAGCCGTTATTGGAGTTTCGTATTAGATTCAAAATTAATTTATATAATATATTTGAAAACTTTCTAGTATTAAATTTTTAAGTTCTAAAGGCCTTAGATAATATTATGTATATCCAAAACAAACTTGACATCTTTATCCCGAAAAGACAAACTCGTCACGAAACTGCGTGACAGGAACTAGATTTAGGTAAATGAGATTATGTATGAGGCACTAATCACTCCTACCCACGTAGAAAGGGGCCTTACCATTTTTGTTATTCCTTCGAATTTTCTCATCACGCTATCTAACAAAAAAAAAGAAAAATTAAACCTAAAAAATACAGATTTTCATACTAAAAAAACTTAACTTTTTCTTCCTCCCCTTCTTTTTTTAATATAAAAAAATAAACCAATCTAAACAAAATAATATTATTAGAAATTCTAAGATTTTTATAAGCTTTTTTCTTCCTTTTTTTTGTAAACAACAAAAAAAAAATTCATATATATACAAAATATTCTTTAATGCAAATATGTAAGAAGCCATCAATTTTGAATTTCTTATAATATATATATATTTTTTTTTTAAATAATTTTTATTTTATTTAAATTTTTTTTTAGTGAGTAATGATTGATGGTTTTGCTATACTGGATCCATTACAGCATCCAATCAACACACTACTCAACATGAAGGTTCTCTTTGTAGCTTATTAATATTAAATCATGATGGTGGAAAATGTGTATATTAGATTAATATAACTTTCTCCCCCTCAAAAAAATCTCGTTAAATAAGTATCATAATATCTTCCATACTGATTTATTTTCATAAGTTTTACGGTAAAGAAAATTACAAATACTTAAATTAATTATTTTATTTTATTATCTTAATAATAATAATTGTTTTCCAGCATCATTCCCGCATCACAGGATGCAGAAAATATACTTGTTATTATAATTTTTTTTAAAAAATAATTTAGCCTAAATATTTATAATTTATTACTTATTTTTCAAGATAATTTTATGTATTTTTTAAATATTTATTAAGAAAATAAAAGAAATAAAGATATTAAAATTATAAACTAAAATTCTTCATCCTCTGACTCTCTCCCATTCTTCAGCCTAACTCTAGACTCTTGAATAGACTCTACTTTCTGGGAATAATGATAAATTACTGAGTTAAAAATATTAAATATAATTATTATATCAATTTTATTTTATTATTTTTAAATTCTATTTAAATTAATTAATTTATTAATGTTTATATCTACATATTATTATAATGTAGAGCCTATTTAAAAGAGAGTCTGAAGAAGGGAAGAGAGTAAAGAGATGAGAAAGTATGGACGATATATATGATATTTTTTGATAAATTTTGACCCTGAATATGTAAATAATGTTTAATTTATGCTCTTTTAATGGTGTAGAAGGATATGTATTTATAACTTTATATATTAACAATTTATACTATTATTATTAGGGTGCTGAGCCCACTCAAGGGTCTAGACTCTAGATAAAGAAAGGAAGAGGATGAGGTGATGAAATAGAATGACCAATAAAGTACTGAGCTATAGAAATTATGCCTCGTGATTTATCTTATCTACTTAAAAACATTAATAAATTAATTAATATAAGTTATAATAAAAATTATATAAATATTATTATTTTTATTACTATTTATTAATTATTCAAAAAATAATAATAATAAAATTTATATAGTAAATTCATTTTAATTAGATAAAATATTTAAAAATATTTATTTTATTTAATATTTAATTACTTTTTTTAATTAAGTAAATTAATAAGTATTTTAAATTTATATTTAAAAAATAAACATTCTCTTCTTTTTTTATACTATATTTTAATGATAATTAATCTCTCACTTAACATGATTTTTTCTTCATTTTATAATCTTTATAAGCTTACGTTTGAAATACAGTAATTAAAAAATAAATATATTAATATAACACTTTTTAAATTTTTTTATTATGACATTTATTAATTAACTAATTTAATACAGTATTTTTTCATAATTAACTTCTTATTCTCTCTTCATTTTACGGAATCTTCATTATCTTACACGATAAAAAAATTATTAAAAACATATATTAATACAATTAAACCTCTGAACAACGGAAATATAAAAAAATGGCCGTTGTTAGGGGGCTATTTTGTATGCATTTATGGTAAGAAAACAAAAAAGTTTCTGAAAAAAAGGAATCGCTGTTTAGAGGCGGCCGTTGTAGAGAGGTGTCCGTTATTACAGGTTCGACTGTACAGTTAAAATTTTATATGTAAAACCTTTCTGCTAAATTTCACTAATAATTGTCCTCTTCTCAAGCATAATTTCTCCTTCATTTTACATACAACCTCTTTGTTTGTATGCTTAAAAAACTTTAAAAATATGCATATTAATGTAAATATTTTAAGAATTTTATTATAAAAATTTATAAAATAACAATATATACATATATATAGGTCTACAGTTTGATTTATAGACTTGACTTTATAAAATATATTTATCATTTCTCTCGTTTAACTCCATTAACTTGTAAACAATTTTCAAAGTAGGAAACTTCAAATTTTACTCAAATTTAATTAACGATAGACAACAAGAACCTGGGTGTTTAAATTGATATTAAATTAGACATTATTAGTACCACACTTGTTAAATATTTTACTTAATCCCAACTGGACAATTGATAAAGCTTTCTACGAATGTTTGGATAACAAGTAGCCATATTGACTTATCTAATTGTTATTGAACTTTGAATTAACCGGTTGTTATTCCATATATACACATTTATAAAACTAGGTAAAAGCCTCTGGAGGATAGGAACGACGTCTACTACTACTATAACATTCGATTAATTCGATTACTAATATAATATTAATCTATCTATCTAACTATATTATTAAATATAGATTACTCGGAAAATTATCGAACGTTGAAATTAATAACTAATTTAACGATTTAATGAGTTTATCGACGATTTATTCAACGTATATTCTTCATTACAAAGTTGTAGAGACTTTAAGGATGCGGGGAAGAGGAAAGTTCTCTCGGATTTTTTTATTTTTTATTTTTTCTTTAAGTTGTAAGCTCGAACCTTATTGGTAGAAACTCAAATAAGCTCGATTCGTATTGGTAGAGATGTCGAAGTTGTTCTATTAATACGAAGATTATCGCATTCTTCCACGTCAGATTTTTGTGGCCAACATTTAATAGACAAAAAGTTGAAGTCCATTTCTTCATCGTTTCGTGTTCGGGTTAGTTGACACCATTACAAATCCTACAGGGATTTTCTCTCATAACTACGCGAAGAGGTCGGTATATAGCTTTAGGGGTGAAGAACCCCCTCCTTCGCTACATTACACGGGATTCACTAGATACTGATTTCCACGTCCGACAGACAAAACTAATGGTATTTGGACAAGAAAAATGGCTTGGACATCAGTATTGAGGCAAAGAATTTGGACGAAAGAAATCTGTTTTATCCGACAATGATACAGGGCATTGATATAGGGCCTAAGGTCATAGCCATCGGTTTGACACATACCCTCGAATAAATGGACAATATAATCTTTGGGGCACGTACCAATGTTTGTCAGAGAGATGCCAAGTGTCTCGGTGGCGTACGAGATGATTTTACTTAGAAAAAAAAAGGTAAAAAAGAAAAAAAGAAAACTCATTTAGATCGATTCTGGTAGGTGTTTACTGCCTATCGAGAACTATCCTTATCGAACCAATCGATAGATGTAAAATTACTCAGTAGTAGGATTTCCAAAATTCAATACTACAAAGTAAATCGTGTAAGCATCATTCTTCGTTGGGAATTTCTTAAGGATAAACGTTGTTTTAAGAATGAATTTTCTTTTTTTCCTTTCGATTTTTAAGTGGATTTTTATAAATATTTTACGAATTAAATACGATTTTCTCTGTCGAATTTATAGATATAATAATAATAATGGTGATAATAATAATAATAATAATCACACGTTGATTGGAAAATCAATTTTAACTACATTTTCGTCTTATTTCTATCGATTTTTATATATATAAAAATTCAATTTTCTACTTCTGTTTTGAGTAATTCTCCAACGTGTAAGTGTCATAATTATTATTTTAAATTTTATTATTATTATTATTATTATTATTATTTATTTTTATTTTTAATTACTTGTTTATTTTATTCATTTTTAATTACTTTTGGAAACGTTTTAAGCTACTTTTTAACCGTATTAATTACAGTAAAACCTGTCCGAAACGGAACCTGAATAAAACGGAAAAATTCTTCGAAACGGGGCGATTTTCTATGTTAAAAAAGACCTGTTCAAAACGGAAACCTGCCAAACCGTAATCGTACGGTGTTTTAGCGAGGTTTTCGTCTTATCGGGTTCCGTTTTTGACAGGTTTTACTTGTATTTATTTTGTTTTATTATAGCCTATAATATATTAATATAATATTTGAATATAATTAAAGTTCTTAATTAAATTAATGATAAAATTTGCATATTTTTTGTAGTAATAAAACGATTTTAATACATTTATTTATTTATTTTTAAACTAATTATTTAATTTAAAAATATTACCATGCTGTATAATTTTATTAATGTTTTTTATTAAAATTTTCTTTTAGATTTATATCTTTTTCCTTTATAACTTCATAAATTTATAAGGTAAATGTATCTTAATTATAAATATAATAAAATTAATTGTATTAAATTGAAATTAATTAAATAACTTATAATTAAAAATTAAAGTTAATTTAATTATAAATAAAATTAAAATTATAGTTTAAAAAAATTTTCTAAAATGTAAATAATAAAATAGTTTTATTTGTAAATTATATTTACATAAAAATAAATTATTAGAAACAAAATTAAAAACTTAATTTAATTAAAAATCACTGTGAAACCTGTCTAAAACGGAAAAAGTACAGTAAAACCTGTGTAAAGCGGAATTACACGGTACTGATTATTTTTTTTTCGGTTTGGCAGGTTTCCGCTTTAAACAGGTTTTACTGGTTTATTATTATTTTTTTTAAATAAATTAATATGGAACCATATTATATAATTAATTGTTTTAAAGTATTTAAGCATATATCTTAATATATATGTATTGAGATTCAATAAATGACATTATATTATAAACTTAGTAGCTATTATAAATGATGAAGCTACCTATAAGTTATTTATTTGAAATGAATTACCTGTCAATTAATGGCTGACAGGTGTAAGGTGAATGATTCTCTAACTTAATTTATTTTGACAAGTCCTTGTTTTCCTTACAACATTATTTTTAAAAATTTTTGTATGATTATAGAAAATAATTGAAGCCTCATTAATTAGAATTTCAAACTTTCATATTTTAATCAAAAAATATGTTATAAACTGTGTTTTTTTAATAAAAAAATACACGAATGTGGTGTATTTACATCACGAATTTAAGTTTTTAAATCACTTTTTAAGATCGTTTAATTGTATTCTTGTATTTTAATGATTGATAGGTTGAGTTATTTGTAATAATTTGTCTTTACAGCAAATATATTTATTGTTGTCATTAATCTTGACTAATAAATTAATGTAATATTAAAGCAAACAAGAGTTGCATATGTCCACTTTGCATAGTATCTGTGTTGAGTTAGAATGAGAACTCCTTGTTGCATGCTTCTTTACGATTAAATATAATATTAATTTAACTTAAAAATATAATAATATTTCACTTTACACGAGCAAAAACTATTGTGACATCGTCACAATGCCTGGCTTCAATTTTTAACCGTATTTTTAAATTTTTTAATTAAAAATAGATGCTATATGCTTTTTATAACATATACAGTACATAACATATGCTTTTTGATTTAAAATATATAAATTTGAGACCGAGAGCATATATTAAAAATTAAATAATTAAAAATATATGCTCTCGATCTCAAATTAGTTTTGCCCCTGTACATCATACTTTTCCTAATGACAACACTGTCATGCAGGTCATCTATGTAACTCTGTTCTGGGGGAACTTTTCAATTGAAATCACGTGAATTAGGGTCTAGCCTGGACTTTCTTATATATTTAATTGGTCCCTCCTGCCTTTAAGCTTTCCATATCTGGTCTCGACTTTCATCTGTTCTTGAGATTGAGGAACGACAGACAGACAGAAGGACGACAGTGGGAATTTATAAATCTACAATTTTTTACAGCCCAAAAATTGTGATTATATTGTTAAGGTTAATGTATTTAATAATGATAAAAAGTCCGTGTTTTTATCCTCTTCTTTATACATTAATTACTCAACATTATACCCTTTTTGTGTAGTTTAAAAACACCTTTCTAGATAAAAATAGATGTTTTTGTCTGTAATTCACTAAATTATTCTTAAATTTTACATTTTAAACATATTCTAGCACATAAAAAAGCACATCTAACTTTAAATATTAAGTTATATTTAATGTTTGCTACAAGGAAGAGTATATCACACGCGAATCGACATATGTCACACCTTTGATCGACACTTTTTATGTAAATTAAAAACATTTTTTTAGATAAAATAAATATTTCTATTATATATTTTTTTCAAATTTTATATATTAGTTTTATTATACTGTGTAAAAATATTTACTTCTGAATATAAAGTTATATTTAGTGTTTACTACAGGGATGAATATCACACGCGAATCGACATGTGCGGTATTCTTACTCGACATTTTTATATAAATAAATGCTTTTTTACATATTTTTACTATAATATTTTTAAATTTTGTATATTAAATATATTAAAGAACATAAAAATACTATATTTGAATATTAAGCAATGTTGGTTAGAGGAAAGAACATCACATTGGAGTCGGATAGGTGATGCTGTGGATCAACATCTTGTATACATTAAATGCACTTTTCTACATAAAATTAATGCTTATTTAACATATTTTTATTGTAATTTTCTTAAATTTTTTATATTAAATATGTTCTAGTATAAAAAATAATTAATTTGAGTAAAATTAATGTAATGTTTACTACAAGAAACCGTATCACATTCCACCCTTCGCCGACATTTTTTCTATAAAATAAATAAATTTTTTACTGAATTATTCTTAAATTTTACGTGTAATAATGTAAAATATTGAGTACTAAGTCGAATTTAAATAGGAAAATGTATCAAATTTAAATCGAATTACCTTTAACAAAAGCGATTTTAAATATTATTAAATGTAAATAATAAACGTAATACTCAATAAAATGAAGATAAATATGTTTACTTTTATTTACATTTTGTATTAATTTAATTATATCAACATACAATTTACATAACAAAACAAAGTAAAAATATATTTACATCATACATTAATTACAATGAAGTTTATGTATTTTTATTGTAATATTTTTCTATAATTTACGTAATTATATTAATTAAATTAATTACTAGAGTATAAGGAAATATATTAATTTAAGCTGGAAATATGTTAAATATATTGACTATAATTTTAAATAAATTTTTTCTTATTATATTCTCGACAAGTTTTTATTAAAAAAAATTGGAATATTTACATTAAAAATAATTTAATTTCTGTGTAAAATAATCAGTAATACGTTAAAAGAATGAAGTGAATGACGAAGAATTTCCTTTTATGCATGAATAAAACATTATAAAATTGAATAAGAAAAAAAGATTTTTTAAAAGTCTACATTTATTATTTATCATTTATATCTTATTATATTCAAATTTGACTTAAATAATAAATTAAATTTGATTTTTTTTTCCTTCAATTATTATTACTCCTATTTCCATAATCATCGTAATAGTGTAATAATAAAATAATTATAATTAATAATATAAACATTTCTCCAGATATATATCGAAATATTTTCTAATATCTCGAATATTTTATTTACACTAAAACCTGTTTAAAACGGAAACCAGCCTAACCGGAAACATATTCGGTACCGTGTGATTCCGGTTTACACAGGTTTTACTGTATATTCCACAAGCAATTGCAATGTTTTAAATTTTCACTGTTGAATATCAAAACTGTCATTTATCATCTGATTATTTTATATTTTTGTTTTATATATATTTTTTAATAAATCAAGAAATACAAAATGATAATACATAATAGTAAAAGTTTCATTTTTTTTGTATATTTAAAAAAAAACGAAAGCATTAGAAAACAGGAAGGAAATCGCATTGACACGACCGTTACAGGAATTCTTATTTACATTTTGAGATGACGAAAGAAAAAATAAGGAAAAAAACAGGGTAGGAAAATATTTGACGGGTGATGACGCATTTAAATTAAATAACACCAACCGGAGACCAGTTTGTTGTTTTGTCATGACAGATTCACTCCAGTGAAACACGATGCATTCCTTCATAAAGTATGAAATATTCATACTTTTTTCTCTTTTCGTCCTTTACTGTTTTATTCCCTCATACCCACGAGATGCTTTTTCCTTCTTCTCCGCGTGTATACCTTTCTACAATACCTCTTCAGACCAGTTTAAAGAGGACTTACGACTAACTTTCCACTCCCAAAGGATTTTACAAAATGGCGTCAAGGAAAACGAACGTAAATAGCTTCCCTACACCAAGCTTTAGATCCATTATTAAGAACGTTGAAGCTATTCATATTCATAAGATGCCTCTATCATACGACGTTCACTGGGTTGGGATGCGTTTAGAAGCACGTTCAGCACACATAGTACGGCATACGGGCGGAAAAGACAAATAAATTTAATGATCCAATAAATTATCAAACTAAGACAACGATAGTCGAAAGAGTAAAGGAATTGCGTACGTCATTTCTATATAGTAGGACGATCGTAAAATGTAGAAAAATTCCCTCCATCTCATGCATGAAACGTTATGCTTTAACGTATAGAAAGTGAAATGATGTACTGTGCATAGACTAATTTACAATCTTCTTAACAAGGAGAGCAAACTACAAAATAGACATATATTAGCATAAAGTGGTATTACCTAAAATGGAGTTTCGGTTCTGGGGATTTTGTCGATAACTGTATTTCATCCTTTGCTGTTTTCATGACTTTGCATCTTCACTTAGTTGTTCCAAACAAACAAAGATTAAAGACGATAAATCTGAGCCTTCAGCCATGTCATGCTTTCAATAATGTCCTGAATAAACTTTGTATTAATCAGGTTAAATTTACTTTACTTGGCTAAACAAATTTAAGATATTTTAAAACAATTCGCTTCCCCTTCTTTCCATTTCCTTTTTATATTTTTCTTAATTGAAATAATCGAAACGTAAATTTGTATTTAACGCAATTTATTTTTAAACAATCGATAAAATTCAAACATAATTTCTCTTAAAACAAATTGATTATTTAATTATTTGTTAAAATTGATTCAGTTTACACCGAAAATTCCCTTAAGAAATATATATATAAAAGATTAAATAAATCAAATTTTCGATAAATTCGTTTTAAAAATCGAATTTAAGATTATCAAAAATTATAGTAATAACAATAAAGATAACCTGGAAGCGGTTAGACATTCAGACAAACCAATTTTTAAGCGGTTTAGGAATTAAGAAAAAAATAATAATAATAATTTTTTTTTAATATTATTTAAATGAATCATTATCCTTTAAAATGAACTCAACGCATTATTTTAAGCAGAGATAATATTATTTTTCTAATGCTGCAGTTGTTTTTGATCAGCGATTTCATTTAGCTTACACGTACTGTACATCATTATTTTTCCATCACATCAACTTCGCTTTGTGTAATCTTGCTTGAAATAAGAAAAAATATATATATATTCTCCACAAAATACTTTAAAAAAATATCTTCAAAGTAATTTGTAAGAATAGAAGTTTAATCTGCAGACAGACATACAAACGTTCAAAGTTTGGCGCGTGTTAACAACAGTCGAGAGCTTGTTCTAATCGCGTATATTAGGTATATACTTTATTGAATTAAACAGATTTAAATTTCTTTTGTTTCTGTGATGTAAGAGGAAGGGGAAAAAATAAGTAAAAATCATATAATTAGCATTCTTTCCAACAACGAATATTTGTATTGGCAAGAATACAAATAAAAATTCCACCATTTATGCGCTGTTGAGCACGAATGCAAACGTTTTCTTACAAATTTTTACGATTGCTGGAAAAATTTTTACCGTAAATCGATTGCAATTACGAAGTTTAAATTCCAAAAAAATTATTATGATTATTATTTTTTTAAATATTCAAAATATATACATAATATATACAATATTTATCATATATTCAGGGACGTCGAGAGGGATTTTTCCCCAGATTGGAGGGAAATTTAGTTGGTTCCTACACTTACAAATTAATTTTATTTTTACTAAAAATAATAAAATCTTTAACGCTGCTTTTTATTATTAAAGAAACACTCTACGAATTTTTTATTTATTTATTAAAAAATATTGAAATATTATAATATAAAATATTTTTTATAAAATTAATATTATTACATTACAGTACTGTTAAATACTACGATACGTACAGTAAATATAGTGTAATATATATATTTTATAATGTACTAAATATCAGTTTATATATTTAATTTATAAATTTTTATAGTAGAGTAAACGACGTTAAAATATTAAATTAATATGTTTTTCTTTTTTTTTGTTTTATTAATATTTTCTCTTGATTTATTAATATAAAACGTTGATTATTTTTAATTATATTCCTGTGTAGTAAACACTGTTAGTAATTACTAGTAGGAAGAATTATTAGTATTGCTCCTAACATTCGAAAATCATGTAAAATGTATTTAAATTATAAAATATTTTAACTTAATTATCTCAAATTAATTAAATTCAACGAATAAAGTCGAAAGAATGCTCGCAACGTTACATACAATTCAAAGTTTTTGATGCCCACCAATGGGCGAATGGATGACACCACTTAGTCGCGCCTTACCAACTTAGTCACGTGGAAATTTCCGGATTTTTTCACGTGTATAACACCTAAATGGGGACCAATTTCCCATAGAAATGTCTTCCCCCCTTGGCAGATGGCCCAATCAAATTTTTACATTTTAAATTCGAATATTACGAGTCATAACTGTTGACCCTCATAATTGGAATTTAAATAAAAAATAAGTGAATAAAATTAATATATATTTTTTTCATAATTAATTTTTTACTATATTAAAAATTCACAATAAAATTGAAATACACAATTTTACAGTATAAAATTGGAATTTTTTTTTCACATAATTAATTAATTTAAAAAATTATTTACGAGATTGTTTACAATAAAAAGTTCAAGTGAACAATAAAATAATTAGAATTTTTATTACAAATTAAGCACATAATTTTAAAAATTTATAACAAAAAATAACCAAAATATTTTCAACAAAACGACAGTTTCATTGTAAACACATTGTTTATTACGAACAATGTGTTTACAATAAATTCCACACGCTATTATATTTGTAACATAGACTGTAACATAAAGTTTTATGTTGTAAACACTAAGTAACATAGGAATTTGTAAGACAAATCGTGAAAATAATAAGGAAAAAAATTGAATAAACTAAAATGAACAAGAACATAATTCACACAAGACGTTTTTAAACGTAACCTCATTTAATAATGCACTTCTATCGTCTCGATTGATGAATAATGACAACAATAACGGGAATTAAACCCTTGACAAATAACATAATAACTTTAAAAAGAATTTTTCAAAAATTCAATCCTATATTTAACGTGTTTTTATCCCAAATTTTACTTTTTTTTTTCTTAGTTTTACATAGAAAGAGGAAGAGGAGGAAAAGAAGACGGAGGAAGAGGAGGAGGAGAAGGAGGAGAAAGATGACTAGAAGTATTAACGATAGCTAGAAACGTTTCAAGCATTGAATCTTTTTACAATTTTGTATTAATTAGAAGACATTTTATTAATTATTTCCGCTAGACCCTTTATCGATCGCTTTGAAACGAAGAGAGGAAACAACGACGTCATTTCTTTTCGCTTTAATGACAGATAGAGAAGTAGGTCATTATATGTGAGTGATGGGGCAAAAGAAGAAAAATGTGGAAAAAATAGCGATTTACGTTGGAAAAGTACTTTCAACGTGATTTGTTATATTTTAGTCAGGTAGAAAATCTTTCCTTTTTTCTTTATAAATTTAAAAAAATTAAAAAAATGTCTATCTTTAATAATGAAAATTCGAATAATTTTAAAGTAATTTTTCGCTTTATAGAATGCATTTTTGTTGCAATTCAATTACGTTTACTTTTATTATTTTATTTTATTTTATTTTTTTATATATTTTCTCCTCTCTCTCTCTCTCCCTTAGATTATTGCTTCTTTTTTCCTTTCCATGCTCTAACTTTTGATTAAATTTTAACCACTTAGAAAAGATAAAAGCGATTTATAAAATCCTTAAAGGCAAAAATGGATGAGTTTTATATATAAAAAAATATATATATAGACTATATTTTTTATAGAAAAATTTTAAAATTTTATTTTATTTCTTGCACTACGTTATAACAGAAAAAAAACTCGATTTTTTTTTCTATAAATTAATTCATTTAGAGCCATTCATCACACGTTTATGCATCCACTTACACTCTAGAAAACTAATTTTAAATTACCTGTAGCATACAAATTACATAGTTAAATACGTATAACGCAGATAAAACTAAATCTAGAAACTATTAAAACTATTTTACAGTCGTTATAACGTTTTGTTTTATTCTTTCCTTTATGTGTAAACTGATTAAAACTTTAATATATTTTCTTGTAATTAAGTTGACAATAAAGCTTGTAAAAAGCAGCAAGCGTAAAATTCATTTTAGTTACACGTTAAAGGGGGGATTTTTTTTTTATTTTGTAAATTTTAGTAATTGTAAAATGTTAAAATTCTTCTTTACACCATAAAATATATTATATATTTAAATATAGGGTATGGATATTATCTAGACGTGCTTATCCTTCTAGTTTTTCCCATCAATTTGTTATGATAAAGGGGGATGTGTGTGTGCAGTAGTCTTCTATTATCCAATAAGTTAGATGTAACTCTCGTGTTTGAGGACAGGTGGTTTCTTAGTAAAAGACACATCTGGTACACATTCCTTCGGTTGACTAAATTTTATGTGGATCGTTTACTGTGCGAAATAACTGAGCGCTTTCTGTGGTTTTATTATATAAGCTTTCACTACTCTCAGTTTATAAATTAAACTACTCAATGTATTTATATATACCACATACAAAAAGTAGTATATAGAAGAAGAAAATTTCCTTTATTTTCCAAATATTCTCTATCTCTTTCCTAATTGATAAACAATATTAATAAAAATCGAGATTTTACCCCCTTTTCAGAAGTGTAGACCTTGCAAACTTTGCCAACTTTTTTAATACTAAAATCGATAAAAGTACGTAAATTATTCGATTTTTATATTAAAAAAAAGAAATTAAAATTATAAATTTAAAATTTTATTATATTTTAACTGACTAATATGTATAATTAAAATTTTAAAAAGTTTAAGGTCAGATTATTATTATTATTACGAATCGATTTTTTATGGGGTTATATACAGAAACGATATTTTTATCGAAGGGTTTATATATAAAACTATAAATTTTTTTACAAGTTATATAAAGGAGTCATTTTTTTTCTGGTGTTTTATTTTTCAAATAATATCTTTTAGATATTGTTTGACGTTTACAGATTCCATTACTTTAGTTAACCATAATGGAAGTAAACCGCATTGTGCTATAGTCAGTGGGGTGATTTTTACGTTCAAGTTGTTTCGAACATCAGCGAGGTGACTTGTTTTCATTACGATAGCGAAATGTTCTGACAAATAACAGGAAAGAAAGGAAACGCTTGTGTTAAGAGAACGTCCACTGCTACTATTTTCTTCTTTTTATTTTTTTATTTTCTTACTTTTCTTACCTTACTTTTTCTTCTTTTCTTTATTGTCCACTTATCAATAAAGTTTGTTACTTTCTCGTTATTAACAACTTTTTACTGATAAATTCTAATAATAAAAGGGAGTAAATATTGTAAATTTATTGTTATTATTATTAAAATGTGTTTAGAATGTTCGATAGCCGTCTTTTTATTTTTGTAGGGGAGTGTGGTGAAGGAAGCGATAGAATGCTTGCGTGTGTTCGTTCTTGCCTAAGGTCAACCCCAGATGCATATCTAAGTGAAGAAATTCTATATAAAATATTAAGTAGAGTGTAAATATTGTCAGATATATAAATATAATAAATATTTCGTATAATAATATTGAAATTCTGAATAAAATGGCTTATTAATAAACTACTTTTACGTCATTCTAGAGAGAGCAACGTTTAAAAATATCTATTACATATATTTTTTTAATCGAGATAATTTTTAATATTTTTTAATATATATATATATTATATATACTTTAATGTATAAAAATACAGAAAAATTCTTGACAGATTTATAAATTAATTAATTTATTTAATAAATAATATATTAAAATTTAAAAAAAAATTAATAGAAGAAATTTTTATAATGAAAAGGAGTTATTAAATATTTGAAGCTTAATTAAGTAATAAATTTTCTATCACGGTGGCACTTCAGGTATTTTATTTTATTTGAAGTAGTACTCGAATGCAAGGGTGAATATCATCAAGTTTGATTCATTTCATCTTTAGAAACTAATACAGTTTCGTCCAATAGTTGTTTGATGAATGTATCTATAGGTGCAGCTTTACCCTCAATCAAGACAGAGTGATCTGCGAGGGGATTTAGTTACCACGAATTGACTGAATAGAAATCCCCTTTCCCATCGCAATTAAGTTACTCTGAGCTTCTTAGTACATTTTGAGATGGATAGAAACATCAAAGTCTTCCGAAAAAATCTGAAATATTCATAGGAGCTGATACAGGATAAGAAGAAACTAAATTTAGTTTATAAAAGAGAGAGAGAGAGTGAGAAAATAGATCGACATAAATTTTTATTTTTTCCCCCTATCATATCCTATCTTTGATAGAACTTTCTTTGCTACAGGCAATAATTCTCTTTTGAAAATGTTATTTCTTTAATAAAATTTACAAGTTATTTCATTATATCAAAAGAAAAAAAATTATTGAGTATAATTTCTTCCATATTATGTAAATTATTCTCTTGTAAAAATAACATAATTGAATTTTATTATTGTTGTGTTTCTTCTTCTTCTGTCGATAATTTTCTTTTTATTCTCAAAATTTTTTAAAATATTATATATATATTTTTTAAATTTAATTTTTAATTAATTCTGTATTTTAATAAAAATTTAAAATATTCTTATACAAGAAAGTTTATTATTTTTTAAATCGTGTTTATAATAATTAACCTGAATTTATTGGCTTAAGGCTTTGAGCCACCCTTGTACAGTACATCGTTGTTCAGCCTAGAAGAGGATGGGAAACAACACGTGATATATTACGAGTTCGACTGTATTCGAACTCGAATCTCTCGCGGTTAAATGTTCTAAATTTAAATGATTGATCGATTTAAATCGAGGTTTATTATGGGCTCAGACAAGGGACGGAAAACAGTGCTCCAAGTTGTTCTACTTAAGGCAAATTATGAAGCTGTGTAGCCATCCGAAAGGATTTTCTAAGGGAAATTGGGCCCTATTTACGTGTTAGGCACATAAAAAAAAAACCTAAAAAACCCCACGTGGCTAGCCCGTTGATCAGTTGCGACCCGTGTTTCATCTACTCGGCCATTATTGGTTACGATTCGAACCCCGATCACTCAGGATGACAGTAAACCGTGGTTAGTAGACCCCCATTACATACAGCTAACCCCCAACAACGACCATCATTTATGAGGAAAGCTTATAAAACTAAACACACATCTTCCTTTATTTCCTTTATAAAAATATAAAAAAAAGGTCCACCCTTTTTAATGCTTATAATAAAATAAATAACAGAAACAAATGAAGATTTCTTTTTTCAATAGAAGAAGCATTTTTCTTGTAATTATTTCTTGTTAATAGACGAAAGAAGAAAAAGAAGAATTAAATTTGTTTCCGTATCTGAAGCCATTTTTCTATTCTCTTAAATAAAAGAAGAGAAAAGGGAGTGACGTGTAAAGAAAAACTTTACACAATTAGTCTCTTATTATCTAAGTTTTATCGGGTATCAGCAGGAAACTTTTGCCTATAGAGTAATAACAAGAATGACTCCTAATGAACAAATATTTCTCCTTTTCATACAACGTAAACTCAACACACATTCAATGACGTGGTAGTAAACAATATATTTATTTATTCGAAATATTCACAAAGTTTTATTATATTTTCCAATGAAAAATAAAGATAAAATTTAATTAAATACACTTATATATATTAAAACTTTTATTTTAATGTAAATATTTGAGTCTAATTTCATCGTAAATATAAATTACGATAATGTTTAAATATTTATATTTAATTAAGTAATTAGAACAAATATTTATACGATTTTTTAATATATTTTTTTAATTGTTATTATTATTATTTATTTATTTATTTATTTATTTATTTAAATAATTTATTTATAAGAATTTTAATTTTATTTATTTTTTAAATATTTTTAAATCCATAGTTATTGATTTACTGAGTTTTTAAAGGTTTTATAGTAAAAAATTTTATATATTTTTTAATTTATGTATTTTTTTAAGTGTAAAATACGTAAATTTGTAGCATCTTCTACTAATTTTTCCAAGATTTTTTACTGTAAAATCAGTAGAAAAGTCGTCGTTTTAACTATTTTTAACATATTTTATATTTTGGTCTAAATAATAAAAATATTCGTTAATAGAATGTAAATTAAGAAATTTTGAATTTAATTTACTTAAATTCGTTTGAAATGGAGCATGAAATTTAATAAAAACATTAAAATGTTTCGAAATTTACAATTTTATTTTAATATTATCAATTTATATTCTTTTATGGGAGGAAATTACATAATCGACAGCATTTTCTACTGATTTATCGAAGATTTTCTACTGTAAAACAGTAGAAAATGGAGACTTTTTAAAGTTTCATCAATATAATTAATTCCATCTTCTATATTGTCAGTTATTACATTAGAAATCACATTCTTACGTCAATTCTTACGTCAGTTCTTCACGAGAAACCGTAAAGAACGACGTCAAATTTACGTAAAAATGTACAACCAATAGAAAAAGACTCCTAAAAATATCGTTACGTAACAATAAATTGTGTTACGCTCTTTTCATTTCTTTAAAGGGAATATACTTATCAAAGAATACAACATTCCATTGTCTACACAGTTTTCTGGAAACCACTCTATACACAGCAGAGGATATAAAAGAATTTGTTAGTATGGATAGTTTCGTGTTGTAACGGCGTAACTGTCTTCGTATTCTGTGTGGTTTCTATGCAGATTCCATTGCATTTTTAGTTTGTAGAAGCAAAACATCCGTTACGACGGGTTCATTTTGCTTTACAGTTCGTGACACGACTGGAAGTCGAGGACATCTTGGAGAAGAACTGTCCGGTTGGTTACACCATTTTTTTGTATTTTCGGTTTATAATCTGAAGAATTCTTCTTCTATTCAATTTTTATTTATAATATCGATCTTCTCCACCTCCTCCCCCCTTTTCAGCTGAAGTACAATTCTTCGAAGTTGTTCTCCTGTCAATTCGAAACTGGTGAGTAACTTCTGGCGAAGTTTATGCTTATTTACGTACCATTAAATCTAGATTTTTGATAGAATGTTTGTTTGGAGGTAACAAATTCGAATCTAGAAGCAATTGCCAGTTAAATGGCAAACATACCAGACAAGATATGAAGCGGTTACTGTTACGTTAATTACCCAATTTATGCATTGCGAGTTTCAACTCACGTCTAACAACAACTCGAAACGTTTGTATAGTGTAGTAAGATATTAAAATTCTGTAAATGGAATTTTCAATTTTTAATACCGTAAAATATTTTCCATTTTAAATCTTTCTTTTATTATTATTATTTTTTTTTTTATTTACATTCGGATAAACGTAGCTTGTCGAGTTTTATTGCGCTTCTAACAGCAAGAAAAAACAGAAAAATCCTTTAGAAACACTGAAAATTTTTTATGTAAACTGCCATAAACTTGCGAAATTTATTAAAATAATTCTTCTAGGAACACAATTAAAGAAAGAAAAAAGCGATTATTAAAGAATTTATAAGCAATATTTTTACATTTTAAACCGAAAAAAATACACTGTTTAACATTGATTTATCGAGAAAATTGGAATCTTTGTCATCGAATATAGACCGCGATTACATTAAACTAGTTTTATGAGACTAGTTCAAACGTTATTGACAATACACACCACCATATTTCTTAAGGGTGTGGGGTCCGAACCTTTAATTAGAATCCCAAAGTCATAAAACAGGCTGGATACTAAAAGAGCCATGCTTTTAGAGGCCATTGCTCTTTATTTCCTTTGCACCTTGGTACTATGTTGTGTTGCAGGAATACAGCAACGTATATAGTTTAATCGGATCTTCGTTTCTTCGCAGGGAATGGGATTTCTGATACTTCTAGTGGAGAGTAAACATTGTCAAGACGAAGACAAGAGAGCAAATCGGAAAACAAGATATATCATTGTTTACACCAACTTTTTTTTTTGTGTACAATTTTACTCGCTGCCATCAAAGTTCTGAAAAAAAGGAATTTAAGTTATCTGATGTAATTTTAATCAGTAAACACTTCAAAAATTCATCTTTCTTACTTCATTTCGTTTATATTATTTAATTCTATTCGGTAATTACCTTGCTATTCATCTGAAGGATCAGTAATTTACTATATAGAATATATATATATATATATAAACGTAAAGAATAATTATATATATTATATATAAGACCTAATGATGCTTGGTATAAACGAAATTTCTTCAATTAAATCCAAATAATTCTTTATTAAAGACGTAGAATCAGTTTAAAACTATTATCCACCTGTAGAAGCAATGAAAAGAAGACGAAGAAAAATCGATTCTCGTTCAGTCTTTGGATAGAAGTGTAAAGCTTTTCAAGTCATATCACAAGAAATTGCTTTCAGTATCCTAAATGTAGCTTTTCTTCAGTCTGATTTTCCCACATCTGCCAATTATCGAAACTGTTGGCACCCGTTACTATAGTAACGGGGTCTTAACCATTGAAGTGAGACAGGAGGTGCTTTTCTAAGTACTAACTGCTTATGTATGAATTAAATTAGCAAATCTAATCAATCTAGAAAGTCCGGATGTGGAAAACACGTTAATTGTATTACAGTCGAGGATAGGGAGAATACAACTGAAGTACTAACATTAAACACTAAATTAGCTTAAAAAACAATGTAAACTTTTGCAATTTTCTCTCCTTATTTTTTTTTTTTATTGCCGATTTGTTAAACGATTGAAGTGAATTTAAATTTATTTTATTTTATTTCTATTTGTTAACTCCCTTTCGAGTGTTTATTCGTGTGTAAAATATTTAAATTTATTAAATAAAAATTACCTACTTATTTACTATAATTTAAAAAAAAATTTATACGTCACCCCCTTACAACAAATCCCTTCTTCTAGAGATATTAAAACAATAAAATAAATAAAAAATAATAATGTAGAATCGATAGAAAATATTTTCGTGCTGTTGTATATTATAAAAATTCATCAGAATTATCTACGATTTAGTATTATTTTTTACCAAGAAACAGTTAAATGTCCATAGTCAAGTTACGACAAAAGTTCGATCGAAAGTAGAAGCTAGTATTGGATTGTGTGTGACGAACATATTCGTCTTAAAAGTCCATTCCTGTCCAATCACAGTATGTTCGATCGATATACTTAAGGACCGAGTTGTAGATCGATAATTTGTTGTAACAGGTCGAAATTCTGATGAACCCAATCAATTTTTATTACCGATCGATCTCTTGTTTTATTTTCTCCATTTTTTATTTCTTCGCCCTTCTTCTCTCGTGATGATGATGATGATTGTTCTAATGTTTATTTTATTTTACATAAATCAAGGTATATATATATATATATATATAAGGATTTTCATCTCTCTTTTATGAGCATTTATTTCTTTTATTTATGAGGATTTACTTTCTCTCACTAAAGCTCATCCCTCTACATGACAAATTATTCGCTCGTATCATGAGTATTCACTTCAATTATTCTATTACTTTTCTGGCAATTTATATATTTATCCTTTCACTTTTTCTTTATATATTAATCTTACGTCTTAGTTTCTATCAATTTATCTTTTTTACTGTATGAAAATTCGTTAATATAATTATTGTGGTTAAGTTAAAGAAGTAATAAGAAATTGACTTCATATATATTTATAGATAATTGCATATACAGACTGTACAGTACATCTATAAATTTCTTTATACTGTACTTATGGGTGATTTATATAGTGTACTGTACTGTAAGTATACATGAAGCATGGAGGTAGCATAGAGTATAAACAGTTTTCTCCACATTTATGGGGTAAATTTCTTATTAATTCCTGAAATTATAAACATATTTTCTTCGTAAATTATTCTTGAAAACTAATTTTTTTTCACAATTGTTTTTACTCTTCGTTAATTTCTAGAATGTAAGAATTTTATTTCTTAATCCATTCTTCATCTTATGTGAATACTTCCCTTTATAAATCTTATTATTTACCAGACGTTTCATCAAATTCATTATCCTTGTTATGTCCTTTTCTTCATTAATTCGAATTTGTTCTTAAAACATTCCTATAATTATTTTCTTTCATAATTTCTTTTAATTATTATCACATTTTCCTCCAAAATAAACTGCTTTACATACGAGATTTTTCCGAAAATTGTTCTAACATTTATAAAATTTAGATATAAATATTTAATTCTTTAAATTATTTTCTATTTTATGAAGCTTTTCTTCGTTAATTTAATATATATATTTTACCATAAACTAAAGAATATTTTAAATTATTCTTCTTCGTAAACTACTCGAATTATTCTCAAACATCTCCCAGTATTTTGAGCTCTTTAATTGACGAATATTTGAATAAATTCTTCAGATTTAGACTTTATAGGAAATTTTTCAGTAAAAGAAAGAGAAAAAGAATCTATTTTTTCATACAAATCTAACTAATTATAAAGCTGAATTCGTTCTTAATTAACGCAAATTCACACTTACATACACACAACATTAATAAATTGTAAAAATTTAGAAACTCCTTGACGAGACCGGAGTCTTAAGAAAGAATTAATGAAATTTATTGAATTAAACGTATCTGGAAAACTATTATAGAAGAAATCCCAGGTGAATTGTCGTAGCTAGTCGACAACACGACCGGACATCTCGACAAAGAGAATGACGAAAGAAAAACGTCTGCTGAAAGGGGAGGGTAGTAGATGCTGTCACTAGAAACATGGAAAAGACGGACAACTACCACACAAGTCTGAGAAAACTTGTCACCATGGCAGTCACCGGAGGCACAATTCTATCTACTGTCTACTGGAACTTGTCTCTTCGATTTCTACCACTTCCTCGCTTTGTATACCCAGTAAATAGCGTTATTTATTGGAAGGCAAACATTGGACTAGTGCTAACCTAATATTTATAAATATTTCTATATTTACCATCAGGTAATGCTTAAACGCGGTACCAAAATCCTTTTAAGATTAAGTAAAAGTTACATATTTACACATACGAAAAGAGAATAAAGATTTCGTCAGTAATTCACGTTTACTCCTTCGCCGAAGAGTCAAAGAGTATGAGAAGAGGAGTAAAAAAATGCTTGGAAGAAACGATTAATTTTTAAAATATTTAAAGATTTCTAATAGAAAATTGTGCGAATGTCATTTTAAATTGTACTCCCTTTTTAGGAAATGATGCAGCTGATCCCAATTGGGAGGAAGGGGAGGTGATAAATCTTACTTCATCCGCATCTTCTTCGTTTATTTAAACGGATATTAGAACAGTTTTCCTTTTAAAAAAATAATTGTTAATCTCGTCCTCACTCTTAAATTCTTTAATATATATATAGTTTTTTTTCTGTTCTTTACTTTCTCTTATGGAAGAAATCGTAACCATTGGAAATGACCCTATAAGATCGGTGAAAATCCCATGCCTTAAGTTAACGCTTTCTTCAATAAATCCATCAGCTCCTGAAATGTCGTTCTCACATCAGCAGTGACAAGGGATCTATCTATTTATCTATCTATAGGTCTTCTTTCCAGATACATGTTTCAGTACGAGAAATGTTTACAGTGTGACCAACTAAATCCTAATTCTGTTGACTACTAAAAGAACCACTGACAAGCATAAAAAAACAAAAGAAAATAAAAAAGAAAAAGAAAATTCGGCAAAATGACGATCGTTCTTTGTCATTATTCACCCATAAACCGACATAGGAAAAAAAATACAGGGGATGGAAGTAAGAAAGAAAAATGATCAATTTTCTGTCGACTAAGTACTGATAATGGAAAGGTATCAGACCGTTCTCTAGAGTTTATTTTTAATGATATAAAATGTTATTTTGCATTTACTTCGATCTTTACGGATAAACTTTGATGCTTTTCTACAATTTCACAATTTACTCTTGCATTTAAATTTATATAGAAGCGTAAATCTAAAACGGTAATAAAAACGAATAAAAATGTGCAATTTTTAATCATATTTTTAATTTATTTAAGTTAAAATATACGCTCTCCACTTCAAATTAGTAGTGGTTTGCCCCTGTACATACATACATACTTTTCCTTTAACAATAGAGTCGTGCCTGCCATTTATCTAACATATTTCAGTGGAAAAAGTTTGAATTGAAATAACGTGACTTTCGGTACAAACTGGAAATTTATATACAGTTAATCGGGACCTTCCGCTCCTAAGGTTTCCATATCTGGTCTCAGCTTTCAATATATCTAACTCCATTCTCGAGATTAAGGAAGGACAGACAGACGGACGGACGAGAGTGGAAATTTATAGGGCTGCAATTTGAAAAAAAAAAAATTGTAGATAAATTAACACCGAAAAAATATATAATATTTGAAAATAAAAGTGAAAAAATTATACATTTTTCACGTATTTATATTATTTTGCATGCCGGAAAAGAATCAAAAAATAATAATATAAAAAATAGAGAAGTAAAAGGAAATACGATATTTTACTACACTTTTCTTATCATTCGTGTTTAAACATTTATCCAGTCCATTAGAATAGCCTAGAGCAGTCAAACATTGCATCGGCATCTCGCATTTCATCGCATTTTCCGATGACAACACTATAACATTATTACTGCAGCAACGTGACTGCATATGTATCAGCAGTGTGATGATCTTCACAAAACAATACGCTATGAATATTACATGTTAGTGTGATGACGTCAAAAAACATATGTATAAGTAAACAGCAACAATTTTTATTTATTTTTTTTATTTTTTTGTATACCTTTACAAATCATTCTCACTTAGCGAATGTGCCAAATGAACTCTTGGCTACGAAGTGTTTAACCTCATAAATGTATTAAATGTGAATTTATATACTTTTTATTCGTGTTTTTCTTATGATTATTTGTGTTTTATTTTTCACTTTAAATTTTTGTCCGATCCCTCCTTTTTTTATGTTTAAATTTCGCTCGATCGTGGTATTTTTTTATTCTAAATTATAAATGAACTCTTCTACTTCTACTGAGCCTCATTTACTCTCCCTTATTTTATATTCTAAACAATGATTGAGCCTCACTCGTTCCTTCTAAACGATATAATCTTATAAATATTTTAAAAAAATGGAAAAAGTGATTCATTTTTCTTCGTAAACTGTAGTTGAAATGTTGAATTCTAAGCTACCGTTGAGGCTTCTTCCGCTCTTTTACTCCATTCGGTGTGAATAGATTGCTACTAAACCTAGTTTGCTTTCTAATATACGTAAATTAATTTTATTTTCTCTTATAATCTTGCATTTTCATGCAATTGTAAATGGAATTTATCGTTATTTACTAGCTTATATCTCATTATTTTCTTTCTAAAAGTCTTTATTAAGTACTCTCTACACATAAGTCAGCCTCAAATTATTCATATAAATTTCTTTCCAAACCTCATTTTCTTTCTCAAATATGTAAATTAGCTTTATCATCTCTTAAAATCTTATAGTTTTATATATATTCTTGAATATAAATCAAAATTATTATTATTATTTTCCAAGATATCTTTCATTTTTCCGAGCCTCAAATGATTTTCAGATTTCATTTTTCTCCTTAAAGTATACGATGTATTTTTCTTCTAAAATTCAATATTAATTGCTAAATTACGCAAACAAGTTTTAAATTTTAAATTAATTTTTTAAATTATAGCTGAATTCTTATTTTTCTTAATTGAAAATGAGCCTCTTATACTTAATAAACTATCACAAAACCTTATTTTGTATTATAAATTATATATCGATCTAAATTTTCTTGTTAACAAGTAATTTAATATCTAAGAATTTTATAAATAAACCTCATTTTTCTATTCAAATAATATCGGAGGCTTTATTTTTCCATCGAAATTTAAATAAAAGAAAATTTATTTTCCTTTATAAATTGCTAGCAAACCTCATTTTCCTTCCTAAAATACATAAATTAGTTTCATCTTCCTCTTATAAACTTCTATTTTTCTTTGATTTCTTTTGATTCTAAATGGATTTTTATTATTATTTGCTAAATTATCTTTCATTTTCCTTCCTCAAAATCTCTAAGTATTGTATAAAGCCTAAAATTATTGAGATAAATATTTAAAACCATCATTTTCCTCGCTACAAATATAAATTATTCTGATTTTTGTGCTACAATTTCCAAATTGCAGACCTATACGTTCTCACTATCGTTTGTTTGTCTGTCTGTCTATCTGTCCTTTCTTCGTTAATCTCGATAACGGAGTTTGATAGATGACAGGATTGTTATCAGGAGAAGTATGATGTACAGGGGCGAGACACTACTAAAATCCAGAACAGATATGGAAATCTTTGGGACCGATTAATTAAATATACGAATTTCCAATCTGAACCGGAAGTCATGTGGTTTTGTAAATAAAAGATGATTATTCCCTTACATTTTCATATAATTTTCCATTTTGTTTTTACATAAAGTCACTAGATAAGCCTTAAATCAGAGTGCACTTATTCATGTAAATATGTATATTTTTAAGAATTTAAACATAATATAACCCACTTTAATCCCGAATAAGTTAAATCCATTTAGAATTAACCAGGATTATAATATATGGATTAAATAAGGAGATCATCTAAGATAACGAGGAGCAGCCAAATCTTTAATACTTTAAGAGCACTGATCAATTAGAGAGGTAAAGCATCCTTCAGGTTTAATTAGAACACGTCTTCGTTGAATTCAATTAAAATGAGAAATTCTAAATATGTGGTTCTTCTCCTCTACGACCCTCCATTTATTATCGAAATTGTAGTAAAATAACAGCAACACTTTACTGTAAAGCAGCAAGAAGTCGTTCTCTCTCTCTCTCTTTCTCTTCTAGAGATTTTTCAAAGAATTTTATTAGAATAAAAATAATTTAAAAATAAAAAGAAAAGAAAAATCGCCAAAAATCTCGTAAATTAATAAAAAAAAACTTTACTAGAATAATTTAATTATGGAGTGTTATTGTCTGGATTTTTCGCATTAAAAAGTGAAATTGTGGATGTGATCGAATTTAACGCAGACATCTTTAATCCTATTTAATTATTCAAAATAAGGATCACGGGCCACAGTCTAGACCGAAGCAATTGTCGTTGTTCTTAAGGTCATTTATCATTGAAAATATAAACTGGACCAAGCAAGATAGCTAACAAAAAGATAAGCGAGTTAATTATTAAGTGAATGACAACGTGTTAGACTCCAGGCGTGAATAATCAATTTGAAACTCCAAGAAAAATGTTTCCAAGCTCATTAATAAGAAATATTCTCTTGTTTTTAATACTTTTATAATACATGTTTAATGCCAATCTATAGGAAAATGTAAGATTTAAACAGTAGAAATCGTTAAGAGCAAGAAGAAATGTACAAAGAAAGAGTACATCGTTTCATCTCTCTGCTCCTTTTTTCTCCTCGTCTTTCGCATGTTGTTTGATCTTAATTTAACATAAAGCAATTCATTATTTTTGTATAATTTGTACGAATGCCAGCATAGGCCTTTATAAATTTATACGTTTACAAAGTACATCTTTAAAATATTTAATTATCGAATTATTGATGATCCGTTTCAATTTACTATATGAAGATCTTCCTCTCATCTTCCTTATCTGTTTAAATAATAATGTTATCTTATACATATATTTATTTACATATGCTTTAATAGGATTTCATAAAATGATTCTAAGAGTTAAATTTAAAGTTTTAAATGAATTCGATTCGCTTTACGTTTCTATTAATGAGGATTGGGTCATAATGAACGTTGGTTTAATTATCTAAATATCAAATTTTTGTTTATTCATTTAGTTAAAGTTTATTCAATTTACGTTTAATTCAAGTAAATGAAGTGTAGAGAATTTAAATAAAATCCTTAAAATCCCTCCAAAATTTCTACATTTTTGGACTCAGGGGACTTTTAAACGTAAAGAAGTCACAGAAAGAAAATTTTGGAAATTTTTTTATGTATTATGGATGATAGTTTGTATGGGGGGCCCCACGATTTTCTTCATCCAATTTGAAGCTTAATAACTCCTGTGCCTTTTGTTGAAAATTTCTAAAATTTTGCAGGAAAGCTTGTGTATTTGAGGCATTAATGCTATTTAATTTTGGTGACTGAAGGTCGAGGAAGTGGGAAGATAGAGGGGAGCCACTTGTTCACTTGTCATATCTCGAGTGGGTCAGATTTAATGAAGAGTTTACTAGATTTTATTACTGGTACTCATCTATACCCTAAAAATTAAGCTTTTTATCATTTTATAATAATTAATAATATATAAAGTTTTAAAAAAATTTCATAACAGATGGCGTCACACAAATTTTAAAGTTTAACCGAGAAAGTTATGCAATTCGTTACCTTTCGAATCTAAACTTCTCAGAGTTAATGACTCAATATTCAAAATGATTGAATTTAATCATATTGTTTAGATTCCTACATTAATCTTATAAGTGATTTAAATAAACAATATTATTTCTGAACTGTAAGACCTAATTGCTACATCCATAAATACAGTATAATAAGTCCTGTTAATTGATAAAGTACTAGTAGACGAGATAAGTTTAAATTAAGTTAAGGACACAAAGGCATATTAATTAATCTTTTCTTATTTTACTTAGGATTAATATAGACTAATACACAAGTCTGTAAACTGTTTACATAGAAATTCTTATAATTATCTTATTTCATATTCCTATAAAGGATTAATATAGACCAATATAAAAATTTATAAATTAATCCTATTGAAATTCCTGTATTAATTTTATCACATATTTCCTAAGTAAGAATAATATAGACTAATGCACATACTATACTAATATATAGTTCCTATAATAGACTATTGTATAAAGTCTTGATATTGTAGATATTTAATAACACAAAAGCTTAATATTATTCAGTGTTTTAAAGCAGAATTTTATGAAAGTTTTATCATTAAAAAATACTACAAATTTCGAATTATTTTAACAATTTAGTCAAAATCTGAAGCATTTTGAATAATGTTATGCTGTACCAAACAATGTGTTTATTTCTTAAAATACTAATTAAAAGATACACATACACATATAAGTTGGATAATTGACTTATAGGCTACCCTCTATATATTCTCATCTTCAGATTTTAAATTAATTCACATAAAATTATAGAGAATAAATTAAATAAAGATTAATTTCCAAAATTTTATAGAATTTTTTGCTACGAACGGACATACAGACTGATTTTTATTAACATAAAGTGATAAAATTTGAGGAAAATCATTTAAAATTTCTACTAATAATAATTTTTTTTTAAAAGGAAAAAAATATTCGTTATTTATTTGAAAACGAATTTTAATTTAATTTCATTTTAAGTAATAAATAATTAATTTATAAATTATCTTTTATATAAATCATTAATATAAAATCACCATTAAATTTCTTGTATTAAAAATTTTCATTAATAAATAGAAATTTAATTTACGATTTTAAGTTGAAAAATAATAATTAAATTTTTATTAAGTAAATTTTAAATAATATATTGCTCTTTTAATTATTTTTTAATAAATAATTTAAATAAGTTTACAATAAATAAATAAGTAATTAATATTTTAAAATTATTGATTTATAAAATATTTAAAAAGTAATTAATTGTTATATTACATATTATATATAATTATTTAAATTTTAATATGTAAATAATTATTTAAATTAATATTTAAATAAATAAATAAATATAAAATAGTTATAAAATAAATTTTTATAATTAAAAAAAAATTACTTTTTGTTTATTAAAATTAAATTAGATTTGGGTATATAATTTATAAATTTCAAAGTATATAATGGATAACCCGTTTGTCTGTTCTCTTTACCTTCCTATACCCTTTCCACTGAACAGCAAATCTGTTCAGTGGAAAGGGTATAGGAAGGTAAAGAGAACAGACAAACGGGTTATCCATTATATACTTTGAAATTTATAAATTATATACCCAAATCTTTCATAGTTACTCTCTAGGACCCTGCTGAAAATGTAGGCTAAATCGAAACCTAGACACTCCACCCTCTCCTGATATCATCCTCTTGACACTTGATAATAAACATAACAATTGGAATACTAAAACAACCAAACCTTTATTTATTTGATACATTTAAAAATATATAATCAAGATCAATAGACATACAGTATAAATAGAAAGAAAAATAAGTAAATTAATTAATTAAATCGAATACTATTTTAAAAATAAATAATTAAATTTTCTACATTTTTTATTGTTTTTTTTTTAAACTCCATCTTTAAGTGGAAGGAAAATAAAAATAAAATAAAATCGAATTTTAACTGACAAAAAATGAAAAACCATTGTGAATCAGGCATTAAGGAAAACCTTTTATGCACTTCTGAAAATGTTTTGACAGTCAATTAAACTTTGATCTCTACTAATTCGATTACAATTAGATAGTAGATCAAAGAAACTGCTTTAGTATCTACTTTCCTAAAATAATATTAGGACGTTTCCACCAAGAAATCCCACCACCTTTCTAACAACAGACAGGTTAATTAACAGTGAGTGATCCCTTACTCTGAGGACGATAAGTAAAAGTTCAATTGAAAAAAAATGTGAAAGGACTTAAGAACGATTAGAACTAAAGGAAAGAAACAGTATGCAAAGACATGCACACAACATACTAAGACCTCTGTTAATTAAGCAGGGGAATATTGATGTCTTGTTGGAATGATGCTAGTCGTCTTCATTAGGGAAAACTGAAAGACTATCGACGCCATTATCATTATTCATTTCCTACTTTAAATGTTTTTGATACGTTTTAAAACGTTTTCTTCGTAACGATTATATTATTATATTTAAATTTCTCGTACAGAGAAAGAGGGAAAGAAGGAGAAAAAAATGCAGAGATTTTTCTACTCTTTAATAAATTTTTATCGGAAAAATTATTGCGGTTTTACATGCCAATCATTCTGCTTTAGAGATAATGAGATAGCTGACGAAATTCCTGGATGTAATTAGCATCATCACTCTTACAAAATGTCCTGGGTAAAATGTCTGCCCTTTGATAGTTTCGAGGTTAAAAGCATCCCTCTTCTCGATTAAATAAGTAAAGTACAATTAAATTTTATATATATACATTTAACACGGAAAAGTGAAGAAATAATTGTAATGGAGATGCTGATAATACTTTAAATGTAGAAATTCTTTTATATTTGTATAATTTGTTTAAGGAAATAAGCGCATAATTATACAGTTGATTACATTTTTTTGTGTGTAATCTGCAGGGCTTTAGCCAAAGATTGATACGGTAATTTTAAATAATTAGCGTAATGACCATTTCAAAAATACAGGGTGCCCCCAAAGTCAGTTAAATTAGTCGTATATTAGACTTATTTTAAGGCTAAAACGGATGGCGCAGATCGGCCAAATGATTTAGAATAGTGTAGAGAACAGACAGACATTCTGTTTTATTCAAACAGTATGTAGATTTACAATACCAAAAACTTAAGAAAGAAAAAATAATTGTAGTGAACATATAACGTCCTCTGTAATATATGAAATATATTAAGCATAAAATACGTCTTAACGCCAATTGGTCGAGATAATGTGAAATTGATAAAAAGTGGATATATCTCCGCCTTTTTTATATCTTCGTCCAATCATCGTTCGCCCAACTAATTTAAATGCTTAGTGTTTAACATATATTAACGATGATTGAGTAACGTTCATAAAAACTTCATTTTGGCTCCTCTACTAATTTCAACACGTTCATTAATTAAGTTCGGCTTAAAAAAGAAACTATAGTTCTAGAAAAAGAAAGTTTTAGTTTTTCTAGAAGTATACATCTAGAAACATAGTAAAACGGTAAAACCTGTATAAACTGGAATTTCACTATACCGAATACGGTAAAACCTGTCCAAATCGGAACCTGAATAAAAAGAAAACCTGTCTAAACGGAGCAGTTTTCTACGTTAAGATAGAACTTATTCAAACCGGAAAAAATATTCGATACCATGTGGTTTCGGTTTACACAGGTTTGTTAACATAGAAAATCGCTCCGTTACGAAGATTTTTCTTTTTTAATCAGGTTCCGCTTTGGACAGGTTTTTACTTTAGAACTAATCTATCGAATAATCTTTTAAACAAAATTTCTCTATAATCACAATTAATTCTACTTAAACTTGTTCAGAAATCGAATTAGATTATCAGTAAAAATCTTAATAGTGTTTCTTTAAAAACACTTATCATCAGACTTAACTAAAAATAAATCTTTTAAAAAACTTAATTAGGAGATTGCCTCTCAATACTTTAATTAGTTTTCGGGGTATCATTCAATCCTACTCAATCTTCTATACTCAATTGTTAGTAAAATCTTTATAAATTTGCTGTAAAAATTCGATAGAAATATATTTATTGAATTAAATAATTTAAATTTTAAATTAAAATTAAGAAAATTTGCCATAATTAGCGTCATCATTCGCATTACAAACTTTCTTAACTGTAAAATGGTATAATTTTCAGCATAATTTTATGTAAAATTCGCGTTATTTAATGTATGAATGAACCCAACTTTGTAAAAATAAAAAAAAATAATAATTTAAAAAATAAATTATTTTCCTGGATTTTTAAGCAATTTACCATACCATAACATCCCATTCAAACACTTTACCAATTTACCATACTAATTTCTTTCAAAATATTAATTATTTCCTGAATTTCTAAGCAATTTACCACATATTTTGCCGCAATTAATGGCTATAATTTATTCCTTGTTAACTGTTAAACATGTATTTCTTTAATTAAAATTAATTCCGTAAGTGGTCTATCATATGAGTCGATTCTTAATTGATATAAATATCCATTGAATATATCTCTATAATTAAATGGTATATAAATATATACAGCTTACAAATAATTATCTTTCGAGTCATATCATATTATATCCATATAAAGTTAATAAATCAAGTGATATTTGGCATCCTTCCCTACACTTTGTATAATATATAATATACATAATATATATAATAATTATCCATGATTTATTATCAGAGTTTAAGTTTACTATCGAATTTCGGATACTTGTTATAATAAGATGATAATGTATCCTTATCATCATCATCATCGTCGTCGTCGTCGTATTGCAACATCCACACTCAAGATTAAATTCTAAGTGTAAAATTATGAGTAAAGTATACGAAAATCTTTTTACTTTTGTATATAGAATAATACATAATTTAAATTTTTCCGGTTGTTATGTATAAAACAGGAAAAGTATGGCGATCGGTCAAGAATGACCCCCAAAATTTTCACATTTTTGAACCCAGGGGACCTCGAAATTCGAGAAAAATTTGGGATATGTATGTACGGATGTTAGTGTGCGTGTATGTGTATGGGGCACGATTTTGTTCGCCCACTTTAAAGCTTAATAACTCCTAACTCTTTTGTCGAAAATTTCTGAAATTTTTCAGTGAGACTTGTGTATTAGGGAAATCGATGCTGTAAAATTTTGATGGTTAAAGGTCAAGGGAGTGGGAAGTTAGAGGGTGATTTATGTGTCATATCTCCAGTGGAGTCGGACTTAATGAAGATTTCATTCCAAATTTGCATTTGCAATGTTTTTAAAATAAAACTCAACTTAATTCTCAAAATTAAGATTTTTGCTATTTTAAAAATAAAATCTCGTAACAGATGACGCCAAATAATTTTAACTTTTTTTGCCGAGAAAGTTACGCAACTCGCAGCTGGATTTTATGTCATCGACTTATGTACTGTACTCGTTGAGCTTGTAGAATATGCAATTTATTTTTATGGTGCAAAATATTACAAAAAACAAAATAAACTCTGATATATAATAGGACCTGTACAGTAGAAACACAACGTTCTACAGGAACATTTATCAGATTATAAGTGAATCTATAAAGGAAGACCCGTAACTTTATGTGTTATATAATTATGACGTATAATGTGGTATATTTGCCGCGTATTATATAAATTAAAAGGTATATTAGCGTTATATCCGATAACATACTTGAATAATAACAACCAGAACCTGGTTTAGCTTGATGTAGCTCTAAACTATAACATGTAAGAGGCCTTTACCTAATAATTAGATAGTGCATTATTAACTAAGATAATCCTCATTGAATAAATTAGAACGGAAAGACCGTATATACAGCTATGTTAGATGATAATACATATTAATTTTGAGGCCCTTCTTTAACTGCTTAGTTTAAAGAAAGACCACCAAACATATATATATATATATATATATATACTGTACGTTAGGTGATAATGTATAAAGTTTTTAAAATCCATCTTAGCTCGAGACCCTTCTAGTTCTCTATAATAGCCGACAACTCATATAGGCCTAATTATGAAATTTTTTAGTATACAGACAATCTAAAATTTCAAACAAGTTAATATAGCAAAATTACTTTCGATATATCAATTTTAATTATCTGTTAAATAAATATATTGAAGTGAATGGATGCGTTAGAGATTCGAATCTGTTCATCTGTTGATTAGCTGGACGATATTCAGTTCATTGATTTCTCTGTTAATCTGATGTTTCGAAGCAGTATCGAATCTCTACAACGGTAGTAGTTAATAAACATTAGCGTGTAGTATTACAGCAAGCGAAGTTAAATTAGAAATGACACAGAAAGCGATGTGATAGCGAATAATGCCTCGGGTATAAGAGCCTTTGAAATAGTATTGCAATATTATCGAAACGTCTTGCACGAAATTATAGATTTTCTACTTAATTATTTCCATTAAACTATCCTTAAAATACCCCCCGAAGGAAATCTTTTAATACAGAAAAATAAACCATAAATTTTATAATTTGTGGTAGAACCCGTGTAAGCCGGAATCGCACGTTACCGGATATATCTTCCAATTTAAATAGGTTTTTTTTAACATAGAAAATCTCTCGTTTTGAAGAAATTTAGGGAAGTTTCGTTCTTGCTCAGGTTCCGCTTTAGACAGGTTTTTTTACTGTAAAAATTTATAAAATTTCATCGAAGAAATTTGGATAAGTTCCATTCTAAACCATTAATTATTTTCTCAGAACGATGATCTAAGACCGAAAATTCATAAGTGACGTTAATTATAGTTCGAAACTGGAGATAAATAAATAAATAATTTTTATAAATTAATTATTTGTTTTTAATTATCAGAATAATAATAAGACATTATATTTTAACGTTGTTTAAACTGGAAGAGATATTGGACGCTCGAGAACTTGTATGATTTATGGTCAGCATCAACTAATGATATCCTGAATGTGAAATGCTAGAGGAAACAATGCTAATGAGAATTTAATTAGTGCATCCAATTGTATTATCTGTCAGGTTCATCTCTCTGTTATACAGTAGGATAATCAACCGCATATTCAGAAAAAATAGAGGTGCTAAGGTGTGTACTTATTGACTAAAGCAATCATAATAGGATTTCCAGACCATTGACACATGATGATTATCCTTTCCCTTCCAGCAGAAAATCATTTTGTGGGTTTATGAATTTTCCCAAGCAGCCACTTCCCCCCATTCTTCTTCTTCTTCTTCTTCTTCTTCTTTCTATTATCTAATGGGTTTATTTTTACACTTAAGTGTTTGAGTTGATGAGATAATTATTTACATATTTACCACAATTTTTAAGTGGAAACAACAATGAAGTAAATTTAGTTTACGTAAAGAAATGGTATAAAGTTCGTTCTTAATTAAGCAAAGCATAAATCAAAGTAATAAAAACACTTGGGAGAAAAGTTAAGTTGAACATAATAATGGTTAGAAGTTTATTGTCTTAATGCATTATAAAAAAATAGAGAGGATATATTTAAATAAAACTAGAGAGAATGTTTCCCACCTAAACAGTGTTAGGAATAGAAACAAAGAGAAGAAGAAGGGTGTTAAAAATCTGAACAAAGCTTGCAGGAAATGAGAAAACTTGTGGTTGAGTTGGGTGTCTGCCAAAACCACTTTCTTTCGCGCAAATGACGAAGAACGGAGCTGAGATTCCATTAGTTTGTGTGACCTCTAAGTTGCATTAGCTGTCTGGAAGCGGAACTGAGTAGTTAAGACATACCAACTGTTGTAAGATTTCTTCTTTTATTTATTTATTTATTTTTATTTTTTATTTTGGCGTGCTCGTAATAAATAAGATCCAACCTAAATTTAAATTGAGGATGAACAAAAACAGTGTAGCAATTTTGTAAGATAGACTACATTAAGAGCAACTTTAACCAGATTTTTCTTACTTTATTAAAGAGTTGGTAGCTATCAATTTTACCGAATTTAATAATTGATGGGAGAAAAACACATCCGGTATTAATTTGTTATCATTGCTTTAAAGATATTGTCAACAACAACACATTTCCAAACTTAAGTAGGAGGGGGGGTTGAGACTTTTAAGAAGAGCAGTTTTGTCAAGTTTCATTATGGCCATAACTGTTGTAGAGCTCGTAATTGGAACTCGTTCAAACAGGATAAGCGAGTAGCTGACCCGCTACAGCCATTAGCAAGGCAGACAATATCCACCTTAGCAATCCATTAGCAGTAATCTGTCTAATCCTAGTGGTCCCCTTGTTTTGCAGTTCTTAACTATGAATGATACCGTAGATATCGGGATGTAAACATAAGTCTGTTTTATCATTGATGGCCATGTTTATCGAGATATTATGTAAGGATGCAAGCGATATGTTTGTTGCAAACAATAAGCTTAAAACCAAAACGAGAATCGAATCCTTAAAAATGCAATAATAAGTAAAACGGCCGATAGAATAAGCTCTTACTTAACTGGGGGATTACTAAAGTTTGAGGCGTTTATATCGAGTAAAATATATTAAAAGACATTAATAATTTTTTAAAATTAATAAGTGAAAATGTATAATATAAAAATAGTTAATTGTGAAGAATTAAAATTCGAATTTTACATAGAGAAGCGACGTATAAATTAGCATATATTATAATGAATTAAACAGGGATTAATTAGTGTAATTTAAAAAAAAAATTATACTTGAGTAATTTTAAAAGTTTATTATATAAATTTCACTCTCTTTTTTTTATGTGTTATCACCAATTACCTTTCATTGCACGTATGTGAAATAGCTTTCAGGAAGTAAACCTCGTAGCACAGGTGATTATTCTTAATGGATAAAGATAAAGAGTCGATGTTAGAGGTATCTAATACTTAATGAGCTTCAGGTAATATATATAATATATTCTTTTTTTTCTTGGATGCTTCACCTATTTAATTGTTAATCATGTTTAAAAAAATCATCATTGTTTGATATTATATAATAGAAAAACGGCAATTAAACGAATTTCAAGTGATCAATTGATGCTTTAAATATTGTAAAAGATGCTTTATGTATGTACGGATGTATAACTGTTCAGTTAAATTTTATGAGAGAATATGTTTAAATTTTCCAAGCGATAAATGTATTGATGAAGTTTAAATAAACACGTTACAATCTCTTGATAGTTTGCTATGTTAGTCTCATCGATCTGACAAAGTCTCATTCATGGTAGAAGAGTTAGATCTATTGCTGTGACAGCAATTATACACTCCAGAGGTTATTGTAAGTCCGTTGTCTACAGAATTTCTGTTTCCAAATAATTTAGTATGACTTGTTCCCACATGTATAAGGCCAAGATATCAGACCATTAGCATTGACATTAGTTAATGGAGAATAATTTAGTCAAAGTTTCAATGAGATTGAATATCGTTTGTTCCTAATAAACATTATTTGTTACATCTATATTTACTGGTTACTTAAACGTTAAAAATAATTAATTTTAAATTCGAAAAATAAATAATTTAAATAAGAACGTTCGGCTTCTTCTTTCCTTCATTTACTGGCTTCGTTATTAATTTACGAAAATAAATATAAATTATATCAATAAAACATAATTAAAGATAATGACTCATAAATGTAACCTTACTTAGAAAATATTACATATTTTAATTTTCGTTTATAACTCGGCCAGGCCGTGTTATCATCATCATCATCATCATCTAGCCAACGATCTTGTATGAATTAAGTGAAAACTTAAAATGTTAAACACTAGTACTTTAACTTAAATAACATAATATTCAAGAAATATAGTCTGGAAGCAGAATATATAACCTCTTACTACACAGTAATTTACTATAAAGCCAGATTAATGGCAGGTATGTTAGATTGTGGTCTCTTTGATCATAGTATATAATCGTCAACGCTTAAATGTAAATTAATCTAATTTATTCGTTAAGTATTTCATCTATAATTCTCAATTATTTTCAATTTTCTACTATAAAATTCTACTTTAATAATAGCTTTTATAATCAAGAAACTTATTTAGTTACTTACTAAACTTAGCATAATTGTTAACTTTGAAAATAATGTATACTTATATTTTCAATTATTCATCATTTCTTAACATTATTCTGTCTTCTAACTGTGTGTAACTTTATTAATAATAGAATTGGAACGTAATAATTTCCTTCTATCATTGTTTCCAGTTAATTATTCGTTAAGTGTTATCACGGTAATAAATTACTAACGTAATATAATAAGAATTTACTGGATACTCGAAATACAAATAAGTAAGAAAATACAATATTATTACCAAAATTTTGCTTAATTTCGTGTAAAGAGAGCTGGCAACATTGTTGTTGAACTTTTTCGGCATTCTTTGTTTGTTTTCGTTCCTAATAATTGCTACAATTACCTTTAAGTATTTTGATTGGTTCGGGAGACATTAAGGGGTGGGATCATAGGGTCATATCTTCCAAACTAATGAAACGATTTTCCTGAAAATTTCTAGGAATATTTCGCTCTAATACCCAAATCTCACTGCAAAATTTCAGAAATTTTTGACGAAAGGAACAGGAGTTATTAAGCTTCAAATTGGGCGAACAAAACGTGTCCTACACAATAATATCCATACATACAAAAAAAACCTCGATTTTTTTGCATTTCTCGACGTTTCAAAGTCCCCGAGTCAAAAAATGTAAAAAATTTGGGAGGCCATTTTTTTGACCGATCGCTTTACTTTTCCTGTTGTATATAAAACCAGGAAAGTAAAATTAGAGGGAAAAAATGCGAAAATAAGATCTAAAGCTTATCTTAAACGTTTGTCAAATAAATGGTCCAAAACTATCGCCAGGGCTTGATTTAAAGCTAAAAGTAGAATTTAAATGATCAAAATGTGGGTTTGGAATGTAAATATAAAATTAAAACTTGCAAAATGAACTCTAAAAACCATCGAAAATTATATTCTAAGTTCGAACTAAAATTACTGAATTTAAATACAAAATGTGGACTAAAAAGTAAAATAATATGCTAAAATATGAGCTTGTGCATGATCTGAAAAGTATAAAAACTGAATTTAAATACAAAATGTGATCTAAAAACTGAATTCCAAAATATCTGTATCTAAAAGTATAACAAGTAAATAAAAATATTACCAATATACGACCGAAAATTCGTTTTAAAAACCATAAACACAGTCTTAAAATAATGTTTAAAGTATGTAAACCGATTAAAAATTGAAAAATTATATAAATTTAGATTATATATTTATATACAAATAAATGGAATTGAATTATAGCAAGATTGCTTAACCTTTCTTGTTCCATGGATTCCTTTTCCAGTCAGATGAAGGACGATTATGGATCTCCTATTCGCACCCCATATAAAAAAATGAACCCAGCAACGAGCTGCTTAACTTTTCCAGCAATGTTTGGTAGCGTCATCTGGTTTCATATTTTGTTTTAAAATTTTTTATATTTTTAACTATTAGAAAATGGCAGAAAGCTTAATTTTGAGGGTAGGGATGGGTTTTATAAAAAATTCTAAATGCTAATAACGAGTAAAATCGTTACTATGTCCGACCCTACTGGAGATACACACGCTCCTTTTTATCTCCCCAACCCCTTGACCTTTACTTACCAAAATTTAACAGCATCAATCTGTCTAATAACCAAACCTTCCTGAAAAATTTCAGAAATTTTTGATAAAAACCACAGGAGTTATTAAGCTTTAAATTGAGTGAACAAAATCATGCAACTCCCATACACGCGAACACACAGGCATACACACACTAACATCCATACATACAGAAATTACGACCGAATTTTTTTTTTTTTTTTTTTTTTTGCATTTCTCGACGTTTCAAAATCCCCTAATTCCAAAAATGTATGAATCTGGAGAGAGTCATTTTTTGACCGATCGCTATACTTTTCCTTTGTTATATATAACAGCCGGGAAAGTAAAAATAAAATATGTTTTTTTATATATTTTAATACCTTTATTTAAATAAAAAAAAGTATGATATAATTATATATATACTTCTTTCTTTACAATAATTGAACTGCTGAAAGCGAAAGTGGTGTAAATCAGTCTTTCCAAAACACTACGCTGCTACCGAGTTTCTGTTCTTGACAACGTTATTTACATATTTGTTATAAAGAAAGTGATAATATTTACTTTACTTATCCATAGATAAAAGCACTTAACAGTAAATTCGTAGTAATTTTTAAATTGGAACTTAACTTTAGCTCTAAATTTCTTTTGTCCGCCAGTATCCCATTGGATGAAACCATCGAACACTGGTTACGGGCTGGCACATGGAGTTTTCCGGGTTTTCTTCACGATTATAACACCTAAATAGTAGCCAGCATCCTATAGAAAGTCCTCCCGGGAGAAACCCTCCTCGGCAGATCGCCAGGTGTTACATTACAGTATATAAATATAAATAAATCGAATCAAATCAATGTAAATTTCTCAAAATATAAGAAAAGTGATTTATACTACTTTCAGTTTCAATTAACAATTTAATACAATAACACAAAATTAAGAAAATAAGTAGATTTTTACCCTTTCAAACCCCTGAAAACTTACTAGGACTCCTATTTAAGAACCACTGTATTATACAAATAATAAAACCGACGGTAACATTTATAAAGGTGTCTTATTACCAGTATACAATACTCCGCATCACTCACGAGAAAAATGAAATATATGCACACGCACACACACACATCTATATACATACATACATATAAATATGCATATTTTCATTTTTATATAAAATAAAATTATATATTTCAAGTTTGCATTCCATTCCGAAAAGGAGGGGAGGAAGAGGGAGAGGGAGACGAAGCAAACTATTTTGGTAGAATGGAAGAATAAGGGAATAAATATTTTCGCGAGTCTGATATATAACACACCATCTCAACAAGGTTTGAAAAATAAATCATAGTTCAAACAGACATATTTTCTACCTGGAAAATACGAAGAGCGAAGTAACAAGAGATGCTAGCTTCGTATATTATTATAAATAATGGGAAGAGGAAAAAAAAGAAATAAAAAAAAAATATATATATATTTTTTCTGTTGGTTTTTTATTACCATTTGGTAAATAAAAAGTCCCTCAGTAAGAATAAAATTGAATAAAAAATTTAAATAACGGCCTGGAATTTCTATTTTATTATTATTATTATTAATTTATTCCCGTTTTTAAAAGTAATTATTAATTAATTTTAATGTTTTTTTTTAATTTACACTATTAATAAATCCGTTGAAAATACGTACAGCGAAACCTGTCCAAAACGGACACCTGGCCTAAACATGGAAAAAAATATTCGGTAACGTGCGGTTCCGGTTTACACAGGTTTCTGTGTAAATTAATGTTTTCTTTATTTAAATAATTTTTTAATAATATTTTTAAAAAGCAACTTAAATAATATATTCAATTTTTGTTAAATATAATTAAATATTTTTACGTAATAAAAAATTAATTTTTTCATTAAGTGTATTAATTTTTTAATTATTCGTTTAATGATAAATTATATTAAATAAAAATATACAATTAAATCATATAAAATTTCATTTTATTATTTAAATTTATTTCCATATTTAGAATAAAAATTAATTTTAATTTTTTAAAAAATTTATTTAAATTTAAATTTATATATTTTACTTTAGTAATAAATAATTTATAATATTATAATGACGAATGACATAAAACCTGCCCAAAACGGAAACTGAATATAATGGAAAGCTTCCAAAACAATAAAAACACTTCAGTCCAATGCGATTCCGGTTTAGACAGGTTTCATTTTATTCTTAATTGGAAACTAGAATATTAATGAAACAACCTTCCTTTTGATATTATATAACATTTAAGAAACAATAAAAAAGAGTTTAATAGACAGGTTAAACCTCTATAATAAAATATGGAGATATTAATCTAGAGTAAAACCTGTCCAAAACCGAAACCTGCCTAAACAAAAAAATACAGTAAAACCTGTGTAAAGCGGAATTTCACGGCACTGAATACAGTAAAACCTGTCCAAAACGGAACCCGAATAAAAACGGATACTTCCCAAAACCGGAAAAAATAAAGTAAATCCACTGTAAACTGAAATTGTACTGTACGGAATATATGGCAGGTTTCCGTTTTAAACAGGTTTATTTTTACATGCAAGAAAATTCCCTGTTTCGAACAGGTTTTTCCGTTTAGGCAGGTTTCTAATTTATTCGGGTTCTGTTTTAGGCAGTTTTTACAATATTCGGTACTGTGCTTTTCCGGTTTACACAGGTTTTATCGTTTATTGTTAATTAAATGATCTTGATATATATATATATATTTTTTAATAAACAAAACAATTATATATACATTATTTGTTTTATATGATCATTTAATACAATAAAATAAAATTTGAATTAATAACAACGTATAAAAAATAATAAAAAATAAATTAAATTAAGTCTTCATATTTTTATTTATTACATTCATTATTTATTTTATTAAATGTTTAAATAGTTTTATTATTAATCAAATAAATATAATAAATGACATTTTGTTATATTATTTTTTATTTATATTAATGGCATATTTTATTTATTATTTCTTTGTTATTTTTATTTATTGGTTTGAATTTAAATTTATTTTTTCAGTTAATAAAAGTAAAAATTAGACAGAAGTAGAAAAAAATTTAATCAATATTATTAAATTAATATTACTTTTTATTTTTGAATTGTTTTTTAAATAACTTATTAAAATTTAATTATTAATTAAATAAAATAAATTTGATTACTTTTTTAGGTGTATAATCCTGCTATTAATGAAATATTTCCTTTATTTTTTTAATTATAAAAATTGTATTTAATTTTAAAAAAAAGTTAAATAGTAAAAAATATTTATTTATTTTTATTTATTAAATTTACTTCTTGATTTTACAATAAACCTACAATACTATTAATAATTTCCAATTTAATTACAAGTAATTTCTTCTTAAAACTTAATGTTTATTATATATACTTGCCATTAACATATAATTTATATTATTGGCAAATGTATATTTAGATAATAAATCATTTTATAGTAGTGTAACGTAACAAATATATTGCACTACTCTATCAGTCCGTTAATATGTACATTGTTAATCAATTTTAATGTTATACATATGATAAATATGTATAACGTTTAATAAAGCCAAGATCAATCACAAACGTGGGGCTCATCCGAAAGTCAAATAAATAAGAAATTAAACAGAAAAATAAACTTTAATTCACATCAGCAGCGTAATCGAGGAGGCCCCAAGGCCTCTAAAATTAGTCTTTTACATAAAAATAATACGAAAGTAATCAGGAGCTCGGAAAAGGTTGAAAATGGGGTCCTCTCTGAGAGAGGAGCCCCTCACAATTAACCTTTTAAGAATTGTGATAAAGAAGTTTTGTTTTCAAATATTTTGGGGCCCACTAATAACTTTTACTTGAGGCCCGCGAAACCTCAAGTAGGCCCTGAAAGTAATGTAAATTATTGTAACATGGTCACAATGCTGGTCTTCAATTTTTAATCATATTTTTAATTTATTTAATTTAAAATATATGCTCTCCATCTCAAATTAGTAGTGGCTTGCCCCTGTACATCATACTTTTCCTTTAACAGTGAAGTTGTGCCGGTTGTCTACTAACTACTTTCAGGGAAAGATTTGAAATGAGATAACATAACTTTCGGTTTGCATCAAAAGTTACTATATAGTTAATCAGGAGTTCCATATCTGGCCTGGTTTTAATCTATATAACTCCGTTTTCGAGATTAAGGAAAGACAGACGGACAAACGGACGACAGGGAGAATTTATGTCTACAATTTTTTTCAAATGGCAGCCTAATCAGTAGCGTAGCTACAAACGATATTAAGGGAATCCGAATTAAAACGTGCAAATTTATTTTCACCCTCTAACACCGTGGATGTAGCCACTAATGCACTTATTATATGTGTATATGCAACATATAAAGGACTGTTCCTCGTAATATATTTTTAACTTCCGCTACTAATTTACATTACTTTCATACGAGTGCTTTTTAAGTGTAAAATACTAATTTTCGAGGCTCTTTGAATGGGACTAAGCTTACGAGGCCTTGTATATGTGGGTCTACAAATGTAAAAGATATTTTTTTATGTTTAAAATTCGAGTATCTTACTTTCCAGAAATTTTGCAGGGAAATTTGGATGTTAGGGAAATTTATGCTATTATATTTTAGGGATTAAAGGTCAAGGGAGTAGAGAGATAGAGGAGGTCATGTATCATATCTCTAATGGGGTCAGACATTTAATTTTTTTTCTGAAACGCATTTCAACCTTCAAAATTAAGCTTTCTGCCATTTTATAACAATTAATAATATAAAAAGTTTTTAAATAAAAAGTCTTATAATAGATGGTGCCACACACAATTTTGATTTCAACCGGAAAAGTTACGCAACTCGTTGCTGGATTATATATATATATATATATATATATACGTGATTTTAATATTATATTTCATTCTATATGCCGTATATTCCAGAATTGTACCAGCTGCGTTATATCATATACATAAACTTGGATTTATTCACTAAATTTTGGTTCTTAATTGCTTATATTACTAATTTAAACATGGCCGGAACTTAACCTTCTATAACTTGTGCAAGAATAACTTCTCCGATATGCTTCACTAATGTAATTATAGAATTTATAATTAAATAGTTGTATCACTGATAATAAGTGCTATAACTATTTCACTAAGTGCAGAAATTAAGTATTCTGTAGTTCTGATTTCGCGCATTCAGTACATTAGTATAGGTAAATTTGCTCTCTACTGTTACAAAGAAAATCAAATTTAAGACAATGTTCTCTCTCTTCTGATAATTTACATATTTATGCCGTTTATTATTGTCTCACACTGCATTGATTTGTATATTAATACAGGGTGACACAAAAGTCAATTAACTATTATAAAGACCAAATTCCTAACTTATTTTGTAGTTAATTTGTATTAAATATAAATATTTCTACAAAATGAAAAATGTAGACTTAACCTACGGGGTGGTCCGAAAGTAAGTGGTTTGTATTTGTGTTCTCAGTACAATGGCCAGCAGAATTTAAAAACAAAACTTTTTTCTTTAGTAAAACCGATACAAAACGTACCAATTTTGGTACAAATTGATTACAAGTCAGTTAACTACTGTACCAATTTGTGTCAAAACTGTGTCAATTTTACGAATGAAAAACGTATTGTTTTATGATCCTTCTTGATATTTATGTTCACAATTGTACCGAGAACAAAAATACAGACACGATTAACTTACTTTCGAACCACCCTTTATGTTAGATCTACATTTTTTACTGGGCTACAACTTTTAAATTGCATTTCCACTGTCTTTCGTCTGTTCTTCGCTAATCTGGAGAACGGATAGATAGATGGATGGATAAAAATTAAGATAAAATCATTAGATAGATAAAAATCGAGACCAGATATAGATAGGTCAGAGGCCCCGATTAACAATTTACAAACTTCCGGTCTGAACTGGAAGTTACGTGATTTCAATTCAAAATTTTCTCGACTACGAAGTTAGAATGATGAACATGACTCGATTGTTATCAGGAGAAGTATGATGTACAGGGGCAATACACCTAAAATCCAGATCCGATATGGAAAGCTTAGGGACCGGAAGCCACGATTAATTTAAATTAAAATATAATTATAAATTGCAGGCGATTTTTTATCTATCAGAAATATTTATATTTATATAATCTTTAAACTCATAATTAAATGAAGCAATATAAATATATACACTTAAACATAAATTTTTTTTCCCTCAGATAAATTTATGTATTGATTGTTCGTATAAGTAATGGTTTTAAAAAAATTAAAGATTTTTTTTTAAAACCTATTTATATAAATCCATTGGTTTAAAGTACTCATTGATAGTGAAGTTTCTCATCTTTATGCTATATTAACATAATGATATCCATTGAGATAATGCTTGAAATGACTAAAGTGATAACAATAGGTGCCAACTCCTAGCTATAAAATAGCTGAAGTATCATATTTCACGGTTATTTCAAAATGAGTGATGTGCTGCATATTTCAAAATAATCTTCATCACAACTATAGCCTAACCTATGCAGATTCATTTATAGAAATGAAAGATTTAAGATGTTCTTCTTATTAAATATTCAATTTCTGAGTTTTATTACTTTAAAAAAATTTTTTTAAAATATTTTTTCGAGGGTTAAACTTTGTTTACGAACTACTTACATTTTTTTTAAATTTAATTTTTAAGTTTACTTTCAATTTTGGAACTTTTTAATTAAATTTTAATCGATTTTAAGGATTAAATTTTAACAATTTAACGGGATTTTACTCTTAAAAAATATAAATTTTTTTCTTTACTTTATATATAACTTAAAATTTCTTTTACACAAAATAACATCAATTTTTCTTATAAAATATATAATATATAGTGACTTAATATAAGCTAAAGTAAGAATTTTTTTAAATGTCAATTTTGCGTTATAACCCAATAAAATCTGGACGAAAGCTTAAGGAAAATTTGCTATAAAAATTTTTATTATGTTAAAACTTTTTGTTTTATTCAAGCTAAACACCTATAGGGCTATAAATTTATAAGTTTAGCAAGCAAATATGTAGGACCCTTAAACATATAGTAGCTATGCAAACATGTATAACATGCAGTATAAATAGCCTTATATCTGTTTATTGATCTTCAAGAGCAATGATCTCTATTTGCTTCAGGTTAATAATACGATCGATAATTTTTCAATAATTAATTTTTCAATTTTGTAAGAAAATAAATGTTACTGTTTAAGAAAATATTATTTACATAACACAACACATGCTTAATCTTTAATGTTACCGAAATGAAAGAATGAAATATTGATTGCTGACAACTTGTTACCTTTGTTATAAATAATCAAATTTATTCTCATTATTTAAAAAATATAAATAATATATATTTACGTATAATTTTTTTTAAAATTATTATTTTAAAATTATAATTAAAATTAATTAACTTTAACCAATGATTTATTACTTAGATGTATTAACTTTATATCACATTTTGATCTCGTGCCTTCTTGTAATACCTTTACTAAGTCTCATTGATGGAGATCTTATTAAAAATTAACTTTATAACTAATTTTTCTCCCTATTTTATCGAGTCTTTTATTATCTGGCCAAACTCAAAAAGGAAAAAAAAAAATAGTGTATATATTTTAGCAAATGTTTTAAAGTCAACTTTGATGAAATATTTACAGCAGTGTCACGTATTACAGGGTAGATGAACTAAAGAGTAATTTACGTCAGCCATCTAATCCTACTTTCTGTATGAAAGAAATTTCTGTGAACTGACAGACTCGACTAATCCTCTAGAGAGGTTTGGCCTAGACGCTTCCTCCCCCTCATTTTTTAGGGTTTTCCGATAAACTAAGAAATATACGAGTTTCACCGGAAACACTAGGGTAGCAATAGAATAATATATATATATATATATATATATATATATATCTACTGATATTACAATAATGCATACTTTTTCCATTAACTTCATATCACATCTTGATAATAGAAGTAGCTTCGATGTAGCGGGAGTCGGTAGTAAAATTCTATCCTATGCAGCAGTGACAAAAGCTGTCGTATAATAATACTGTGCACCCTGCTAGATACTATATCTCTGTAACAATGGATTAGATATACACTTTTGTAGCCGCTACAGTTTAACAATCAAAGGAGTGGCACACACGGCAGCAGAAACAGCAGCAGCGGTATAATAAAATGCAGATTTTTATATATCGGCAAACTTTTATTAATTATTTCTCTCTCGTTTGATATATTCTTTTTACTTTTATAAAATCGTTATATGGACGTTTTCAGCATATTTATTATATATTTACGATGAGAATTTATTTAAATTTCGCCGTTTAATTTTGAAGGTCCCTACCGTCGTTTAAAGGTTTTGGCACATTACAATGAATGCTAAGTAATGTAAATGTCAATTCGTTGAATGATTGTAGAAAGTGAAAACCTCTTAAATATCTTACCTTATCCTTTATCGTTTGTTGACAACAGAGATTAATAGGATTAGTAATCTTTCTCTCATCGAGAGAATGCTTACTATTAAATCTCTTAAGGAGCACGTTGATGTGGAACTGAGAAGAGATTAATTGTGTTGCTTTACTTTGAAAATTTGATGTTATTCGCATTTTAGTTTTATTATCAGTTTAATTTTCAAGTTATAATTAATATTTTTAAATAAAAAAATAATTTGAAAAATATAAGCTTAAGTAAAGTAAAATTTAAGCTCTCGTATATTTCTTAAGCTATGCAACTATTTAGATTTATATATATATAAATTATTATTTATATATAAATATATTTAATTATTAAAATAAAATATTTAAAAAATTATAATTAATTATTCTGTAATTTATTATAAGTTTTAAATTTAAATAACTCAATAAATTTTTAATGCAGCTTTTTATTAGAGATTAAGAAAAGAAAATTAAATTTTTTAAATCCTATGAATGATTTAAAAATTTATTAAATTTATATTAATATAAATTAACATTTTAATATTAATTCGATAGAGAAAATATATTTAAAAAACGCATTTAATTATATTAAAAAAAATTAAATGACTCTCCTTCCGTAGCTCAACATCATGTAGTAAAACCTGTCCAAAGCGGAATCTGAAACCTGCTTAAACGGAAAATAATCCTTTGAAACGGAGTGATTTTCAGTGTTATAAATAAACCTGTTCAAAACAAACCTGCCAAAATGGAAAAATATTGGGTACCGTGCAACCAGTTTACATAGGTTTTTACTGTATATAGAGTAAAACCTGTCAAAAATAGAACCCGAAAACTGCTTAAACGGAAAATAATTCTTCGAAACGAAGCGATTTTCAATGTTGTAAAGAACCCGTTCAAAACGGAGAGATGCCAAACCGGAAAAAAAATATTGGGTACCACGCGATTCCGGTTTATACAGGTTTTCATTATTAAAACAAACGTTTATGTTTATTTTAAAACATTTTAAAATAATAAAAAATTTATCCTTGTTATTACTTTTTAAGTCTATAGAGAAATTATAAATGTAAAATTTCAGTAGAAATTAATTAAAAAAATGCGATAAAAGAGGAAAGAATTTATCATCATCATCGTCTTGAAGAATATTCGTATTATTGCATTTGGTTAGTTTTATTCAGCAATGTTTTCGAAAAGTCGATTATTACAAGAAAAGAAAGAGAGAGAGAAGGTTCGATTGGCGAAGTAGTTACACCTTCAGGATAACCATATTCCTCCCATGGAACCAATTACTTCTTAGAAGCAGAAGAAATCCTCAACTGTAAAACCAGTAACCGCTCGCTAAATTACAACTTTCAGAACTGAAATACCGAATACGCTGATTAAACCGATTCGTGTGTGGAGAAGAATGGAGCAATAAGAATGTGTAGTGTAATCCCTCTCTGACTCCGACTTTCTCAATATCCCCCTTTTTATATTAAGTATCTTAGATTCGCTAAGAAAGTCAATAGAAAAGAGAAACTCATTTTGAAACCAACCGAGTCATCAAAGTTTGATTACATTCAAAGGATTACGCATAATATATTTAGTTAAGATGAATCTTTTCCTTCTATAATTTTTATTCTGTTTTATTTATTTAGTGATTAAATCTTGAAATGTAATTAAAGTATAAACATTTATTTAATTAAAATATAACGGGAATTTAGTATTTGATGTTAAAGTATTTTATTTTACTCATTTTTTTTTCTTTTGGAGTTTATCCTCCTGATTACCTTGCTGGATTTCCTTTTCTACGTGTGTTGTAATTTATTGGATTCAATTATTTTTATGTCGAGAAAGAAGAATTAAAGAAAATTCAAATTAATTGTTTATAAATAGTTAAATGAAGAAGATTGGATAGATTTTTTTTTCTTCGTCAATTTACTCTATAATCTTAGGTCTGTAGATGGTAAGAGATTTGTTAACGTTAGGGGACGTTATTTAATTGTAATTTATGCGAACTTTTTAATGTTTTTATTATAATTTATATAATTAACAACTTATAAATGTAGAATTTATTAATAAAACATTCGAATTTCCGTAAATATATAGACTATACGCTTAGTCTAGCTTAGGCTATAATTGTACATGTTGTAAATCTGTTATCTATAGTGATGTGTTCACAATATATTATGAACTATTACTTAATCAATTTACCTTCAATTTATTCTAGAACTATGTAGTACGTACTTTGCCAGCCACCTTCTCTACGATGACACCAACTTTCCCCACTCTACAAACATGTTTTTAACTAAAAAAGTGATGGAAAGTTACAATTGTAGATTAACAAGATCATTTATAGAAGAAAGCAGCCATATTACTTAATGAATTACAGTAGAGCGTCGATAAGTGGAACGTCGGTAAGTGGAAAGGCCGGAAAGTGGAACGATTTTCAGTCGGACTGTGTCGTGCTGAATCGAACGTTTTTGATACTAAATTTACTTCTAAAGTATAATTTTCATGTTTTTTATATTCTTTAATATATTTATTTTGTTTGTACAAAATGCAGAAATAATTTTTAACGATACGATAGCCTCGATGATTATTATAAAAATTTTCGTTAGGCTTAAAATCGACGAAAATTCAACACGAAGCGACACGCAACGGAGAAAAATTTGAACATCGGACAGGTTAATGTATTTTTTCGTACAAAGTCGGAAACTGGAACAAATCATTAACTGGAAGGACCCCAGTCCCCAATTGGTTCCACTTATCGACGCTCTACTGTATTCATAAATAAAATTTTTACGATTGCTGTAAAGGTAGAGGCAGTGTATAAGTGCCTCTACCTTCTACAGCAATCGTAAAATCTACAGTAAACAGAAGGTGGACACACTTTACCTTCTGTATTTATGTAATTTATAAGTGTAATTTATCTTTAAAAGGGTTTATATCAGTGTAGTAAGAAGATTATTAAACATTGCCAACAGCTATTAATCAAAAATAGAAAAAAAAAGAAAGAAAAATCACAATTCTTCCGTATACGAAAAGATTCTATTCACGTGTTGTAAAAAAATAATACACACGTATTATCTACGAGGTAATATATTTTATAAGTTAACGACCATTAAAAAAATTTTTTAGAACACTTCAAAGAAAGCTGAAGCAATTCCCTATAGGCAAAATTAGCATGTGAATGCAACTTGATACGTATTATTCGCCTGATGAGGTATTAATTAGTTAAAATGACGAATAATTTGGAAGTTGACCGTGGATACATAAAGCAACAGTTTAATTTCTTCTTAAATAATTACAGTGTGTGTGTGTGTCTGTGTGTGTGAGTAGTGTCTTGAATCTAACCATACCTAATGTATCCTGTCAGCTGTAATGAATAGTTACTCAGCACACAATGGTCTTCTACAGTAATATTCCTCCACGGGCAGAAATCTGCTTTCTAATCAGCTCATTATGAAAAGAGTCTTTGTTGTCTATGTAAGATTCTGTTGCTTGTCGACAATGTTCATTATTTTATAATGAATAGTAATGCCGAGATCTGGTTCCACAATAAGGAGCCATAATGAAGGCGAGATAGAAAATTTCCAAAGTGTTCAGTAATTCATTTATAATTGTAGAATACCTTAAAATTACCTTAAAAATTTATAAAATAATTTAAAAATAAAGTAAATAGTTACGTAACTTAAAAATTAATTGATTATTTCTCCGGTTTTAATGGCAATTATTTGTATTAAAGTACAGAAATTTATAACCTGTTTAAGCCGTAATCGCACGGGTAGCGAATATTTGGCAAGTTTCCGTTTTAGACAGGTTATTTAAACACGTAAAATCGCTCCGTTTTGAAGAATTTTTCTCTTTAAGCAAATGTTCCGTTTTGGACAGGTTTTAGCGTAAAATGTTATTAAATTTTAACGAGTGAGGAGTCACAATATATTTTATGTTACGCTAACGATACGAATTTTATCCGTCACGTTACGTTCTCGTATGACAACAAAAGATGGAGCCACATTTCTTCAATTTAATTTTACATTTATTAAATATATTCTCACTTATTTTGTATTAAATAAATGTTAATTATGCATTTAAAATTAAATTGAAACTAACCTTGTCGTTATTTGAATAATAATTATTCATATAATTTAAAATTTTATCTTTTATTTTAATTACATTCTCGAATTTTTCTCTCTGTTAATTCGAAATTAATTAAAGTTAAAAATTTCACAGAAATTTAAAACGTAAATATATTTTTTTTCCTCTGTTATCATACATATTTAATACAGTAAGATTTTAAGTTAAAATGTATATAATATACAGTAAAAACTGTGTAAAGCGGACAAAAATTCTTCGGAACGAAGCGATTTTTTTCTGTTTTTTAAATGTTAAAAGACGAACCTGTCCAAAACGGATACATGCTAAAATATTGAATACCGTGCGATTCCGGCTTGCACAGGTTTTACTTTATATTTTAACGAGTTTTAAGCGCCATATTTCTTGCTGTATGGAGTTTATGTAAAGGAAATGTGTTTTAAAAATCTCTAGAATTACAAAATACATAAAAATTTTAGAAGCACGTTTATTTTAAAGTTTTTTTCATTCATTTTCGTGCAAAATTTATAAGAAATTTTTTAAAATAAAACGAAATATATATGTTATAAAATTAAAATTTATTACATTATCTTATTGAGTGCTGTTAATAAATCTCTCTCTCTTCTATAAATATTTTAAATCAAAAATTCTATAATTTAAAAATCGATTTTTATTTTCATTTTCCTAAAAATCATCCATTCGCTACGTTTACTCCTATAGAAACACGTTAAAGTCTACAAGAAGAATTGCATATGTATTAAATTATAACTCATCTCTGCTAGATAAAATTAATTTAAGTAAATATTAATATATAATTAATATTCAGTAAGCTGAAACATTTGAAAACATTTAAAATTTTAAAATTAATTAAATATTCTACACGAAAAATAAGCAAAATGGTGGACAGGAAAGAGTGGTTTGTAGATTGATCTCATGGCAGGACTCTTAACAAATTTGCATATTTTAAAGGTTTTATGATTTAAAGATTTGAATTAATTATATATATATATTATATATTTAACGCTAAATGTAAATAAATTACTCGTAGGATTGTATAATGTATTGTAGTTTGCCATTATAAGAACTAGAAGGATTTCTACAAATTGGGGATTTGATGATGTTAGAAATTCTTCGGTTATTATTTTGAGTGTAGTGTACATAAACGAGTTCAAGTCTGGTAACTCTTTATGTTTATAGTCACACAATGTAAGCAATATCATATTACTTGACTTGTTGGCCTTCTAATATTACCTTCACCTTACCTTTTCTTTGATTCTTTCTTTGTATTTCATCCATTCTTCGTAAGAGATTTCTCTCATTATATTTAATCTTCTCGTCTTGATTTTTGGATTGAAGTGTTTGTTATTTTCTGCTGCTTTCCGAAATATAAGATGTAAAGTAACTCAAGTTTATCTTGCTTTTATTTTGTTTTTTTTCCTCTTAAGCGGATTAGAAGATATAACAATAATTAAGACCAAAAATATAAGAGATTAAGAAGAGAAATGTGCATAAAATCTACATAATTTTATAATTCGAATAAAGCTAAAAGTATATAAACTCATTGATAAATAAGTTTATAGATTAAGAAAATCCAACAATGAGTTGCGTAACTTTTCCGGCAAAACAGTTTAAAATTGTACGTGGCGCCATCTTCTGTTAAAATATTTTATTTTAAAAACTTTTTTATTGTTAATTATTATTAAGGAAAAAAGGCTTAATTTTGAGGGTACAGATGAGTTTTATAAAAAAGTTGTAAATGCTAATCCTTATTAAGTCCGACCCCACTCGACATATGAAAAGCAACACTCTTTATCTTCCCATCCCCTTGATCTTTAACCTACAAAATTTACGAACATGAATGCCCCTGATACGCAAACCTTCCTGCAAAATTTCCGAAATTTTTGACAAAAGGCACAAGAGTTATTAAGCTTCAAAGTGGTTAAACAAAACGTGCTCTCCACGCTCACTATCACCTATACAGAAGAAACCCCCAAATTTTTTTGCATTTCTTGACGTTTGGAGGTTTCCCGAATCCAAAAGTGTTTTTACACTTTTACCTGGAAGGGGGATCATTTTTTTGACCGACGGCTATACTTGCAAAGTAAAAATATGATGAATTTTGCCGGTATTTTGTCGAATATTTTTCTGAATATAGTAGAAATGTAACATGTCAGTTCAATAATCTGCTACAAAATTAATTAATAGTATCCATCGTCGGTAAAATTCATTATTTTCTGCATGAGATCTCTGTGGATTAGCAGTGTCCAGGTGTTAGTGATTCGTTTTAACTTGTTCTCCATATTGCAAGAGATGTTTCAAGTAGAGAACAAATTCAATTCTGTTAATTAATTCCAATACGACGTTTATGGTAAACATAAGATATCATTCGACATCTTAACCGGACGTCATCTTTACAATATTCTAGATTTTCAACAAAGTTTGAAAATTAATTTACTCTCTAATCGCTATTTTAATCCTTCTATTAGAAAATAAATTCGTTTAAGTCGTAAATTAACATTTCGTCATTAATTTGAATTTAAAGATTACCGGTTTGTTTCATTTTCCTATTGTTTTCTTTTCAATTTTGTTATTAAAATATTTTAAATTATTTCCAGAAGAATTTTTAATATAATTTCAACTAAATCAACTATTTACTTAGTTTACTAATTTTATAGTTTTAAATATTTATATTTTTATGTAAATATACGATCCGACCTGTGATAGCTGTTATCTCCGAACGACGGACACCACCAAACAGCACCCACATTTTCAAGAACGTATTATTATAATTTTGAAATAAAAATGCACGCTTTTTAACCTATAAACAATGGCCACCTCTAAATAGAGAACATTTTCCAATAACTTTTTCAAAATAACAAAAATGCATATTTTTTAACCTCCAAACAACGACCACATCTAAACGGCGGTGATTTTTACATAGGAGCATTTTTTATTTTAAACAAAAATGCTTACAAAATAAACTCCAAACAACGATAACCTGTATGTAGAGGACATCTTAAAAGAACTTTTTGAACAAAAATGTTTATTTTTTAACCTCCGAGTAACGTTCACCTCTAAACAACGGTCATTTTTTCGGGACTATATGCATAGACTATAAAATTACCTGCAAACAACGGCCATCTGTAAACAAAGGACATTTTATTCTGGAACCTTTTTTGTTTGTTTTTGAACAAAAATGCATTCAAAATAAGACCTCAGAACAACGTCCTTTTTTATGTTTTAGACAGTGGCCGTTGTACGAAGGTTTAACTGTATATATATATATATATGTGTGCAGACTAACAATATATCTCAATTACAACAGATAGAGACATAATATAATTAATTTAATATAATATACATAAGTTAACAATATAATTTAATTGTCTACAAAATATATAACAATACATTCATTCAAATTTAATTATGTATATAAATTAAAGTTATACGCAAACATTTGAACATAAATATATTTTTTAATTGATTAATTACAATAATAAAAACAATAATTTAACAATTTATAATTATTATAAATCACCATTAATTTTTTTATACACTTTTGAAACGTTTAACAATTTAAAACCTAAGTTTTAATATTAAAATTTAAAATGTTAATTATGTTTATTTTATAGTAATAAATTTATAAATTAAAAAATATTATGAATAATTGTTTATAAAGTAACGTAAGTTTATATTTTTAAAATCCAACAAAGAGTTGCGTAACTTTTCCGGCCAAACTTTAAAATTGTGTATGACGCCATCTGTTACGAGATTATATTATAAAAATCTTTTTATATTATTAATTATTATAAAATTACAAAAAGCGTAATTTTGAGGGTAGAGATAAGTTTCGTTTAAAGAAACAAAATTACAAATGCTAATGAGTAAAATCTTTATTAAGTCCGACCCCACTCGAGATACAACACATAAATCCCCCTCTATCTCCCCTTCCCCTTGACCTTTAACCACCAAAATTTTATAGCATTGATACCCCTAATGCATGAACTTTCCTGCAAAATTTCAAAAATTTTTGACAAAAGGCACGTGAGTTATTAAGCTTCAAATTGGATGGACAAAATCATGATCCCCCACACAAACATCCATACATGTTTATGTCGCGGAACCTACACAAACATAAAAAAACCCGAATTTTTCTCCATTTGTTGATGTTTCAAGGCCCTCCGTGTGCAAAACTAAGAATCTCGGGGATGGTGCAATTTTTACTTTTTCATTGTTATGTATAACAATTGAGAAAGTAAAAATTAGAAAATTTATTGATATTTTTTTATACTTTGAAAAAAATTCAAGCTTATCATATTTAAAAGTATACAATAAAAATACATATATTTATGTAATACATTTATTATAATGTATATTACAAATCCATATTTTTTTTTGTTTTTTGTTTTTTTGTTTTTATAAACTTTCATTTAAAACTCAAAAGTAAACAATGTATCTAGAAAATATGTGATTTTTCAAATGCATTTTTATAAGCAATAACAGAATTTCAAAGCTTGCAATGGAAAATTCATACATATTTTATTACATAGCTCGTCCGAAAACTTAATTTAAATAAGTTTAGAATATAAGTAGAGTATAGAATAATCCTAAAGTAAATTCGACAAGTCATTTATTAGATGAAAGAATAGAAAGAAACTATTTCGTGAAAACTCACAATTATATATATATATATACAGATGAAGGTAGGGAAAGTTTTAGAAGTGTCAAATGCATCTTGATACATATACAATAGGATTATCACAATAGAATGACTTTTCAAACTTAGTTTCAAAAGACATAGTTTTTTTCTTTAAGTAAAAATAAATACATAAAAGAGCTCAAGATTGATTGCTTTATATTAACTTCTCTCATTTGAAGACATTTTTACATATTACTTTTCCGGCTGTCATATATAACAGAAGGAAAGTAAGACAATCGGTCAATAAATGGTCCCCTCCCAAGATTTTTGGACTCGGAGGTCCTTGAAACGTCGAGAAATGCAAAAAATTGGGTAGTTTTTTTTCTGTATGTATGTCGAAAATTTCTGAAATTTTGCAGGGAGGTTTGTGTATTAGGCTCATTGTTGCTATTAAATTTTTGTGGTTAAAAGGTCGTGGGGTGTGGCGATAGAAAGAGTCATATTTCCCGTAGGTGTCACACATAATTTTAACTTTTTTTTTGGGAAAAGTTGTGCAACTCATTATTAAATTTTTTTAAAATATAAATGAATCGATTACGTTTACACACACTGGTTAATTCTATACATTTTAATGGGTTAAATGTGAGAATAAATAGCAAAATAACAGGAAGAAATATATAAAAATTCTTGCAATAAATATTAAATAATTTGCTGTATAATGTAATTATTATTTTATTAAAAATATTTTACCTAAATAAGGTCCTTTACTTCATATTTATAATATATATAATATAATTAAATTGTGTATTATCGTTCGAATAGAACATACACAGCCATCTTGTGAGAGAATTTCGTACTAGTTGCGCATTATACGACGTAAAAACCTCGAAAACTCTTTTTTAAAATATTATTTACAAAATATTAATATTAAATTATTTAATTTATAAAATTAATATATATATAATTAATAAAATTCCTATCATTTATAAATTTTCATATCTGTTAGGCTTGGTGACAACTTCACACGTTTTTAATATTTAATAATAAATGTATCGTATAAAATGATAAATATTTACTTAATTTCCTGCTTTAAATTAATTATTTTACATATTTAATTAATTATAATAACATTTTAAAAGAACTTTTATAATTGTTTTATTAGATTTTTTTTTTTTAAAATTGAGTCATGTATTTATAGTAAATAAATTAATTGCAGAAACTTTCTCGCTTGTTTATATATAACTGTTAATTAAATTTAAGAATATATATACATATATTTATTTATTTATTTATTTACTTGGTTCCATAGTTGATTTTTTATAATCAAAAATGCATGGCTAAATTTCTTTTAAAGAATAATTTATTGTCACCTTTAACGGGTTGGCTTGGCTTTTCTGTAGCATAAATTGGGAATTAATCATATGGATTTATTGATTTTTTCAAGAAAATAAACTTTGGGTGATAAAATAGTTTTAAAATGCGATAAAAAAGAACTTCACACGTAAGAAGATGAAGAGGAATGGTGATGAATTAAGACAAAGAGATAATTCTTAATTTTTTTTTGTATCACGTTTTCATAAATATTTAATATTTTCTACACCTTTTTTTTAAAAAAAAAGAAAGAATAAATATCCTATAAAATTCCCAATTTTTATAATATTTAAGCTTATTTTTTAGCATATTCTCTTCAGTATAATAAGCCTATAACATTTAAAAAAAAATATTTATATAATTTTTCTTATAGATACTTGTTTTATAAACTATTATTTAAAAATAAACGAAGTAAATTTTATTTTATATATAATTATTCATTTTAATTGCAATTAATTAATATTTTTTCGGTTCGAAATATTTCGGCGCATAACATATGACACATATGTTTATTTGAAAATTAAACTAATTAACTGAATAAAAGTAAAATAATAATGTTAAGTGTACTATTTTTATTTGGTTAATAAAGTTTAAGTTGACGTAGAGGCGATAAATTGCTAAGAAATTACTCGATTATATCTATATTGTATGATACGGTCAATGATTGAATCAGCCGAACGGAAATTAACTTTATGTCGAAATTAGCGCCGCTTAACGACCGTCATAGAAACTATTCTCTGACGTCAATATCCATTTATATGTAATGGTCATTTTTACACATCTAAGCACTGAAATCTCTGGATGTGAAATATATTAAAGTAAAATTGTTATATAATCGAATTAGAAATTTAATTTATTAAATTTTATATTTGAAATAATTATTCTAATGTTAAAAATATTTATAAAAAGACTTTAAAGCGTAGGTTTTTTAAGGATAATTTTGTACATTAATCCTTAAATGCGTTAGCATAACAAATGGCCTCAAGACTCGCAATGCCAGTCCTGTGGCCTTTTGTTATTCCACTGCAAATGTATTTTTAGTGAAAATAATGGAGGAACGTGCAAATATCACCACCCCAACGCCTGAATTTCAGTTTCCTTGTTATGAAAATGTAGTTGAAATGTTTTGTAAATGATTAAATGCTTAATTTTATATTATTGAAACACATAAATATTATAAATTAGGTTTTATATCTTGTATAATAAGTAAGAGAGAGTGGGTAAAAATATTAAAATATGCATTATTTTATCTTTGATTTAAAAGTCGGAAATTCTACGTGTCTAGACAAATAAATCACGAAAAATATGTGTAAATTTCTTTTAAAAGAATTTAACTTATAAAATTGTCTACAGCTGATTCCATTAAAACAACTTTTATGATATTTTTCATACAATTTATACGAACAGATTACGTGAAATAATCATCAATACATAAAGTAATATTTAAAGTTATAAGTCTGAACTCATTAAATTTAATAGCTTAAAAAATCTAAAAATTCCGTTAAATAATTCTTCATTATTAACAAAATTAATTAATAAATATTTTAAACGAGTCATTATATTTTTATTTATTTTTTTAGTACGATATTAATAGTAAATGGTCCATTTTACTAAATAAAATTGATTATAAGTATGGGGAAATGGTGTATAAAAATAAACACAATTAAAATGTTATAAATTAATAAAATTTAAATTTAATTTAGTTATAAAAGCAACTAAATTGGGAAAAATAAATTATTTTTAATAATCAACTTAGAAATTACACAATAAAGTACTTTATAAATTAGCTTGGGTACTCGATAGAAGGGTTGAAGATATAGAAAAATGATAAATACCTGGTAAAATTGCCTCTAAAATGGTTCTCTAGTTAACAGCTTTTGTATTTTTTTTTAAATCTTCCTAACGTGATATATAAACTTATTTTTTATTCGTTTAAAATTATTTACTCCATAATGCTTAATATAAATGATTTAGGTATTATTTTCTCGAAAGAGAATCAATGCTGAGATTCCAAGAGTACAGAATATACTGTGTATTTCTGCACGTGTTTTGCTGTTAAATGAAGTGTATTTATCGGATATCAATGATCAACTTTTTCATTATCATAATTAAATAAATTTTAAAATTCTTAATTGTTTTTAAAACAACTTAAAATTGGTAACGGAACGGAATGTCATTTCCGCTTTGCTTCGTGTCGCATCCTCCGCGTTGCGTTGAATCGTATGGAATTTACAATGGATCGCACGTCGCCGCTCATCGCGTCGCATACTTAACATTTCTTTAAAGGAATACCCGAAAATATCTTGGTTTAAAACAAATTTATATACTATTTTGATGTAAATTATTTGACGTTTATTTATTTTCAGGGCTTCGTTTTACGTTATTTCCACGTTCAGATGAGATATTGTAATTGCTTGAAGATTTCTCGAACTGAACGAAGATTTCTCATAGAATTGCAAGCGGATTTCTCAAAAAATTTCATGCAAAATGCTTAAAATATTTATATCATTTTAAATAAAAATACAAACAAAACATTCTTCTAAAATTAATTATGAAACATGAATAGAAATTTTATTAAATAACGTAACTAAGCAAAATTACATAAAATTTTCACTTTAATTCAAGAAAATTTTAAAGAAAATAATCACAACAACAATTTAATTAATTACATTTAATTTATATCCTTAAGAAAACCAAAAGATTGTTGAAGATTAGTAGATACCCGATAGCAATCAAAGTAATGATCTCCTATAATTGATCATTACTCGGATTTCTTCATTCGGATAATAGATTTGAACGTTGAAATCTGATAATCCTACTATTAAGTTATCAATTTTAAGTCTTGTTTCTAAGCTGGAATTATCTTTTAGTTGAGAATGCAACTGCTAAATGTTGAGTTTGATGAAAACATATGGTCGATAATACTTTACTCTTGATGAAGAAATATCTTCTAAAGACGTTATCATAATAAGAAAATACTTCCAGAAAATATACACATATATATATACTGATTTTTTAAATATTTAAATAAATAATTCATGAATTTTTATCAATTTTGATGCTGTTTTGTATAAAAGATTAAGAGTTTCAGTTGGAAAAATACTATCAAGTATATGACATATAAGAGATTTATATGGATAAATTTTTACAGTTTTATCCCTTTTTCTTAAAAATAGAACTAGCTTTTAGACGGAAGTTTTCATTAAAAAATTGCAGAATGTAGGTTTTTTTCCCCTATAAATATTTAATTCAGTTTATTTCTTCGTAAGAGATTTTTTTTCTTATTATTTATTAACAGATACTTTTAGTATAATGCACTTGAAACTTCATGCTGCTAGAGTCGACATTTTGTTTACCCGTTTTAAATCTAAACAAACATCACCTAGATAAATTTTATCAGTATTATTTATCTAAAATAAACTGTTCTTGTTTCACATTAAGCATTTATATCAATTTTTGAAAGTTGTGATGATTGAAAATGCACCTTTTCAATCACAATTATGTATAGAGCATTCATTATTTTACATCATTAAAACAATATATATATATAACGAAATTACACACAAAAATTTTATAAAAAATACAGTTTAATGTCGATTTTTAGCACGTTTTAATAAATTTTATACAAGAACAAACAATAGGACTGCCCAATAATTACGAAATGTGAAGCAATATATATGAATAATGTTCTACGACTAAATTTGCGATTTAAAATCACGTATAAAATGAATTTAAATGTAATAAAATATATTTAAAGATGAAATTAAATTTCTGTAGCTTATTTTTAAATAATTTTATACAAGAACAAGTAATAAAACTGCACATTAATTATGCAGAATGAACCAGAAACATGAATTATATTTGCAAATAAAACACGTTGTATGTTAAAAAAATTGTACTGTATATATAATAAATTTTTATAAAATATTATTAAATTTAAAGCTTAAATTATGAATTTTTAACTTAAACTTTATTATAACAGCATCCTCTGCATGAAATCGTAATCATGAAAAAATTAACTTATACACATCTTATATAATTGCTAGTACTGTAATTAACGATTAGAAATTAATTTATTTTTTATACAATTGAATTTATAAAGCCGTAAATTATTTTCAAATTATCATAGGAAAGTTTTCACAAAATTTTCCATATCTGATTTCTTACTGTTAATAAAATATCTTAATGGAAACAATTTACTTCAGTACAATTCTAGTCTCAAATAAAAAAGAAAAAAGAAAAAATGGAATATCTATCAAATTATTCTTTATTTTTTTCCTTGATAACGTTGACTTGGATATCATTAAATGCAGTAAAAAATTTGAATTACATGCCAAGGAATGTGATATGGTTAAGTACACATTTTCCAATTACAGAAAGCAATTCTGTTATTGATTAAATGTTTCTTTCTCACGATAACATTCAAAAGAGAAATAAAAAATTATTTCTGTAATTTCTACTGATGCAGAAAATAATAAAAATAAAATTTTAAATATATATATATATATATATATATATATATATATTTATTTATTTATTTAAATTTTATTTTATATTCTTTTTACTCTAGGTTTCCTCCGTTCGAATCTTCTTCACAATAGAGGGATCCGAGGGCACGAGAAAAAATCCGTGAGAGGTAAAGAAAAAGATGAGAAAAAGCGAAACGAGAGATCATCGTAAAGTTGTGGGATGGAAGTGAATGTTAACTTATTGTTCTTGTGTTTTATCTTTTGAAATTCCACGTATAGTATTTTGGAGAATCTTGCGTAAAGTTGACAGAAAGAATTAAACTTGAACGAAAGGATGCGAAGAAGACCGACACGGCAGAGATAATTTAAAAGTGGTTACAGACACTAGAATGGTACGTAGATCTTTTCAAGTTGGTCTGCGATTCGATCCAAATTTTGACGTCAATGAAGTTGATCAGAAGCTGACAATGTCGAATAAAGAGGATAACAAGTATTCAGAGCTACCTTGATATTGAAGGTGAAAGAACAGAGAGACCCACGGGTGTCGGGATCGAAGGTCAGCAGAAATTCACAGTAGAACCTTAGAAAATGTCAACGGAAGAGAAGTTACGCAACACGAATTTACGAAATTTTTTGCCTATCACGGGTAGAAAATTGTGATTGATTAAAGAGCTACGTGATATGCAAACTTGAGAGAAGGTCTAAAGATGAAAGTGAAGAAGAAGAATCGGAATGGGAGGAAGAGTACATCGAGGAATGAAATACGTGTTCTGAAGTGATATGAAGAAAGAGCTCATCAATTCGCTGAAAGGCAGTGACTTACAATTACAGAAGTGGAAGACTATTGCTTATTTTTCTAGGGACAACGCGCTTCAGATAGAAAAGTTGATTTGTAAATTTGGAGATTTGAAACCATTGCTTTGATGAAACAGTTTCAAAAATCATCTACAATAGATGAATCTGCAAAAATTAGATAACAAAATCGCTTTGTGAAAAGTTCTCAAAAAATATATTTGAAGCGAATTTAAACTAAAAACAATACTCAAAAAATTCAGGAAACGTGATAAGAGGCAAAACAAAAATTCTTGCCAGTATTTAAGCCACGCAGGAGATTGCGAGCTAAGGCAGCATCAAATACTAATTCAATACGTTGCAGATAATATTTATGATGACGAGGTGAATAAAACTTTCATGCATGGAGTGGTAACGCTACAGGAATTGAGAGGAAAATTCGAAATATATGAAAGAATGAAAAACTGGCCAGCAATGAAGAGACCAGTGAAAAAGCAGCTGCGAAACATTCGTAAAACGTGTGGAAAACCGAAAGTTTGTAAACCGACAATACTGTTTTTCGTGAAGTTCAGATGAACACAAAGTAGACAAGCACCGGAATGACAGTAAAGGACCTAAGTGTTTCAAATACAATTAGTTCGGATACATTTTTTTCATCAAGGTGTATGGAGAAAAAAAATTGCTGTTTCCTTTATTTTGAGTTCAACTAGACACTCACAAAGCTTGATGTCAATGATGTTTGTTAGGACTGATCGACAGTGGAAGTGATGTGAATGTGATGTCACAGAATCGGCAATCTAGCCGTACACAAGACACTACTGTGTATACTTACTGGACATGGAAGAGTTAATGTAATACCGATTTGAGTGTTTACAGCCGACATCAAAATTTGGTGCTGAGCTTTTCTTGTCAGAAATATTTGCATTATCAACTAGATAAATTCTGCACTAGTATTTATTAGATACCGAAAGATATCGAACTAACTTTGATAAACAAATAAAGGGATGGCTGGTCAACAGTATTGTATTTTTAGTAACATTATAAAACGAGCTCCGTTGTCATTGCTTCAAAGAAAAATGGATTTTATAATGTGTGCATAGATTACCCGAAACTTAATTAAAAGATTGAATAAGACATCCGATGCTATTTATTTAGGGCTATCTAATTTCTCTTTCTAATAATACTCGCGTTTCAAATGCTTGATTTAAAAAGTGATTTTCTCTAAATATCTGTCGCCAAGAATGGTGAAAAATCATCGCATTTATAATTCCTAATGGTCTAAACGAATTCCTGAAAATATCATTTGGATTGTGCAACAATCCAGCAAATTTTCCGAGGTTCATTCATGAAGTTTTCAGAGATTTCTAACAAAAAAAATTGTATAAGGACAATATAATTATTCAAAGAGTTAAAATTATGACACTTTTTTCAAACTCGAGAAAACGCTAATCATAATTTCGGGTCTTAGGGTCATTATAAACTGGAAAAAGTGTCGCTTACTACAAATGATAATAAAATCACAGTAGTAAAAGCAGCAAATACATAAGTACGCTCGGAAATTTGTCAAGGATTACACAATATTGGCAAAGCCGAGTATCAGGAGGAAGATCTTAATTAAGGGATCCATCCAATCCAAGTATAAGATAAACAAACGGTGCAAGGTTAGTAAAAAAGTAAGAAAAAAAGAAACGAGAAGGCATTTGGACCATGACGTTAGGGTGCAGAATTGAACGTTTTCTTGTGTAGAACTGTAATTTCCACGAACAATTCTCAGTAAAATATTCCAAGAGACAATCCCTCTGTAACGAAATCAATAAAAACACGAAACGAGTGCTCATACTATAAAAGAAAATAAAAACGCTTTTAACTACACTATAATTACATCGAATTTACATACCAACGGTCTTTGACGATTTCCTCTTGGCTATTGTCTTTGTCTTTTCTCACGGCCCTTCTCATATGTTGAATACTTCCTACGCACAAAAGCGTATAGCCAAATTCTGCCCCTTTTTATATGTTTTTAATGAACTTACTCTGTCGGTCCAGATAAAGTCCTGTAATTCAATTTTTACCCCTATCCCAATTTCTGAATCTAGTTGAAGCTTTGAATACCTACGTATTCTCGATGACAATACATTGTTTTAAGGTTTGAAACAATTTTAGCAATCAGCAAAAATTTAGCGAAAAATTAAAATTTGTAAAAATCTGATAAACAGATAATTAAATCTGCCTTAATAAATTGTGAGTACAAAGCAGCAGCCCATGCCCCTTTTAGTCTTACTGTTTAGATAAAATCTTGCACTCAACTTTTCGTCCATTTGTGGCGCTCAAGGTAAACCCATAAAAATTAAGCTCACGCTTTTATTTTTGGTCGCATAACAGAAAGAACAAAGCTATTTTTTAATGTTTTAGTGCATTTATGCGAATAAAAAGCGTTTCTTTATATTTTTGAAAAATAGTTTATTTTATTTTCACTTACTCAGTATCTCATTCTCTTCGTCATTCTTCTTCTTCTTCTTGCTCTTGTGCAGTGGTAGAGATTATAGTTAGTGTGCTTTAAGGCTGGTTTACTATATTTGAACTCACCTTAAGGCACACAGGCACACCGTCCAGCATAACGTTTCCATAAGAACAAGTGTTGTCAGACAACACATTCACTCGCAGGAATGTATAGTCACAAATCTAATTCACACTGTACGTATTAATCAAGCTCAAGACGTTACTGTACAGTAGAATATTTAGTTGCTGGCATTACAGTTATAAGCTATCCGCTAGTACAATTTGAATTCAATCGAAAGTATTTACCATTGATTTTCATTTAGTTTGTTATATTTTCGGAAATATTGTTTATTTAATATTTTATAGTTTTATAACAGTTTTTTAAAGTTTTAATTATAGAAACATTCAAATGTTATAGATATCCCGCATTCTGCAATGTTTTCAAAAGTTATTTTTCTACAACGAAGTTTCGGATTCGTTGCTGGGTTGATTGCATAAACCGAGTACACACGTCTTATTGGTTGATGTATTGTGACATTCTTCACACATTGCTAACTTATTGGCTGCTGGTTGCAATACTCTTCCAGCATAAAAAAATTAACTAGGATTATCCGATCGGATACATGACTTTGCTGTCCGACAATACTTGTTGCTTTGGCAACGTTGTGCTGTGCTGGTTATATACGTATAGTGTAAACCAGCTTGTAAAGTCTAGTTTACACTATGCTGGAAGAATATTGCAATCCAGCAAACAATAAAGTATGAAGAATTTTACCAATTTTACACTAACAGTGAAGAGACGTGTGTTTAAGACACACGCAATCAACCGGAGAGATCGTTGTAAAGAGCGTTTGAAAACATGTCGGATAATGCATTCGATCGAACTGCTTTCGCATTTCTTTATTGATTATACACTATTGACGTTGGCGGACAGCTTATAACAGTAATGTGAACAGTTAAGTATTTCACTATACAGTAATGTGTTGTAGGCCTACTAGAATATGCTGTGCTGGAATGTAAACTATCCAACTATAAGTTATAACTACTCTCCAACTATGAGTTCGCTGAATTAATAGAAACCGTTGTGCATAAATATTGTAACGATGCTTATAACTTCCAACTACGCTGCGCTGATTTGTCAAAAGGAACCAGTTTTCCGGAAAAATGTATAATTAATAACACTATCATCATTATTATGCATTCATGTTAAGAACATTTCAAGAACAACATCACGTTTCTAAATCAACGTATTACATTCATCTCAAAATCTGTAATTGCATATAATTACAGATAATGAGTAACCTTTTCTATAGAACTGTAGTAATTTTTAATAAATTTATAATATTTTTAACGTGATAAATTTGTTTAAAATTACCAAAACTTTATCACGATTACTTGTTGATCATATAAATTAGATCACAAAACTGTTAAAGGAAAATTATAATAAAAAGTTAATTAATTCTTTAAGAAAATGTGTTTTAAATATTAAATAATGCATTTAATAAATTTTAGAATACTTAAATTTAAAAAAAAAAACTTAATAAGAATTTATCAATATTATTTTAAATTAATGGAATTATTTATTTTTAAATCTCAAATAAAACTCTGAATTGTAACATGCGAATTGTACTGTACATTGACCTCGGTTAACATACTTATTTGGTAAGTAAATAAGCTTATAAATTTTAAATTAATAAACAAAACGTCCAATAGAAACTTAGTAAAATAAAAAAAAAAAATATTCTTGGTAAATATGCAAAGAATCATTTATAAATATCCTCTGCTTTTCGTATCGAAAGTTTGATTCTTTGTTAGAAGAAGGAGGGAAGAAAAGTACAAGAAATCAATGAAAATAAAATATTTATACAATTTATCTAATATGAAAATTTTATTTGTCGAATGTTTTACTTTATGAGATTTTCTTAGTGAATTATATAGATTTATTTTGAAATTTCTATAAGATGAATTTTGTTTTTTTTTCCCTCTAAAATCTTAGGTTTTCTCTTCCTGTTCAATTTAATTTACGACTTGTTGAAATTTAATAAATCTAAGTGATGATATTTTAAACAATAACTATCGATTTATTTAAAAAATTTATCAACTTTTACGTCTATAAATTTTTTTCTCTCTTTTATTTTATTTTATTAAATATTAATATATTTTATTGTTCGAAAAAATAAGTTATAAATATAAAATAATTTATTATTATTATTTTTTTATAATTTAAAAATTTAATATATTATTTATTTATTTTTTACATTCTGAACTTCGAAAATCAAACTTAAAAACTGTTCCCCCCCGGTTGAACATGAATAAAATTTACACAAAATTTACCTGTAATGGTTAAAAGGTGTGTAAATTATCTTTTATATTTGAGAAAATTGTTTAAAAATTAACTGGAAATATTCGAATTATTATTTTTATAACGCCATATTTGTCTACAAGAACTGCACTAGACTTGAATATATTGAAAGAAATTTGACACATAAGACAGAAGAATAATTTAACTGTTAAGTAACATATGATATCATATTAAAGAAATATTTATAATAAAATTTAAATAAGTGGGCGGTCGATGCATATTATTCAACCTATAGCTCTGAGAGATCCGGAATCTAAACCGGGCGAGCGATACCAGAAATTTTTCATGGGCGGTCCGGATACGTAACCCACCTGTGGCCAAGTGGATAAAACCACCGAACGCTGATCGTGGGTTCGAGTCCGCCAACGTGGAGTTTTCTGGGTTTTCTTCACATTTGTAACACCTGAATGTGGCGATTTTCTCACAAAGTCCTCTTGGGAGGTATTATTACCTTGGCAGATCGCCTACGTGTCACGTTGTCGTAAATAATACACCAATTAAACAATGTTGGGTCTCGTTTCTCACTTCCTAGCTGTCCTTCCCCCCCTCTTTTTTTTTAAAACTATTTCTGCCATTTAAGCATTAAGAGGGTAGTAATGTTCAAAATAACCACTCAGTCGGTGTAACGAAACATAAAGTTTATATTTACAATATAAATGTACAAAATAATACAAATTAGAGTTACAATTACTTATGCACAAACACTAATCCACACGACAACCGACTATATCCGTACAAGTTCGTCGGAAAAACTCCTTACGATCTCGCAAACAGACTTATAATTAACAACACCTCCGAGTCAGGAACAAGTTCGTACTAAACCACTGGAGTTCACTTCCCCCAGATTTCCGTAACGTCCAACGAGAGATAGTTAGAACTCGATACCAACGATCCTAATCCGATCCCATCCGATACGATCCTCTGTTCCCGCCGAAACTACTGCTTATATAGCGGTCGGCATTTAAATCCTCCGCCAATCAAATTCGAATGTTTCCACAACGTCTGGCCAACGGTCACTTTTCGCCAGCCAATCGTCCGTCTATCGTCGATTTGAAACTCAACGGTTCTTCTAACGGATCTTTCTAACGGTCCTCCTAACGGTTCTTCCGTTACGAAAGTTCGTTATAGTAAAACAGGGCGGAAACCGCTCGCCTAGGCGATTCCATACCCTACAAGGATGTTTTTAGAAAGTCCATCATGAATTCGGCCAGATGGTGGTAGACGGGTGTTGTTAACCAAAAGAACCACCCCAAAATATTCCTTGGATTTTTCAACCCGTCTAAATTCGATCCCTGGGTTCCCAGAGCAATAAACTGTTACCATAAGCGTTCCATTTGCCGTTATTATGGACCTAGTAATCCCACGATGATTATGGAAAAAAGGCCTCATTTATTGCCAACAGGGTAGAAAGAAACAAAAACAATACCTTAAATTTATATAGAATAATTCGAATAAGTCTTCGCTTTGAAATATGAAATTATATTAAATGTTGTCTAAATATTATTACTTCTATTTATGTACATTTGTTAAAGTTATGCTAATGAAAATATTTCAATAAAAATCTTTAAATATAAGCTAAATCGTAATGAGGAAAATTGCAAAAAAATTAATTACTAATAAATTTGTATTTTGTTAACAAATTGATTGCATGAGAGCACTGGCTCGTAAGCGACTTTAATACAGCTGGATAAGCAAACCAATGGCATAGCACATTTCATTTGAAACAGCTTTTGTCATTAACTTGCTTGTCCAGTTATGTTAAAGCTGCTTTACCAGACAACATGCCCACGTTCTTACGCTGAACAATCGAATTTACATACTTTACAAATGAAAATACATTTTGTTGGTATTTACTTATCTTATTTGCATCCCTCTAATCTATATGGAATTATCTTATAAATATTAACGTTCGATAAACATTTTTTAGATTAAAGAATTCAAAAATATTTTATATATATTAATTAATTTCTAAATGTAAGCCTATATAAATATTTATATTGAAGAACAGGCCCTGTCAGTAGGGTCATATGTTAAAGGGTGTCACAAAAACATTTTTTACATATTATTCAAATTATTCACTCCATTGCACTTTTCGTGTATTAAGAAAAAAATCTTTTATTTTATGTCAGATTTTATTATTTAAAACAATACATAATACAAGTTTTTAAAGCCTGTTTTCTTCATTTCTCAAATAAGCCTTTTTGAGAAACCTGAAGTTTTCTTGACATCTAGTGTAGTTTTTTTGCCTAAGGCCGCGACTCCACTAGCCGTAAAAGGGTCGTAAAACCCCTCACCGTAAAAGCTTTTAATCATGTGACCATGATATTTTACGACCTGCTCAAGCGTAAAATATCATGATCACGTGATTAAAAGCTTTTACGGTGAGGGGTTTTACGGCCCTTTTACGGCTAGTGGAGTCGCGTCCTAAATTACAGTGTACATTCAAATATACAGGTGACCATAATTAAAGTTTCCCTAATCAAAGCACAACGTAACTGTAACCAATAAGCGGATTGACATCAAAATTTATATACAGACTAAGCAAAGGATTTTAAGGATTTTACAAAAAGTTGTTGTAGTTTGAAAACTTCCGCTTGGAAGCGATTTACAGGAAGATACACGAAACACAACGAATAACATGCCTTCTGCAGTGGCTATTTACTGATGTGAGGAACGATACTCAATGTTTGCCCTATTGTTTAGGTGTCAACTGCGCTATCCAGTAATGCTTTAAATATGCCAAAGTTGCAACATTTCCTTCTTAAATAAAAGAGAAATTAAAGAAAAGCATAATAACTTTTATTGGGATACAATTTGAAAAAATTAAAGACCTATAAATTCCCACTGTTGTCCGTTTGTATGTCCGTCCGTCTTTTTTCAATCTCGAGAAAGGAGTTAGATAGATAATGTTCAAGACAGATATTGAAACCACAGAGGAAGAAGACCCCGATTAACTATACACGAACTTGTAGTTTATACCAGACGTCACATTATTTCTATTCAAACATTTTTTCCTGAAACGTCTTAGATAGGTGACCGACATGACTCTGTTGTTAAAGGAAACGTATGATGTACAGGGGCAAGCCACTACTAATTTGACGTGAAGCATTTTAAATTAAAAAAAATTAAAAATATCATTAAAAATTACAGCCCGGCATTGTGACGATATTACAATAAATAAAGAATTTCTCCTTATTAATGTGATAATTTATGTAGCCATAGCTTAATAAAATACTTTAATCACGTACTATATATAAACTATTTTTTAAAAAACTAAATGTTTTACCTATTTTATTATAATTTCAATTTCAAATTAATTACTGATACTAGTAACACAGTTCATACACCTGGATATAACCTACAAAAAAATCAAGGTGTTTGTAAACAGCTTAATTACAAGTTATATTATGTTTATACATTTCGATAGCTTATTTATTTAATTCACGATTAAAAGTAATTCAAACACTCACTGATAGGAGAAATATAGTGCTGAAAACGGGAAGTAACTACAGTAAATAAACTAAATGGGTGTGTTAACAAGCGATTCAACCGCTGAAATACATTTTTTGAAGTAATGACTTGAACGAAATTTTCCAATTTTTGAGTGTCCCACGCTTTTATTTTTGGTCTCATAATACCAAGAATACTGCGAAAACTGAAGGAAATAATAATTATTTTTTTTAAAAATCTTTTAGGCCCTTTACGCGAGTCTAAAACATTTATTAAAATTTTTGTTTTATACTTTTTAATCTTTTGGTGCTTGCGAAATCTTTTTCAATCTACAGGGAGTCCTTCTGTCCTCAAAACTGATGACAGAATGGCTTCTATAGAAGAATGGAATCCATTTGTTTTCAGAGAACCTTGCCAGAGGTCTTGCAAATTTCATTTCTATAATTTGATTGCTTTGAGATAACAATTTATTTTTAAATCTTGGTTATTCTCTTCTCGTTGAAAAAGAAATGATGAACATATAAAAACGTTCTATATTAATCTCGTGACTATAGTAATAATGATTTTTAACCCATTCCTCACTACCCCGTGCTTGCTCTTTGTGGATCTGGCCGAACTGATGATGGGTGTAATTAAAATTAGAAGGTCTTCTCAGGTCCCTTAAGACAAAAAGTGTAGAAAAAAACCTCGAAAATATATTTTAACGTCTTATAAAGACTTATTTATTTAATTATTTTTATCAACAGAATGTTTAATTTTTGTCTATATCATCTACGAAGAATTGTCGATGAATTGTTGATGTTTTCAGAATTTATTTTATATAAATTTCTATAAAATTTCGAATTTCAAAATTTGAAAATAAAGATAATCAATAAAATCAAACGACAATTAAAGGAGAGGAAGTAAAATTTGAAGATTAATTTAGTTTAAGATGAAAGCAGTAACAATTACTAAAGATTTGAATGACGGCAAAAGTATTGTTTTTAAAAAAAACGAACAAACATAGAATTACAGCGAAAAAGTTTTAGCTTTTTAAATATAAAAAAAACTTTAAATTTTATTTACGAAGTTTTATTATAGTTTTAAGTATACTACAACAATTTAATTAATTAATCGTAATCAGGAATTGTGGGGACATTGTCTGGAAGTTTATAACACTTGCATCTATCTTTTTCCAAGTGTAGTCCAAATTGTGCTCCTAATTTTTTACATTCTCTATCGCAGTATTCAGGACCAATCCCTCGTAAACTTTCTGGATATCCATCTTTAGCCTGGACTAAAAACATGACTAAATAAAAATTGTTTTTATTAATTTTTTCTTCTACATAATTTTTACTTATATTAATTATTAAATATTTTACGTTACCTGAAAGCAGGAGAGATAGAAGGAATAAAGTCTTCATTTTGAAGTATCTACACCGTTTGGATAACCTAATATTTTATTTAGTAGAATATAACATAAAATTATAAATTGAATAATTTATAAATTTTTATTATAAAACGAAGATATTTAATATTAATTTAAATAATAAAAATGTACTTTATACTCTGTTTTTGACCTTTCCTGCTGTATCTTTAAAAGGTCTACCATACACATCGTGGATTCGGCCACGTGGCAAAGAAAGGGACATGACAAATCTGCGAAAGAATGCCCAGGAAATATTCTTGGGTTTGCTAACCGAATTCGATCCCGGACCCTTCAGGGCCAGTTTCGAGAAATAGGCGCATGAATGAAATGCAAAGACGACAAATGTCTACTAGTGCTTCCCATAGATATCTGTGGGAGGGGTACAGGGAAACAATTATACTGTTACGCTGTCGCTATAATGTAAAAAATGTTTTACATTACATTTTTAACACCTTTATTACACATTTTAATTTTTCTCCACAAATTTTTACATAAACTTTTCAACAGTTCATTTTTACTATGGTCTCGTCTGATTTATTTACATTTTACACAGAAAATGCAAATCATCATTGTATTATTATACTAGCAGATAAGCCTGGCGTTGCTCGGGGAAAAATAACGACAGTAAAGATTAAGATTATTAGATTATTTCGTACTTTTAAACCCTTATACTATATTATATTATAGTATTTGATTTACATTTACCAAGGTTATCTTACGTAAGAGTTTATCACACCGAGTGCCCAATCTAACATATTTTAAAAAATTTTTTAAATTGTCTACAGTAGAGGAATAAAAAATTTTTTAAATTTTTATAGTTTTTCGAATTTGGAAGGAATTCAAATATTCGTTCAAATTCGTTTATTTTGGATTTATTTTTTTGGGGTTACCCGAAAAGTGGAAATGATTAAAATATATATTAATTGCCAAAATGTATACTATATGTGCGACTATTAATTTTTCTTATTTATTATTTACACTTTATACTGAGTAAACTAACTCTCTCTTCCTCTTCCCTCGAAGGGGGGTGGAATTTCCAAAGATCCATTCTTAGTGTGCATTCGCATGACGTACCCTACTAAACCGCAGTCAAAAACGCAAAAAAACCGCATCTAAAACAGTACAGTAGATAATGAATTCTTCAGCGTAATCTTGATAAATACAAGCTGAGTTCTTTTATCAAGAGTAATAATTTAATTTCAATATATTTTAATAATTTTAATAATTTGAAATTGTGAGATTTGCTCGATCCTTACCATAAAATAATTAGTTGTTACGTTACAGGTAAAAACGTCTCTATATTGTCAACAAGGTGACTCGACACCCACAAATAGATCTGTTCCATTTTTATAGCATCTTGTAAAAATCCACTCCATGGTTCATCATCAATTGAGCGCTAAATTTTGTCTGGTGCACTACAAAATTAGTTGAAGATAAAACGGGTAGACATTCATGTCACTCATCCAAGAAAAGCTTTGTTGAAAAGTTAACAACCGAAGTTTTCAAGGGCGCTTACATATTGAGCGCTGGATTTTTCCCATAATTTAGTAGTAGTGAGAGACTATTATAAATAATTTTTCGATTTTCGTTCTTAAGTAAAAAAATTATATACTGATATAAGTTTGAAAGGTCTGTAATACTCGTGTATGAATAAAAACTCATATTTTTATGCATTGCAATGCCAAGATCTATTAAGATTTTCATTGCTACTACTATTGAAGGGTTGTATAAAATATTAGTAATTCAATGTTGAGTAATTCACGTGTATATTGTTCATTAATTTGTAAAAGTAAAAATTGTAATGATAAAGTAAAATACTAAATAGTAAATATTAAAAAAATTGTAACTTACCTTAAAATGTGATAAACTGGATTAAAACTAATAGCTTTAGGAGGAATAAATAAGCAATATTCTTGAAATTATTGTGTTGAAATCTCAATTACGTCTAATTATAACAAACTCTCGACTTAATATTTATGTATTAATTAAGCGTGACACAGCACAAAATTAAAAAAAAACATATTATTATTTTGCTAGTAATTAAAAGGTAAACTGATGTGTAATCAGTGATTCTTTTAGTACCATGAAGTCATCAGTTTGGAAAACCTTGACTTTAATATAGTAAAATAGACCTAATAAGCAATAAGATATAAGCAATTAAAGTAATTTTTTAAAAATTCATGTAAATATTCGTATTTGATATTAATTGCTTATGTTATTTTGTAGCACACGAAACAGAACATTACACTTTTAATCAGAATCCTCTTACAACTACTTGTATTTTTCTGTGTAAAGCTATTTGAACGTTTTTCTTCACAAGGAAGCGATGAACTAATGAAAAATTTATAATATTAATTACTTTAAAAAATAAAATAATACGTTTACATTTTATTATATAAAGAACAATATAATTTGTAATCCTTTATTATTGTTAATATAAAATAATAATGAATAAATTCTACAAAAACATAATAAATGAGACAGTATATTTTTTAAAGTGAGCTACAATTATTCAAGTTGAATTAATTTAATTTTTAAATACAACGATGAATATTATGAATATATTTTTAAACCTTTAAAAGAGCATATTTTATTTATTATTTTTGTGTTATATTATGCATAAAATATAAAATTACATTTAAATAGCAACCGATAAAATGCCATCTTTACCATGAAAGAACTGATACATATTTTAACAATTTCAGCCACTTTCATATTTTCAATAAATTGTGTTAAGTGTTAATGTTGTTCTTTTTAGCAATTATAATATTTTTATAATATTAATTCTAATAAAATAATAATTCTTAATTAAAGTCAATTTACAGTAAAGATAAACAATTATCCAGAAATGCGAGAGGTTGGGCATTATTTGATTTTGATAAATTTTTTCAATTAATTTTACACGTTTTCCTTCCAAATAGAACTAAGAATTTCGAAATTTTTGTTTCATGACGGAAACAAAACATTGCTGAATAACCGGATGTCTTGTATTTTTATCAAAATTCTGTGTTTTGAAAAGTAACGCTTACGTGCTCATAAATTTCATGATGACGAAACAAATTATGTCAAAACTTAAGAATTTAACTTGATTCCAAGGTCTATAAACATAAGGTCATGACAACAATGTTCCCTATGAAGCCGCGGTATTAGATTTGTAGTTGCAAAGTCACGGTATAGATTTCATGATATCTACGTGCTGTAAACTGCACATTCCATCGAGTTCGAGCCACAGAATTCCTTTTATAATATCAAGTAGAGTATCTTTTCATTTAGAGGTTATTCTAACACATAATTAAAGGCTTTAACTAAGTAAGTTTCAAAATAAAAAGCTATGTCAATGGTATGTATAATAAATTTATTTAGTTTTGGTATGCAAAATTAGAGAAGAAATTTGGAGATACTTGTTAAAATAAGAATATATTTAGTTTTCTATATTCACATGCACTTTTACATTACACAAATTAAAACATTTATTAAATAGTAAACAAAAAAGAGAAATATCTACTTCAACTTTACTGTTTACTTTATAATAAAATTATTATTAAGCAACATTATAGTACAAATTGCATATTCTAACGAATATGCAATTTGTACTATTACATTTCTCTCAATTATTATGAAATATTAACTTAAATGACTGAAAGTTTTAATTTCAATTACTATTTTTTATTTTAAAGTTTAAAGTGTGTTTTTCAGTCCACATATTATAACATTTATTTTGTTTAATAAATTTGTTATTCTAATGTTTCTGTTATTCTGTTTAATAAGTTACATAATACAACCTGTCAGAAAAGTAAATTTTTACAACGAACAGTCTATAGACTACTACTGATCTGAGAAGCATCTTTTAATGTAATTTAAACAGGGTTAATTAAAACCATTTTAATGATGCATACTTCATACATTATATAATAAGGGTTAAATATTAAAGCAATTTAATTGTTTTCATCTAACAACATAAAATATTTAAAAGAAATTTCTATTAGTAACCTGATACTGTATTTTCCAATTTCACTAGAACTGTTACTTCAGAAAATGCAAAAGTTCACACAGAAATACAGTATATGTAGGTAATAGCATTATTTGTATCAAAATATGAATTTATAAAATCAATAATAATTATAAAATATGCGCTAAATTCAGTTGAATGTTTCTTATTGAATATATTCAAGAGATCTTGTAAGGCCATTGTTCCAGATAATGGAAAACTTCATTTTTTTTTTCTTAATGTACATTAAGAAAGTTGAGTACATTATCGAATAATGTCACCTTGGGACAAAAAAATCTTTAAGGCAGCATTTCTTCAATAATTTATAATAAAGAATTATTATCATCCAATTCTAATAAATCTGATTCCTCTGTATATAATCATTAATTAATTAATTAATCATCACTGTTTCCATGAACAGTAATATTATCATTAATTTAAGTCGAACATTACTGTTAATTGAAGTTTTACTCAAATTTAAAATTTGAGTAAAACGTCAGTTCGCCATTGCTCACGAATACACACGTGTATCGTCAGTAGTGGCAAACTTTTCGAACATACTCAACATTAACTTGTTATCACTGTGTGACAGTTTGCATTTCCATTGTTTTTTGTGTGATGTTATCAAACTGTATTGACGTAAGTATGTATTTTATGCAATAAATTGTGCATATTTCTTCATACCTATGGCTATTCCTTTCAAATGTTTACGCAAAATGGTGTGCATTACTTTCGGACATTTTTGGGTATACAGGCGATAATTTATCTTATCCGCGTGAACCACATGTCGTTTCGTACTAATTAATTGATGCTCTAAAACCTTCTAATTGGGAAGTTTGCTCTATCTGTTTTCGTTTTCGATTTGCACTGTCTTTCTTCCAAATTTCGCCACTAGGGGCGCTGCTGTCGTTTGCATTAGGTCGGGCGTAGTCACTTTACTATACCGTTACCTCACTTGCATAGCTGTAGCTCTCTCCGTTCGCAAGAATTTTCCGGTTAAAGGGACTTTCCCATGCATCCTGTATAATTTAAAACAAAGTGATATTTACAATAATATATAAATATTTACACAATTATTTTTGTGTATCAGCAGCAATGCGCATAAAAGAACTTTTACTTTCATGCATATTTTTGGCACTCAGAGTTTTGTTTATGTCATTAGCAAAGATGTGAAGTCTTACAGTAAATTGAGTTTGCAAAAGTAATTCTGCAACTTCAAGTTTGCAGGATAATGGAACTCTGAAGCTTTCATTTAATGAGCTTGCAGTTAGTCTCATCAGATGCTCAGGTACATTTTTATGATTAAACAGTCTTAGAATATTTCTGAAAAGTTTCTTGTCCACATTTTATAATATTGAATGCTAATTCCGTTGGATGCATTAGACTTTCCTTACTGACTTCAGTTATCCATTCGTGTGGCGGTTTTGACGATGGCTCTGAGGTGTAAATTCCAGCTATGCAAATACTGCATGTTAATTTTTTGGAAATCGAATTATTTTGTGGTTAATGCATCTCTGGGAATAATTCCAGATGATGCACAAAATTTTAAGACAGAAGAAACGTTATAATTAAATAAACTTTTATTCACCGGAACTCGCATTTTCTCAAAGTAATTCGGGTCACTGATAGGGAGAGAGCTGGTGCTTCTTGCTGCTCATTTACATACTCTATGTAGTTCAGAGAAACTGTGTTTGAATGGAGCCCATTTTCTCTTACAGTTTATTTTGAAAGATTAATATCCTGTGACAGCAAGAAGCTTCTAATGTTTTTTAGTAAGTGAGAAACATCTGTGACAAAATATATGTTTTCACTTTATATAGTAGGATGTGAGATTTTACAGTTCACCCGATTACGTACTGAATGCACACCAATAGCACCCCACATACTGGTGTTGGTGGAACCCATATCACTTGAAGTACACTGTACAACAAGGCCATAGTCATGCAAACTCTGCATTAGTCTCTTTACAAAACACCACAGTAATTGTGTGGATCTGTTGAATTTCTCGTAAGTGCATATGCCACCTTCTCCTTCTAGTGGTGGTTAGTCCCTTCACAACGAAAACAAGAGCATGAGTAGCAAGATAAAATAAATTTTACATATAAAAACTTAAATTAAAAATAAAAAGTAATAATACAATATTTTTTAATCGTTATAATTATTTTACAGTTTATTTTTATTATATTTTAAACATTACTATATAAAAGTTTGTCTAGAGCTTTTATGGAGACTGAGGTTTAAGCGAGACTTTTTTGCCTTTTTCGGAAAATTGAATTAAGTATAACATTTATTTTTTAATAAAAAGCAATATTAAAGATTTTACTTTTCGCTAGTAACAATAACATTAATTTATATGGATAGGAAGCATTAAGGGCCATTGGGAAAGCAACCCAGGCAACCCTCTGGACAACCCAGGTTATGTAAAAATATTTTTATAATGTTAATAAAAGTATTGAATTTTATAGAAGATATATTTTTATAAAAATATTTAAATAATTATATTTTTTGAGTTTTGCTTATTTATACGAGAAAATATGTAATTTATATTAATTAATCGTATTTAATGTTAACAATATTTTTATTATGTATTGCATATATATATATATATACAGTATGCCAATATGTAATTTATAAATTTATATTGAAAAATTTAAATAAAATTAAAAATTTATTTAATTAATAATTAAGACATATTTGTAAGAATTTGTAAAATTTACTTCAGTTTTTTATAGTTCCTAACACGTTAAAAATAAAATAATGTATCAAGTAATTTGACGTAAGGGATTAATTTAAAAATATTTACGAAGGTTTTAAATTATATTCTATGTAAAATTTTATTATAATTACAATTTAAAATTAATTGCTGTTGCAAGAAACTCAGTTCATACACTCAGATATAACGTATAGAAAACGCTCAAGGTGTTTGTAAACAGCATAACCACAGATTGTACAAGTTTGTACATTCCAACTGCTTATTTTGAGATTATAACGCATCTAACATTAAACAAAACGTTTCTTATAATTTTATTGGTAATTTATTATGATTTGCACGCTTTCTTCGTCATAGGGATGACCTTTTCACGATTAAGAATATTTCAAATACTCACTGAAGGGGGAATATGGTACTGCAAACGGAAAAAGACTACAGTAAATAAACTGGATGACTGTGATATTGGAAAATTAGCTATACACAACAGCGTATGAAGAACTTATTGAAAGCAAGCGAGCAACCTTTTCTGTAGCGATTCAATCGCTAAAATACATTTTATGAAGTAATGACCCGACCAATTTGAACGAATTTTTGCACTTTTTGAGTGCCCCATACTTTTATTTTTGGTCTCATAATACCAAGAATACTGCGAAAACTGAAGGAAATAATAATTATTTTTTTTAAAAATCTTTTAGGCCCTTTACGCGAGTCTAAAACATTTATTAAAATTTTTGTTTTATACTTTTTAATCTTTTGGTGCTTGCGAAATCTTTTTCAATCTACAGGGAGTCCTTCTGTCCTCAAAACTGATGACAGAATGGCTTCTATAGAAGAATGGATTTCAACTGTTTTCAGAGAACCTTGCCAGAGGTCTTGCAAATTTCATTTCTATAATTTAATTGTTTTGATAACATTTTATTTTTAATCTTGGTTATTCTCTTCTCGTTGAAAAAGAAATGATGAACATATAGAAACGTTCTATATTAATCTCGTGACTATAGTAATGATGATTTAAGCTTATTTTTAACCCGTTCCTCACTACCCCGTGCTTACTCTTTGTGGATCTGGCCGAACTGATGATGGGTGTAATTAAAATTAGAAGGTCTTCTTAGGTCCCTTAAGACAAAAAGGGTAGAAAAAACCTCGAAAATATATTTTGACGTCGTATAAAGACTTATTTATTTAATTATTTTTATCAATAGAATGTTTAATTTTTGTATATATCATCTACGAAGAATTGTCGATGAATCATTCATATTTTCAGAATTTATTTTACATAAATCTCTATAAAATTTCGAATTTCAAAATTTGTAAATAGGGATAATCAAATAAAATCAAACGACAATTAGAGGAGAGGAAGTAAAATTTGAAGATTAATTAGTTGAAAGTAAAACCATTAACAATTACTAAAGATGTGAATGACGGCAAAAGTATTGTTTAAAAAAAAAAAAAAAACAAACTTAGAATTACACTGAAAAAGTTTTAGTTTTTTAACTACAAGAAGTTTTAATTTTTATTTAACATTACAGTTTTAACTACATTAGAATAATTTAATTAATTAATCGTGCTCAGGAATTCCTTCAATTGTGGGAATATTGTCTGGAAGTCCAAAACACTTGCATCTTCCAAAGTCGTGTACTCCTAATTTTGCTCCTAATTTTTTACATTCTCTATCGCAGGCTTCAGGATCAATCTTAAGTAAATTTAGAGGTGTTCCATCTTTAGCCTGGACTAAAAACATGACTAAATAAAAATTGATTTTATTAATTGTTTCTTCTACATATTTTTTACTTATATTAATTATTAAATATTCTACGTTACCTGAAAGCAGGAGAGATAGAAGGAATAAAGTCTTCATTTTGAAGTATCTGCACAGTAGATCTTTGGATAGCCTAATATTTTATTTAGTTGAATATAACATAAAATTATAAATTGAATAATTTATAAATTTTAATTATAAAACAAAGATATTTAAATATTTCTACTGGAATATTTTGCTAATTAAGGGAATTGTTTAAGAATCTATAAGAAAATCGATCTCGGGCCCTTTATAGATTTAAAAAAAAATAAATTTTATACGTAAAAATATATATATATATATATATATATACATTAATGTTAATTATTAGAAGTACTGGATAATACAGAACATGCGTTTTTTAAGAAATATTTAAAGAATTACTGTATATTCTTAATTTTATATAATTGTTTTTATTTCGTGTAAGTTTTTTGAAATTTTGCTTATTTATAAGAGAAAAATGTATAATTTATATTCATTTATCGTAATTAATGATAAAAATATTCATATTAGGCATTATACACATATATTTATATGTGTATAATGCCAAATATGAACATTAATTCTGATTAATATTCAAGTTAATATTTGAATATTAATCAAAATTAAAAATATATTTAATTAATAATTAAGGTAATTTTTAAGGTAATACTTAAGGTACTTAGTTTAGTTTCTTTAGTTTAATATATTAAAAATTACACCAGATAACATAGCAAGTAATTTGACATCAGTTCCTTATACGAGTTTACCAAATGTTAAAAAATTCATAAAACTTTCTCTTAGATTTTTACTCATTTTAATTTTTTCCACCATTTTATTACGTATAGTTTTTAACAGTTCATTTTCTATTACTCTGTGGGTTCTCTGATTTATTTCCACATTTCACACAGATGAAATACAAATCATCATTGTATTATTATATTTATCAAGAGTAATAATTTATTTTCAATATCTTTCAATAATTCTAATAGTTTGAAATTGTGAGGTCCGATTATTACCATGAGAAAAGTTAGTTAAGGTTTTACATTACACGTAAAAACGTCTCCGTACTGTCATCAAAGTGACTCGACACTCACAAACGGATCTGTTCCAGTGCATGAACAGCAGATTTTTACAGCATCTTGTAAAAATCCACACCGTTGTTCTTCATCAAATGAGCACTCAAGTTTGTCCGGTGCATTACAAAATTAGTTGAAGATAGAATGGGTAAACATTAAGAGTTAGCCAATCCGTTTTCAAGGAAGCTTACACATTGCGTGCTGGCTTTTTCCGATAATTTAGTAGTAGTGAAGGAATATTATTCTATAAATAATTTTCCGATTTTCGTATTGTCTCCTTAAGAAACAAATTATATATTATATACTGATATAAGTTTGAAGTGTCTATAATACTCATACATGAATAAAAGCTCATAATTTTATACATTTCAATGCCAAGATCAATAAAGATTTTCATAGCTACTCTTATTCAATGATTGTCTAAAATATCAGTAATACAATATTGAATAATTCACGTGTGTATTGTTCATTAATTTGTAAAAGTAAAATTAATTTGATAGAGTAAAATACACTAATTGGTATTAAATTAAAAATATTAGAGAAAAGTATTAAAAAGATTGTTACTTGCCTTAAAATCTGATAAACTAAATTAAAAATAGTAGCTTTAGGAGGAATAAATAAGCAATATTCTTGAAATGTATTGTGTTGAAATCTCAATTATGTCTAATTGTAACAAATTTTCGACTTAATATTTATTTATTAATTAAGCGTAACACATCAAAAATTTAAAAAAACATATTATTATTTTGCTAGTAATTAAAAGAAAAACTGATGTGTAATAAGTGATTTTTTTTTGTACCATAAAGTCATCAATTTAAAAAAAAACGTAGATTTTAATAGAGTAAAATACACCTAATAAGCAATAAGATTAAAATAATTTTTAAAAAACCTTTTAAATATTCGTATTTGATATTAATTGCTTATATTATTTTGTAAAACACGAAAACACAGAACGTATTTATACGTAACAACAACAATTGATGAATCAATTACAATGTCCATTTTATTTCTGGACATAAAGTTTGATATTCAGGAGGAACTTTTTAATCCTCAACCTATATATGAGCACATTGTTTCTGTCTGAGGACAGAAACAATGTGCTCATATATATCTAGCAGGTGAAAAGTCGTGTTTTGTGCATTCTCTTCCACAGTCTTCATGGGTCTTCATGGAATCATTGAAGCAAATGAAATAAGAACGCATTTCGAGATCTATGGTTCTATGGCAAAAGCTATTGGCTTAATGGAAAGCTGTCTTTGATCAACGTTGTCCAATTAACAAAATCTATCAATAGCGGGACAATTGATAGTATTTTGAATAGCAAAAATGGTGCAAAATAATTCCCTAAAAGACAACAATATCGAATAACAAACTGTCCAATAAAGATGAAGTGGGAATTGCGAGATTTGTAGTTGAAAAGCTCTTCTAAAAGCGAGAAAAGCTTAAATCTTGATTACCCACACATTGCTATGTCATTATTTCATAAGGAAGATTTTGTGCCCAATATCTATATTTCTCCGCAAACAGTGTATTACACTTTTGATCAGAATCCTCTTACAACTACTTTTATTTTTCTGTGTAAAGTTATTTGAACGTTTTTCCTCACAAGGAAGCAATGAACAAATGAAAAATGTATAATATTAATTACTTTAAAAAGTAAAATAATACGTTTCCATTTTATTATATAAAGAACAATATAATTTATAATCCTTTATTATTGTTAATATAAAATAATAATGAATAAATTTTACAAAAACATAAGAAATGAGAGAGCATATTTTTTTGAAGTGAGCTACAAATATTTAAGTTAAATGAATTACATTTTAAATATGCTGATGATTATATTTTTAAACCTTTAAACAAGCGTATTTTATGTATTATTTTTGTGTTATATTATGCATAAAATATAAAATTACGTTTAAACAGCAAACGATAAAATGCCATCTTTACCATGAAAGAACTAATATATATTTTAACAATTTCAGCCACTTTGTTATTATTAGTAAATTGTGGTAAGTAAATTTTATTCTTTTCAGTGATTATGATATTTTTCTAATATTAATTCTAATAAGTTTTTATTTCGTGACGGAACCAAAAATGCCTTGTCTTGTATTTTACTCCAAATTTCGTAAGTTACTTGGGTTTTTTGAAAAGTAAAGCCTACAAGGTCATAACTTTTATAAAAACGAAACAAATTATGTCAAAACTGGTTTAGAATTTAACTTGATTCCAAGAAAAAAAGTCAGTTTAAAAAATAATAATTCTAAAAAATTAACTCGATAAATTTTGATTCTTTTACATTTTTAATTATTTTCTGTAGTTAATTTAAATATTAACTACATATTATTAAGATTAATTTAAATATTATATAAGATAAAAAATCGTTCTTGCTTTCGTCTAGTTCATACCGATTTTTGTAAGCTTTTATTGGTCGGTTTGAATTGAAACTGACCAATGATAGTTAGGCCTACATTTAACATTGAAATTATAACTTGTTTTATAATATTATTGGTTAAACATTATTTATAAAGCTGTTTATATATAGTAAAAAATAATAAATTATTATTTTTTAATCTCTGTTAGCGTTATCAAACTTTAATTAGCCAATGACAGAGAATTTCAAGAAGTCAGTTTCCGATTGGTTAATATAAATTTAAATTAATTAAACACAAGGTCGGGACACGATATCGTGATGCATCGCGGCAGTCGACATATCGAGTCTTTTGAGGTGTGTACGGTGTTTCTAGAGCGAGTGTGATTGTTTGTTTCTTTCGATCTTGAGATATATTATTAAAATGCTTTGGTGTTGAGCACCGATTTGTAAAAATTCGACAGTCAGAGGTTCGTTGATTGTTTCGTTTTCCCACTGACAGATCCAGGAGAGTGAGATTTAAGAGTTAATATAAGTAATGGTTTATTGGTCATTATATACAAAGAAACCAGATTTATTAGAATTGAATAATAATAAATTTTTCTTGTAAATAATTGAAGAAATTCTGCCTTAAAGATTTTTACACCAAGGTGACAATTTATTGTTTCATAATATAGAGTACTCAACTTTCTTAATGTACAGTCAAACCTGTTTTTATGCGGGGGATAGGGACCGCATTAAAAAAAAACGCATTAAAAAAATCTCACGAAACTTCACGAATGGCTGTAAATAATAGTTTTCGCAACACAATTAAAAAAAATAATAATTTTTTTTATGCGGTCAACAGGGACCGCATAAAAAAAGTCTCACATAGAAAATAACTCAAAACCGTATGAAATAGAATTTATTGACAACAGATGTCAGCACTCGACTGCATCGTCTGGTCTATCGTCTGTTTTACATATTTTTGTCCAGGTGGTGTTTTGTTGACTTAAAAAGTAAATTATTTCATTTTTCGCATATTCATGCAATAATATTACTATAATAAGTGCATTTATGCTATAATAAGTTTATTTAGCTATAATAAGTCAACGTAAGACATGAGACGGCCGGATGGCCGAGCGGTAAAGGTGGCAGCCTACCGCTCTGGGGGACCCGGGATCGAATCCGAACGGGTCGAATAATCCCCAGGAATTTTTCGGGGGGGGGTGGTCCGTTCGGATATGTCGGGCCCCGTCCCTCACCACCTGGTCGCCCCATTGTGGGCCTGGCCGAACCCATAATGGGCCTACTAAAAGAGGCCCTCTTAGTGCCCACAGGGCGGAAAGAGTTAAAAAAAAAAAAAAAAAAAAAAAACGTAAGACATGACAAATCGCACGAGACTAGTCGCCAACTATACCGCACAAATTAAAAATTCGCATTAAAAAAATCGCACATAAAAACAGGTTTGACTGTATACATTAAGAAAAACATGATCTACTTACATTTTAAAAGCTCTTCTTTAACAAAAATTTTTAGGACATTAAACATTGCTTTTTCAGATTTTAAAAATATTTATCACAGGAGTGACAAATTCACATATTAATATCAGAAAAATTCACTAATCAATTATTTTTCAAAAACATGTATAATTTATATTAATTAAATCATTATTAATATTTACTAATTATTGTGAAGAATTCTGCTGTGTTAGATTTGTTATATAATAATAAACGATTACTTGCTTAGAAAACTACAGAAAATTATTTTCCTCTTCGAGTTGACGTTTTCCTTTATCAGGAACACAGGCCATACAAGATTACTTGAATATAATCAAAAAGAAACATTCAACTGAATTTTCTGCATATTTTATAATTATTATTGATTTTATAAATTCATATTTTAATACAAATAATGCTATTTTCTACATATACTGTATTTCTGTGTGAACTTTTGCATTTTCTGAAGTAACAGTTCTAGTGAAATTGGAAAATACAGTATCAGGTTACTAATAGAAATTTCTTTTAAATATTTTATGTTGTTAGATGAAAACAATTAAATTGCTTTAATATTTAACCCTTATTATATAATGTATGAAGTATGCATCATTAAAATGGTTTTAATTAACCCTGTTTAAATTACATTAAAAGATGCTTCTCAGATCAGTAGTAGTCTATAGACTGTTCGTTGTAAAAATTTACTTTTCTGACAGGTTGTATTATGTAACTTATTAAACAGAATAACAGAAACATTAGAATAACAAATTTATTAAACAAAATAAATGTTATAATATGTGGACTGAAAAACACACTTTAAACTTTAAAATAAAAAATAGTAATTGAAATTAAAACTTTCAGTCATTTAAGTTAATATTTCATAATAATTGAGAGAAATATAATAGTACAAATTGCATATTCTGACGAATAATTATGTTGCTTAATAATAATTTTTATTATAAAATAAACAGTAAAGTTCTATTTGTTGGTATTGTCTACTGTTTATTAAATGTTTATAAATATACTTATTTAATTCTCTATAAAAATAAATAAATTTGGTTTATATGCATAAGAAAATTCCTAAATGAAGGAAATATTATCTCTTGCAAATAGTTTTGAAGGTTTACTTTACATAATATATAAAGTTTGTGAGAATGTATATACAGTAGCATTAAAGAGTTTCTTGTCTCGAAAATTGTTGAAACTAGTACCCCAAATACTACGAGGGAGGGTTTTTTGAACCTCCGATAGTTCACAAAACAAAGACAAGTGTAAATAACAAAACGAATTTATTACCAACAGGGCCGGCCGTAGGTCGGTGCGGACGGTGCGACCGCGCCAGGCGCCTTCATAGGGGGGCGCAGAAAATGCAACGATAGTTCATCTGCTCAAAATGTAAAACCCAATCACCTTATTACTACTTAACCCTACCTGCCAAAATGGATGTACCAAATGCTTCACAATTGCTGAAGAACTGCTCGGAATTTGTAAAAGAGTACCGGGGTTATTCGTCTGCTCTGACAACAGCTAGGCAAATTGCTTCTCAGACTGAAACAGATCTTATTTTTAAGGCAGTCCGATCCCGAAGAAAGAACATTATTTGAATACGACGCCGTAGATGAGACACCAACAGATCCTGAAGAATTGTTTAAAATGAACGTGTTTTACCCTATGATCGATACAATTGAGAATGTGTTGGTCTCTCGTTTACACAACTATCCAAATTTAATGATACATGCTCCTTTCTATACAACAAAACAATTCCTGAAAAGTCCAAATTGGAAAAAGTCTGTGCAGATTTAGAAATAAGTTTAACCGATGGGGAAAAACGTGACATGTCTGGTTATGAATTAGTTGAGGAACTTTTACGCCTGAATTCATTGTTGAAAGAGCTCGAATTAGCAGAATTAATAAAAGTTCTTCAACTTATTAATCAAAATGGCTGGCAGGATATATTTCCGAATGTATGGACAGCACTTCCAATTTTGCTGACCATACCTGTAACTGTCGCTAAAGGAGACCAAAGTTCAATAAATTAAAACTCATTAAAACTTATTTACGTTCAACCATGTGTGAGGATAGACTGTCAGATCTAGCAATTTTATCAATAGAAAATAGTATTGCCCAGGACTCGAATTATTCTGAATTAATAAAAAAATTTGTAAGCGTTAAAGCGAGGAAGGTGGAAATCGAGGCTCTTTACTTCATTTTTCGTTTTTTAATTTGTTTCAATTTTAAATTAATTTACGATGTAAATTTGACTTTTCGTAACGTGAGCATTGTCTGTGCCAATAAATAAATCTTTCCGAACAGATATTGTTTGTTTCATTTTATTGTTATTGTTCCTCATCCATACTATTTCTATGCTAATCTTTCAGGGGCCTGAGTTATTAATAATGTAAAAAAATGTATGTTAGCTTTAGAGTCTATGTACAGTTTAGTCTCTACGGGAAAGTACCACAATGAGATCTCGCACCAGCTGAAAACCTTGCTAGGGTCGCCTCTGCTTATGATGGCAGAGTTATTTAATCAGATGGATGTACAGGCTGGTTACCCATTCTCTAAATGTAGAAATGAATGTAATTAGAACGGTTTTTCGTTCCCGAAATATCATTTTCTATTCTATTTCTAAAAATTTATACACTGGTGCCTCATATAACGTACTTAATCCGTTTCAGCTAAACGTCCGTTAAGTGAAAATTTCGTTGTACGAAACGCATTTTCCCATAGAAATATATGTTAAAACATCTAATTCGTTCTGCAGCATAAAATAACCACACTGTACCATTTAAAAAAAATGAAAATGGAGCAGTCACCAATTATGTCGGGTAGTCATATGTTGTGAGGAGGAGGTAGAGGAACACTTTCTTCACACATTCATACAGACACACAATTTTTACACATTGCAGCAGGTCTCTTTTTATTGTTTTTTAATCAGTCAGGTTCAGGAGAGGCTACCGAGGCTTGCAAGGTCAACTCCTCTTGTTCCATGCTTTGTTTTTTGGCAGCTGGCTTCATGAAAAACATGTCCACGGTGGTCTGTTTCTCTCTCTTCTTCAACACCTGTCAGAAATGAGTGCAAGGGTGTATTGTAGAGATCATTGATCCTGTTGGCCTCAGCTGTGTTTGGATAGTGAGTATTGGGTAACTCCTGAACCTCTCCCCATTTGACAAGGAAGTCCTTGATGTCAGCAGTTGAAATTGGTTGATTGGATAACTCCTCCTTGTCGTCAGATGAAGCTTCCCTTTGAGCTTCATCATGTTCCTGGACGAGAAGTGCTTGGAGCTCTTCAGTTGTCAGCTCTTCTTGGTGTTCTTCAATGAGCTCCTCCACATCCTCCACCTCCATCTCCAATTCCAACTCTTGGGCCGTCGAGATAATCTCCTGCACCACTTCTGTATCCTCAGCTGGTTCTTCCTGGGTCCATTCAGAAACAAGCCTCTTCCAGGCTGAATTGAGGGTCTTCTGCGTGATTTCTCCCCGGGCCTTCTGGATGAGTCTAATTGACACAAGAACATCAAACTTCTCTTTCTAGAACTTTCGGACAGTCATGTCTCTACAAAGCTGACATTCTTCAAACACCATCATGAAGAGAGCTCTGGTGTACAGTTTTTTCAAGTTGCCAATGAGTTGCTGATCCATTGGCTGAAGGATGGCAGTGGTGTTTTCTGGCAGATACTGCAGCTTGATGAAAGCATAGCTTCCTTTAAAGATCTCCTCCAGGTATTTTGGGTGCTTTGTCCAGTATCAGCAGGGCTTTGAGCGGCAGCTCTTTCAAAGGCTCCTAAAATGCCTATTTCAAAAAAGCTATTTTGGGAAGCCAAGAAGGGGAAAACATCTAAAAATAGCAGATTGCCATTGGCAACGGCAAAAGAGTAGAAACATCATTCGCACTTGTTCGCAGAAAGTCCGTTGTTTGCTTCATGTAACTGCCGAACGGAAAGTCCGTTGTTCGCAGCCAGTCCGTTGCTCGAGTCACGTAACAGCTAAACAGAAAGTCCGTTGTTCGCAACGTCCGTTATTCCAGGCGTGCGTTATACGAGGCATCACTGTATATAAAAATATGTTTAAATGTTATTTAATAAAATTCTTCATTGTTATAAATACAGCGTAATTATTAGATGCACTTACAAAATCTAGATGTAATGTTGATTATTGTCATTTCACTCGAATTATTAATTATTATTAATTAAAACAATTGAATAAATATATTTATAATATCAAAATATGTAATAATCTACCTTTTTCAATGACTTATCTTACTGTAGAGTAGTGTAAACATCGTGTAAAATGACGAACTGTATATAAAAATTTCATAACTTGTTTTTTGTTATTTAATTCTTATCTATTTATTTTTCTGTGAAAACATCCTTGTGAAAACCAATAAGTTTGATTGAAGCTATTTATATAATCCGATACTTAAAAAATATCGAATTCCCGATGACAATGCAGATACAATGATATCAATTTGGCATTGATGGCATGTCTCTGTTACAGTTTGTGAAAATATTTCAGAAAATAAGCAATGCCCGAAACGCGTATCGGCCTATAGAGGATCCAGAATAAAAATAAAGTAAAAATGCCTAGTGTCTATTAATTCACCTAGTAGTGAAGGTGTAAAGATCGCTTTTAGCGTCCTAAGTCGAAAAGCCACGCGACCGAGATAATTGGACCCACCTGGCGTTGGGGCCATAAACGGCCGGAAAGATCAAAGGAGTAGCGTCTCCGTTTAAGGGTCAATGTGTTTGCTACGTGTCGGCCGGCTTGGGAAAAAAATGTAAACAAGGGACGGACGCGAATGTAAGCTACGTCGTCGGGAAATAGGGCGGACGTCTTTGGAAGCTCCCAGGGGAAAAGAAGAATCTGATTGGCCGCAAGTTGTCGCCGTAGAATCCTTTAAATTGTAAGGGATACGCGAGAAACGGGGAGAAGGGCAAGAGACTGTTAACACGGTAGTTTCAGGCACTTGGACAGCCCGCTGAGCGTAGAGAGAGTGTTCTCCTCTGACAACGATCTCAGGGACGGGTAAGTGCGGAGACTGGACAGGCCGTGTAGTTGAGCCAACTCCACGAACCGACCGGAGTTTCCCGAGAGGCCAATAGTCTCCAACAGACAAGCTGACGTGAGACACCACACCTGTGTTGCTTAGTGTACATAATGTTGTCGAACTTGGACATTCTGTAAATATTTGTGTTGTAAATAAAGTGTAAATATTCACTTGTTGAGTGTGGAGGTGTAGCTTTCTTCGAACCATCGTACGGACGTTTTCGAGTCGTAAAGACCAACTCGAGAAGGAATATCGTAAAGATCGTAACGGCTTAATAAGGATCTTCACTGAAGGAAAAAAGCAAAAAATATTTATTTCTAATTTTTATTACTAGGTGAAAAAATGGCGTATGAAGAACAAGAAACACAAAATGGAAACACGCAAAAGGTTTTTATTCACAACATTTGTTCAATGTGCAATTTATTTGCATCAGTCACATGTTCATTGAACAAATGTTGTGAATAAAAACCTTTTGCGTGTTTCCATTTTGTGTTTCTTGTTCTTCATGCGCCATTTTTTCACCTAGTGATAAAAATTCGAACTAAATATTTTTTGAATTTTCATTTTAATATAACATATAACATATATACCAAGTTCCATCAAAATACGTCCACGAGAACGAGCTCTAGACAGGTCTGAATAGAGCCACTTTAATTATAACCACCCTGAACCTTCTAACATCGTCTCTTAGCATGCACATGAGGAAATTAACAGTTTTACAGCAGAGTCGAACTTTCATTTGAAGCTATTCGTCCGCGGTGAAAGGTTGACTCTGCCATGGAACTGTTAATTTCTTCATGTGCATGCTAAGAGACGATGTTAGAAGATACCTTTTTATGTATTGTCTACTTTTAAGCATTTTTCTTAAATTTTTTAACTTTAACTTACCTGGCAATTATCAAATGTTATTATTATGCAATTTAATTGTGTTATTTTTTTTTTCTTAAATAATGCATATTTGCTGTTTAAGTATATCGAAATGGGTAGTGTTTAGGGTCTAGGAATAGATTAGTTGGCTTTCTAATTAAAAAATTAATTCGGATTTCGAACGATTGTAAGTTCGAACAGCCTTCTGCAATGAATTAAATTCGAAGTACGTGGCACCCCTTTTTTGATATTGTACTCGTTTAAATATTTTATGTTTAATAAATGAGTAATAATTCTTAAATATGTAATAAAATTATTTGAAATAAACTTTTTCTCTATTTTTTCAAAGAAACTTTATTATATTTTATTTTCTGAAATATTTTCATGAACTGTAAACAGAGACATGCCATCAATGCCGAATTGATATCATTGTATCTGCATTGTCATCAGGAATTCGATATTAATCAAGTATCGGATTATATAAATAACTTCAAACTTATCGGTTTTCACAAGGATGTTTTCACAGAAAAATAAATAGATAAGAATGAAATAATAAAAATGTTGAGGAATTTTTATATAAAGTTCGTCATTTTACACGATGTTTAAACTACTCTACAGTAAGATAAGTCATTGAAAAAGGTAGATTTTTACATATTTTGATATTATAAATATATTTATTCAATTATTTTAATTAATAATAATTACTAATTCGAGTGAAATGACATTAATCAACGTTATATCTAGATTTTGTAAGTGTATCTAATAATTATGCTATATTTACGATAATGAAGAATTTTATTAAATAACATTTAGACATATTTTTATATAATAATACAGTATAAACTTTTTTAGAATTAGAATAGAAACCAATATTTCGGGAACGAAAAACCGTTCTAATTACATTCATTTCTACATTTAGAGAATGGGTAACCAGCCTGTACATCCATCTGATTAAATAACTCTGCCATCATAAGCAGAGGCGACCCTAGCAAGGTTTTCAGCTGGTGCGAGATCTCATTGTGGTACTTTCCCGTAGAGACTAAACTGTACATAGACTCTAAAGCTAACATACATTTTTTTACATTATTAATAACTCAGGCCCCTGAAAGATTAGCATAGAAATAGTATGGATGAGGAACAATAACAATAAAATGAAACAAACAATATCTGTTCGGAAAGATTTATTTATTGGCACAGACAATGCTCACGTTACGAAAAGTCAAATTTACATCGTAAATTAATTTAAAATTGAAACAAATTAAAAAACGAAAAATGAAGTAAAGAGCCTCGATTTCCACCTTCCTCGCTTTAACGCTTACAAATTTTTTTATTAATTCAGAATAATTCGAGTCCTGGGCAATACTATTTTCTATTGATAAAATTGCTAGATCTGACAGTCTATCCTCACACATGGTTGAACGTAAATAAGTTTTAATGAGTTTTAATTTATTGAACTTTGGTCTCCTTTAGCGACAGTTACAGGTATGGTCAGCAAAATTGGAAGTGCTGTCCATACATTCGGAAATATATCCTGCCAGCCATTTTGATTAATAAGTTGAAGAACTTTTATTAATTCTGCTAATTCGAGCTCTTTCAACAATGAATTCAGGCGTAAAAGTTCCTCAACTAATTCATAACCAGACATGTCACGTTTTTCCCCATCGGTTAAACTTATTTCTAAATCTGCACAGACTTTTTCCAATTTGGACTTTTCAGGAATTGTTTTGTTGTATAGAAAGGAGCATGTATCATTAAATTTGGATAGTTGTGTAAACGAGAGACCAACACATTCTCAATTGTATCGATCATAGGGTAAAACACGTTCATTTTAAACAATTCTTCAGGATCTGTTGGTGTCTCATCTACGGCGTCGTATTCAAATAATGTTCTTTCTTCGGGATCGGACTGCCTTAAAAATAAGATCTGTTTCAGTCTGAGAAGCAATTTGCCTAGCTGTTGTCAGAGCAGACGAATAACCCCGGTACTCTTTTACAAATTCCGAGCAGTTCTTCAGCAATTGTGAAGCATTTGGTACATCCATTTTGGCAGGTAGGGTTAAGTAGTAATAAGGTGATTGGGTTTTACATTTTGAGCAGATGAACTATCGTTGCATTTTCTGCGCCCCCCTATGAAGGCGCCTGGCGCGGTCGCACCGTCCGCACCGACCTACGGCCGGCCCTGTTGGTAATAAATTCGTTTTGTTATTTACACTTGTCTTTGTTTTGTGAACTATCGGAGGTTCAAAAAACCCTCCCTCGTAGTATTTGGGGTACTAGTTTCAACAATTTTCGAGACAAGAAACTCTTTAATGCTACTGTATATACATTCTCACAAACTTTATATATTATGTAAAGTAAACCTTCAAAACTATTTGCAAGAGATAATATTTCCTTCATTTAGGAATTTTCTTATGCATATAAACCAAATTTATTTATTTTTATAGAGAATTAAATAAGTATATTTATAAACATTTAATAAACAGTAGACAATACCAACAAATAGAACTTTACTGTTTATTTTATAATAAAAATTATTATTAAGCAACATAATTATTCGTCAGAATATGCAATTTGTACTATTATATTTCTCTCAATTATAATGAAATATTAATTTAAATGACTGAAAGTTTTCATTTGAATTACTATTTTTTATTTTAAATTTTAAAGTGTGTTTTCAGTTCACATATTATAACATTTATTCTGTTTAATAAATGTGTTATTCTAATGTTTCTGTTATTCTGTTTAACAAGTTACATAATAGAACCTGTTAGATAACTAAAACTTTACCACAAACAGTCAATAGACTAGTACTGATCTGAGAAGCATCTTTTAATGTAATTTAAACAGGGTTAATTAAAACCACTTTAATGATGCATACTTCATACATTATATAATAAGTGTTAAATATTAAAGCAATTTAATTGTTTTCATCTAACAACATAAAATATTTAAAAGAAATTTCTATTAGTAACCTGATACTGTATTTTCCAATTTCACTAGAACTGTTACTTCAGAAAATGCAAAATATTCACACTGAAATACAGTATACGCAGATAATAGCATTATTTATATCAAAATATCAAGTTATAAAAGAAATAATAATCTATATAAATAAAAACGTAAATGTTCGTTTGTTCAAAATCTTAATTAATTCTCCGAAAGTTCTTCACCGATTGCTTTGAAATTTTGATACAACGTTGCATTTGAATACGCGCGAGTTTTAAAAATATTATTACATAACCTGAGTTGTCAAGAGGTGGATGCTTTCCCCATAGCCCTTAATGCTTCCTATCCCTATAAATTAATGTTATTGTTACTAACGAAAACAAATCTTTAATATTGCGTTTTATTAAAAAAGAAAAGTTGTACTTAGTTCTAATTTAAATTTTTATATGTAAAATTTATTTAAAAAGAAAATTTTCTACAGGGACCGAAATCGATTCTCTTATAGTGATTCTCACTCGTTTTTCGATTATTTTCCCAATTATCTTTGTTTAAAAAAAATTAGCAAAATATCCCAATTAAAATCTTTAATTATCTTCGTTTTATTATGAAAATTTATAAATGATTTAATTCATAATAACGTAAATTATAATTTAATTTTACATTTTACTAGATAAAGTATTAGGTTATCCAAAGATCTAGATACTTCAAAATGAAGACTTTATTACTTGTATGTCTACTGCTTTCTGGTAACGTAAAAGATTTAATAATTAATACAAGTAAAAATTACGTAGAAAACAAATTAATAAAAATAACTTTTATTTAGTCGTGCTTTTAGTCCAGACTAAAGATGGAACACCACTAAAGTTTCTTTTGAACCCTCCTGAAGACTGCGATGGAGAATGTAAAAAATTAGGTGGATCTGTGGGAGTTTCCAAAGGAAGATGCAAGTGTTTTGACCTTCCACGAAACGTCCCCACAATTGATGAAATTCCTGATATCGATTAATTAATTAAATTACTGTAATGTAATTTAAAACTGTAATAACAAATGTTACAAAAATAAAATTAAAAGATTAATTATAAAGACTTAAATTTTTATGTTGTCATTTTTTAATTTTACAAGGACTATAATTTTCTTTAATAATGAGAAACTTGTCCAAGTATTTTTTCTCTCGCTGAATTTGTATATTATTTTAAATAATCATCAAATCTATTTGTTAAAAAATTGTTGTTATTGACTTTGTAATGTATTTATATTGTATATTTCATGCAGCTCTTGTTTTCCCAGTAAAATTTAGGTAATGAACTAAATTTTATTTATTTATTTACAGCAAAATCTCTTCGCATTCGTATAACGTGTTAATACATTCAATGTCTGATTGTGACAAAAATTGCCATTTGTAAACTTCTTTAATGGTAACATTTGAAAGAGTTAGCATTAACTTATTTTATCATCTTTAGCAGATGATTTAGGACCATAATGCATAATGGTATCGTAACTTTATTTGTCACATACAGTCAAACCTGTTTTTATGCGGGGGATAGGGACCGCATTAAAAAAAACGCATTAAAAAAATCTCACGAAACTTCACGAATGGCTGTAAATAATAGTTTTCGCAACACAATTAAAAAAATATTTTTTTATGAGGTCAATAGGGACCGCATAAAAAAAGTCTCACATAGAAAATAACTCAAAACCGTACGAAATAGAATTTATTGACAACAGATGTCAGCACTTGACTGCATCGTCTGGTCTATCGTCTGTTTTACATATTTTTGTCCAGGTGGTGTTTTGCTGACTTAAAAAGTAAATTATTTCATTTTTCGCATATTCATGCAATAATATTACTATAATAAGTGCATTTATGCTATAATAAGTTTATTTAGCTATAATAAGTCAACGTGAGACATGACGAATCGCACGAGACTAGTCGCCAACTATACCGCACAAATTAAAAATTCGCATTAAAAAAATCGCACAAATAAAAATCGCACATAAAAAGAGCGCATAAAAACAGGTTTGACTGTATTCTCAAGAAATTCTTATCGTACACCTGAAATTCCGTCTTAAATTCTGTTTGTTAAAGAAAAGTCATCAGTTCAAACTATTTATGCATAAAATATATTAAACAGTATAACTTACCATCTTTAATATTATCCCATAAAATGTTTATATATTTATCGCGATCCGGTCGAGTATGTTTGTGATACAAGCCATTAGCTTGGCCTAATTCGTGAAGTATGATTCCAAGGATCTAACACCCGCTTCCTAAATTAAGTATCTGTCATCCATCCCGTTTTCCAACATAGGAATTACATCTGAAATATATATATATTATTATTATTATTATAAATAAAACGTAAATAATTAAATATCCGTATCAATATTCTTACCCTTTCCCTTCCTGTATATAATTATTCTCTCTTCTTTTTACAAACGTAAGCAAGTTACAAGCTCCATGTAGTCAAAAATTAACTTTAAAAACTTAATTCTGGAAGAATCTAGTAGAAATTATTATTGTTATATTAATCGATATTATTAATTATTTCAAATACAGCAAAGTAACGTACTTAGGAAAGAAGAAAACTTGTAAAATATTATACCATCATCCCAAAGTTTATTCGGTTTCAATACAGCTACTCGACTCTAAATATTTTAAAATTCTTTAATTTAAAAAATTTTTGGATATAAATTTATATTATTATAATATTGGATATATATTAAGAAACTTTACAAAGTTTGCGGCATCCGTTATCCATGCGCCAGTTCGAATACAGATACCACGAAAAGCATCACCATTTTGAATGGAAACCCGAAACGACCCGCGAAAATTGTTGCGCTAGTTGTGGGTTTGCCCAAATCCCTCATCGTGAACCTGGGCATATCCACAATGGGCACTAGATAAGGCCTTTTTTTGTGTTCACAAGAAGGAAGGAGTAGAGAATCCGAAAGACAGAATACGCATAAAAATATTAAACATTGAGAGATTGTTTTCTTCTATTCGAGAGATCTGAATTACACTGGTAAGGGCATATGATTAGGATGCCATATTCTTGGTCGTCTAATTCTTGATCTTCCACAATGTCTGGATTTTAGGGTCATCATAAAAGATTCCCAAGAAAGTCCGTCATAATGAACGTGCAATTCTGATATGTAACATACAAGAAGACGAGAGAACTTAATGGATAAACCCTATCCAGGAAATTGGACACGTCTTGCGATTCTGTTAAATAAATTAGAAGGCACGATGATCATTGGAAGAGCATTCCGTCATAGCTTTTCCCTCGAGCCTCCAAAAACAATAGGCACTAAAAATGAACAAACAAAGGATAAATGTGTAAAAATTTATAAATTACTTTTTCAAATGACGTATTCAATCTAATATCGCCTTCGAATAAATCCACATTTTCCATAGAACTCTTATACAAAGTATAATCGAAGGTTTCATTGTTTGCTAAAACAGTTCTTTGATAGGAAATGAATAAATGTCTACAAAAGATAAATTAAATAAAATTCTATAATAATGATAATATTAGAATTAATATGATTGTAATACTTACAAAGTAATTGTATAGAAAATCATAATCGTCTAGCTTATAAATTAAAGATTTTCTTCTTCTTTACCCTAGTGTCTGAGACTTCCGCATTACCAGTCTCGAGCCCTTTCTTCTCTTCTCTTCCGTTTGCTCTCCGATTTAAGGACTTTTTGGACGGGAACTTCTGACCAATTACAGACCTTCTTTGCGAACAGCTTTTACTCATCAGATGAGGGTGAAGCTTACATTCGCGTCCGCCAATCTCCGATGTGGGTGATCACCCACTTGTTTACTGCCAGGAGTTTACCACCTTGCAAGTGGTCTACCACCGGACCATCTTTGAATCCAATTAGCGAGGTCGGTGCTTCTATTGTTTCCTCTCCGTTTACAAGCGAATACTTTACAGAATATATTCTATAAAAACATAATAAATGTGAGAGTATATTTACAAGTGAGTTACAAATATTGAACTTGAGTGAATTAAATTTTAAATATGACGATGATTATTATGATTATATTTTTAAACTTTTAAATGAGCATATTTTATGTATTATTTCGTATTATATTAACGCTTAAAATATAAAATTACGTTTAAACAGCAACCGATAAAATGCCATCTTTACCATGAAAGAACTGATATATATTTTAACAATTTCAGCCACTTTGATATTATTATTAAATTGTGGTAAGTGTAAATTTTATTCTTTTTCAGTGATTATAATATAATTTCTAATACAGTGGGTGATCGGTTAACGAACAAATCGTATAACGAACACTTTCGCGAAAGACTTTTATGTTCGGACAACGAACACATGTTCGGATAACGAACACCTCACAGAACAAACATAAGAAGAAGCGACGTAAAATAATGAATACCGATTGGTCTTCACTTGTCTTCAGGCAACAATTTAAAACTTTTAGGATAGTATTATACTATCCGAAAAGTTATACTGATCAGATAGTATTCATCCGAACTTTGAAACACTCCCTAGTAATTTCAGCCTTTTGTTTTTCTTACCAAAAAAAAATTCTTTTATAGTATTCGCGAGATGTCGGGCCGGCACTCGTTAAGTTTCGCGTTGGTTTTATTCTCGAAAGGTGAGAGTATAATAGCAAAAAATCGGGAAAAGTCGCCAATCCTTATAGTCGTGAAGTAAGTGTGCTCTGCTTTCCGACTGCTGTAACTTTGGATTTAGTGATTTCTCCTATGGATATTATACACCGTTGGGAAGAACTAATTGTAAGGAAGCCGTGAGTGTTTTAATTTTGTTCTACGTCTCGCGGTTGGCGAGTTACAGCCGTCTGTAGTTACGTTCTTTCTCGGGCCCCATCGGCCCCCCCTTGTGTAATCGGACTTTTCTTCGACGGGCTTTGTTAGCCCATTACGCGCTCTGTATACTGTATAAATTTAGTTAATATTACTCTGTTAGTTATTAAGTTATCGCTACTTAGTTGTCATCTCTGTAACAAAGAACTGTTCTCCACGTGTTTTTCTGGTCTCAGCCGTTCGGCGTATCCGAGCCGTTTGGCGAGCTGTAGCCGGGTAGCGTGTTTTTGCGCTGTTCGGCGTTTTTACTTGTTTTCGTGTGTGCGCGTCTGTGCGGGCTACAAACTTGGTTTCTTGGACTCTATACTCTTCTGTCAATCGTTCTCATGGATACCTTGGCGGACGTGCCGGAAAGGAAGTTACTAGCTGTAATTTCCAGAGGACTTGACTGTATTATGCAAGCTCTCCCAGCAAATTCCTATGGCTCGGTTTCGGTTGCTAATAGGAAAAGTGTGAGACAGGCGGCGCTTGACATGCACGCAGCTGCGAATAACTTATTTGGAATAGTATTAGCACTCCGCTCAACTGAGCAGGAAGGGAAGGGTACCTACGCCGATGCAGTAAGGAAGGGAAGGATCAGCGGGAGTCGTACCACACATATTATAGCCGAAGCTATAGCTGATAATAAAACACAAGTGAAACCACAGGACCTCATTATTGAGACTACGACTACAGAGGATGGTGAAACCCTCTGTCCAGAGGAAATGCTCAATGAGATCCAAACTAAGATAGATCCTGCAAGCTTGAAAATAGGCACACGCAATATAACAGCGGTGCCGGGAAAAGGTGTAAAAATTAGACTTAAAACTGAGCAAGATGTTCAGAACTTACAGGAGGCAATTGGGAAATTGCCGGAATTAAACGAAAGAGTTAAAATGATACGACCAAAACGCCGGAAACCTCGAGTTATACTGCTTAACGTGCCTCAGGAGGAGGAGAAGGTGGAACTTGTCGAGAAAATCTACGATCAAAACAGCGAGATTAATAGGAAACTTACGAAGGAAGCTTTCCACAGAGAAACAAGAATCACTCATATGATACCTTCAAAAACTAAGCCTGACTGCCGACACGTGGTGATGTCAGTCTCTCCTGCAATCCGAAATCTGATAATAACCACGAAACGGATAAGTTATGAATGGGGTACTTTGATAGCTGACGATTATATTCCCATTATTAGATGCTTTCGGTGTACGGGCTTCGGCCATAAGGCGGCCTCCTGTGATCATAGGGAAAGGTGCAGCCACTGCACCAAAAGACACAAATATAAAGAGTGCACTAACACCAATGAAACCCCTAAATGCACTAACTGCACCAAAATAAATAAGGAACAACCCGATGGCCCAAAGTATCAAACAGACCACAATGCATTCTCTGCACAATGCCCAGTCTTAAAAAATTACAAGAGACTCTTGGTAAGGCAAACCATATACGAATAATAGTCTGTATGTCCTCATATTCCTGTGTAATAAAACCTTCATAATGGCAAACACAACGTTCAAAATTCTTCAACTCAACGCCCAGAAAAGCCAAGCTGCCTCGTCGCTTGTTATTAAGACAGCGAACGATCTGGACGTGGATGTAATCCTTATACAGGAACCGTATACTGTCAAAAATAACATTGTTAGATTTGGCTCGTGGCAAGTTCTGAATAAAACAACCCCAGATGAACGTTCCAAATGTGGTATAATAATAAGGAATCCCAATGTTAATGCTGCATTAATTCCTGAGCTAAGCTCTAATCGAGTCACAACCGTCACGATTGACCAAGGCCCCATAGACTTTATTCTCTGTATATATTTCTCGCCATTTGATAATGACGAGGACTGCATAGACGAGCTATCTAGTGTTATAAGGAAACTAGGAGACAAATCGTATCTCATTGCAGGTGACTGCAATGCCAAATCCCCCCTCTGGTACCACGAGACTGAGGACAAGAGGGGAAGGCTCATACAGGAACTCCTTAATGAGATTGACGGTATATCGCTGAACACCTCAGATTTACCAACCTTCCAAACGACAAGGGCGAGAGGCTGGACCGACGTTTGTTTGGCGCCCACGGAAGTGGGTAGTATCGTGAAAGATTGTACAACTTTATCGAAAGATTCGGCGAGTGATCACCGATATATTCTGACTACTCTACAACATCACCAGCAAATTAAGGATCATGTCACTAACTATTATAGCACTATAACTAACTGGGAATACTTCCGGGCCTCTTTCGCAGAAAAATGGAGGAACTTTCAATTTACAGAACTAAACACCCATGAAAGGATTGACAATTATGTGAACCATATGACACAATCTATTGTCGAAGCCCTCAAGATTTCTTCCAGACAGAAATTAAAGAAAAACCGTACGCACTGGTGGAACGATGATTTAGACCGTGAAAAGAGGAAAATCAAAAGATTAAGAAAGAAATGGTTAAAAGAACGAAACACAGAACGAAGAGAACAGCAAAGTAGGGATTATGCCAATGCTCTACGGACTTACAAAGCTAATATTAACAAAGCAAGAACGACGGCGTGGCGGGAATTTTGCGGAAGATCAACGGTGGACCCCTGGGGCGAGCCCTATAAGATCGCGTTCAAAAATAAAAGGAAGGCAACCCTGCCGAATGTTACTGACACCAATCCTCAAACCAATAACTATTCAATTAGCAGTAATCTACAGAAGCTTCTTGATTTCCATTTCCCCAACGACAGTCAAACAGATGACTCACCTACTCACCAACGAATACGTATAAATCTCGAGGACATTTACAGCGAAACCAACGATAAATGGTTTTCTTTTAAAGAGGTGCAACAAGCGATCCGCTCCCTGGCTAATAAAAAAGCCCCAGGGCATGACGGTATTACTGCGGAGGTGGTAAAAGAGGCGTTTGCTGAAATCCCAATAGCTTTCGTCATTCTTTACAATGGGTGCCTAAGGGTGGGCTACTTTCCCGATTCATGGAAAATAGCTAACGTAAAATTCATCCCGAAAACAGTTAACCCAGTGGAAAGAAAAGACTATAGGCCAATAAGCCTGCTCCCAGTTATGGGTAAAGTACTCGACGGGCTGATGATAGATAGAATCAATTGGCATGTTGAAAAAAATAATATACTAAATACCAACCAGCATGGGTTCAGACCAGGTAGATCCACAATTACTGCTATTGGAAACGTAACAACTTTCATAAAAACTGCATGGGATAAAGACCGTCACGCACTCCTCATTAGCATCGACTTCAAGAAGGCGTTCGACCACCTCTGGTGGCCGGTGCTTAAATATAGTTTAAGGGAAATGAAATGTCCGCAAAATATCTATCAGCTGCTGGATAATTACCTGACCAATAGGAAAGCTGGCTGCCTATCCAACAATATAAATATTATTAAAAATATAGAAAGAGGTTGCCCCCAAGGTTCACGCAGCGGGCCTGGGCTGTGGAACCTAATGTATAACAACCTACTCAACCTGCTTCCAACAACTGATCATGTTAAGATACAAGGATTCGCAGACGACACCATTGTCATGATACAACACCAGAACTGTAATGTCCTTCAAAGGATAGGCAATGAGGTCCTCAACGACATCAACCAATGGAGTATAGACAACAAACTCCCAATAAACCATCAAAAATGTGAGGCACTCGTGTGCACGAAAAAGTCTAATAGAAAACAATTACAGAGGCCCCTGTGTTTGTACATTAATAACCATAAAATCAAGATAACGTCGCATATGAAGTATCTTGGTGTAATACTGGACCCAACTCTGAGTTGGTCAACTCATATTGATGAACTGTGCAAAAAGGTAAGCCAGAAGGCAAACATGATTTACCACATTGCTAGGAACACATGGGGTCTAGGCCCGAAGCACTGTAGACTTATCTACAAAGGTGCAATTGAGCCGGCTTTGCTGTATGCGGCTCAAATCTGGGGACATCGGGTGGACATTGTCCATAATAAGCGAAAAATCCTGTCTGTCCAGCGTACCTTCGCTATTCGCATTTGCAGGGCGTACCGCACGGCCCCTACAGATGCTCTTCTGACAGTCGCTAATCTAATGCCTATTCACATCAAAATTAAAAATCTGGTCTGGACTTGGAATCTTACAACAACCGACCTGCAAAACTGTAGTGAGGACGATTTGAAGACTATAGCTGCAGAAAACAAATATCCTCCAGATGGAATCCAAACGCTAAAGCAAATCAAATCCTATGATATAGACAATTACTACAATGACCCGACTAAGAACTTCCACCCAGCTGAAAGGAACAATGTCTTGATCAAATTTGAGAGAGATACTACTAATCCAAGCACAAACTGGCATATTTACACTGATGGTGCCAGAAATGAGAAGGGAACTGGTGCGGCCCTGGTGGTCTACAACGGTGTCGATAATTCTGTGGTACACGAAGAGTACTATAAACTTAATTCCAAATGTACTAATAACCAGGCTGAATTATGGGCCATGTATAAGGCCCTTGTTTACTTTACAACTAACAATCAGAAACTCAAAGGGTCAGCTACCTTCTTCACGGATAGCCGCTACGTTCTCCGGATCATCAGCGGCAGCAGAAAGAGCACCGCCACAGGTGTAAAAGTTGTTCATCTGGCCAACAGTCTTAGCAAAAGAAAGGCCGTCTCGTTTTGCTGGGTGCCAGGTCATCAGGGAGTCGGCGGAAACGAGAGAGCGGACGAATTAGCCAAACGTGCTGCCGGCAGTAATCTTGAAACGGCTTTCAACTCACTTCCCTTCACCTACATCCACAATCTCACCTACGTCATGGCAACTAACCTGTGGCAGACCGAATGGTCTTCGTCCACCACGGGCAGACTCACGTACCTTTTCTTACCATCCATAGTCGAACGCCAAAAAATGAACTACCTTACTCCTTCATTCAATCTTACGCAACTGCTCACCGGCCATGGGAATTTCCCTAGTTACCTGAACAGAATAAAAAAGCGAAATGACGATGTGTGCAACTGCGATAGCGCTGCTATAGGCAACGCCCAGCATATTCTACTGGATTGCAAGACCTATGACATAGAACGCAGGCAACTGATCCTCTACTGTCTATCTAATGGACATGCTTGGCCACCTGACTGGAAGGTGTTCTGCTCCAATAAGGACTGCTTTAAACACCTAATGACTTTTGCGTCCAATTGTGACATCCTCAAGAATAGCCTTACAACGTAAGGCTCCAGAACCACGGGTTCTGCTTCTGTTATTATTTATTGTAAACTGCTTATTGTATTTCCATTCACTGCCTTTCATGTATATTTTCACCTTGTATATTGTACTCATCGTCGCCAAATTGGCATGCTGTATTATCTTCTATTTGTTTTTATTACTTAATAATTGCGGTGCAAGACGCCAATGTGTTCCCACTACACTATCTTCCCTTCACACTCTATCCCTATCAACTATCCTCCCACCTCTTCCCCTCACCCCAATCCTTACTTCGTAACCCCTCCTCTTCCATTCAAGGCAAAGTCTGCAGACAGCCTTCTTACTCTATCTTCAAGTCAAGTCAAGTATAATAGCAAAGGTGGACAGTGAGCAGAAAATGTCTGATGTTGCTGGGCAGTATGGCTCGAACAGGTTACAGTAGGCCGCACTTCAATCTTATCTAAGAAAGATACAGTATAATCAAGAAGACTCGAGCAGATTAAGGAGTAACAAAAATCAGATCTGAGAAATAAAGAACCTTGAAGAGCTCTTAATGGAACCTGAAACTGATCTGATGACACCAAGAACTCTTGAATGAAGAACGCCAAGAAACTCGGCGAAATATGTTTTCTTCTTAAAAAGAGGATTAATGCCGATCTTCGCTTCCAAACCAGATTGAGATTAATAGGCTTGGGGATATCTACGATGCTATTAATTACTTCTGAAAAATCCTGAAGAAGAGAGAAAAGCAATCGACATTAGACAGATTCTTTAACCCCCACAAACAGAAAAAAACTACTGATAAAAATGCAATACTGTGTATATATATATTTTTATTTGACTGTCGAATTTTTACAAATCGGTGCTCAACATGCTCTTTAATAATATATCTCAGGATCGAAAGAAACAAACAATCACACTCGCTCTAGAAACACCGTACACACCTCAAAAGACTCGATATGTCGACTGCCGCGATGCATCACGATATCGTGTCCCGACCTTGTGTTTAATTAATTTAAATTTATATTAACCAATCGGAAACTGACTTCTTGAAATTCTCTGTCATTGGCTAATTAAAGTTTGATAACGCTAACAGAGATTAAAAAATAATAATTTATTTTTTTACTATATATAAACAGCTTTATAAATAATGTTTAACCAATAATATTATAAAACAAGTTATAATTTCAATGTTAAATGTAGGCCTAACTATTATTGGTCAGTTTCAATTCAAACCGACCAATAAAAGCTTAGAAAAATCGGTATGAACTAGACGAAAGCAAGAACGATTTTTTATCTTATATAATATTTAAATTAATCTTAATAATATGTAGTTAATATTTAAATTAACTACAGAAAATAATTAAAAATGTAAAAGAATCAAAATTTATCGAGTTAATTTTTTAGAATTATTATTTTTTAAACTGACTTTTTTTCTTGGAATCAAGTTAAATTCTAAACCAGTTTTGACATAATTTGTTTCGTTTTTATAAAAGTTATGACCTTGTAGGCTTTACTTTTCAAAAAACCCAAGTAACTTACGAAATTTGGAGTAAAATACAAGACAAGGCATTTTTGGTTCCGTCACGAAATAAAAACTTATTAGAATTAATATTACAAAAATATCATAATCACTGAAAAGAATAAAATTTACTTACCACAATTTACTAATAATAACAAAGTGGCTGAAATTGTTAAAATATATATTAGTTCTTTCATGGTAAAGATGGCATTTTATCGTTTGCTGTTTAAACGTAATTTTATATTTTATGCATAATATAACACAAAAATAATACATAAAATACGCTTGTTTAAAGGTTTAAAAATATAATCATCAGCATATTTAAAATGTAATTCATTTAACTTAAATATTTGTAGCTCACTTCAAAAAAATATGCTCTCTCATTTCTTATGTTTTTGTAGAATTTATTCATTATTATTTTATATTAACAATACTAAAGGATTATAAATTATATTGTTCTTTATATAATAAAATGGAAACGTATTATTTTACTTTTTAAAGTAATTAATATTATACATTTTTCATTTGTTCATTGCTTCCTTGTGACGAAAAACGTTCAAATAACTTTACACAGAAAAATAAAAGTAGTTGTAAGAGGATTCTGATCAAAAGTGTAATACACTGTTTGCGGAGAAATATAGATATTGGGCACAAAATCTTCCTTATGAAATAATGACATAGCAATGTGTGGGTAATCAAGATTTAAGCTTTTCTCGCTTTTAGAAGAGCTTTTCAACTACAAATCTCGCAATTCCCACTTCATCTTTATTGGACAGTTTGTTATTCGATATTGTTGTCTTTTAGGGAATTATTTTGCACCATTTTTGCTATTCAAAATACTATCAATTGTCCCGCTATTGATAGATTTTGTTAATTGGACAACGTTGATCAAAGACAGCTTTCCATTAAGCCAATAGCTTTTGCCATAGAACCATAGATCTCGAAATGCGTTCTTATTTCATTTGCTTCAATGATTCCATGAAGACCCATGAAGACTGTGGAAGAGAATGCACAAAACACGACTTTTCACCTGCTAGATATATATGAGCACATTGTTTCTGTCCTCAGACAGAAACAATGTGCTCATATATAGGTTGAGGATTAAAAAGTTCCTCCTGAATATCAAACTTTATGTCCAGAAATAAAATGGACATTGTAATTGATTCATCAATTGTTGTTGTTACGTATAAATACGTTCTGTGTTTTCGTGTTTTACAAAATAATATAAGCAATTAATATCAAATACGAATATTTAAAAGGTTTTTTAAAAATTATTTTAATCTTATTGCTTATTAGGTGTATTTTACTCTATTAAAATCTACGTTTTTTTTTAAATTGATGACTTCATGGTACAAAAAAAAATCACTTATTACACATCAGTTTTTCTTTTAATTACTAGCAAAATAATAATATGTTTTTTTTAAATTTTTGATGTGTTACGCTTAATTAATAAATAAATATTAAGTCGAAAATTTGTTACAATTAGACATAATTGAGATTTCAACACAATACATTTCAAGAATATTGCTTATTTATTCCTCCTAAAGCTACTATTTTTAATTTAGTTTATCAGATTTTAAGGCAAGTAACAATCTTTTTAATACTTTTCTCTAATATTTTTAATTTAATACCAATTAGTGTATTTTACTCTATCAAATTAATTTTACTTTTACAAATTAATAAACAATACACACGTGAATTATTCAATATTGTATTACTGATATTTTAGACAATCATTGAATAAGAGTAGCTATGAAAATCTTTATTGATCTTGGCATTGAAATGTATAAAATTATGAGCTTTTATTCATGTATGAGTATTATAGGCACTTCAAACTTATATCAGTATATAATATATAATTTGTTTCTTAAGGAGACAATACGAAAATCGGAAAATTATTTATAGAATAATATTCCTTCACTACTACTAAATTATCGGAAAAAGCCAGCACGCAATGTGTAAGCTTCCTTGAAAACGGGTTGGTTAACTCTTAATGTTTACCCATTCTATCTTCAACTAATTTTGTAATGCACCGGACAAACTTGAGTGCTCGTTTGATGAAGAACAACGGTGTGGATTTTTACAAGATGCTGTAAAAATCTGCTGTTCATGCACTGGAACAGATCCGTTTGTGAGTGTCGAGTCACTTTGATGACAGTACGGAGAGGTTTTACGTGTAACGTAAAACCTTAACTAACTTTTCTCATGGTAATAATCGGACCTCACAATTTCAAACTATTAGAATTATTGAAAGATATTGAAAATAAATTATTACTCTTGATAAATATAATAATACAATGATGATTTGCATTTCATCTGTGTGAAATGTGGAAATAAATCAGAGAACCCACAGAGTAATAGAAAATGAACTGTTAAAAACTATACGTAATAAAATGGTGGAAAAAATTAAAATGAATAAAAATCTAAGAGAAAGTTTTATGAATTTTTTAACATTTGGTAAACTCGTATAAGGAACTGATGTCAAATTACTTGCTATGTTATCTGGTGTAATTTTTAATATATTAAACTAAAGAAACTAAACTAAGTACCTTAAGTATTACCTTAAAAATTACCTTAATTATTAATTAAATATATTTTTAATTCTGATCAATATTCAAATATTAACTTGAATATTAATCAGAATTAATATTCATATTAGGCATTATACACATGTGACGATCGGGATATTGTGAACTTTATCATTTATATGTACTGTACCTTTATAATCTTTTAACTATATTTTATGCAATCTCTACATTTTATACAAAACGGAACGAAGTAGACCAAAAAGGGTTAGTTAAACGAGAAATCAACTGATAAAACTTTCTGATAAGAGCGGTCTAAACTCGATTCTCACGAGTTGAGTTCCTTGTTAAGATGAGTCAAATTTCGGTGACACGACTACGTCACCAATAACTTTATTGGTCCAAGAAGATCATCTCTTCTGACGAAATCAAAGAAGGGCCTGCAAACTCCCTCCCCATATAAAAAGGGAGTACGATGAGTAAAACAGAGAAGTTGTTACTGACCGTGTGTTTGTGCGCTCAAAAGAATAGCCCATACGTAACCGCTCGCGCAATTGATTTTCTGTATCAATCTAAGGATACAGTGGTGTCATCCTGACGTGGTATTAAAGAGATACCGGCCCTATGGTCACACACATATAAATATATGTGTATAATGCCTAATATGAATATTTTTATCATTAATTACAATAAATGAATATAAATTATACATTTTTCTCTTATAAATAAGCAAAATTTCAAAAAATTTACACGAAATAAAAACAATTATATAAAATTAAGAACATACAGTAATTCTTTAAATATTTCTTTAAAAACGCATGTTCTGTATTATCAGGTACTTCTAATAATTAACATTAATGTATATATACATACATATTTACATAATCAGGGCCACCCAGAAGAAGAAAGTTAAGATTTTTTCTTGGGGTCCTTAATTCTTATTACCCATATAAATTAATGTTATTTTTACTCATAAAAACTAAAAACTTACGTTAAAAATACATATAATAAAAGTAAAATTAAAATAATTATTACAGTTAAAAAATTATTTTGTAATTATTTTTTAATTTTATTGAATGCTTTTATGTATAAAATTTATTTTTTTTAAATCTATAAAGGGCCCGAGATCGATTTTCTCATAGATTCTTAAACAATTTCCTTAATTAGCAAAATATTCCAGTAGAGATATTTAAATATCTTTCTTTTATAATGAAAATTTATAAATTATTCAATTTATAATTTTACGTTATATTCAACTAAATAAAATATTAGGTTATCCAAAGATCTACTGTGCAGATACTTCAAAATGAAGACTTTATTCCTTCTATCTCTCCTGCTTTCAGGTAAAGTAGAATATTTAATAATTAATATAAGTAAAAAATATGTAGAAGAAACAATTAATATAAACAATTTTTATTTAGTCATGTTTTTAGTCCAGGCTAAAGATGGAACACCACTAAATTTACTTAAGATTGATCCTGAAGCCTGCGATGGAGAATGTAAAAAATTAGGAGCAAAATTAGGAGTACACGACTTTGGAAGATGCAAGTGTTTTGGACTTCCAGACAATATTCCCACAATTGAAGGAATTCCTGAGCACGATTAATTAATTAAATTATTCTAATGTACTTAAAACTGTAATGATAAATAAAAATTAAAACTTCTTGTATTTAAAAAACTAAAACTTTTTCAGTGTAATTCTAAGTTTGTTTTCTTTAAAACAATACTTTTGCCGTTATTCACATCTGTAGTAATTGTTAATGCTTTTACTTTCAACTAATTAATCTTCAAATTTTACTTCCTCTCCTCTAATTGTCGTTTGATTTTATTTGATTATCCCTATTTATAAATTTTGAAATTCGGAATTTTATAGAGATTTATGTAAAATAAATTCTGAAAATATGAATGATTCATCGACAATTCTTCGTAGATGATATATACAAAAATTAAACATTTTGTTGATAAAAATAATTAAATAAATAAGTCTTTATACGACGTTAAAATATATTTTCGAGTTTTTTCTACACTTTTTGTCTTAAGAGACCTAAGAAGAACTTCTAATTTTAATTACACCCATCATCAGTTCGGCCCATCCTCCTTTCTGTAAATTGACTTTAATTAAGAATTATTATTTTATTAGAATTAATATTATAAAAATATTATAATTGCTAAAAAGAACAACATTAACACTTAACACAATTTATTGAAAATATGAAAGTGGCCGAAATTGTTAAAATATATATCAGTTCTTTCATGGTAAAGATGGCATTTTATCGGTTGCTATTTAAATGTAATTTTATATTTTATGTATAATATAACACAAAAATAATAAATAAAATATGCTCTTTTAAAGGTTTAAAAATATATTTATAATATTTATCGTTGTATTTAAAAATTAAATTAATTCAACTTGAATAATTGTAGCTCACTTTAAAAAATATGCTCTCTCATTTATTATGTTTTTGTAGAATTTATTCATTATTATTTTATATTAACAATAATAAAGGATTATAAATTATATTGTTCTTTATATAATAAAATGTAAACGTATTATTTTATTTTTTAAAGTAATTAATATTATAAATTTTTATTAGTTCATTGCTTCCTTGTGAGGAAAAACGTTCAAATAGCTTTACACAGAAAAATGAAAGTAGTTGTAAGAGGATTTTGATTAAAAGTGTAATGTTCTGTTTCGTGTGCTACAAAATAACATAAGCAATTAATATCAAATACGAATATTTACATGATTTTTTTTAAAAATTACTTTAATTGCTTATATTTTATTGCTTATTAGGTGTATTTTACTATATTAAAGTCAAGGTTTTCCAAACTGATGACTTCATGGTACTAAAAGAATCACTGATTACACATCAGTTTACCTTTTAATTACTAGCAAAATAATAATATGTTTTTTTAAATTTTGTGCTGTGTCACGCTTAATTAATACATAAATATTAAGTCGAGAGTTTGTTACAATTAGACGTAATTGAGATTTCAACACAATAATTTCAAGAATATTGCTTATTTATTCCTCCTAAAGCTACTAGTTTTAATCCAGTTTATCACATTTTAAGGTAAGTTACAATTTTTTTAATATTTACTATTTAGTATTTTACTTTATCATTACAATTTTTACTTTTACAAATTAATGAACAATATACACGTGAATTACTCAACATTGAATTACTAATATTTCATACAACCCTTCAATAGTAGTAGCAATGAAAATCTTCATAGATCTTGGCATTGCAATGCATAAAAATATGAGTTTTTATTCATACACGAGTATTACAGACATTTCAAACTTATATCAGTATATAATTTTTTTACTTAAGAACGAAAATCGAAAAATTATTTATAATAGTCCTTTACTACTACTAAATTATGGGAAAAATCCAGCGCTCAATATGTAAGCGCCCTTGAAAACTTCGGTTGTTAACTTTTCAACAAAGCTTTTCTTGGATGAGTGACATGAATGTCTACCCGTTTTATCTTCAACTAATTTTGTAGTGCACCAGACAAAATTTAGCGCTCAATTGATGATGAACCATGGAGTGGATTTTTACAAGATGCTATAAAAATGGAACAGATCTATTTGTGGATGTCGAGTCACCTTGATGACAATATAGAGACGTTTTTACCTGTAACGTAACAACTAATTATTTTATGGTAAGGATCGAGCAAATCTCACAATTTCAAATTATTAAAATTATTAAAATATATTGAAATTAAATTATTACTCTTGATAAAAGAACTCAGCTTGTATTTATCAAGATTACGCTGAAGAATTCATTATCTACTGTACTGTTTTAGATGCGGTTTTTTTGCGTTTTTGACTGCGGTTTAGTAGGGTACGTCATGCAAATGCACACTAAGAAGGGATTTTTGAAAATTCCACCCCCCTCCGAGAGGAGAGTTAGTTTACTCAGTATAAAGTGTAAATAATAAATAAGGAAAATTAATAGTCGCACGTATAGTAAAAATTTTGGCAATTAATATATATTTTAATCATTTCCACTTTTCGGGTAACCCCAAAAAAATAAATCCAAAATAAACGAATTTGAACGAATATTTGAATTCCTTCCAAATTCGAAAAACTATAAAAATTTAAAAAATTTTTTATTCCTCTACTGTAGACAATTTAAAAAATTTTTTAAAATATGTTAGATTGGGCACTCGGTGTGATAAACTCTTACGTAAGATAACCTTGGTAAATGTAAATCAAATACTATAATATAATATAGTATAAGGGTTTAAAAGTACGAAATAATCTAATAATCTTAATCTTTACTGTCGTTATTTTTCCCCGAGCAACGCCAGGCTTATCTTCTAGTATAATAATACAATGATGATTTGCATTATCTGTGTGAAATGTAAATAAATCAGACGAGACCATAGCGTAGTAAAAATGAACTGTTGAAAAGTTTATGTAAAAATTTGTGGAGAAAAATTAAAATGTGTAATAAAGGTGTTAAAAATGTAACGTAAAACATTTTTTTACATTATAGCGACAGCGAACATCTCACAGAACAAACACAAGAAGAAGCGACGTAAAATAATGAATACCGATTGGTTTTCCCTTGTCTTCAGGCAACAATTTAAAACTTTTCGGATAGTATCATACTATCCGAAAAGTTATACTGATCAGATAGTATTCATCCGAACTTTGAAATTCTCCCTAGTAATTTCAGCGTTTTGTTTTTCTCACCAAAAAAAAATTCTTTTATAGTATTCGCGAGATGTCGGGCCGGCACTCGTTAAGTTTCGCGTTGGTTTCTTACTCTATCTTCGAAGTCAAGTCAAGTATAATAGCAAAGGTGGACAGTGAGCAGAAAATGTCTGATGTTGCTGGGCAGTATGGCTCGAACAGGTTACAGTAGGCCGCACTTCAATCTTATCTAAGAAAGATACAGTATAATCAAGAAGACTCGAGCAGATTAAGGAGTGACAAAAATCACATCTGAGAAATAAAGAACATTGAAGAGCTCATAATGGAACCTGAAACTGATCTGACGACACCAAGAACTCTTGAATGAAGAACGCCAAGAAACTCGGCGAAATATGTTTTCTTCTGAAAAAGAGGATTAATGCCGATCTCCGCTTCCAAGCCAGATTGAGATTAATAGGCTTGGGGATGTCTACGATGCTATTAATTACTTCTGAAAAATCCTGAAGAAGAGAGAAAAGCAATCGACATTAGACAGATTCTTTAACTCCCACAAACAGAAAAAAACTACTGATAAAAATGCAATACTGTGTATATATATATTTTTATTATTCCATATAAATAAACGTAGTAAGAAAGTATATATTTTTATTTTTTTGGAGTTTCCAGAACAAATTAATCAAATTTTCATAAAAACCTATGGTAAATCGATAATCGGTTAATAAACAATTCGGATAGCGAACAAAGTTTTGAAACGGATTATATTCGTTAACCGATCACCCACTGTATTAATTTTAATAAAATAATAATTCTTAATTAGAGTAAATTTAGAGAAAAGATAAACAATTATCAATAACTACGAAAGGATAGGCATTATTTAATTTCGATAAATGTTTTGAATTAATTTTGCACATTTTCCTTCCAAATAGAACTAAGAATTTCGAAATCTTTGTTTCGTGACGGAACCAAAAATGTCTTGTCTTGTATTTTTCTCCAAATTTCGTAAGTTACTTGGGTGTTTTGAAAAGTAACGCCCTTCTAGGTTATAAGTTTTATGATGCCGAAACAAATTACTGTATGTCAAATCTAGTTTAGGATTTACCTTGACTATTGCTGACACATGTCCACCTAGCGGTGACTGTCAGCAAGATTGCGATTGTGCACTGCATATCTGAAACAGGCGACCAGGCTTGAGTGCCGTGTACGGAGATGCCTGCTTTCATTCAGTACAGTAGATAGGTTAGGACTAGATTTTCTCAAACGGCATCCCGGTTGTTTTTTAACCCGGGAAATTTCACAAATTTTTTCAAAAATTATTTTTTTTCTCATTTTGTGTTAAGGTTGTGGAAATTTTGCCAATAGAAAGTATCATTAACTCATAAACTGTCAGAATACATTTGTATTTTTTAATTTTAAACCTTCTTAAATTTTTGCTCGTTATGGCATGTCACAAATGGTCAATAATCAATACGTAGCTTATTTGTGGTAGGACTCTGAAAGTTCTTTACTGGTCAGAATCTGTAATATCCGGAATAATTGCGCTTACGCTGTATTAATTTTTAACCATGCCCAGTAGCTTTAATAACTGCGTAATGCCAGGTTGTGGAAATTGGACAAGGATACAAACGAGTACGAAGTGTGCAAGTGTGAAGTTTTTCTTTATAAACCTGATTATTGAAGCCAAACGAATTGCCGAATTATCGGACTATAAGCTTGATGCCGCTATTAAAGCGGCCGAGGCAGACAAATCAAGTATACTAGAGAGCAAAAGAAGTACTACAGTCTCGAAAACGAACTAGAAATTTTCCAGGCTAGAGGTAAAAAAACACATAACATCTATCTTCTCTTAAATGCATTAAATACGAATCTATTCACATCAATTGAATTGAAAAGGGCATTCTCGGTAGCTGAACTTTTCATTGCTAAAATAAGAATCAGATTGAGTGATCGGAGTATTGACCATCTTTGCTTTTTAAAATCCTATTATAAAATTTTACAATAATATTTTGTATTATGTTTTTAAAAACGAAAATTACTTTTTAAGTTAGAAGTTTGATCTAAGTTCTTTTTTTTTAAATTTTTAACTCAATTCAAAGCATTTGTTGTTGTTGTTGTTGTTGTATGCAGTTTCCAGCAAACTTTAATAAATTTTTTCTATTTGTGAAAATTTCTACGTAATTCAAAGATAATTCTTAATATATATCTTACACAGCATTATTAATATGATTTTAGAGGTTGCATAACGTATAACATTACTTTAAAAAATGGAAAATAATTATATTATTTGATTTCAAGATATTTTGTATATCTTAAAAATAATTCTATCCCGGGATTTCCCAGCATCTCGGAAAACAGTTCACTTTTTTCCCGAAATTCCGGGACAAGCAAAAGACCGGGAAACGAAAAACTTTAGTACGGACTTTGAGAGACAAGAATCCTGCTGACATGAACATGGAAAATCAAGCATCAGTGGACGACCAGTGTCTGCATGTGAAGATAGGCAGGTGGTTGACATTGGTAAATTGGATTGTGAGAATCGACGATGCAGGAGACTAACATTGTAGAGATTTTGGGCATTTCACAGGAAAAAGTACATTGCATTATCCGGAATGTGTTGCAAAACAGGAGCGTTGGGTGCCCCACGGTTTACTCAGTGCCGGATTTACATAAGGGCATTTGGGGCCGGTTTCCAGCGCCCCCACAAAATAGGGACCCACAAAACTCTGTTTAAACAATTTTTTAATTATATACTTAACTACTACATATATATAAATTTGACTGATGTAAAGTTAACTTGCAGATAATAAAGCACGAAAATGTTTTATATAATTTTATAAGTTTGCTTTATTTAATTTAAATGTATTACGTTTAATGTATATTGTCTATTTTTATAATATAAAGCGTTATTTAATTAAATTTTATGTGAATTCCTAAGAATATTTTAAGCTTTAACACCTTTACAATAATAAGTTAAATTTTTGAAAAGCATTTTTAAGTACAGTATTTTGTATAAATTTTCTAAATTATCAAATTTGCCTACTCTTAAATGGAGCCCTCACCTTATTTGTGCCAATGGGTCTCTGATTGTTAAATCTGGTGCTGAGCTTACTGATGTAATGAAAGCCCAGCGAAAGGAAATTCGTCAATAGTTCTTGGTTTACACGTTACAGGCCCAGCCTTGTCCAACTCGTTGCATGTTGGCGTAAATGTATTGCTGTAAATCGTGACTATGTGGAGAGGTGATTACATCAATCCATAGAAGACGTTTTTAGCTATCCGTCACATTTATATTTCTGAAGTATGTCTGTTAATATGAAAATTAAGCATGCGGAGGCATTAGTTTTCAATATGTCCTCGTTTATGAGATCTAAATGTTGCTGACATTGCTGTACTATATATTTCATACTAGCGCATGCTGCTGTATGATTCGGATTTGTGTACGCATGTTCTGTAATTAGTGTAAAAACGATTCAGTATATGGCTATGTTAAGATTACTGTGTTTAAGAGTACTGTATTAAGATTAATTGAAAAACCTGTAGAAAGTTAATGAATACATTCTTGCCCAAAATTAACTTTCGCAATGATTTATGAACAGTGCAATCCGATCTGGGAGCGCTTGCGTGGAAAACAGGCCCCATATCTAGATGTCAGAGACGTGAAGAATACCAGGAAAATTTCATAAGACCAGTTTGTTGGTCGTACGTGGCCCGCTACCAACTGTCGGTGTTCAGTCGTTTTATCCATTCGGCAACTGCCAAGACATAAGCGATCATGATCAGGATATTCGACTAAAATGTATTTATTCCCGTTCTGAACAAAGGGACTAAAACTGTTGATTGGTGAACATGATTTAATTCATGTTCGATATGTTTCGAAAAATATCTGAGAAATATCTTTGGAGAGGTTGTTCAATAAATTTGAATTTGAATTTGTGATTGAATTGTACTTTCCTATTGTTTATTGTTAATAGTCAGCGAATAAAGCGAAAACTTCGCCAGGTATTCGTTTTGTTTGTTATAAAAGTGACTTCTTTGAAAACGATTTTTTGTATAACATAATCGCTTCCTCATTCTGGATAGGTTTATTAATTCCAAGATTTATCTGCCCACCGTCAAAAAATATATTGACACCAGTTGACCGGATACTATAAACAGATAAAAGTTATTTCGTTCCAATTGCGAAAGAAAAAACGGATTTCATTTTGAATTCTAGTTTGCAGTCACGAGACCATGTTTGGCATTCTGAATTTCTATCAGGTTGGATTTCTTCTGAAAAGACATAGAAATCAATAAATATTGATTATAAATATTGAACGAGTATATGAATTAAACAATTTTAAAACAATTTATCTAGGAATCGGGTGGTATCGTGGAAAAACTGGTAAGAAACATCATCCTCCGCCCAAGTCAAAAGAAAATAATCAATTTAATTCATTGTTTAATTATTGTTTACCAGCGTGTTATTCTTTTAACTATAATACGGAATATTATAAAAACAATTGCCACTGTGGAAAATGCAGAAAATGAGTACGTAGATAATCGTTGCTTTCAGTTATGTTATAATTATAGCAGAGATTATTGTAAAAATGAAAATTGCCATTTTCCAAGACATATGCCATGAAAATGCTTAGAAAAATGCCAATTGTTAAACTACAATAAAAATTACTGTAAGAATGGACAATGTTATTGTGAAAAAAAGTGTTTGAATTACCGATTTGTATTTCAAATTTCGTTTAGATGAAAGATATTCTAATTTATATCTTTTATTTTAAGTAAAATAAGATAAATTTTGAGAAATTTTGGTTATAAACAATCAAATAGAATGTAAAAGGAAAATCATGTAGAAGTATTAGAAGAAATTTTATGAAAAATTTTCAGTTTCTAGTGAAATCATATTTTAATTATGTTTTTATATATAAATAAAAGATGGTAATTATTTTGGTTGTCATTGTCTTTACTCTTCACTTTGTAGATACGAGTCGTGGTGGCAGCGATATCCATTTCAAATATGATTTAAAATTTGGATAAAGTACCAATAACTGCATGCAAAATACAATATAAATGCATTACAAAGTCAATAACGACAATCTTTTAACAAATACATTTGGTGATTATTTAAAATAATATACAAATTCAGCGAGAAAAAAAATACTTGGAGAAGTTTCTCATTATTGAAGAAAATTATAGTCCTTGTAAAATTAGATAATGACACCATAAAAACGTAAGTCTTTATAATTAAAACAACCTTTTAATTTTATTTTTTTTAACATTTGTTATTACAGTTTTAAATTACATTACAGTAATTTAAAACTGTAATAACAGTTTTAAATTACTGTAATGTACAGTAATTTAATTTAATTAATCGATATCATTAATTTCATCAATTGTGGGGACAGTGCGTGGAAGATCACAACACTTGCATCTTCCGTCGTATACTCCCACAGATGCTCCCAATTTTTTACATTCTCCATCGCAGGCTTCAGGTTCAATGATAAGTAAATTTAGTGGTGTTCCGTTTTTAGTCTGGACTAAAAACACGACTAAATAAAAGTTATTTTTATTAATTTATGTTATGTTATGTTTTTTAAGTAAGTTTCATAAGTAAAAATTATGTAGAAAAACATAATTCTTACTTATTCTGTATTAATTATTAAATACTTTACGTTACCAGAAAGCAGTAGACATACAAGGAATAAAGTCTTCATTTTAAAGTATCTAGATCTTTGGATAACCTAATATTTTATCTAGTAAAATGTAAAATTAAATTATAATTTACGTTATTATAAATTAAATCATTTATAAATTTTCATAATAAAACGAAGATAATTAAAGATTTTAATTGGGATATTTTGCTAATTTTTTTTAAACAAAGATAATTGGGAAAATAATCGAAAAACGAGTGAGAATCACTATAAGAGAATCGATTTCGGTCCCTGTAGAAAATTTTCTTTTTAAATAAATTTTACATATAAAAACTTAAATTAAAATTAAAAAGTAATAATACAATATTTTTAATCTTTTTAAATCGTTATAATTATTTTATAGTTTATATTTTTAACATTAGCATTACTATATAGAAGTCTGTCGAGAGTTTTTATAGGGTCTGGGGTTAGAGTGAGAGTTTTTTTTGTCGTTTTTGGAGAAATGAATTAAATACAACATTTCTTTGTTAATAAAAAAAAGCAATATTAAAGATTTGTTTTCGTTGGTAACAATAACATTAATTTATAAGAATAGGAAGCTTTAAGGGCCATGAGGAAATTTATTCAGCTTCCCCCACTCTACAACCCAGGTTTTGTAATAATATTTTTATAATGTTAATAGAAGTATTGGATTTTATAAAAGGTATATTTTTATAAAAATATTTACATAATTATATTTTTGGTGTTTTGCTTATTTATACGAGAAAAATTGTGTAATTTATATCAATTAATCGTATTTAATATTAACAATATTCTTTCAATATTTTTTCAATATAAATCAATATAATTCAATATTAATTGATAAGTTTTTCAATATAAATCTACAAATTACATTATTGTATTAATGTAATTTGTAGATTTATATTGAAAAATTTAAATAAAATAAAAAAATCAATTTAATTAATAATTTGTAAAATTTACTTACTTCACTTTTTTATAGCTTTTGACATATTAAAAATTATACTAGATAATATATCAAGTAATTTGATACAATTCCTTATAAAGAATTAATTATCAAATGACAAAATTTCTAAAACTCTTTCTTCTAAATTTAAAAAAATTACGAAGGTTTTAAATTATATTTTAAGAGAAAATATAAACCGATGTTGAGAATAATTGAGATAATTAACTTTATATTTAGAATTTTTTTTCTTTTATTTTAATTAAAAGTTTGCAGTATTTATTCAAATAATAACGATTTAATTTTCACTTCTTTTTTAATACTTTTTCTGCTGTAAAATCACTAGAAGGATGTTTCTTCAATACTCATAGTGAGTTCGGCTAGGCTGCCTCACCATCCGTTCATTCTTATTAATTCTACTTTATAATTAAACTTTATTTAATCTTTAATGCTTTTAATTTTATCCGAAACTCTATTGAAAATCGTGTAAATTTACAAAAATAATGATTTTAAATAAACTCTTCATATCATATCCGAAATTTATAACGAACTATGTGTAATTTCAGTTCTGGTGAACTTTATTTCAGTGTTTATCTGCATAGAAAATTAATACAAGTGTAGTTACTTTTCATGCAATTGCTTTATTTTGCTTAGTAAAACGTGACTAATTAATATTAAAATCCATTCATTAAGCGTATGAAAGTATCAAAACTATTGACATTCTGTGGCTTGTTTTGATGGAAGATATCGCAAAATGCCAGCGATTTGCAAAGGAAAATGCCTTTCAGGAAGACATTCTAAGAAATACTAGCACCTATTCGGATATTAGACACTTGAAGAAATCCAAAATTTCAAGTGGCCAGCTCGATGGTGAGGCGCAAATTGACGACTACCAGTGTTTAGTAGTGTTATCGATTATGACAACTTATCGTTCATGTTTTGGTTAGGATATATAAAATTAATTGGGATGCTGTCTGACACTTATTCAATCTATCAATGAAAAAAAACACGAGGACCGATAAAATATCTGAAAGAAACTTATTTCTGTAATAATCCTACAATATAGTCCTCGCAGCGAAAGATTAGACATAAATAAGCTTGATCTGGATGAGTGTATGTCAGATAAAAGAGATGAAAGGAGGCATGGGATTAATGTGGGAGTAAAGTTAGAATTAAGAATACATAATAAAATTAGTAAAAAATAATACAATACAATTATTAAACGTTTAGATACATAAAAACAGAACAGCTGAAGAAGACGAGATCCATGTGTTAACTTCCAGGAGAGTAGTCATATGTTTGCTTCCATTTCTTTCATCTGACAGATTCTTTCAGCTCAGGCTGACTCGTCTGGTCTTTCGCTGCGGAGACTATAATACTATAATAAGGGGAAGGACTAATGAGCACTATATAGCCAGTACCCTTAAATGCAAAGGCGACAAATTTCTACGAGTTCTTCCCATAAATTTCTGTGGGAGGGGTGCAGCGAAACAGTTATGGCTGTATACTGTTACTCTGTCGGCCCGAGTTCATTTCATGTCGATATGTTTTGTAAAAATGAGTAAAAATCTTTCTACCCATTTTTACATTATATATTTTTTTAACACCTTTATTATACATTTCAATTTTTCTTCACCATTTTTTACATAAATTTTTCAACAATTCATTTTTACCACACTGGGGTTCGTCTGATTTATTTACACATTTCACAGAGATGAGCTGTAAATCATCATTTTATTTATGTAATTATCAAGAATAATAATTTAATTTCAATATCTTTCAATAATTTTAATAGTTTAAAATTGTGAGGTCCGATCATTACCATGAGAAAAATTGTTACGTTACACGTAAAAATGTCTCTGTACTGTCATCAAGGTGACTCGACACCCACAAACGGATCTGTTCCAGTGTATTAACCGCAGATTTTTATAGCATCTTGTAAAAATTCACTCCATAGTTCATCACCAATTAAGCACTCAAATATTTCTGGTGCACTACAAAATTAATTGAAGATAGAACAGATAGACATTCATGTCACTCATCCAAGAAAATCGCCCTTGAGAAGTTGCCCAACCCAAGTTTTCAAGGACTCTTACATATTGAACATTAGTTTATCCTTATATTTTAGTACTAGTGAAGGATTGTTATAAGAATCAATTTTCAAATTCTCGTATCCTCTCCTCAAGAAAGGAATTATATATTGATATAAGTTAGAAGTGTCAATAATACTCGTGCATGAAGAATCTCATATTTTTATACGTTTCAATACGAAGATCTATAAAGATTTTCATAGTTACTACCAAACAACATTACAACCCGATATATTATAAACTACAAGCCAAACAATGCGTTGGTTGGCTTGTAGTTCATAGTTACTACCATTGAAGGATTGTCTGAAATATCAGTAATTCATTGTTGAATAATTTTTACTTAATTTGTAAAAGTAAAAATTAGTTTGATAGAGTAAAATACACTAATTGGTATTAAATTAAAAATATTAGAGAAAAGTATTAAAAACATTGTTACTTACCTTAAACTGTGATAAGTAGAATAAAAATAGCTGTTTTTAGAGGCATAAGAGGATAAATAAGCAATATTTTTGAAATGTATTTTGTTGAAATCTCAATTATGTCCAATTGTAAATTTTCGACATAAAATTTTATTTAAGCGTGACACTGCACAGAATTTAAAATAATATTATTTTTATTATATTGCTAATATTCAAAAGAAAAACTGATATGTAATCAGTGTTTTTTTTTTTTGTACCATTAAATCATCAGTTTGAGAAACAAACGTAGATTTTTTTTCTTAGATAGACAATTTACCAGTGACCTAATGAATAAATTATGGCACATGGTCGCGGGTTTATGCATTAGGTGAAAGACACATGAAGAAAACTTGGAAAACTCTTCGTGGCCTCGCCAATGTGCTGGCTAAGTGGAATTTTCCGGATTTTCTTCACCTATCTAGCTTCTAAATAAAAACCAGTTTCTTGTAGAACACTAATGCTTCCGAGGAGTCACTCCCTCGCAGATTGCTCACGCGTTGCATTGTCTTATTACATCCATCCAGTCTAGTTTTGATATCTTCCTTCCTCTTCCTTACAAAATCCAGCACTATGATTTTTACGAAATTGATTATATATAAAAACAAATACAAGAAATAAATAATTTTAAACTTCTTTCAGCATTATACTTAATTAATAAATATTTCTTAAAATATATTAACCCTCTCCCTCTCTCCCGCGGGAAGAATTTCCAAAAATCCTACTTAGTGTACGTTCTCATGACGTACTCTCACTGTCTACCAAATTTCAACTTTCAACTCCTAACCGTTTGGGCTCTGCTCTTATTATTATTATTATCAACTCATCTCGATTATATTATAAGATATAGCAAATTTTATGTTACTTTTTAAATTTTTTACCGCTATCTTCCTGAAATCCATAAAATTTGTAAATATGATCATAGCTATAACCTGCACATTTGTAATTGTCATTGAGTAAACTGGAGGAAGACAGAAAACAAAAAAAACTAATTTTACGGTAAGTTGAGAATTTGGTATTTACCGTATAATACATAAAAATATATTTTCGGAAAGAATTATAATTATTCTTAATTTTTCATTATCATTTTCAAATAAGTATTGTTTATTTTGATCTCTGGCATATTAGAAAATAATAAGTTAAATATCACGTGATAAATAATGATAAAAATAATGGTAAAGGTATTTTTTGGAAGAAATCCAGTTGTCCCTATTAAACTTAAATGATTAATTAAGATTATAAATTAGTTTCCTCTTTTTAAATTAGTCCTGAAGATGTTTAAGTTTGATTTTGTCTCTTTTAACATTAATATATGAAGTTTTAATGCCAATATAACAAATTTTGGATTATTCACTCATTTTTTTAATATTTCACATTGACTTATTTTCGTGTAATAGTGGAATTTCATTAGAACTCGACAAATACTTTCATTCACTCACTACAGAAAATATTCACCAGCTGTTGAGTATACTTAGATCAGACACAACTGCATATATATTTGATGATAATAATGATAATAAACGAAAAAAATCATGATTACACAAACTGTTTTGCATAAAACACATACAAAACTGACCTAGATATAAAACAATACATTAAAAACAGACATCTGTTTCTTCAAATAGACACCAAGTAATCTTTAAAGGAACTGCACAATAAGCATCTTAACTGGATGGCTCTTTGGAGAAACAAAGAGGTTCATGGCTGTCGTCAATTTTTATAAAATAAATTGACTATAATATTTAAAATTCGTTAATCAGATTATATAAGTTAGAGTGTTATTAAAAGTCAAGTGTGACCAGAGGATCGGCGCCAGACCGGTGATACCTACGTCAGGACTGACACCACTGTATCCTTAAGGTCGATACAGAGGCCTATTTAGTTTTGATTTTGCGCGAATGGTCGCGTATGTAGAGATTATGAGTCCGGGATGGAGACAGACCGAGAGACAACACAGTCGAAAGAAGTGCACAGTTCAACTCAATTATAAAAGGAAAAATTGCCCGTTTATTTTTATAAATTATTTATACGTATACATAGGATAACAGAGTTTTGTTATAGCTTTTATAGCGTTATAAAATCGACGCGTTCTAATAGATGACATAGTGGATAATATGGCTATAACGTAACATAGTCTATTGGACTTTATGCTAGTCGATATCTGGTTTCTAATCGAGAGAGAGAGTTTACATTATTGTGCGCGATGCTAAATACCTTGATCGTTGATTGTAGATCGTAGATCGGGTTGAGGTCGTAGATCGCTTGAGGAACGGGATCGTCGACAGTGGAGGTAATTCAAGTTGGCTTCTTGAATCAAAGAGCTAAATTGCTTTTTTTCTTTCACTACTAGGTGCATTAATAGACACAAGGCATTTTCTTCAGATGGTGTTGACACATCTCGCTTATAGTTAAAGCAAAGAGTTAAATGTTCAAAGAACTGCAAAGAGGAACAGGAACGGCGATCGAAGGGATCGGCGGTGGAACACAGTTACTCTATCCTAAAGGGAAGGAGCCAGGTCTGCGAAACTCTCTCCTGTCGGACAAACTCCTCTGTCGCATCATCGGTCGTTTTCCCTCTCGCAACTCTTGTCCTTTTTTTTTTTTTTTTTTTTGTAAAATCGTCCTCCTCGTCCAATGGCGATTTTTGCGTTTGATTACTACTACTAATATAAAAGTTTAGAAGGCCGTACCTATGGCTTAGCCTTAGAAAAGAAGTGAGAAGAGGAAGAGGGGGGAAGGGAAGATGGGACAAGGATGATAGAAAAGTGTGAAGAGAGGGCTGTGAGCGGTAAGTACTGGGCAGAGATAAGTAATGCCAAGATAAGCTTTTACAAAACGTGAACCTAGGCCCACAGAGATCAGTGTGGGTGCTCCAAATTGGAGATGACAGATGAAACCCGACAATTACAGTAAACTTAACTAAAACAAGAACAGAATGCTCCTTCGAAGGAGAGGTAGCACACAAACACCAACTCGGAGTAGACGAAGAACACCACGAAGCAAACGCCGTTACATGGAATTCCGAGTAAAGCACGGGTGGCAGATGAACATAAACTGACGAACCACTGTCTTGGGGGACCCTGAGTACCATGTAGGACTTACTACAGGTTCAGGGGTACAAGAAAGGTCGCGTGATGGACAACCCTCCAGATGAGAACATAACATCCCCAATGTGGGGGAACAGAGCCCGATAGTGAAGAGGCGCCCGACAGAACAATCGGTCCCGATGAACCGAACACAATGAGATAGCCTTTAAGAAGCCGAACGTGGGTGCAAAGACGAACACCTGGTGAGAGCCCCAGGGCTCGACATAACAGAACAATACCACGACAATACACAAAAAGCAAGCATTCGCAACAACCTTTGCTGACAAGTTCCCATCTTGGGAAGGTCCTGAGTGCCGTATCGGACTTACAACCGGCACAGGATTACAAAAAGCCACGTGTAGATCTATGTGGCAGGATCAGAGGAGGGACGCCTACTGGAGCGCTGGTTAGTACTAGGATGAAAGTTCGGAGATGTGATCCCTGTGTTGTAGATGAAGGTCTTGAATGCAGTTGTTGTTTTCTTGTTGAAGAGAAAGTCCTTATTCTGACAGGGCCAATGGAACCCTTGGGAGTACATGACACTTTTCAGCTGGACACGGTGGGTAGAGTACACTGGGCAGTGGAACAGTATATGTTCTGGTGTTTCTTTCCCCCTCTTGCAATCACACATTCCGTTGCCTTTGTTCAAGAAACGTTTAAGGTAGTGTTTAAAGCCGCCATGCCCAGTGATGAACTGCGTTGTATGGAAGTCAGGAGTGTAGTGGTTCGTTTTGTTCCTCTCTTCGATGGTTGGGAAAAAGTCAAAAGTGCTCCTTCCCATAGAACCAGTGGCCCACCTTTCTTGCCACCTACTGATAGTGAATTCGTGGAGCTGAGCTTTGACCCAGCTGAGTGGAACAAGGGAGAAGGTAGGTTCCGCTATATTACAGATGGCCTTCTTTGCTAAGAAGTCCACCTTGTCGTTTCCTAATACTCCGGAATGTCCCTTGGTCGAATGGAAAGAGATGTTAATGTTTTTCTTTGCCAGCATGTTGGTCATAAGCGTGATGTCCTTAATAAGTTTTAGATTTGTGTTTAGTGCCTGGATCTGATGGAGCGCCACCTTACTGTCTCTAACCAAGGCTATCTTTTCCTTCGCTCCTTGTTTAACTGTCCTCTGGACGTATTTCAATGCGTTGGAGATTGCCAGGCTCTCGGCTTGATTGATCGTACAGAATGGACTTAATTTGAAATACGCCTGATGAATCACCCTACTGTTGTTGTTGAGGTGCACAAAGGCAGCCCCTACACCCATTGGGCCTTTCGACCCATCCGTGTAGATAGTGGGGCAAGTCTTCTCACGAATCCCAGAGTTAATGTCCACCACTGGGGGCACGGTGGCGGGGTACACTAGACTGTAATCATTATATTTATCGATACCATTTTTGAGAATGTTTTCAGCTATGGTTTTAATCCGAGGCGGAGTAGTATTGCAGGTGACCAGGTGAGAAGGGAAGTGCTTGAGTTGGAATAACCAGTACCTACCAGCCGCCTTGAGGTCGAGAGGGATGGTGTTGGCTATCACTTGCAGCCAACTGGTCGGGGCCGTCCGATAGGCCCGACACACAGTAATGAGACAGCAGCGTTGAATTGTTTGGAGTTTTTTACTGATTTGTTGCCTACGGGTAGCATATCCCCAAACCTCGGCGCCATACAAGACAGCCGGCTCGATCGCACAATGGTAAATAAGAGAACTTTTGTGGCTGAGGCCCCAAAGGTTCCTGCTAATGGAGCTAAGAGGGTGCGACATGGTCACCGCTTTTTGCTTTACATAGTCCATGTGGGGCGACCAGGTCAATTGGCTGTCGACTTGTATTCCAAGATATTTGATTATGTCTGTACACCTGATTCTCTCATTCCGAATTTTTATTGATGGCTTTTTATTGAGCGGTTTCTTCCTTGGGAATACGATACAAGCACACTTATTGGTGTTGATGATTAATTTGTTTTTGGCAGTCCAGTCCTGGATGTTGCCCAGCAGGGAATTCATTCCGCTTTGAAGAACTTCTTGATTCCTGTGGTTCATCAGGATAAGGGTATCATCTGCAAACCCTATGATTTTGGCTTTCAAGTTGGAGTGAGCCTTATCCTGGATGTGAAGAAGGCCATTGTATAGTATTATCCAAAGTAGGGGGCCCGAACTCGACCCTTGGGGGCATCCCCTAGTAATCTGCTTGATGTCCATCTTGCCAGTTGGGCCCAACTGTGCTTGCCAATGTGTGAGAAAGCTTCTATAAAGCCCAAGGATGTTAGAAGGGCAATTTATGTTTTTCAAGGCCAGAATGATGGCCGGCCACTAGGCGTGGTTAAATGCCACTTTAAAGTCTATGGCTACAGCCAGAGTATGTTGGTCTTTCTTCTTAGCCTCCTTTATGCTGTTGATTAGTTCCTGGAGGGCCAAATTTGTACCTTTCTTTTTTCTAAACCCATACTGCAGAGGGTGAAGGGTGTTGTTGAGTTCTGAATGATGTTGGAGCCTCCTAGCCATAAGGGAATCCAAAATTTTCCCCATTATCGATAAAAGCGAAATGGGTCGGTAGTCATTCGGGGTGTTTGGCTTGTCGCATTTCGGTATCAGCCTAATTTTTGCCACCTTCCACCTGTCCGGGAAGTGTTTCAATTGTAGGCATTTGTTATAAATTACCAGGAGGTGGGCTGGGATTGCCCTAAGAGCCCCTTTCGCCATTTGTCCGGTAATTTCGTCTGGACCCGGCGCCTTCCTGTTGTTTATTTTCCTGAAAAGGGTGGCAATTTCTGTCATTGAAAAATTTTTGTCAGTGATTTGTTCATCCTCTGTCACGCTGCATGTCCTGATGTGATCGTGGTACTGAGTGTCTTCGCTGGGTTTATCGTCAGGAAAGAGAGCATTAAGAACATAACTGTAAGTTTCCTCGATGCTTTTGGTATAATTACCGTCTTCCTTTTTGACCGAGCAGGGTGTGTGTGCAGCTTTTGTTTTGTTAAAGGCTATATAGTACGGTATAGTCCATGGCCCTTTCTCACCCACCCTGTTGCAAAACTGTTTCCAAGATTGTGTTCTTGCCTCATTTATGGCCTGTTTGTACACTTTTTTGATTTTTAAGTATTCCTGATGTAGGTCCTCCTTACTGTTTCCGTTAGCCTTCCTGTAGCCTCTTTTTGCTTTTCTTGTTTTCTTCCTCAGATCCTGGAGGTGCGAGTTCCACCAGGCTGTTTTTGTGGTATGAAGTCTCTCCTTAGTGGCTAGCCGGTATGCTATGTGTAAGGTATGGGTTAATTCTTCAATAGTGTGGTCCAGCTCCCCACTACCCTAAATATTGATGTCGCCCTTCTCCAGAAACTTTACACTTTTAAAAACAGGGTTGCCCTCTTGGGTAAATGCAGGGTTTTCGAGGCCATTTCTCAAGGTCCTACCTTGGCTGCGGTGGCTGTTTACAACCCCCACTTAATTCAGTTCCATCCGCAATTAAGCGGTACTTACCACGCCACGATTAGTATTCAGCAAAGCAACCTCAACTGCTACATCATCTCAGCATACTTTCCTCCCTCTGTCCCCATCCTCGGACCCCTTCAGGAAGTCCGAGACACTATACGAGCCTTAGGGACTGACCAGATCCTTTTGGCAGGCGATCTCAACTCTAAATCCCCTCTGTGGTTCGCTAAAAAGGAAGACCCACGGGGGACAATCGTCAGGGAATTTCTGGAGAGAACCACTTCCACTCTCTCAACACCTCCCCCCTTCCTACTTTCTCCTCGGCCCAGGGTGAGAGTTGGATAGATGTCTGCATAGGGAACAATAGGATACTGGGGTCTGTTCACTCCTGCAAGACTCTGGACTACATGGTCCCTAGTGACCACAACTACATCCTCACAATACTTGCCTGCACCATCAGTAAGCACACAAACTGGGACCTCTACGAAGACATGGTCAAAACTCTCTGGAGGCCTGACCCTCTTATCAACATCCAAACCACTGCGTTTGATTACTGGTGACACATTCCTTGTGTCATCTCCAAACGGAAAGCCAGTCCGCGGGAAAGGATATAATCCGTAGCGATCTTTTTTTCTTCTTTCGAAAAATTTTTTAATAAGATTTTTTTTGTCAAGTCCGACCTCTCACACAAGTATATAAAAAAAATTTAACTTCAAATTATAATCATAAAATTGAAAATCACAGCATAAATATTAAATGACAGTATTACCACGATTTTATATTTTTATACATGTTTCAGTAGGTATTGAATTACTGCATTGAGAAAATAGCAAATTACTAGTATATAATTTTATATCAAAAAATATTTATCTTAATAAACCATTATATATTTTTCAGGCTTTTCATAATATTGCCCAAGAACCGACATAAATATGAATTTCCACCGACATTAGATAAACATTATACCAAATTTAAGACGATTTATTAAATACTAGCAGAGTACCTAGATATCAGAGTAGCGACACACGAGTCATCGCCGCCATGTTCTGTCGAGTGTCATCACGTGGTCTATGGGTTTACATTAAGAAATAACGATATATTTTAGTTTAATAAAGCATTTTTACGAATAAAGTGCTTTATTAAACTAAAATAAATCGTCATTTCTTAATGTAAACCCGTAGACCACGTGATGACACTCGACAGAATATGGCGGCGATGACTCGTGTATCGCTACTCTGATATCTAGGTACTTTAAATACTAGTAGCCCGGGCAGCCCCTTAGTGGGCGTCCTAGTAGCATTACAAATTCCTATAAAGCACGTTTGATACACTTAATATATGAAAGTTTTATGCGCTTAATACGTTCCTCCCGAGTTGCGTATTTCTTAGGTTGTCATTGGTGCCATGAAGGTTTCTTTCGTTTTATCGATCGTCTTGTAGAAGAGAACTGGAGAAACAACGATCTTTTTATTCTTTTTGCCAATAATAAATTTCTATTACAAATATACTGAATTATTTATATTATTATTGGCCAAATGAATAATAATAATAATTTATATTATTAATTTAAATAATTATTTATATTGTTAACTTAAATGTTTGAAATATGACACACGATAGGGGCGCCTCTAGTGCCCGTTTTTGGAATACCGTTACACGAACGGACACGCGTTCAATGGGTTATATAGATAGATTTATGACTCTGACAGCAATGGAAAAATTTTTGATGATAATTAAAACTATTAAAAAAATTATTATTATGAAAGTTTTATTAGCATATTTTTAATTTAAAAATAATCATTTCTTAAACTACTTAAAGCATGTAATATTTTAATAATTTTTAATTTATTCAAAATTACAATAAAAATCCTAATTTTGTACAGAGCAATTACTTCGTCCAAAATTCCAAATATATAGAAAATGTCATACGTGTATAATGTTAGTATTGTACTATTAGTATAATGTCATTTGTGGTATCCTTCCATTGAAATTTCAACAATCTTCCAATCTTTCATTATTTCCTTTCGTTTTTGACATTATAAATCAATAAATTTTTAAATTTTTGGTCTTTTTTTAGAATTTCTTAACAGATGTAAGATAACTGTAAACAAATCTTCGTCGAATACCACTTGATAATTATTGAAATTGTTATTAGGCCTACACAGGTTTAAGTGAATGCTCCAGAATGGTTGATATGGTTTCCACCCGATTTGGATAGAAATGAAATGCATCGTTATCTAATTTCATACAATGGTTTCATTGAAAACTGTAGAAGAAAATGCAGAAGACACTGAATACAAATGAAATGTATATTTTGATTTTATGTAATAGTTTCATTGAAAACCGTGGAAGAGAAGAGATGTATACGAGAATATTGTTTATGTCTTCATGTTGAAGATATGGTTGGTCTATTCGTTTACGGCAATGCGATCTGCCAAGGGGAAATGCCTCCTGGGAGGTCTTTTGTGGAAAATGCCCCTTATTTAGTTATTACTAACGTGAAGAAAACCCGAAAAACTTCAAGCGGCCATCCCGTTGGTAAGGCACCAACCCACGACCAGTATTCAGTGGTTTTATCAACTGGCCATTGGTAGAAGATTCAAAAATTCTCCTGAATGTCGAAGTTTGTCTCCAAAGTAAAAATTTCCAAATTTACCAAATGTTTTATTTATAAATTTAATTCCCATATTTTGTTTTTACAAAATATTAATAGCAATTAATAACTATTTTGAACATTTATGATTTTTTAAAACTTATTTAAATTGGATAATAACGAATTTGAAGTTGGCATATTGGGACTTCAAAATTATGTCATTATTTTAATAACTTATAGCAAAAATAGAAAATTTTGAATAATTTAAAGGTAATTAAAATTTCATATGCTTTAAGTGCAGTTTAAGAACTATTTAATTATTCATTAATTGAGAGTATTACTAATATATCCTATTAAATTTCTAATAATATCCAAAATATAAATTAATCATTATTTTTCTTTTTATTTTTAATTATCATCAAAATTTTTACAGTGCTATCAGTGTCCAAAATTTTATAATTGTCATTGACTAAACTAGAGGAAAAAAAGAATACAAAAATTAATTACGGTAAGTTGAAAATTTGAAATTTACTGTATAATACCACGTACGTAAAAATATATTTTCCAAAATAATTATAATTATTCTTAATTTCTCATTATGTTATAAATTAATTTTCAAATAAGTATTATGTTGAGTATATTTAAAGCATCCTATCTTTTGATTATAATAAGAAACATCAGAACTATACAAACAGTTAATACTGGCATACGAAAAAACACAATATTAAATATACAAAACTCAACTAGATATAACGGTAGTTCAAATGAAACACAGACTGAACCGCGCAACACATGAGGTCACTGGTCACAATAGCAGAATTATAGTATACACAGCATAATGACAAAGTTGCATTAGCTGTTACAGTTGCGTTAAAGTTGCACGGGAAATTATGTGTTCCAACGTTTAATGCAACTGTAACAGCGTGTAGTAACTCAAAGTAGAAAGAGGAAAGCTTCATTCTACAGCTGTTTGGACTTTGCAATGAGACTGGAATCTGCGATCATTGAGTAACTTTTCGAAAGGTCCAAAATCATGGAAACTGTAAGGTGACTTATTGGGGCTATCAGGCAGATGTTGCATTACTTCTGATGGGAAGTGCTACAACATTGATCTTAGTCGTGATATGGCACTTCACATCTTCCATGTTTTCCAATCTTTAAAAATGTTTTCAAAGTTAAACAACACTCATGTAAAATAATACATAAAAACAGACATCAAGTAATCTTTAATGGAGCTGCACAATAACGATCTATATATTCTATTCTATATATTATAGAATTTTTAAAACTAGGGTACAGTAGGCTACATGAAAATTTTAATTTCAAATTATTTCATAAAATATCCGCATAAAAATCACGACATAAATAATATTAAATGTCAGTATTATCACGATTTAATATTTTTTAAACATATTTGAGCAAATACTGAATTATTTTATTGGAAATACTGCAGTAAAATACCAGTATATTATTTTATCGTAGATGGTGTTGGTTGCATTGATTGCATCTATGATATGTATCGGGGCCTTTGCAAGAGAAGGTAATACTGTAAATGTTGGGAAACATTTTTAAATTTAAAAAATTATTTATTTTAATGAACATTTATTTATTTTTTAGGCTTTCCAAGATATTGCCCGAGAACCGATAATGATTATGGATTTCCACCTACATTAGATAAACATCACATCGACTTCAGATCAAGCTATGACAGAAATTATTACAAATGTGCACCTAGTAGTGAAGATAAAAACAAATGTGCAGATTATAACTGTGATAATATTTGCAAATTTTATGGATTTCAGGAAAGTCGCTGTGTAAGTGGATTTATTTATTGTCCACAGGTTAAAACAATTCCTCCAGGATGTCCTAAAGGAAATTTCTCAGTAAATTCGAACGGAAATCACCAATGAAGCTGTTATAGGCTTTTATCTGTTCATATTATTTTCTGCAAATTAATCGATTTGTTGTTTATTAATTGAACAAATAGATTAAAAATTATTAATACATTTTTTGTAGTTTTGACGTTTTTATCGTATTTATTTCATTTTTTGAATGACTTCTTATATTTAAAAAATGATTTCTAAAGTGTTATAGATTTCAAACAATTAATATTCATAATTACATATTACAGTTGTACAAATTTTCGTTAATAAATTAAATACATTTTCCAGAAATTTTTTATGTTCAATATAAATCTTTTTTTTTTTTCTACTACTAAAATATTCGATATTGTGTAATTTCATCGAATAGCTTGTTCAAAATTTAGCATGTTCTCATAAAAGATCAATTTTTAATGACGATAGTGTGTAAAAAGAAAAACGTGAAAATGACGATCACCAATTTACGTTAGCAGCTCGAGAACAAGAGGGGATAAATTTATCTTCTAAGAGTTCGAAATAACTTCGTTCACTTAACCTGTATACGAGCAAACCACGTATATAGAGGTTACAGAAATCTTTGGACTGCCGCCGACACTACCAAAGGAGCAGAAAATCTTTACTGAAGGATCCAAGTATCTTCAGTAAAAATCCTTGGATCCTTCAGTTTTTCTTCTTCTTAAATCTTCATATCTACATGTATACATAGATGGATCCATGTAGTCGACCTTTAGTAAGGATTTTGTTAATAAGCGAACGTTGCTTCAAGACAGTTTTCCATTTAGCTGATGACTTACCATAGAACTATATTGCTCGAAATGAGTTCTTATGTGATTTTCTGCAATGATTATATTAAGACTGTGGAAGAGGATGCACAAAACACTATTTTACAACTGTTAGATATATACGAGAACATTGTGTTTTCGGGTTGAAGATTCAAAAATTCCTCCTGAATGTCGAACTTCGTCTGTAGAGTTGAAATTCCAACTGATTCATCAATTGCTATTATTCAGTAAAATTTATGTTTTGTATTTTAGTGTCCTATTAAACAATTTAAGTAATTAATATCAAGTTCGAATATTTATATAAATTTTAAAAATTATTTTAGTTGGATAGCAAAGAATTTTCACCGAAACCAAAGAGTATGTCGTTAATTTAATAAATTAAAGCAAAACATTAAGAAAGCAACATTGCTGCCCACACAATTTGTATCTACGGTGGGTAGAATAAAGAAAAAGACAATCAAAATAATTAACGTCTTTTATTTATATATAAAAATGTTAAAATATAACGTATAAAAATTAAGATATGACAGAAAATTTTTCATATAATTTTTACTAATACTTCTACATGATTATCCTTTAACAGTTTATTTGATTGTTTATAATCAAAATTTCTCAAAATTTATCTGTAATTTAATTAAAATAACCAAAAATATAAATCAAACAATATTTGTGTTAACAGTTCATTTGAAAGAAAATTATAACACATATCGATAAATCATACACTTTTTTCACAATAACAATGTCCGTTCCTACAATAACCATCATTGTAGTTTAACGAGTGACATTTTTCTAAGCATTTCGCTTCGTCACAATCTGATGACACGTGTTTTGGACAATGGCAAGTTTCATTTTTACAATAACCTCTGCTATAATTATAAGTATAACATAACTGCAAACAACGATTATCTCCACACTCATTTTCTGCATTTTCTACACAGTAACAACTTCTGTTTTTACAATATCCGGTATTATAGTTAAAAGAATAACACGCTTGTAAACAATGGTATTCTTCACAATTAAACAATGAATTAAATTCAACAATTTCTTTTGACTTGGGCGGAGGATGATGTTTCTTACCAGTTTTTCCACGATACCACCCGATTCCTAGATAAATTATTTTAAAATTGTTTAATTCATATGCTTGTAGAATGTTTATAATTAATATTTATTGATTTCTGCGTTTTTTGAGAAGAAACCCAATCTGATAGATATATTTCTGATAGATATATTCTCAGATATATTTCGAAACATACCGAACTTTGGATTAAGGACTAGTCTTGTGGAATTTTCTTGGTTTTCTTCGCGTGTCTAACGTCTAAATAGGGGGAAGTTTCCCATAAAATGCTCCCGGATCGGATTGCTCGAATCATTGCTAACGTTGGATTTTTGGGTAAGAATGTGTTCATTGACGTTTTTAAAGGTTTTTCAATCAATCTGAACACAGTATAGTCATGATAGTTTTAATACTGATTAAAGAGCACGCATATATAAATCCGGATCATACATCAGCTTATACTAGTACAGCAATATCAGCAACGTTTGGATCTTATATACAAGGGTATACTAAAAACTAATGCCTCTGCGAGCATAACTTGTTTTTATTAACAGACATATTTCAGAAATATAAATGTGACAGACAGCTGAAAACGTCCTCTATCTATTGATTTAATCACTTTTCCTCATAGTTCCCATTTACAGCAACACATTTACGCCAACTTGCGACGAGTTGTGCAATGTCCGTCTCGGACATTGCAGAGATTTTGGGCATTTCACGGACTCGGCTCACTAAGACACAATAGGTCTTTTGCATCGTCAATTTTTGCGAACCAATTTATCAATGTGAACCACACGCCTGTCTTCACATGCAGACATTAATCGCCCGTTAAGTGCTTGATCCTGCAGATTCGTTTCAGCAAGATTCTTTTCTTTCAAAGCCCTTACACATCTAACTGCACTGACATCAGTGTAAGCATCTCCGTACACGGCACTTAAATTTTGATGGATGTCAATCAGAGCCACATTCTCTGCAATAAGAAATTCGATAATAGGTCGTTTTTTAATAACACGTCCGCATAGGTTGCCATTTTCAGATCTGCAGTGCACAAATGTTACTGAGAATCACTGCTAGGTAGACGTGTATACAAAGAATTAAAGTAAATCCCAAACCACTTTTAACACAATTTGTCCTGTCATTAGAGACCTTTTCATCGCGGAGGCATTACTTTTCAATACACTTGCGTAATTTACGAAATTTTGAGAAGAATACAAAAAGTTAATTCGGCATTTTCGATACAAAAATGCCGAAATTCTTAGATTTATTTTATAGCAAAACGTATAAAATTAATTAAAACAAATTCATCAAAATCAAATAATGCCCATCCTCTGGTAGTTCTGGATAATTGTTTATCTTTTCACTAATTGACTTTAATTAATAATTATTATTTTATTGAAATTAATATTAGAAATTATATTATCATTACTGAAAAAAAAATTAAAATTTACACTTACCACAATTCATTAAAAATATGAAAGCGGCTGAAATTGTTAAAATATATATTAGTTCTTTCATGATAGAATGGAATTTTGTGTGTTACTGTGTTATTGTAAACGTAATTTTATATTTTATGCATTAATATAATACTGTAATAATACATAAAATATGCTTGTTTAGACGTTTTAAAAAATTAATTATAATAATCATCATTATATTTAAAATTTAATTAACTCAATTTGAATTTATTTGTCATTAACTTCAAAAAAAAAAAGCTTTTTCATTTATTATTCTTTTCTAGAATTTATTCGTTATTATTTTATATTATTAATAATAAAGAATTACAAATTATATAATAAATTATAAAAATATTTTTTCATTTCTTTAAAGTGATTAATATTATAAGTATTTCACTTGTTTAATGCTCCTTTATGACGAAAAACGTTCAAATGTCTTATAATATTTTATCAATAATCATTTAATTTTATGTTGAAACTTCAGTATTTTGCAAAGCGATTGGCTAATGAGAAAAAATTCAATATAAAACATTAATATTTTAACATTAATAATATTTTATACCTGTTATATAGTTCCATGCCCATTATTAAGAGTGTATAATATTAACATTCCATTTTAAAAACATTTTCATTTACCTTTATTTGACAATTAGATTTCTGTAATATACATTAAATGAATTACTTTATTTTTCATAAACATAGCATTAAACTTATAATTTAAGAGAAAAAAATTAGATATGAGCCAAACAGTATCCATATTAAAGTTGCATTTGATAAAAATCTGGAAGATGAATTACAATGTTTTTCGGTAGTAGTTTCTAAATTTCTTGGACAATAACAAAGTTCATTTTTACAAAAACCTGTATGATAATTAAGTGTATTACACAACACAATGCAGTGGGAATGTTTGCAGTCTTGTTTTATATTCGTTGGACAGAAACAAATTTCATCTTTGCAAATACCCGTGTTGTAGTTTAAAGAGTTACATAGCTGTGCACAGTGCTTTTCTTCACACTTTTCCACTGAATTTAGTTTTTTATAGTTAACCGAATGATAATATCCTTCATTGTTCTCGATTTCTAAAAATATATAAAATATATATTTCATTAAAAAAGTTTAAATACTCGTAATAGATAACGTTTACATTTAAAGTCTACTGATGAAGAACTATTTCTATAGAAAGAGTATCAAACTTACAGATAATAGGTTTGTGTGCATCGGTATCAATCTGTATGAACTGTATATTGGTGTAGTGTCCAAGAAGACTATAAGGATTTAAGCCCTCCCCATTGACACGCCCAAAAAATTTAAAATTTATTTGTTCACACTTCAAATATGATGGCAAATATGGTTTATTGGATCATCTGTAATATAATTACCGTGCATGTGTTAATAAAAGATTTAAAAGCTACAATACCTTTTTAATTAATTAAATATTAAGTTTTAAGTTAGCCCCTTTGGGTTCTTTCGGATCCGCTGCTGCCTCATTGGAGGACGGGCAGTTTATGCAGAGGAAGGAAATGAAATGCATAAGTTTCCCTAGTATTTTTCTCTCCTCTCCTGAATTGACGCATACCCTGTATTCGGAAGCCTGACTTCCACGCAACTACAACAATAAAATGGTGGGCAGGCCAATACTGAAATAACAGGAGGCCGTAAGACTAAAATATCACTACTCGCCATGGGTTTCACATTGTGGAAAATTAACTGTGCTGTTGATAGAAATAATGGAAAATTTTTTATTGATAAGAAAAGTCCCCCGAGGAGGAATAGCTACTAGCAGCAGTTATCCGATTTGTGTGTTGTGAGGTATGTTAATAACTTTGTAAAATTTTGATTTATTTATTAAATACATTAATATATACCTTTTAAAATGTTTAGCCTGAAGAGGTATTGACAATTTCATTATATTCAATCCGAAATGCGTTGCTAAACAAAGGTAATAATGTATTGTAATTGATTACAGGTCTTGGCCTCTGTTTAATACGGATAGTAGGAAAAAGAGGTGACAGTCACTAGTGGTGGAATTCTACGAAAGAATCTTTTAAATAAGGTGTACCTGTTATGTACAGTACAGTACATCCATGTTTATATGTAGGTTAGGTTTCTGACGTGTTCATATTGCTCATCCTGTTACTGAGAAGTATAACTACTACACATTGGGGTCAGGTAGACGTAAAAGTAAGCCTATCTCTGTCAACAAAAAGCTTTCCGATTGATCAGAAGTTGTCTCCAAAACACATTAAATTGGGGAGAGGGTCAGAGAGAACAAGAGCGGAGGATAAGCATTAGGATTTCATTAGTGCTAGTGTGTCACTCGGTAATCGTATTGACGTGATAAGCTGTGTAACCTACTATACATTTCCTGTAAATAAACTGTACTGTACATACCGAATTGAATCGAGTATAGAGGCATATTTCGAATATCTTGAGCCGTGTTTACTCAATAAATCGGCTCGAGGAGACGGAAGACAGAAAAGGAACTTTCACTTAGATATTTAATATTTTTCTATATTTATTTTAATTAAGAATAAATATTTTATCCGACTTAACAGTAAAAATAATCTATAATTTAACACTTACCACACTTTATTAAAAATATGCAAGAGACTGAGATTGTTAAAATATACATAAAGTCTTTCATACTTGGATCGAATTCAATTCACTATAACAGCTGCAATTTAAATGTAATTTTATCTTTAACGCAGCAAAATAATGCGAAACTGAGAAATATGAAACAGCAAAAAATATTTAAGGTTTAGAAACTTGCAATTGTAATAATAATTATTAAATTTTAAAACTGAAATTCTGTCTTGTCACAGTTATGCGACCGTTCCATTTAATTTAACAATTAACGTTTCTCTGCGTTCAAAAACTATATAAAAAATAAAGGCCCTCTTCTAAACAGTAAATAAAGTCGAAGTTTATTTACGTCTCGACGTAGCCTTTTCGGATATCGAACTCCATCCCTTACCATCCAATAGATGTCGGAAATATACGAGTGTGTGCAATGTATTTTTGTTTGAAAACTCAATTTTAATCTTGTTAGTACATACGTTAAAGTTTATGCAATTTGTTGTGGAATAAAATGCAATTTATGCATTTGTAATCAGTATAAATTGGAACAATTGCAGCTCTGAATGAGGCGGTTAGACCTCATCAGAGTTGTAGATCATATCCATAGGAGTAAAAACTTTAAAGGAACCAATTGTCTAAATGTGACCCTTCGCAAAGATATGCCCCCGAAATCAATCTATCTGGAATTTTGTAGTCTGAGTAAGTTCATACTTTTGCCACCTCTTACAGCACCCGATTTAAACAGCTGTTCTTCATTAGAAATACAAACCTCCTACAACTTGTGAGAGGAGTCCCCTCTGATGTTTCGAAAAAGTACCTTTTTTCTCATGCTTATAGATTGTGTGTGTAAAAGAAGTAATTAATGTTTAAAAATTAAATTTATTTATATCTTTTCTTTTAACTTCTTTATGCCTTGAGGTAACTCTGGCCAAGGATATGAGGTAATATTAGCTCAACTTTAAATTTCTTAGCTCCTCTATCATAACAATACAGATCATCTCTTCCTTTTATTGTATAAACAGATTATATATGTTAGGCTCAAAGACCGAAATCGTTCATTGAGCGAAAAAAACGACCACAACGCGTTGTGGTCGTTTCATGATATTTGACCAATACGCATTGTGGTGATTAAGAAAAGCCATAACGCGTTCTGAACGTTAGCTGATGCAACCACGATACGAAGGATAGGTTGTAAGTTGTCAACGGGCGAATTGCAAACGCTTGCGGAGTTTGTATTGTGTTCATTCTTGACCAGTGCTGCCGTTTCTAGGGTAATTTCAACCTCTCAGAGTAATGTTTCGGGTAATCTCATATTTAGGGTAAATCTAGGGTAAAATTATCCTGTGTTCTGATGCTATTACTCATCGCTCCACAAATTTCGCTGGAAAAAGTTTTAGCCTAAAACCATTCTGTTTTTCCTATAACTGGAGGGTTTTAGGGTAGGACAACAGAAGCTAAAAAAATAATGCTGATTGATGCTAGGTACATGGGTGTTCACTGTACAGTGATACCTCGGTTTTCGTCGATAATCCGTCCGAAAACAATTGGCGAATGTTGATAGGGGACGTGCAGCTCCCAGAAATGTTTTAGCTGTTGTTATGAGCATTAATCCATCAAGTCTCTATCAGTTAGGAAACAAGGAAGGTCTTCTTGATCGACTTTACGCCTGTATTGAATTTACAATTTCTGAGAATAACTTTATTAACATTCAGGAAATACCCTCAACTTCATTAACACTTCGCTCAGCATCCACGTTAACAATTGGAAGTAAGTAAGGGTTTGTAATGTGTCACTGTAAAAGATACTGTATTGATAAAAAATGCAAATGTCGCTCAAAGAACTAAAATGCCACGGAATTGTTCCTGTAAAAATAAATAACTCTGAAACATTCTTGATTCACATAAAAAAGACTTATTTATTAATAAAAGTTCCTGACAAAGTAATTATTTTTAGTAAATTAGTTGTTAGAAAACGTTGACATATCGAGCACACCGCAACAGATTTTCGCAAATGATTACATGTTGTTGGAAAATAACCAACCTAACCTAACCAGAACGCGTAGTGGTCAAATATCATGAAAGCCACGACACAAGTTTCGCTTCGTGGTCGTTTTGAATTAGCCACAACGCGTTGTGGTCATTTTTTTTCGCTCAATGAGCGATTTCGGTCTTTGAGCCAAACATATACATATATATTTTATTATCCAATAATGTTAACTTTCTGTCTTTACTTATGTAAACGTATGGTTTACAAGAATGTTTATTTTTCAATGTGTAAGTTCAATGGCCTGTAGCTATAGTAGAAACAGGAAAAAGCATAATGTTGGAGATGCCCTGAAGAAAAGGATTGTATTCTGTATTCCATGGCATGGTAACTTTGTCCCGTACTTCCAATAATATTTAGGAAAGTTTTCCATTATTACATTAGGCAGATTTCTGGCTTGTAATTTATTTGAGTAGAAAAAATTTTCCATTTCGTCATTTGTTTTTCGTTCAGAAAGGTTGCGACTTATTATCGGTTTCCATTTAGAGACTATTTTAAAATATACTGTGTATTATACTATAGTATATGTGGTACGATGCTTTTATTTAAAAATTACATGAGGAGAACGTAAAATTTTGGTAAATATACTGGAAAATAAGAAAATAACATTAATCGTTTAATGTTACCCATGGTTCCAAAATGGCGGCTCGTCTCTGATTCCAGCAAATAGAAGAAAGGAAACTGGGGACGCACGTTCTAACCTAACATAACCTATTCTAATAATTTTGTTGGTAATAATTATGGTAATTTATTAAAATAGGTTAGGTTAGAACGTGCGTCCCCACTGTTTCCTTTCTTCTATTTGCTGGAATCAGAGACGAGCCGCCATTTTGGAACCATAGGTAACATTAACCCATTGATCAGTAGCACACTTAGGATTTAATCTGATGAAGCCGAATTGAACGAATAAGAAAGAAATTTAATGCAAATTCAATAAAATTTTACCTTATGTGACCGCTAATTCATAAGTAGTATAGAAATATTTAGAAAACACGACACAATATTAAAAAAAACGAATTTTAATCAGGTAAAGATTTTTAGAAAAGTTTATAGTGTAATTTTTCCTTTTCCTTTGGAGGGGCCAATGTTCCTTGAACTAATATTACATAAGATAAAAGAGTCCCTTTATATTACACAAGAAAAAAAAAACAGGATTACGTTAATATTACAGCTGACTGCACGTCCTCCTGTTTTCTACAAGATAGGAGAAAGTGCTGCCATCTTGTAACTATAATTTTAAACTGTAATTCATTTTTCTTGTGTAATATAGTGTTTTAAGTGTTCCAGAACAGAACAATTTTTTACGTGAAATACTATTACAATAAAACCTTAATAAACCGGAAACTTGCCTAAACAGGAAAAATTCTACAAAACCCAACAATTTTCTGTATTAGAAAAAAATAGTGTGTCCAAAACAGAAACCTGCCAAACCGGTAAAAATATTTGGTACCGTGCGAGTCCGGTTTACACAGGTTTTACTGTATATCCCCAGAAACCTGTTTAAAAACGGAAACGAAAGACTTTCCGAAAACAAATTTCATGACATCTGAATAAAACGAACTTTTTTTGGCTCAAGAGAAGTTAAATTTTAAATCATAACTACGCAGAAATTTACAGAATCGGACCATGCCATATTCCATTTTAAACAGGTTTTACTAAATTATATCAGAAAATAGAATTTATTAAATTAGCATTCAATGTTTTACATTAAATTTTACTTTGGAAAAGTGGTTAGATTTACCTATGGTAGCGAAAATGGCGACCGTCGACAATAACCAATACGCACCTAGATTTAAACTTTTTTTTTAACTAAAGCATTTTTTAAAACGTAAATTTGCTACTTACTTTTTCCCGTGCTTTTGGTTTGATTTCCTTCTTTCGGATCGAAGACGAAAAATAAAAAGGTTATCATACTACAGTACCTGAAATCCATCGATAACTTGACGTAGTAAATTAGTGGTAGTAACATCAGTGGTTCGAACAGAATTTGCTTGGGGTGTACGTAAAAGTTTAAGCCTCTAAGGAACTAAGCCAGAATTTGCTTGGGGTGTACGTAAAAGTTTAAGCCTCAAAGCCTTGCGATTCGCTTCTTTGGCATATTCGGCTGCGAGAGGCAGCGTCTCCACAGAGGGTGGCACCTGCGATCCTCGCTCACCTTGTTGTCCGTGTGTCGGTCGCGTTGTCTCATGGCCTCGGAAAACACGAGAAACATATCCTTAGTTATGAACGTTAAAGGATGAATTACTAACCTCTGGGAGGTGTGTCGGGAACAGGAACAGTCAAACGCAACCAAAATTAAAAATTAATAACAATTATCGTAATGATTAACAAAATTTTAGGAATACATTTCACCTAAATAACTTGGTTGTATAAATATCGGACAGAAAACTGTTAATGTTACCTTAGGTAGCCAAGATGGCGGCTCGTCTCTGATTTCAGCAAACAAAAGAAAGGAAACAGTGGGGACGCACATTCTAACCTAACCTAACCAATTCTAATAAATTACCATAATTATTAGCAACCAAATTATTAGAATAGGTAAGGTTAGAACGTGCGTCCCCACTGTTTTCTTGCTGGAATCAGAGACGCGCCGCCATCTTGGCTACCTAAGGTAACATTAACGGAGAAAATTGTACAGACTTTAAAAAAACACGACCATTAGAAAACTTAACAACATGCACCATCCGTCTACATCATAACCGAAATCGAAATTCGCATAATTCCTCATATTTTCGGAACGGAAAATTTTGATGAAAATTTGCATACAAAACCAGCAGTGCGATAAACGCCATCTACAGTTCATTTCTAAAGACGCATGCCGTCGAGATTACCGGAAGCGCCGCCATTTTCGTTACCATAGGTAAATCTAACCGGAAAAGTATGTGAAAATCGTTTATTTTAATTTTATCGGGTGTTATATACAACAGAGGAAAAGTATGGCAATCGGTCAAAAACTGAGCCCTGACATATTTATATTTTTTGGACTCAGGGAGCCTTAAAACGTCAAGAAATGCAAAATAATTTGGGGGGTTTTTTGTATAAATATAGATGTTAGTGCGTGTGTGTACGCGGGAGGGGGCATGATTTTGTTCATCCTCTTTGAAGCTTAATAACTCCCGTGTCTTTTGTCAAAAATTTTGGAAATTTTGCAGGGAGGTTCGTGTATTAGGGGTATCGATTCGATTAAATTTTCGTGGTTAAAAGTCAAGGCAGTGGGAAGAAAAATGTGAAGAAAATCCGGTAAACTCCGCGTGATCAGCTCGTTAGCGAAGAGCGAACCCCCCGGACAATTACAACTGTTTATCCATTCGGCCACTTGTGGGCAGATTTAAATTGCAATCTCATGCATCATAAATACGAACAAAATACTTTATTTTTCTATATACTTTTTTTAATTATTACATTTAATAGGATAAATTTCAATTGTATTTTTATTAGAAACATTCCTTTAATTATGTTTAGTTTTTGCTAAACAAATTAATCAATTCAGTCAGAGGTGAATCGCTGTCTGCTTTCGGTTGGGTACCGACTGGAGGAAGTAAAGCTTTGCATTTATCATCTTCTGGACTGAAATTTTGGCATAAAATGTCAGGAAAATTTCCAGCAAAAAACGAGACAAATTTCATAATAAAATCTTTAGCTTCTGTTCCGCATTTCTTCTCTACAAATTCGGTACCACAATTACGGAATCTACGATAGGAGCTACAAGAAATAACATCAATTATAAGTTTTAAAACTTATTAAACTAAAAATTAAGTGTTAAATATTGTAATTTATTTACCAGCAAGAAAGGGTTATTCTATCTTTAGCAGGTACTGTAGAAATCTTATCTATAGCAGCTCGAGCATCGTTGGCACAAGCTTGTTGATCGCTCCATACTTCACGGAGGCACGAAGCGTGTTTCAACAAGGCTTTTAAAAGTAAAAATATAAATATAAAGCTGTTTAAAAGTTAAATAAATGAGTAAATATATTAATATATCTTACTGGTTCGCAGTTCGTTTCCAGGGGTGCAAAAATTGTTAATGTTTTCGTTAGATTCGTCAGTACCATAAGCCAACAATTGTCTGTACAATGGTGTTGCGCATTTGTTTGTATAATTAGTGGCACATGCAATGGCTTCTTTTAGAGATCTAAAATATACGAATAATATTAAATATATATTATATATATATATATGTATATGTATAAATATATAAATATAATAAGACTTACGAGCATTGTTTATCGATTTCTTCTTCATTTTGTGGAATGGGATTATTCTGTAAAATAGTTCTTCCTTCTGCAGAACAGGCGTCTAATTCGTTCCAGTGGCAACGATCTTCTTTCGATCTTTTTACAGCTATTAATTGTATAAATAATAATTTTAATAATATAAAATTAACTGAAGATAAGTGATTTCACTTTAGATAATTATAATTATTAATTAGTTATAATTTAATTTCATGTTTATAATTAAACAGTTATACAATATTTAAATGTATATTTCTTAATTTAAACATATAAATTAAATTATTTAGAGCTTAAATTTCATATAATGCAATCTATTTTGAATATTTAGAATTATAAACCTTATTACAAAGCAGATACAATAAGGTCGAGACGTAAAGATGGCAGCCTACAGCTCTGGGGAACAGGGGTCGAATTTTTTTGGGGTTTTTCGGTGGTTTATCTCGAATATATCAGGCCTTTAAACATACAACTCTGGTGGACCCAGGTTCGGATCCGGAGTAATTTTTCGAGGAGGCCCCGTCCTTTATCATTGTGGGTCTGGACCCATAGTGGGCTTGCTATAAAAAGGCCTTTAGGGTGAAAAAAATTTTAAAAAACAGAAAAAAAGAAGAATATGTGAAACAGATCGAACTTACAATGGATCCAAAAAGGACCCACAGGACGGAAAAAAGCAAATACAACGTATATATGGAATACACTCGTCTAAAAACTATTGATAATTAATCTTTAAATATTTAAACAATGATAATTCTAATATTAGTAGACGTTATAAGATTTTATGGTTTGAAATGAATATAAAATATATTTACCCATTGCAACGATAAAGAGCAGGAGGTAAGTATACTTCATGATTGTTGTTGTTGTTCCTACGAAGGTATGGAGGAAAACTGTGAGAAGGATTACTTCGATGGCGTATTTATAGTAGATGAAATATGAACTGCATTTCTTTCGTCAACATTTTTTTACCTATTTCTAGTAACAAACACGTAGTTATTGCAAACGGCAATTTACTAATAAAAACTAAAGGAAATCTGTTCTGCTACTTAACCTTGAAACTTTAGTAAAGAAAACGTTCTATTGAAATGCTGACATTAATGAAGATAACAAGAAATTTCGTCATAATTGCCATTAAAATAATGTCATAAATTAAAGTAGGAAAATTTTCTTATTTTCCTTAACAAATTCACCTTGTGATTCAGAGCTATAAGACTATTTTTTTAAATAATAAAAAAAAAGAAATAAGTAAATTTAAGTCTTAGTTCAGTTGTAACTAGAAAAAAAGTAAATAATTTTTTTTTAATTTGCTTATTTAGAAATTAGGCTATTATAATATTTATAAATTTTTTCTTTAAGTCACCTCTTTTCTACAAAATAAAATATTGTAAAAGAATTTTATTTTATTTTTTATTAAAATTACTTAAAAATTATAATTACAGCTTACGAGGAATTGTCTATTTTAACAGCAAATCTCCTATTTTATGCTATAAAAATTAATTATAAAATAAATACAAAATTCGAGACTATTTTTAATAGTTTATTTTATAAAATTAATTTAAAAAATTTAAGAAAATCTTAAGTAAAATCGAATGAAAAGTAGCTTCTCCTTCTCTACCTGCCACAAACGTCATACACTGTAAGTGGCGTAACTTGATTGTTTTTAAAGACTTATATATTAAATTCATATAAAAATATAAGGAAAGTACATGCTTAAATGTAAATTTATAAAGACATTTATAGTATAAATACGGAAGTTTATTAATTTAATGGATTTTTGGCCAATCACTAAATGAATTTTTCTCGGCAGAGAAATATTTACTCAGATTATGTTAAAAATAAGAGTAAATATTTATTTTACCTTAAAATATGTTATTTACTTTACCGTATAAATAGTTGACATTATAAAAAATTAATTTTATAATTAAATTAGAATTAATATATAATTTTAATCGATTATAATTGTCTTAAACTTATTAAAAATGTGCACTGATACTATCAGAGACTACATACAAATGGTGAGTGGAATTTTAAGTTTTTATGAAAAATCTTGGTATTTATTTTCTATTTTATCTCTTCAACACGACTGAGAGCATCTGTAGATTCTTTTTAAAGTAATTTTTAAATGAATAATATATTTAAAACACTTTATATAAGATTAATTTTTAAACATACTGTAAACTCATAAGGACGTTCAAGTCAAAATTTAAAGAGAGTATTTCGTCTTTTCATTTTAAAATTTGTTTAAAAATTAATAAAGAAAGAAAGGTAATATACAAAAAGTTTATAATAATAATCATAATAAAAGAGCTTTAATATAATATTGGTTTTTCCCACTTCCTTATTGATTAGTTATTATAATGGAAAATAGCATGCATCCAGTTGCTAAAAAGTAATTTTTTTTTTTTTATAAATATAAAAATTTTATAATGTATATTTAACAAATATAGCATTAATTATTAAAATATAATTATTTTTCGTAATTTTTTTTATTGCGCTATCTTTACATATGCGTAAATTAAATTCATATTTAGTCCTTTAAACTGGATAAATTTTTTAATAAAATAGATCAAAAATCTTTAAATCTTTTAAATTGAATTTAATATATTTTACAATTTAAATAATTAATATTTTATATAAAAAGAAATATATATTATAGTTCGTATCGTTCTATTGAAATGTAGACCTCGCTTTACGACCGTTGTATTTATAATCCCGCTTTTATGACCGGTAAAATTTTCTGCTATGACTATAAAGTACTATATTTTTATATTATCATTATGTTATATTATATAGTTAATACTTCTAATTCAGAAACGTAATATCGAACTGTATTCTTAGTTTTTTGAGAACCCAAAAGACTCATTTTACAACTTGTATTTGTTGGGGATCGCCCATTAATTAGTTATACAATTTTAAGCCAGTTTTGACCTCCCCTTCCGGCTGTTATATACAATAACGTACTCCCATTTCCATAACCTGTAAACGTAATTAATGAAAGACCCTTTCCATAAATCAAAAAGGTCGTAAAACGGGGTTTACTTCATACACAGTGCATTTGTAATTGCCTCCATTTTAATATGATCTAATTCATTAAATAAAAATATAATTTAAAATTAGCTTTAATTATAATCTTACTAACAAATAAACATTCATTCAGTTGTTTATTACAATCAATTTTGTACATTGTCTGTCCTAAATTTCTAAATTCCTACAAATCAGGTCTATGAATCAAACACAATGTTATTTTATATATATTATAGTTATTATAGAATTATGTCAAACGTTAAAATATTTAAAATTAATTAATTATAAATTTGTAATTCTATTATTATTTTATTCCGAATTAAACATTTGCAAAATCGTTAAGATTTATTCGATTTTAGTAACTTATAATTATCTAAATTAATAAATTAGTATTGTTAATAATATATTTGGGGAATCTTTTTTACCATTTATGATGCAATTCTTATTGTTTTTTTATTACAAAACAATAACTTTCAATTTATATGGTCATGGTTAAATGTTATTTATTTATATATTAATTTGTTGATTGTTTTCTACTTTCGAACTTTTCATAGATTTAACCTTTAAATAGGTCATAATGATGCAAACAATTTTATAAATTATTACGTGAAGCGAGTCAGTTACAACAGATTTTATTGTAAACGTGCTTTTTCTGTTTATAACAGAGATGTGACGTAGACATAGGCGCCCGCAAAGAGGGTACAAATACAAATGGGGCATTTGCCTGCCCCTGGATGGAGTTATACCTTATAAGCTCTTCCTCTATGTTGAAGGAAAAAGCTTGTAAATGTGAGGTTAGTACTTAATGATACTACCAGCTCACGTAATAAGACTAGTATATAACCTACAGGCCTGTATGCTGAAGGATTCCCAGCACTCACACTGACGTCATCACTTCCATCTTAACACACCTGCTAGAAGACAACCTGAAAAGTGTACATTCCTGGTTTCTATTGATTTTAAACGCAAAAATTCACAAAACAATGACAATTTTTAATACGCTTGTGCATATTACGTAAAAAATAAATAAATTTTGAACTAAAAATGGCATTAAATATAATTTTTAACCATTAATAACATTCCAATACAATAAACTAATATTCATATTCAGCTTTAAGTGCATTAAAAATACATTTTAAAAATTATAATTTTAAGTCATTCTATAGAATATATTAAAGATAAAAATACCAGTCGATTGTTTAGAAAAGTTTTAAAAGTTACATTCTTACAACACGGGGATTTGAAGTAAATTGTAAAATGATCAATGTTAATGATACACTAAAAATGTTAATGATGTGTTAAAAATAAATCAAAGTGAAGAGTAAATTTAATTGTATTGACGTTAAAATGATGTAAGCGTATATATTAGTCACTTTAGTATTGTCTAAAGCAAAAAAAAAAAAAAAAAAATTATTTTAAAATATGAATTTAATTGCACAAAACACGTGTTCAATCACTTGTCTACTGTAAAGCGAGTCACACGTTCGACGTTTTTAAAATCGTAAAACGTTTAATAAATTAAATCTGATAAAATTTAATTGTAAATTGAGAAAATTCAGTGTAATTTTATCAATAATTTTAATGTAAAATCTATTTAATGAGAATTTAAGTATTAAATATTGTAAACGTGACATAGCACCGATCACATTTATAATTGATTTTTAATGATGATCAATACAATTTTCTGTTAGGTTAGCTTGTTTATTGGCACTCTTCATCATATTTATGAAACAAACATTTGATAATTCGTTAAAATAAGATAGCTAAATCGAATTTCTCAATCGAGAACTCTTACATCTCTGACAATTCAGTAATTAAAGTGAAGATTCTGATTAGGAAACTGTTAATTCACGGTGGTATCAGGATATATCAAATTATATGTTCGCCAATTTTTAAATGAAAGTAAATATATTTATTTTAAGTTTTAATTTGCCAATATAATAAATGAAGAGAGTCAGTCGTAAAGTGACCTGAAAATTTTGGACTCATAGAAGAGCAAAAAATTTGTTTCTTTTTTTTTTGTATGTATGGATGTGGGGGCGATTTTGTTCACCCTCTTTGAAGCTTAATAACTCTTGTGCCTTTTGTCCAAAATTTCTGAAATTTTGCAGGGAAGTTTGTGTATTAAAGCCATGGTTCCTATAAAATTTTGGTGATTAAAGATAGAGGAGGAAGGGATATAGTGGGGGTTACGTGTCATATCTCGCGTGTGGTCGATCGAACTTAATAAATATTTTATTCCTTAAGTTCGATCGTTTCAGTTTTTTAAAAAATAAAAATCATCTTTACCCTCAAAATTAAGCTTTTTACCATTTTAAAATAATTAATAGTATGAAAGGTTTTTTAATAAAATATCATAGGGAAATACACGTAATTTTAACTTTTTCTTTTGGCCGGGAAAGTTATGCAACTTGTTTCTGGATTTTTTCCTTTATTGTCAATTATACATAAACCTCTAATAAAACTTTTCAGCGTTATTTTAGTCTTCGCTCAGCTTACTTTATTTTTTTAAAATTTCAAACAATGATCTATCGTCTTTATTCATGTTAAGGTTGGACGGTCATAGACCTAGAATACTATATTTAGTTTTGAGAAAGAAGTTTAAATGTTCTAAAAATATTTAATTATCTTGTTAATGTTGTTCAATTACTAGACGAATATATACACATAATTATGTTTCGTAATCACAATTTCAGGTTAATTCAGTTCAAAGCTACTAAAAGAATTTCTCTTGAAATCGTTCAGATTATAGAACAGTTAAATTTTTTCGATTTTTGACAGTAAAAAGGCCCTTTTCTTTCCTGGGTACCCAGAGTAGCAGGCTAGTTAGAGATGTACACCGTTTATATTGGATTTTTTCATTAAAATACAGTAAAAACCTGTGTAAAACGGACTCGCACATACTGAATTTTTTCCAGTTTGGCAAGTTTCCGTTTTGGAAAGGTTTTTTTTTTTTAAACAGAAAATCGCTGTGTTCCGAAGAATGTTTCCTGTGTAGACAGGCTTCTGTTCATTAAGGTTCCATTTTGAACAGGTTTTTCTGTAAATTGTGCACATTTCTATCTGATCAGCTTTAATGAGTCTGCATAATTAGTATAATTTAACGTTTATATAGTACATTTTTTTGTTATATATATATATATTTAAAGCAATTTTTTATGTTAATTACTTTTTAATTGAAAAAAATATTAATTTTTTACTTAAAATATTTTTTTACTTCAAATAATGTATTGCAACAACGAACTGCAAAATCTTAGAAAAAAATCAGGTGCGGTGTACATTAGTATTTTATCTAGTATTTAATTAATAAAACGATAATTAGTACTTTTGATAATTAGTAATTTAATCTTTCGCACACTAATTGAGTTGTTTGACTATTAAGGGAATGAATTTGACTCCATCAGTGGCGTCTAATTACTTGAATTTAGATACTGTTGGTGTTTTTAAAACGAAGAATAGTAGTAGAATGATACATTAGATTTACAAGTGCATGAATAATAATTTAATTGAGAAACATAACAGTAAGTGACTGCTTATAAATTTACAAAACTATAATTTTTACTATTATACTACCAATTTAATAATAATTTTAATATTTATTGTAGTAATTAGACTTCATCAATTTAAAGTCGCAAATAAAAGGTTTAAAATGATAAAATGATAAATATAGTCGTACGGTACCGAATATTTTATCCGGTTTGGCAGGTTTCCGTTTTAGTAAGGTTCCTCTTTTGACAGGTTTTATTGTGGTAGTAATAAAGTAAGTGCAATTATAATTGATTTTATTTCTAAATAATTTTTTTTTTTAATTTAAATATAATGGCACTAAATTTTTATGTATAAAAATAAAATAATTTTAATATGTCAATTTATTTTGTAGATTATAGAAGGCCATAATCTCGAAAAATGGAAGATCATTCAGTCTGAGCTGATGTCTCAACTACTTATGCTGATTCTTAGGCATTACTCCAAGGAGCTTTGATAGATTTTGTCAACACACACTCGTTATATAATCTCTCTGGACGTAGCCGAACAGACAATTGTTAAACATATTTTTCATTTTTAGTGTTAAAGAAAGCTAAATTTGTGAACTATACGAACAAATTTCCAGAGAAGTTATATCAGTTTCCATTTCCAAATATAATATTGTATTACGTAAAGTGTAACGTGTGTTCATTGTCTGGGATATCAGTTTCTGTATCCGTAATGTAGAAAGTTTTAAATGTTCAACTTGTTCACCGTTATATATTAATTAATACTGTAAATCGTAAAGATATGACTTTTAATGGCTTACAGTTCAAAATAGTTAAAAATATTGAATCAATCATCATAATGAACTTGAGCAGTATCTATATTATTAAGGAAGATATCCTGCCCTTTGAACGACAATTCACTTTGCAAATGTCATGCAGAAGACAGAAGCCTCGTATGGATAGAAAAGATACATTGTAATAAGTCTTCTTCTAGTGTTTTAGAATAAAATCCAAGACTATCATAAACAAAAAGAGCCAAAACTGCCTCACCTCTCTGTATACCTCAAATGGTTCCATCAGTTCTTCTTGGACAAGAATTCTTCTGTTTGAATTAACGTGTGGAGTCTTTATGATGTGAATATTTTTCTTAGGTAATATATTTATATTTGAAGTAATGCTTCTATATTAATTGAATCAAACGCCTTACGAAAAACCTATAAAATTTTATACCGGTATTAAGCTATTCTCTTTGTAGAAAGATGGTTGACGTTCACTAGTGCTAGAGTGGATAATATAGAGTGGTCGTGGGGGCTGGCCATGTGTAGATTTTTTAGGTTTTATTCACGTGAGTAACACCTGAGAGGGCCAACTTTCCATAGAAAATTGGCCCTACTTAGGTCTACAAAATTTTCCATAGAAAGTTCCGCCGCGATACCCTTGGCGTATTGAGCATGTATTGTATTATGTTGCCTTTATTCCATCATCCATATCAATCCTTCAACTTTGAATATATGTAAAAAGTATAAAGTTTTTTGCAATTTTACGTCATAGTTTGATTGTTTGTGTAGAAAAACTCATTATAACATAACAATACTTATTATTATGTTTTAATTTTTTCTACACAAATTCTAAAGCGAATAAAATTTTATTCTTAGGCAATTTTTATATTTATTTATTATTCTTAATTATGGTAAAAAAATTAAAATTTAGCAAAATTCTTAAAAGAACACTCCTAAATGTTTAACATTAGCATCCGCATTCTTATTAACTATTGTAATCAAAACTTTACATCACCGAAGAGTAAACAATGAAATGTACAAACTGATCATTTCCCAAACGAGAATTTGAATGGGTTTCTTTTAAGAGTGTAACTTTTGGAACATCCCGAAATTCTTCAACTTTTGGACAATAACATTTGGACACGTTTTACACAGATTTCTTTTACAAATCCTAAGTCTTTACATACATCTGAGCAATTATATTTTCTGTAAAAATTACATGGATCCAAGATTGAGCGTAACCACAAGCACCATCAGTTCTTGGACAATTGCGTAATATAAAAGTAATATTGAATTAAATTTTAAATAATCAAACATTTAATAAAATCTTATTTAAGTAATTAAAATCAATACTTACTACAAGATACGGAAGCAATAAATGCATTTGTGATAATACACACAGCAGTATGATTGTTCTTAGCATTCGACTTATGAGGTAATAAATCTTCGTGTCTTATGTAATTTACACAATACCGTTTGTACCAAATAAAATGATTAATCAGGATACATTTTACAATTATAAAAGGTCGTTTGTCTATTACAGTTTTATGCCAAAATTAGAAATGTGCTAATAAGTTTTAACGTGGATAAATTATTTAAAGTAATTTATTTGAAATATGTATGAAAAAAAATTGTACTTTTTAGCATTCGCCTTGATATTCAGATTACTGTGGAGTCTAAATTATGCAGGCACGAATAATCGAAATCCTTCTGTAAACGGGAATAGCAATGAACCAGAGAAAAAATCCGGGCAATGTGATTTTCAAAACCTTATAAAGTTTCGATTCACTATTGAACATTGTCGTAGGTTCGTGTCTCATCAACGCATTGACCACGTGGAGATTTTGGGTTTTCTTCACGTATTTTAACACTTAAATATGGGGTTTCACCATATAACCCCCCGGGCGGCACCCCTCGTCCATGCGTTGCGTTACCTATTCCATCCGTTCAATCCATCAATGTATTCGATTATTCGTTGCTGTAAAATCGAGATTCTCCTATAGTTTATAAACGAGAATTTTTCTGTTTTAAAGTAGATTATCAAATATTCTGAAGTTCACGAGTTCTAGCCTATTCCTCAAATATAAAAGGAACTAATGAACGATATTTGTCAATTGTTCCATGCAACTTAGTCGTATTTTGAAAAAAATTTGCCTTTGAAAACAAGGAACCTTGCCCTTGTTTTCAAAGCCATGTGAGCCCGGATTGCAACCAGTATCACCTTGCAATGCGTTGATCCAATGTTGAATCAGTAGGAAGCTTCATGCATAACGTATAACCCTCGTTTTTGTGGTTTGTCTCCTCTATTTTACAGTCTGCGGGAGTCTCTAAGTACATATAAGGTTTTGATTAAATTCCATTTTAACAAGCGTAGATATGTGTAAATATTTGTTGCATGTTAACTGTTGTTTATTCAAATATTCAGCTTAATAAATTATTATTTGCAAGAAGAAATTATGTAAAAATAAAAATACTTTTTTATTCCATAATTTCACAAAAAAAATGAAATTTTATTTTGTTATTTTCACTTTAATAAAACTTAGTACTTGAGGTTTAACAGTTATAACTTTTGAAAATTTTGTGAGATTTAAAATTAGATGTTACTGTTACATTAAAAATCCTTGGAAAACGATATGCCACAAGATATGGGTTACTGATGCCAATGCGGTTAAGATGTCACCATACTTCTCTGGAAAATCCAGGCAATTCTCAGGTAAACTCCCCAAAAATTTTTCATGGGCAGTCTGTCCCGGATATGTAAGACTTCTTAAGTCCCATTTGGGTTGGCTTACCTACAATAGATGTGAAAAAAAGAGTACCTACAGAATAGTGTCTGTGTGCCCAGAGAGAAAGAAGGTTTAAAAAGAGATGGGCTACCATTTCAAATTTTAAACTTACAGCCATTTGTACTTTTAAAGTTCAAAGGTTAAATTACCGAAATATAATGCAACAATGCAGATTTTAGATCTATTAACATATCTTTCAAACTTTAGGCCCTGTATCTGTTAGATCTATAGACGTAGGGTCTACCCTAGCCGAGCTTTTCTAGGACATAATGTGTATTAATAATTTACATTGTTTAAATTTCTCTTGTAAATTTGATTTAATGTATTTTTCATTAAAAGTTATTTTCATATTTAATCAAATGCAGTGTTGGCAAACTTCGTTATGTACACAATTCGTGTCGAATTGTGTACATAACGAGTTTCTCATTAAGAATTGTATACGTAAATAATGAATTTCTGGAAGTATTAAAAACTCATATGAATACATTTCGATCGACATTTTATGGTTTGCCAACATTTGTCATATATTTTCCAAGAACGTACTTTTTCATCACCAGTCTCTCTGAAAATCTTGGTAAGTTAATCAGAATTTCACGAATATAATTTAAAATTTCATGAATTTCTTAATTTTATAAACAATATACAAAAAAGTTAGTTTTTATCTCTTTTATTTTATATTTTAATTTCATTTTACTTTTTACTATTGTAATAACATAGCTTCTGTGAACATCTATTATCAAAAAGTAAGACAGAGGTGTCCATTATGGCCTAAAAAGTTTAGGCTATTATTTTGACCAATTCCAATTTTGTTTTTCCAAGAAATGAGAAAGATATCACCTAGACTATAAGTGATATCTTTGTTAGAATTGGTCAAAATAATAGTTCGAACTTGATGAACCATAATGGGTTCTCCTGCTTTAATAAATTTAAAGTTCTGGCACATGGCAGATGAGGATAAGGCGTCGTCCTGTTTTTCTGGGAATTCCGGATAGTCAGATATGTCGGGTTCCATTCTTTACTATCCAGTCTTCCCATTGCAGATTGGGTGTCGAACCGATTATGGGCATGATTATAAAGGCCCTCTTACTGCTCACAGAGCGTAACAGAAATTTAATAAAAATTCTGTATTAGAAATTTAAAGTAGCAACTTTATTTTTTCCTTTAGTATTTAATATATTGTTTTAGGAATTTTAAACTGAAGTAGTATCATCTAAATAATCCAATTAATCTTTCATTTTTTATTAATAATTTTATATTTAAGCCGACACCGTAAATACAGTAGAACCTCGCTAATCTGAATCCGGTAGCCCAAAATCCAAGAAAATCCGAACAACGAAAAAGGAAATTCTTTTTCTGTCTCTGTGAATAGAATAAATAACTTGGCTATTACGCCACTCAGAATAGCAACCTGTACAAACAAAATAACAAATTTTTAATTTTTTTTATTAGAATAGAAAAATCCAGCAACGAGTTGCGTAACTTTCTCGGCTGTTATGAGCTTTTATTTTAAAATAACTTTTATATTATTAATCATAATAAATAAATAAAATTGTGTGTGGTGTCATCTGTTATGAGAGTTTGATACAAAAATCTTTTTATATAATTGTTACAAAATATAAAATTATTAAATTGTAATAAACAGGAGAATATTACAGTAATTATGAATAAAGAATTTTTATTGTTGATCCAAAATTATCAACCTGAGATGTTTGAGAATAATTAAAATACAGTCAGACTTCGATATACCCCCTTCCTAAATAGCGCCTCCCTCGTAAAGTGCCAATGAATAGAAAGGTTGCGGCCGACGTTTTCAGCCCAAAACGTGAACGTCGGACGTCGACCGCCGCCATCTGGCAATTCTAGAAGGTTGATAATGGCGTTCGCTACGTCTAGCATGGCGAGAAGATCAGCCTAAACTTCATTTTTTTGTGTTTGGGGTTAAAACGTATTATGACGTAAAAATTATGACGTATTTTTTTAAAATAATGATTATTTAAGTATTTATGAATAATATTGAATAGAGACAGACGATTTTAATCTAGAAATTATTTAATTATTCTATTTTTTTGCAAATGATGTGAAGTGCTTATAGAATTCATATATATTTCTGTTCATAATAGCTTATCATAATTCTGTAGGAGTAGGTTTGTTCTTTCCCGGCATCTTCTACCATCAACAGCGTAATACGTTTGTAAATTCTCTAAAAGTAATTTTCCGAGCTGCTTTCGGGAAATTACTTTATTTACATAAGCTACTATTTCCTTCAACAAAAGTATAAGGTAGTCCTATCGTTCTATCGTACGGTAGGACTACCTTACGACGCTAATTAAAAATAAGTATTTAGTGTTATTAAACATCCTATAAATACTTTAAAATAGGTTAATTAGTTTATTTATCTTCGCTAGTAAAATTCGACGTTGTTAAACGTGTTCCGCCATTTTTCAACACTAACTTCATCAGTCAGTGTGAGACGTGAAGGTTTTTTCTTGGAGTTAAAACGTCAAACGTGTACTTCTATTTGCCGTACAAGTTTAACGTTTGAACTTCGGCCACAATCTCGCTAATAATTTTCTTTTTCTTTTTTTAACTCTTTCTGCCCTGTGGGCACTAAGAAGGCGTCTTTTAGCAAGCCTATTATGGGTTCGGCCAGGCTCACAACGGGGCTCCACATAACCGGACGGATCAACCCCCGAAAAATTCCTGGGGATATTTCGACCTTTCTGGATTTGAACCTGGATTCTTGTTTAAATGTTATTAAATGTTAAACACGTAAAGAAAACCAGGTGAACTCGATAGTTCTTGGTCGAGGAATGTAAACCCCTAGTATTTTAGATACCCTCAGAGAAAAAAGTCGCAGGAGGGTGAGGTCGGTCGAAAGCGCCACCCAATATCCTGAATAGTAATCCTTTCTGAGGCCTCAGCTCGATAAATTTGATTTAATTGATCCGTAATTACAACAGGACGGACCTTCAGTTCACAAAGCTCGGGGCACACTACAGGTTTTAAATGTTCCAGGGGTAGTTAATCTCTAGAAGTGGCGATATTGGGTGACCCGCGTGTTCACCCGATCTCACTTCTCTGTGACTTTTTTCTCTGATTGTATCTGAAATCCCGGCTCTACATTCATCGATCAAAAACTCTTGATGATTTAAGTGATTATATTCTTCCTGAAAGGCCCTCCCGGGTTATAGCAAAATTCAGAAATCAACTTCACGTGTGCATCGACAACAAAGGCCGCCATTTGGAAGATGTTATTTTCAACTGAAAAACTGTATTGTGTGTTCTTTGATATGATGAAATAAAATTTAGAATATCTTGAACAAATCTTTCGTTATTGATCTTTGAAATGTGGTAGGTTTTTTTGGCGCATCCTGCGTAATAATTTAATATGAATTATTTCGTAAGACAATATTTATTATAAGATATTTCCGTACAAAATTGTATTATTCTGGAATTTATTTTAAATTATTTAATGTTGTAAAAGTACGTAAAATTTTCTCATAAAAATTGATTTTTCGATAAAATTTTTCAATTTTGGTTTTAATTCGGTTTGGTTTATTTTGTTGCTGCAAATAAGCGATCTGCCGAGAACGAGTGTCTACCGGGGGGACTTCTATCGGAAACTGGCTCCTATTTATCCTATTTACGTTTTACAAACACGAATAAAATCCGGAAAACTCCACATGGCTAGCCTGTTGGCCAGGTGCGAACCCACGACTACCAGTGTTTAGTGGTTTTATCTTTTCGGCCATCAGGAGCTTCAATTTTCATACATGATGGAAATGTCAAACATTGTATGATATCTAATTTAGTCAACAAATACAGAACTTTCTCGTAACTAAAATATTATACACATATAATTATTTATTATAATTTTCAGTACAAGGTAAATTAAGCATTTAATTCCTTTAAATAAAAGAATTGCCTTATTATTTAAATGGAAATTAAACGATCACAGAAAAGTGAAAGTGTGTTCATTTAATTTTCATTTAAGTTTTAAGAAAATAGTTTTATAATTTATAAAAAAATATTATATTATTTTATCTTATAATGAATATTTTTGTCTTTATACAGATAAATCATATAAACAAAAAGAAAACGTATAGTACTTCTATATTTACCTTTATGGCACTTACAAAATCAGTGGGTAATATTTATTTTAGTAGTTAAATTTTAAACATAACTATTATGTTTTTATATTTATTTCCAGAAGAACAAAATGAATTCTGTAGGAATTTGTTTTGGCCAGAAAGAACTTCAACAGAATGAAGATCGTGCAAAACTCTTAAAGAATAAATGGAGACCATTGATGATGAGTATGAGCTTCATAGGGCTGACACTCGAGAAGAAAACATCGTTGCACGTTATTTTCATGATGACTGGAGCAAAAATGGTTGCTGTTTTCTATATTTCTCGTTTAATGACTGCAAATGAACAATTTTCAGTAATTAGGTGGCTTTCGATATCTTATTTTTTTATTTCAATGATTATTAAAATAATATCCTTGTATTATTTTCACCTCACCAAAATGAAAGTCTTGTCTAAAATTGAAAATGTGCACGAAATATTAGATTTTGGAGAAAAATTAAACAAAAATCGATTCCTGTCAGTTAGATGTTTCTTAATCTGGATCAATTTTATAATATTTATGGTAAATTCATATTTTATTTATCATAATAAAAGAACTTTGAACAGTGAACTTTTAAAATTTATTACTGTATATTCTTATTGTTTCTTCTTACAGATACAAAGTCATTTTTTGTTCCTTTTTTTTTCTTACGTATGCAAAGAATTTGAATATTCGTTGAATTATTTGCGTAAAAATATTATTATGTTGGATAATGATGTAACTAAGAGAATTAATCTGGCAACAACTAAATATACTCAAATATTTCATGCCATAAATCACGTTCAAGCTATTTATTCTCCCATATTATTTCTATGGGCAATTTTTGCTAGTGGCACTATGGTTTTCGAAACCGATGGAATTATTAAAAATTTCATAAAGTCCAAAAAATTTTTTGGTGTAATACGATATATTTGTGTTCCTGTTTTTCAACTCTTTGCATTTTTTGACCTTTGTTTTTCTTCATCGAATGTAACCGAATCGGCGAAGAATCTATTGAATTCCATTTACAAAATATCTGTTGATAGCGACATCAAATCTTTACAGGAATCTACTTATCGCTTTTACATGAGATCTCTTCAAGATTTACCTAAATTTTCCGGGTGGAATATGTTTAATATTGACAGAAACTTGATTCTAGCTATTCTTGGTATGATTATTACATACAACATTATTATAATCCAGTTTCATAATTAATAATTGTCAAACATATGATTAATTTATAATATTTAATTCGAGAATAATTCAGAAGTGGATAATTAAAATCATAATATTTTATGTATAAATTTTAAAATCTTGAGATGTAGAATTGTATATGTATTTGTGTTCTTGTATTCGAATAACTTTAAATTTAATATACTTAGCTTTCCAGTGACTGAGTGGATAAAATCTTTAAACATTGGTAATTCATCACAGGTTCGTGCCTCGTGTTTTCTTCATGTGTCTAACAACTAAATAGGGAACCGTTTTTCATAAAAGCCATTACAGAACATATCTATATGTTGCGTGGTCTTATTTTATCGATCTAAATTCAAATTACATTAAGAGACTAAAATGCTAAATACTTCCTATTGGTCAAGTCATCGTACATCTTCACTAAATTATTAAAATGTTTTGAAATATTAATTAATATTTAATCACGTAAAATAATAATAAAATTAAATATAAATATGAGTTCATGGTTTTCCTAAAAGAACAAATAAAGAAAATAATATACAGCACGATTCTCTACAATTCGTTTGGTTTGGTTTGGTGGAAGACGGCAATGCAACACATGGGCGATCTGCCAACGAAGGTGCTTCTATGGGAAACTGGCTCCTATTTAAGTATTAGACATGTGAAGAAAAACAGAAAACTCCATGTGGCAAGCCCGTTAGTAAGATGCGAACTCCCGACCAGTGGTTCAGTGGTTTTATCCATTCGGTCACTCGTGGGCACTTTGCAATTTGAATATCAATTATAACGTTTGTGATTTATTGTGCATTAAAATAATAAAAGTAAAAATTAAATGCTTTATGAAATTGCATGCCTTTACATGTAAAAAATTGACAATATGTAATGCTATTGAAAATCAATATAATTTATAGCATTTCTTCAAAAGTTTTGAACTGAATTGAATGATATTTGATATTTATGTAATGACTTCTTACGTACTCTTCTAATGTGCAATGAAATGAATTTGAGATAAATTCAGCTATTCATTTTCACGTAAAAAAATTGTATTAGAAATTTTAGTACAAATAAAATATATATTATTATGTACTAGCTGCTTGCGCTCGCGTTATTCGGGCTTTTGCGGGAGTGAAGAATTGGCGAAGTTGGATTGGGAGAGGATGATAAAAACAATACTTTTAGTAACTATAATATACATTTATTGACCTGAGTATTTACAATAATGAAATTTCAAAACAAAAAGAAAAGAAAATTGGGGATACTCAGGTTTAAATTAAGAGGTGATGGGCTTTAGGGGTTGTTGGAGGTAGAGACCACCAAAGCAAACCTATAGCGATATAGTTAAGGCTAAATAACCATACACACAACACGAACTGCTGTCGAAAATACTATGCTTTATTCGTAAATACTTTACCTCCCGGCTATTGGCGCTGTTTGCCGTAGCGGCATAATTTAGAACTAATGCTCGCTCAATGACTAGACGCTTGTTTTTCCGAGTTTTCTACTTGTCAGTAACACATAAATAGAGGCTCTTAGAAATTCTTCCCGGGAGGCACTCCCTTTGCCACATTGCCCATATGTCGCCTTGTCGTAATCAAATAAAACAAACGAGGTAATACGTATGTTTAAAACTACAAAAGTTTCGCTACAAATTATACAGAATGATAGATCGCCATTTATTCCCTTATATGAAATACGCATTTTAAAAATTCTGCAACATTTTTATTTTTCTTAGAATTGTTCTCTTTTAAATAATTAATTGTTTCATGTTAATTATTAAAACTACATTGTTAATAAACAAATACGAATCTATTAATGTCGATTGTTAACAATCGATTGTTGTCCATACAATGGTGTTTCGTCTCGTACTTCGAGTTTAATTCATTCCAAGAGACCGTTCGAGTTTTGATCGCTCCATTAATTTGGGATTTATTCGATTGCGGTAACGCGACACATGGGCGATCTGATGAGAAAGAAATGCCTCCTGGGAGGTCTTTTATGGGAAACGGGCCCTTCTTCAGGTGTTACTAACGTGAAGAAAATCCGGAAAACTCCACTTGGCTAGCCCATTAGCGAGGCGCAAACCCGCGATCAAAGTTTATTGGTTATATCTATTCGGCCACTGGTGGGCATCTGAACCGTTCGATGTCCGAATCAATTTTCTCCATTAAAAGTAATGGAAAGTAAATTAATTTATTGTCAATATGCATTTCAGTAAACTTAAAATAACAAATACACATAATTTAAGGTAAAAATAACAAAATGAAATGCCCTAAATAATAAATTAAAACTCGAGAACATTAAATAAAATGCATAAATACTGTATAATAAAATGAAAATTGCATTACTGGTGGCACACCATTGACTTCGGCATCTTAAACATGGTCGCCATATTCTTCACACTTGTACCGCTTTCACGTTTCGTGATAACTTTATTTTTCATCTCAATCATCGATATCACAACTTTTCTTTCTTTCTTTCTTTCTTGTTAATTAATGGTTTATATGGAGATTCTAATCACAACTTTCCTCTTCCTTCCAAAGACTTCTCTGGTGTCATGTTTAATTAATAGGCAAAGGTTATATTGAGTCGAACAGAAAGATTTTACATATTTTTAACAATAGTACGAGGTACCACTGTATTTTTAAAGATTTTTTTTTAAAGAATAATGTTTATGAGAAAGTGTATAAGCGACAACATAAGAAGAATTTGTGACCCCACTGGGATTGCGGGAATCACTGTTTTGCACTATTGTGTTAATTTAACAAGTGCAAAATGATCAATAATTAAATGTTTAAAACGGATGAGATAAAATAAATAGATTGATAATAAGAAGAAATAGATCCACAACAAATAATAAACAAAAATTGTTTAATTTTTAACTTTATTTTCGAATAAATTAATTTCTTTTAGAAAATTTTGAATTAATTTTGTTGTTAGAACAAGGTGGTTAAGTGACGAAATCGAGTTTTAAATTTTGCTGTTTTTTATTGATGAAAAGATTCTTAAAAGAACATTTTTTATAAATCTGTTTAAATGGAAAAGTTAATGTTTTCTATTTCTCCGAGTTTTCTTTCTTCCTGGAATATTCTTATTTATTCCTGTTTTTTTTTCTTCTTTTTTGTGTTTCCACTTTTCACGATTCGACCGTATTTTCTTTTTGATTACAATTTTCTTTTTTCGCAATTTATTTTTTAATGAAAAGTGCACGGAATCCATCATTTTATCGAAGGTCTCTTTGATTTTCTTTCTTAAATCTACACTTCTTTTGTGCTGTTTTCTCTTCCCTCTTACACTTTTACTAAGAGATGTCTTTACCATCATAACGGGAAGAAGAATCAATTGTTATAAGTGATGTTCATGAGTGTATCCCTTATTGCGCAAAATACCGGTGGGAGTTTGATAGAAAGATATAAAGATTTAAAGTCTAGTACGGTTATAAATAGGTAACAGCACCTACGGTTATAAATCGTAGGTGCCGGATTAACCGATTTCTCATACACTTAATTGGGACTATATTCAAATGGCGTAGTAATTCCCAATCACGTGGTACAGACAATATTCGATCTTGCTAGTACTATTCGAATTCTAAACTTTTAAAAATTTAAATATTATTTTTAATTAAATTGTAATGCAAGTTTTAAATTGTTTTTTAATAACAGGATTGAATTCGAAGCAAAATATTTATATTTAATTCGACATTTTTTGCTATGTTTTCAACTATTGTATTACGGTTTCAAATATGCCATTTTGAAAGCAGGATATGCGACAATGTGATATGCAGGTAAATTTGTTCGTTAATTAAATATTAAGCTCAAATTCGTTAATAAAATATTTTTATTTTTTGAAAATTTTAAGGTAAGAATTTCGAAAATTTATATAAAATTCGTAAAATTAGGATAATAACGGTTTTTCAAACTCCCACCGGTATCAATTGTTATATTGTTGTTGTTATGTGATTGAGTATTGTTATATTTGCCAAACAAGTTTTTACAAAACAATGCGGATTCCAAATATCTCTCTTAAGCATCGTCTATTCAAAAATGTTCGAATATATTAAATTTAAATTTGGCTAATCCCTCATTGTGAACGTAACCAAACCCATGAAGTATATAAAAAATTATTCTCTTAGTATTCATGTGGTGGAAAGAAACAATGACAGAAATATTAAAAAAAGCTGTCATAGATTTGTTTGCCTGGCCAAAACGTTGTATTTCTTCTGGTGGTCTGTCCTGAACCTACCCATCATGTATATCTAATTTCCACTGGCGTCTGTCTGCCTGTCTGTCTGTCTATCGTTCCTTAATCTCGAGAACGGAGTTAGATAAAAGTCAAGACCAGATATGAATAGCGTAGTGGCAGGAGGTCGCGGTTAACTGTAAAAGAACTTTCAATTTGAACCAGAAGTCACGTTATTTTAATTCAAAAATTCTCTCCTGAACGAAGTTAGATAGATGACTAGTATGAATGTATTGTTAACAGGTAAAGTATGATGTGCAGGGGCAAATTACTACTAACGTTGAGGGCATTGTGACCAAAAATTGCAGCTAGGCATAGCTCATTTGAATATAATTTACTCTTCACTTCTCAAAATATTTTACTTAATTAAGGTTTGATTCGGATTGGTTTGACGGGATACGGCAACACAACTCATGGGCAACCTGCTAAGGGTGGAAGTGATGCCTCTCAGAAGGACTTTCTGTGGGAAACTGACTCCTATTTTTTTGTGTTAGACACGTGAATTCATGTGGCCAGCTTGTTGGCAGACGCAAACCCAAGTTCAATGGTGTTCCATCACCACTGGTGGGCTGTGCTTAATGGCTTTATTTGGTAAAATAATATTATTACACCTGTAATTAATTTTTAAAAACATATTACTACTGTATTTTCATTTGTGTTTCTACGTCATAGAAAGTAGGCGGTCCATTCGACGCCTCTCAGAAGTTAGATTTTTCAGCGACGCTCATGCGCACTTCCAAAGTTTGCGAGAATGGAGCATGCGCCATAGGCCACAAAGAGGGCACGCATTTGTGCACGCTGTGATCTTCGTCACGTTTCGGCCATGTCTTCGCTATGTTGGAAATACGAAACAGAAAGCTGTTTGACAAGCGGTGACATTACGCGATCATCGGAGGAAACCAGTCACGTGACTATATAAATTAACGTGACATCGCTAGGAAGTGTCGGTCTGACGTCACGTCGAAAGCCACGGTATTTGGGCGGACTTTATGGATCCGGAAACGAATCCCAGGAAATTTCTGGCGGTAGTCTGTTCAAGACGGGTCCCGTCCCTCATCGCTTTGCCCCTCTTTTTCGGGCTTGCTAAAAACGCCAGTTTTGGTATCCAGAAGGTAGAGGAATAAAAATAAATTCTGATCATGTAAAGCTTTTGTAAATCATAAAACTTATATTTACAGTATACGTAGGGAAATAATTAAATGCACACGAATCGTTGTGAATGCTGATATTTACAAATTTTTCAATAATACGGCGTAGTCATGCAACGTGTTATCTTCATACCGAATTAATCAGCGTAAGTATATAAATCGGAAGCATAATGGACGACAACGTCTGAAACGTGCGGATGACGCAAAACTTATCAAATTTGGTTTCGTAGGTGCCGGATTAACCGATTTCTCATACATTTAATTGGGACTATATTCAAATGGCGTAGTAATTCCCAATCACGTGGTACAGACAATATTCGATCTTGCTAGTACTATTCGAATTCTAAACTTTTAAAAATTTAAATATTATTTTTAATTAAATTGTAATGCAAGTTTTAAATTGTTTTTTAATAACAAGATTGAATTCGAAGCAAAATATTTATATTTAATTCGACATTTTTTGCTATGTTTTCAACTATTGTATTACGGTTTCAAATATGCCATTTTGAAAGCAGGATATGCGACAATGTGATATGCAGGTAAATTCGTTCGTTAATTAAATATTAAGCTCAAATTCGTTAATTAAATATTTCCATTTTTTTGAAAATTTTAAGGTAAGAATTTCGAAAATTTATATAACATTCGTAAAATTAGGATAGTGATACTTTATCAGGTTTGTGAGTTTTTCACACGATATAATAACCTAATACTTAAAGATTTTCAAGATGAATTTAATGAACATAATTCTCAGCTTGATGACATTACAACATTTAGGTAATTTTAACGCTTTACATTTTCTATAATTATTTATTTTAATAACGTGATTGAAAATTATTTACTGCATCATTCCAGGTGAAGGTCCTCAACGTTGCAAACGTTATATAACATACTTTAATATCAATTTAACTTTGCAGTATGAGAAATATATAATTTTTAGACATTTTTGTGGAAATAACATGAATAACGGTTTACTCTTCGAATATCTCTCTCTTGTTTCGAGTGAAAAAAAGAAGAATATTCGAAAAATGTCAGTGGATAATCTAAATTCGTTGCAACGAATCATTTATAATATAATTCCTTCTTTATTATCTTTGTTGTTACTAAAAGTAATTTCTTTTACATAATAATTCCTACTATAAACATAATTATTTACAAAATCCTTTCATATATCTTCGATGATCATTGCGTGGCATCTAGACATGTAGTGCAAGTCTACGTGTCTGGGTGCCATGTCACGAATGATTCTAAATATTAAGAATTATTTACTTTTAACTAACAAAAAAATAATGGATTATAAGATGTTGTATCTCATTAATTTGACGGTGGTCTTCTTATATATATATATATATATATATATATACTGTATTACTATCAAAGAATTATTCTGTTGTCGTTATCTACGAGTAACTTAATAATATACTGTTTAATAAAATGGTTTTCGCTTGGCATGTTTCTCTTTGTATTAATAAAGTAATTTTGATAATATAGGTAGTCTGTTGAAAATTTATTTTCGCTCTTTCATCAGTAAGAAATGAAATTTGGCACGGTAGCTTGTATATAAGGTGCATTGGTGCTATTAAATTTTGGCTGTGAATGGTCAAGGAAATGGAGAGGTGGAGTGTGGTCACGTGATATATCTCGTGAGGTATCAGACTTAATAAAGATTTTACTTGTTTTTAGCATTTATAGTGTTTTATAAAACTCGACTCTACCCTCAAAATTAAGTCTTTTGATATTCTATATTAAAAATATATGAAGTTTTTATAACAAAATCTCATAACATAAGGCGCCACATAAGTGATTTTAAATGTTGCCAGGAAAGTTAAGCAACTCGTTGCTGATTTTTTAAAACTGTTTTCGATAATCCGCAGTTTAAGATAATGAGCTGTCCATAAATTATATAATGCATTTTAAGGAAATTTTCACCCCTTCCCTCCTGATAACACTAACAATTATGCATATCCCTTTCCATTTATTACATAACATTCAGTATCCTCAAAGTTTTGCGAGGAAAATCAATTTTATTTATAAAACATGTTTTGTAAAATACAGATGTTAGTTTGCTACCTTCTAAGAAACACCCTCGATCAACCATATCTTGTAAAGAGGCCCACCAGTGACCGAGTGGATAAAACTACTGAACATTGATCTCGGGTTCGCGCCTCGCCAAAGTGCTGAGCTACGTGGAGTTTTCTTTAGGAAGTCCTTCCGGGAGGAATTCCCATCCGCCCACGTGTTTTTTTTTATTGGGTGTTAATATTGAGTGTATGGCACAAGTAGGCACTATTCTCCGAATAGCTTGTTTTTTTATCACTAGGCGACCGAAGAGCCGGTCTTATAGATTGACCAATACGCGCACAGGGAAAGAATGCCTTCCGGGAGGACGTTTTATCCTCTTGGGATGCCGAGTGTCGTATATGACACACAATTTTCCTTCCAAATAATGAGAAGCAGCTCTTGTTTTTTTGCTTCCTAAACAATTATATTAGTTATTAATTTCATCAGTAGAGTTTAGTGAAGCTTATTTGACTACATGCATCCCACTGTGATAGAAAGAAAGGAAAATATGAGTGATTGTCTGAGCACATGTTTTTGGAAGTGATCACAAGTATGACTGTTTCATGTAAGTATTCATTTTTCTCTATTACTATTGATTATAATTTTACAATTTAAACGTGATTTTGTTCAGGAGACTTCTAAGTTTATGTAAGAGTATTTTTTAAAAACTATATTAATAACAGTATTTCATGAGATGAGCTAAAATTTAAATGTGTCGTATATGACACGTTGGTTCTTAATGTTACAATAATTACATTACAGCCTATGAACTGTTTTCATATTTTCAAGTTATTTACTTTTATAGTTATTTCGTCATTTAGTCAGCAATATGTATTCTGTTATTTATTTTCATTTTTTATTAAATTAATTTATTAATAAAAATAATTATTTATTTTTATTAATAAATTAATAAATTAATTTCTGTGGTTTGTTTTTGTATAGTTATTTATCTGGTCTGCAAGATTTTGTTTGTTAAGAATTTATAAATTATTAATATCATAAATTATATATTAAAACTAAATCATTGACATTTATTATAAATTTTTCAGTGTCAACAGATAAAATAAGGAAAGAAACATGATAGGACACTTGATATTGATAGAAATTTGTGTGGACTGGAAGGCAGGTCCAGTGATGAAGACAGTGACCAAACATTTAAACCAGTCAGAACATTTATCAACCAAATTGTCCTGAAGAATGTAAGTCATTAGATGATACATTTGACGATGATGAAAATGATGCTTCAGCTATGTAAATAGAGAAAGATTTCTTGATATCAGTGCAGTAACAGGCTCCACCATCACACCATACAAATAGATTTAAGCCCTTGCTACCAGCTCCTGCATTTCAGGAAGAACCCTGAAAGGGTAAGGAGTGTGAGTCTGAAGAATATTTCTTGAATTATATTCCTGAAAATCTCTTTGATGTCAGTGCTTGATGATGACATGCACAAATCAAATATCACTGATTCACCTGGAAAAACTTTTGAACTTTACTGCTGATGAAATGAAAACAATTTTTGAATAGTCTACAGAAGAGATAGCAGAGCAATAAAAAAGAAGAAGAATAACCCACTTCAATATTTGAAATTAAAGTAAAAGTGTAAAAAAAAGTGTAAAAAAAACATTCAGATAGTACAGAAAATAAAAAAAATAAATAGTGAAGATGACGAAGAAAAGGAAAATAATAAAAAAATACTCCAACTTTACATCCCAGAAAAATACAATGCGAAAGTGGAGCAAAACACATGCCAGAAATCATTGCAAATGGCAAAAATCACTGCAGCCAAATGCACTGATATAAAAGTGTATGAGCTACAGTGTACTGTATCAAATGCAAAATCCATCTGTGCCTTGTGACAAATAAAAAGTGCTTCAAAGCATGTCATATGTAAATATAAAATGTCAATTATTGTATAAAAACAGTCAAATAAACCATTTTTACATGAACAGAACAGTTTGCATTTTGTACAGGTAGAGATCCATTGTGTCATATATGACACACACCATTTTTTAATGACCAAATACAAAAAAATTGAAAAAAATGATAATTTACTAACAAGTGACACCCAAAGGTCAATAATATAACAAAACTTCAATTAAAAAAAAATTTTTTTAGTAGTGGATCTCAAGAGGTTAAATCGCGATATTTCGCTTCAAAATCGCGCTATGTTTAATCTGTTTTTTGTGTTTGATTAAGAACATTAAGATTGTTGTTTGTTTAATTTTTAGTTTAATAGAAATTTAAAATATTAAAATTTGAAGCTTACGAACAAAAAAAAAATAATTTACAGAAAATCGCTAAACTTTGTACATTTGTTAGATACAAGAATAAAAGAAACCGCAGCTCTCTAGCTATAGCGGGGGAGAAGTTATTGCTATTTACACTATGTCTCTAATTACTTGGCCGGGAGCGGAGTCGATTGTTATCGTAAAGCAGCGCGAAAAAGTTTATCATTTTACCGAAATATTTATGGCCCAGGGGTGGTCACAAAACACTTTTTGGCTTAAAGAAAGTCAATCGACTTATAGAAGAGCGAATCAAAGCTAAGATCGCTGGAAAATCGAATATAACGCAAAATAATCAAATTTTTTTTGATTAATTACGCCTAAAGGCGTATGCCGCATCACGAATTAACGGCAAGTCACGTGACATACGCCTAAAGGCGTATAACTGCATGGAAAGGGTTAATTAATGGACGTTGTCAACTTTCTAATTTTTTTTTCATTTTTACCATTATTTTTTAATTGGTCTGTAGCAGTCCGCGCATTATTTTATTCAGCGCGCTTTTAGTGCATGTGTTTAATTAAGCCTACTGTCAGCACACTAGAAGCACCTCTGGACCACGCTAAAAATAGTGCTTACAAGATGGACATCTCCATGAGAAAGTATTTTTTCGACAACCAAATAATCAGTTTTTTTTTCATTTTAAATGAGCAGATTGTTAACTCCTTTGCTTCAAGTATCTTTTTAATAAATGTGCAATATATAATAAAAAACGAAATATAGGAATCTATTATTATCTTTGTTCATGAAGTCAAACTTACGGTCAAAAGTGGGTTTATGAAATAGGTGTTAATTTTTTATTTACAGATTCTAGCTAGCAATCTACTGTAATATTTGAAAGACAATAAAATTTTGCCTTCTGAAGTAGATTTATTCTCATTAAATCATATAAAAATACATAGTGTTAACAGAAAATAGATAGGTGTATATTAACTCATTATTGCTCTAGTTATATGTAAAATATTGAATTTTTCTGTGACCTTTATTTTGTATTATGCATGTTAATTAAAATTGTAACATTTTATTAAATGTATAATTATCATTTTCAATATAGGACATTTGGCATTCAAAATAAATTTACTACTATTAGAGAGACATTTTGAGGATTCATCGGGAACGCTATAACTGCACTGTTTATTTCTTTTTGATAGAAGTTGATAATGGGATAGAAGTCACATTTAATGACATGCATCATGGTACAAAACAATGCGAACCAAAAGAAACTAAGGACAATTTATTATTTAGAGTCATTGCTATCAATGATAATAACTTGTAAAACATGTGATGTATAATTTACAAAGCAAGTATGGACAGATAGTGCAACAAAATTACTAATTTCTCAGCGCACAGAGTTGGCAAAAGAATTTTGTATGCCTGTAATAAAAAAGAAAATATGGGACAAAGTACCTGGCATTGTGTGAAAAAGAACATTCTTTCAATGGTGACAATTGTGCACACAAGTGGAAAAATTTAATGGGTACTTATAGAAAAAATGTAGACAAAGCGAGAAAATCCGGTCAAAGCAGTATTTGTTGGCCTTATTTGAATGCGTGCTGTTTCGGCCGAAAATTTTTTATAAACGTTAGGGACATACCTAACGTATTATTGTTTATTTTTATAAGTTTTCAACACAAAGAAAAGAAAATATAAATTTCCATCCCTAATCTGAATATTTTGTTACAAATTAGTGCAGCGTAACAAGCTAAATCACAATCTACTTCCATTTACCTCGACTGTTAATCGTGAAATGCGAAAATGGTTTTTAAAGATTTCATTCGAATACTGCAGTACGATATCTTGAACGAAACCAACGATTTTTGCACGCATTTCCTCGTTTTCTTATAAACAACATCGATCTTAATAGCTTTTCTTCTAATAATATTGAATAAACGTGTAAATATAGCAGTAAGAGAATCAGTGTTTATATCAGCCATTTTGAGATAGCTCTTTCTCAGCAAAAGTGTTTTCAACGTCAGCAGCAAAAACGTCACTTCCGGTAGCAATTGCTGAATAAAAGAATGCTCGGCATGACTCGTGTATTAAAAATTCTGATGAAGGCAGGGAGAGCTTTCGTTACATCAGTTATGTACTTGTATGACAGTGCAGCAGAGTCCAGTTCTATTAATCGAAGATAACTCGTTTATTGTTCCAGAAACAAGCGATTGTTATTATGTTTAATGACAGCGATTCATTGTTATCACTCGTTTATCAGCTGTAAAGGCAAGTGAGAAAGTTGACTGCAATAAGTGTGTTCTGTGCAGTGGTGTAGCGTGGGTGTCAGCCGCCCGGGGCGGAGGAAAATTTTGCCGCCCCCTTAAATAAAATACGGGGAATCCCTACAAGTCAGTACAGACGGTGTTGTCAGTCGCTACAATGAGCAAGATGTCATTATTATATATTCATTTAAAGAAAGGGGATTCCCCAGTTTCGTCACAGAATAAATAATGAAAAATTCCGTGCTCGTTTCAATCGGTCCGAATCGTAGATGTGACAAAAATATGAAATGAAATGGTTCAAATTTTTACAAGATATTATTATTATTTGTTGTGAAAAAGTGCCGCCCCTGCTTCCCCCACTACGCTACGCCACTGTTATACACACAAGCGTCCATTTTGATTTTGCGTTACACGTGTAGCGGACGTAAAAGCTGCTTTATCTTTGCTGCAGCGACCTCTTGCAGCAAACGTTTAGAAGCGGTTCGCTACATTTAGAAACGAGTAAAGGATAGTTCGCTGTAAAGCGCTTCTCGAGCGCTGCATAAAGAAACGCGCCCATAGCGTGACTTGTTAAATTCTGCTTCTACGTTAATTGAACTGCTTTTTGATTTATAAACCATCCTGCATAAAGCAGGATTTCAAAAATTGCCTATAGGCTCATTGTAGTGCTCCCCTCCACGGTAATCTTTAGTAAAAGGCGAAAGATTAGCACGTATAGAATGAAGGGAAACCTGAGTTAGAGTTAGAGGACATTCTGGCCGAAGAGGGTCCTTTGGACAGTTGCTTTCGTCTCTCTGGTGTCATTGTAGTTATATTTCTCTCTTCGCAAAAGTTTTAAACAGTTTCGTAAACTGTAAAGCCATTCGAAATAATACGCCGAGTTATCGAATATTTCTTAAAGATATGGAACAATGAGTATTTTAACTTTTTCTAAGCGTTAAGTAGGAAAATTTTAGTAACTTCTCGACAGATGGCGCTAACGTCAACGTCGTTATATTTCTTACGCATCGAATTTTGTCACACCTTTGTTTGTTATTTCACAATAAAATACAAACGAACAAAAGAAATACTCTTCGAAATGTCAACGAAATATTTAAATTTTTACATTTATTTTTTAGTATTGTATCGAATTATTTAGGAATCGACGGCATTAGTAACATCGCTACAATTCATTCCGACTCGAAACTGTTTTAATTTTTTTTTAATTATTTCTTCCAAGCGTTGAGACTTACAAAAACAAATATAAACGTTTTAAAATATATATTTTTTTAAATTTTATTTTATTACTAGCAGATGAGCCCTGCGTTGCCAGGGCAAAAAACAACACTATTAAGATTGAAAGTACGAAATGATCTAATAGATTATTTCGTACTTCTAACCATCTATAACAGACATGGGCAAATGCGGCTCTTTTTGAGTTACATGCGGCTCTTGCTGAAAGTGTTAATTTCTGTTTTTTATTATTGTTTTTACAATTTTATTTTTATAATTTTGTGAAAATATGTTTATTAAAAAAATTCAATATTTGTTTTATATTATATTTATATTATATAATAAAATCGCGCGCCTTACCATACTCTCCGCCACGACAGTACAGAACTGCGGCTCCCATGCATCTTGCAAAACCTACATTTCGGCTCCCACTGAACTCTTGCTTACCCACCCCTGAGCTATAATATTACATTATAGCATTTGATTTATATAACTACAAAGATTATCTTTAGTTACTTGGAGTGATAAACTCTTACGTAAGATAACCTTCGTAGTTATATAAATCAAATACTATACTATAAGAACATTAAACTGAAAACCATATAAAGAGTGGTTATTTCAGCCTACCATTGTCGCGTTTATCGTGGTAGTCGGACGGTACGAAATAGCACAATTTCATTGGTCAAGTAGACACCAATTTACAATAGAAAGTCCTCTCGGGAGTTTCCCCTTGACAGATTGCCCACGTGTCGCAATGCCGTATTCTTTCAAACCATTCTTCTAAAGTCGCTCATAAGGAAATTTTGCTTACGGTCACTTTATGAGTAACGTATAAGACTACTTAATTTATGCAGTAAGTTTTGTGTTAAATTTTATGTTTGCGCAGAAAAATTTCAAAAGATTCAGTAATTAATTGTTACTATTTCGTGTATATCGTACTATTGATATAAAGTTTTAGAAAAGTATTTTTATTAAATTTATGAATTTTTAAATGAAGAAGAGAATGATTGACATCAATTTTATGTTAAATAAAATCTGACATACATACATCATATACTACGAAAGAATTCGAAATGGTTATGCAAAATTTAATTACAAATACACTAGATTAGCGAGAATACAAGATTACCGAATGTATGGACTTATCCATTGCCTTTAGACAGGCTTTAACGCAACACTAGTAGTTAGTCGTGGGTTCGTACTTCGCCAACGGGCTGGCCTCGTGGAATTATCCGGGTTTTTTACGTTTGTAACACCTAAATAGGGGCCAATGAAAGACCTCCCGGGAGGCATTTCCCTCGGAAGATCGTTTATGTGTGGCGTTGCCGTATACGAATAAACCTGTGCACAAAATAAAATCAGAGTAAATGTCGAAACGGCATAATGACATAACTAACGAAAACGCGTAGGCAATTACATTAGTGGGTATGCCGGATGGCCGAGCAGTCAAGGTGTCAACCTACCACTCAACGGCCGGATGGCCGAGCGGTGAAGGTAGCAGCCTACTGCTCTGGTGGACCCGGGATCGAATCCGAACGGGTCGAATAATCCCCAGGAATTTTTCGGGGAGTGGTCCGTTCGGATATGTCGGGCCCCGTCCCTCACCACCCGGTCGCCCCATTGTGGGTCTGGCCGAACCCATAATGGGCCTACTAAAGAGGCCCTCTTAGTGCCCTTACATTAGTGGGTATGCCGGATGGCCGAGCAGTCAAGATGTCAACCTACCACTCTGGGGGACCCGAGAACGAATCCGGACGGATCGAAAAATCCCCAGGAATTTTTCGGGGATGGTCCGTCCTGATATGTCGGGCACCGTCCTTCACCCGGCCGTCCCATTGTGGGCCTGGCCGAACCCATAGTGGGCTTGCTAAAACAGTGTCGACAAGGCGGAAAAAGTTTTTAAAAAAGTGAAGTAGGTATGTCGGATAATTAAGAGCCGTATTAGCAATAGTGCGCGCCATTAATTTTTACACTAAATCAATTCTTTTTATGGTAAGAATTAATTTAACGAAATCACATAGCACTAAATGAAAACTCAATTACACGTAACGTTGCCTCACAAATTTCTGAATAAGCATAAATTATCCAATGTTTTCTTCCTATTACGTGAAATTAAATGTTTCTTTTTCTCTTGTTGTTATTCCGCCAAATAATTTATCGTTGGTTCGCTGATTACGGCAGCCATATATATTATGCCAACAGTGTGATATTCTCAATACCTAACATGCTTACAAAGTGAAATGAAGGATTCGTAAGTGCCAAGACGGATGCCAGTCACGTGAATCAATGACGATTCGATATTGTTGGCAAATGTCTGGCTATAAAGGAAGGTGCTACTCTATATATCTGCACGAAGAAGTACAATGACAATTATTATTATCAAATTATATTATATTTGTTAATATATTGAAAGTTCATATAATATTTCTCTGGAGGAAATTTTCTTAAAATAGAATAACGTATTTACAGGCAGTGGCCATCTCTATTCATCCTCTGTATTTTTTATTACCCGTGACGATCGTATGTTCCTTTGCTTTCATGTTCCCGGTTGGAAACCCCTCCAATGCCATCATTTTCGACAGCGGTGCCATGACGTCTTTTGATATGATAAGACATAATTTAACTAGTTAAGTAACGTTGTATCAGCGTGTAGTCGGAACGAAGCTGAAAAACAATCATTCGTTCTCAACGAATGATTGTTTTTCAGGATCTCGGGAAAAAAAAACAATCATTCGTTCTCAACAATATATTTGATTTCTATTGGATCATTTAAAGGTACAAATATAAGGTCAGAATAAGCCATTAATTAATTGCTATGCCAATGTTTCATGAAATTCTGACTATCGCTATGGGCCTTGGATTTACAGATTGACTCGTAGCAATTTTTATTGTAACTCTTTAAAAATACTGTCAGTTATTTTTTTCACTCGACTCAATGTAACATAGGTAAGACCGATAGTTGAGTCTTTTTTCCATATATCTATTTTGATTTTTGGAAGAGTTAATCCCTGTGATTTATGTATAGTCATCGAGTATGCTAAGGTAAGGGGAAACTGTCTACGAGATCGCAATATACTGCCATCGTTCGAAGAGCGTGTTATGGGGATTATTGGAAACAGATTACCATAGATGAAAGGTCCCCGATAGCTATCGAATTCCACTAAAATAAACAGAGGAAGAGCTGGAGGGTGAGCATTAGGAGCATATATAATGTAGCGTATAGTTCCTAGTGAACCATTGACGAGACATCCTTACACCCATAAGTTGACTCTCAGCATGATTCTAACATTAACTGAGAGATCCAAATACTTGGAGAGACCGAGAGCTGAGTCAGCTTTGGACGAAGGCGGGGCAATATCTGGAGTGTTTTCAGATGCTATATAAGCAAGAGGGCATCCAGTTGACTGTAAGTAGTCTTCATTGCTTTGTTTAACTTGCTCGTTTATAGGATATAGCTCTACTGCCGTTTGGAACCGATCAAGTTCATCTCTGGATAAAGAGGCTCGATTTCTTGTCGTCAGAATGTTCAGCTCTGTATCAGAGAAATTACCCGAAGCTAGATGTTGTAAGACATCTGTGAAGGAACTATCTGCGCTATTTTGTCTATGAGAATTACTAAGTTCAATGAACTTCTCAAAAGAATCAAATGCAAATGTAATGTAATGTCCCAACAAGGTCCCTGCCCTGTTGGGACATCACATCATAAAAACACTCGAGAAGAGAGGAGTATCTTTAACAGGAGGAAGCTGACGAAAATCACCAAACAAATAGACAAAGAATCCACCAAACGGCTCATCTTTCTCGGAGTTTATCTCCTTCAATCTTCTCTCGATCATGTAAAGCATTCTTGCACCAATCATTGACATTTCATCGATGATGATGAATTTGAGCGACTTCATCTCAACCTGAAATCTCTGTGCAGCTTCTTCATTTAGAGATCGAAATTTCGTACTAACGATAGGAAGACAAAGGAGAGAATGGATCGTAAAGCCATCAATGTTGATCACTGCTGCTCTATGTTATAGAATAATAAGTTAAAAAAGAAAACTTTTTTTTAACTTATTATTCTATAAAGATTTTTTATATTTGTTGTGTACCTAGTTAGCGATAACATTTACCTTTCAAAAATACAGTTTTAATGCTTGTCATATTTTCCGATCACTAGATGACGCTTCTACACGTGCGTGCAGGAAGCGACTAACACTTGACTTCATGCATTCCTTGTCAACATTATAACTCTAGAATGAGTTGTCCGATCTTGATGAAATTTTCTACGACGACTCACCATCACTCAAGGATGAACTGATTAAAATTTCAACTCTCAAAAATGATCCATACTGAAGAAAAACCCCTAGCTCCAGTTCTACAAAAACGGATCATTTTTGAAAGTTGAAATTTTAATTAGTTCATCTTTGAGTGATGATGAGTCGTCGTAGAAAATTTCATCAAGATCGGACAACTCATTTTAGAGTTATTTTGTTGACAAGGAATGCACGAAGTCAGGTATTAGTCGTCACTACGTTCCGACAATCAAAATTACAAATATGCTTAACAGTGGCGTAGCGTGGTTGTCAGCCGCCCGGGGCGGAGGAAAATTTCGCCACCCCTTTATTTAGGTATTA